>NC_083609.1:41121739-42371739 GCF_029168945.1 Cannabis sativa | reverse complement strand
AATATTTGAAATTTTTCTTAGATATTTAATTAAATAGGGAAATTATATTTTTTGTTGAAAATTAATTTTTATTAATTTTGGGCCAACATAAAATCAGAGTAATTTTCCAGGATTTATTTTATTTTATTTTAAAGCATTTTCAAAAATGCAATATATATTTATAGAAAATTAAATTTAAGTTGTAAATTAATTCAAATTAATTTTGAAACAACTTAAATTGAATAATTTTCTAAATATTTATGGAAATTATTACTAAGATGGAAATAATTCACGTTATTTTCATATCCATCTAAGTATAATTTATAAATATTAAATTAAAATTTATATTTGGAATTTTTCATTCTAAATTGGAAATTTTAATTAAATAAATATATATTTAAAATAAATGGATTAAAATAAATATTAGAAGAAAATACAACCCTTCATTAAATAATGAGTTTTATTATTATAAGGATATTCGATCTCCATTGTTGGTTTTACATAGCTATTGTTTTAGTGAGTAATCCTCCCTAACGGAGGAACGTTCATTAGCAAGTTAGCACCGTTTAATCTCGAAAGATAAGTAATCTTGTAAGTTTTTTATATGGTTTATGATCACCCTAATGGTGGCGACTATATAAGACTTGCAAGAATATGAAACAATGGTGGAAGCTCATAAGATAGAATAGCCTTGACTCTCGCCTAAACGGGACAACGCAGATTTCAATCTTGATCGAATAAAAGGTTGCTAGAATGTTGATCATTTTAGATGAGCTGACAACTCTATTCAATGGATGGTAGCTTTGACTCTTGCCTAAACGGGACACTGATATCAGTTTGTTGAAAACCTTGGAAATTATTTAGGATTGTATGTTTTAGTATTTTCACTTGTCATTCCTACTTGCTATGTGCTTCATAATTTCTGAATTGTGTATGAATTTGTATTGAACCATGTTATTTTCTGTTATTAAATTGTAGTTTAATTTCGAATCTTCATTGTTGGTCTAACTTGATTTATTTTTCTAATGAGATAAATCCCTAATGGATTTTCACCATTAGACTAACATAATAGTGTTAGATCTCGAAAGATAAATATTGTATATGCAACGTCTAGCTGTTCATCAATTGATGACACCTTAGACTAGTGTGTTACAATATGAAACAAGAAGATTGTATAAATAAGATTACTTTGACTCTCGCTAATCGGAGCATCGTTGGATTCTTATTTAAAACGAAATTATCCTAATTCCTCTTAGCTTATTCATTTCGAATTAGCTTAATGACATATCATTGGATGAATGGTCTATAAATCATATAAAGTCTTATTTTCTCTTAAGAAATTAGATGACGCATATGATTATATTCCCGGAATTCTATCCTTAAATGATATAAATCCTCAATCTTAGATATCTCCTACTTGTATAGGCAAATCATAGAGTTAGATTAGTAGTGGTGGTCCAAGAAAGAATTACTAATTATACAGTTACACTTTCACAAGTGTTTCATAACCATTTTCTATCAATGGATTCAAACTGTATGAGTTTAGTATTCTGTGACCAGAATCCACTTGCACTATTCTAAGAACTCTTTGATGTAACTAACTTAAGTCATCAAAAGATACAACCACATAATTTATAAATCTATGGCATTTGTATCTTGGTCATAGTGGTTCTGACAAGATCATTCTCTCCAAAGAATTAATATGCCTATATCCACTGAAAGTAATTTCATCTCATTCGCAGATGGATGTACATTCAGGGGTGGATATGAGTTTTCGTTGTATTCTTAAAACGATCACTCTAGATTTTACCTTACGCAAAAGAAATTTGAAATGTTTGAAAAATTTCATGAATTTCTAGCAATGGTGAAGGTAAGTGGTTAAAGATCTTGCGAACTGATAGGGGTGGAGAAAAAAGTTAGTAGATATGCAGTTCAAAGATCATTAATTTGACTTTGAATAATATCCAAACTTACCTCCCCAGAAATTCGAGTTGCATATTGATGATTAGTTACTAGTCATTGCCTTAATCCTTCTATGGTAATATAATTTCAGAATGATGTAATGGTTGTATACTTAATGTAAATCATTACTAGATTCATGGATGACCTAATCGAAATCTTAAGAAAAGCTAGAACTGCTAACCCTGGTTTGCATGTTTGTTAGCTATTCTAAGTGATTAGGGGTGGAGCATCCCATAGTCATTAGACAAGAAAGTTTTTGTTTAAACAAATACTGCTTTTCTAAGAAAATGACTAAGTCTGAAAATATAGTAGCAAATAAAGGAGATATTTTTTCTTGATTCCATAAGTGTTCTGTCATCTTATTTGTTACAAGATGATCCCACTGCCTCTGTTGTCTTAACACAGCCGAAGAGGTCAATACCATTTAGTTTTCTTTGACATAGTTCACGGTACCTTGTTGTAGTGGGAGAGTTTCAAGGAACTCACCTTCTTATAACTTGGAAGATACTAGTGATTAAAATCCATTGTGAGTTTAAACAAGTAATGGATTGTCAAGATAAGAAACTAAGAAGAAAGCCAATAGAACTATGGTTTGATCCATTCACATGGAGTAACCTAAAGTTTTCTATTACAAGGACATGAAAGGAAATTTTCGTTCATAAGTCTATTCAATGGACTTAACAAAACTTCCTGTTCCTAGTATTATAGGTTTGAGTTTATCTAAACCTATGGCTTGTGGTATACCTGGAAATTACTTACTCTAATGCAAGCAACTTACTTTAGTAAGATGCTGGAGCATTTTTCTTTCCAATGGAAATCTATAGAAGCTTCACAACTTCTTAGACATAGATTTTATTTATCTAAGGAAAAGTTTCAACTATTCCAGAAAAGATAAAGCCATGAAAGAATTTCTTAAATCAACAGTGAGAGGTCTCAGATATGCTTTAGTATGCCTTAGACCAGACACCTGCTGTTGAGTGGGAGTAATGAGTAAGTATCAGATTAATCCAGGAGAGGAACATTGGAAGACAATCAAGTAAATCTTAAGATTAAGAAGAGGAACTATATGTTAGTCAATAAGGGTGTTTGTTTAAAACTCTTAGACTACACCACATCAGATTTCAAGACTTGCCTTTGTGCTAGAAAGTCTGCTGATGAGATGGTGATTACTTTGGGGGTGGAGTAGCGATTTTGGAGAAGTGTAAAAACCTATCTGAAATCTCTTGGTCTACCAGAAAGAGACTGAATGTTAAAAGTTGCAGGAAAGATACTTTTTCAGTCTAAGGAAAGTTCTATACATTTGTGGCAGTGTTCCAACTTGCCTTAACTACTAGGGTTACTTCCTGTATAACAAAAGAGTAGTTGCCCAAAAGTATAGAATCCAGTATCCCAAAAGAGTAGACATATAGAGAGGAATTTCACATTATCAAGGATTTTGTGATTAAGGAAGAGTAATGGTGGAGAAGAGGTTGTGTTTAATTCAACCTGTCAGATCCCATTACGAGGAGTTTACTACTATTACACTTGATTGGTACATCAAGGTGTTAATGATTATTTCAAATGCATTTTTTGTTTTATATTAGTGCAAGTGGGAGTTTGTTGGGTTTTATGCCCTAAATAAAACTCATTTCATATAATCAGATTTACTTATTAATAAAGATCAGAAATAACATTTTATGTTGCATGGTTCACATGATTTATTTCATGATTATAGGTATATAATGTATGAATTCTTTTTAAGTCCAGAACATATGAGTTGGTTAAAGATTATAGTGTTGTCAGCACAGTGGAATATAATCTTTATTATATGTTCAAAAGTTGATTCCCTGATTTGTCAGAACACTGGATTTAGACTGACATGGTATAATCAGCGATAGGTATTCTTACACCTTGGAAAAGTGTTATGTCCTTTCCAGGACATTGGCAAAGTTTACCAGTATCGGATGCATGGAGTATGCATTGGAATGGACCGATATTGAACTTTGAATTAGATTTTGAAACTTACCGTAAATATCTATTCAATTCAATATCATAAGTTGATCCTAGATCACATGATCGAAATCCTGATATGGTTAGGCTCAATTTCAAGAGTATTATTCGTGTTCTTTGATTTGTTAGTTAAGCCTAGTTTTGTATCAGGGTGATACGTACATTTTGGGAACACGGTAATACAATTGAGTGGGGGAGCGCTAACATAAATATGGAATCTATAGCTTCTATTTGGCAAATAGAAGTAAAGGATGATTTCCTTCGAGCTTAACCAAACGAAGATAAATGGTGGAGATCTCATTTCACTTAGGTGAAATATCATTTATACAGGGTTAAGTGTTTTAAGGATAAAATACATTGTAGGGTGTTACGGTAATTTAATCCTGTACAGTGTAAATCATCTATATAGAGGATCATTGATCACATTAGGGTTATAACAATGGATAACTAATGACGTGTCTATATCGTGGAACATATAGAGCGTTTCTATATGACTGAGAGTGCAATTCCAAGTTCTAAGTGTGGATTCAATGAGGAATTAATAAGTTAGGGAATTTACTTGGTAAATTCGGTTCGACTTATTGGAAGCTCGGTTATATAGACCCATGGTCCCCATACTAGTTGAGGCCATACTGCTTGTAAGACTCAGTTAATTGATTTTAATTAATCAATTAAAATTCTAAAAGTTAGACTATGTCTACTTTATGAATTTTCACTAAGCAAGGGCGAAATTGTAAAGAAAAGAGATTTTAGGTTTATTTATTAATTAAGATATTTTATATGTCTAAATTAATAAATATATTAAATGGCAATATTATTTGATAATTATTTCCAAGTTATTAAATAATTAGAATTGGCATTTAAAAGGTGAAATTGGAAAATTGGCATTTTTGAGAAAATGGGAATGGAAAATAACAAAATGGGAAAGTTGCAAAGTGAGGCCCAATACCCTTTGTATGGCCGGCCCTATGCATGAGAAATACCATTTGTAGTTTCCATTATTTTAATGCCATACAATTCTAACCTAAACCTAGAGGGTTTTCTATAAATAGAAAGTGTTGGCTTGAGGAAACTAAGACACACATCTTTGATCATTTTGTTTCTCTCAGAAAAGCCTCACACGCCACCTTCTCTCTCTCCTCTCTTTTCTTCTTTGTAATTTCGAAATGCTTGAGTGATGAGTAGTGCCCACACACATCAAGTGGTATCTCAATCATAGTATGGAAGACTATGGAATTTCTGCATCAAATAAGGAGAAAAGAAGATCCAGGTTCAGATCTTGGTGATGCTCTGCTACAGAAAGGAATCAAGGGCTAGAGATCTGAACGGAAGGAGTCATATTATTCCGCTGCACCCACTGTAAGGTTTTCTAACTTTATATGTGTTTATTTTCATTGTTTTAGAATTCATATTAGGTTGTTAATCCAACATACTTGTTAGTAAATCTAGATCCTGGTAAAATAATTTCCAACAGATTTCAATGAAATTATCTCTCACAATGACAAACTTGGAGGTGCTATTCGGAATGAAACTCAAATTGATGCTTTTTGGGACACTATTAATCATTGTTGCTTGACTGAATTGGAGTTTAAAGGAGAAAGATTCACTTGGCACAATAACAACTTAAGAGGCTCTAATGTGAAGGAACGTTTGGACTATGGTTTCATTAATGCAAAATGGGTCGAGCTTTGCTCTACTCCTATCCTTACTCACTTGGACTTCTTTGCTTCAGACCACAGAGTTTTAATGGCTTAGATTACTCACGAAGACCAACACCGTATACAACACTTTAAATCTCGCTTCAGATTTGAAAAATTGTGGTTAAAAGAGGAAGATTGTCTACACGTTATTGCCAAATATTGGAAGAATTCAGTTGCTAGTGATCCCACTGCTGATACTTTAAATAATATTTCTATTTGTGCCTCTCATTTACAATGTTGGCATCGGAATAAGTTCGGTGATCTCTCAAAGAAGATTAAACTTTCTCATGAAAAAGTTGAGGCTATTCAAAATTCATACAACTTAGACTAGGAACACTTTGCTGATCTTCAGATAAGTGAGAATATTTTAGACGAACTTTTGGCCCAAGAAGAGGAATATTGGCACCAACGGTCTCGTATTTCTTGGCTTAAGTCAGGTAATTCCAACACTAAATATTTTCATCAAAAAGCAAGTAGTAGGAAGGCGACTAACAAGATTACAAAACTCACTGATCCAAGTGGTTTCGAACACACTTCAGTGACTGGCATTGCTAGTGTAATTCAGAATCATTTTTGCAATATTTATTCTACTGAGGGGGTTAACATTGCAGCAACACAAGAGGTTTTTTCTGTTGTACCTTGCCTTGTTTCAGCTGAAATGAATATGGATTTAACACAGCCGTATACTGCTGAGGAAGTGTTTTTACCTCTGAAGTCCATGAGTGAAGATGGTAGTCCGGGTCTTGATGGCATGTCCGTGATGTTTTAACCAATTATTGGCATATTTTGGGTGAGAATGTGGCTAAAACAGTTCTGAAAGTGCTCAATTATGGTGGTGATCCGAGCTCTTTCAACTCTACTCTTATCACACTAATCCCGAAAATTAAAAAGCCTCAAACAATGTTCCATCTTCGACCTATAAGTTTGTGCAATGTGTTGTACAAATTAGTGTCCAAGACCATTGTTCTAAGGATGAAGCCTCACCTTAACTCAGTAATATCTGAGGCTCAAAGTGCTTTTTTACCATCTCGGTTCATCACAGACAACATTCTTGTTGCTTTTGAACTAATTCATTCGCTCAAGCATCTGAAGAGAGGAAGGCAAAAATATGCCGCTATTAAGCTTGATATGAGTAAAGCTTTTGATAGAGTCGAATGGCATTTCATTCACGGTATGATGCTCACTATGGGATTTTCTCCTTCACTGGTAAATCTGATTATACGATGCATCTCAACTGTGTCATACTCGTTTCAACTAAATGGTGGGTCCATGGTACTATTGTTCCACAACGAGGTCTTAGACAAGGAGATCCATTATCTCCTTATCTCTTCCTTATTTGTGCATAAGGTCTATCAAGATTACTACAAAAGGAAGAGCACAATGGTGCTTTACAAGGCTTGAAATTATCACGAAGTGGTCCATTAGTTTCACACTTATTTTTTGCGGACAATAGCCTCATTCTATGTCGTGCCACTAGGGACTCAGCAAGAGCTATTCAACATTCAATAACAACCTACTGTAATGCTTCAAGTCAGCAATTAAACACGGACAAATCAGTGCTGTCATTCTCACCTAATACAATGTAATCGGCTAAGGATTTTTTTCAACAACTACTGAATATGTCTTCTCACCCTTGTCACGAAAGATATTTAGGATTACCTTCATATTCAGGATATGATAAAAGTATTTTGTTTGGTGAAATCAAAGATAAGTTATGGAAGCTTCTCTCATCATGGCAAGAAAAATTATTTTCTGTTGGTGGGAAAGAAGTGCTTCTCAAAGCAGTCGCTCAATCCATTCCTACATATGCAATGAGTTGTTTTAGACTCTCTAAAAAACTCATTGATCAGATTGAGAAGATGATGAACAAATTTTGGTGGGGTTTGAATGCATCTGGATCTGGAATTCATTGGAAACCATGGAATGCTCTATGTAAATCAAAGGGTGAAGGTGGTATTGGTTTTAAAAGTTTTGTTCATTATAACCAAGCGCTTCTAGCAAAACAAGCATGGCGAATCTTTTATAATCCTTCTTCACTCCTAAGTCGTTTGCTCAAGCATCGTTACTTTAAGAATGGATCTTTTTTAGAAGCTGGACTTGGATCTTATCCTTCTGTCACTTGGAAAGGAATAGTATGGGGCAAAGAGCTACTTCAACAAGGCCTTTGATGGAAAGTGAGAAATGGATTTCAAATCAATTGTGCCTCTAACCCGTGGCTACCAAATCACACTATTTTCAAGCCTCTATTTTCCAAAGGGACTGACTTGAATCTCAAAGTTCATAGTTTGATTACCAACGACAGGCATTGGCATATTCCTACTCTTAAGGAATTTTTCCTAGATATTGATGTTGAGAAGATCTTAGATATTCCCTTGTCGATTATTCCAGATGTAGATCGGTTGATTTAGCATTATGAAATGTCTGGAAAATTTACTGTCAAATCTAGTTACAAAATAGCTGCTGATATTGCAGATCAGCATCTCTCTTCGGGCTCATCTCAGGAGTTAAAAGTGTGGAAGAAGTTTTCGAAACTCAAGCTGTCATCCAAAGTCAGAATTTTTTTGTGGAAGGCTATGAATAATTGTCTCCCAGTAGCAGCAGCCTTACATCATAGGCACATAGTGTAGGGTTTTATGCCCTAAATAAAACTCATTTCAATATAATCAGATTTGCTGATTAATATAGATGAGAAATAACATTTAATGTTGCAAGGTTCACATGATTTATTTCATGATTATATGAGCATAATGTATAAATTCATCTGAAACCCTTTTCACATACTTGATCCTGTTTATTGTGCCGTCAACACATTGGAAAGTAAACATGACTATGTGAATAAAGTTTCCTAGATTTATCAGACATAGGGTTTTACTGATATGATAATCTACAACAGAGTTTACTTGCATTTGGAGAAGTGCTATGTTCTTTCCAGAGCATTGGTTAAAGTAAAGCTCAGGTTGGATGCATGGAGTATGCATCGAAAGGGACCGATATTGAACTTTGACTTAGATTTATTAAACTTACCGTAATATCTATTCAAGTCAATATCGCCTAGTTGATCCTAGATCAAATGTTCTTAATCCTGTTATGATTAGGCTCAATCTCGAGAGGCTATTCGTGTTCTTTGATTTGTTAGTTAAGCCTACTTTTAGGTCAGGGTGATACGTACATTTTGAGAACACGGTAGTGCGATTGAGTGGGAGCGCTATCATAAACATGGAATCTATAGCTTCTATCTGGCGAATAGTAAGCAAAGGATGATCTCCTTCGAGCTTGACCAAACGAACATAAATGATGGAGTACTCATTTCACATAAGCTGAAATATCATTTATACGGGGTCAAGTGTTTTAAGGAATAAATACATTGTAGGGTGTAACGGTAATTTAATCCCTTTACAGTGTATATCATTCATATAGAGGATCATTGATCACATTAGGATTATAACAATGGATAACTAATGATGTGTCTATATGGTGGAACATATAGAGCATTCTATATACTGAGAGTGCAATTCTAAGTTCTATGCGTGGATTCAACGAAGAATTAATAAGTCAGTGAATTTAGGTTATTAATTCTAGATCTGCCTATTGGAAGCTCGGTTATGTAGACCCATGGTCCCCCCACTAGTTGAGATAATATTGCTTGTAAGACTCATGTAATTGGTTTTGATTAATCAATTATAATTCTCAATTTAGACTATGTCTATTTGTGAATTTTTCACTAAGTAAAGGCGAAATTGTAAAGAAAGAGTTTATAGGGGGCATATTTGTTAATTATGATACTTTGTATGGTTCAATTAATAAATATGATAAATGACAATATTATTTAATAATTATTTATAGTTATTAAATAGTTAGAATTGGCATTTAAATGGTTGAATTATAAAATTGGCGTTTTTGAGAAAATCAGATGGAGAAAAGATAAAACTGCAAAATTGCAAAAAGTGTGGCCCAAATCCACTTGTATAGGGCCGGCCACTTTTGTAGGGAATTTAAACTGATATTTTCATTATTTTAATGTCAAATAATTCAAACCTAACCCTAGTGGAATGCTATAAATAGATAGTGAAGGCTTCAAGAAAATTACACACTTTTCTTCTGACACTTTCTGAATCAGAAATAACTGAGCCTTCTTTCTCCCTGTCTTTGGCCGAACCCACTCTCTCTCTCTTCCTCTTGAATTTCGAAATTACCTTAGTGTATGAGTAGTGCCCACACACAGCAAGTGATACCTCAATCATAGTGAGGAAGATCGTGAAGAAAGACTTTCAGCAAGAAGGAGTTTCAGCATCAAAGATTCAGAGAAAGAGATCCAGGTTCAGATATTGATAATGCTCTGCGACAGAAAGGAATCAAGGGCTAGATATCTGAACATAAGGAGTCATTATATTCCGCTGCACCCAATGTAAGGTTTCCTAAACTTTATATGTGTTTATTTCATCGTTTTAGAAAGTTCACATTTAGGGTGTTAATAAACATACTTGTGAGTAGATCTAAGATCCTGGTAAAATAATTTCCAACACATAGAAGAGTCTCCTAGATGTTCTCTCTGCAACAACCATGGTGAAACAATCTTCCATGCTCTCTTCTTTTGCAAAAGAGCAAAAAAAGTTGGGAGAAATTCCTTATTTTCAATGGACAAATTGCTTTCTGAAACTTTCATTATTAAGGACTTATTTTTTAAAGTTTCAGAACTATGGTCTCAATCAGATTTGGAACATTTCATCTGCATTCTTTGGAGTATATGGTCTGAAAGAAATAAAGAGAAACATGGCTCAAAACCAAAGCCACCTGAGGTCGTTCTTCTCTCTACTGCTGCGTTTTTAAAAGAATACCATGCGGCTCAGCAAGCTCCTTCCAGCAGCAAAGTGTCCGTGCCTCTAAACCGATGAATCCCTATTTCGTTGCCTGAATGGCTAAATCCTCCTTCGGGCAAACTTAAGTTGAACACGGATGCAGCGGTTGATAATATGAATCATAAATTGGGCTTTGGAGTAATTTTGCGTCACTCAAATGGCTATGTAGTTGCTGCAATGTCAAAACCATATCCTGGTTGTTTCAAGCATTAAGTTATGGAAGCGCTGGCACTTATGTTTAGTCTGCAATGGCTCAAAGACATGAAGATACCCATTCACTACATAGAGACAGACTCTCTTCTAGTGGTCAAAGGATTGCAAGCTAACAAGTTTAGTGTTTCTGATTTTCATAGTATTTTACATGACATTTCTTTTCTTATGTCCAATTTCCCTGGAGTGCAGATCTCCCATGTTTTTTGTTCTGCTAATACCTTTGCTCATGTTTTGGCAAAGTATGCTCTTTCGGTGGACAAAGAATGTGTTTGGTTGGAGGAATTCTCACATCCTCTAATGACTATTGTATTATGATTTTTATTTTAATATAATAGCATTTTATCTCAAAAAAAATTATTTTTTAATTTAAAATAGTTGTAATATTAGTTTTTTAAAATTTATGGGTTTTATATTTTCTCCAAGTCTATTCTTTTTAACTTTACTCTCTTTAATTCAAATTCACATAATAAATACCTATTAAATGGTGTTTGATTGGAATAAATAAAATCATACCTAAATTATGAATTACATTTCAGTACTTCAAAATAAAAGCAAATAAATGAATAAAACAAAAATTATTTTCTTTTTATTTTATTTTTTTTACCAAACTTTTATTTAAGTTTTTTAGTAAAGGTGTCCTTTGGTAACACTTTTGTTTTTCAATTTTAAAAACAAAAAATAAACGTATGTTCTCTAAAGTTCATTTTCATTTTCATTTTTTTATTTTATTTAAGTCGGGTCTAGGTCTGGGGTCGGATTCGCGTTCGGGTCAGAAGCCGGGTTCAGCGCCAGGGTCGTGGGAGGGGGATTTGGATTCGGGTCTGATCAGAATCTAAAATATTGATTAAGAAAAAAAACTATCTAAAAAAAAATTGAAAGTGACTTTTTTTTTAAAAAAAAATAATTGATTCTCAATTAAAAAATTAAAAAGTGAAAACAGTATTATAGAATATGTTTTTGAAAAATATTTTCACTTTTTTAATTTTAAAAACAAAAAACTAATTAAAAAAGTGTTACCAAGCGCCACTAAAGTATTTTGTTGACAAAAATTTGGTTGTTACAATATGAGCACTTTACACCTCTTTATATAGTGTAAGATATCACCATTTCAAATTTTAACTCATAACCTCCAAAAGGAGGTTGTGGACTCAACAAATGAGTATAAAACTCATTCTCTATATAACTTTTATAGCTTTTAAGAATTTTAAATTCAGATGTGTAATACTTTTTTACACACTTAATATCGGTGATAATGTTGGAACTTATTTTACTACGATCTAGATTTACTAACATATATGTTAGATTATATAATTTTATAATCTAATATCCTAAATATGAGTATCATAAAATAATGAAATAAACATATAACAGTTATAGAAAACCTTACATTGATGGTAGCAGAATAATATGACTCTTTCCATTCAGATATCTAACCCTTAATCTTTTCTATTGCAGAGTATGATCAAGTTCTGAACATGGTTTCTCCCTCAGTTGACTACACAATCTTGCACACTATCTTGAGTACTGCCATGAATTGTGTGGGCCATTACTCATTCACTACTGGGTTCGAAATTTTCAAGAAGAAGAGGAATATAATTCGAATATGATAAGAGACTTCTATATATTTTCTATTTGTTTGACATAGAGAATAAACAATGTTATGAAAATAAAAGCCAGCATATTCTATTTATATGGTAGCTTTTAGGGTTAGGTTTTGAATTAAAATGGAATAAAAAAGATAAAAAATGGATTTATTTAAACCATTTTGGCCAAATTTTATAGGGCCAAGATGCAAAATGGCCCTAAATCTAACAATTAAGTTAATAAATGTCCCTTTTTTAAAAAAATTAATAAAATATCCATTCTGTTAAAAGTTTGATAATGAAATTACAATTATAACCTTGAATAATTAAGTGTTTGGTATAGTTATTTTGTACAATAGTATATCGTTTTTATGTACAATAATATATTAAAAAAAACTAAAAGGTAGTATATATATATATATATTTGAAATAACTGAAAGGTAGTATATTAGTTTAAGATTGTAGTATATTATTTTAATGTGCTATGGTATATAATGAACGAAAGACAGAAATTAAAAAATGTGGAATATTAGTTTAAGTTTGAGGTATAGTTATATTTCACTAGGAAATATTGTCTTTATGTTCATTAGTATATCATGAAGGAAAGAAAAAGAAAAAAAAACATGTGGAATATTAAATTAAGTTTTTGGTATATATATATAATTTTTTTCACTATACTGGTGGTATATTAATTTTTCACTATAGTATTTATGCTTATTGCAAAATATAGTTTTTATATGTTATTGTATATTGTGGAAAAAAATCATTTAATAGTATATTAGTTTAAATATGGTATATTTATATTGGTCTAAGGTATATCGTTTGTATGTGATATGTATATCGTGAAGGATAGAAAGGAAAAAAAAACTATTAAATATTAATTTAAGTATGAGGTATAGTTATATTTGACTGAGGTATATTGATTTTATGTTCATTGGTATTTCATGAAGGAAAGAACAAGAAAAAAAACTTGTGAAATATTAAATTAAATTTTTTGTACAATTTTTTTTTCACTATGCTGGTGGTATATTAATTTTGACTATGGTATATCTGCTTATGATTGTGGTATAAGTTTTTGTATGCTGTTGTATATTGTGGAAAACAATTCATTTAATAGTACATTAGTTTAAGTTTGTGATATATGAATATTGGTTTAAGGTATATTGTTTGTATATCATATGATATATTAATAAAAAAAACTAATTATATGCTTAAATAACATATTAGACAGCTACAACAACAGCAAAATCTAAAAGAATAAAATATATAACACATTTTATATAATGAAAAAATAGTTGACAAAAATTCAGTAGAGAGGTTTTGATCTATTATTTTTCATAATTTATGTTAAAGGAATAAAACATATAATACCTTTTATATAATGAAGGGTATTTTAGGTATTAAAAAGTAAAAAAGGACATTTGCTTTATTATTTTAAAAAAGGGACATTAACTGTCTATAAAGTTAAAAATAGGACAATTTACTTGAATTTCTCAATTTTATATGGGCCTTATGGGATTTATTTTTGCCATTTTATTGAAATTTAGCTTTCTTTTCTCAAATATGTTATCTTTTAATTCTAACTTAGAAAATACCAATTTTATCTATTTAATAATTATAATTAATTATCAAATAAAATTTTCATTTAAGTTATTTATTAATTAGACCTTTCAAAGTTTCTTAATTAATAAACAAACTGTAAATTCTTTTTTTCTTCTCAAAGAAGCCCTTTCTTAGTGAAACTCATAAATAAGACATAGTTTTATTCAGAATTCTAATCGATTAATAAAATCAATCAATTGGGACTACAAAACAATATTATCTCAAGTAGTGTGGGGACTATGGGTGTATATAATAATCAAGCATGTAACAAGTAGTTCTAGAATTTATCGAGTAAATTATCTATCCTACTATTTCCTCCTAACTCCATTATAGATTCAAAATTGCAGTCCTGATTACATAGAATGCTCTACTCACCAAGAATAGATATGCTATAAAATATTCATTGTTTCAATCTAAATAATCAAAGATCCTCTATAGATGATTTACATCGAGTAGGGATAAATTTACCATTCTACCCTTCAATGTATTTTATCCTTAAAACACATAGCTTGTTATAAATGATATCTTAGTAAACTAATCTAATTACTGAAATAAGAGCTCTTCCATTTTTGACTGTTAGCCAAGCTCTAAGGAAATCATCGTTTCTCTTTTAAATAGTTATAGAAGCTATAAATTCTATATCTATGATTAGCGATCCCACTCAATTGCACTTACCATGTTCCAAGATGTAAGTATTGGGTCGATCCAAGTGGTCAGCTGTAACGAACAAGTCAAAGAACACATGTCGTACAGTTAAGCCAAAGCCTAATCATCTCAGAATTAAGATCTTTTGATCTAAGATCAATTATGTGACATTGACTTAGAAAAGACAGTAAGTTTATGATATCTTTTTCACTGTCAATATCGGTCCAGTCCAATGTATAGTTAATACATCAAATACTAGTATACTTTGCCAAAACCCTGGAAAGGACATTCCACAAATCATTGTGGAAGTAAATTTTATCATTGATTATCACGTCAGTGTAAATCCAGTGCAGTGATAAATCATGGCACTAAATAGTTTGAAGTATATTGTAACGCCTTGATACTTAGACGCGCTACAGTAATTTTCTAATTACATACAGCCTTTGCTAACCAAAGGGTTTTACCTCAAAAATTGTGCTAGATTAAAACTTTGATAAACTTTAAATTTTATTAACTTATATATATATATATTTATTTACATAGACCGGGATTTCGTACTTTTAATTTTTACAAAAATTATCAAAATACATTTATAAACTAGTCGCTCATCGACTACAAAATAAGATCCAAGATGTCCCGACACCGAACACTCCAGGTCGCATCGTCTCGACATATACAAACACCATCCTAGCTCGGAACTCACTCTTGTTTAGCCTTTGCCTTTCCCTTACCTACAGATAGAAGAAGCAACTGTGAGTTGACAGACTCAGTATGAGAAACATGTAACAAATAATATAATTTTGACTTGTTTGTATGCGCCCATACACCTATCTACAAAGTTCAGCAAATGAGTAGGAACGTTCTTAACTAAGATACGACCATGTACCACTATACCACATGCACTAAGTACCACCATCGTACTAGTGTAGGTAGGGTATGAACCGTACCCCGAGTACTATTAAGTGTTGTACCACATACACCTTGTACCTACTCGTACTAGTGCTGGTAACACCGTAATGTACTCTTCAGACATCGTATACTTTACCAATGCACTGTGTACCGCAACCGTACTAGTGTTGGTAGTGTCGAATCACAATAAGCATACATATATATTACACATACATACATTTGCATATATACAATATATTATATGCTATTCTTACCTCGATTCTAATTCAGTTAAGTTGGTCGACTTGAACAAAATACTTTGTGTTGGATGGATGCCCTAGTCACATTCACGTATACGGGTTAATAACATGCAAAAACATTAATCTGGGAAAGCCAAACCCCTAACTAAGGGTTCTGTAATTAACTATTAATACCATAGTACCCTAACTTACAAGGATTTTACCAAACAAAGCCCTAAAAATAGCATGAATTCACAATACAAAAAATTCGAGAAACCAAACCCTGATCTGGTTAACCGGTTTCACAGGGCATATAAAACCAGTTAATCAGATTGCACCAGGTAACACAAATAATTCAAAATCATGCCCAAATCTCACCAAAACTTCCAGAACGCCTAAAATGACCTCCCACAACATATTCCAAGTAATAGAATTCAGAAATACACATAGAGTCAAAATATGCCGTAGACGAACCAAGCTTGAGTTTTCAAAATCAAACTTGTACATCTACCACACCAAACCCTAAAATCAGCAGCTCGAACTCAAACCTAACTCAAAATGAACCTAGAAATCAAACTACAATTCATTCAAATCCTAACAGCCACAGTTTCACAAAAATGCATACATGAACTAAACTTAAGCTTGAACAACTAAAGAATTAAAGTACTAGGGTTGACCTCTACTTGATTCCCCCTTGATTTCTTGGTAAATTTCAAAATAAATGTTGAGATTTTTCCTGGTTCTTACATGTCTTGGTGGTGGTTGAGCAAGGAAAGGGAGAAAGAGGGATTCTTTATTTATTTTTTATTTTTCTTAATTAACTTTTGGGTGGATAAAGCCTAATAATCCTTTTACTTCAACAAGTCACTAAATGGCAAGTTGTCACGCTCCAAGGCAACCTCTCTAATAAAATGACCAAAATACCCTTCATGTTTAAACTTAAGCTAATTCAAGCATAGGGGTAAAATTGTTAAAAACTATAACCCTGCTCAAATCGGTATTCTATTCATCTAAAATATTTATCTCGCTAAGAGAAAGGTTCTAGACTTACCCATGTGACTCTAACAACCATCCATCGCATTTTCCGTCGTCACCGAGCAAAAATCAGGAAAATTGCATAATTCACATATAACACAAATAATACCCCTAGAGTTTAATTAAATCTCTGGAATTGAGAAATTATAACTCTAATGCTCATTTCTAAAAATGGAACTCACAATATAATAATTTCATGCATAATTATCAAAATGCCAATAATTAATGATAATTTCCTTTACTAATCTATATTCTAATATGCGGTCATTACAATTATTCCCTCGTTAAAAGGATTTCATCCCCGAAATCTAATCTAAATAGCTTTGCATATCGAGTTCTCATTTTAGACTCTAATTATCAGGTGGCTTCCTCCACCCTGTTGTTCTTCCAGAGCATCCTGACCAAGGCTATGGTCTTGTTTCCAAAAAAAAGAGAAAAAAAACTTTTTCTTTCCTATCGAGGACCTGAACTGGCTATTTCTCGTAAGACAATTCTGATTGTAGTTCAAGGGCTTTATAACTCAAGACATGAGTCGGGTATGAAACATATTTCCTCAACATTAAAATATGAAATACATTATGACAACCGATAATGTTTGAGGTAAGGCTAGCCGATACACTACCTGCCCGACCTTCTCGAGTATCTAAAATAGCCCAATGAACCTAGGGTTTAACTTGCCCCTCTTTCCAAAGCGTCTAATACCCTTCATTGGAGAAACCTGCAGGAAAACATGCTCCCCTGCTTGAAATATAATATCTCTGTGCTTTGGGTCAGCATAACCTTTCTGCCTGCTTGCAAAGCAAGTATCCGAGCCCTGATCTTATTTAAAGCTTTATTGGTTCTTTGAACTAGATTTAGATTCAAATACTTTCTTCCAGTTTTGTCCCAATGGATTGGGGAACTACACCTCCTACTATATAGCATCCCAGAAGGATCCATTCCTATCGTTCTGTAGTAGGTTTTGTTGTAGGAGAATTCTGTTAAAAATAAGTACTTACTCCATGAACCCTCAAAGTTCATGACACAGACTCGCAATAAGTCTTCTAATATCTGTATAATTCTCTCGGATTGCCTATCAATCTGGGGGTGAAAAGCTGTACTGAATTTTAGCTTCGTGCCCATAACTCTCTATAGACTTATCCAAAATTTAGATGTAAACTTTAGATCTCTGTTTGAAATAATGGATTTAGTAGCTCCATGGAAATAAACTATCACTTACACATACAGCTTAACACACTGATCCACTATATAACTAGTCTTTACTGACAGAAAATGAGCTGACTACGTGAAACAGTCCACTATGACCCATACTAAATCATACATTCCCGTGGTTCTAGGCAAACCAACCACAAAGTCCATTGCAATATCCTTCCACTTCCATTCAGGAAGGGCTAATGGTTGCAAAACCCTGCCAGCCTCTGATGTTCAACTTTAATTGCTAGCGGGTTAAACACTTAGATATGTACTCTAATACATCTCTTTTCATCCCATAAAACCAAAAATAGGGTTTAGATTCTGATACATTTTGGTGGTTCCCGGATGCAACGAATAAGGTGTAGTGTGGGCTTCATCAAGGATTTTCTTTTTAACCATTATCTGAAATACAAACTCGAGCTTTATATAGTAACACTCCATTATTCGAGATTGAAAGGTCCTTAGGTCGACCTGCCCATACCTCATCTTGAATTTTTGACTAGCTCAGGATCTTCCAACTACACCCTTCTAATTCTTTCTAACAAATTTGATTAAAGTGTAATGTTCTGTAGCTTTCCAACTACAAATTCAATTCCAACCTTAACCATTTCTAAAGTCAGTTAAGGAGCTATCATTATAGTGTTGAAAACTTGCTCAGGACCTTTTCTACACAAAGCATCTGCTACAACATTAGCCTTCCCGAGGTGATACAGAATCTCACCATCTTAATCCTTAACGAATTTCAGCCATCGGTTCTACCTCATATTAAATCTTTCCGGGTGATGAAATACTTAAGGTTCTTCTAATCTGTATAAATTTTACACTTTTACTATAAAGGTAGTGACGCTATATTTTAGAGTAGAAACTACAGGGGCAAGCTCTAAATCATGCGTTGGGTAACGCCGCTCACATTCCTTCAGTTGACAGAAGGCATAAGCTATAACTCTGTCAGCTTATATCAGGATGCATCCCAGACCCTGTCTGGATGCTTCACAATAAACAACAAACTTTTCTCGATCTGATGGCAAAGCTAACACCGGTGTTGTTATCAATTATTGTTTCAACTCGTAAAAACTTGCTTCACACTTATCAAACCATACAAACTGTTGATTCTCTTTAGTTAACTCAGTTAATGGCATAAAGGTCTTAGAAAATCCTTCAACAAGATGCCGATAATATCTTACTAAACCGAAAAAATTTCACACTTTCGTTACTGTTTTGGCCTCGGCAAACTTTTCACTAACTCGATCTTCCCCGTGTCAACTATGATTTCCCATTCTTTTTTTTCCAAAAATGTGCTCTAGAGAAGACATCTCCGATAACCAGAATTCACTCATTTTATATATGACATACAACTTGCGATTCAGAGATGTTGCTCCTACTCCTCATCTGTCTGAGAGTACTCAAGGATGTCATCGATAACCACCATAACAAGATTATCGAGAAAATCCTTGATTACCTTGTTCATGAGATCTGTAGAGACCACTAGAGCATTTATCAATCCGAATGACATTATCGAAAACTTATAATGACTAAACTTGGTCCAAAATGTAATCTCCAGATTGTCTTCTTCTCGAATTCTGAGCTAATGATGACCAGGATGCGAGTCGATTCTTGAAAATACAGTCTTTCCATAAAGCTAGTTGAACAAATCATCCATCATGGGCAATCGATACATAATCCTCATTGTTAACTTATTTAGTTCCCGATTGTCCATACACATCCCAAGGGAACCATCCTTCTCTTTCACAACAAAACTAGAGCTCTCCAAGGCGATACACTGGGTCGAGTACACCTTAAATTGAGCATTCCCTGAGGTTATATTTTTAACTCCTTGAGTTCTGCTGAAACCATCCTATATAGCGCTTTTGAAATAAGTCCCACACCTGGTGCCAAACTAATTTCAAAATCTATTTCTTGTTGAGGCAGTAATCCAGGAAACTCCTCAGGAAATACATCGAGAAATTCTTTTACAACCTTGACTACCTAAGGCCCAAATGTTTCAGGTCTGCTGGAGTCAATTACAACCACTAAAAATCGCACACATCCACTATGTAGTAAATCTTTAGCCCTTAAGACTAAAATAATCAGGATCCAAGACCCTGGACAGATCCCACATAAACAAATGGATCCTTTCCCTCCTACTGAAAAGTTACCATTTTCTGCTAATTCCAGCTTTACTAAGTCAGTACTCAATTCCCTATCTTCCACTCTAGCTGACATAGACCTAATTCTCCTTTTGGAGACAACCATTTCCTCGCTAGGCTTTAGGGTTCGAAACCCTCTTTCAATAAAGTTACAAGGTCCACCCAAGTTATTTAATACCCATGTTGCCACATATGAGTGTATAGCCCCCGACTCAAATAACACAGTAAAATAAGAGTTGTTGACAAGAACCTGACCTGTCACCATGGAAGGACTGACTGCAGGTCAGCTTGAGTGATAACAAATACCTGAGCAGGTACAGGCTTTGCTTCCAGCTTCTACTTATCTTTCTTTGCCTGAGGGCAAGTTTTCTTGAAATGCCCAACCATGCCACATTAGAAGCATGCTTTTCGGTTGCATTGTCCAAGATGATGTTTCTTACAACGTGAGCACCCAGGATAAGAATAATCCTGGCATTCACCTCTACCTTGGTTCCTTTAGAGTCACTTGTTTTGTCTTGAACCCACCAATATCGATGCAGGTTCCCTCTTCTATTCAATCAAGGAACCTCTACCACCTCCCCCATAAATAAGAGTAAGAGGAGTGGTAACCCGACCTTTTGTCATGTCCTCATGAGGTTTTAGAATAAATTCTTTACGGTTCTAGTCCAAAAAACGTCCTTCACATCTGAATCTCCCAAAAAAGCTGATGACTCTTGCATTCGATTTCCCCAATGTAATGGTTCCACTTGGTTACCGGCCATATACTAGTCCGCTGGTAATTCTGGATTGAAAATGATTGGCATATGAGGTAAAGGTACTACAGGAGACCTTTATTGTTTCAGAAAAAGAATTTCCTCTTCATGCCGCTGAATTATAGCTTCCATCTCCGCGACCTTTGCTCAGAATCTAATGGAGCCTGTGGTAGATAATCATCACTCCCATCGAAAGCCCTCCAATGGCTTTTACCTTGATTACAGAGACAACTTAGATTCCATTCTCTCCAACTGTTACTAGCCCTGACCACGTTGTTCTAACTCTCCATATTGCACCAGGTGTCCATTCTATAGGATTAACCTGTCAATTCGTAAGTCAATCTGGTCAGGCAACGACTCAATTTGCAATTTTACCACTGCACTTATAAATTTGAAGGCAATGCATTAAAATAAAAAATTATAAACTACTATGCGTCCTAGCATGCTTTACTAATTACATAAATTACTAAACAAGTAAAGGCTTACTGAACCGTGAGCTGAGCTTTTCTCTGATGATGATTGTACATGTCTTGACAATCTTCGGTAGAAAAACCTGGCAGCTCTAATACCAAAATTGTAACGCACTGATACTTAGGCGCGCTACAGTGATTTACCATTTACATACCACCAAAAATAACCAAAGGTTTTTGCCTCAAAAATCATGCTAGATTAAAACTCTGATAAACTTTAAATTTTATTAAATTATATATATTTATTTACATAGACCGGGATCCCGTACTTTTAATTTTTACAAAGATTATCAAAATAAATTTATAAATTGGTCTCTCAGCGACTACAAAATAAGATCCAAGATGTCCTGAGACCAAATACTCTAGGTCACGTTGTCCCGACATGTACAAACACCATCCTAGCTCAGAACTCACTCTTATTTAGCCATCACCTTTCCCTTACCTACACATGGAAGTAGCAACTGAGAGTCAATTGACTCAGTAAGAAAAGCATGTAACGAATAATATAATATCGATTTGTATCTAGGCGCTCATACACCTATCTACAGGGCTCAACAAATGAGTAAGAATGTTCTTAACTAAGATACAACCATGTTCCACTATACCACATGCACTCAGTACCACCATTATACTAGTGTAGGTAGGGTATGAATCGTACCCCAGTACTGTTAAGTCAACTGCCACATTCACCTTGTACCTACTCGTACTAGTGCCGGTAATACCGTAGTGTACTCTTCAAACATCGTATACTTTACCAATGCACTCTGTACCGCTACCGTACTAGTGTTGGTAGTGTACGAATCACAACAAGCATGCATATATATAACACATACATACATTTGCATATATACAATATGTTCTATGTGATTCTTACCTCGTTTTTGAATTCACTTAAGTTGGCCGACCTGAACGGAATACTTCGCGCTAGATGGACGCCCTAGTCACATTCACGTATACGGGTAAATAACACGCAAAAGCCCTAATCTAGGGAAGCCAAACACCTAACTAAGGGTTCTGTGATTAACTACTAATACCATAATACCCTAATTAACAAGGATTTAACCAACCAAAGCTTTGAAAATAGCACAAATTGACAACACAAAAAAATTGGGAAACCAGACCCTGATCCGGTTAATTGGTTTTACAGGGCCAGTAAAATCGGTTAATCGGTTTGCACCAGGTAACCCAAATAATTCGAAATCATGCCCAAATCGTGCCGAAATCTCACCAAAACTTCCAGAATACCTAAAATGACCTCCCACAACATATTCCAAGTAATAGAATTCAGAAATACATCTACAATGAAAATATGCCATAGATGAACCAAGCTTGAGTGTTCAAACTTAAACTTCAGTAGCTAGAACTCAAACCTAACTCAAAATGAACCTAGAAATCGAACTACAATTCATAATGTTGACTTCGCTTTTAGCCAACGACAATGAGTCTTTTTGATAAGCGATAAACGATATGTCGTAATGAGAATATATAATAAAGTAATAACAAGACACAAAAATTTTATAGAGGTTCAGCCCCGAGCAGTTCGGTAATAGCCTAATCCTTGTTATTTGTATTGACTTAAGAGCAAGGAAGAAGTTTCCTTTTCTTATAGCTCTTACAATAGTATCTCTGAATACATAATTCTTAGATAGCCTTAGCTTACTGCGTTTCGGCTTATAATTTCTCGGTCCTTTGCCCAGTGAACATTCCTCACTATTTATAGGGCTGGAAAATTGGGGAGGAAGAGTTTCCTCTCTCGTTACAATGCGCATAAACAGAAAGATCGTGTTATCAATGCTGAATGCAAGGATCGTGGGATTAAGGCTGAATACACCGATAGTGGGATCGTGTGTGTGCCACATCCACATAAGTTGATCCCTAAGTTGTAGGGATTGAGCTGGTGACTCATGATGCGTTAAGCTGAATTCCCTAAGCGTCGATCATTCTGCACGGCTCGTTGAATATTCCATACTGGATGTGCCAGCGAGGCATCCTGCTCAGCATATTGTTCCGAACAGATGCTCCAAGTAGAGTCCACATGTCACCACTCTCGTGATGCCACGTCAGACTGCCAAATTTGGGATAACATTTGCCCCAAGTCTGTACGGGACCTCCGAGGTTGCGTGTAGACTTATGCCGAGCTGACTTTGCCTTTGGATGGGGACACGTCTCGAGCATGACCGTTCGAGACTCGATGTGAAGCTGACTAGGCGTCCCTTCGGTTTTCGACTAATTAATGCTCTGACAATTAATATTTTGAAAATCCGAATTTCTCTCTCCACGGCTGACGGTTGCACTCGATTACTTTTGATTTCCCATATTCACTTTTGAGGTGGGAAGCCGAGGCGTCTAAGGTTCCTTTATGTAAAGTTACCCTTTTGCCTATAAATACTCCTTGTATTGGCACATTACTCATTTTATCACCCTTCGTTGTTAAGTAAACTTCAGAGCGAAAAGAGAGAGTTTTCTGGCTTCAGAGTTGCCGAAGTGCCTACAGACGATTGCTGGCTTGCTTGAACCCGGACATTCGAATCTTTGAGTAAGTTTCTGATTCCCTTTATGCTTTCCTTTGCATGTTTACGCTTTGAATGTAACTGTGTGGTAGAAAGAACGCTTAGGAAACCCTAGGGTCAGAAACTGCTGTGACTCTTCTTTTCCTTATCCTTATGTTGGCTTTCAGCCGTAAGGCTTATTTTTCAAATGCATTGCGTCTGCTTTCCATCTTGCTTATTCCAAGCTTCATGAACTTTTTTGCCCTAACTTAAGAAAACTTTTTGACTTCTTGAGTTTTGACTTTTCTTCGAATATGGTCGTTCTTTAATCTGTTGAGTACTCCTAGTCGGCATATTTGCTTGTTTTTCGTTTGATACTCCGTCCAACACTCATCTTGTGTGTTGTCTTTTGTAGATGAACCCAGGTGAGTCTTGGGAGCTCGAGCATCAGATCGACCAGGATTTGCTTCAACTTTTGCACGAAGTTCACCCTCGTCTTCGTGCTATCCCTCCTTCTAGCGAAGGAAATTCTTCTGACCCCGTACTTAGCCATAGGATAAGGGCTTGTACAAAGAAAACCACACGTCTGGTTGATGCCTCTGATCCTCAAGTGGCTCAGCTCGCCACTCTGCCCGACGACGAACAGGATTTGGCGGTCCTGATGGAAGAGGACCGTGAGGGGGATGCTGAAGTCCAGGAGGTTGAGGAGCTGGATGAGGTGCGTCCGGGCAGTCCTCCCGCTGCAGAGGGAGAGGAAGAGGTTGGACCCCCTAACTTCGGGGAGTACAATGAGGCTGGGCAACCAGTTGATGCTGACGAAGACGTCCTGGTTATGGGCGTGGACTACGTCAATGAGGAGCTTGCCGAGGCAGTTCCTCATCAGAGGCAGGGTGCCTTGGGCGCCAGGTGGGTAAGTGCTCCGTCCAAGATTTCAGAGGCACGCCTCCGCACTCTCGACCAGGATGCGTACCTGGGCGAGCTGGACTGCTACATTCCTGCGCACGACAATCGTGCCACAAATCCTGATAAGGGAATATGGGCCTGGTCTGGGGCTCACGGCCAGCAAGGGACGCTGGTGCCCTTGCATAATTACTTAAGGGATGTGGCAGACTTCTTTGGCCTCTGCCCGGCTCAGATTACTCCAAAGGGCATTAAGTATTTGTCCGATCTCTTCGTCCTCTATGTTTCCCAAGGATGAGATGCTCCTTCCCCTCACAAGGTCGCTTGGTTCTTCGACCTGAAGTGTACCCCCAAGCAAGGAAGATCCGGGTATTTTTACTTCTCTCAGTCAGGCTTCAAGTGGTTGAGCGGCACGGATGACAAGGCCATCAGCAAAATAGGGTGTTTTGTTGATGAGTACTTCATGTTGAAGGATCCGAGCATCACCCGGACTCGGTTTCAGCAGATTGCGACATATCACCGTCCTCCGCTCACCCTTGTTCTTAGGGATAGAGCTCAAAAACTTGCCCGGTTGCCGGAGGAAGACAGGAATATCATCTAGTTGACCTCCGATGATAATCTGGTGAAGTATGGGCTTTACCCAGAGGACTTTTCTCCTAAGTCCGTGGCGGGGAAGAAGGGGAAGTCTGATGCTGGCCGGCCTGAACGAACTCATCTGGAGAATGAGTTGATTCAACTGAAGCGAGAGGCTAAGTTGAAGGGAGGTTCCAGGGCCAAGCAGTATGCTCAGGAGCCCATGAATCCTAAAGATGAAGCCGAGGCTGAGGCTGAGGCTGAGCAGGTGACCCCATTGAAGAGGAAGAAGAAACTCCCGGCCACGCCCAGGCCTGTTGAACATGCAATTCGCATAAGGGAGCCCATTTCACCTATTCGACCATCTTATCCCTTTGCTGGAAAAGGGAAGGCTGTCATGTCTGAGATAAACTCGATGTCAGGTGATGATGGACTTCTAATCTTCTGGGCGGGCAGTCACTCTGCATTTACTTCTTTTTCAGCTTCTTGACTTTCATGCCTTGTATTTTCTACTGGCTTTTTCTAACCATGCTGTTTTTGTTCTGTGCAGACATGTCTCGGCAGATGCTTGATGTTTTGAGGAAGAGGATGGGTGGAAGCTCTAGCGCCTCCCCTCCGGCTAAGAAGCTTAAGGGCAGAGAGGGGTCTTCGGAGAAGAGACCTTCTGGAGAGGTTATTGACATTTCCGAGGAGCTGACTGCTGCAAATCCTTCTACTCCCAAATCTGCCAAGTCTAAGGAGTCTAGACCACCAACGACTGGGTCTGAACTGGTCAGGAGGGTCCCCGAGCGGGTGCAGGCACCAACTCCACCTTTGCCCGTGCTGCCAGAGGCCAAGAAGGGCAAGGAGATGCTGGCCTACTACATGAACCGGCTGGTTCCCGAGGTCAGTGAGCAACTGGCTGGCGCTGAAAGCGACTCATCTCTGGATGTGTTGGTGGGCGGAGTCTTGAAGGAGCTCACCAGGGTTAGTCTTTTTTGATACTTCCCTTTTAACTTTTCACACTTAGCTCCATATGCTGACTTTTTCCTTTGTGCAGGCCGGTTTGAAGTTGGCTTACACTTACTCCCGGGCTAAATCTGCTACTTCCAAGAGTGCGGCTCTGTCCGACACCTTGAGGGCGAAGGCGGACTTGGCCAACAAGGAAGCTGAGCAGGCCAGGGCAGAAACTGGAGCTGTTCGGCTTGAGCTGGGCGAAGCCAACAAGAAGCTGTTTGCTGCCGAGAAGAAGATCTATGTGCTAACAAAGGACCTCGAGGCTGCGGATCGCTTTGAGGAGACCATCGAGATCTTATCTGCTGAAGTTAACAGTCTTCAGGATGAGAGGAGTTCTCTGCGGCAAGTTCTTCTTTGGCTAAAGGAGGAGCGGGACGCCGAGGTGACTGAGGTGGACCAATTGAAGGAGAAGGTCAATGCTTTGGAGACTGCCAGCCTCAAGCTCTTTTTCGATTTCTGGAAGGCTAATCCCCAAGCCAATTTCGACTACTTGGGCGACGTTAAGGACATGTACCTTGAGTACTGCGCGGCCCAAGTTGCTTATGGTGGGAAAGCGGCAGCTGCTTCAACTTTCGACCAAGCTTCTGACCAGGCTGCTGATGCTTCTCCTGCTCGAACAACAGATCCTCCTGCTCCAGTTGGCTCAGAAGAACCGAACCAAGAGCCTGGGACTCCGGCTGTTTAAACACTTCTCTTTTTATCTCCTGTTTATATATATATATATTATATGTGGCCTCAAGGCCTTTAACACATCGTGATCGACCAAGCGGTCTTTAAACTTGGAATTATTTTTCATTTTTTGGACGATGGGCTGACTGGGCAGCTTTTAATCCTAGTACTACGTGCTTTTGTCATCCTTAATGAATTTCATTCTCTGTTTATAATTTTCGTGCAATTGTGATTGTTTTATGTTTACCAAATGCTTTGTACAGGTATAGGTGCCCCCCAAGTGACCGAGCAGACGTATGACTCTTGGTCACTTGTCTTTCGCAAATATATTTCTTTTTTCTGTTCGGTGTTTAAGGTTCGACTAAACCTTTTGTATGCACTTTAGGTAAATTATAATCATGCTAATTTTTTCGACTCAATAGAATTGGAAATACTATCTTTATTCATTTATTGATCGAAAATGTATTTGTTACCGTAGTAACTTACATCAGAGCTAGTGATCTAATCTGATCTTTTAGCTTAACATGACATAAAACAAATAAGAAACTGTACTTTAAAGTGGTCTACCCGACCTGAGTACTTTGTTTCTGAAGCCTTTGCGCGTAGTCCACCCAAGAGGCCATTCACTTAGAAGCGAATGTTCAATAGTACAATAATTTGGTCTACCCGACCTGAGTACTTTGAAGTGGTCTATCTGACCTGAGTACTTTGAAGTGGTCTACCCGACCTGAGTACTTTATTTATAGTATTTCCTTAAATGTTCTCCATTCCAGTACCGTGGTACTAGAATGAGTTGTATTTTTTCGTCATACTTACCCAGTTTGTATGCTCCGGAGTCGAGAACTTCGACCACCTGGTATGGTCCTTCCCAGTTAGGTCCTAGTACACCTGACATGCTATCTTTGGTGTTTGGGAATACCCTTCTTAGGACCATATCTCCCACGAAGAATTTCCGAGCTTTCACTTGTTTGTTGAAATATTGAGCTACTTTTTGTTGATGAGCTACCAACTTTAAGTTTGCAGTTGCTCATTTTTCTTTGATTTCATCAAGTGATTCTGCAAGGAGTATGTGATTGGTACCTTGATCGTACGTCAATCTTCTGTGGGACGGTGGCTCGAGTTCGACGGGCAGCATAGCTTCAAAACCGTACGCCATTGCAAATGGTGTCTGACCGGTTGCTATTTTTTCCGCTGTACGGTATTACCATAGAACTTCGGGGAGTTCTTCTGGCCAATTTCCATTGGCATCTTCAAGTTTCTTCTTTAGTGTATCCTTCAAGGTTTTGTTGACTGCTTCAACTTGACCGTTTGCTTGAGGATGTGCCACTGCGGAGAAACTTTTGATGATACAATGGTTCGCACAGAAATCAGTGAAAGATTGACTGTCGAACTATTTGTCGTTGTCCAAAACTATTTTGTATGGTAGTCCGAACCGGCATATGATGTTCTTCACTATAAAGTCTTGAACCTTCTTTGATGTGATAGTTGCGAGTGGTTCAGCTTCAGTCCACTTAGTAAAGTAGTCGACCGCTACCACTGCGTACTGCACTCCACCTTTACCTTTAGGTAACTGCCCGACTAGGTAAATTTCCCAAATGGCAAAGGGCCATGGACTTTGCATTTGTGTCAGCTCGTTGGGCGGAGCTCTTGGTATCTTCGAAAATCTTTGGCATTTGTCGCACTTCTTGACATAAGCTTTCGAATCTTCAATCATCGTTGGCCAGAAGTAGCCTTGCCTTAGGATTTTCTTTGATAAGCTTTGTCCGGCTGCATGATTTCCACAGAATCCATCGTCGACTTCATATAGAAGTCGTGCATCTTCATTTGGTGTGACGCATTTGAGTAATGGCATTGAGAATCCTCTTCTGTACATGATCCCTTCTATTATGATGTACCGTGTTGCCTTTCTTCTCATTTTCTGAGCTTCATTTCGGTAATTTGGGAGTTCCCCAGAGTTGAGATAGGCTGCTATTGGCGTCATCCAGTTCGGAGATGTGTCGATCATTTCGATTTCTTCCGTGCCAGTGATGCTAGGCTCTTCAAGAAACTAGATCGGGACAAGGTTTGCCTTGACACTTATATTGTTGCTCGCCAATCGGGCTAATGCATCAGCTGTTGTATTTTCTTCTCTTCGAATTTGTCTGAGGCTGTAGCTTTTGAATTGTGTGAGCAGATCATGTATTTTGCTCAGATATGCTATCATTTTTTCTCCCCGAGCCTTGTATTCGCCAGATACATGATTTACCACTAGCTGTGAATCACTGCAGATCTCAATGCGCTCGGCCTTCATCTCCTTCGCTAGTTTAAGTCCAGCGATTAGGGCTTCGTATTCGGCCTCGTTGTTAGAGGCTTTGAATCCGAATTTGACCGCTGCATGCAGTTGTTGCCCCCCAGGTGTGACAAGCGGATAATTGATCTGTTGCCGACCCATCCACATGTCGCTTCCAGGTCGGTTCAATTTTAGTATTACTCGGTTGTGGTATTGACTTGAGATCCCTCTCTGGTATGCGTTCAGTTTTGCCTGTGCATTCCTGTTGGAAATTATTTTACCAGGATCTTAGATCTACTCACAAGTATGTTGATTAACACCCTAAATATGAACTTTCTAAAACGATGAAATAAACACATATAAAGTTTAGTAAACCTTACATTGAGTGCAGCGGAATTAAATGACTCCTCCCGTTCAGATATCTAGCCCTTGATTCCTTTCTGTAGCAGAGCATTATCAATATCTGAACCTGGATCTCTTTCTCTGATTCTTTAGTGCTGAAACTCCTTCTTGCTGAAAGTCTTTCTTCACGATCTTCCTCACTATGATTGAGGTATCACTTGCTGTGTGTGGGCACTACTCTAACACTAAGTATTTCGAAATTCAAGAGGAAGAAGAGAGAGAGGGAGTGGTCGGCCAAAGATAGGGAGAGAGAAAGGCTCAGTTTTTCTGAATGAAAAGTGTGAAATTTAAGTGTGTCAATTTCATGAAGCCTTCACTATCTATTTATAGCATTCCACTAGGGTTAGGTTTGAATTATTTGGCATTAAAATAATGAAAATATCAGTTTGAAGAATCATTCCAAGTGGCCAGCCATGTAGTATAATGGGCCTTACTTGGATTTGGCAGTTTTCTCAATTCTGCATCTGATTTTCTAAAAAACGCCAATTTTCTAATTCAACCATTTAAATAACTATTTAATAACTATAAATAATTATTAAATAATATTTTCATTTAGCATATTTATTAATTGAACAATACAAAGTATCATAATTAACAAATATGCCCCTAAAAACTCTTTCTTTACAATTTTGCCTTTACTTAGTGAAAAATTCACAAATAGACATAGTCTAATTTGAGAATTATAATTGATTAATCAAAACCAATTATATGAGTCTTACAAGCAATATTATCTCAACTAGTGGGGGGACCATGGGTCTATATAACCGAGCTTCAAATAAGCAGATCAAGAATTTAGCACTAAAATTTACTAACTTATTAATTCTTCGTTGAATCCACGCATAGAACTTAGAATTGCACTCTCAGTATATAAAATGCTCTATATGTTCCACCATATAGACACATCATTAGTTATCCATTGTTATAATCCTAATTTGATCAGTGATCCTCTATATGAATGATCTACACTGTAAAGGGATTAGATTACCATTACACCCTACAATGTATTTTATCCTTAAAACACTTAACCCCGTATAAATGATATTTAAGCTTATGTGAAATGAGATCTCCACCATTTATTTTTCGTTTGGTCAAGCTCGAAGGAGATCATCCTTTACTTACTATTCGCAAGATAGAAGCTATAGATTCCATGTCTATGTTAGCGCTCCCACTCAATTACACTACCGTGTTCCCAAAATGTACGTATCACCCTGACCCAAAAGTAGGCTTAACTAACAAATCAAAAAACACGAATAGCCTCTCGAGATCGAACCTAATCATAACAGGATTAAGATCATTTGATCTAGGATCAACTAGGCGATATTGACTTGAATAGATATTACAGTAAGTTTAATAAATCTAAGTCAAAGTTCAATATCGGTCCCTTCCGATGCATACTCCATGCATCCAACCTGAGCTTTACTTTAACCAATGCTCTGGAAAGAACATAGCATTTCTCCAAATGCAAGTAAACTCTGTTGTAGATTATCATATCAGTAAAACCCTGTGTCTGATAAATATAGAAAACTTTATTCACATAGTCATGTTTACTTTCCAATGTGTTGACGACACAATAAACATGATCAAGTATGTGAAAAGGGTTTCAGATGAATTCATACATTATGTACATATAATCATGAAATAAATCATGTGAACCATGCAACATTAAATGTTATTTCTGATCTATATTAATAAGTAAATCTGATTATATTGAAATTAGTTTTATTTAGGGCATAAAACCCAACAAACTCCCACTTGCACTAATATAAAACAAAAAGTGCATTTCAAATAATCTCAACACCTTGATATACAAATCAAGTGTAGTAGTAGTAAACTCCTCGTAATAGGATCTGAAAGGTTGAATTAACCACAACCTTTCCTCCACTATTACTCTTCCTTAATCACAAAATCATTGATAATGTGAAATTCCTCTCTATATGTCTACTCTCTTGGGATACTGGATTCTATACCTTTGGCAACTACTTCTTGGTTATTCACGAAGTAACACTAGTAGTTAAGGCCATTTGGAATGGTGCCAAAGATGTATAGAACTTTCCTTAGACTGAATAAGTACCTTTCCTACAACTTTAACATTCAGTCCCTTTCTGGTAGACCTAGAGACTTCAGATAGGTTTTTACACTTCTCCAAAATCACTATTCCACCCCCAGAGTAATCACCATCTTACAAGAAAGATTTTCTAGCACAAAGGAAAATTTAAAAATCTGATGTGGTGTAGTCTAAGAGTTTTAAACACACCCTTATAGACTAACATATAGTTCCTCTTCTTTATCTTAAGATTTACTTGATTGTCTTCCAATGTTCTTCTCCTGGATTAATCTGATACATACTCATTACTCCCACTCAACAGCAGGTGTCTGGTCTAAGGCATACTAAAGCATGTCTAAGACCTCTCACTGTTGATTTAAGAAATTCTTTCATGGCTTTATCTTTTCTGGAATAGTTGAGACTTTTCCTTAGATAAATAAAATCTATGCCTATAAGTCGAGAAGCTTCTATAGATTGCCATTAGAAAGAAAATGCTTTAGCATCTTACTAAAGTAAGTTGCTTGCATTAGAGTAAGTAATTACCAGGTATACCATAAGCCATAGGTTTAGATAAACTCAAACCTATAATACTAGGAACAGGAAGTTTTGTTAAGTCCATTGAATAGACTTATTAACAAAAATTTTCTTTTATGTCCTTGTAATAGAAAAATTCAGGTTACTCCATGTGAATGGATTAAACCATAGTTCTATTGGCTTTTCTTCTTAGTTTCTTATCTTGACAATCCATTACTTGTTTAAACTCACAATGGATTTTAATCACTAGGGTCTTCCAAGTCATAAGAAGGTGAGTTCCTAGAAACTCTCCCACTACGACAAGGTATCGTGAATTATGTCTAAGAAAACTAAATGGTATTAACCTCTTCGGTTGTGACAAGACAACAGAGGCAGTGAGATCATCATATGTCAAATAAGATGATAGAAAACTTTTGGAATCAAGAAATAAATATCTCTTATTTGCTACTTTATTTTCAGACTTAGTCATTATCTTAGAAAAGTAGTATTTGTTTGAACAAACACTTTCTTATCTATTGACTATGGGATGGTCCACCCCTAATCACTTAGAATAGCTAACAAACCATGGTTAACAGTTCTAGCTTTTCTTAAGATTTTGATTAGGTCATCCATGAATCTAGTAATGATTTACATTAAGTATACAACCATTACATCATTCTGAAATTGTATTACCATAGAAGGATTTAGGCAACGACTAGTAACTAATCATCAATATGCAAATCGAAATTTCTGGGGAGGTTAGTTTGGATATAAATCCAAAATCAATTTAATGATCTTTGAACTGCATATCTACTAACTATTTTTCCACCCCTATTAGTTCGCAAGATCTTTAACCACTTACCTTAATGGTTTTAACCATCGCTAGAAATTTAGAAAATTTTCAAACATTTCAAATTTCTTTTCATAAGGTATAATCTAGAGTTATCTTTAAGAATACAACGAAAAACTCATATCCACCCCTGAATGTACATCCATCTGCGAATGAGATGAACTACTTTCAGTGGATATAGGTTTATTAACTCTTTGCAGAGATTGATCTTGTCAAAACCACTATGAACAAGATACAAATTCCATAGATTAATAAAATTGTGGTTGTGTCTTTTGATGACTTAGGTTTAGTTACTTCAATGAGTTCATAGAATAGTGCAAGTGGATCCTGGTTACAGAATACTAAACTCATATTCCATACTTTAATATATAGTTTTGAATCCATTAATAGAAGATGGATATTTAACACTTGAAAGTGTAACTGTATTGTATTCTGGAATTAGAAATATAAGAAAAATTCTGTTTGGATTCTAAAATTAAAGTCAAAGACTTCATTTATACCAAATAAAATGAGTAATTCTATCTTGGACCACCACTACTAATTTAACTCTAAGTCTGACTTGCCAATACAAGTAGGAGATTTCTAAGATTGAGGATTTATATCAATTGGGAATAGAATTTCGGAATTATAATCATATGCGTCATTTAATTTCTTAAAAGAAAAAATAATGACATGAAATGATTTATAGACCATTCATCCAATGATATATTATTGAGCTAATTCGAAATGAATAAGCTAAGAGGAATTAGGATAATTTCGTTGTTTAAATAAGAATCCAACGATGCTTCGATTAGCGAAAGTCAAAGTAATCTTATTTATACAATTTTCTTGTTTCATATTGTAAAAATACTAGTCTAAGGTGTCATCAATTGATGAACAGCTAGATGTTGCATATACAATATTTATCTTTCGAGATCTAACACTATTATGTATGTCTAATGGTGAAAATCCATTACGGATTTATCTCATTAGATAAACAAACCAAGTTAGACCAACAATGAAGATTCGAAATTAAACTACAACTTAATAACGGAAAATAACATGGTTCAATATAAATTCATACACAATTTAGAAATTATTAAACATATAGCAAGTAGGAATGAAAAGTGAAAATACTAAAACATACAATCCTAAATAATTTCCAAAGTTTTCAACAAACTGATATCACTGTCCCGTTTAGGCGAGGGTCAAAGCTACAATCCATTGAATAGAGTTTTCAGCTCATCTAAAATGTTAAACATTCTAGCAACCTTTTATTCGATCAAGATTGGAATTCAGCGTTGTCCCGTTTAAGCGAGAGTCAAGGCAATTCTATCTTATGAGCTTCCACTATTGTTTCATAATTTGCAAGTCAAATATGGTCGCCACCATTAGGGTGATCCATACCATATAAAACACTTACAAACTACTTATCTTTCGAGATTAAACGATGTAAAATTGCTAATGAACGTTCCTCCATTAGGGAGGATTGCTCACTAAAACAAACGCGATGTAAAACCAACAATGGAGATCGAATATCTTAATAATAAAGCTCATTATTTAAAGAGAGTTGTATTTTCTTTGATACTTATTTTAATCTATTTATTTTAAATATATATTTATTTAATTAAAATTTCCAATTTAGAATGAAAAATTCTAAATATAAATTTTAATTTAATATTTATAAATTTTACTTAGATGGATATCAAAATAACATGAATTATTTCCATCTTAGTAATAATTTCCAATAAATATTTAGAAAAATATTCAATTTAAGTTGTTACAAAATTAATTTAAATTAATTTACAACTCAAATTTAATTTTCTATAAATATATATTGCATTTCGAAAAATTAGAGTATTTAATAATACAATTTTCGAAAATGAATTTTATAATAAAAATAAATCCTGGAGAAATTATTCTAATTTAATATTGGCCCAAAATTAATTAATAAAATTAATTTACAATAAAAAATATAATTTTCCTATTTAATTAAATATATAAGAAAAGTTTCAAATATTTAAGTATGATGATGAAAATCAACTTAAATATTAATTTTCTATTTAATTAAATACACTAGAAAAATACTTCAAGCAAAAACAGATAATATCATCTAGATTTTCTTAAACTAATTATTTCATTTTCTAATTAAATATATTTTACTTCATTTATTTTAATTAATCATTAAATGAAAAATCATTGATTTAAGTTGGTCTAAAATTAAAATAAATAACATACAACTTTAATCTATTTTTCAAATAAAATTCGAAATTCTAGCATTTAAGAAATGCAATTTCAAAATTTGATTAATAAAATAAAGAAAAAATATATATTTTGAAAATTATTTTAATTTAGTTGAAAAAATAAATTTCAACTAAAAATAATTTTCTATTTAATTAAGTGTCATGAAAAAAAAATATTTAAGTATCATGATGAAAATCAACGTAGATATTTAATTTTCAAATTAATTAAATGTATTAAATTCAAGAAATAAATAATTAAGTGTAGAGAAGGCTTAATTATTAATCTCTAGTTTAATACTAGGAAAAATATACTTAAATTAAATTGTACCAAAATTAATTATTTAAATAATTAATTTCACAATGTATAATATTTTCCTTTTTTTTTTTTTTTTTTTTTTTGAGGAAACAGAGCAGTACAACGAAAACTAGGGGAAGGCCAAATTATCAACCAACAAGGTTGAAAAGGCAACAGGAGGCACACCTCCATCCCACACAATGGAATCCTTAACAACTAAGGCATTCTTTGCTAAACAATCAGCCAAGGAATTACAAGATCTTGGCACAAAAGACACTCCAAGACAATTACAAGACAAGAGGCCTTTCTTAATATCCTCCAACAGAAATTCAACATCACTGTCCAAAACAAATCTAGAATTGATTGCTTTTACTGCATTAAGGCAATCGGACTGGATATAAAAATCTCTAAGATTACGATTACCGGCAATGCGGATCGCCTCCTTGATGGCTTTGAGTTCTGCTATGAACGGACTGTATGGGGAATGCCAGTATTGTTGGAAGGAGATGACACAGTTGCCGGTATGATCGCGAAGCACTCCTCCCACGCTACTGCTCTTGTTGGTGGTGTCGATCGCCGCATCCACATTGAAAAGTAAAGAGCCTCTAACAGGGGGAGTCCACCGTTTTCTCTCCTTGTCTTGGGTGTTTGCCTTGGGACTTCTTCTTCCATGGTTGCTTTGATACTCTTCAAGAATTCTTGTAGCTACCGCAATAACATCCTCACTCTTGGGGGAGAAATTATTGTGCAGCGACAAGTTTCTACTATACCACAATTGCCATGAAATCATCACAAAAAGATCATATTTCACCCCGGACAGCTTATCTTTTAGAACCCAAAGAAAGTTTTGAATATCCAGTTTGATTTCACTTTTTATCTCCTTGTACAACTGTAACACCCTAACTATCTTAGGCGTATTACGTGATTTTTAAACGTACTGTGCAGCTCGTTGCTAATCAACGAGGTTTATGGAAAAACGTGATTAATTAAAATTTTGCTTTTTAATTAAACTTATAAACCATATTATAAAATTCTCGGGATCCCGATTTATAAAATCATTTACAAACGTTTTAACTGTTTAACTTTTACATCAAAATGAAAGTCGTCTAACGACAGTTACAAAAATCTCAGCCTTGCTGTCCCGAGGATCGTACGCTCCAGGCCTAACCGCCCCGACATGTACAATCTCATAAGCTCGCTCACGGTGCATCAGCTACAGCCTTGCCTTTACCTACACACGAACATAAACTGTGAGTCGACAGACTCAGTAAGAAAAGCATAATAATATCATAAATAACTAACTGCCGTGTCCAACACGATACTGAGTCCGGCTACTGCCATGTCCAACATGGTACTGAGCCACTACTGCCATGTCCAACATGGTACTGAGTTTTGAACGTTCAGGGGACAGTACTATTGACAAGTATCCTCCTGATCGGTCGAACCGGTCATACTCCGGCTGCTGGTCATACTCCAGCCTGTACCGACGGGATAGGTCAATAGCACTGAACCACCAACCAAGTGTCAGCCTGATCGGTCGAACCGGTCATACTCCGGCTGCTAGTCATACTCCAGCCTGTACCGACGTGACAGGGTTGGATGGTTCGAAGCCTAAATACATATCTAATGTAATCTAGCAGGCTTCCTACATGCACGCTAAACATGTAATCTACATATGCATACTGTTATACTAATCTTACCTGGATTCCGATTTCAGGTGTGCCGGTCAACCTGACTGGAACTGAAGCTGAGCGGCGGATTACTGGCTCCTAAACCATAAAAATCACAACGCTATAAGTGACACGCTAAATCACTTCCCGGCGACTAAAACTTGGAACTAAAAGTTTCCCTATCGATAAAAAGCATGGCAATACCCCTAAAAACATAAAAACGAGGAAAACTAGGGTTCGGAAAAATTCCCCAACCGGTAGACCGGTTGCCCAACCGGAATTCCGGTTCTGGGAAAATTCAGAACACCCATCCGATTCCGGATGCACAACCGAATTCCGGTTCCTCGCGAGCAAAGAACATAAAAATTCATAACTTGCACAATTCAACCCCAAATCACATGAAACCTTCCAGACCTGTTCTATACCTCCCCTAGAACATTTCTAAGGCAACAAAACCACCCAGATTGCACGAATTCAAAAATCACCATTAGAGCTCAAGCTTTGAGTTCTAAACTCAAACTTGAGCAAACCTAGCTAGCATGTAATCAAATCCATCTAAACTTACTTAAACAAGCTTAACTAAGCCTCTGAAAACAATCAAAAACATCAACAATATCTCAGCAACAGAACATAGACATTTCTCTTTGAAAACCATATTTTTGAGCTAAAAATCAAAACTTTGAACAACACAACTAGCATGCACCATAACCAGCTCTATTCTACTCAATTGAACAAGATTTAAACCTCAGAAATCATATCACAAACACAGCAGCAACAACACCTCAAGTAAGCATGCATTTACTCATATTTTCACCATTTTTATTCAAGAAAATAAAGGGAAAGAGTTAGAATCACCTACCACAATCAAGAGCTCACAAATTAAGGTTGAATCAAGCTTGAAATTCAAAGAAAAACCCAGCCCTTGAACCCCAAGCAGCCAGCCGAAAAGAGAGAAAAAGAGAGAGAGTTTTCTTTTCAAAGTTTTTCTAAATTTTTACTAAGTGTTGAAATTTTGTGGAAAAAGGAATATAAATCACATTACTCATTTTATTTCAGCCATGTAATAATAAAATAAGCATTTAATTTTCCATTTAATAAATCACATAAGACAAAACACTAATGGGGCAAAAGACCATTTTGCCCCTCCACCATAAAACCATGAAAATCATACTAAAGGGGGTATTTTTGGGACATTCTAAATTCCCGGCCATTCCCGACATTCCCAATGTCTAAACCCGTCCCCAAATTACCAACATACTAACTTGTGATTTCTACTGAGCCAAACGCCGAGTTCCAAAATACCGGACACCGGAAATGCGAAATATAAAAGCTACTGATGACATAATCATGCATTTCTGAATTCCATAAATAACAGTAATAAATTATTTAAATAGCTATAAATAATTTCATAATTTAAACATAAACAACTGCTAATTTCCAAATTAACTAAGCGGGCTTTACAACAACCCACACCGTTTCCAAGTTTCCTTGGCTATAGGGCATTCCCAAAGGGCATGAGTGACTGTTTCTTCTTGTCTCGCACCTTTGCACCGCCCACAATGCTTATCAACCTCCATTTTCCTGCAAAACAGAACACTATTAGTCGGTAGCCACTCGTGGCACACTCTCCAGAGGAACTGTTTGACTTTAGGTGGGATTCTCAAGCTCCACATATGTTTCCACCATCTCGTAGTGTTGTCCGTGTCGGAGTTCTCTTCATTAACTCACCCATTAAGTGCAGTGATGTACCCACTTCGAACATTGTATTCCCCGTTTTTTGCGAAGTGCCAAATTAGTCTATCTTCACTTTCCAAGGAGCCTTGTTGGATATTCATAATCAGCTCCGCATCATCTTCACAAAAGATAGCCTTAATAAACTCGGTATCCCAATCCCCATTGGCAAGTCTAAGGTCAACAATTTTGTGATTAAGGAAGAGTAATGGTGGAGAGTAGACATATAGAGAGGAATTTCACATTATCAATAATTTTGTGATTAAGGAAGAGTAATGGTGGAGCAAAGGTTGTGTTTAATTCAACCTTTCAGATCCTATTACGAGGAGTTTACTACTACTACACTTGATTTGTATATCAAGGTGTTGAGATTATTTGAAACGCACTTTTTGTTTTATATTAGTGCAAGTGGGAGTTTGTTGGGTTTTATGCCCTAAATAAAACTCATTTCAATATAATCAGATTTACTTATTAATATAGATCAGAAATAACATTTAATGTTGCATGGTTCACATGATTTATTTCATGATTATATGTACATAATGTATAAATTCATCTGAAACCCTTTTCACATATTTGATCATGTTTATTGTGACATCAACACATTGGAAAGTAAACATGACTATGTGAATAAAGTTTCCTAGATTTATCAGACATAGGGTTTTACTGATATGATAATCTACAACAGAGTTTACTTGCATTTGGAGAAATGCTATGTTCTTTCTAGAGCATTGGTTAAAGTAAAGCTCAGGTTGGATGCATGGAGTATGCATCGGAAGGGACCGATATTGAACTTTGACTTAGATTTATTAAACTTACCGTAATATCTATTCAAGTCAATATCGCCTAGTTGATCCTAGATCAAATGTTCTTAATCCTGTTATGATTAGGCTCAATCTTGAAAGGCTATTCGTGTTCTTTGATTTGTTAGTTAAGCCTACTTTTAGGTCAGGGTGATACGTACATTTTGGGAACACGGTAGTGCAATTGAGTGGGAGCGCTAGCATAAACATGGAATCTATAGCTTCTATCTGGCGAATAGTAAGCAAAGGATGATCTCCTTCGAGCTTGACCAAACGAACATAAATGGTGGAGTACTCATTTCACATAAGCTGAAATATCATTTATACGGGGTCAAGTGTTTTAAGGATAAAATACATTGTAGGGTGTAACGGTAATCTAATCCCTTTACAGTGTAGATCATTCATATAGAGGATCATTGATCACATTAGGATTATAACAATGGATAACTAATGATGTGTCTATATGGTGGAACATATAGAGCATTCTACATACTGAGAGTGCAATTCTAAGTTCTATGCGTGGATTCAACGAAGAATTAATAAGTTAGTGAATTTTAGTGCTAAATTCTTGATCTACTTATTGGAAGCTCGGTTATATAGACCCATGGTCCCCCCACTAGTTGAGATAATATTGCTTGTAAGACTCATGTAATTGGTTTTGATTAATCAATTATAATTCTCAAATTAGACTATGTCTAATTGTGAATTTTTCACTAAGTAAGGGCGAAATTGTAAAGAAAGAGTTTATAGGGGCATATTTGTTAATTATGATACTTTGTATGGTTCAATTAATAAATATGATAAATGACAATATTATTTAATAATTGTTTATAGTTATTAAATAGTTAGAATTGGCATTTAAATGGTTGAATTAGAAAATTGGCGTTTTTGAGAAAATCAGATGCAGAAAAGGTAAAACTTGAAAATTGCAAAAAGTGAGGCCCAAATCCACTAGTATAGGGCCAGCCACTTTTGTAGGAAATTTAAACTGATATTTCATTATTTTAATGCCAAATAATTCATACCTAACCCTAGTGGAATGCTATAAATAGATAGTGAAGGCTTCAGGAAATTTACACTTAAATTTCTACACTTTCTGAATCAGAAAAAAAAAAAACTGAGCCTTCTCTCTCCCTATCTTTAGCTGCCACTTCTTCTTTCTCTTCCCTCTTGAATTTCGAAATCCTTAGTGTATGAGTAGTGCCCACACACATCAAGTGATACCTCAATCATAGTGAGGAAGATCGTGAAGAAAGATCATCAGCAAAAAGAGTTTCAGCATCAAAGATTCAGAGAAAGAGATCCAGGTTCAGATATTGATAATGCTACTTGCTGACGTAAAGGAATCAAGGGCTAGATATACGAACGGAAGGAGTCATATTATTCCATTTTGCACCCAATGTAAGGTTTCCTAAACTTTATATGTGTTTATTTCATCGTTTTAGAAAGTTCATATTTAGGATGTTAATCAACATACTTGTGAGTAGATCTAAGATCCTGGTAAAATAATTTCCAACATCTACCCCATAGCAAACCCCTCCAAACTGCAGAAGAACACGAGCCTTTTTTAGCTTCCAAAATAGAGGAGTGGGAGAAATAACTGCTTTTCAACACCTTCCCCACCAATGACAAGGGATTTCTAACAACCCGCCACACTTGCTTGGCTAGTAACGCTTTATTAAAAAGCTCCAAATCTTTGAACCCCAATCCCCCTTTCTCCCTCGGAAGACAAAGCTTACTCCAAGCTCCCCAATGTGTTTTCTTTTTTTCTTTTGAAGAGCCCCACCAGAATCTTGCAGTCATCCCTTGGAGCTCATGGATATTTTTCTTGGGTAGTTGGAACACCCCCATCGTATAACAAGGCATTGCTTGGATGAATGCTTTGATCAACACCTCTTTGCCGGCCGCTGAAAACAAGCTTCTTTTCCAACCTCTAAGTCTATTCCACACCCTTTTTTTAATTGCAGCAAAGGGTTCACATTTCTTCCTTCCCACAAAGATTGGGATGCCCAGATACTTGTCAAAAAAATCTACCTTCTTAACTCCAAATATACCTGCACATTCAGATTTTGAAACTTCATCTACCGCTTTCCCAAAGCACATCTCAGATTTTGTGAAATTGATGGTTTGGCCCGATGCCGCTTCGTAGGCTGCTAATATATTCTTGACTTGGTGACATTCTTCCTTATTTGCCTCCACAAAAATCAAGCTGTCGTCTGCAAAGAACAGGTGAGAGACTGATACACCATTTCTACCAAACCTCAGCCCATGAATAAGACCCTTCTCTTCCGCATCCAGAATTAGACTAGACAGCGCCTCGGCACAGAACAGAAAAAGAAAAGGGGATAAGGGATCCCCTTGTCTTAGGCCCCTCTTCGGAGTAAAAATATTCGAAGGTCTTCCATTAATCAACACCGAGAAAGACACCGAAGAGATACACTGAGAAATTTTCCTAACCCACTGGCTATCAAATCCCAATTTCAACATGACTGCCTCCACAAAAGGCCATTCCACTCGATCATACGCTTTCGACATATCCAACTTGAAAGCCACTTTTGAACCATTCCCAAACCGGTTACGCTTCATACAATGAATCCCTTCAAAGCCGACAATTGCATTATCTTGGATTATTCTACTTCCCACAAAGGCACTTTGAAACTCCGAAATTACCTCATTCAAACACATCTTCATTCTATTGGCTAGGCACTTGGAGATAATCTTATATATAACATTACACAGGCTGATCGGTCGAAATTCCTCCATCTTTGACGGTTTGTCTACTTTGGGAATTAGCGCAATAAGAGTGTCATTGAGGTGATCCATTGGCGCATTGTTGTTGAGTATGTTAAGGCAAACCCGAATGATATCACCTTTAGTAATCTCCCAATACTTCTGGAAAAAGAGGCCAGGGAGGCCATCTCTTCCAGGAGCCTTTAGAGGGTTCAAAGAGAAAACCACTTTAGTGATCTCCTCTTCAGTGAAAGCCTCTAGAAGGTCCCTATTTGTGTTCACGGAGACTTTACTTTTGACTTTGTCCACCACCTCACTCATCATCTGCTCACTCGGATTAGAAGAGGTGAAAATGCCTTTGAAATATTCAGTAGCGACCTTGCTAATATCCGAGTGGTCTCGCATCAACCCACCTTGCCGATCCATTATCTCACTTATCTTGTTCTTCTTTTTTCTCGCCGTTGCCTTATGATGGAAGTATTTGGAATTTTTATCCCCACATTTCATCCATAGAGCTCTACTTCGCTGCCTCCAGTATCTCTCATGTTTCTCAAGAATTGCATTAAGGTTATTTTCAGCACCTTTAAGAATTCCCCAATTATCAACATTCATTCTTTTTGACAACTCATTCACCCTCCTTGTACCCTCCTGGACTCTGTGTTTCAGTTCTTTTTTCTTTTTTCTATTCCAATTGTTTAATCTACTCCCACACCTTTGAGTTTTACTTTTGAAATCCCAATCTGATAAGCAAACAGCCCCCTTGTTCCAACCGTCCCTAACAATCTCACAACACTCTTCCTCTTCTACCCAAGCCTCTTCAAAGTGAAACCGGGATGGAGGAGCCTTCCCCTCTTCAATGGAATCCCGTCCCCCCTCGGTATCAAGCACCAAAGCCTTGTGGCCTGAACACCACCATTCAAGATAGAAGGCTCTACTTTGAGGAAAAAGATTAACCCAATCCGAAGTGGCTAGACATCTATCTAATTTTTCCATCATAAAATTCTCCTTTTGACCATTACACCAAGTAAAAGTATCAATATCCTTAGTAAGGTCTTCAAAATCACACTCTTCCACTACTTTCCTAAACCCATCCATAGCATTCAGGTTCTTCTCCCTACCCCCTGCTTTTCTTTCGCGTGAAGGACCTCATTAAAATCACCCCCAATAATCCACGGGCCATGAGTTTCATCTTTAATTCTATGAAGCATCGCCCAAAAATGGTGTCTTTGGCTTCTAATCGGGTCACCATACACCCCAGTAAAATTCCACACCAATGAATTCAAATCACAGACAGAGGTATGAATATGAAATCTTGAATGAGACAGAATTTTTACCTTAAAATCGGCTTCCCATAGCAGCATTAATCCACCGCTGAGACCCACCCTTTCCACCAGAAAAAACTCGCTGTAGCCCAATCTCCTCGCCACACTCTCAGCTTGACAATTGAGTAACTTCGATTCAGAAATAAAAATCACATTCGGCTTCAACTCCATCGTTCTCAAATGGAGAGCATTGAACGTCTCAGGGTTGCCGAGACCCTGGACATTCCACCATAGAATTAACATTGAGATCGGCGACCTTGCATCTCAAGGTGCGCCGCTGTATCATTTTTGTTTAAGACCGATAAATCCTCCTCTCCAGAAATAATCGATCTTACTTGCTCCCCAACCTCACCATCTTTGTCAACATGTCCATCTACTCTCCCTTTAGTACCCAACCGAGAAGCTTTTCCACGAGCCAAGACTTTGGCCGATTTAAGCTTTCGACCATTCGCACTGCACACCATTTTTCCCTTTTCATCCATCCAGCCCGTTGTAAAGCCCGTCGCCATGTCTGGAATGTTAAATTCCTGGCTTTCCATTTGCTTCTCCATCTCTCTTTCACAATTTGCCCTTTTTCCCCCTGGTTCATCGTCAATTTCCATATCGCTTGCTGTCTCTTTTTCCATCGTCGATCGTTTCTTGGAAATATTTGTTGCTGTTTCCTCATTTTTCTCTTTGCTTCAGAGACTTTCTCTCAGTATCGTCCCTCTCCCTTCTCTCTTTTCCCCCTTCTTCTTCGATTTACTGCTGGACGGACTACTATTTTCCTGGGAACCATTCGTATTACCATCAGAGAGAAATGTTTCTTTCTCACTTTTGTTTTCAACGGCATGTCGTTCAGCCAAGTCCTCTACACCCTTTGTGTGCTGACTCATCTGCATTTTGTCCACCTGTCCCTCCTTATAATGACTAGGATCCACCTCATTAAAATTCTTTTTGTCTCCTTTCTCTGCAAAACTTTCCAAAGTGGTTAAGGTTGACTGCTCTTTGGATAGAATCTCTTTCACAGATCCTCTACCAACGTAACCATCTCGAGACCCACCAACTCCCTCAGCTTTAGCCACTTTTCTCCTTGTATTGTCCCCATGAACCTGACACTCTGTTCCTTTATACAAAACATGCTGGGTAATAGGTGGTACGACAATAGCCTCCACACCACAAGGCCTTTGAACACCATTGCTGCCCTCTGCTTCCCACCGGCGGTGACTGATATTAGGAGTCACCAGAGTTACAAAACAATTTGTTATGCTACTCTCATCTTTTAGCCAACTGTCGTAGTAAGGTACCAACTCGCCCGAGCTATGTTTCGTCTTCACCGCTTCCTTCCTACAATCCGTTTGCTCATGTCCAAAGTGACCACAAGTAAAGCATAATAGTGGGAGGCTTTCAAACTTGAACTGGATCCAAGTTTGGCCACCATTGTGAGGAATGTATCTACCAACAAAGGCTCCTTTAGAAGTAGGAAACCTTATCTTTACTCTCACTGAATCCCTCATTAACATAACATTGGTATTCAACCATTGTATATCCATCACCTCTCCTGCCATATTGCCCAGCCTTTTAACATTATTCAGAGTCAAAGCATTTGGTGGGAAACCCTTCATCTTAATCCAACACTCCACCATATTTAAACTAGCCTCTTTCCAGTTACCATTTGGAGGCCATTTCTCAGTGATTAGTATTCCCCCATGAAATATCCATGTTGATTTTTTGTATACCTTTTCAGCCAACACTTTATCATCAAAGGAGAGCCCAAGTATCGTACACCCCTTTTCTTTTGCTAATATATCCACAAACCAACCTCCCTCTTTCTCCCATATCCTACTGAAAACGGTTTTAAAGAATTTGACAGTACAATGTCTTCTTGCTAATACTCTACCCACCAAAGAACCTTCCTTGAACTTCAAGGCCACTTGTTCATTTGATTCCCACTCCTCCTCCCCTTCGACATTCATGCCCCCAGTTAAGGAGATAATGTTTTCTATCTCTTCACTCATCTTTATCATGCAGAAACTCACCAGCCACACTCACTAGACACCAACCCACAGCCTCCAGCACAGAACCAATGAACCACGGCTACACTACGAGCCACCCAGGGTCACACTCCTCAGAGAGAACCAAAAAAAACTATCTTAGCAAAAATTTTCTTAATAATTAAAAATTTTCTAAGGAAAAAAATAAAAAAAAAAGGGCCCAGAGATTTTTAGAGAGAGAAAATAAAGAGAGAGAAAGAGAAAAATGTGAGGATGAGAAGGTACGAGTTAATATTTTCCTATTTAATATTAGAAATAATAAGTAGTCTAGAAATAACTATCTAGAAAATATCTTATTTGACAAGTATCTTTTCCACAAAATTTGAAAAAAATATCTAATTTAAGTTGTATTAGAAAAAAAATCTACAACTTTAATATTTTCAAATTTAAATTTAATTAAATATCAAAAATTAAGTTGTAACCACTTAATTTGAAAATATTCCATTTTAAGCTAATATTCGAAAAGATATCAACTTAAAAAATATCTAAAAGAATCTTAATAACCAATTCCTAAAATTCCTCAACTTAATTTTGAAATTTTAAATCCAAAAGATATTCAGATTTAAGTTGATTAGTTATAGATAACTAAATATCAACTTAAATAGGAATATTTAATGAAAAATTTAAATTAAGCTTCAGAAAGAATCTATATGGTTATAATTCTATATTTAATTAAATACAAGAAAATACACATAGTTTAGCTTAGAATAAAATTCTTTAAACTATGATTTTCTGAAATTAATTTCAAAATAAATGAAATTAATTATGTTGCTAATCAATTTTATTAGGTTAAACTAGTTTAATTAACCTAGTACAGCTATTCAAATCAGGCAAATGGGCCTTCACAATTGGGGTGGTTCATGTGAGGGGGTGTTGGGTTCAGTATGTCGTACCCACTTCTATGGCTCCCAACTCTCACACAAGGCCCAAAAGAGAGGAATTTAACCTTAAAATGAACAACTGTTATTAATTAAATAGGCCAAAAAAACTAAATGGGCCTAAATAAAATCTATCAAGAACTATGATATTTTATTTAGCAACAACAACCTATATGCATCTATAATAAAATTAAACACATAGGCTCACACAGGTACACAATTTGGATGGATTCTATCATGTTGCTAGGTCATACACAAATGAAAGAAGATTGTAGATATACCTGTTACAGATTATTTACTTGACCAAGGGAGCCATGAGTTAAAATCAGATCATTGGATCTGTCAACAAGTTAACCATGGCTATTTACAATCAAGCAATAATAGTTTTAAAAACTTACAAACAAGCTAAAACATATACTCCTGCAACAAGGTTAGCTGGATAGTTGGATGTAGGATTTATTTAATTTTAAATGAATAATTTCGAAAAAATTAATTAAATAAAAATTTATTTTCAAAAATAAAAAAAAAATTAAAAAAATTTAAATATTTTCGAAATTAATAAAATAATATTTAAAATTAAACCTACAATTTTGAAAAATTAGGTTTCAACCAACTTAAATATCATTTCAAAATTTGCTAACTACTTTTAAAAATTTAATGTTATTTTATAAATAAAAATTAAATAAAATTAAAAAAGATAAATAAATATCTTTTTCAGATTTTATGATTGAATTTAAATAAATAAAATAACAAAATTTAAAAGTTAGCAAAATATCTTACTTCTATTTAAAGTTACATGATTATAGTTATCTTATTTTAAATTTAAATAAGGTCAAATTATTTTAAAAAAAAATTAATTTAAAAAATTTAATATCTGACCTTAAATTTAAAAATAAGATATGATATAATCAAATTTAAAAATAAGATAGATAATTAAGCAAAAATATAGATATTTACTATTTTTCAAATTCAAATTACACTAATATCATGAATTAAATTTAAAAAAATATTAATTAATTTAATTATGATAATTAGAATTGAATTAGGAACAGTAAATGTATAAATACAGAACTACACAAAAAATCGGAAGTTAAATCCATGAAAAAGCATGAAAAATCGAAGAAAAACGAAATAAAATGCGAGCTGTACGGACAGTATGCATTGCATACCGTCCATGGGCGCGCATGGGCTGGTCTGACTGTGTATCCTCGGGGCGTGGTGCAGTGACACCAACCCGATATTTTTGAAACTTCAAAAAATCATAACTAATTCAAATTAAATCGAAATTGACTTCTGTAAAAAAGTAAATTGCTTAATTTTTTCCATACTATGCAATAAAAATAATTCCAGAAACAGAAATTCAATTTTTTTCACGAAAATTCACAAACATCAATCAATCATCAAATAACACTCAATACAACATGATACCATCCAAAACAACAAACAATCGTTTTAAAGTCCAAATTTCTTGCAAGCAAATCAATTACCATGGCTCTGATGCCAGTTGTTGGAAATTATTTTACCAGGATCTTAGATCTACTCACAAGTATGTTGATTAACACCCTAAATATGAACTTTCTAAAACGATGAAATAAACACATATAAAGTTTAGTAAACCTTACATTGGGTGCAGCAGAATTAAATGACTCCTTCCGTTCAGATATCTAGCACTTGATTCCTTTCTGTAGCAGAGAATTATCAATATCTGAACCTGAATCTCTTTCTCTGATTCTTTAGTGCTGAAACTCCTTCTTGCTGAAAGTCTTTCTTCACGATCTTCCTCACTATGATTGAGGTATCACTTGCTGTGTGAGGGCACTACTCTAACACTAAGTATTTCGAAATTCAAGAGGAAGAAGAGAGAGAGGGAGTGGTCAGCCAAAGATAAGGAGAGAGAAAGGCTCAGTTTTTCTAAATGAAAAGTGTGAAATTTAAGTGTGTCAATTTCCTGAAGCCTTCACTATCTATTTATAGGATTCCACTAGGGTTAGGTTTGAATTATTTGGCATTAAAATAATGAAAATATCAGTTTGAAAAATCATATCAAGTGGCCAGCCATGTAGTATAATGGGCCTTACTTGGATTTTGCAGTTTTCTCAATTCTGCATCTGATTTTTTCAAAAACGCCAATTTTCTAATTCAACCATTTAAATGCCAATTGTAACTATTAAATAACTATAAATAATTATTAAATAATATTGTCATTTATCATATTTATTAATTGAACCATACAAAGTATCATAATTAACAAATATGCCCCTAAAACTCTTTCTTTACAATTTCGCCCTTACTTAGTGAAAAATTCACAAATAGACATAGTCTAATTTAAGAATTATAATTGATTAATCAAAACCAATTATATGAGTCTTACAAGCAATATTATCTCAACTGGTGGGGGGACCATGGGTCTATATAACCGAGCTTCCAATAAGCAGATCAAGAATTTGTAACCTAAATTCACTAACTTATTAATTCTTCGTTGAATCCACGCATAGAACTTAGAATTACACTCTCAGTATATAGAATGCTCTATATGTTCCACCATATAGACACATCATTAGTTATCCATTGTTATAATCCTAATTTGATCAATTATCCTTTATATGAATGATCTACACTGTAAAGGGATTAGATTACTGTTACACCCTACAATGTATTTTATCCTTAAAACACTTAACCTCGTATAAATGATATCTCAGCTTATGTGAAATGAGATCTCCACCATTTATTTTCGTTTGGTCAAGCTCGAAGGAGATCATCCTTTACTTACTATTCGCCAGATAGAAGCTATAGATTCCATGTTTATGTTAGCGCTCCCACTCAATTACACTACCGTGTTCCCAAAATGTACGTATCACCCTGACCCAAAAGTAGGCTTAACTTACAAATCAAAGAACACGAATCGCCTCTTGAGATCGAACCTAATCATAACAGGATTAAGATCATTTGATCTAGGATCAACTAGGAGATATTGACTTGAATAGATATTACAGTAGGTTTAATAAATCTAAGTCAAAGTTCAATATCGGTCCCTTCCGATGCATACTCCATGCATCCAACCTGAGCTTTACTTTAACCAATGCTCTGGAAAGAACATAGCATTTCTCCAAATGCAAGTAAACTCTGTTGTAGATTATGATATCAGTAAAACCCTGTGTCTGATAAATCTAGGAAACTTTATTCACATAGTCATGTTTACTTTGCAATGTGTTGACGACACAATAAACAGGATCAAGTATGTGAAAAGGGTTTCAGATGAATTCATCCATTATGTACATATAATCATGAAATATATCATGTGAACCATGCAACATTAAATGTTATTTCTGATCTATATTAATAAGTAAATCTGATTATATTGAAATGAGTTTTATTTAGGGCATAAAACCCAACAATTCCACCACAAAGTCGGCGAAGGCTTGGCCTTTGATAGCTGTTCGGGGTTGGAAGTTTATTTCGTACTGACCCATTCTACCGCCCACTTGAGTAACCATCCAGAGGCATCTGGCTTTTGCAGTATTTGTCGTAGTGGTTGGTCGGTGTACACCCAAACAGGATGAAATTGAAAGTAAGGTCTTAGCTTTCTTGTTGCTAGAATGAGGCAGTAGGCGAGCTTTTCTATCAATGGATACCGGCCTTCGGCCTCGACGAGTCTTTTGCTGATGTAATAGACTGGATGCTGCACGCCGTCTCCTTCTCTGATCAGTACGGCACTCACGACATGCTTCGTTACTGATAGGTATATCCCCAGTTCCTCACCGTCCAGAGGCTTAGAAAGGACGGGAGGATTTACAAGCTGTGCTTTTAGATCTTGAAAAGCTCTTTCACATTCTTCTATCCATTCGAACTTTTTGTTTCCTCGCAGGATGTTGAAGAATGGGACACATTTATCCGTTGATTTTGACAAGAATCTGCTAAGTGCGGCGATTCGACCAGTTAGGCTTTGCACCTCTTTGGTTTTTGTTGGCGAGTTCATATCCAGGAGGGCTTGGATTTTTTCATGATTCGCTTCAATTCCTCGAGCATTCATCCAGGTCATCTATGTGCCCCCCAGCCTTTCTGGATTTGACCAGCATATCATCCACGTACACTTCCATATTTCTGCCGATCTAGTCTTTAAACATCTTGTTGACCAATCTTTGGTATGTAGCTCCTGCGTTTTTAAGACCAAACGACATGACTTTGTAGCAGTAGAGACCTATATCTGTCCGAAAACTTGTATGTTCTTGGTCTCGTGGATGCATTTTGATTTGATTGCAGCCCGAATAAGCATCCATGAAGCTTAACATTTCATGCCCGGCTGTTGTATCGACGAGCTGATCGGTTCTTGGAAGTGGGAAACAGTCTTTAGGGCATGCTTTGTTGAGGTCTGTGAAGTCAATACAGACCCGCCATTTCTTGTTCGGCTTAGGCACGAGTACGGGGTTCGCGACCCAAGCCGGGTAAAAGGCTTCAATGATGAAGTTGTTGTTGCGCAGCTTTTCAACTTCATCTTTCAGGGCCACTGCTCGTTCTTTTTCGAGCAATCTTCATTTTTAATGAACTGGCCAGATGTTAAGATCGATATTCAGGACGTGCAAAATAATAGAAGGATCGATTCCGACCATATCCGCATGTGACCAGGCAAAAACATCCAGGTTTGCTCTCAGAAATTTTATCAATTATGATTTTACTTCGAGCAACAAACCCTTTTCAATTTTTAGCTTTCTGGCCGGGATAGCTGGATCGATCTCGATCTCTTCTACTTCTTCCACAGGTCCAACATTGCTGCCTGGGTCCCCAAGTAAAGGATCCACATCTTCATCCTCGCCTTGGGAAGTTTCCTACTTGGGAATGTTTGTTCCCTTGTCTGGGCTCTGGCTGGAGGACTTTTCCCTCTTAGCCTTGGCCACTGCAAGGTTGTAACATTCCCGAGCAGATTGCCGATTCCCTCTAAGACACCGTACCCCGTTTTTGGTTGGGAACTTCAGGAACTAGTGAAATATTGATGTGACAGCTTTTAATTCATACAAGGCTGGTCGGCCTAGCATTACTTTAAAGGCTGAAGGAACATCCAATATCAGGAATTGTGCCATGATAGTTATGCTCGTCGGAGCTTGTCCAACTATGAGGGGTAGCCAGAGTTGTCCTAGAGGCGCAACTCCTTGACCAGAGAAACCATAAACAGGCTGAAGGCATGGAGTTAAATCCTTGAGCTGGAGCCCCATCATCTCGTAAGTAGTCTTGAACAAAATGTTTGAAGAAGCCCCATTATCGATCATGGTTCTGGCCACTGTTTTGTTTGCTATCTGGACTTCCACGACCAGCGGGTCATTTTGCGGAAATCTTATCTGGACAGCATCTTCGTCGTTGAACGTTATGGTTGGCTCTCCTGCGCGTGGAACTTTGGGCTTCCTCTCTTCCACGGCCAGGATGACTTCTTCTTGCTCGTACTGAGCTATTCGAGCGTATCTCTCTCGAGCTTTGCCCGTGTCTCCAGCGATGTGCGGTCCTCCAATAATGACTTGCATGTGTCGATCTATTGGCGGAGGCATCATATCATGGTTATTCTGACCTTGGTTGGCCTTGACGTACTTCTGTAAGTGCGGGTTGTTTTTCTTGATCAGAAGTTCTATTTCCCGCTTCAAGTTGTAACATTTGTTGGTCTCGTGGCCGTAGTCTCCATGGAACCGTCAAAATTTTGTCATGTCCCTTTTGCTGGTATCTTTCTTCATGGGCCCGCGCTTCTTGTACGGAATTAACGACTGAGTTGCTCTGTACACACTCTCTATATCTTCGGTCAAGATGGTGAATGCAGTGTGTTTGGCGTGATCACGAGGAGTCTATCCGGGCTTTTCGGTGAACTTTCCCTTCTTCCCCTTTCCTAGCTTGTGGTTGTTGCCTGAACGCTTGCCACTTGAACTGCTGGAATAATGGGGAAGTTGGGCGGATGTTCCAGTGGAAGGAACCTTCGTTTCGCTCGGCTTTTGCTCACTTTCTGCTCGTTGAATGGCTTCCTCGAGCTTGATGAAACATTCGGCCCGGTCAAGGAAATCACTCATTGAGTTGACCGGTCCATTTTTCCTTATATCCTTCCACAGTTCACCAAGGACTTCATGCCCCCCAGTATCGCGGATAACTTTCCATCCTCAGTTACCCGCGACACCTTGGTCGCTTCAATCATGAATCTGCTGATGTATGCCCGGAGTGGCTCGCCTGGTCGCTGTTTTACTTCGACCAAATCTCCCAGATGCAATGGGAGCTGGCGTGAGGAAGAGAATTGTGCATGGAATTCTGAAGAGAAGGTTTTCCATGAACTAAACTTTCAAGGAGCCAACCTGAAATACCATTGCTGTGCGGCTTCCGACAGAGTGGCGAGGAAGATTCTGCAACATACGTTCCCTCGCACTCCTTGTAAATCCATTTGCATCTCAAAATACTTAAGATGGGAGAGAGGATCTTCTCTCCCAGTGTACATCTTCCGCGTTGGCATCTTGAACTTGTGGGGTAGTGGCAGGAGATTGATCTCTGGTGAGAAGGGAGTTCTGCGTGCACGGTCTAACTCAAGATCATTATTACGCTGCCCGGCCATGCCATGAAACATATTCTTCAGTTCGTCGAGCTGGGCTGACTTGATCGGCGTTTTGGTCGGGTTGGATTACGTCAGCGTCTTTCTAAGCGGGGATTTGAGTATGGGCTCCGGGCTGCACGTTCATTGTAGTATTCTGCTCGTCTGTTCCCCTTCTTCTCTTTAGATCATCCCTTAGGTCATGGGTTGTTCCCAGCCTATCGAACACAAAAGAACTTGGCTGCCTTAGCGATTGGTTCGCTTGGTTGACAGGTGGATTGGCTCCATTATTCTGCGTGGATCCGTCGAGCATGGCTCCTCCTGATGAATTCCCGGACAAGGTATGCCCGCCTACCTCTTGGCCCACGAGTGGAACTCGTGATCGGGGATTGGACGGCTGACCGTTGGTTGTTTGGGAGGCATTCATCGTCGGGTCATCCTCCGTTTCCCCCAGGGGAATGATGCTCGATGTTTATTGGCCTACAGTCTGATTGGCTCTTCGTATCATCACAGTAGCTTGCCGACTACGATCTTCAATTTTTGCATGGTGAGCCCTTAACGCCTCCATCTCTTTGTCCCTCCATTCAGCGAACATACGCCTCTGTTCGTCAAACGCGAGGTTTACTGCGGCACGTAATTCCTCCTGATCATGATGCAGAGTATTGCTGTGACCCTGCATGAGTCCGAGAGCAGCGCGGATATTTTGCAATTCGGTTGCGTCTCCGATGGTCGTTTGGGCATTGATGCCCGGTGGAATAGTCGTGTTATGAATGCCCTGGCTTTGTGCAGAACCGTTGTTCCCAGTCTCTTGCACACCAGGCCCAGTTTCAGTAACAGGAGTTGTCCCACCATTCACCACGCTTCCCGTCTGTCCAAGATTGACAGCGGGTGGAACCCTTGAACTCCCTGGGTCCTGCAATGTCGGATCCAGCATCTGTGAGCTTTGCTGGGTCAGACAGGCCTCTACGAGTTTGTACCATCGTGTCGAATATTGAAAAGAGCGATCTGTGATTCTCCTCTCAATGAAAGCACTAAAATGTTGACTTCGCTTTTAGCCAACGACAATGAGTCTTTTTGATAAGCGATAAAGGATATGTCGTAATGAGAATATATAATAAAGCAATAACAAGACATATAAATTTTATAGAGGTTCAGCCCCGAGCAGCTCGGTAATAGCCTAATCCTCGTTATTTGTATTAACTTAAGAACAAGGAAGAAGTTTCCTTTTCTTATAACTCTTACAATAGTATCTCTATATACATAATTCTTAGATAGCCTTAGCTTACTGCGTTTTGGCTTATAATTTCTCGGTCCTTTGCCCAGTGAACATTCCTCACTATTTATAGGGCTGGAAACTTGAGGAGGAAGAGTTTCCTCTCTCGTTACAATGCGCATAAACAGAAAGATTGTGTGATCAATGCTGAATGCAAGGATCGTGGGATTGAGGCTGAATACATCGATAGTGGGATCGTGTGTGTGCCACATCCACGTAAGTTGATCCCTGAGTTGTAGGGATTGAGCTGGTGACTCATGATGCGTTAAGCTGAATTCGCTAAGTGTTGATCATTCTGCACAGCTCGTTGAATATTCCATACTGGATGTGCCATCGAGGCATCCTACTCGGCATATTTTTCCGAACAGATGCTCCAAGTAGAGTCCACGTGTCACCACTCTCGTGATGCCACGTCAGAGTGCGAAATTTGGGATAACACATACAAATCCTAACAGCCACAGTTTCACAAAATTGCATAGAAGAACTAAACTTAAGCTTGAACATCTAAAGAATTAAAGTACTAGGGTTTACCTCTACTTGATTCCCCCATATTTTCTTGTTTAATTCCAGAATAAATGTTGAGATTTTTGATGGTTCTTTCTTGTCTTGGTGGTGGTCAAGCAAGGAAAGGGAGAAAGAGGGATTCTTGAATTTTTTTTTATTTTTCTTAATTAACTTTTGGGTGGATAAAGCCTAATAATCCTTTTAGTTCAGCAAGTCACTAGATGGCCAGGTGTCAAGCTCCAAGGCAGCCACCACATCTCTCTAATAAAATGACCAGAAGGCCATTGATGCTTAAACTTAAGCTAATTCAGGCCTAGGGGTAAAATAGTCAAAAATCATAATCTCGCTCAAACTCGGTATTCTATTCATCTCAAATATTTATCCCACTAAGAATAAGGTTTTAGACTTACCCATGTGACTCTAACGACCATCCATTACATTTTCTGTCGTCGCTGAGCAAAAATAAAAAAAATTACATAATTCACAAATAACACAAATAATACCTCTAGAGTTTAATAAAATCTCCAGAATTGAGAAGTTATAACTCTAATACCCATTTTTAAAAATGGAACTCACAATATAATAATTTTATGCATAATTATTAAATCGTCAATAATTAATGCTAATTGCCTTCACTAATCCATATTCTAATACGTGGTCATTACATATATATATTCATAATTACTTTCTACTGTGATAACATCACTGTAATTGTAAGAGTCTCGATTTAATAGAATTTTTATATTAAAACCATAATCATGAAAACTACATTTAAACCTAAATGATTTATAATCTTCTATTGATAGTAAATAAGATTATATTGAAATGAGTTTTATTTAGGTCAGAAAATCCCAACAAACTCCCACTTGCACTAATACAAAACTAGAAGTACATTTCAATTAATCCATTCTCTCGATATTCATATCAAGTGTGGTGTGTTTGACTTTACCCAAGTAATAGGATCTGTAAGGTTGTGACAAGCAATAACTTTCTACACCAGGACATTGTAGAATGTCGTTTTTCTATATGCATTACTCCTCTTGAGATACTAAACTCTTTATTGCCTGATAAGTGCAACTGAATGTATAGAAGACACAACTTTCACCCTATCCAAAAATAGGAGAGAGAGAGAGAGAGATAAAACAAGTAAAGAACTTTTTCAGTTTGAATAACTTTCTAGTGCCTTTTTTTTAAAAAAAAAAAAAGACAACTTAGTTAATTAGTTTCACTGGTGGAACTAAGATATTATAGATTGGTTTTTACACCCCCAGAATAATTTTTCCACGCCCAGAGTAATCACCATCTCAGATAAATTTTGAGTTGATGCAAATTGAAAGATTCAGAAACATCACCCATATCATCTAACATATATGTCACTTTTAATCTAGAGATTATTTCTTGACTATCTCCCTATGTTCTCTTTTGAATTACACTTTTGATAACTCCTACTCAATAGTAGGAGTCTAGTTTAACGCATACACAAGTGTGCATTTAATCTCTTACCATTGGTACTAAGAGACATTCTGTTGTGACATTTATCTTTTTATTGAAAACGATAAATTCTTTCTAGACTAAGTCATCAACATAGAATCGTAATATTACATTAGTGTAGAATACTTTCTTAAGAATAACTAGAGATACCATAAAATTATTTCGTTGTAAACAATAATTCATAAGGACCAAGAATTGTGCTTAAGTCTTTTGAATATGGATAGTAAGATTTTCCCATCTTTTCCTCATAATTCTGATAGATTATAACTATCCATGTGAATGGTTGGAATAACTTCCTTAGCTTTATCTTAAAGTTTCTTTCTTGAACATATCATTGTAAGTCATCACTAGTGTCATCCAAACAATTACAGGGTGAATTCATTAAAATCATCCCACTATGAAAAGGTACTATGATTTTATGTTTAGGGAATTTAGTTGTTTCCATTACTATTGTAGGAGATAATAGAACATATATATGATCAAGAATAAATATGTTCTACTAGTTTTCTAGTCATGAAATGGTCCACCTTTAATCTATTTAGAAAATATATTTAATTTAACATTTCTGATGAATTTTAGTAGAATATTATATGTATGTCGAAAATATGTGTGTTATCGAGATTCTATGGTAGTAAGTTTTAAATATAATCTAGAGTTCATTGTAAAATATTTTTGAATTGCATATATCAATTATTTTTTTACTTGTTTCCCGAGATTTTCGAAAATAGAATAAAAATAATAAAAACTGAAGAAATAATAATTAAAAAAGAAAGTATAAAAGAACCAAAAAATTTTTACGTGGTTGGGGCATTAATTAGCCTTATTCGACGAGTCAGTTTCATTCAGTAATTTGTTTACTTTTAAATTCTTTGAGAGATACACAGGATGTATGTTTGTATGTTTGCGTGAGCAAAGTATGTAAGAGAGTTCTCCCTGTAACGCCCTATTCCATAGGGACTCCACGTGTGATTTATAAAACTAGTTTAATACTAATGAATTATCTAATTATTAAAAACCGTGATAATACTAAAAACTTGACTAAAATAAAACATTAAAAATGGAGATCATAACGACAGTAAAAAGGTGTTTCTGGGAATCCCTATTATAAAAAGATTACAAAATACTATAAACGATAATAATGCAAAACACAAAGTTAAAATACACAGCAGATACAGCCAGTCCAAAAAACTTCGTGGCAACTCGACACACATGTCGGTGGGGTAAATATTTACGTTGCTCGAGAAGACCGTCATCTCATGGCTGTTGTAACTTTTTCATGCCCTTACCTGCACCACAGAGCACCCGTGAGTCACATAGACTCAGCAAAAAAAGTAATAAAGAGGGGTACATTAAATAACTAATTATACATTTTGTTATCCCAAAATTGGCACTCTGACGTGGCATCACGAGAATGGTGACACGTGGCATCTACTAAGAGCACCTGGTCAGATCAACATGCCGAGGAGGATGCCTCGCTGGCATGTCCATAATGGAATACTCAACGAGCCGTGCAGAATGAGCAACACTTAGCGAATTCAACCAAGCGCATTGTGAGTCACCAGCTCAATCCCTATAACTCAGGGATCAACTTGCGTGGATGTGGCATACACACGATCCCACTATCAGTGTATTCAGCCTCAATCCCACGATTCTAGCATTCAGCATTGATCACACGATCTTTCTGTTTATGCGCATTGTAATGAGAGAGGAAACTCTTCCTCCTCAAGTTTCCTGCCCTATAAATAGCGAGGAATGTTCACTGGGCAAAAGACAGAGAAATTGTACGCCAAAACGCTATAAGCTAAGGCTATCTAAGAATTATATATTCAGAGATATTATTGTAAGAGCTATAAGAAAAGGAATCTTCTTCGTTATTCTTAAGTCAATACAACTAACGAGGATTAGGCTATTACCGAACTGCACGGGGCTGAACCTCTATAAAATTATTGTGTCTTATTATTGCTTTACTACATATTCATATTATGACATATCGTTTATCGCTTATCAAAAAGACTCATTGTCGTTGGCTAAAAGCGAAGTCAATATTTTGGTGCTTTCATTGAGAGAAAATCACGGATCGCTCTTTCGACACGATGGTGCAAACTCGTAGAGGCCTGTCCGACCCAGCAAACTCACAGACGCTGGATCTGATGTTGGAGGACCCAAGGAGTTCAAGGATTCCACCTGCTGTCAATCCTGGACATACGGGAAGCGTGGTGAATGATGGAACAACTCCTGTTACTGAAACTGCGCCTGGTGTGTAAGAGACCGGAAACAACGGTTCCGCACACAGCCAAGACATTCATAACATGACTGTTCCACCAGGCATCAACACCCAGACGACCATCGGAGATGCAACCGAATTGAAAAACCTCCGCGCTGCGCTTGGACTCATGCAGGCTCACAACAATACCCTGCATCACGATCAGGAGGAATTACGTGTCGCAGTAAACCTCGCGTTTGACGAACAGAGGCGTATGTTCGCCGAATGGAGGGACAAAGAGATGGAGGCATTAAGGGCTCACCATGCAGAGATTGAAGATCGTAGTCGGCAAGCCACTGTGCTGATACGAAGAGCCTATCAGACTGTAGGCCAGCAGGCGCCGAGCGTCATTCCCCTTGGAGAAACTGAGGATGACCCAACGGTGAATGCTTCCCAGACAACCAACGGTCAGCCGTCCAATCCCCGGTCACGAGTTCCACTTGTGGGCCAAGAGGTAGGCGGATAGACCTTGTCCGGGAATTCCTTAGGAGGAGTCATCCTCGATGGATCCACGCAAAATAATGGAGCCATTCCACCTGCCAACCAAGCGAACCAATCGCTAAGGCAGCCAGGTTCTTCTGTGTTCGATAGGTTGGGAACAACCCATGACCTAAGGGACGACCTAAACAGAAGAAGGGGAACAGACGAGCAGAATACTACAACGAACGTGAAGTCCGGAGCCCATACTCAAATCCCCGCTCAGAAAGACGCTGACGTGGCCCAACCCAACAAGAATGCCAATCAAGTCAGCCCAGTTGTACAGGATCAGCTTGACGAACTAAAGAATATGTTTCATGGCATGGCCGGGCAGCGTCATAAAGATCTTGAGTTAGACCGTGCACGCGAAACTACCTTCTCAACAGAAATCAACCTCCTACCACTACCTCACAAGTTCAAGATGCCAACGTGGAAAATGTACGCTGGGAGAGAAGTTCCTCTCTCTCATCTCAAGTATTTCGAGATGCAAATGGATTTACAAGGGGTGCGAGGAGAAGCATGTAGCAGAATCATACCCGCAACCCTGTCAGAGGCCGCACAGCAATGGTATTTCAAGTTGGCTCCAAGAAAGTTTTGTTCATGGAAAACATTCTCTTCGGAATTCCATGCACAATTCTCTTCCTCACGCCAACTCCCATTGCATCTGGGAGATTTGGTCGAAGTAAAACAGCGACCAAGCGAGCCACTCCGGGCATACATCAGCAGGTTCATGACGGAAGCGACCAAGGTGTCACGGGTAACCGACGATGGAAAGTTATCTGCGATACTGGGGGGCATTGAAGTCCTTGGCGAACTATGGAAGGACATAAGGAAAAACGGACCGGTCGACTCAATGAGTGATTTCCTTGACCGGGCCGAAGGTTTCATCATGCTCGAAGAAGCCATTCAGCGAGCAGATAGTGAGCAAAAGTCGAACAAAATGAAGGCTCCTTCTACTAGAACGTCCGCCTAGCTTCCCCAATATTCCAGCAATTCAAGTGGCAAACGTTCAGACAACAACCACAAGCAAGGGAACGGGAAGAAGGGAAAGTTCGCCGAAAAACCCGGACAGACTCCCCGTGATCGCGCCAAACACACTGCATTCACTATCTTGACTGAAGATATAGAAAGTACTCATCAACAAAACGCCCTATTTTGCTGATGGCCTTGTGGTCCGTCCCGCTCAACCACTTGAAGCCTGGCTGAGAGAAGTAAAAATACCCCGACCTACCTTGCTTGGGGGTAGACTTCGGGTCAAAGAACCAAGCGACCTCGTGGGGAGAAGGAGCATCCCATCCCTGGGAAGCGTAGAGGACGAAGAGAGCGGACAAATACTTAATGCCCTTGGGAGTAATCTGAGTCGGGCAGAGGCCGAAGAAGTCCGCCACATCCCGGAAGTACTTGTGCAAGGGCATCAGCGCCCCTTGCTGGCCGTGAGCCCCCGACCAAGCGCACATCCCCTTCTCAGGGTTTGTAGCGCGATTGTTGTGGGCGGGAATGTAGCAGTCCAGCTCGCCCAGGTATCCGTCCTGGTCGAGAGTGCGGAGGCGTGCCTCCAAAATCTTGGACGGAGGACTCACCCACCTGGCGCCCAAGGCACCCTGCCTCCTGTGAGGAACTACCTCGGCAAGCTCCTCGGTGACGTAATCAACGCCCTCAACCAGGACGTCCCCGTCAGCATCAACTGGTTGCCCAGCCTCATTGTACTCCCCATAGTTAGGGGGTTCAATCTCTTCCTCTCCCTCAGTAGCGGGAGGGCTGCCCAGACGCGCCTCGTCCAGCTCCTCAACCTCCTGGACTTCGGCGTCCCCTCACGGTCCTCCTCCATTGGAACCGCCAAATCTTGTTCGGCGTCGGGCAGAGTGGCAAGCCGAGCCACCTGGGGGTCAGAAGCGTCAGCCAGACGCGTAGTTTTCTTAGTATGAGCCATCATCCTATGGCTGGGTACGGAATCAGAAGAATATCCTTCTCTTGAAGGAGGATTAGCACGAAGACGAGGGTTGACTTCGTGCAGAAGTTGAAGTAGCTCCTGGTTGATTTAATGCTCGGGCTCCCAAGACTCACCTGGGTTCATCTACAAAAGACAACATGCAAGATGAGTGTTGGACGAAGTATCAAGCGAAAAAACAAGCAAATATGTCGACCAGGAGTACCCAACAGGTTAAAGAACGATCATGTTCAGAGAAAAGTCTAAACTCAAGAAGTCAGAAAGTTTTTCTTGAGTTAGGGCAAAAAATTTCATGAAGCTTGAAAAAAGCAGAATGGAAAACAGACGCAATGCAGTTCTAAAACAAGCCTTACGGCTGAAAGCTAACACAAGGACATGGAAAAGAAGAGTCGCAGAAGTTTCAAACCCTAGGGTTTCCTACAGTGTTCTTTCTACAACAAAGTTACATTCAAAGCACAAGCATGCAAAGGAAAAACATAAAGGGAATCAGAAACTTACTCAAAGATTCAAGTGTCCGGGTTCAAGCAAGCCAGAAATCGTCTGTAAACTCTTCCGCAACTTTGAAGCCAGAAAGCTCTCTCTTTTTGCTCTGAAGTTTGCTTAACAATGAAGGGTGATGAAATGAGGTAATGTGTCAGTACTCCAAGTATTTATAGGTAAAAGGGTAACTGTAGGTAAAGGAACCTTAGACGCCTCGACTTCCCGCCTTGAAAGCAAATATGGGAAATAAAAATAATCGAGTGCAACTATCAGCCGTGGAGAGAGAAATTCGGATTTTCAAAATATTAATTGTCAGAGCATTAATTAGCCGAAAACCGAAGGGTTGCCCAGTCAGCTTCACATCGAGTCTCGAACGGTCATGCTCGACGCGTGTCCCCTTTCAAAGGCAGAACTAGCTCGGAATAAGTCTACACGCCACCTCGGAGGTCCCGTACAGACTTGGGGGCAAATGTTATCCCAAAATTGGCACTCTGACATGGCATCACGAGAATGGTGACACGTGGCATCTACTAAGAGCACCTGGTCGGATCAACATGCCGAGCAGGATGCCTCGCTGGCATGTCCATAATGGAATACTCAACGAGCCGTGCAGAATGAGCAACACTTAGCGAATTCAACCAAGCGCATCGTGAGTCACCAGCTCAATCCCTATAACTCAGGGATCAACTTGCGTGGATGTGGCATACACACGATCCCACTATTAGTGTATTCAGCCTCAATCCTACGATCCTAGCATTCAGCATTGATCACACGATCTTTCTATTTATGCGCATTGTAACGAGAGAGGAAACTCTTCCTCCTCAAGTTTTCTGCCCTATAAATAGTGAGGAATGTTCACTGGGCAAAAGACGGAGAAATTGTACGCCAAAATGTTATAAGCTAAGGCTATCTAAGAATTATATATTCAGAGATATTATTGTAAGAGCTATAAGAAAAGGAATCTTCTTCCTTATTCTTAAGTCAATACAACTAACGAGGATTAGGCTATTACCGAACTGCTCGGGGCTGAACCTCTATAAAATTTCTGTGTCTTATTATTGCTTTACTACGCATTCATATTACGACTTATCGTTTATCGCTTATCCAAAAGACTCATTGTCTTTGGCTAAAAGTGAAGTCAACACATTTCATTATCGTAAAATGATTATACCATAACATTCAACAATAAGTAATATAATCAGCCATATGCATAGAAATAAATATGCTCATATATTTGCATTTCCTAATAAGGGAAGTTCATGTCATAATACAACATCATATATAATGTTACAACACCACCTAATCAGGTGAGCCCGTGCCACAACCTAGATATATCGCATCGTTCTATTAGACGAGCATGTACTACAGCTTAGTACTAATATATTACTTCCATCCGTATCTAATAAGGTACGCCGCCAGTAGGAAACCTAACAGCCATAAGTTTAATATATATATTAATCATATGTTTTATACATATAAAATAAATAATAATATAATAATAATATTAATAAAAATTTTATTATTCATAATTATCTTAACAATAAGTTTAATATATACAGTAGAACCTCGATCTAAGAATGTGTAAATATTATATTTACTCTAAAATAATTCTATTACGATTTAATATTAATGATTGTTTATTATTATAATTGTTAAATTGATATTTTATAGTATTTTAATCTTTTTTAGTGTAACTCTATTTAGTTATAACCTCTCAACTAGAAATATAATTTATTTGGTCCTAAAAGTTCTACGATAAGTTTTATATATATATATAAAATAAATAATATAATAATAATAATATTAATAGTAATTTTATTATTCATACTTATCTTATCATTTCTTAGTCACTACAAAATTTATACTTCTAGGGTGCTAAGTCAAATTCCACAAACTCCTAATTAACCCAATATTTATATTATCAACTTATCACAATATTTCTATCAATTCTATCAATTAAATCCATTATGACATTTTTGGCTCCCGATCGAGTCTCCAAGGTCGCCAAACCTGAAAATATTATTATTCCACATATAGTGTTACATTCACACATGCTATATAAATTTTCATAAGTTATAAATTATACTTACATGCTCACTAATAACAAATTTAAAATTTATGTTGAACTAGATTAGTAGGATGATAGTCCCACTTATTACATGATTAACCCATAATATAATTATAAATCCTTATTACTTACCATTAGGTTTATTGGGATCTTACAACAATCCCCTCTTTTTAAAAATTTCGTCCTCAAAATTTACCTTAATAATTTGGGATGCAGCTCCCGCATCTGCGACTCTAATTCCCAAGTCGCTTCCTAATAAAATAAGTTTGTCTAGAGTTTAATATAATCGTAACTCAAAATACGTGTCGACTCTGACACATACTTTCTCAACATAGAAATGTGGAAGAAATTATGCACCCCCGAACAACGCGGGTGGTAAAGCTAATCGATAGGCCACCTGGCCTATCTACTCCAATATCTAAAAAGGATCGATATATCTAGGACTTAATCTTCCATTTTTCCAAATCTACGCACCCCTTACATAGGTGATACTCAAAGAAATATTGAGTCTCCCACTTGAGATTTAATATCCTTACGCTTTAAATTAGCGTAGCTTTTCTATGTACTCAATAAAGCAAGTATACAACTCGAACTCACTCTATGACTTTGTAAGTTCCTTGGAACTTTTCGGTCCATCGTGTTCTTTTATCATCTGTATTACTCTAGTGAACATGTGTCCAATATCTTTCTCGTATCACACTTATTAAAGTACCTAACCAATGGTACATTTAATCATCACCTTTTGACAAACACTTTGTCAGTGGAAAAAATTATTCTAAGATAATCTAACCTTTATCAAATTTTCTCACAGTTTATTTCTAATATTCCATTGATCATCCCAGATTACCTACCTTTCAAGAATAAAACATTATACTATTTTTACTTTGATCTCCATGGTTCTCGATGGCCTTCACTAATTCTTAACATCATAGCCAAAGATATAAATTTTGGGATTCCACAAGATTAGACTATTCCTTCGTATGAATTCCATATCCTCATTTATCGTATAAATTTTGTGCACTAATAAAACAACATATTAACCCGGCATATCCAACTGTTACTATTCAGTCAAAATCATAAGATCCAAGAGCACATATGTAATGACCGCATTTTAGTATATGGATTAGTAAGGCAATTAGCATTAATTATTGATGATTTTATAATTATGTATGAGTTTATATTATTGTGGGTCCCATTTTTAGAAATGGGCATTGGAGTTATAATTTCTCAATTTTGAAGATTTTATTAAACTCTAGAGGTATTATTTAAGTTATATATGCATCATGTAATTTTTATGATTTTTGTTCGGCGACAACGGAAAATGCGATAGATGACCATTTGAGTCACTTGGGTAAGGCTAGAACCTTTTTCTTAGAGAGATAAATAGAATACCTGGTTTGAGCGGGGTTATATTTTTTGACCATTTTACCCCTAGGCTTAAAATTCTTAATTTATAAGTTTTAAGGGTATTATGGTAATTTATACATATGGGTTAGGTGGCATTCTTTTGAGGTGGCAGCTGGCCACTTAGAATTAAGAGTTAACTTAGTTTATCTAAGGAATTAATATAATTATAGAAAAAAAAAAATAGGAGAAAACTCCATTGTACTTGAGATTTCTTTTTTCTCTCTCTCTCTCTCATGTTGTAGCATCCAAGAACCAAGGGTTCTTTCTTCTTTACCGTGTTGATTCTAGCTAAAATTCAAGGGCTTAGAAGAAGCCTTGGAGGAGAAAAGCTAAGGTGAATCCTAGAACTAATCTTTTTTCTAAAATTTGAAAGTTATGCTTGAGTTATGATTTAGCTATTGTTGTGTTAGGTTTTTGAGTGAAATTAGTTTCTTCTAGTTAGGTTTGATGTTCTAAGCTTGATTAAACTTTTGTTGTTGGCTGATTGTGATTTTGAGACAGCTTGAGTTCTTGGAACTTGTTGAACAAGGTTTTCGTTAACCAAAAAATGAGATCTTGATGAGAGCTTTGGAATAATTAATGCATGTCACTTTTGCGTGGTTTGGGCATTAATGAGTCGTAGTCCACGAGTCTTTTGTATTAATGAGAGTTTTTATACAGAGAATATTCTTGGTGAGTTTCTCTATCTCTTCTTTTGTTTTTTCGATCGATCCCCCTTCCCATTTTATTTAGGGGTATTTATAGAGTTTGGTAAGGATAGCTAAAAAGGGATCACTTGTCTTTGAGTGCCAGTAATGTATGTGCACAAGTTCCCAAGAGATACAAAATAGGGCATACATTACCTATGCCATAGGTACCATAGGGATTAGGTGAGATTAATCTTTAACCTTCTTTGATTGATGTGATTCTTCATAATAAAGTTGTCGCCAGCCCCTTTGATTATCGTGCAATTGTCGTAAACGAGGCTTACGCTGTCTGACATGTCCTCTTATGGGCGTTCCAAGACGTTTTTCCCATGCTGCATTAAATGTGAGGTGACTATTCGAATAGGTTCTCCTTCTCCCAGAGATGCTCTGTTATATTTTTATCTCGCGGAGAGGAAGGGCATACCTTATGTGCCTCTCTGGGGGCTCACTCCTTGAAGCACACTTACCCGTATATGTACGACTCAGCTAGTCCTCGGATGAGGTTTCCTTTTGGTCCACGTGTCATACGCAGTCGTGGCCACGTATTTTGAGAAAAATCTGAGGTAACATTTTCTCCCCAAGTCTTATATAGTAACAGGCAAAATGAGACTTGTATGCAGCCTCCGGTCTCTAATGAATATAGTGGCATGTGCCTCTTTATTATTGTCATCATTGATTTTTATTTCCTTTTGTAGGCAGCGATTCGCTTCCCGTCTATTGATAAACCTTTGCATTAATGTCAGTGTCAGAGAGGTACTCAAACGTTTTAACCGTCCTTCCTCCTCTTTACGCATGTTTACCCTATGTTGTCGAGTGAATTTCACAACACCAATTTTATATGATAGTATTAATAACATAAAGAAATCTATATGAAGAACAAGTGCGAGTATTCAACCTAGAGTGGCGAGTACTCAAACTGGGAATGAGAAATGATTAACAGAAAACTGAAAATAACAATGACACAAAGAATTATAGTGGTTTAGTCAAATCACGGTCTGCTTAGTCCACTGTAGCAAGAGTTTCGTAGGTCCCATTTCACGGTGGATCACCCCTTTATATACAAAGCAGGTGTCCGATCAGTTATACAAGGATTACATTCATTGTTAATCTGTTTTTACACATTGAATTACAATAATTAAACCAAACAACGTTAACATTAATAAATGAACAAAAGTTACTAAGTTTATCAACGTATGCGTCTTCCGAGTCTACGAGTTGACTGTTCATATTTCGATGTTAAACTCCCAAGTTATCATTATGTTTAGGATGTCTGCGTCCTTAGATGGTCGCCTTTTGTGGACATCGTATGACGAGCTGATAGAACCTAGACATGCAAGTCTATATTGGTTTATCATGGGCTGCCGGGCTCTTAGGACCAACTCACATTTATAGAAAGTCGGTCTCCTGGTCTATGCACGGACATGGGGAGGATACTCGCACATAATTTGATATATGGGAGCTACTCTCTTGTCTCAAATGCGATCAGACTTTGGTCATGCTCGCTACCTCTCGCTGATTCTATCTTAAGCGAGGTTTGAAACTTCGAGGAGTCCCTCATGGACATCTCAGCTTCCATTGGAAATCTGAGTATACGTGTCCTATAAATAGGGGTCTGCTCTCGAGTTTCTAGGTGAGAGAAATATCACTATAACACATGCCCCTAGTTTCGCAATGTGACAGGTGCGGTCACAAGGGAAACTATACTCGAGAGACAGGTGAAAGGTTGTCACGAGGAGGTGACCTTTGGTTGTCCCTTCGAGGGTTTCGAAAAATGACGGCTATAATCATTACTTTTATTGCATTTATGGTGCCACGTCACAAAACTCTTCGGTTTCTGTGTAGGCGTGTCAATCTTTGGCCGTTGGATTGGGCGACTCTAGGCATTCCAATTGCCACGCGTCGGGATCCCAATTAATGAGGGATTCGGGTATTTAAATCCTCTGATTCGAATCAAAAATCCCCATTTTCCCTCATTTTCTTTAACTCTCTTAACTTCCTTGTTTCCTCTCTTCCAGAGAAACCACCAAAAAACACTTCCATAAATTGCCTAGATTTTCGTTTTTCTTTGTGGGTTTTATCTCGATTCTACAGTGCTGTCAAGGGCAATTCGTGGGAACAGACTTTCCAGAAGTAAAGGTTAGTTTTCGAAACTTCACTGCATTTTGTTTTCTGTTTGAGTGGGAACACTGCTTTCTGGGTTCTTAATATGCATGAGAGGGTTTAAGAATGAATGTTTGTAGGGGATATGTATGAGGCTACGTTTTTTAGGTAAAAAACTGGGTAATTTCATAAAAAATGACCTAAAGTTGGCATAACCGTATACTGTATAGAAAATGCTTGAATAGGCACTGCTTCATGTTTTGAATACTCGCGGGGATTCGGACGAACACTTCGAATACTCGCATGCTTGCGAGACTTAATTACTTCTGATTGTCGCTTAGACCTTTAGGATTTCGTATTCTGTGAATTCGGTTGTGAGAACATTGACTGAGTCGTTCAAATGGTGGATCTATCACAGTATTCTAATCGTCATTTATGCAGTTATGTGTTCCTTGAGATACTGAGATACACCTAGCCATTTGTGACATGCGTTAATGTTCCAACAAGCGTACTCTTTGGCTGGTAGATATCTTCGAAACGGTGGGAGTACCTCAGTAACTTCAGTGTCATTCTTGAGAACGCATGCCCCTTGAGTCACTGAGTTTCTCCCAGCCGTTTTAGAGGTATATTGCTTAGCCCAAGATGCGTGACTTATTCGTAGGTTGTGACTTTAGCTAGACCCCTCGAAATGGTGGGTGTCTCCTCGTCACCTCAGGGTCATGCCGAAAGACGCATGCCGCTGTGCTCACTAGGACACTCCTAGCCATTTTTCGGGATGTTTTTCTATTCGCACATTTAGTACTCGCTCTGCAATTTTTTATAGTTTTTATGCGGGTGAGATCACTTATTTTGTTTTTCACACATTCACCACGCTGAAAAGATCTTCTATCTTTCAGATGAGCGACCTGTCGGATAGTTAGCTGCTTGGCTCAGGAGGCAATGCATTTGACGATGATGAGGACCAGCGGGAAGATAGTTTTATTCTGACTTCAATCTCAGAAGAGGAAATCGCACCTACTGTAGGTATAGAATTAGGTTCGATGTCTTCCGCAGACATCGAGAGAATGGTGCAGGAGCTCACTGAACCAGGGGCCATTGAGATCCGAGACAGCGAGTTTACGGTGTCAGCCCACGATTATCTTATCCATTCCAGGCATGCCCCTGAAGTTGAGGTCGAGGAGATGGATGACGATTGGGCGGCCCCAACTCGAGAGTCAGGCGAGGAAGAAGAAGAGGCAGAAGGGAGCGGGACTTATTCGGTGGACAACACTCAGCTGAACGAGCTCTTCTTGTGCGAGGACTTGGTTTCGAGAGTTACCAAATCGGACCTCACTACCTTTACAAGACTAAACTTGCTGGGACTTGCTTCTTTGCGACCTAAGCCCACTCAGAGGGCGCATCTTCCTTTTACCAATCCAGCGATTATTCCCACAGAGGATGTGGTAATCTCAATACCCATTCTTCGATGTGGGGTATCGGTCCCTTTCCATCCTTTCGTTGCGGCCATCCTTAAACGTTACGATGTATCTCCTTTCCAGCTAACCCCCAACAGTTATCGCACAACCCTTGCCTTTTATACGATGTATATGGAGTATGTACATAGGGCTCCCACGGTAGAAGAGTTTAGCTACTTCTATGATATAAAAAGCGTAGGCCTTCACAATGGTTTCTACTGCTTCAGCAAGTGGGCGACTTTTGAGATTAACGGCATAGAAGGCATGGTTTCCAATTTGGGAGATTGGAAATCAAAGTGGTTTTACATATTCAAAGTCCCAGGGCTTAGAACTGACTTTAATCGTCGACCTTGTATGTTGCATGTTTCCTGACTTAGTCATTTTTTGAATTACTTTGAGATCTTAAGCTAACTCGCTCTTTTGTTTTCGCAAATAGACCAACTCGCCCTGCACTCGACGCGACTCGCAGAGAGACAGCTGAAATTCTTGGGAGCCTTCCTGTACAAGATCGCGACTGGCGATTATTGTGTACGACTGCTAAACTGCGAGAACAGAAACTGATCCCTGAGAACGCGAGTCTCTGGAGAGAGCCGGTGTATAAGGAACCTTCTGAAAAGCAACAAGAGCGAATTGATGACCGTCTTTCCAAGCAAACTCCTCGACCATCATCAGGTAGCTTATGGCATACATAAACTAGGGTGTTTAGGATTTCATCCTTGTTAGTATTAACCCTTATTTTTTGTTGTAACTGCATAAATGACTTTCTTGAAGTCTGCTCCTGCTCTTAACCGCAAGCTAAAGCCTGGGACGACAGCAACTTCCCCTATTGCTTCTCAGAAGAGGAAAAGGGATGTGGTGGTTACTCCTGTCGCAGATTCTTCTAAGAGGCCTGCTAAGGGCATTCAGGAGAAAGGGAAGAAAGTCGTGATCGACCCAGCGGTTCGAGCTCGTCATGTGCTGTACCTTCAGGAGAGATTTATCAGCGATGAGTTCCAGTCGAAGATTGACAAGACTCCTACTGAGGAGCTGCTGCCTTGCTCTGCGGAGCTAGCTACGCAGTTTATGGCCATGTTCTCGAAGGCTTTTGCTACAGGGTCCAAGGAGGTTGAACTCGCGAAGAAACATATTGCTCAGCTTCAAGAAGACATTAAGAAGCTGAAGGAAGATGCGTCTTCTAAGGACAAAGAGCTCGAGGAACTTCGCAAGGCCAAGGAGCAAGTCGAGCTTGAGGCCAAGACGAAAATCGAAGAGATGTCTCGCGACTTGGAAACTGAGAAGGAGAATGGAAAAAAGCAGTATGACCAGGCGGTCTCAGACTACATCTATACTACCCTCTCCAAGATTCCAGACTTTGACTTTTCAATCCTTGGAGTAGAAGCCGCTGAAATGGCCCAGGCTTTTCGTGTGATGTCGCCCACGCCACCTCAAGGTGGTGGGGGGAATCTTCTCAAGGAGACTGAGGTCGCGGAGGTGGAGGAAGTCGAGAACGAGGCGGTCAGCTAAGTCGCGGATGGATCTGTTCCTGCTGCTCCCAATGCTTGACTTTTTCTTTAATATTTGCTTGTGTTAAACTCTATTTCTTTTCTAGTTTTTTTTTTATGTGGTACAGGGGTACTCGCACTTTGTACTTAGACAAATTTGCATTTTATTTTGAACAACTTTCTATCCTCGCGGGGATATCTGTTTTTAGTATTTTCGCAGTACATGGGTACTCACGCTTTAATATCTATAATATTTCGACTTTAATTACAACATGGTGTAATAAGTAGAAAATTTCATAAGACTTGAAAAATTTTAAACTTTGAAATTTAAACTTGAAGATATAAAGTTGAATAGTACATTATGGTATATACCCCTATACTTAGGATTTTTTTTTATAAAAAATGACTAAGTATAAGTACAAGGCGAATACAAATTAGACAATGCGAATACTATTGATAATAGAATTTTAGGCTTTCGCCATTCCAAGCTCGGGGAATCGCATTACCTTCGAGTGCTGCGAGTCGATATGTTGCGTCACCAATCTTTTCCGCGATGAGATATGGTCCTTCCCAATTATCCCCGAAGACCCCATGCGCTGGGTTCTTGGTATTTGGCATTACTCTTCGAAGGACCAAGTCTCCTCTTCACAGGACTTTTGCCTTGACCTTGGAATCGAAGTATCTTGCGGTTCGCCGCTGGTAAGCCGCATTTTTTAAGTACGCCTGATCGCATTTTTCTTCCAGAAGATTAAGGTTGAGTGACTGTTTTTCTTCATTTTGCGAGATGTTGAAAACATCTCTTCGTGGGGAACCTGCCCCAATCTTGACTGGTACCATGGCCTCGCACCCATAGGAAAGTGAGAAGGGTGTTTCGCCAGTCGTGGATCGAGGAGTTGTATTGTAAGACCAAAGAACTTGCGAGAGCTCGTCTGGTCAAGTCCCCTTGCGTTCTTCTAGTTTCCCTTTAATGGTGTGCTTTATTTTTTTATTAACAACTTCAGTCTGTCTGTTGCTTTGTGGGTAAGCAATTGCGGAGAATGCTTTCTTAATGCCAAGATCGTCACATAATTGTCGCATCTCTTTACAATTGAACTGCTTTCCATTGTCTGAGATGAGTTTGTAAGGGATACCAAATCGACAAATTATGGTGTTGTAGACAAACTCGCGCAACTTAGTTGCTGTAATGGTTGCGAGTGCTTTGGCTTCGGCCCATTTCGTGAAGTAGTCTACTGCAACTACTGCATATTTGACTCCACCTTTTCCTTTGGGTAGCTCGCCTATTAAGTCGATCCCCCATACTGCGAAGGGCCATGGACTTGTGATAGAATGTAGGTTACTCGAAGGTTGGTGGGTATATGTGGCTATTCGCTGACACTTGTCGCATTTCTTCGCAAAAGCGAAAGCATCCTGTCGCAAGGTTGGCCAGTAATACCCTTGTCGCATGATTTTTAATACAAGGGAGTTACCCCCTGTATGATTGCCACAAATTCCCCCATGTACCTCATGTAGTATGTAGTCGCAATCTTCCCCGTCAATGCATTTGAGGAGCGGTTGACTAAAACTTCTGCGATACAACCTTTGATCGTACATGACATATCGGGCGGCTCGTTGTCGCAGCTTTATTGCTTCTATCTTGTCATCGGGTAAAACGCCCTTTTCCAGGTATGCGGCTATTGGAGTCATCCAGGTGACTTCTTGAACGGTATCTATTTTCATGATCACTTCTTGATTTATAGTTGGGTGAGCCAATACGTCTACCGAAATTACATTGAGCAATTCGGCTTCTCTAGTTGAGGCCAAACGGGCCAGTGCGTCTGCGTGTGAATTTTGAGCACGCGGTACTCGAGACACAATTACTTTTTTGAATTTCTGCATCAACTCGCATACAATGGCTAAATATTTAACCAATCTCCCGCCTCTTGCCAGATATTCTCCATTCACCTGGCACACCACGATTTGGGAATCGCTATAAGCCTGTAGATACTCGATTTTCATCTCGAGAGCGAGCTTCAACCCTGCGATTAAAGCCTCATACTCGGCTTCATTGTTAGATGCAGAAAATTTAAAACGTAAAGCAGCGTGTACCTTAAAATTGCTTGGACTGATTAATAAGATCCCGCCACCAGAGCCTTCGCTATTTGAGGCTCCGTCGACATACAATGTCCACATCTATCTATTGGTTATAGCAATGTCGATTTTGTCTTCTATGAGTGCTACTTCGGTGCTGGGGAATTCAAGGATAAAATCTGCCAAGGCTTGCCCCTTGATCGCAGTTCTTGGTTTATACTTGATGTCGAATTGGCTTAACTCCATCGCCCATTTCAACAACCTCCCTGATGTCTCTGGTTTTGCTTAAACTTTCCTCAAGGGGTAGTTTGTCAAGACCTTGATACTATGAGCCTAGAAATAAGGTCGCAATTTTCTCGACGATATTACCAAGGCGAACGCTAGTTTTTCCATTTGGGGATATGTTAGGTTATAATTAACCTATATTTCGGGTCTTTAAAGTTAGCAGTATCTCGTCTATTGGTGTCTTTTGGAGCAGTTTTACGCTTGATTTTCATTATTTCAGGTTCCCGGGGTGTTAAAGTTCGAATTCAGTCAAATGGCGAAAAACTGGGACAAACTTGGAAAAATTGGAAAATTTGGTTCCTGAAGCATCAGTAGTCGCGACCTCTGATGAGCCTGGTCGCGACCCTTTTTCCTGGTCGCGACCCAGGTCGCGACTTCGTAAGATTGGCAGAAACTCGGTTTTTCGAGTTTTGCCTGTAGTCGCGACCAGCTTAAATGCTAGTCGCGACTATGTACGGAAATCGCAGATTTGACCTAATTTTGATTTTTCACTCAATTGGAGGCTCACCACTTATCCCTATATAAGGAATACGACATTGAAGGTCAAAGGCAAGCAAAAACAGACCTAATAGTGGAGGCAAAGTGGAGAGGAAGCTATCTTGAAGACCCGGAGCGATACCAACTTCTAGTTTCTTTCTTTTACCCTTTTTATTCATCTTTATGTTTGTTTTTAATTCTGAATTAATCATGGATGTTTTTAGAGTTATTATGAACTAAATTTCCCAATAAGGGAGGATGATGAATGTTGTTTAAGTTTATGCCTAGTTAATAAATAATTGCCATTCCTTCATCTTATGTGTGAATACTATCTTTATTTGTGTTTAATTTCATGTGTAAGCTTGATCACCTTTTACATGCTCTATGATCCTAATTCGAAATCTGAAAAGTGAGAATTAGGAATGCTAAAATTTGGATAGTCTAGGTTTTGATGTAAAACGACAGTATTTACATAGCCTAGTGACCAATAGATTATTGCTTAATGCTGATTTTGTGTTGATCTAATTAAGAAGTTAATTAGAGAACATATTATTTAGAACCTAAAAGATCTGAAAAGAGTTAGGTTAATTTATAATCTGTCTTTCACATTGAGATAAGGATAGCAATTAGGCAATAACATAGGTAACTTATCAACAGGATTCACCTCCCTAATCTCTCATCTTGATTAATCTTCGTTTATTTTCTCTTTAATTTCTGAGTTATTTACTTTTAAAATTGCAACTTATTATTTTACCAAATAGAATCATAATTATAATTTAGTAGTACTCAATCCAATTCCCTGTGGTTCGACCTCACTTGCGTGAGATACTACTTGATACGTACACTTGCGTAATAAACAGAATTTTCGTAACAAGTTTTTGGCGCCGTTGCCGGGGAATTGTTTAAAGATTGATATTACACAAAATTATACTAACTTCTACTTTGGTATATTTTCTCTTGCTGATTTTTCTAACCTTTTTCTTGCAATATTTTCTTGATTTATTTCAGGAATCATAAGTGTATGCGCCGTCAAGGACAAGCAGTGATATTGCCAGTTGATCCCGAAATCGAGAAAACTTGTAGAAGAAACCGAAAGAACAAGAGGCAAGAGGGAGTTTCAGCAACTGCTGAAACTTCAGACATCATGGCTGCCAATGCTGCAAACAATGGAGGCAATAACGGTAACAATGGTGGCGCAGTAGAAGATCAAGCTAATGGCCGCAGCTTGAGATTTTACATTCTCCCTACTCTGACGGGAGTGCAGTCATGTATCAGGCCACCGGCAGTGGAAGCAAACAACTTTGAGATCAAACCTGCCATACTGCAGATGGTGCAATCTTCAGTTCAGTTTGGTGGCCTCCCTTCTGAAGATCCTAATCTGCATCTCTCTAATTTCATGGAACTTTGTGAAACCTTTAAAGTTAATGGAGTTAGTGATGATGCTATTCGACTGAGACTGTTCCCATTCTCTCTTAGAGAGCGAGCCAAGAGTTGGCTAAACTCCTTGCCACCCAACTCTATTGCCACCTGGAATGATCTGGCAACGAAATTCTTGTCAAAGTTCTTTCCTCCAGCCAAGTCTGCAAAGCTGAGAGGAGAAATTAATAACTTCTGCCAACAAGATAATGAATCTCTCCATGAGGCTTGGGAGAGGTTTAAAGATTTGATCAGAAAGTGCCCTCACCATGGTATAGAGAAGTGGATGCTGGTCCACAACTTCTACAATGGGTTGGTAGGAAATACAAGAACTTTAATAGATGCTGCAGCTGGGGGAGCCTTTATGAGGAAGAGTGCTAATGAGGCATATGATCTATTAGAGGAGATGGCTCTAAACAATCAACAGTGGCCAACTGAGAGGAGTCAATCAAAGAAAGTAGCTGGTGTGTTAGAGGTCGATGCCATCACCAAGTTGACAGCACAGGTTGAGGCATTGACAAAGATAATTGCAGGGCAAGCTAAACAAGCCCAAGTTGTGTGTGAGTTATGTGGGGGAAGCCATCACTTTTCAGAATGCCAAGCTGATGTGGATGATTTGCCAATGGATGAAGCTAAAGCCATTGGAAACTATTCACAGAACAACAACAACAATTATGGGTTCAACCAGGGTAACAACCGAAGAAACAGTGGGTTCTATCAGCAACGAAATCAGAACCAGAATCAGAATCAACAGTTTAATCAGCAACAAACCTCTGGTGGAAATTCTAGTTTGCAGACAGATTTACTGCTTCAATTCATGACTGAAACTAGATCTTCAATCAAAGACCTGCAGACACAGATGGGCCAACTAGCAACTCAAGTAGCAACCCGTCCTCAAGGGAATTTGCCTAGCACAACTGAAGTAAACCCCAAGGAAAACTGCAAGGCAATTACCCTGAGAAGCGGTAAAAATTATGATGGTCCTGAATTGCCACAACTAGTGAATGGAGAAAAGGAGAATAAAGAGCAACCGATGTCGACCCCAACACCCACTCCAACGAAGGCTACTGACAGTCAATCACAGCCACAGCAGTCTCCACCAATTAATATAGATCACCATGTGAAAATACCCTATCCTCAGAGGCTCAGAAAGTCAAGTCTGGACAAGCAGTTCACCAAATTCCTGGAAGTGTTCAAAAGACTTCACATTAACATTCCCTTTGCTGAAGCTTTAGAGCAGATGCCAAGTTATGTGAAGTTTATGAAGGAAATCCTGTCAAAGAAGAGAAAGATGGAGGACTATGAGACAGTGGCTCTAACTGAAGAGTGCAGTGCCATCCTACAGAAGAAACTCCCTCCTAAACTAAGAGATCCAGGGAGTTTTACTATTCCTTGTACTATAGGAAAAATTGAGGGAATAAATGCACTTTGTGACTCGGGAGCTAGCATTAACTTGATGCCTCTATCGGTGTTTAAAAGACTGCAGTTGGGTGAAGCAAAGCCAACAACAGTAACTCTCCAATTGGCGGACCGATCACTAGCCCATCCTAGAGGAGTCATTGAGGATGTGTTAGTTAAGGTTGATAAGTTCATCTTTCCAGCTGATTTCATCGTCTTGGATATGGAAGAAGATAGCAATGTCCCAATTATTCTTGGGAGACCATTCTTGGCAACTGGCCAAGCCTTAATCGATGTTCAGAAAGGTGAATTAAAGCTGAGAGTCCAAGGAGAGGAAGTGGTCTTTAATGTGCTAAAGGCTATGACGTACCCAAAGGCAAGTGATAACTGCTTCTTTATTGATTTGATTGATGAAATGGTGAGTGAGAAAAAGCTGCTAGATGATCCTCTTGAACTAAGTCTAACTGAAGATGAATTGACGGAGCAAGAAGGACAAGAGGTCATGGGGTATGTGAAGTGGCTCGACTCCTATGGGCCTTTGAACAGAAGATACTTTGAGGAATTGGGAGCAGTTCCAAAAGAGCTGAAGCTATCTACTGAAAAGCCCCCAGAACTTGAATTGAAGGTGCTTCCTAGTCACTTGAGGTATGAGTTTTTGGGTCAAGATAAAAAGCTGCCAGTTATTGTTTCAGCTTCTCTCTCTGATGTGGAAACTGATAGACTTTTGAGGGTACTTCGGGCTCACAACAAGGCAATCGCTTGGACACTAGGAGATGTTAAAGGAATCAGTCCTTCAACAGTGATGCATCGAATTCTCATGGAAGACAACGCCAAACCAACTATTGATGCTCAAAGAAGACTCAATCCACCCATGAAAGAAGTAGTCAGAAAAGAAGTAGTTAAGTGGTTGGATGCTGGAGTTGCTTATCCTATTTCAGATAGTAAGTGGGTTAGCCCGGTGCAAGTGGTCCCGAAGAAAGGTGGAATGACAGTGATAAAGAATGAAAAGAATGAGTTGATTCCTACAAGAACAGTCACCGGTTGGAGGATCTGCATCGATTATAGGAAACTCAACAAGGCAACAAGAAAAGATCACTTCCCTTTGCCCTTCATCGATCAAATGCTAGACAGATTAGCGGGGCAAGAGTATTACTGTTTTCTTGATGGATATTCTGGGTACCACCAGATAGCTATAGCGCCTGAAGATCAGGAGAAGACTACTTTCACATGTCCTTATGGTACCTTTGCCTTCAGAAGAATGCCCTTCGGCTTGTGCAACGCCCCTGCCACTTTTCAAAGGTGTATGATGGCTATCTTTTCAGATTTGATTGAATCTTGTATTGAAATTTTTATGGATGATTTCTCAGTGTTTGGTTCTTCCTTTGATCATTGTTTGGAAAATCTGGAAAAAGTACTAACAAGGTGCGAGAAGTCTAACTTGGTGTTAAACTGGGAGAAGTGTCACTTTATGGTAACAGAAGAATTGTTCTTGGGCACAAAATTTCAAAAGCAGGAATTGAGGTGGATAAGGCAAAGGTCTCAACAATAGAAAATTTGCCACCTCCAGTTTCTGTAAAAGGAGTGAGGAGTTTCCTGGGACATGCTGGCTTCTACCGCAGATTTATCAAGGACTTCTCTAAAATCTCAAAACCTTTATCGAGCTTACTTGTAAATGGAGTTCCATTTGAGTTCGGAGAAGATTGTTTAAAAGCTTTCAAGATTTTAAAGGAGAAATTGATTACAGCACCGATAGTAACTTCACCAAATTGGGAACTGCCGTTTGAGTTGATGTGTGATGCTAGTGACTATGCCATTGGAGCGGTTCTGGGTCAAAGAGTTGACAGAGTATTCCACACAATCTACTATGCTAGTAGAACTCTGAATGACGCTCAATTAAACTACGCCACTACAGAGAAAGAAATGCTGGCAATAGTGTTTGCTTGTGACAAATTTCGGCCCTACCTAATTGGAAATAAGGTAATTGTTTACACAGATCATTCAGCAATCAAATACCTTATGACCAAGAAGGATGCAAAACCAAGACTGATTCGGTGGGTACTTTTACTTCAAGAGTTTGACTTAGAGATAAAAGATAAAAAGGGCACCGAGAACCTGGTAGCAGACCATTTGTCAAGATAGAGCTGCAAGAGAGTCAGAATACAAAGGAGGTACAAATAAATGAGCAATTTCCTGATGAACAACTCTTTAGTGTGAGGGAAAACCTGATGGTACCTTGGTACGCTGACTATGTTAATTTCTTGGCTGCTAAAATAACTCCACCCGAGTTTTCGCGTCAACAATTGAAGAAATTCTTTTCTGAGGTGAAACATTACTATTGGGAAGAACCAATCCTCTACAAGCCTTTACTTGTAGGATCGGATCATAAGGAGATGTGTTCCTGAAGAGGAGATGTATTCTATCCTAAATCACTGTCATGCTTTACCATGTGGGGGACATTTTAGTGGGAATAGAACAGCTGCAAAAGTGTTGCAAAGTGGATTCTTTTGGCCAACGCTATTCAAGGATGCTACTACTTTTGTAAAGGCATGTGATCGTTGTCAACGAACAGGTAATATCTCAAGAAGAAACGAGATGCCTTTAACAGGAATTTTAGAAGTTGAATTGTTTGATGTATGGGGAATAGACTTTATGGGTCCTTTTCCTTCATCCTTTAGCAATCAGTACATTCTTTTGGCTGTTGATTATGTGTCTAAATGGGTCGAAGCTTCAGCTACACCTCAAAATGATGGAAAGACAGTTCTCCGCTTCTTACAAAAGAACATTTTTACTCGGTTTGGTACTCCTCGAGCAATAGTAAGCGATGAAGGGAGCCATTTCTGTAACAAGCAGTTTGAAGCACTCCTCTCAAGATATGGTGTTCGACATCGAACTGCTTTACCATACCATCCCCAAAGTAATGGCCAAGCTGAAATCTCTAACCGAGAGATTAAGATGATTCTGGAGAAAACAGTGCAAAGATCAAGGAAAGATTGGTCAAGGAAGTTGGATGACGCACTGTGGGCGTACAGAACAGCTTTCAAAACACCAATTGGCATGTCCCCATATCGGTTGGTGTTTGGAAAAGCTTGTCATTTACCGGTGGAGTTAGAGCATAGAGCTTTTTGGGCCATGAAGACTCTCAACATGGAACTAAAAGTCGAGAGAAGAAAAAAGACCATTACGAATTTGAATGAGTTAGATGAGTTTCGGAACGAAGCCTATGAAAACGCCAAGATATACAAAGAGAGAACTAAAAAGTGGCACGATAAAGGTCTAATACGGAAAGAGTTTCAACCAGGACAGCAAGTGCTACTCTTCAATTCAAGGCTGAAACTGTTTCCTGGAAAGCTGAAATCAAGATGGTCGGGACCATTTACGGTGGTCAAGGTGTTTCCTTATGGAGCGGTGGAGTTAAAAGGTGAAAGTCCAACAACTTTCAAAGTCAATGGACAAAGGTTAAAGCTCTACTTGGGAGGTCAGTTTGACCAAGCCAAGTCCGCCATGATCCTGGCGCCACTTTGAAATCCAAGGCTCAGCGTCTAGCTGCATGACGATAAACACAGCGCTTCTGGGAGGCAGCCCAAGTTTTATTTTGTTTTGATTGTTTTGTTAGTATTTTCAATTTTTAGTTTAGTACCAGACATTATTTCTTTTTAATTGAATCGTGAAAAGCGTGAAAAAAAAAAAATTTATTTTTTTTCGACCTGAAGCCCAGAAGTCGCGACTAGCATTAAGCCTAGTCGCGACCTATTTCTCAAGTCGCGACCTCAGTCGCGACTTGCTGATTTTCCAGAAACGCCAAATTTTCCTCGATTAGCAAGTCGCGACTAGCCTGTGGCCAGGTCGCGACTTGCTGACGAAAAATTCTATAAATTCACACTTTCCCCCTCATTCAACCCTACACAAACCAAATTCAAATTTCAAATCCTCTCAGCCGACCCTACACTCTTTTCCTCTCAAAAATTCAATTTTTCATCTTCAAACTTCAATCTTTTCATCTTTTCTCAAATTTCTTAAACCCAATCCAATCAAAAACCCAATTTCACTCAATAATCTACACATATCATCAAAACCCACACCAAAGAATACCCAAAACCAAAAAAAAAAATCACCATTGTTGTCACCCTCAAACTCAAGCTTTCAAGACATTCAACAATGGAGGTGGAGTTAAGCGTTTTCGGGTTGTAAGTATCACTTTCTTCATGCTTTTAAGAAGTTGATTAATTATTTTAAGTTTTGAGTGATATAATTGTGTGTGGGGTAAAAATTGATAATATTGGGTTTATTATTATTGTATTGTGGTATTAAGTGGTTAGGAACATTGATTGAGTGAATTTTGTATTTTTGGGATAGAGGAAATTTAAGGGGAGGTGCTGCCCAATTTTTCTTAGAAAAAAGTTTCAGAAAAAAAAAAAAAAAAAGTTTCAGAAAAAAAAAGGTTTCAGAAAAAAAAAAAGAAGAAAAAAAAAAGTAATTTCGAAAAAAAAAAAAGAAAACAATGGCACCAAAGAGGACAAGGAATGTTGAAGAAGGTTCGTCTTCGAACCCACCACCAACGGGTTTTGATAGAACCCGCTTTGGTAGTATCGAGGCTCACAATCGCTTCGTAAGGTTGAAGAATAGAGCTTATATTGAAGATAGGGGTATTGAATTCCCTGAAAATCCATTGAGGCGCCAACCTCGGTTTGAGACAATCAGAGCGCAAATTGAAAGAATGAAGTGGGGAAGTTTTGTGGATACTCGGGGTCGGGCTAATGTTACTATGGCCTGTGAATTCCTTGCAAATTGGCCCGACCGTCGAAATGGGGAAGTGAAGGTTCGTGGAAAGAAGGTTCCCGCCACTGCTGACGCATTCAATGTGATGTTCTCTGTTCCAGATTACACTAGGGAGGAACAACGCCTTCGAATTATTGAGGAAGAAGAGCAATTTGACATGGTGGATGTCGCGGAGACAGTGGGATTTCCTGGGTTGAGGTTCCATGACAATGATGGTACCGAGGGGTCGCCCAATATTCTGTACCGGTGTGAGATTAACCCGGTGGCAAAAACATGGCTGTACTTTGTGAGTGCTCGGTTAGTGCCCAACAAGCATTTTTCCGATGTCCAAATGGATCGCCTTAAATATGTGTACGCCATAATGAAAGGGTACAACATTAACATTGGACAAGTCATACGGCAAAGCATTGACCAAATCGTGCAAGGAGCCACGGGAGGTGGTTTCGGTTTGGCAGGGGTTATCACAGAACTCTGCGGGGCATATGAAGTTCCCCAGTTAGAGTTTGACAACACGGTGTTGCCACTTCGTAAGATGGACATCGCCTTTGTCAACAGGCTGAAAGAGCCACACCCCTATGGGCAGCCACCACCTGATGCACCGCAAGGGCGTAGGCGGCAACGTGAGCCTAGTGTTGAAGAAGAAGAAGAGGAGCAAACACTTCAATTGCCTGGGCCCATCGATCCTACAACACAATATACTCATGCACAGCTGAGTTACATAATTCAGCAAAACAACCACATGCAACAATACATGGTGCAAAGGAGTATCTATGATGAGGGACAAGTTCAGCAACTCAACTCTCTCATCAACAGAATGAACATTGGGATTGATGACCCGAACTACTTGGCACAACCTCCTCGGTTCTATCCCTATGACCAGCCGCCACCACCCAACCCTTTCTGAAAGGGTTTCAGGTAAGTTTCTTCTCTCTGCATTTTATTGTATACATTGGGGACAATGTAATATTTAGTTTGGGGGGAGAAGCTTAAAATTTTAAAATTTCTGCACTTTAAATTCTGCATTTTAATTTTCTGTTTTAGTTTTTTTGTTTTAGTTAAGGAATGGCAATAAGCTTGATGATAGTTGTATGCTGCTGATTAGTGTGATGTGATCTGAAACTGCAAAATAACTGTGTGCTTGATTTTGTTAACTCTTTGGATTAGTTTGGATGCTTAGGAACCTGTGTCTTTCTGCAAATACTCAAGTTGTGAAAACTGTTATAACTGTTTTACTATGGTTTGTGGTAAGATTGACAGGATAGCTTAGAACTTGCATGTTTATTCTTTTGAGGCGAAATCCTTGGTAGTGTTCAATTGGAATATGATTTAGGCATTTGTTGGATAGTTTGAGCCTTTCAAGCCTACCATAATAATGTTTATCCCTAGTTAACCCTATTGAGCCTAAACCCGTTATGTTTTTCACCCATTGATCCGAAAATTTTTAACCATACTATTGATTTTTCTTCACCATTATATGCATGATATCATAAGCTAAATAATTAGTTTGGGGGAGAGAAATATTTAGTGTGAGAAAATAGTTAGAGGGAGAAGAACTTGTAAGATTGAGAAAAGAAAAAATGTGTAATTCAATGTCACTGAAAAAAAAATTGAGATGATGATGAAATATGAATGATGAAAAAAAAAAAAAACACAATAAAAAGTAAGAATGTGTTTGAAAAAAAATTCAGTGATGTTGGGAAAAATAATAGAGATATCTTCTCTCAATCTTGGTAGATGTGGGAACGCTATGGGGGATTGGAAAAAAAGTAAGAAGCTTGTGGGTTCTGTTTGTGTGCTTATGATATCTTGAGCCAAAATTATCTTTTGCCTATCCCTGAATATCTAAGCCATACTACCTAGACCTTGAAAAGACCTAATGATTCCAAAGAATACTGTCAACATTAGTGGAGAAAGGTAAGCATGCAAGCTTATGAGTTATCGGGTTGTGGAACTAATGGTAAGAGTAAAACTTTTATAACAATGTTTCATACTTGAGTAGATTGTTGCAGTTGTACATAGTGTTATTAATTGAGCATCCGAGTTAATTGTTAGAGTTAGTAAGAACAAAATTCTAGTTTATGCAAGGAAGGAAACAGAGCATGAGTCGGCAGTGTAGTGATTATCTGATAGTGTAGTTAGTTTTTTTTTTATCTTACTCGGGGGCGAGTAAGAATCTAGTTTGGGGGAATTTGTTAGGTTATAATTAACCTATATTTCGGGTCTTTAAAGTTAGCATTATCTCGTCTATTGGTGTCTTTTGGAGCAGTTTTACGCTTGATTTTCATTATTTCAGGTTCCCGGGGTGTTAAAGTTCGAATTCAGTCAAATGGCGAAAAACTGGGACAAACTTGGAAAAATTGGAAAATTTGGTTCCTGAAGCATCAGTAGTCGCGACCTCTGATGAGCCTGGTCGCGACCCTTTTTCCTGGTCGCGACCCAGGTCGCGACTTCGTAAGATTGGCAGAAACTCGGTTTTTCGAGTTTTGCCTGTAGTCGCGACTCAGCCTTAAATGCTAGTCGCGACTATGTACGGAAATCGCAGATTTGACCTAATTTTGATTTTTCACTCAATTGGAGGCTCACCACTTATCCCTATATAAGGAATACGACATTGAAGGTCAAAGGCAAGCAAAAACAGACCTAATAGTGGAGGCAAAGTGGAGAGGAAGCTATCTTGAAGACCCGGAGCGATACCAACTTCTAGTTTCTTTCTTTTACCCTTTTTATTCATCTTTATGTTTGTTTTTAATTCTGAATTAATCATGGATGTTTTTAGAGTTATTATGAACTAAATTTCCCAATAAGGGAGGATGATGAATGTTGTTTAAGTTTATGCCTAGTTAATAAATAATTGCCATTCCTTCATCTTATGTGTGAATACTATCTTTATTTGTGTTTAATTTCATGTGTAAGCTTGATCACCTTTTACATGCTCTATGATCCTAATTCGAAATCTGAAAAGTGAGAATTAGGAATGCTAATGTTTGGATAGTCTAGGTTTTGATGTAAAACGACAGTATTTACATAGCCTAGTGACCAATAGATTATTGCTTAATGCTGATTTTGTGTTGATCTAATTAAGAAGTTAATTAGAGAACATATTATTTAGAACCTAAAAGATCTGAAAAGAGTTAGGTTAATTTATAATCTGTCTTTCACATTGAGATAGGGATAGCAATTAGGCAATAACATAGGTAACTTATCAACAGGATTCACCTCCCTAATCTCTCATCTTGATTAATCTTCGTTTATTTTCTCTTTAATTTCTGAGTTATTTACTTTTAAAATTGCAACTTATTATTTTACCAAATAGAAACATAATTATAATTTAGTAGTACTCAATCCAATTCCCTGTGGTTCGACCTCACTTGCGTGAGATACTACTTGATACGTACACTTGCGTAATAAACAGAATTTTCGTAACAGGATAGCGGGTCTCAGCATCCAGTAATCGTTTACTGACATAATACACCGGGTATTGTCGTTCTTGATCTTCGCGTATTAGTACCGAACTAATCGTGTATTCTAACACTGCTAAATAGATGGATAGGACTTCGCCGGTCATGGGCTTTGATAAGATTGAAGGTTGCCCCAAATGCGTTTTTAAGTCTTTAAAGGCCTCCTCTCATTTTTCGGTCCATTGGAACTTCTTATTGCCTTTTAAAATCTGAAAAAACTCTTTGCACTTATCAGAAGATCGCGATATAAAGCGATTTAAGGCAACGACCTTACCTGTGAGGCTTTGGACCTATTTTGGCTTAGTTGGTGATGGCATTTCCACCAACGCCCTGATCTTCGCGGGGTTGGCTTCTATTCCTCGATGGTTTACCATGAATCTAAGGAATTTCTCGGAACAAACTCCAAAGACCCAGTTCAGAGGGTTTAGCCGCATCTTATATCGACGCAATATATCGAACATTGCCTGTAAATGGCCAACATGATCCTTCGCATGTTGAGATTTTACGAGCATATCATCAACATATACTTCCATGGTGCTTCCAATAAGATCTGCGAACATCATGTTTACAAGTCTTTGATAAGTCGCACCTGCGTTTATCAAACCAAAAGGCATTACTTTGTAACAGTATAATCCTCGATCAGTAATGAATGAAGTATGCTCCTGGTCGGGCTCATACATCAGGATTTGATTATATCCCGAGTATGCGTCCATAAAGCTCAGAAGTTCATGACCTGCAGTGGCATCAACAAGCTGGTCAATGCTAGGAAGGGGGAAGCTATCTTTGGGACAGGCTTTATTTAAATCTGTAAAGTCAACGCATGTGCGCCATGAGTCGTTAGGCTTGGGCACGAGTACGGGATTCACTAACCAGTTCGGGTAAAACGACTCCCGTATAAAGCCGCAGGCTAGGAGGCGATCGACTTCTTCTTTTAGCGCTTGGTACCTCGCAGGGTCCATTTTGCGACGCTTTTGTCGGACACCTCTCACCTCGGGGTCAATGTTCAAGCGATGACACATGACCTGTGGAGATATTCCGACCATATCTGAATGTTTCCAAGCAAAAACATCAAGATTTTGTTTCAAAAAGGTCGTTAGTTGTTCTCGCTGCTGAAAATTTAACTTAGAACCAATTTTTAAAATTTTGCTATTATCTACAGGATCTATTGGTACCTCAATGGCGTCTTTCGCGGCTTGGGTTGCGGCGGCATGATCAAGGATTCTTGGATCCAAATCTTGTTCGTCCACGTGTGGTACCTCTTCGATTCTGAGGACCTCTTGGGGAGGAGGTGGTGCCTCCAATAGGTAGATAACATTTACTGACCTTTTCTCCGCGAGCTTGACTACTGCGTTGTAGCATTCTCGTGAGTCTGACTGGACTCCTCGCACAGAACCTACTCCAACGGGAGTAGGGAATTTCATTGTGAGATGATAGATCGAGGTTATGATCTTCGTCTCCTTCAAAATTGGTCGGCCAATCACGGCATTCTATGCCGAATACTCGTCGATTACTGCGAAGTCAGCCATTGATTTGGCTGTTACTGGGGCGGTTCCCAAGGTGATTGGGAGTTTGATCATTCCTTTTAATGCGATGACGTCGCCAGTAAAACCGTATATGCTCGACGTCACGGATCGCAGGTCCTTCTCTTGTAACCCCATTTGTTTGAAGGCTTGGAAGTTCAAAAGATTCACTAAACTTCCATTATCCACGAGTATGCGGTGGACATTATCTCCGCCAATATTGGCGATGATAACTAGTGCGTCAGAATGCGGGTGATGGACCATCTCGCATCACTCTCCATAAAGGTGATGACGTCGCATTCTCTTAAACAATTTCTCTGGTCGCTCACTAAGATTGTTTACATTGGTGAGCGGCTTCTCCTTGGCTTCTTTGGCATATCGCTCTTGCGACTTGCGGGAGTCTCCTGCGATATGGGGCCCTCCAATGATAGTTAAGATATTGCGAGGCGTTCTCGAACCACTCACCTTTTGATTTTCTTCCTTGTCATCCGCTCGGGGATGACCTTCCTCGTTCTTCTTATACTTATCGAATTTTCCTCTCTGAATCAGCTCCTCGATTTCGTCCTGCAAGACCCAACATTCTAAAGTGGTATGACCAATATCTTTATGATTCTTACAGAACTTTTTGGGGTCTCTTCTGTCGCGATTTCCCCTGATGGGGGGCGGCTTCTTGAAGACTCCATTCCTCTCTTCAATCGCATAAATGTGGTCTCGAGGCACCGCGAGTTCGGTATAATTAACAAAACGCGGTCCACCCTTCCTCTTCGGAGAGGACTCCTTCTTGGGAGGAGATTTGGCCAGCTTTGGACTTCGTTGTCTCCGTGGGGTGCGTCATCTCGGGCTTCAGCCTCTGGGATTCTTCCCTCGGGGACTGCGAGATCTTGATCGCGGTATTGGTGAGGTACGTTTATCCTTGCCCTTCTCCAATTCTGCCAGAGAATTCTCGATCCTTTTATGAGGTTCGGCCATAGCAAAGAATTCGACTAGCGATTTTGGCCTTCGGGCTTGTAGCTCCTTCTAGAAGTCAGTTCTTGGAAAAATACCTGTTATCAACATGCAAACAAGCGAGGACTCGGGAGCCTTCTAAACTTTTGTTACTTCTGCATTAAACCGTTTAAAATAGTCTTGTAAAGACTCGCCGAGTTCTTGTTTAATGTTGGCCAGAGTTGTATAAGGAGGCCTATAGGTCATCGTGGCCTGGAAGTGCGTGAGGAATAAGTCGACAAAGGTTTCCCATGTCGAAATCGAGGCCTCAGGCAATTGGGTAAACCAATCGTGGGCATTTTCCTCGAGTGTTGCAGCAAGAATGCGGCATTTTGCAAGCTGTGGTACCTCATCCACTTCCATTATAGTATTAAATTTCTCAAGATAATCTATTGGGTTAGAGGTACCTTTATATTTTAGGGATTTGGATAGCCGAAATCCCTTGGGAAGTTGGGCTTGTCACACTTCCATAGTGAAAGGAGAGGTCCCATGCAGCTTGTATATGGGCTTTCTTTGCTGCTCGAGCATTTTCAAAGCTTGCAAAAGCATGCTTTGATCAATTCCTCCAGCCACAGGAGTCGGGACTGCTGCGACTGCAGGAGTCGCGACTACCGCGGCGAGGTTCGCTGGGGTACTAATCCTAGTAGTCGCTATCGGTGCGCTAGGCGGGTTGTTGTGAGTGTTTACACCTTGATCACCCGCAAGGGGATCACGGGGTGTTTCGTTGTTATGGGGGGCGCGAGAACGTGCTCTGAAAACTACGTTGAGGCGATCACGTAGATCACCTCGATGTACCTGATAGTGTCCTCCCTGCTGCGTTTCTACAGAGCCAGACCTTGTGTATCTGCTTGGTGTACGACCATGCGAAGATGAAGAGGCAGATTTTGCGTCGTTGTCTCTCGATGGTCGACTGCGAGGATTGCGTTGCTCAAGATCTTCATCTGCCTGCGTTCCTTAGTTAGGATATCTCACAGATTGGTCTCTCGAGGTTGGTTGATTCAGGTCCAGACCCTCAGGGTTGGCTCTTCGTTCCCTGCGAACACGGTTATTACGACGTCTAGAATTCGTTACATGAGGGTTGTCTGTGCAAGTAGTAGGGGCTTGAGGGGGGAATCGGGCCCGGTTTTGTCCATCCACTTTGGCCTGTAGTGCACGCAGCTAGTACTGGATCGCAGTATATTGATCAGTGGTGAGCTGGATGATTCCCTCAGATACCACCGCCGGAGTGACAGGTGGAAAGTGCATGGTTGCTGGTGGTGTGGACGTTTCCCCAACTTGAGGACCAGCTGTTTCAGGGAACAGATTGAGAGGTCTGATGTTGCTCCTCCCTACTCTGCCATTAACGACGTCCACAGGCGGTGTTCTAGCTCCAAATAACGGTACGTTCATCATTCCGATGCTGATGGACCCGTTGTTAGCATCTCCATTTGTTTGGTTTCCAGCCATGATGGTATTCTTACTTGAAATGAATGATATTTTAACTCTCGTTTCCCACAGACGGTGCCAAATGTTGTCGAGTAAATTTCGCAACACCAATTTTATATGATATTATTAATAACAGAAAGAAATCTATATGAAGAACAAGTGCGAGTATTCAACCTAGAGTGGCGAGTACTCAAACTAGGAATGAGAAATGATTAACAGAAAATTGAAAATAACAATGAGACAAAGAATTATAGTGGTTCAGTCAGATCATGGTCTGCTTAGTCCACTGTAGCAAGAGTTTCGTAGGTCCCATTTCACGGTGGATCACCCCTTTATATACAAAGCAGGTGTCTGATCAGTTATACAAGTATTGCATTCATTGTCAATCCGTTTTTACACATTGAATTACAATATTTAAACCAAACAACGTTAACATTAATAAATGAACAACAGTTACAAAGTTTATCAACGTATGCGTCTTCCAAGTCTGCGAGTTGACTGTTCATATTCCGATGTTAAACTCGCAGGTTATCATTATGTTTAGGATGTATGCATCCTTAGATGGTCTCCTTTTGTGGACATCGTATGACGAGCTGATAGAACCTAGACATGCAAGTCTATATTTGTTTATCAAGGCTGCAGGGCTCTTAGGACCAACTCGCATTTATAGAAAGTCGGTCTCCTGGTTTATGCACGGACATGGGGAGGATACTCGCACATAATTCGATATATGTGAGCTACTCTCTTGTCTCGAATGCGATCAGACTTTGGTCATGCTCGCTACCTCTCGCTGATTCTATCTTAAGCGAGGTTTGAAACTTCGAGGAGTCCCTCATGGACATCTCAGCTTCCATTGGAAATCTGAGTATACGTGTCCTCTAAATAGGGGTCTGGTCTCGAGTTTCTAGGTGAGAGAAATCTCACTATAATACCCTATCCATTGGATCACAAAATTCAATTCGCTACAAATTCCCACCGTACGATGGTGTCCGATCACAGCTACCTTGCACCTCTTCTGGCCTATAAATGCCAACACCTTTCCTTTGCTAGGATACTTTCACCACTTCACGATTTTGTACCCATCCAATATATTCAAAAATTCCAGAAATCTTTGACTTCCTATTGCTATTCCTCCGCCGTTGCCAGACCAAATTCTATCACCGGTCGACATCAACTTCTCACCTATCACCATTGTGTAAGTCTTTGTGCACATTTTTTCTATTTTCTCTACATGTTAGGGAAAAGTAAGAACGGTGACCTTCTCATTTTAGTCGCGTTTGATTTTTGTGGCACGATTGTTATGGCGGAGGTCATTGTATGTTGATGTATTAGCATGCTTACTATCATTTTTCTTTGGGGATAGAAAAGGATTTCCTTGTTTGGGTGCTGTCAAGTGTCCAAGTGACTTTCATACTGCTATCCTTCTTCTTACCCTTTTATTTTTGTTTTTTTTTATTTTTGTTTTTTTGGATGTTTGCACCCGATGTTTGCCTAGGAGGATCTCTAGATACCCTATCTTTGGCAGGTATCCGGAGGGGGCCTCTTTCCAGCGGTTAGGGGACCCCCATTCTCCTTTTTGTCTTAGGATTTGGATTGGGGGCTAACTGCTGGATTTCTTTTTCAGATGAGTGGGATTCTTCACGATCTTCATGACCACGATTTTTTCGGCTTTGACCAAGAGATCTTGGAACTTCACGGAGTCCAGGCCATGTCTGTCCCCACTTCAACCAAAGCAAAATCTTCAGAGAAGGGGCCTAAGAAGCTGGCCACTTTAGAAGAATTGATGAAAGGCCTGGTGGTCTATGAGAAGTTCACCTGCCGATCCAATGGATGGGAGGCAGATGAGCTACACTCAACCCTTACATGTTCCCACCAACTGGAGAAGATCGTCACTGTTGCTGGGATCAAGCCTTCCGCTGCCAGGGTTTTTCATTGCCTTCCGAGAGACGAAGGAACGCCCAACCATAACTATGGCAGTTTCGGGGCATGGAGTCAAACCCACTTGATGTCCGGAGCCATGCTACCACTTCAAGATTATTTTATAGACTTTCTAGTTTTTGTTGGCCTTGCTCCTTCTCGACTCATTCCCCATGCCTATCGTCTGCTCTCAGGCTTGTACATTTTTTACGTCGCCAGGAACTAGGCCCTGCCCAGTCCAGCTGAGATTTTGTATTTCTATGAACTCGTGTCCATCCCAAAATAGGGGGACAAACTTAAGGATGGTTTTTACAAACTCTAGGCCCACCCCGCCAATGAGAGTCCGGTGCCTTTTAACTTTCAGAAGAATATAAAAGAGTATCGTCACTGATTTTTCTTCTCCTCGAATTTCAAAGTTGTCGAACGTCCGGAGTTGCTCACTGAATGGGTCAGGATTTCGCCCATGCATCTTACCGCCCCTACCCAACTCTTCCTAAACCACGCTAAAGTTTTTTCTAGTTATAATAAGGATGAGTTGAAAGTGGGGGATCTGGTCACGACTACTAACTGCAGGAGGGCCAAGTTGATTTTGAAAAGCCAGTCGGTGGATGACTTCAACTTGTCCAAGGTTCTTTACCCTCACATCTGAAACCCCGAAATGGAGAAGCCGCTCCGAGAGGACATCATCTCTTCTGTAGAAGAAAAATACAAAAAGTATAAATTCAAGAAGGAATAGGAGCTGGCCTATATCAATGCTCAAGCTACCTCGGGGAGGATCCTCCGGAAGGAGGCTGGAAAGGAACAAGTCCCTACTCGCCCTAAGTTTCCTTTCCCGATCCCCAACTTTGGGGCTTCTGATGCCAGCACTTCTGGTGCTTGTAAGTCTCCACTGATTATTCATCACGTCCCTCTTGTACAAGATTATGGTGGCCTAAGGTCAGTGGAATTTGACAGTCAGTTGCATAGGTTTCGGATGCCCCATTCACGATGGGGTTATAATGCTAAAAGTTTTTATTTTTCCAATCTTAGTCATTTCTTGGTGGGTCCCGGATGGATTCTGGTCCTCTCGTACTAATCCTCTTGGACCATTGTTCTTAGCTGACTTCAAGTTGGTTTCTCCCCTCGGATAGCTTTCTAGGGGATGACGACACGAGTCTTTTAATATATACCTTTGCTAGGGTAGAATTAAATCACCAGGGTAGGACTAGTTCATTATGTTACTCTTGCATGCATGGTTTTCTGACAATGTTCTGACTCCTTTATTTATCTTTAAATAGCGAAGCCAATGGATGACCTCCTAGATGCCCTTGTCTGCACACACAGTCCTGAAGCTGGCCTGATCGAGCCACGTAGTGTGGTGGTGACTCCGGGAAGACCTTCTGTTGAACTTGATAACCAAGTTGTCTTGATAGACGAGGAAGAAGAAGAAGAAGAAGAAGAAGAAGAAGAAGAAGGGGAAATCATCCCTCCCCTTGACCGTAAGCGCAAAGGCAAGATAATGGAGACAGAGCCTGCCAAGAAACTGAGCAGGGTGGATACTCCTGCTCCCAACACTGACTCGGGAATTCCTTCAGAGGTGGATGAGTATCCTGCGCCTCCAAGTATTATCTTGACTCCCGTTCATCCTGACGAGGAAAGGGTTCAGCTCTGAATCGCCAAATACAAATACGTATTGGGGGAACATTCCAAGGGGAATGCAGATGCGGAGGCCCTGAATAAATGGCTAAGGGATATCGAGGATTGGTCTTTTCGAGGTGAGTATCCCGAAGACGTTTGAGATTTGAATTTGGATCCTTTGATGGACTGGTTTAAGCACTTCATGGGGCCTAACCTAGCTCCTTTTGCTTCGGAAATGATGAGCCATTTTCCCGCCGACCTGACCCAACTTCCCATGAAGAGATATGCGACCTACACTTCTACCAACCCTGTGTATCAAATTCAAGACATGAGTGTGGCCGTTACTGCAGTGAGTTCTCACCTTTCAAATTTCTTACGCCTCTTTTCTCTTTTCTCTTCTTTTTTTTATACAAGGCTCTAACTTTTCCCTGTTGGCTGTTAGATTGCTGCAGAGGCTGGTTGTCTTTCAAAGACTTTGATCGACCACAGATTTACCATGTCCGAGTTTGGTGGCACGAAGGAGGTGATGAAGTGTCTCCGAGAGTTAAAGGAGCAGAAGAAGGCAATTTGGGATGAAGCCCAAAGGAAGGAGGCCCTCATGGAGAAAACCCATCGGGAGGTGTTGACGGCCAATGACGAGATTATTGTCGTGGCCAGGAGGGATCTTCGAGATTCCAAGGAAGAAGTTCAAGAACTCACTACTAAGTTACGATCTTTGGAGGAGCTGCACCAAAACGACTTAAAAATGACATCTAGTTTAACTGTCGAAGTGAAAGAGCTCTGTGAGTTCAAGGAACAGGCCCGCAAGGAGGCGGCCAAAGCCAAAAGGGATGCTCTCCTGACCCCCGTCACCTGTCAACACTGCTCGAAGCGTTTTGACGATGGAGTACTGTTCATGTGCTAGAAGGCCAACAATTTTGAACCTCATCTTCCTTTCTACCCTAAGCCTAATGAAGTTCTGGCCTATTTTCGGGAGAAAAACAAAAAGCTTCAGGCGGTATTGGAGGAAAGCAAGGGTCTTCATCTTCCTCCCCGAGTTGATTAAGTAATAATTAATTATCTTTTATTTTATCCTACCCCCTATTTATAAGACAATTCTACTTTCTTTTAAGGGCAGACTTTTTATGGTTCTGCCCTAAGCCTTTACAGTTTGTCTTTTGAACAATCTGTACGACTTTGAGTTTATTTAGCCTTTTACTTTCTTATATTTATCCTATTTTTTGCCCATATATTATGCCTTAGTACCCCCCGAAGTGACATGAAAAGAATTTTTGAGGTCACTTAGCTTGATATTCGCATAGGAGGTCGCATAGATTTGTCCAGCACAGGCTATTTTATAGAATATAAACTTTTTCTTTAACTACTGATAGTATTTTGGGAGGTGGTCGACATTCTAGGCCCTAGGCACTATGGATCCATCCATTCTTTTTAGCTTATAGGTCTCGGAGCCGATTTCATCCTCGATTTCGTATGGCCCTTCCCAATTTGGCCACAGTACCCCAATCTGGGTTCTTGGGTGGTTAGAAAGACCCTTCGTAGGACTAGTTCGCCAATGGGGAATTTTCTATCTTTGACCTTGGTGTTGAAGTATTTAGCCACATTTCTTTGGTAAGCTACCATCCGTATCAGAGACTCATCCCTGAGCTCGTCTATTTGATCCAGTGCTTCTTGTAATAAGGCTTTGTTCATTGCCGGATCATATGTTGCCTTTCTGTGGGATGGGAGCAAGGTTTCTACTGGTACCATGGCTTCACATCCGTACACCATTGAGAATGGAGATTTTCCGGTTGTAGTTCTTGGAGTGGTCCGGTAGGCCCATAATACTCGCAGCAGTTCTTCAGGCCAGTTATTTTTGCAGGCCAGTAGCTTTTTCTTTAGGGTGACCTTTAGTATTTTGTTGACGGCCTCTACCTGTCCATTTATTTACTAATTATTTTATATACATTTTTGTTACTTTGAAACTTATGTGTTTATCTTTAGATTATATTAAATTAATTTGTTATTTTAAATACTTTTATGTTACTTTTTTATTTTAATTTTGTAAAAATAATTATGTTACTTTCAAGTCTATTAAATAAATTAATAAGTTATAATAAAGTTAAAAAAAAATCTCACTTAACTTATTGGTAAAATTGGTAATATTTAAATTTCTAATTAATTATTTTAAAGTTATATTTTTAGTAACCTTTTAAGTTTATAGTAGAAACTAATTAATTTTCATACAGTATAACAAATAAGCATAGATATGAAATAGTTTTATTTAGTATACTTTATAGTAATATTTAAATTAATTACGATTTCGATAATATACCAATTGATTACTTTTTATATAATAATCTACTTTAAATAAAAATATCTCTTGTAGATAATATTCAATTTTTAGAAACTTAATATAAAACTATATATTCATTTTTACTTTATATTGTGTTGATTAAGATGCATTTTTATTTTATTTTATTTTTTTTGTGTAACAATATTTATGTTACCTTCCATACTATTTAAAAATGAATGTTAACTAATATTTAAAAAAATGATAAAAGAGTAACTAATCACTATATTAGTAACTAAATGGTTTATTTTATAGAAATATTAAAAAAAATATATGCTTCTCACATCTTGAAATATTCACATTAAAGAGTAAATAACAAGAGTAATTTTAATAATGTGGCCACAAATTATTTTTCAAAGTTAAAAAAAGATTGAGAAATAGAAAAAGGAGAATATAATGAAGAAATAAAGAATTAAGGCTTAAAAGAAAGAAAAAAATGACAGGTAGTATTTTTTTTCCAATAAATATTTGGTCAGGTATTGAAACATGTCTACCTATTAAAAATGTTAATAATACTTAAAGGAAAATTTAAAATTAATGTTAAATGTTATTTTTGAAATTTGGACATAAAATAAAGTGCTACACGTAAAAATCCCTATATATTATGGAAAATTTGAATTTTTATGCATAATAAGGACTAAAATTTGTTCACTAATTTAAAACTTTAAGAAATTTGTAAAATGGTATAATTTTTAGTAAAATCCAATTTTACCCCACAATTACATGACATCGGCCTGACCTTCAGGAGCCCAGAAATGAGATAAAATCGTGTACCATCGGGCTCACATCGGACTGGCATCAGACCCCATCGGGCCGGACCTTCAAAATCCCAAAATTGAGCTGAATGTGTGTACCATCAGACACACATCGGACGGGCATCGGCCCCCATCGGACCGACTTCAAAAAACCCCATAAAAGAAGTAATTTTGTGTACCATCGGACGGGCATCGGGCCCCATCGGACTCGACCTAAAAAATCTATTTTTGAAAGAAAACTCGTACCGATTTCAACCCTATTATCTAACAGATCTCATCTTAAATCTAACCTTAACTAATAGATTTCACAGAAAATTAAAACATATTAATCTATTTCATCAATTTAAGCACCAAAAATTGAATAAAAAATTAAAAAAAAAAAGAGAAAAGAGACAGAGAGAGAAAGAGAGAAAGAGAAGGGACGGTGGGGGCGGTCGGCTATCGGTGACGTGGGGTGGTCTGGTGCGTGGACGGTGGGGGCGCTCGAGTGTGGGCGGTCTACATGGACGGGTGTGGGTGGTCTGCGTCGATGGTTGTGGGCGGTCTGCGTGCGGCGAAGAGATGCGAGACAGAGAAAGAGAGAAAGAGATGGGAAAGAGAGAGGTCATATTTGAATGAGGGGGTAATGTGGGAATATAGTAAATGTTGTCCCATCTTACCAATATAATGTATTATAGGTTTAGGGAAAAAAATTCTCCTTAATGTAAGGATAAAAAATCAAATTTCCCTATATTAATTGATTTTATATATAATTAAATAATTATAAATTAAATTTTACTATACCCTACCTTGTATAATTTTGATTTTAATTAAAATCCACATACCTTGTACGTGCTACTTCTACTAGTTTATAATGTGGAAATTTAAAAAAAAATACCCTATTTCTAGGGATGTAAAAATAAAATGGATCCTGTTTTATTTTATGAATATAAAGAGTGGTTCATAGCCACTAAAATGTGATGTATTGTAGGAGATTAGAATTGACCTTTAACAAGGGTCCCACTCATTTAATGTAATGTTTGATTGATATAAAAAAAATACTCATTTTTCTTTTATCAAAAATCACATAATAAATTAAAACACTCATTTTTCTTTTTAAAAAAAATTAAAAAACTCTTTTGACATTTTATTACACTTATGTCATTTTAATTAATCACATCACTGTGTTTTTTAATTGCAAAAATTAAATTATTCAAAAATAAGTATATATTTATTTTAAGGGATAATTGCGGCAAAAGTGTCCAAAAACTTAGAGTTGATGCAGATTAGTCCCCAACCTCAAAAATTAGCGGTAATAATCCCCAATGTCATATTTTCTGTAAGTCCATTGGTCCCCAAGTAAACTGATCCGTTAAACTTAAATTAAATGCCACATGTCAATTTTTTATTGGTCTAAGTAATAATTTTAATTAAAAAATTTTAAATAAAAGAAAAAAAATAAATATTTTAAAATCATAAATTTATTTTATTTTATTTTTTATTTTAAAATTATAAATATTTATTTTAAAATCATAATATTTTTTTTTATTTTTTTTCTTCTTCTTCTAAATCCCCAGTAATATCTAATCCCCACCCCAACACATCCTGACTCCAACATCCATTCTCAGCCAACCACAATCCATCCCCACCTCACAATGGACCACCAAAAACCCACTCAATTTAATTTTCTAGTTATTTTAAAAAAATTAATTTAAAATAAAAAAAGAAAGCTCTAATTTTTATGAGGTTAAACTTACTTCACTCTCTTTCTCTAGCACATCTGTACAAGACTTCCCACATCTACATTTTCAAAATTTTATACATAAAAAACATTTTCCGAACTAATCATTAAATGGGCATTAATAAAAGGCCAATTAGGATTTTTCCCCTCGAACTTTGACATGTACCAAATCATGCTCCCTGAATTTTTTTTGCCGTTAAAAGTTCCCCTTGAACTATTGAGATTGTTATATTTAAGGACTTTTGTCTAATTTTTATAAAAAAATTCCAACATGGATGAAAGTTCCGGGAGTATGATTTAGTACTTGTCAAAGTTTGAGGGGCATAATTTGGTAGATATCCAAGTCTGGGGAGCATAGTTTAGTACATAAACAATCACTGAAACAGTAAAATTGAATGAAATTAGACAATAGTCCTTAAATCTAACAATCTCAATAGTTCAGGGGGAATTTTTAACGGTCAAAAACGTTCAATGGGCATGATTTGGTACATGTCAAAGTTCAGGAGAAAAAAATCTTAATTAGCCTTAATAAAATATTGTAAAGATTGAAACTCAAAAGAAAAAATTCAAACTTTAATTTTTTTTACTTGAAGAATATTGTATTTCAGCCTTGTTATCATAGCTAACATTGCTCTGTGTTATCTCAAAGCTTAGAAAAATGGCCAATAAGCATATCAGAGCAAAGACCAAGTAGACCAAAAATTCAAAACCCCTTGGTGTCGAAACCCAAAACCCAATTCTCCCTACTATCCTCGATCAGTCGAGCTCACCCTTTCTCTCTCTCTCTCTCTCTCTCTCTCTCTCTCTCTCTCTCTCTCTCTCTCTCTCTCTCTCTCTCTCTCTCTCTCTCTCTCTCTCTCTCTCTCTCTCTCCCTCTCTCTATTCTCATTGAACAGCCACGTCCTAGCTCGAAGCTAGCCATTCTTAGTCCTCCAGGCTTGAAATGAAGCCCAAAAAACTCAAAATCCAAACACCGACCTTCCACCCTCGAGCTCCTTGGTTGTCCGTCGTTCTCCCTCTCTCATTCTCAGTTGTGCATGACGTGCGAGCTCAGGTCACTGCATGCCAAAACGGAGGCCATGGATGACCTCTCTAGGTCTTGTGATTTTGTGGTGTGTCATGAGATCTTGGGTTGGTACTCCGGTGGAGCTCTCATGGTCGGGTGAAAGAATACGAACAAGAAAAACAAAAACAGAAAAGAAAAGATATGCGGCCTACGCTTCTACCAACCCTGTGTATCAAATTCAAGACATGAGTGTGGCCCTTACTGTAGTAAGTTCTCACCTTTAAAATTTGTTATGCCTCTTTTCTCTTTTCTTCGTGTTATTTTTTTATACAAGGCTCTAACTTTTCCCTGTTGGCTGTTAGATTGCTATAGAGGTCGGTTGTCTTTCAAAGACTTTGATCGACCACAGGTTTACCATGTCCGAGTTTGGTGGCACGGAGGAGGTGATGAAGTGTCTCCGAGAGTCAAAGGAGCAGAAGAAGGCAATCCGGGATGAAGCCCAAAGGAAGGAGGCCCTCATGGAGAAAAACCATCGGGAGGTGTTGACGGCCAGGGATGAGATTATTGTCGCAGCCAGGAGGGATCTTGGAGAGTCCAAGGAAGAAGTTCAAGAACTCATTCCTAAGTTACGATCTTTGGAGGAGCTGCACCAAAACGACTTAAAAATGACATCTAGTTTAACTGTCGAAGTGAAAGAGCTCCGTGAGTTCAAGGAACAGGCCGGCAAGGAGGCGGTCAGGGCCAAAAGGGATGCTCTCCTGTCCCCCATCACCTGTCAACACTGCTCGAAGCGTTTTGATGATGGAGTCTTCATGTGCTGGAAGGCCAACAATTTTGAACCTCGTCTTCCTTTCTACCCTAAGCCTCATGAAGTTTTGGCCTATTTTTGAGAGAAAAACAAAAAGCTTCAGGCGGTATTGGAGGAAAGCAGGGGTCCTCTTCTTCCTCCACGAGTTGATTAAGTAATTATTAATTATCTTTTATGTTATCCTACCCCTATTTATAAGACAATTCTACTTTCTTTTAAGGGGAGACTTTTTATGGTCCGGCCCTAGGCCTTTACTGTTTGTCTTTTGAACAATTTGTACGACTTTGAGTTTATTTAGCCTTTTACTTTCTTATATATATCCTATTTTTTCCCATATATTATGCCTTAATACCCCCCTAAGTGACATGAAAAGATTTTTTTAGGTCACTTAGCTTGATATTCGCATAGGAGATCGCATTGATTTGTCCGACACAGGCTCTTTTACAGAATATAAACTTTTTCTTTAACTACTGATAGTATTTGCAGAGGTGGTCGACATTCTAGGCCCTAGGCACTATGGATCCATCCATTCTTTTTAGCTTATAGGTCCCGGAGCTGATTTCATCCTCAATTTCGTATGTCCCTTCCCAATTTGGCCCAAGTACCCCCACTTCGGGTTCTGGGATCGCTGGAAAGACCCTTCGTAGGACTAGTTCGCCAATGGAGAATTTTCTATCTTTGACCTTGGTGTTGTAGTATTTAGCCACATTTCTTTGATAAGCTACCATCCGTATCAGAGACTCATCCCTGAGCTCGTCTATTTGATCCAGTGTTTCTTGTAATAAGGCTTTGTTCATTGCCGGATCATACGTTGCCCTTCTGTGGGATGGGAGCAAGGTTTCTACTGGTACCATGGCTTCACATCCCTACACCATTGAGAATGGAGAGTGTCCGGTTGTGGTTCTTGGAGTGGTCTGGTAGGCCCATAATACTCGCAGCAGTTCTTCAGGCCAGTTGTTTTTGCAGGCCAGTAGCTTTTCTTTAGGGTGACCTTTAGTATTTTGTTGACGGCCTCTACCTGTCCATTTATTTACTAATTATTTTATATACCTTTTTGTTACTTTGAAACTTATGTGTTTATCTTTAGATTATATCAAATTAATTTGTTATTTTAAATACTTTTATGTTACTTTTTTATTTTGATTTTGCAAAAATAATTATGTTACTTTCAAGTCTATTTAATAAATTAATAAGTTATAATAAAATTAAAAAAAATCTCACTTAACTTATTGGTAAAATTGGTAAATATTTAAATTACTAATTAATTAATTTAAAGTTATATTTTTAGTAACCTTTTAAGTTTATAGTAGAAACTAATTAATTTTCATACAGTATAACAAATAAGCATAGATATGAAATAGTTTTATTTAGTATACTTTATAGTAATATTTAAATTAATTACGATTTCGAAAATATACCAATTGATTACTTTTTATAAAATAATCTACTTTAAATAAAAATATCTCTTGTAGATAATATTCAATTTTTAGAAACTTAATATAAAACTATATATGCATTTTTAGTTTATATTATGTTGATTAAGATGTATTTTTATTTTATTTTTTTTCTTTTGTGTAACAATATTTATGCTACCTTCCATACTATTTAAGAATGAATGTTAACTAAGATTTAAAAAAATGATAAAAGAGTAACTAATCACTATATTAGTAACTAAATGGTTTATTTTTTAGAAATATTAAAAAAAATATATGCTTCTCACATCTTGAAATATTCACATTAAAGATTAAATAACAATAGTAATTTTAATAATGTGGCCACAAATTATTTTTAAAAGTAAAAAAAAAAGATTGAGAAATAGAAAAAGGAGAATATAATGAAGAAATAAAGAATTAAGGCTTAAAAAGAAGAAAAAAATGACAGGTAGTATTTTTTTTTTTCCAATAAATATTTGGTCAGGTATTGAAACATGTCTACCTATTAAAAATGTTAATAATACTTAAAGGAAAATTTAAATTAAATGTTAAATGTTATTTTTGAAATTTGGATATAAAATAAAGTGCTACACGTAAAAATCCCTATATATTATCGGAAATTTGAATTTTTATGCATAATAACGACTAAAATTGGTCCACTAATTTAAAACTTTAAGAAATTTGTAAAATGGGATAATTTTTAGTGAAACTCAATTTTACCCCCGAATTACATCACATCGGTCTGACCTTGAGGAGCCCAGAAATGAGATAAAATCGTGTACCATCGGGCACACATCGGACTGGCATCAGACCCCATCGGGCCCGACCTTCAAAATCCCAAAAGTTGAGCTGAATGTGTGTACCATCGGACACACATCGGACAGGCATCGGCCCCCATCGGACTGACTTCAAAAAACCCCATAAATGAAGTAATTTTGTGCACCATCAGACACGCATCGGACAGGCATCGGACGGGCATCGGTCCCTATCGGACTCGACCTAAAAAATCTATTTTCGACAGAAAACTCACACTGATTTCAACCCTATTAACTAACAGATCTCATCTTAAATCTAACCTTAACTAATAGATTTCACAGAAAATTGCAACATATTAATCTATTTCATCAATTTAAGCACCAAAAATTGATGGTTGGCTGTGGGTGACGTGGGTGACTGTGGGTGGTCGGGTGCGTGGACGGTGGGGGCGGTCTACATGGACGGTTGTGGGTGGTCTGCGTCGATGGCTGTGGGCGGTCTGCGTGCCACGAAGAGATGCAAGACAGAGAAAGAGAGAAAGAGAGGGGAAAGAGAGAGGTCATATATGAATGAGGGAGGTAATGTGGGAATATAGTAAATGTTGTCCCATGTTACCAATATAATGTATTATAGGTTTAGGGAAAAAATTTCTCCCTAATGTAAGGATAAAATATCAAATTTTCCTATGTTATTTGATTATATATTTAATTAAATAATTATAAATTAAAATTTACTATACCCTACCTTGTATAATTTTCATTTTAATTAAAATGCACATACCTTGTATGTGCTACTTCTACTATTTTATGATTTGGGAATTTAAAAAAATACCCTATTTCTAGGGATTCAAAAATAAAATGGATCCTATTTTATTTTATGGATATAAAGAGTGGTTCGTAGCCACTAAAATGTGATGTATTGTAGGAGATTAGAATTGACTTTTAACATGAGTCTTACTCATTTAATGTAATGTTTGATTGATATAAAAAAAAAATACTCATTTTTCTTTTATAAAAAATCACATAATAAATTAAAACACTCATTTTTCTTTTAAAAAAATTAAAAATTAATAAAAAAAACTCTTTTGACATTTTATTACACTTATGTTATTTTAATTAATCACTTCACTATTTTTTTTAATTGCCAAAATTAAATTATTCAAAAATAATTATATATTTATTTTAAGGGATAATTGCGGCAAAAGTGTCCAAAAACTTAGAGTTGATGCAGATTAGTCCCCAACCTCAAAAATTAGCTGTAATTATCCCCAATGTCATATTTTCTGTAAGTCCATTGGTCCCCAAGTAAACTGATCCGTTAAACTTAAATTAAATGCCACATGTCAATTTTTTATTGGTCTAAGTAATAATTTTAATTAAAAAATTTTAAATAAAAGAAAAAAATAAATATTTTAAAATCATAAATTTATTTAATTTTATTTATTTTTATTTTTTATTTTAAAATCATAAATATTTATTTTAAAATCATAATATTTTCTTTTATTTTTTTTCTTCTTCTTCTAAATCCCCAATTCTAAATTCCCAGTGACTATCTAATCCCCACCCCAATAAATCTTGACTCCAGCATCCCTTCCCAGCCAACCCCAACCCATCCCCACCTCACAATGGACCACCAAAAACCCACTCAATTTAATTTTCTATTTATTTTAAAAATTTTAATTTAAAATAAAAAAGAAAGCTCTAATTTTTATGAGGTTAAACTTACTGCACTCTCTTTCTCTAGCACATTTGTACAAAACTTCCCACATTTACATTTTCAAAATTTATACATAAAACACATATTCTGAACTAATCATTAAATGGGCATTAATAAAAGGCTAATTAGGGTTTTTCCCCCCGAACTTTGACATGTACCAAATCATGCTCCCTAAACTTTTTTTGCCGTTAGAAGTTCTCTTCAACTATTGAGATTGTTAGATTTAAGGACTTTAGTCTAATTTTTATAAAAAAAATCTAACATGGATGAAAGTTCACGGGGCATGATTTAGTACTTATCAAAGTTTGAGGGGCATAATATGGTAGATATCAAAGTATGGGGAGCATAGTTTAGTACATAAACAATCACTGAAACAGTAAAATTAAATGAAATTAGACAAAATTCCTTAAATCTAACAATCTCAATAGTTCAGGAGGAATTTTTAACGGTCAAAAAAGTTCATGGGGCATGATTTGGTACATGTCAAAGTTCCGGGGGAAAAAATTATAATTAGCCTTAATAAAATATGGTAAAGATTGAAACTGAAAAGAAAAAATTCAAACTTTAATTTTTATTTACTTGAAGAGTATTTCAACCTTGTTATCATAGCTAACAGTGCTCTGTGTTATCTCAAAGCTTAGAAAAAAGGCCAATAAGCATATAAGAGCAAAGACCAAGTAGACCAAAAATTCAAAACCCCTCGGTGTCGAAACCCAAAACCCAATTCTCCCTACTATCCTCAATCTGTCGAGCTCACCCTCTCTCTCTCTCTCTCTCTCTCTCTCTCTCTCTCTCTCTCTCTCTCTCTCTCTCTCTCTCTCTCTCTCTCTCTCTCTCTCTCTCTCTCTCTCTCTCTCTCTCTCTCCCTCTATCTCTCTCTCTCTCTCTCTCTCTCATTGAACTGCCACGACCTGGCTCGAAGCTAGCCATTCTTAGTCCTCCAGGCTTGAAATGAAGCCCAAAAAACTCAAAATCCAAACACCGACCTTCCACCCTCGAGCTTCTTGGCTGTCCGTCGTTCTCCCTCTCTCCTTCTCGGTTGTGCATGATGTGCGAGCTCAGGTCACTGCACGCCAAAACGGAGGCCATGGATGACCTCTCTAGGTCATGTGATTTTGTGGTGTGTCCTGAGATCTTGGGTTGGTACTCGGTGGAGCTCTCATGGCCAAGTAAAAGAAGACGAATAAGAAAAAAAAAATAGAACAGAAAAGAAAAAATAATATAATATAAAGTAAAATAAAGTTTTGATTTTAAAATAAACTTTTTAGTTTATTTTATTTTATTTAAAATTTATTAATTAAAATTATTATTTGGAGCAATAAAACATTGACACGTGGCATTTTATTGGGGTTTAACAGATCATTTAGCTTGGGGAACAATAGACACATAAAATGTGACCTTGGGGACTATTATTGCCAAGTTTGGAGGTTGAAGACTAATCTGTATCAACTCTAAATTTTTGGAGACTTTTGCTGCAATTATCCCTTATTTTAAAAATGTCACATTTTATTTTTTAAGTCACATCACAGCTTTAAACTTTTTTTATGATTATATTTTTAATCAATTTTTTTTTTAATTATATTACATTAATAAAACTTATAATTTTTTTTTTTGTTTTAAAGTGGTACAAATTTTTAATTCAATTGCAACATACAATAATTAGAAGAAAAAATTTCTAATCATTTTAAAAAATATCACACTAAATAAATATTTTGATCATTATTATTAATTATTAATATTTAATTATATTATTTTATTGCTATAATAATATTTAATTATAATTTAGATAATTATATATCTAAATGTAATGTTTAAAGAGTTGATTAGTTTTGTTTTGTTTTTAAAAGTATTAGATTATATGTTTTTAGCATTTGGCTTAGTAGGCAAATTCATCAAAGAGATTAATTAGTAGTATGATTTTTGTTTGGTCCTATTATCTGTGATGAGTAGGTATATTATAGGAGTTTTTACAAAAATACTAGATTTCGGGTAAAAGTTTACAATTTTACTGTTACACTGAATTTTTACAAAAATATTTTCTTTTTATAAAACAACCGTAAAATAATAAAACAGAACCATTAAAACAACAGTGAAACAACTAAAAAATAACTGTCGAATAACAGTGAAAACTTAGTATAAAACTTACATAGTATTTTTGAAAAAAATTCCGCCCCACAATAAAAAAGTAAAAAAATTAGAAATTTCAGTATGTGGTGTAAAAATCTTATATTATAGTGTTTATATATATACTATATGAATATTTACGTACCAAGCGTTTGTTTTATAAAAATAAAATATGTGTCAGTATATTTTGGTAAGTAAAACATAGTTCTGTTATGATAACGTATGTTATTAATAGTAAAAAGTACATTAATCTCCTAATTGAACAAAAGTTCTATTATCTCATTTCATATCTCATAATAGCTACACAATGTTTTTTAGTTAATAACAACTACACAATTACATATTTATAGACTCACATTCTTTGCAAATTACTAATAAGCCCCTATAATATTTTCATAGTCTAATATTTTTCCACCTAGTCCTCTTGGTGGTAAAATTAAAAATAAGCACAAACATATAAGGTAAATACTAATTACAGCCCATTTCATCTTCTTTTTATTTTTTTTAAGCCCAAGCCCAAAAATCTCTAAGCCAACACAATCAATCCTCTTCTTCCGCAATAGCAATGAGTTGCCCCTTCTGTAATTTTTTTTTTCTAAAGAAAATCTTTGAAGTACTTTGAAGCAGCTTCCAATAATCATCCTCTCTGAATACTTCCTTCTTCTATTTATTGCCATTATAATCATAACACCATATATGTAAATTGTAGCACGAGTAAAGATATTATATATATATTTCAGCAAACCGATGGAGATGAAAATAGAATCGTTGTCTCTACTCCAATGGCTTTCAGAGATCTGGCCCAACCATGCTTCTGATCGTCGTCCAAAGACCACTTCGTTCCGTCTGTCGCCGTCAAAGATCCACAATCGTCTTCGTTCAAAGATCCACCGTCGTCCCCAATCAAAGATTCTCCTTCGTCTATCAACAATGTGTGAATCGATTCCCCTAGTGAGCCACCACTAACACCAAAAAAATCACTCGAACACTCAATTCGCCTTGCACGCGAAGACCCGATGTTATCTTTGTCTTCTCTAGTGTTTGTGATGTTGGAGCACCCTTAATGTTGTAGGTCTAGGATCCGCACCATGCGTCTTCCCCGACTTTGGTGCTCTCCTTGCTGCTGCCATCGACTTAGATTGAGCAGGTGTCAATTGCGATCTACATGGATCAACTCCAGTAGAAACGTTGCTACCAACGAAGTCGAGAGGCATATCCAATGGCTTTGTGATATTTGACAGGGCCAACGTTGCTACCATTCCGTCTTATATATTATCGCTACTATTCATTCTTTCAACATTGAGATCGGAGTTTCTGTTTTTTTTTTTACTAACAAATTGGGTTTCAGTTTGGATTTTTACGGGAGGGGATACTATTTTGATTTCAATTAATATTTTGTATTTTTAATTTATATTTTTTTAAGAAAAAAAAACTTAACAGACATTAACCTAAGGACTGAAAATCGTTAAATTAGCTATTATTTCTCTATTCTGTTCAATCAATACTGTTAAACCAAAACTTCGTTACATAGCCACTTTTAATATATAAAGATATACATTTATATGTATACAATTATTACAATTATATATGTATAGTTTATTGACCATGTTTGATGTCTGTGTGCTATTAAATTTTTTAAGGAAATTTATAATAATCTATGTATTGTACAGTAGGTAGTATTTTTTTAAAACTATAAGAAAATGTGACATTTAAAAATAAATGTAAAATTATTTATAAATTAGTAAAGTGATATAGTTAATAACATAAGTGTAATAGAATAATTATATTATGACTAAATATTAAGTAAAAATAGACAAGGTCATCCTCTATCACCTTATTTATTTCTTATTTGTGCTGATGACTTCTCATCTTTTAGACGGAAGTTCGAGCGGGATGGTCGGCTTAAAGGTTGCAAGGTTGCTACTGGTGCCCCGGTTATATCTCATATGCTTTTTGCAGACGACAATTATGTTTATTTTCGTGCAAAGGATAGAGAGGCTTCAAATATATTACATCTGCTTCAGCTGTTTGAGCTCGCTTCTAGACAACAAGTTAATTTTGGTAAGTCCTCTGTCTTCTTCAGTACTAATGTGCCTAATGCTACTCGAGACCGATTGTGTGGGATCCTTCGAATGAGACTTGCTGATGAACATAGTGTTGGAAATTATTTTACTAGGATCTATTTACTATCATGTATGTTGGATTAACAACCTAATATGAATTCTAAAACAATGAAAATAAACACATATAAAGTTAGAAAACCTTACAGTGGGTGCAGCGGAATAATATGACTCCTTCCGTTCAGATCTCTAGCCCTTGATTCCTTTCTGTAGCAGAGCATCACCAAGATCTGAACCTGGATCTTCTTTTCTCCTTCTTTGATGTAGAATTTCCATAGTCTTACATACTATGATTGAGGTACCACTTGATGTGTGTGGGCACTACTCATCTCACAAGGATTTCGAAATTTTCTCTCTTTTTCTCTCTTAATTTCGTGGTCTTAAGCATACATAAGCATACAAGAGAAGAGAACAAGGGTTGCTTCATATAGAGTACAACTTTCCAAATAAAACAGTTTCCTTAATTACTGTGTAATCAATTAATTGCCTTATTTAGTGTGATCCACAACTTTCCTATTTTTGCTAGACTTTGATTAGCAATTACATGACAATTAAAATTGAAAATAATAATTGAGAAACAAGCAAAGAGGTGGCCGGCCATAGGGTAAAATGGGCCTCACTTGAATTTTGCAGTTTCCTCAATTTTATTTCTATTTCTCCAAAAATGCCATTTTTTCAATTCTAATCATTTAAATGCCAAAACTAATTATTTAATAACTAAAATAGATTATTAAATAATATTGTCATTTAAAATAATTATTAATTAGACATACAAAGTCTCTTAATTAATAATTAAACCTAGAAACCCTTTTATTTACGATTTCATCCTTACTAAGTGAGAATTCATAAAGTAGACATAGTCTAACTTTTAGAATTATAATTGATTAATTAAAATCAATTAACTGAGTCTTACAAGCAGTATGGTCTCAATTAGTATGGGGACTATGGGTCTATATAACCGAGCTTCCAATAAGTTGAACCGAATCTACCAAGTAAATTCCCTAACTTATTAATTCCTCATTGAATCCACACTTAGAACTTGGAATTGCACTCTCAGTCATATAGAACGCTCTATATGTTCCACGATATAGACACGTCATTAGTTATCCATTGTTATAACCCTAATGTGATCAAGGATCCTCTAGATAGATGATTTACACTGTAAAGAGATTAAATTACCGTAACACCCTACAATGTATTTTATCCTTAAAACACTTAACCCTGTATAAATGATATTTCAGCTAAGTGAAATGAGATCCCAACCATTTATCTTCGTTTGGTTAAGCTCGAAGGAAATCATCCTTTACTATTTGCCAAATAGAAGCTATAGATTCCCTATTTATGTTAGCGCTCCCACTCAATTGCATTACCGTGTTCCCAAAATGTACGTATCACCCTGACCCAAAAGTAGGCTTAACTAACAAATCAAAGAACACGGATAACACTCTTGAGATTGAACCTAACCATATCAAGATTAAGATCATTTGATCTAGGATCAACAGGTGATATTTAATTGAATAGATATTACGGTAAGTTTTAATATATCTAATCAAAGTTCAATATCGGTCCCTTCCGATGTATACTCCATACATCCGACACTGGTAAACTTTGCCAATGTCCTGGAAAAGACATAACACTTTTCCTAGGTGTAAGAAAACCTATCGCTGATTATACCATGTCAGTCTAAATCCAGTGTTCTGACAAATCAGGGAATAAACTTTCGAACATATAATAAAGATTATATTCCACTGTGCTGACAACACTATAATCTTTAACAAACTTATATGTTCTGGACTTAAAAGGAATTCATACATTATATACATATAATCATGAAATAAATCATGTGAACCATGCAACATAAAATGTTATTTCTGATCTTTATTAATAAGTAAATCCGATTATATGAAATGAGTTTTATTTAGGGCATAAAACCCAACAAACTCCCACTTGCACTAATATAAAACAAAAAGTCATTTTAAATAATCATTAACACATTGATATACAAATCAAGTGTAATAGTAGTATACTCCTCGTAATAGGATCTGATAGGTTGAATTAAACACAACCTCTTCTCCACCATTACTCTTCCTTAATCACAAAATCCTTGATAATGTGAAATTCCTCTCTATATGTCTACTCTCTTGGGATACTGGATTTTATACTTTTGGCAACTATTCTTTGGTTATTCAGGAAGTAACCCTAGTAGTTAAGGCAAGTTGGAACGGTGCCACAAATGTATAGAACTTTCCTTAGACTGAATAAGTACCTTTCCTGCAACTTTTAACATTCAGTCTCTCTCTGGTAGACTAAGAGATTTCAGATAGGTTTTTACACTTCTCCAAAATCACTACTCCACCCCCAAAGTAATCACCATCTCATCAGCAGACTTTCTAGCACATAGGCAAGTCTCGAAATCTGATGTGGTGTAGTCTAAGAGTTTCAAAACCACCCTTATTGACTAACATATAGTTCCTCTTCTTAATCTTAAAATTTACTTGATTGTCTTCCAATGTTCCTCTCCTGGATTAATCTGATACTTACTCATTACGCCCACTCAACAGCAGGTGTCTAGTCTAAGGCATACAAAAGCATATCTGAGACCTCTCACTGTTGATTTAAGAAATTCTTTCATGGCTTTATCTTCTTTGGAATAGTTGAAACTTTTCCTTAGATAAATAAAATCTATGCTTAGAAGTTGTGAAGCTTCTATAGATTGCCATTGGAAAGAAAATGCTCCAGCATCTTACTAAAGTAAGTTGCTTGCATTAGAGTAAGTAATTACCAAGTATACCACAAGCCATAGGTTTAGATAAACTCAAACCTACAATACTAGGAACAGGAAGTTAAGTCCATTGAATAGACTTATTAATGAAAATTTCCTTTCACGTCCTTGTAACAGAAAACCTTAGGTTACTCCATGTGAATGGATCAAACCATAGTTCTATTGGCTTTCTTCTTAGTTTCTTATCTTGACAATCCATTACTTGTTTAAACTCACAATGGATTTTACTCACTAGTATCTTCCAAGTCATGAGAAGGTGAAGTTCCTTGAAACTCTCCCACTACGACAAGGTACCGTGAATTATGTTTAAGAAAACTAAATGGTATTGACCTCTTCGGTTGTGTTAAGACAACAGAGGCAGTGGGATCATCTTGTAACGAATAAGATGATAGAACACTTATGGATTCAAGAAAAAATTATCTCCTTTATTTGCTACTTCATTTTCAGACTTAATCATTTTCTTAGAAAAGTAGTATTTGTTTAAACAAACACTTTCTTATCTAATGACTATGGGATGATCCACCCCTAATCACTTAGAATAGCTAACAAACGTGCAAACCATGGTTAACAATTCTAGCTTTTCTTAAGATTTCAATTAGGTCATCCATGAATCTAGTAATGATTTACATTAAGTATACAAGCATTGCATCATTTTGAAATTTTATTACCATAGAAGGATTTAGGCAACGACTAGTAACTAATCATCAATATGCAACTCGAATTTCTGGGGAGGTAAGTTTGGATATAATTCAAAATCAAATTAATGATCTTTGAACTGCATATCTACTAACTTTTTCTCCACCCCTATCAGTTCGCAAGATCTTTAACCACTTACCATTGCTAGAAATTCATGAAATTTTTCAAATATTTCAAATTTCTTTTGCATAAGGTAAAATCTAGAGTGATCGTTTTAAGAATACAACGAAAACTCATATCCACCCCTGAATGTACATCCATCTGCGAATGAGATGAACTTAATTTCACTGGATATGGGCATATTAACTCTTTGCAGAGAATGATCTTGTCAAAAACACTATGAACAAGATACAAATGCCATAGATTTATAAAATGTGGTTGTATCTTTTAGTTACAACAAAGAGTTCTTAGAATAGATCAAGTGGTTTTGGTCACAGAATACTAAAATCATACAGTTTGAATCCATTGAAAGAAAATGGTTATTAAACACTTGTGAAAGTGTAACTGTATAATTAGTAATTCTTTCTTGGACCACCACTACTAATCTAACTCTATGATTTGCCTATAGAAGTAGGAGATTTCTAAGATTCAGGATTTATATCATTTTGGGATAAAATTTCGGGAATATAATCATATGTGTCATCTAATTTCGGGAATATGTCATTAAGCTAATTCGAAATGAATAAGCTAAGAGAAATTAGGATAATTTCGTTTTAAATAAGAATCCAACGATGCTCCGATTAGCGAGAGTCAAAGTAATCTTATTTATACAATCTTCTTGTTTCATATTGTAAAATACTAGTCTAAGGTGTCATCAATTGATGAACAGCTAGATGTTGCATATACAATATTTATCTTTCGAGATCTAACACTACTATGTTAGTCTAATGGTGAAAATCCATTAGGGATTTATCTCATTAGAAAAACAAGCTAAGTTAGACCAACAATGAAGATTCGAAATTAAACTACAATTTAATAACAGAAAATAACATGTTTCAATACAAATTCATACACAATTCAGAAATTATGAAAGCATATAGCAAGTAGGAATGACAAGTGAAAATACTAAAACATACAATCCTAAATAATTTCCAAGATTTTCAACAAACTGATATCAGTGTCCCGTTTAGGCGAGAGTCAAAGCTACCATTCATTGAATAGAATTGTCAGCTCATCTAAAATGTCAAACATTCTAGCAACCTTTTATTTGATCAAGATGTGAATCCACATTGTCCCGTTTGGGCGAGAGTCAAGGCTATTCTATCTTATCAGCTTCCACCATTGTTTCATATTCTTGCAAGTCTTATACAGTCGCCACCATTAGGGTGATCATAAACTATATAAAAAACTTACAAGATTACTTATCTTTCGAGATTAAACGGTGCTAACTTGCTAATGAACGTTCTTCCATTAGGGAGGATTACTCACTAAAACAATAGCTATGTAAAACCAACAATGGAGATCGAATATCCTTATAATAATAAAGCACATTATTTTAATGAAGGTCGTATTTTCTCCTAATATTTATTTTAATCAATTTATTTTAAATATATATTTAATTAAAATTTCCAATTTAGAATGAAAAATTCCAAATATAAATTTTAATTTAATATTTATAAATTATACTTAGATGGATATTAAAATAACGTGGATTATTTCCATCTTAGTAATAATTTCAATAAATATTTAGAAAATTATTCAATTCAAGTTGTTTAAAAATTAATTTAAATTAATTTATAACTCAAATTTAATTTTCTATAAATATATATTCCATTTTGAAAAAGAAGTGTATAAGAATACTATTTTCGAAAATAATTTAAAATAAAATAAAAATAAATCCTGGAAAATTACTCTAATTTTATGTTGTCCCAAAATTAATTAAAAATTAATTTTCAACAAAAAATATAATTTTCCTATTTAATTAAATATCTAAGAAAAATTTCAAATATTTAAGTATCATGATTAAAAATCAACTTAAATATTAATTTTCCATTTAATTAAATACACTAGAAAAATACTTCAAGCAAAACAGATAATAACTATCTAGACTTTCATTAACTAATTAATTCAATTTCTAATTATAATGTATTTTAGTTCATTTATTTTAATTAATCATTAAATGAAAAATCATTGATTTAAGTTGGTCCAAAATTAAATAAATAATTTTCAACTTTAATCTATTTTTCAAATAAAATTCGAAATTTCTACATTAAAGAAATGCAATTTCGAAATTTTGGGAAATGATTAATAAAATAAAATATATTTTGAAAATTATTCAGCTTTAAGTTATTCTGAAATAAGATTCCAAACTTAAAAAATAATTTTCAACTTTAATTAAATATCATGAATATAATAATATTTAAGTATCATGATGAAAATCAACTTAGATATTGAAATTTTCAATTTAATTAAATATATTAAATTCAAGAAATAAATAATTAAGTAAAGAGTAAACTTAATTATTAATTCTAGTTTAATACTAGGAAAATATACTAAACTTAGATTGTACCAAAATTAATTATGAGACAATTAATTTCACAATCAATGATATTTTCCTATTTAATATTAGAAATAATAATTAGTACTAGAAATAACTATCTAGAATATATATCATTAACTAAGTGTTTTTCTAAAATTAACTTTAAAATATTACAATGAAAAATAAATTTTATATATTTTAAAAGTTAATTATGTTGCTAATTCAATTTTAATTAGGTTAGACTAATATAATTAACCTAATACAATTATTTAAATAAAGAAAATGGGCATTCACAATTGGGGTAGTTCATGTGAGGGGAAGCTGGGTTCAGTATGTCGTACCCACTTCTATTGGCCCCCAACTCTCACACAAGGCCAAAAAGAGAGGAATTTAACCTTAAAGTAAACAATTGTTATTCATTGAATAAGCCCAAATCTAATTGGGCCTAAATAAATTTGCTTATGTCAAAATTTATTTTAGCAACCTAGTCCATTTACTTAGTAAAAACTTAAATGGGCTTCCTATATGCATCTAAGCCCAATAGCAAACATATAGGCTCACACAGGTCAAATGATTTGGATGGGCCCTATCATGTTACTAGGTTTACACAGATGAAAGAAGTACAAAATTTACCTGTTACAAATTATTTATAAGATCTATTGACAATTGGACTATGATTAAAATCAGATCAATTGATCTGTCAACAAGTTAATCATAGCAATTTAGATCAAATAAATAATAGGTTTGTTTAAAAAAATTTGAATAAACAATATAAAATAAACAAACATTGTCCATGTAACAGATGTGAAATAAGATATTAATATAATTAAATTATTATTCTTAAACTAACCAAATAAAGGAAACTAATTTTAAAATATCTAGGTTTATTTGAATCGAATTAAATTAAATATCTAATAATTAAGATCAATGATTTGAAAGGAAAGAATCTTCAATATCACTTTCAAATCTTATAATTTAATAAAATAAACCAATTTTAAAATATATTTAGTTAGATAATTATTATTTTAGGAATAAAATAATAAATGAATAATAATTACCATAATTATATGTCAAAATATCTCAAATTAAGCAATATTCAAATCTCTACAAAATATCTATGTTATTTAAACATCTCACAAGGATTTCAAAATTTTCTCTCTTTTTCTCTCTTAATTTCTGTTGGAAATTATTTTACCAGGATCTTAGATCTACTCACAAGTATGTTGATTAACACCCTAAATATGAACTTTCTAAAACGATGAAATAAACAAATATAAAGTTTAGGAAACCTTACATTGGGTGCAGCGCAATATAATGACTCCTTCCGTTCAGATATCTAGCCCTTGATTCCTTTCTGTAGCAGAGCATTATCCATATCTGAACCTGGATCTCTTTCTCTGAATCTTTAGTGCTGAAACTCCTTCTTATTGAACGTCTTTCTTCATGATCTTCCTCACTATGATTGAGGTATCACTTGCTGTGTGTGGGCACTACTCTCACACTAAGGATTTCGAAATTCAAGAGGGAAGAAAGAGAGAGGGAGTGGTCGGCCAGATAGGGAGAGAGAAGGCTCAGGTTTTTCTCTGAAGGAAAAATAGAAAATTTAAGTATAAATTTCCTGAAGCCTTCACTATCTATTTATAGCATTCCACTAGGGTTAGGTTTGAATTATTTGGCATTAAAATAATGAAAATATCAGAGGGAAAAACCCTACAAAAGTGGTCGGCCCTATACAAGTGGATTTGGGCCTCACTTTTTGCAATTTTGCAGTTTTATCTTTTCTGCATCTGATTTTCTCAAAAACGCCAAATTTCTAATTCAACCATTTAAATGCCAATTCTAACTATTTAATAACTATAAATAATTATTAAATAATATTGTCATTTATCATATTTATTAATTGAACCATACAAAGTATCATAATTAACAAATATGCCTCTATAAACTCTTTCTTTACAATTTCGCCCTTACTTAGTGAAAAATTCAAAAATACACATAGTCTAATTTGAGAATTATAATTGATTAATCAAAGCCAATTATATGAGTCTTACAAGCAATATTATCTCGACTAGTGCGGGGACCATGGGTCTATATAACCGAGCTTCCAATAAGTAGATCAAGAATTTATTACTAAAATTCACTAACTTATTAATTCTTCGTTGAATCCACGCATAGAACTTAGAATTGCACTCTCAGTATATAGAATGCTCTATATGTTCCACCATATAGACGCATCATTAGTTATCCATTGTTATAATCCTAATGTGATCAATGATCCTCCATATGAGCGATCTGTTAGAAATTATTTTCCCAGGATCTTAGATCTACTCACAAGTATGTTGATTAACACCCTAAATATGAACTTTCTAAAACGATGAAATAAACACATATAAAGTTTAGGAAACCTTACATTGGGTGCAGCGGAATTAAATGACTCCTTCCGTTCAGATATCTAGCCCTTGATTCCTTTCTGTAGCAGAGCATTATCAATATCTGAACCTGGATCTCTTTCTTTGAATCTTTGATGCTGAAACCTCCTTCTTGCTGAAAGTCTTTCTTCACGATCTTCCTCACTATGATTGAGGTATCACTTGCTGTGTGTGGGCACTATTCTCACACTAAGATTTTCGAAATTGAAGAGGAAAGGAGAAAGAGAAGGGTTGGCCAAAGATAGGGAGAGAGAAGGCTCAGTTTTTTTTTGAATAAGAAGTGTGGAAAATTTAGTGTAATTTTTCTGAAGCCTTCACTATCTATTTATAGCATTCCACTAGGGTTAAATTTGAATTATTTGGCATTAAAATAATGAAAATATCAGTTTAAATTTCCTACAAAAGTGGCTGGCCCTATACTAGTGGATTTGGGCCTCACTTTTTGCAATTTTGCAGTTTTACCTTTTCTGCATCTCATTTTCTCAAAAACGCCAATTTTCTAATTCAACCATTTAAATGTCAATTCTAACTATTTAATAACTATAAATAATTATTAAATAATATTGTCATTTATCATATTTATTAATTGAACCATACAAAGTATCATAATTAACAAATATGCCCCTATAAACTCTTTCTTTACAATTTCGCCCTTACTTAGTGAAAAATTCACAAATAGACATAGTCTAATTTGAGAATTATAATTGATTAATCAAAACCAATTATATGAGTCTTACCAGCAATATTATCTCAACTAGTGCGGGGACCATGGGTCTATATAACCGAGCTTCCAATAAGTAGATCAAGAATTTAGCACTAAAATTCACTAACTTATTAATTCTTCGTTGAATCCACGCATAGAACTTAGAATTGCAATCTCAGTATATAGAATGCTCTATATGTTCCACCATATAGACACATCATTAGTTATCCATTGTTATAATCCTAATGTGATCAATGATCCTCTATATGAATGATCTACACTGTAAAGGGATTAAATTACCGTTACACCCTACAATGTATTTTATCCTTAAAACACTTGACCCCGTATAAATGATATTTCAGCTTATGTGAAATGAGTACTCCACCATTTATGTTCGTTTTGTCAAGCTCGAAGGACATCATCCTTTGCTTACTATTCGCCAGATAGAAGCTATAGATTCCATGTTTATGCTAGCGCTCCCACTCAATTGCAGTACCGTCTTCCCAAAATGTACGTATCACCCTGACCTAAAAGTAGGCTTAACTAACAAATCAAAGAACACGAATAGCCTCTCGAGATTGAGCCTAATCATAACAGGATTAAGAACATTTGATCTAGGATCAACTTGGCGATATTGACTTGAATAGATTTTACGGTAAGTTTAATTAAATCTAAGTCAAAGTTCAATATCGGTCCCTTCCGATGCATACTCCATGCATCCAACCTGAGCTTTACTTTAACCAATGCTCTGGAAAGAACATAGCATTTCTCCAAATGCAAGTAAACTCTGTTGTAGATTATCATATCACTAAAACCCTATGTCTGATAAATCTAGGAAACTTTATTCACATAGTCATGTTTACTTTCCAATGTGTTGACGGCACAATAAACAGGATCAAGTATGTGAAAAAGGTTTCAGATGAATTTATACATTATGTACATATAATCATGAAATAAATCATGTGAACCATGCAACATTAAATGTTATTTCTGATCTATATTAATAACTAAGTCTGATTATATTGAAATGAGTTTTATTTAGGGCATAAAACCCAACAAACTCCCACTTGCACTAATATAAAACAAAAAGTGCGTTTCAAATAATCTCAACACCTTGATATACAAATCAAGTGTAGTAGTAGTAAACTCCTCGTAATAGGATCTGAAAGGTTGAATTAACCACAACCTTTTCTCCACTATTACTCTTCCTTAATCACAAAATCATTGATAATGTGAAATTCCTCTCTATATGTCTACTCTCTTGGGATACTGGATTCTATATCTTTGGGAACTACTTTTAGTTAATCAGGAAATTAACACTAGTAGTTTAAGGCAATTTGGAATGGTGCCAAAGATGTATAGAACTTTCCTTAGACTGAATAAGTACCTTTCCTGCAACCTTAACATTCAGTCCCTCTCTGGTAGACCTAGAGACTTCAGATAGGTTTTTACACTTCTCCAAAATCACTATTCCACCCCCAGAGTAACCACCATCTTATCAGAAAGATTTACTAGCACAAAGGCAAATTTTGAAATCTGATATGGTGTAGTCTAAGAGTTTTAAACACACTCCTATAGACTAACATATAGTTCCTCTTCTTAATCTTAGGATTTACTTGATTGTCTTCCAATGTTCTTCTCCTGGATTAATCTGATACCTACTCATTACTCCCACTCAACAGCAGGTGTCTGGTCTAAGGCATACAAAAGCATATCTAAGACCTCTCACTGTTGATATAAGAAATTCTTTCATGGCTTTATCTTTTCTGGAATAGTTAAGACTTTTCCTTAGATAAATAAAATCTATACCTAAAAAGTTGTGAAGCTTCTATAGATTGTCATTAGAAAGAAAATGCTTCAGCATCTTACTAAAGTAAGTTGCTTGCATTAGAGTAAGTAATTACCAGGTATACCACAAGCCATAGGTTTAGATAAACTCAAACCTATAATACTAGGAACAGGAAGTTTTGTTAAGTCCATAGAATAGACTTATAAACGAAAATTTCCTTTTATGTCCTTGTAATAGAAAACTTTAGGTTATTCCATGTGAATGGATTAAACCATAGTTCTTTTGGCTTTCTTCTTAGTTTCTTATCTTGACAATCCATTACTTGTTTAAACTCACAATGGATTTTAATCACTAGTGTCTCCCAAGTCATAAGAAGGTGAGTTCCTAGAAACTCTCCCACTACGACAAGGTACCGTGAATTATGTCGAAGAAAACTAAATGGTATTGATCTCTTTGGTTGTAACAAGACAACAGAGGCAGTGGAATCATCATATGTTATATAAGATGATAGAACACTTTTGGAATCAAGAAAAAACACTTTCAGACTTAGTGATTATCTTAGAAAAGTAGTATTTGTTTGAACAAACACTTTCTTATCTACTGACGATGGGATGGTCCACCCCTAATCACTTAGAATAGCTAAGAAACCATGGTTAACAGTTCTAGCTTTTCTAAGATTTTGATTAGGTCATCCATGAATCTAGTAATGATTTACATTAAGTAGCCAACCATTACGTCATTCTGAAATTGTATTACCATAGAAGGATTTAGGCAACGACTAGTAACTAATCATCAACATGCAACTCGAAATTTCTGGGGAGGTAAGTTTGGATATAATTCAAAAATCAATTTAATGATCTTTGAACTGCATATCTACTAACTATTTCTCCACCCCTATCAGTTTGCAAGATCTTTAACCACTTACCTTAATGGTTTTAACCATTGCTAGAAATTAATGAAATTTTTAAACATTTCAAATTTCTTTGCTTAAGGTATAATCCTGAGTTATCGTTTTAAGAATACAACGAAAAACTCATGTCCACCCCTGAATGTACATCCATCTGCGAATGAGATGAACTAATTTCAGTGGATATAGGCATATTAACTCTTTGCAGAGATTGATCTTGTCAAATCCACTATGAACAAGATACAAATGCCATAGATTAAAAAAAGTGTGGTAGTGTCTTTTGATGACATAGGTTTAGTTACATCAAAGAGTTCTTAGAATAGTGCAAGTGGATCCTGGTCACAGAATACCTAACTCATATTCCATACAGTTTGAATACATTAATAAAAGATGGATATTAAACACTTGAGAAAGTGTAACTGTATTGTATCTGGAATTAGAAATATAAGAAAATTTATGTTTAGATTCTAAAATTAAAGTCAAAGACTTAAATTCAACCAAATATAATGAGTAATTCTTTCTTGGACCACCACTACTAATACAAACTCTAAGTCGGATTTCCCCATACAAGTAGGAGATATCTAAGATTGAGGATTTATATCAATTGGGAATAGAATTTCGGGATTATAATCATATGCGTCATTTAATTTCTTAAGAGAAAATATAATGACATGAAATGATTTATAGACCATTCATCCAATGATATGTTTTGAAGCTAATTCGAAATGAATAAGCTAAGAGGAATTAGGATAATTTCGTTTATAAATAAGAATCCAACGATGCTTCGATTAGCGAAAGACAAAGTAATCTTATTTATGTAATCTTCTTGTTTCATATTGTAAAAATACTAGTCTAAGGTGTCATCAATTGATGAACAGTTAGATGTCGCATATACAATACTTATCTTTCGAGATCTAACACTATTATGTATGTCTAATGGTGAAAATCCATTAGGGATTTATCTCATTAGAAAAACAAACATGTTAGACCAACAATGAAGATTCGAAATTAAACTACAACTTAATAACAGAAAATAACATGGTTCAATATAAATTCATACACAACTCAGAAATTATAAATATATAGCAAGTAGGAATGACAAGTGAAAATACTAAAACTTACAATCCTAAATAATTTCCAAGGTTTTCAACAAACTGATATCAGTGTCCCGTTTAGGCGAGAGTCAAAGCTACCATTCATTGAATAGAGTTGTCAGCTCGTCTAAAATGTTAAACATTCTAGCAACCTTTTATTCGATCAAGATTGGAATTCAGCGTTGTCCCGTTTAGGCGAGAGTCAAGGCAATTCTATCTTATGAGCTTCCACCATTGTTTCATAATTTGCAAGTCAAGTATGGTCGCCACCATTAGGGTGATCCATACCATAGAAAACACTTACAAACTACTTATCATGCGAGGTTAAACGGTGCGAAATTGCTAATGAACGTTCCTCCATTAGGGAGGATTACTCACTAAAACAAACGCGGTGTAAAACCCACAATGGAGATCGAATGTCTCTTGATAATAAAGCTCATTATTTAAAAAGAGTTGTATTTTCTTTTATTCTCTTTATTTATTCTATTTATTTTAAATATATATTTATTTAATTAAAATTTCCAATTTAGAATGAAAAATTCTAAATATAAATTTTAATTTAATATTTATAAATTTTACTTAGATGGATATGAAAATAATATGAATTATTTCCATCTTAGTAATAATTTCCAATAAATATTTAGAAAAATATTCAATTTAAGCTGTTACAAAATTAATTTAAATTAATTTACAACTCAAATTTTATTTTCTATAAATATATATTGCATTTCGAAAAATTAAAGTATTTTAGAATACAATTTTCGAAAAAATGCATATTAAAATAAAAAATAAATCCTGGAAGAATTATTCTAAATTAATGTTGGCCCAAAATTAATTAATAAAATTAATTTACAACAAAAATTATAATTTTCCTATTTAATTAAATATATAAGAAAAATTTCAAATATTTAAGTATGATGATGAAAATCAACTTAAATATTAATTTTCTATTTTATTAAATACACTAGAAAAATACTTCAAGCAAAAATATCATCTATCTAGTTTTTCCTTTGACTAATTAATTCAATTTCTAATAATATATTTTAATTCAATTTACTTTAAATTAATCAATAAATGAAAAAATCATTGATTTAAGTTGGTCCAAAAATTAATTAAAATAAATAATTAATTTACAACTTAATCTATTTTTCAAGATAAAATTCGAAATTCCAGCATTTAAGAAATGCAATTTCGAAATTTGATTAATAAAATAAAGAAAAAATATATTTTGAAAATTATTTAAATTTAGTTGAAAAAATAAATTTCAACTAAAAATAATTTTCTATTTAATTAAATGTCATGAAAAAGAAATATTTAAGTATGATGATAAAAATCAACTTAGATATTTAATTTTCAAATTAATTAAATGTATAAATTAAAGAAATAAATAATTAAGTGTAGAGAAGGCTTAATTATTAATCTCTAGTTTAATACTAGGAAAAATATACTTAAAATAAATTGTACCAAAATTAATTATATAAATAATTAATTTCACAATGTATATTATTTTCCTATTTAACATTAGAAATAATAAGTAGTCTAGAAATAACTATCTAGAAAATATCTTATTTGACTAAGTATCTTTTCCACAAAATTTGAAAAAATATCTAATTTAAGTTGTATTAGAAAAAATCTAGAACTTAAATATTTTTCAAATTTAAATTTAATTAAATATCAAAAATTAAGTTGTAACCACTTAATTTGAAAATATTCCATTTTAAGTTAATATTCGAAAAGATATTAACTTAAAAAAAAATATCTAAAGAATCTTAATAACCAATGCCTAAAATTCCTCAACTTAATTTTGAAATTTGAAATTCAAAAGATATTCAGATTTAAGTTGGTTAGTTGTAGATAACTAAATATCAACTTAAATAAGAATATTTAATGAAAAATTTAAATTAAGTTCGAGATTGAATCTAGATGGTTATAATTCTATATTTAATTAAATACAAGAAAATACATATAGTTTAGCTTAGAATAAAAAATTCTTTAAACTATAATTTTCTTAAATTAATTTCAAAATAAATGAAATTAATTATGTTGCTAATCAATTTTATTAGGTTAAACTAGTGTAATTAACCTAGTACAGTTGTTCAAATTAGGCAAATTCACAATTGGGGTGGTTCATGTGAGGGGGTGCTGGGTTCAGTATGTCGTACCCACTTCTATGGCTCCCAACTCTCACACAAGGCCCAAAAGAGAGGAATTTAACCTTAATAAGAACAACTGTTATTAATTGAATAGGCCCAAAAACTAAATGGGCCTAAATAAATTCTATCAAGAACTATGATAATTTATTTTAGCAGCAACAACCCATATGCATCTATAATAAAATTAAACACATAGGTTCACACAGGCACACTTTGGATGGGTCCTATCATGTTGCTAGGTCATACACAGATGAAAGAAGATTGTAAATATACCTGTTATAAATTATTAACTTGACCAAGGGAGCCATCAGATCATTAGATCTGGCAAAAAGTAACCATGGCTATTTGCAATCAAGTAATAATAGGTTTTGAAAACTTACACATAAGCTAAAACCACATACTCCTGCAACAAGGTTAGCTGGATAGTTGGAAGTAGGATTTATTTAATTTTAAATTAAATAATTAATTTCGAAATATTATTAAAAAAGATTTTCGAAAATATAAAAAAAAATCAAAAATTAATTAAATATTTAAAAATTAAACCTACAATTTTTTGAAAAATTAGGTTTCCACCAACCTAAATATCATTTCAAAAATTTGCTAACTACTTTTAAATTTTAAATGTTATTTTATAAATAAAAATTAAATAAAAAATTAGAAAAGATAAATAAATATCTTTTTCAAATTTTAAATGTAATTTAAATAAATAAAATAACAAAATTTAAAAAATTAGCAAAATATCTTACATCTATTTAAAATTACATGATTATAAATATCTTATTTTAAATTTAAATAAGGTCAAAATATCTAAAAAGATTTAATTTAAAAAAAATCTTAAAAGATAAGATATAATTAAAAATATCTTAAAAGATAAGATATCTTAAAAATATCTTAAAAGATTTTATAAATATCTTATAAAATCTGACCTTAAATTTAAAAAAAATAAGATATAATCAAATTTAAAAATAAGATAGATTTTTAAGCAAGAAGATAGATACTAATTCTATTCAAATTCAAATTACACTAATATCTTGAATTAAATTTAAAAAATATTAAATTAATTCAAAATGATAATTAGAATTGAATTAGGAATAGTGATAGTATAAATACAAAACTATACAAAAAATTGGAAGTTAATTCCATGAAAAAGCATGAAAAATCGAAGAAAAACAAAAAAAATTCGAAACTGTACGGACAAATTTGCGATCGCAGGAAAATATCAGCACAGCCCCGATTTTTTCAAATCTTCAAAAAATCATAACTAATTCAAATAAAATCCAAATTAAGTTCTGTAAAAGGCTAATTTGCTTAATTTTTTCCATACTATCCAATAAAAATAATTCAAGAGATAAAATCGCAATTATTTTTCACGAAAATTTCACAAACATCAATCAATCATCAAATAACACTCAATACAACATGATACCATCCAAAGAACATACAAACAATCGTTTTAAAGTCCAAATTTCTTGCAAGTAAATCAATTACCATGGCTCTGATACCAGTTGTTGGAAATTATTTTACCAGGATCTTAGATCTACTCACAAGTATGTTGATTAACACCCTAAATATGAACTTTCTAAAACGATGAAATAAACACATATAAAGTTTAGGAAACCTTACATTGGGTGCAGCGGAATTAAATGACTCCTTCCGTTCAGATATCTAGCCCTTGATTCCTTTCTGTAGCAGAGCATTATCAATATCTGAACCTGGATCTCTTTCTTTGAATCTTTGATGCTGAAACCTCCTTCTTGCTGAAAGTCTTTCTTCACGATCTTCCTCACTATGATTGAGGTATCACTTGCTGTGTGTGGGCACTATTCTCACACTAAGATTTTCGAAATTGAAGAGGAAAGGAGAAAGAGAAGGGTTGGCCAAAGATAGGGAGAGAGAAGGCTCAGTTTTTTTTTGAATCAGAAGTGTGGAAAATTTAGTGTAATTTTCCTGAAGCCTTCACTATCTATTTATAGCATTCCACTAGGGTTAGGTTTGAATTATTTGGCATTAAAATAATGAAAATATCAGTTTAAATTTCCTACAAAAGTGGCTGGCCCTATACTAGTGGATTTGGGCCTCACTTTTTGCAATTTTGCAGTTTTACCTTTTCTGCATCTGATTTTCTCAAAAACGCCAATTTTCTAATTCAACCATTTAAATGTCAATTCTAACAATTTAATAACTATAAATAATTATTAAATAATATTGTCATTTATCATATTTATTAATTAAACCATACAAAGTATCATAATTAATAAATATGCCCCTATAAACTCTTTCTTTACAATTTCGCCCTTACTTAGTGAAAAATTCACAAATAGACATAGTCTAATTTGAGAATTATAATTGATTAATCAAAACCAATTATATGAGTCTTACAAGCAATATTATCTCAACTAGTGCGGGGACCATGGGTCTATATCACCGAGCTTCCAATAAGTAGATCAAGAATTTAGCACTAAAATTCACTAACTTATTAATTCTTCGTTGAATCCACGCATAGAACTTAGAATTGCACTCTCAGTATATAGAATGCTCTATATGTTCTACCATATAGACACATCATTAGTTATCCATTGTTATAATCCTAATGTGATCAATGATCCTCTATATGAATGATCTACACTTTAAAGGGATTAAATTACCGTTACACCCTACAATGTATTTTATCCTTAAAACACTTGACCCCGTATAAATGATATTTCAGCTTATGTGAAATGAGTACTCCACCATTTATGTTCGTTTTTTCAAGCTCGAAGGAGATCATCCTTTGCTTAGTATTCGCCAGATAGAAGCTATAGATTCCATGTATATGCTAGCGCTCCCACTCAATTGCACTACCGTGCTCCCAAAATGTAAGTATCACCCTGACCTAAAAGTAGGCTTAACTAACAAATCAAAGAACACGAATAGCCTCTCGAGATTGAGCCTAATCATAACAGGATTAAGAACATTTGATCTAGGATCAACTTGGCGATATTGACTTGAATAGGTTTTACGGTAAGTTTAATTCAATATAAGTCAAAGTTCAATATCGGTCCCTTCCGATGCATACTCCATGCATCAAACCTGAGCTTTACTTTAACCAATGCTCTGGAAAGAACATAGCATTTCTTCAAATGCAAGTAAACTCTGTTGTAGATTATCATATCAGTAAAACCCTATGTCTGATAAATCTAGGAAACTTTATTCACATAGTCATGTTTACTTTCCAATGTGTTGATGGCACAATAAACAGGATCAAGTATGTGAAAAGGGTTTCAGATGAATTTATACATTATGTACATATAATCATGAAATAAATCATGTGAACCATGCAACATTAAATGTTATTTCTGATCTATATTAATAAGTAAGTCTGATTATATTGAAATGAGTTTTATTTAGGGCATAAAACCCAACACGATCTACACTGTAAAGGGATTAGATTACCGTAACACCCTACTATGTATTTTATCCTTAAAACACTTGACCCCGTATAAATGATATTTCAGCTTATGTGAAATGAGTACTCCACCATTTATGTTCGTTTGGTCAAGCTCGAAGGAGATCATCCTTAGCTTAGTATTCGCCAGATAGAAGCTATAGATTCCATGTTTATGCTAGCGCTCCCACTCAATTGCACTGACCTAAAAGTAGGCTTAACTAACAAATCAAAGAACACGAATAGCCTTTCAAGATTGAGCCTAATCATAACAGGATTAAGAACATTTGATCTAGGATCAACTAGGCGATATTAACTTCAATATATATTACGGTAAGTTTAATAAATCTAAGTCAAAGTTCAATATCGGTCCCTTCCGGTGCATACTCCATGTATCCAACCTGAGATTTACTTTAACCAATGCTCTTGAAACAACATAGCTCTTCTCCAAATGCAAGTAAACTCTGTTGTAGATTATCATATCAGTAAAACCCTAAGTCTGATAAATCTAGGAAACTTTATTCACATAGTCATGTTTACTTTCCAATGTGTTGACGGCACACTAAACAGGATCAAGTATGTGAAAAGGGTTTCAAATGAATTTATACATTATGTACATATAATCAAGAAATAAATCATGTGAACCATGCAACATTAAATGTTAAATCTGATCTATATTAATAAGTAAATCTGATTATATTGAAATGAGTTTTATTTAGTGCATAAAACCCAACAAACTCCCACTTGCACTAATATAAAACAAAAAGTGTGTTTCAAATAATCTCAACACCTCGATATACAAATCAAGTGTAGTAGTAGTAAACTCCTCGTAATAGGATCTGAAAGGTTGAATTAACCGCAACCTTTTCTCTACCATTACTCTTCCTTTAATCACAAAATCATTGATAATGTGAAATTCCTCTCTATATGTCTACTCTCTTGGGATACTGGATTCTATACCTTTGGCAACTACTTTTGGTTAATCAGGAAATTAACACTAGTAGTTAAGGCAATTTGCAATGATGACTAAAATGTATAGAACTTTCCTTAGACTGAATAAGTACCTTTCCTGCAACTTTAACATTCAGTCCCTCTCTGGTAGACCTAGAGACTTCAGATAGGTTTTTACACTTCTCCAAAAATCACTATTCTACCCCCAGAGTAACCACCATCTTATCAGAAAGATCTACTAGCTCAAAGGAAAATTTCAAAATCTGATATGGTGTAGTCTAAGAGTTTTAAACACACCCTTATAGACTAACATATAGTTCCTCTTCTTAATCTTAAGATTTACTTGATTGTCTTCCAATGTTCTTCTCCTGGATTAATCTGATACCTACTCAATACTCCCACTCAACAGCAGGTGTCTGGTTTAAGACATACAAAAGCATATTTAAGACCTCTCACTGTTGATTTAAGAAATTCTTTCATGGCTTTATCTTTTCTGGAATAGTTGAGACTTTTCCTTAGATAAATAAAATCTATGTCTAAGAAGTTGTAAAGCTTCTATAAATTGCCATTAGAAAGAAAATGCTTCAGCATCTTACTAAAGTAAGTTGCTTGCATTAGAGTAAGTAATTACCAGGTATACCATAAGCCATAGGTTTAGATAAACTCAAACCTATAATACTAGGAACAAGAAGTTTTGTTAAGTCCATTGAATAGACTTATAAACGAAAATTTCCTTTCATGTCCTTGTAATAGAAAAATTTAGGTTATTCCATGTGAATGGATTAAACCATAGTTCTATTGGCTTTTCTTCTTAGTTTCTTATCTTGACAATCCATTACTTGTTTAAACTCACAATGGATTTTAATCACTAGTGTCTTCCAAGTCATAAGAAGGTGAGTTCCTAGAAACTCTCCCACTACTACAAGGTACCGTGAATTATGTCTAAGAAAACTAAATGGTATTGACCTCTTCGGTTGTCACAAGACAACAGAGCCAGTGGGATCATCGTATGTAAGATGATAGAACACTTTTGGAATCAAGAATTAAATATCTCCTTTATTTGCTACTTGATTTTCAGACTTAGTCATTTTCTTAGAAAAGTAGTATTTGTTTGAACAAACACTTTCTTATCTATTGACAATGGGATGGTCCGCCCCTAATCACTTAGAACAGCTAACAAACCATGGTTAACAGTTCTAGCTTTTCTTAAGATTTTGATTTGAATCTAGTAATATTTTACATTAAGTATACAACCATTACATCATTCCAAAATTGTATTACCATAGAAGGAATTAGGCAACGACTAGTAACTTATCATCAATATGCAACTCGAAATTTCTGGGGAGGTAAGTTTGGATATAATTCAAAAATTAATTTAATGATCTTTGAGCTGCATATCTACTAACTATTTCTCCACCCCTATCAGTTCGCAAGATCTTTAACCACTTACCTTAATGGTTTTAACCATTGCTAGAAATTAATGAAAATTTTCAAACATTTCAAATTTCTTGCTAAAAAGTATATCTAGAGTTATCGTTTTAAGAATACAACGAAAAACTCATATCCACCCCTGAATGTACATCCATCTGCGAATGAGATGAACTACTTTCAGTGGATATAGGCATATTAACTCTTTGCAGAGATTGATCTTGTCAAATCCACTATGAACAAGATACAAATGTCATAGATTAATAAAAATGTGGTTGTGTCTTTTTGATGACTTAGGTATAGTTACATCAAAGAGTTCTTAGACTAGTGCAAGTGGATCCTTGTCACAGAATACCAAACTCATATTCCATACAGTTTGAATCCATTAATAGAAGATGGATATTAAACACTTGAAAGTGTAACTGTATTGCTTTCTGGAAATAGAAATATAAGAAAATTTCTGTTTGGATTCTAAAATTAAAGTCAAAGACTTAAATTCAACCAAATGTAATGAGTAATTCTATCTTGGACCACCACTACTAATTTAAACTCTAAGTCAGATTTGCCCATACAAGTAGAAGATTTCTAAGATTGAGGATTTATATCATTTGGGAATAGAATTTCGGGATTATAATCATACGCGTCATTTAATTTCTTAAGAGAAAATATAGAATGACATGAAATGATTTATAGACCATTTATCCAATGATATGTTATTGAGCTAATACGAAATGAATAAGCTAAAAGGAATTAGGATAATTTCGTTGTTTAAATAAGAATCCAACGATGCTTCGATTAGCAAAAGACAAAGTAATCTTATTTATATAATCTTCTTGTTTCGTATTGTAAAAATACTAGTCTAAGGTTTCATCAATTGATGAACAGCTAGATGTCGCATATACAATATTTATCTTTTGAGATCTAACACTATTATGTATGTCTAATGGTGAAAATCCACTAGGGATTTATCTCATTAGATAAACAAACCAAGTTAGACCAACAATGAAGATTCAAAATTAAACTACAACTTAATAACAGAAAATAACATGGTTCAATATAAATTCATACACAATTCAGAAATTATTAAACATATAGCAAGTAGGAATGACAAGTGAAAATACTAAAACATACAATCCTAAATAATTTCTAAGGTTTTCAACAAACTGATATCAGTGTCCCGTTTAGGCGAGAGTGAAAGCTACCATTCATTGAATAGAGTTGTCAGCTCATCTAAAATGTTAAACATTCTAGCAACCTTTTATTCGATCAAGATTGGAATTCAGCGTTGTCCCGTTTAGGCGAGAGTCAAGGCGATTCTATCTTATGAGCTTCTACCATTGTTTCGCAATTTGTAAGTCAATTATGGTTGCCACCATTAGGGTGATCCATACCATATAAAACACTTACAAACTACTTATCTTTCGAGATTAAACGGTGCGAAATTGCTAATGAACGTTCCTCCATTAGGGAGGATTACTCACTAAAACAAACGCGATGTAAAACCAACAATGGAGATCGAATATCTTAATAATAAAGCTCATTATTCAAAGAGAGTTGTATTTTCTTTGATTCTCTTTATTTAATCTATTTATTTTAAATATATATTTATTAAAATTTCCAATTTAGAATGAAAAATTCTATATATAAATTTTAATTTAATATTTATAAATTTTACTTAGATGGATATGAAAATAACATGAATTATTTCCATCTTAGTAATAATTTCCAATAAATATTTTGAAAAATATTCAATTTAAGTTGTTACAAAATTAATTTAAATTAATTTACAACTCAAATTTAATTTTCTACAAATATATATTGCATTTTGAAAAATTAAAGTATCCCAGGGCACAATTTTCGAAAATGCATGTTAAAATAAAAAAATTAATCCTGGAAAAATTATTCTAATTTAATGTTGGCCCCAAATTAATTAATAAAATTAATTTACAACAAAAAAATATAATTTTCCTATTTAATTAAATATATAAGAAAATTTTCAAATATTTAAGTATGATGATGAAAATCAACTTAAATATTAATTTTCTATTTAATTAAATACACTAGAAAAATATTTCAAGCAAAAATATCATCTATCTAGATTTTTCTTTGACTAATTAATTCAATTTCTAATAATATACTTTAATTCAATTTATTTTAAATTAATCAATAAATGAAAAAATCATTGATTTAAGTTGATCCAAGAATTAATTAAAATAAATAATTAATTTACAACTTAATCTATTTTTCAAGATAAATTCAAAATCATTTTGCATTATGAAATGCAATTTCGAAAATTGATTAATAAAATAAAGAAAAATATATTTTACTTCATTTATTTTAATTAATCATTAAATGAAAAAAATCATTGATTTAAGTTGGTCCAAAATTAAAATAAATATTTTACAACTTTAATCTATTTTTCAAATAAAATTCGAAATTCCAGCATTTAAGAAATGCAATTTCGAAATTTGATTAATAAAATAAAGAAAAAATATATTTTGAAAATTATTTAAATTTAGTTGAAAAAATAAATTTCAACTAAAAATAATTTTCTATTTATTTAAGTTTCATGAAAAAGAAAAATCAAGTTAGATATTTAATTTTCAAATTAATTAAATGTATTAAATTCAAGAAATAAATAATTAAGTATAGCGAAGGCTTAATTATTAATCTCTAGTTTAATAATAGGAAAAAATATAATTAAAATAAATTGTACCAAAATTAATTATTTAAATAATTAATTTCACAATGTATAATATTTTCCTATTTAATATTAGAAATAATAAGTTGTCTAGAAATAACTATCTAGAAAATATCTTATTTGACTAAGTATCTTTTCTACAAAATTTGAAACAATATCTAATTTAAGTTGTATTAGAAAAAATCTAGAACTTAAATATTTTCAAATTTAAATTCAATTAAATATCAAAAATTAAGTTGTAACCACTTAATTTAAAATATTCCATTTTAAGTTAATATTCGAAAAGATATTAACTTAAAAAAAATATCTTAAAGAATCTTAATAACCAATGCCTAAAATTCCTCAACTTAATTTTGAAATTTGAAATTCAAAAGATATTCAGATTTAAGTTGATTAGTTATAGATAAGTAAATATCAACTTAAATATGAATATTTAATGAAAAATTTAAATTAAGCATCAGAAAGAATCTAGATGGCTATAATTCTATATTTAATTAAATACAAGAAAATACACATAGTTTAGCTTAGAATAAAATTCTTTAAACTATGATTTTTTGAAATTAATTTCAAAATAAATGAAATTAATTATGTTGCTAATCAATTTTATTAGGTTAAACTAGTGTAATTAACCTAGTACAGTTGTTCAAATCAGGCAAATGGGCCTTCACAATTGGGGTGGTTCATGTGAGGGGGTGCTGGGTTCAGTATGTCGTACCCACTACTATGGCTCCCAACTCTCACACAAGGCCCAAAAGAGAGGAATTTAACCTTAAAATGAACAACTGTTATTAATTGAATAAGCCTGAAAACTAAGTGGGCCTAAATAAAATCTATCAAGAACTATGATATTTTATTTAGCAACATTAACCTACATGCACCTATAATGAAATTAAACACATAGGCTCACACAGGCACACTTTGGATGGGTCCTATCATGTTGCTAGGTCATACACAGATGAAAGAAGATTGTAAATATACTTGTTACAAATTATTAACTTGACCAAGGGAGCCATGAGTTAAAATCAGATCATTGGATCTGTCAACAAGTTAACCATGGCTATTTGCAATCAAGCAATAATAGGTTTTAAAAACTTACACATAAGCTAAAACACATACTCCCGCAACAAGGTTAGCTGGATAGTTGGATGTAGGATTTATTTAATTTTAAATTAAATAATTAATTTCAAAATAATTAAATAATCAAATAAAATATTTATTTTCGAAAAAATTTAAAAATTTAAAAAAAAATATATTTAAAATTCGAAATTAATAAAAAAATATTTAAAAATTAAACCTACAATTTTGAAAAATTAGGTTTCAACCAACCTAAATATCATTTCAAAGTTTGCTAACTACTTTAAAAACTTAAATGTTATTTTATAAATAAAAATTAAATAAAAAAAATTAAAAAAAGATAAATGAATATCTTTTTCAGATTTTAAATGTAATTTAAATAAATAAAATAACAAAATTTAAAAGTTAGCAAAATATCTTACATCTATTTAAAATTACATGATTATAGTTATCTTATTTTAAATTTAAATAAGGTCAAATTATTGAAAAAAAATTAATTTAAAAATTTAAAATCTGACCTTAAATTTAAAAATAAGATAAGATATAATCCAATTTAAAAATAAGATAGATAATTAAGCAAAAAAGATAGATATTTACTATTTTTAAATTCAAATTACACTAATATCATGAATTAAATTTAAAAAATATTTAAAAATTTAATTATGATAATTAGAATTGAATTAGGAATAGTAAATGTATAAATACAGAACTACACAAAAAATCGGAAGTTAATTCCATGAAAAAGCATGAAAAAACGAAGAAAAACGAAAAAAATTGCGAGCTGTACGGACGGGATGCTGTGCATACCCGTCCGCGCGCGCATGGGGAGTGCATGGGGCTGAAAACTAGGCGCTGGTGGGTTCTGGCAGGATTTCCGTGCGCGCACGAGGGTTTCAGCTCAACCCCGATTTTTTCGAAACTTCAAAAAATCATAACTAATTCAAATTAAATCGAAATTGAGTTTTGTAAAAAAATAATTTGCTTAATCTTTTCCATACTATCCAATAAAAATAATTCCAGAAACAGATATTCAATTATCTTTTACGAAAAATTCACAAACACCAATCAATCATCAAATAACACTCAATATAACATGATACCATCCAAAACATCAAACAATCGTTTTAAAGTCCAAATTTCTTGCAAGAAAATCAATTACCATGGCTCTGAGGCCAGTTGTTGGAAATTATTTTACCAGGATCTTAGATCTACTCACAAGTATGTTGATTAACACCCTAAATATGAACTTTCTAAAACGATGAAATAAACACATATAAAGTTTAGGAAACCTTACATTGGGTGTAGCGGAATATAATGACTCCTTCCGTTTAGATATCTAGCCCTTGATTCCTTTCTGTAGCAGAGCATTATCAATATATGAACCTGGATCTCTTTCTCTGAATCTCTAGTGCTGAAACTCCTTCTTGTTGAAAGTCTTTCTTCACGATCTTCCTCACTATGATTGAGGTATCACTTGCTGTGTGTGGGCACTACTCTCACACTAACGATTTTGAAATTCAAGAGGGAAGAAAGAGAGAGGGAGTGGTCGGCCAGATAGGGAGAGAGAAGGCTCAGGTTTTTCTCTGAAGGAAAAATAGAAAATTTAAGTATAAATTTCCTGAAGCCTTCACTATCTATTTATAGCATTCCACTAGGGTTAGGTTTGAATTATTTGGCATTAAAATAATGAAAATATCAGAGGAAAAAACCCTACAAAATTGGCCGGCCCTATACAAGTTGATTTGGGCCTCACTTTTTGCAATTTTGCAGTTTTATCTTTTCTGCATCTGATTTTCTCAAAAACGCCAATTTTCTAATTCAACCATTTAAATGTCAATTCTAACTATTTAATAACTATAAATAATTATTAAATAATATTGTCATTTATCATATTTATTAATTGAACCATACAAAGTATCATAATTAACAAATATGACCCTATAAACTCTTTCTTTACAATTTTGCCCTTACTTAGTGAAAAATTCACAAATACACATAGTCTAATTTGAGAATTATAATTGATTAATCAAAACCAATTATATGAGTCTTACAAGCAATATTATCTCAATTAGTACGGGGACCATGGGTCTATATAACCGAGCTTCCAATAAGTAGATCAAGAATTTATTACTAAAATTCACTAACTTATTAATTCTTCGTTGAATCCACGCATAGAACTTAGAATTGCACTCTCAGTATATAGAATGCTCTATATGTTCCACCATATAGACGCATCATTAGTTATCCATTGTTATAATCCTAATGTGATCAATGATCCTCCATATGAACGATCTACACTGTAAAGGGATTAGATTACCGTAACACCCTACTATGTATTTTATCCTTAAGACACTTGACCCCGTATAAATGATATTTCAGCTTATGTGAAATGAGTACTCCACCATTTATGTTCGTTTGGTCAAGCTCGAAGGAGATCATCCTTTGCTTACTATTCGCCAGATAGAAGCTATAGATTCCATGTTTATGCTAGCGCTCCCACTCAATTGCAGTACCGTGTTCCCAAAATGTACGTATCTCCCTGACCTAAAAGTAGGCTTAACTAACAAATCAAAGAACACGAATAGCCTTTCAAGATTGAGCCTAATCATAACAGGATTAAGAACATTTGATCTAGGATCAACTAGGCGATATTGACTTGAATAGATATTACGGTAAGTTTAATAAATCTAAGTTCAATATCGGTCCCTTCCGATGCATACTCCATGCATCCAACCTGAGATTTACTTTAACCAATGCTCTGGAAAGAACATAGCACTTCTCCAAATGCAAGTAAACTCTGTTGTAGATTATCATATCAGTAAAACCCTATGTCTGATAAATCAAGGAAACTTTATTCACATAGTCATGTTTACTTTCCAATGTGTTGACGGCACAATAAACAGGATCAGGTATGTTAAAAGGGTTTCAGATGAATTTATACATTATGTACATATAATCATGAAATAAATCATGTGAACCATGCAACATTAAATGTTATTTCTGATCTATATTAATAAGTAAATCTGATTATATTGAAATGAGTTTTATTTAGGGCATAAAATCCAACAATTTCGTGGTCTTAAGCATACATAAGCATACAAGAGAAGAGAACAAGGGTTGCTTTATATAGGGAAAAGGGAGAGCACAACTTTCCAAATAAAACAGTTTCCTTAATTACTGTGTAATAAATTAATTACCTTATTTAGTGTGATCCACCACTTTCCTATTTTTGCTAGGCTTTGATTAGCAATTACTTGGCAATTAAAATTGAAAATAATAATTGCGAAACAAGCAAAGAGGTGACCGACCATAGGGTGAAAGGGGCCTCATTTGGATTTTGCAGTTTCCTCAATTTTATTTCTATTTCTCCAAAAATGCCATTTTTCCAATTCTAATCATTTAAATGCCAAAACTAATTATTTAATAACTAAAATAGATTATTAAATAATATTGTCATTTAAAATAATTATTAATTAGACATACAAAGTCTCTTAATTAATAATTAAACCTAGAAACCCTTTTATTTACGATTTCATCCTTACTAAGTGAGAATTCATAAAGTAGACATAGTCTAACTTTTAGAATTATAATTGATTAATTAAAATCAATTAACTGAGTCTTACAAGCAGTATGGTCTCAACTAGTATGGGGACCATGGGTCTATATAACCGAGCTTCCAATAAGTTGAACCGAATCTACCAAGTAAATTCCCTAACTTATTAATTCCTCATTGAATCCACACTTAGAACTTGGAATTGCACTCTCAGTCATATAGAACGCTCTATATGTTCCACGATATAGACACGTCATTAGTTATCCATTGTTATAACCCTAATGTGATCAATGATTTGTTGGAATTTATTTTACCAGGATCTTAGATCTACTCACAAGTATGTTTATTAACATCCTAAATAAGAACTTTCTAAAACGATAAATTAAAAAGAAATAAAGTTTAGGAAACCTTACATTGGGTGCAGCGGAATAATATGACTCCTTCCGTTCAGATATCTAGCCCTTGATTCCTTTCTGTAGCAGAGCATTATCAATATCTGAACCTGGATCTCTTTCTGTGAATCTTTGATGCTGAAACTCCTTTGCTGATGATCTTTCTTCACGATCTTCCTCACTATGATTGAGGTATCACTTGCTATGCGTGGGCACTACTCATACACTAAGGATTTCAAAATTCAAGAGGAAGAGAGAGAGAGTGGGTTCGGCCAAAGATAGGGAGAGAGAAGGCTCAGGTTTTTCTGATTCAAAAAGTGTCAGAAAAAAGTGTAGAAATTTAGTGTAAATTTCCTGAAGCCTTCACTATCTATTTATAACATTCCTCTAGGGTTAGGTTTGAATTATTTGGCATTAAAATAATGAAAAAATCAGATTAAATTTCCTACAAAAGTGGCTGGCCCTATACAAGTGGATTTGGGCCTCACTTTTTGCAATTTTGCAGTTTTATCTTTTCTGTATCTGATTTTCTCAAAAACGCCAATTTTCTAATTCAACCATTTAAATGTCAATTCTAACTATTTAATAACTATAAATAATTATTAAATAATATTGTCATTTATCATATTTATTAATTGAACCATACAAAGTATCATAATTAACAAATATGCCCCTAAAACTCTTTCTTTACAATTTCGCCCTTACTTAGTGAAAAAATTCACAAATAGACATAGTCTAATTTGAGAATTATAATTGATTAATCAAAACCAATTACATGAGTCTTACAAGAAATATTATCTCAACTAGTGGGGGGACCATGGGTCTATATAACCGAGCTTCCAATAAGTAGATCAAGAATTTATTACTAAAATTCACTAACTTATTAATTCTTCGTTGAATCCACGCATAGAACTTAGAATTGCACTCTCAGTATATAGAATGCTCTATATGTTCCACCATATAGACACATCATTAGTTATCCATTGTTATAATCCTAATGTGATCAATGATCCTCTATATGAATGATCTACACTGTAAAGGGATTAAATTACCGTTACACCCTACTATGTATTTTATCCTTAAAACACTTGACCCCGTATAAATGATATTTCAGCTTATGTGAAATGAGTACTCCACCATTTATGTTCGTTTGGTCAAGCTCGAAGGAGATCATCCTTTGCTTACTATTCGCCAGATAGAAGCTATAGATTCCATGTTTATGCTAGCGCTCCCATTCAATTGCACTACCGTGTTCCCAAAATGTACGTATCACCCTGACCTAAAAGTAGGCTTAACTAACAAATCAAAGAACACGAATAGCCTTTCAAGATTGAGCCTAATCATAACAGGATTAAGAACATTTGATCTAGCATCAACTAGGTGATATTGACTTGAATAGATATTACGGTAAGTTTAATAAATCTAAGTCAAAGTTCAATATCGGTCCCTTCCGATGCATACTCCATGCATCCAACCTGAGCTTTACTTTAACCAATGCTTTGGAAAGAACATAGCACTTCTCCAAATGCAAGTAAACTCTGTTGTAGATTATCATATCAGTAAAACCCTATGTCTGATAAATCTAGGAAACTTTATTCACATAGTCATGTTTACTTTCCAATGTGTTGACGACACAATAAACAGGATCAAGTATGTGAAAAGGGTTTCAGATGAATTCATACATTATGTATATAATCATGAAATAAATCATGTGAACCATGCAACAATAAATGTTATTTATGATCTATATTAATAAGTAAATCTGATTATATTGAAATGAGTTTTATTTAGGGCATAAAACCCAAAAAACTCCCACTTGCACTAATATAAAACAAAAAAGTGTGTTTCAAATAATCTCAACACCTTGATATACAAATCAAGTGTAGTAGTAATAAACTCCTCGTAATAGGATCTGAAAGGTTGAATTAACCACAACCTTTTCTCCACCATTACTCTTCCTTAATCACAAAATCATTGATAATGTGAAATTCCTCTCTATATGTCTACTCTCTTGGGATACTGGATTCTATATCTTTGGCAACTACTTTTGGTTAATCAGGAAATTAACACGAGTAGTTTAAGGAAATTTGGAATGGTGCCAAAGATGTATAGAACTTTCCTTAGACTGAATAAGTACCTTTCCTGCAACTTTAACCTTCAGTCCCTTCCTGGTAGACCTAGAGACTTCAGATAGGTTTTTACACTTCTCCAAAATCACTATTCCACCCCAAGAGTAACCACCATCTTATCAGAAAGATTTTCTAGCACAAAGGCAAATTTTGAAATCTGATATGGTGCAGTCTAAGAGTTTTAAACACACCCTTATAGACTAACATATAGTTCCTCTTCTTAATCTTAAGATTTACTTGATTGTCTTCCAATGTTCTTCTCCTGGATTAATCTGATACCTACTCATAACTCCCACTCAACAGCAGGTGTCTGGTCTAAGGCATACATTAGCATATCTGAGACCTCTCACTGTTGATATAAGAAATTCTTTCATGGCTTTATCTTTTCTTGAATAGTTAAGACTTCTCCTTAGATAAATAAAATCTATACCTAAGAAGTTGTGAAGCTTCTATAGATTGCCATTAGAAAGAAAATGCTTCAGCATCTTACTAAAGTAAGTTGCTTGCATTAGAGTAAGTAATTACCAGGTATACCACAAGCCATAGGTTTAGATAAACTCAAACCTATAATACTAGGAACAGGAAGTTTTGTTAAGTCCATTGAACAGACTTATATACGAAATTTCCCTTAATGTCCTTGTAATAGAAAACTTTAGGTTATTCCATGTGACTGGATTAAACCATAGTTCTTTTGGCTTTCTTCTTAGTTTCTTATCTTGACAATCCATTACTTGTTTAAACTCACAATGGATTTTAATCACTAGTGTCTCCCAAGTCATGAGAAGGTGAGTTCCTAGAAACTCTCCCACTACGACAAGGTACCGTGAATTATGTCGAAGAAAACTAAATAGTATTGATCTCTTCGGTTGTGACAAGACAACAGAGGCAGTGGGATCATCATATGTTATATAAGATGATAGAACACTTTTGGAATTAAGAAATAAATATCTCCTTATCTATTGACAATGGGATGGTCCACCCCTAATCAATTAGAATAGCTAACAAACCATGGTTAACAGTTCTAGCTTTTCTTAAGATTTTGATTAGGTCATCCATGAATCTAGTAATGATTTCATTAAGTATACAACCATTACATCATTCTGAAATTGTATTACCATAGAAGGAATTAGGCAACGACTAGTAACTAATCATCAACATGCAACTCGAAATTTCTGGGGAGGTAAGTTTGGATATAATTCAAAAATCAAATTAATGATCTTTGAACTGCATATCTACTAACTATTTCTCCACCCCTATCAGTTCGCAAGATCTTTAACCACTTACCTTAACGGTTTTAACCATTGCTAGAAATTAATGAAATTTTTCAAACATTTCAAATTTCTTGCTAAAAGGTATATTCTAGAGTGATCGTTTTAAGAATACAACGAAAAACTCATATCCACCGCTGAATGTACATCCATCTGCGAATGAGATGAACTACTTTCAGTGGATATAGGCATATTAACTCTTTGCAGAGATTGATCTTGTCAAATCCACTATGAACAAGATACAAATGCCATAGATTAAAAAAAATGTGGTAGTGTCTTTTGATGACATAGGTTTATAAAAGAATTCTTAGAATAGTGCAAGTGGATCCTGGTCACAGAATACCTAACTCATATTCCATACAGTTTGAATCCATAAATAAAAGATGGATATTAAACACTTGAGAAAGTGTAACTGTATTGTATCTGGAATTAGAAATATAAGAAAATTTCTGTTTGGATTCTAAAATTAAAGTCAAAGACTTAAATTCAACCAAATATAATGAGTAATTTTTTCTTGGACCACCACTACTAATACAAACTCTAAGTCTGATTTGCCCATACAAGTAGGAGATTCTAAGATTGAGGATTTATATCAATTGGGAATAGAATTTCGGGATTATAATCATATGCGTCATATAAAATGACATGAAATGATTTATAGACCATTCATCGAATGATATGTTATTGAGCTAATTCGCAATGAATAAGCTAAGAGGAATTAGGATAATTTCGTTTAAAATAAGAATCCAACGATGCTTCGATTAGCGAAAGTCAAAGTAATCTTATTTATACAATCTTCTTGTTTCATATCGTAAAAATACTAGTCTAAGGTGTCATCAATTGATGAACAGCTAGATGTCGCATATACAATATTTATCTTTCGAGATCTAACACTATTATGTATGTCTAATGGTTAAAATCCACTAGGGATTTATCTCATTAGATAAACAAGCCAAGTTAGACCAACAATGAAGATTCGAAATTAAACTACAACTTAATAACAGAAAATAACATGGTTCAATATGAATTCATACACAATTCAGAAATTATAAACATATAGCAAGTAGGAATGACAAGTGAAAATACAAAAACTTACAATCCTAAATAATTTCCAAGGTTTTCAACAAACTGATATCAGTGTCCCGTTTAGGCGAGAGTCAAAGCTACCATTCATTGAATAGAGTTGTCAGCTCGTCTAAAATGTTAAACATTCTAGCAACCTTTTATTCGATCAAGATTGGAATTCAGCGTTGTCCCGTTTAGGCGAGAGTCAAGGCAATTCTATCTTATGAGCTTCCACCATTGTTTCATAATTTGCAAGTCAAGTATGGTCTCCACCATTAGGGTGATCCATACCATACAAAACACTTACAAACTACTTATCATGCGAGGTTAAACGGTGCGAAATTTCTAATGAACGTTCCTCCATTAGGGAGGATTACTAACTAAAACAAACGCGGTGTAAAACCCACAATGGAGATCGAATGTCTTAATAATAAAGCTCAATATTTAAAGAGAGTTGTATTTTATTTGATTCTCTTTATATATTCTATTTATTTTAAATATATATTTATTTAATTAAAATTTCTAATTTAGAATGAAAAATTCTAAATATAAATTTTAATTTAATATTTATAAATTTTACTTAGATGGTTATGAAAATAACATGAATTATTTCCATCTTAGTAATAATTTCCAATAAATATTTAGAAAAATATTCAATTTAAGTTGTTACAAAATTAATTTAAATTAATTTACAACTCAAATTTAATTTTCTATAAATATATATTGCATTTCGAAAAATTAAAGTATTTAAGAATACAATTTTAGAAAAATGCATATTAAAATAAAAAATAAATCCTGGAAAAATTATTCTAATTTAATTTTGACCCAAAATTAATTAATAAAATTAATTTACAACAAAAAATATAATTTTCCTATTTAATTAAATATATATAAGAAAAATTTCAAATATTTAAGTATGATGATGAAAATCAACTTAAATATTAATTTTCTATTTAATTAAATACACTAGAAAAAATACTTCAAGCAAAAATATCACCTATCTAGATTTTCCTTTGACTAATTAATTCAATTTCTAATAATATACTTTAATTCAATTTATTTTAAATTAATCAATAAATGAAAAAACCATTGATTTAAGTTGATCCAAGAATTAATTAAAATAAATAATTAATTTACAACTTAATCTATTTTTCAAATAAAATTTGAAATTCCAGCATTTAAGAAATGCAATTTCGAAATTTGATTAATAAAATAAAGAAAAAATATATTTTAAAAATTATTTAAATTTAGTTGAAAAAATAAATTTCAACTAAAAATAATTTTCTATTTAATTAAATGTCATGAAAAAGAAATATTTAAGTATGATGATAAAAATCAACTTAGATATTTAATTTTCAAATTAATTAAATGTATTAAATTCAAGAAATAAATAATTAAGTGTAGAGAAGGCTTAATTATTAATCTCTAGTTTAATACTAGGAAAAATATACTTAAAATAAATTGTACCAAAATTAATTAATAAATAATTAATTTCAGAATGTATAATATTTCCTATTTAATATTAGAAATAATAAGTAGTCTAGAAATAATTGTCTAGAAAATATCTTATTTGACTAAGTATCTTTTCCACAAAATTTGAAAAAATATCTAATTTAAGTTGTATTAGAAAAAATCTAGAACTTAAATATTTTCAAATTTAAATTTAATTAAATATCAAAAATTAAGTTGTAACCACTTAATTTGAAAATATTCCATTTTAAGTTAATATTCGAAAAGATATTAACCTAAAAAATATCTAAAATATTCCATTTTAAGTTAATATTCGAAAAGATATTAACTTAAAAAATATCTCAAGAATCTTAATAACCAATGCCTAAAATTCCTCAACTTAATTTTGAAATTTTAAATCCAAAAGATATTCAGATTTAAGTTGGTTAGTTGTAGATAACTAAATATCAACTTAAATCGGAATATTTAATAAAAAATTTAAATTAAGCTCCAGAAAGAATCTAGATGGTTATAATTCTATATTTAATTAAATACAAGAAAATACATATAGTTTAGCTTAGAATAAAGAATTCTTTAAACTATAATTTTCTTAAATTAATTTCAAAATAAATAAAATTAATTATGTTGCTAATCAATTTTATTAGGTTAAACTAGTGTAATTAACCTAGTACAGTTGTTCAAATCAGGCAAATGGGTCTTCACAATTGGGGTGGTTCATGTGAGGGGGTGCTGGGTTCAGTATGTCGTACCCACTTCTATAGCTCCCAACTCTCACATAAGGCCCAAAAGAGAGGAATTTAACCTTAATAAGAACAACTGTTATTAATTGAATAAGTCCAATAACTAAATGGGCCTAAATAAATTCTATCAAGAACTATGATAATTTATTTTAGCAACAACAACCTATATGTATCTATAATCAAATTAAACACATAGGCTCACACAGGCACACTTTGGATGGGTCCTATCATGTTGCTAGGTCATACACAGATGAAAGAAGATTGTAAATATACCTGTTACAAATTATTATCTTGACCAAGGGAGCCATCAGATCATTAGATCTGGCAAAAAGTAACCATGGCTATTTGCAATCAAGTAATAATAGGTTTTGAAAACTTACACATAAGCTAAAACACATACTCCTACAACAAGGTTAGTTGGATAGTTGGATGTAGGATTTATTTAATTTTAAATTAAATAATTAATTTCGAAAATAATTAAATAAATAAAAAAAATTTCGAAAATTTTAAAAATTTAAAAAATAAAAAAAAATTCAAAATTTAATTAAATATTTAAATTTAAAATTAAACCTACAATTTTGAAAAATTAGGTTTCAACCAACCTAAATATCATTTAAAAAAAAAATTTGCTAACAACTTTTAAATTTTAAATGTTATTTTATAAATAAAAATTAAATAAAAAATTAGAAAAGATAAATGAATATCTTTTTCAAATTTTAAATGTAATTTAAATAAATAAAATAACAAAATTAGCAAAAATTAGCAAAATTACATGATTATAATTATCTTATTTTAAATTTAAAATAAGATAAGATATAATACATATTTTAAAATAAGATAGATTTTTAAGCAAAAAGATAGATACTAGTTCTATTCAAATTCAAATTACACTAATATCTTGAATTAAATTTAAAAAATATTAAATTAATTCAAAATGATAATTAGAATTGAATTAGGAATAGTAATAGTATAAATACAGAACTACACAAAAAATCGGAAGTTAATTCCATGAAAAAGCATGAAAAATCGAAGAAAAACGAAAAAATTGTGAACTGTACGGACAGTTTTCGCGATCGCTGGAAAATTTCAGCACAGCTCCAATTTTTTCGAATCTTCAAAAAATCATAACTAATTCAAATAAAATCGAAATTGAGTTCTGTAAAAGGCTAACTTGCTTAATTTTTTCCATACTATCCAATAAAAATAATGCCAGAAACAGAATCGCAATTATTTTTCACAAAAAAATTACAAACATCAATCAATCATCAAATAACACTCAATACAACATGATACCGTCCAAAAAACATATAAACAATCGTTTTAAAGTCCAAATTTCTTGCAAGTAAATCAATTACCATGGCTCTGAGGAATGATCTGTTGGAATTTATTTTACCAGGATCTTAGATCTACTCACAAGTATGTTTATTAACATCCTAAATAAGAACTTTCTAAAACGATAAATTAAACAGATATAAAGTTTAGGAAACCTTACATTGGGTGCAGCGGAATAATATGACTCCTTCCGTTCAGATATCTAGCCCTTGATTCCTTTCTGTAGCAGAGCATTATCAATATCTGAACCTGGATCTCTTTCTCTGAATCTTTGATGCTGAAACTCCTTTGTTGATGATCTTTCTTCACGATCTTCCTCACTATGATTGAGGTATCACTTGCTATGTGTGGGCACTACTCATACACTAAGGATTTCGAAATTCAAGAGGAAGAGAGAGAGAGTGGGTTCGGCCAAAGATAGGGAGAGAGAAGGCTCAGGTTTTTCTGATTCAAAAAGTGTCAGAAAAAAGTGTAGAAATTTAGTGTAAATTTCCTGAAGCCTTCACTATCTATTTATAGCATTCCACTAGGGTTAGGTTTGAATTATTTGGCATTAAAATAATGAAAAAATCAGTTTAAATTTCCTACAAAAGTGGCTGGCCCTATACAAGTGGATTTGGGCCTCACTTTATGCAATTTTGCAGTTTTATCTTTTCTGCATCTGATTTTCTCAAAAACGCCAATTTTCTAATTCAACCATTTAAATGTCAATTCTAACTATTTAATAACTATAAATAATTATTAAATAATATTGTCATTTATCATATTTATTAATTGAACCATACAAAGTATCATAATTAACAAATATGCCCCTAAAACTCTTTCTTTACAATTTCGCCCTTACTTAGTGAAAAAATTCACAAATAGACATAGTCTAATTTGAGAATTATAATTGATTAATAAAAACCAATTACATGAGTCTTACAAGCAATATTATCTCAACTAGTGGGGGGACCATGGGTCTATATAACCGAGCTTCCAATAAGTAGATCAAGAATTTATTACTAAAATTCACTAACTTATTAATTCTTCGTTGAATCCACGCATAGAACTTAGAATTGCACTCTCAGTATATAGAATGCTCTATATGTTCCACCATATAGACACATCATTAGTTATCCATAGTTATAATCCTAATGTGATCAATGATCCTCTATATGAATGATCTACACTGTAAAGGGATTAAATTACCGTTACACCCTACTATGTATTTTATCCTTAAAACACTTGACCCCGTATAAATGATATTTCAGCTTATGTGAAATGAGTACTCCACCATTTATGTTCGTTTGGTCAAGCTCGAAGGAGATCATCCTTTGCTTACTATTCGCCAGATAGAAGCTATAGATTCCATGTTTATGCTAGCGCTCCCACTCAATTGCACTACCGTGTTCCCAAAATGTACGTATCACCCTGACCTAAAAGTAGGCTTAACTAACAAGTCAAAGAACACGAATAGCCTTTCAAGATTGAGCCTAATCATAACAGGATTAAGAACATTTGATCTAGGATCAACTAGGTGATATTGACTTGAATAGATATTACGGTAAGTTTAATAAATCTAAGTCAAAGTTCAATATCGGTCCCTTCCGATGCATACTCCATGCATCCAACCTGAGCTTTACTTTAACCAATGCTTTGGAAAGAACATAGCACTTCTCCAAATGCAAGTAAACTCTGTTGTAGATTATCATATCAGTAAAACCCTATGTCTGATAAATCTAGGAAACTTTATTCACATAGTCATGTTTACTTTCCAATGTGTTGACGACACAATAAACAGGATCAAGTATGTGAAAAGGGTTTCAGATGAATTCATACATTATGTATATAATCATGAAATAAATCATGTGAACCATGCAACAATAAATGTTATTTCTGATCTATATTAATAAGTAAATCTGATTATATTGAAATGAGTTTTATTTAGGGCATAAAACCCAACATGATCCTCTATATAGATGATTTACACTGTAAAGGGATTAAATTACCTTAACACCCTACAATGTATTTTATCCTTAAAACACTAAACCCTGTATAAATGACATTTCAACTAAGTGAAATGAGATCTCCACCATTTATCTTCGTTTGGTTAAGCTTGAAGGAAATCATCCTTTACTTTCTATTTGCCAAATAGAAGCTATAGATTCCATATTTATGTTAGCGCTCCCACTCAATTGCATTACCGTGTTCCCAAAATGTACGTATCACCCTGACCCAAAAGTAGGCTTAACTAACAAATCAAAGAACACGGATAACACTCTTGAGATTGAACCTAACCATATCAGGATTAAGATCATTTGATCTAGGATCAAAAGGTGATATTGAATTGAATAGATATTACGGTAAGTTTTAATATATCTAATCAAAGTTCAATATCGGTCCCTTCCGATGTATACTCTATACATCCGATACTGGTAAACTTTGCCAATGTCCTGGAAAGGACATAACACTTTTCCAAGGTGTAAGAATACCTATCGCTGATTATACCATGTCAGTCTAAATCCAGTGTTCTGACAAATCAGGGAATAAACTTTTGAACATATAATAAAGATTATATTCCACTGTGCTGACAACACTATAATCTTTAACAAACTCATATGTTCTGGACTTAAAAAGAATTCATACATTATATACATATAATCATGAAATAAATCATGTGAACCATGCAACATAAAATATTATTTCTGATCTTTATTAATAAGTAAATCTGATTATATGAAATGAGTTTTATTTAGGGCATAAAACCCAACACATAGTACTTATCTTGGCCTCCCTTGTGCAATGGGACGAAATAAGGATGCCATCTTGGGGTTTTTGAAAGATAAAATATAGAAGCGCATTCAAAGCTGGGAGGGTCGTTTCTTGTCTATCGCTGGGCGTGAGGTTCTAATAAAAATTGTAGCGCAAGCTTTGCCAAGTTCTGCTATGTCTGTGTTTTTATTGCCTCTGAAAACTTGTTCACATCTGGAAAGCATTATGGCTAAGTATTGGCGAAGTTCGAGTTGTAGGAAGCGTGTGAGCTTGTTTAGTTGGAGGAAACTATGCAAAAATAAGAAATCGGTGTTGGAATTTATTTTACCAGCATCTTAGATCTACTCATAAGTATGTTTATTAACATCCTAAATAAGAACTTTCTAAAACTGTAAAGTCCTTTTTTGGCAAGTTAGGTGACAAAATAATTTTTCCTTTTTATGGTAAGATTGCTATGCATTCATTTTCGAAATCTTACTTCTTTTATTCGGTTATTAGTTGCCATTTTCCTTGTTTGGAAAGTTGCACTTTCAGCTGAACTTTCCTTTGTTGAAAACTTCTCAAAAGAGAAGGAATTCTCTTTTGGAAAGTTGTCTTTTTTAGGGAAACTTTATTTATTGCCTTTTCCTTATTGATTTCGATTGTATCTTGATACAATCAGAATATCTAATCTGTTTTTGGCAGGAATCAAGCATTGAAAGAAGATCGGACCCGATTTTAGTAAGTTTCCCGTTCCTGGGCAGATCTGCTTCGTCAGCAACCGAATCTGATGTAGCAGATCGTGTTTGTTTTTGGAAAGTCTTTGTACAGTTGCTAATTCGATCTTGTGGTTGCCTCTTTGGTTTCTATGATCTATAAATAGAGCCTAGAGAGCAACCATTCGAATTACCTCTTCCATTATTCATTTTTTGCATTTATCTTTTGTGAGAAGAGAGTGTTTCTTTGTTTTGTGAGAGCCTAGTTGTTCACCTAGGTTCTAGTTGTTCTATTTCTGTTCTTACTCTATCCTAGAGGTTGTGAAGAACTACTTGACTGAACAAGAGATTGGTCTTCGGGAGAAGACTTGATAAAGCCTTACTTCGGGAGGAAGTAAGCACTTGGTCTTCGGGAGAAGACTTGTTGAAGCCTTACTTCGGGAGGAAGTAAGCACTCACACTTCAAAGACGAAGGGAGTTCGGGCTTGAAGGTGTTTCAAGAAGTCAGATTCATAAAGTGGATTACAAAGGATTGCGGCAATACTTTAGAGGGAGTCTAAACTTGTTTAAGTCAATTGTCTTTGTAATTTTGATACTTTATTAATTGATTTCATTCTCTGGGCGTGGCCCCGTGGACTAGGAGTGTTCGTGAGAACACTGATACCACGTATAAATCTCTTGTGTCAAGTTATTTATTTTTCTGTAAAATATTTTATATTCTGCCTGTTCAGATTTGTTGTAGCAGAATTACTTTCTGCTGCTGCAAACACTTACACTTTTATATTTTCTTATATACAACTGACATTTGCAAAAACATGGTTTTTCAATTGGTATCAGAGCGGGACACTAAACTCTTAGTGTGGTCCTATAACGTTTTTGTTAGAATGTCATTTTTTGCAGAAGGAAGTTCTATTTCTAGACCACCATTGCTTAATGACTCTAACTATCCTTACTGGAAAGTTAGAATGAGAGCCTTCATCAAATCTCAAGATGAGAAGGCGTGGAGAATGGTTCTATCAGGTTGGTCTCCTCCAGTTGAGACAGATTCTTCAGGTAATACTATTATAAAATTTGAACTGGAATGGTCTATTGAAGATGATAAGCTATCTGCCTACAATAGCAAAGCCTTGCATGCTATCTTTAATGGTGTAGGTGAGGGTTACATTAAACTTATATCATCTTGTGTTTCTGCTAAGGAAACTTGGGAGATTCTTCAAACTCAGTTTGAAGGAACTTCTGATGTGAAAAGATCTAGATTTATCATGCTTCAAACTAAATTTGATGAGCTTAGAATGTCTGATAATGAAACTTTAACTGAATTCTATGAAAAATTATCTGACATTGCTAATGAATATTTTGCTCTTGGAGAAAAGATTGATGATTCTGTTCTTGTGAGAAAAATTGTTAGAGTTCTTCCAGAAAGGTTTGATACTAAACTTTTGGCAATGGAGGAAGCTAAAGATTTTAGCACTATGAAAGTGGAAGAATTGATGGGTTCCTTACGTACTTTTGAATTAAATCAACAGATTAAACAAAAAGACAAACCCAAATCCATTGCTGATAAAGGTAAAAGTATTGCTTTGAAAGTTGCTGATAATGAAAATTCTGATAGTGAATGTGATGATGAGATTGCTTTATTAACTAAGAATTTTCAGAAATATATGAAAAAGATGGGAAATAAAAAGAATATTTCGAAAGGTTCAAAAGGTAATACTTTCATTAAACCATCTGTCTCTAACAAAAAGGGAATTCAGTGCAGGGAATGTGAAGGTTTTGGGCATATTCAATCTGAGTGTGCAAACACTTTGAAAAAGAATAAGAAAAGTTTCAATGTCACTTGGAGTGATGATGAAACCGAAAGTGATGAAGATATTACTGAAAATGTTGCCCTAACCTCTGTTATGACTAATGTGTTGTGTGATTCACAGGTGAAAGATAGATTGGTATGTCTGAATAATACCACCAAACAAGAGGAATCAGATTCAGATGAGTCTGAAATCTGTGAAGAATCGCTTGCTGAATTATACAAAGTCATGTATGAAAAATGGATTCAGGTTGCTTCTGAAAATAGAGAGTTGAATAAATTGAATAAAAAATTGTCTCACCAGATTGAAATGTGTGAGTTGAAAATAAAAGAATATGAGACAAGTGTTTGTGATAAAGATGAAAAAATCTCTCTATTGAAGAAGGAACTTGAAAACTTTAAGAAAAATGTTCAAATGCTTAATCCTGGATCTTCTATTTTTGAAAAAGCTCAGAATGCAGGTCAGAGAGGTTTTGCAGGCCTTGGTTCTAATGGAATGCAAAGTTCTGGAGTCACGAAGTTTGTAAAATCTAGTGTTCCAACGAATCACCGTGAGGCTACAAACTCTGCCGCAACTGTTTCACAGCCTGTGGCAGCAAGAACAGCTTCTGATGCTGCAAAATCTCCAGGATTTTCGAAAAGGGTAAGATCTCAGGTAAAAAGATTTGTTCCCATTTGTCATTTTTGTGGTAGAAAAGGACATATCAGACCTAAATGTTTCACATTGAACAACCTGTTTAAAACAAATTATTTTGATAATTTGAAAAAATCTCAAAAGAAACATAAAGGTTTGAAACAAATATGGGTGAAAAAGAAGTGTCTAGCTGGTTTTTCTGATAAAACTGCTGCATCTCAAATGTGGTATTTTGACAGTGGTTGCTCTAGACATATGACAGGTGACAAGGATTTTTTGACTAACATTCGGCCTATGCAATGTGGAGAAGTCACTTTTGGTAATGGCTTATCTGGAAAAGTTGTTGGTATGGGAACTCTAAATTTTGAAGGGTTACCTAGACTGAAAAATGTGATGTTAGTTGAAGGACTGAGGGCTAATTTACTTAGCATCAGTCAAATCTGTGATCAAGGGTTTACTGTTTCTTTTGATAGTGATCATTGTTATGTTCTGAATGATGACAATGAATGTATCTTGCAAGGATTTCGATCCAATGATAACTGTTACACTCTAACCCCTGTGTTTACTTGTCACTCAGCTATCAACAACACCACAGATCTGTGGCATGCCAAGCTTGGGCATATTAATTTTAAAAACCTGAAAAAACTGTCAAATGCAGGTATTGTTCGAGGTCTTCCCAAGCTTGGTAAGGAAAGTGAAGGTAAGTGTGAACCGTGTCAACTTGGGAAGCAATTAAAAATCACTCACAAGCTCAGAAAACCGATATCAATACCTCAAAGGTATTGGAATTGCTTCACATGGATCTTATGGGTCCAATCCAAGTTGAAAGTTTGAATGGTAAACGATATATCTTTGTGTGTGTTGATGATTTCTCTCGTTTTACTTGGGTAGATTTCTTAAGAGAAAAATCTGACACTTTTGATGCCTTTAAAACTCTTTGTCTGAGATTAAGAGTTGAGAAAGGTTGTAATATTGGGAAAATTGTTCGAATTCGAAGTGATCATGGTAAGGAGTTTGAAAATTCTGTGTATGATGATTTTTGCAAGTCTACAGGTATAACTCATGAATTTTCAGCTCCCAAAACTCCTCAACAAAATGGAGTTGTTGAGAGGAAGAATCGAACTTTGCAGGAAATGGCAAGAGTGATGTTAAATAGCAAGAAGTTGACAAAGCGATTATGGGCTGAAGCTATTAACACAGCTTGCTACATAATAAACAGAGTGTTTATTCGTCCAGGTACCTCAAAAACATCTTATGAAATCTGGAAAGGTAAGCGCCCCAATGTAAGTCATTTTCATGTTTTTGGATGTGTGTGTTATGTCTATAGAGATCGTGAGCATATTGGTAAATTTGATGCTAAAAGTGATGTTGGTGTGTTTATTGGATATTCCTTAAACAGTAGAGCTTATCGTGTTTATAACATGAGAACTCAAACTGTTTTGGAATCAGCTAATGTGGTTGTTGATGATTTTAGAGATTTTTCGAATTTTCCACGAAGCCAAGATAGATAGTCTCATGGATACTCCTCCAAAAGTTGTAACAGCAGATCCTGATGCAGCAGAACCCATTGCTGATGCTGCAAATGACGAATCTGCTGCTGCAACTGAAACAGGAGAACCAGAACCGTCTATCTCGACTCATCCAAACATCATCACTGACTCTATTCAGAAAGAACCAAGCACCAGAGTCAAACTGAATCATCCAAAAGATCTCATCCTTGGAAATCCTGAAGAAAGCATGGTAACTCGCAGAAGGTATATTAATTTAATCAGCTTTCTTTGCTTTGTTTCTCAATATGAACCGAAAAATGTGAAGGAAGCCATGACCTTTGAGGAATGGCTCAATGCAATGCAAGAGGAACTCAACCAATTTGTTCGCAACAAGGTATGGATTTTGGTCCGAAGACCAAAAGGTATAAATGTTATTGGAACAAAGTGGTTGTTTAAAAATAAAAGTGATGAGTTCGGTACAATTGTAAGAAACAAGGCTCGTTTGGTGGCACAAGGGTACACTGAGGTAGAAGGTATTGATTTTGATGAAACCTTTGCTCCTGTTGCAAGATTAGAATCAATACGTTTACTTTTATGTATTGCTTGTATTCTCAATATTAAATTGTTTCAAATGGATGTGAAATCTGCCTTCCTAAATGGTATTTTGAATGAGGAAGTTTATGTTGAGAAACCAAAAGGATTCGAAGATCCTCAATTTCCAGACCATGTATACAAACTTGAAAAAGCTTTGTATGGTCTGAAACAAGCTCCTCGTGCTTGGTATGAAAGGTTGACTCAATTTTTACTTTCTCATGGCTATCACAGAGGTAGTGTGGATAAAACTCTTTTCATCAAACATATAAAATCTGATTTTATCATTGCTCAAATTTATGTTGATGATATAGTTTTTGGTTCTACATCTAACCATGAAGTGCAGGTATTTGTTGATCAAATGAAAAGTGAATTTGAAATGAGCATGGTTGGTGAGCTTAATTTCTTTCTGGGTCTTCAAGTGAGACAAATGGAAGGAGGTACATTTGTATCTCAAAGCAAGTATGCTAAGAACCTTGTCAAGAAATTTGGCCTTGAATCGGCTAAGCAGGTAAGTACTCCTATGAGCACCACACTGAAATTAACAAAAGATGAGAATGGAGTAAAGGTAGACACTACACTCTATCGTAGCATGATTGGAAGTCTTTTGTATTTAACTGCTAGTCGTCCTGATATATGTTACAGTGTGGGAGTGTGTGCTAGATATCAAAGTAATCCTATGGAATCTCATGTATCAGCTGTAAAAAGGATTATTAGATATGTTAATAGCACTCTTGATTATGGAATTTGGTACTCGAAAGATACCAATTCAAATCTTGCTTGTTTTATTGATGCAGATTGGGCAGGAAATGCTGATGATCGAAAGAGCACAAGTGGAGGGTGCTTCTTTCTTGGGAATAATCTAGTATCTTGGCATAGCAAGAAACAGAATTCCATCTCCTTATCCACTGCCGAAGCTGAGTACATAGCTGTTGGCAGTTGTTGCACTCAACTATTGTGGTTGAAACAAATGTTGATTGATTATGGGTTTGATTTGGGTGTTTTGACTATTTTTTGTGACAATACTAGTGCCATAAATGTAAAGCCCGCTTAGTTAATTTGGAAATTAGCAGTTGTTTATGTTTAATTATGAAATTATTTATAGATATTTAAATAATTTATTATTGTTATTTATGAAATTCAGAAATGCATGATTATGTTATCAATAGTTTTTATATTTCGCATTTCCGGTGCCCGGTATTTTGGAACTCGGCGTTTGGCTCAGTAGAAATCGCAACTTAGTATGTTAGTAGTTTGGGGACGGGTTTTAGACATTGGGAATGTCGGGAATGGCCGGGAATTTAGAATTTCCCAAAAATACCCCTTTAGTATGATTTTTGTGATTTTATGGTGGAGGGGCAAAATGGTCTTTTTGCCCCATTAGTGTTTTGTCTTTTGTGGCTTTATGAAATGGAAAAATAAATGTTTATTTTATTATTACATGGCTGAAATAAAATGAGTAATGTGATTTATATTCTTCTTTTCTCAAACATTCAACACTTAGTCAATTTTAAAAGGAATTTTCAAAACACTCAAAGTTCTCTCTCTCTCTCTCTTTTCGGCCAAGGCTTGGCTGTGCAAGGGCTGGGTTTTGCTTGGTGATTTCAAGTGCTTTAGCTAGATCAAAGTGAATTTTCATTGAGGTATTTCTTGGCTTTAGTTTCTTACTTTGTTTTTCTTGAAATTTATGATGAAAATGGGTGTTGCATGCTTGAATCTTGGATGTTGTTGCTGCTGATTATTATTGTTGTTGTTCCTTGTTTAAATGTTGAAATAATTAGGTTTAATGAGATTGTATAGCATGCTTGAATCCTTGTTCTAGTTGGTTAAATGCTTATGTGAAAAAAGTTATGAATTTTTGAAAGAAATGGTCCATTTTGTTTCTGTGAAGTTGCTGGATGTTCTTGTGTGTTTTCAGAAGCTTATTCATGCTTAGTTAAGTAGAATTAACTAGGTTTGGTGCATGTTAGTGGATTTAACCAAGTTTTAGTTTTGGAACTCAAAGCTTGGTCTTTAATGGTGATTTTTGTATATGTGTTTTCTGGGTGGTTTTGATGCCTTGGATTTGTTCTAGGGATAGTTTAGAACAGGTCTGGAAAGTTTGGAACCAATTGGGGTTGAATTGGTCGAGTTATGAGAATTTTAGTTGGTTGCCTGCGAGGAACCGGAATTCCGGTTGTGCATCCGGAATTCCGGATGAGGGTTCAGTAATTCCCAGAACCGAAATTCCGGTTGGGCAACCGGTCTGCCGGTTGGGGAATTTTTCCGAACCCTAGTTTTCCTCGTTTTTAGGTTTTTAGGGGTATTTCCATGCTTTTTATCGATAGGGAAACTTTTAGTTCCAAGTTTTAGTCCCCGGGAAGTGATTTAGCGTGTCACTTATAGCGTTGTGATTTTTATGGTTTAGGAGCCGCAATCCGCCGCTCGGCTTCGGGCCCACAAGTTGACCGCACACCTGAAATCGGAATCCAAGTAAGATTAGTATAACAGTATGCATATGTAGAATACATGTTTAGCGAGCATGTAGGAAGCCTATTAGATTACATTAGTTGTATGTTGGCTTCGAACCATCCAACCCTGTCACGTCGGTACAGGCTGGAGTATGACCAGCAGCCGGAGTATGACCGGTTTGACCGATCAGGCTGACACTTGGTTGGTGGTTCCGTGCTATTGACGTATCCCGTCGGTACAGGCTGGAGTATGACCAGCAGCCGGAGTATGACCGGTTCGACCGATCAGGAGGATATAGTAACACGTCGGTACAGGCTGGAGTATGACCAGCAGCCGGAGTATGACCGGTTCGACCGATCAGGTTGTTACGTGTCAATAGTACCGTCCCTATGAACGTTCAGAACTCAGTACCATGTTGGACATGGCAGTAGTGGCTCAGTACCATGTTGGACATGGCAGTAGCGGGACTCAGTATCGTGTTGGACACGGCAGTTAGTATTATGTATGAGTATTATTATGCTTTTCTTACTGAGTCTGTCGACTCACAGTTTACGTTCATGTGTAGGTAAAGGCAAGGCTGTAGCTGATGGACCGTGAGCGAGCTTATGAGATTGTACATGTCGGGGCGGTTAGGCCTGGAGCGTACGATCCTCGGGACAGCAAGGCTGAGTTTTTGTAACTGGTCGTGATTAAACTTTTTGTAAATGATTTTATAATCGGGATCCCGAGTCTTTTGTAATATGGTTTATAAATTTAATTAAAAAAACAAAATTTTAATTAATCACGTTTTTCCATAAACCTCGTTGATTAGCAACGAGCTGCACAGTACATTTGAAAATCACGTAATACGCCTAGTTTAGTTAGGGTGTTACAATTTGGTATCAGAGCCGCCAGGTTGTCTTCCGAAGATCGTCACGACATGTACAATCATCATCAGCAGTTAGCTCGGTTCACGGTTCAGTAAGCCTTTATTGCTTTAGTAGTTTATTTTATTCAGTTATGAAAAAGAAAAGCCTGTTAGGAAGCATGTTAGTAGCCTGATAGTAGAATAGGCGCATGTTTCGTTTTTAATTTCCAAATTAAGCGGCATTAGTAAGCTCTCGATGATCGTGACCTGAAGTGCCAACTCGGGATTTCGAGGCGGTTCAGACTAGATGGACGCCAGACGAAATATTAGGAGTCAGGGCATCTCAGTCGGGTCAGATCAAGGTCGAAGAGCTCAGTTCCCCTCAAGTGTTTTGGGCCGAGGTAGAGGTCCCAGGGGCAGGGTTCGCGGTTGGAGTGATGTTAACTCGCCGCAAGCTGCCCAAGTGAATCAGGAAGCCCGGAATTGGGAAGTTACGGTTTGCGGAAATGCAAGCCCGGATAGAAGAGCAAGACCTCGAGATTCTGAGGTTGAGACAGCAGGGTGCTTCCGCAGTTCCAGTGCCCGTAGTTCCAGTGGCACCTGCCCCTGCTGCCCAGGCCGAGATAGTGGTGGCGGCCAGTAGATTGGAACCTTTGTACGAACGGTTCTGGAAGCAGGCACCTCCGGTTTTCCTGGGAGGTCCGGACGTGATGAAAGCCGAGCAGTGGCTGACGGTGATCCCCAAGATTCTAAACTTTATGGGTGTCACCGGGAACGGCAGAGTGGTGAGTGCCACTTTTCAGTTTTAAGAAGACGCTCTGGTCTGGTGGGACATGGTGTCTCAGATCCATGACGTCATCACTATGACCTGGGAAAGGTTTTAGGAACTCTTCAGCGTTAAATGTTATAACGAGGCGGTCAGAAGCGCCAAGAGGAAAGAGTTCGCCCACCTGACCCAGCGAGAGAATATGAGCATGACGGAATATATTACTCAGTTTAACCGGTTGGTGAGGTTAGCCTCGGGATTTGTGCCAACCGATTTCAGTAAGAAAGAAAATATCTCAATGGACTTAATGTGAAGATCAAGTATGACCTTATGATCACTACCGACGATAAGACTATCTATGCTGAGATGGCGAAGAAAGCATGGTGAGCTGAGGGCGCAGCTAGATGTATGTGGAATCAGTTAGGACTCCGGAATGTGGCGGGGCTCCTACCCCTTCTGCGTCAGGTTTCAGCAGGGGAGGTAGTGGTTCGGCCATGGACTGGAGGAGGAATCATCCACTGCATCCGGTGGCTCGAGGCAGAACAAGAGGTTCCGAGGGAACCAGAATCAAGGCGGTCGTCAGGGTAGTGTTGAGACCCGTTATTCCTACTGGAGTATCTCGTTAGTGAGAGGCATCCTCCGGGTGAGTGCTTGGGTCAAGGTTGTTTTTATGTGGCTGCTAGAATCTCTAGTAAATTGAATAGACCGTATGACAGATATGACTCAGGGTTTGGAACCCTTTTACCTGGCGGAGAATTGGTTATCTCCAATAGGTGGATTAGGTCTATGCCGATCAGGATAGATGGTAGAGATTTAAGTGCTGATCTGATAGAGATGAGTTTAGTCGAATTTGATATTATTTTAGGAATGGATTTCCTATCTAAATACTCGGCGAGCATTGACTGTAAAAGGAAGATGGTGGTCTTCCAACCGGAAAGTGAGGAACCGTTTGTATTTGTTGGTTCAATTCAGGGATCTCGGATCCCGGTGATCTCGGCTATGTCAGCGAGAGAATTGTTACACGGCAGTTGCTTAGGGTTTCTGGCAGTGGTGGTGGACACCACCCGGCCAGATACCATTCGGCCAGAGGACATCAGAGTGGTTCGGGAATTTTTGGACGTTTTTTTCCGAAGAACTTCCAGGGTTACCACCTCAGCGAGAGATTGATTTCGTGATTGACTTGGCACCAGGGGTGGATCCGGTTTCCAAAGCCCCGTATAGAATGGCTTCAGCTGAACTTAAGGAATTAAAGATTCAGCTCCAAGGGTTGCTTGACATAGGGTTCATTCGGCCCAGTGTGTCACCCTGGGGAGCCCCGGTTTTGTTCGTCAAGAAGAAGGATGGATCTATGAGGATGTGCATCGACTACAGGGAGTTGAACAAGCTGACGGTGAAGAATAAATATCCATTACCTAGGATCGATGACTTGTTCGATCAGCTTCAGGGGAAGACGGTCTTTTCTAAGATTGATCTCCGTTCGGGTTATCATCAGTTGAGAATCCGAGAGGAGGACATTCCAAAGACGGCTTTCCGCACTAGGTATGGACATTACGAGTTTCTGGTTATGTCATTCGGACTAACCAATGCTCCTGCAGCATTCATGGACCTGATGAATAGAGTATTCAAGGATTTCCTCGATATCTGTGTGATTGTGTTTATCGACGACATCCTCGTGTACTCTCAATCAGAAGAGGAGCATGAGTTACATCTTCAGATGGTACTGCAACGGCTTCGAGAACATAAGCTATATGCCAAGTTCAAGAAATGTGAGTTCTGGTTGTCTCAGGTGTCCTTCCTAGGGCACATTGTGAGTAAAGATGGGATCAAGGTGGATCCCGGGAAGATTGAATCCGTCAGGGATTGGCCGAGACCGAAGACAGTGACAGAGATCAGAAGCTTCTTGGGTTTAGCTGGGTACTACCGTAGGTTCGTGGAAGGGTTCTCCAAAATCTCAATGCCCCTAACCGAGCTTACAAAGAAAAATCAGAGATTTATTTGGTCAGATAAGTGCGAAGCTAGCTTTCAGGAGCTAAAGCAGAGGTTGATTATTGCTCCGGTACTAGCTTTTCCTTCGGACAAGGAGAAGTTCGTAGTCTACTGTGACGCATCCAAACAGGGTTTGGGGTGTGTATTGGTGCAAGCCGATCGGGTCATCGCTTATGCCTCCCGTCAGTTAAAGGATTATGAACAGCGATACCCGACTCATGATTCAGAATTAGCCGCAGTGGTTTTTGCACTGAAGATTTGGCGGCATTACCTGTATGGAGAGAAGTGTGAGATCTATACCGACCATAAGAGTCTCAAGTATTTCTTTACTCAGAAAGATTTGAACATGAGACAAAGGCGTTGGTTGGAATTAGTGAAGGACTACGATTGCGAGATCCTCTATCATCCCGGAAAAGCCAATGTAGTGGCCGATGCCCTGAGCAGAAAGGGTCCCGGGCAAGTAGCTAGCATGGTTCAGATCTCACCTCAGCTAGCAGAGGATATGGTTAGATCCAGCATTGAGTTTGTGGTAGGTCAGCTTCACAACTTAACGCTGCAATCTGATCTGTTGGAAAGAATAAAGGTCGCTCAGATGACAGATCCGGAGTTAGTGAAGATCCGAGATGAGGTATTGGCTGGTCAAGCCAAAGACTTTTCAGTGTCAGATAGTGGGATGCTTTTGTATAAAGCCAGGGTTTGTGTTCCGAACAGTGTGGAACTGAGAAATGAGATCTTTGAGGAGGCTCATTCTACCCCGTATTCTCTGCATCCCGGCACCACCAAAATGTACCAAGATTTGAAACCGTACTTCTGGTGGAGCGGTATGAAGAAGAATTTGGTAGAATTCGTATCGAGATGCCTCACTTGTCAGCAGATCAAGGCTGAACATCAGAGACCAGCAGGGTTGTTGCAGCCTCTAACCCTACCAGAATGGAAATGGGAAGATATTGCGATGGATTTTGTGGTCAGGTTACCTAGGACCACGGGTATGTATGATTCCATCTGGGTAGTGGTGGATCGATTTACGAAATCTGCTCATTTTCTGCCGGTTAGAACAACATTTTCAGTGGATCAGTTGGCAGAGTTATATGTCAGGGAGATAGTGAGACTTCACGGGGTACCGAAGTCTATAGTTTCGGACAGGGATCCGAAGTTCACCTCCAAATTTTGGCAAAGTTTGCAACGAGCAATGGGTACGAAGCTAAAATTCAGTACAGCATTCCATCCTCAGACAGATGATCAGTCCGAAAGGACAATTCAGATATTGGAGGATATGTTGAGAGCCTGTGTTATGGACTTTGAGGGTTCATGGAGTAAATATCTACCGTTGATAGAATTCTCTTACAACAACAGTTATCAGAGTACGATAGGGATGGCTCCCTATGAACTGTTGTACGGTAGGAAATGTAGATCCCCTATCCACTGGGATGAGACAGGGGAGAGGAAATACCTAGGTCCAGAGTCAGTTCAGCGGACCAATGAGGCAATAGAAAAGATAAAAGCTAAAATGCTTGCCTCACAGAAAGCGCATGTAAGAGTTACGCAGATCCGAAACGTAGAGATGTTGAGTTCCGAGTAGGGGACCATGTGTTTTTGCGAGTATCTCCGATGAAAGGGATTAAACGTTTCGGGAAAAGAGGCAAGTTATGCCCTAGGTTTACAGGACCTTTCGAGATTCTCGAGAAGATAGGTCAAGTGGCATATCGGTTAGCATTGCCTCCAGCCTTATCAGCAGTGCACAACGTATTCCATGTCTCAATGTTGAGAAAATACGTTTCAGACCCCTCTCATATACTCAGTTATGAGAGTCTTCAGCTTCAGCCAGACATGTCATATGAGGAACAGCCAGTGCAGATCCTGGATAGAAAAGATAAAGTCCTTCGGAATAAGACCATAGCATTGGTCAAGGTTCTCTGGAGAAACAGTAAGGTGGAAGAAGCCACCTGGGAGCTAGAGTCAGATATGCGAGCTCAATATCCAGAGTTATTCAGGTTAGATTTCGGGGACGAAATCCTTTTAAGGGGGGGATAGTTGTAAAGCCCGCTTAGTTAATTTGGAAATTAGCAGTTGTTTATGTTTAATTATGAAATTATTTATAGATATTTAAATAATTTATTATTGTTATTTATGAAATTCAGAAATGCATGATTATGTTATCAATAGTTTTTATATTTCGCATTTCCTAGTGCCGTATTTTGGAACTCGGCGTTTGGCTCAGTAGAAATCGCAACTTAGTATGTTAGTAGTTTGGGGACGGGTTTTAGACATTGGGAATGTCGGGAATGGCCGGGAATTTAGAATTTCCCAAAAATACCCCTTTAGTATGATTTTTGTGATTTTATGGTGGAGGGGCAAAATGGTCTTTTTGCCCCATTAGTGTTTTGTCTTTTGTGGCTTTATGAAATGGAAAAATAAATGTTTATTTTATTATTACATGGCTGAAATAAAATGAGTAATGTGATTTATATTCTTCTTTTCTCAAACATTCAACACTTAGTCAATTTTAAAAGGAATTTTCAAAACACTCAAAGTTCTCTCTCTCTCTCTCTTTTCGGCCAAGGCTTGGCTGTGCAAGGGCTGGGTTTTGCTTGGTGATTTCAAGTGGTTTAGCTAGATCAAAGTGAATTTTCATTGAGGTATTTCTTGGCTTTAGTTTCTTACTTTGTTTTTCTTGAAATTTATGATGAAAATGGGTGTTGCATGCTTGAATCTTGGATGTTGTTGCTGCTGATTATTATTGTTGTTGTTCCTTGTTAAAATGTTGAAATAATTAGGTTTAATGAGATTGTATAGCATGCTTGAATCCTTGTTCTAGTTGGTTAAATGCTTATGTGAAAAAAGTTATGAATTTTTGAAAGAAATGGTCCATTTTGTTTCTGTGAAGTTGCTGGATGTTCTTGTGTGTTTTCAGAAGCTTATTCATGCTTAGTTAAGTAGAATTAACTAGGTTTGGTGCATGTTAGTGGATTTAACCAAGTTGAGTTTTGGAACTCAAAGCTTGGTCTTTAATGGTGATTTTTGTATATGTGTTTTCTGGGTGGTTTTGATGCCTTGGATTTGTTCTAGGGATAGTTTAGAACAGGTCTGGAAAGTTTGGAACCAATTGGGGTTGAATTGGTCGAGTTATGAGAATTTTACTTGGCTGCCTGCGAGGAACCGGAATTCCGGTTGTGCATCCGGAATTCCGGATGAGGGTTCAGTAATTCCCAGAACCGGAATTCCGGTTGGGCAACCGGTCTGCCGGTTGGGGAATTTTTCCGAACCCTAGTTTTCCTCGTTTTTAGGTTTTTAGGGGTATTGCCATGCTTTTTATCGATAGGGAAACTTTTAGTTCCAAGTTTTAGTCCCCGGGAAGTGATTTAGCGTGTCACTTATAGCGTTGTGATTTTTATGGTTTAGGAGCCAGTAATCCGCCGCTCAGCTTCAGTTCCAGTCAGGTTGACCGGCACACCTGAAATCGGAATCCAGGTAAGATTAGTATAACAGTATGCAAATGTAGATTACATGTTTAGCGAGCATGTAGGAAGCCTATTAGATTACATTAGTTGTATGTTGGCTTCGAACCATCCAACCCTGTCACGTCGTTACAGGCTGGAGTATGACCAGCAGCCGGAGTATGACCGGTTTGACCGATCAGGCTGACACTTGGTTGGTGGTTCCGTGCTATTGACGTATCCCGTCGGTACAGGCTGGAGTATGACCAGCAGCCGGAGTATGACCGGTTCGACCGATCAGGAGGATATAGTAACACGTCGGTACAGGCTGGAGTATGACCAGCAGCCGGAGTATGACCGGTTCGACCGATCAGGTTGTTACGTGTCAATAGTACCGTCCCTATGAACGTTCAGAACTCAGTACCATGTTGGACATGGCAGTAGTGGCTGAGTACCATGTTGGACATGGCAGTAGCGGGACTCAGTATCGTGTTGGACACGGCAGTTAGTATTATGTATGAGTATTATTATGCTTTTCTTACTGAGTCTGTCGACTCACAGTTTACGTTCATGTGTAGCTAAAGGCAAGGCTATAGCTGATGGACCGTGAGCGAGCTTATGAGATTGTACATGTCGGGGCGGTTAGGCCTGGAGCGTACGATCCTCGGGACAGCAAGGCTGAGTTTTTGTAACTGGTCGTTAGACGACTTTTATTTCGATGTAACAGTTAAACAGTTAAACTTTTTGTAAATAATTTTATAATCGGGATCCCGAGTCTTTTGTAATATTGTTTATAAATTTAATTAAAAAAACAAAATTTTAATTAATCACGTTTTTTCATAAACCTCGTTGATTAGCAACGAGCTGCACAGTACATTTGAAAATCACGTAATACGCCTAGTTTAGTTAGGGTGTTACAATAAATATTTCCAAAAATCCTGTTCAACACTCTAGAACAAAGCACATTGATATAAGACACCACTTTATTAGGGAACTTGTTGAAAATAAATCATTGCAATTAGAATATGTTGATACTGAAAAACAATTAGCTGATATTTTCACAAAGGCCCTAGATGCAAGTCGCTTTGACTCCCTCAGAAAATTTTTGGGAGTTTGCATTGTTTAATTTTATCTGTTCATAATTCTTGTACAAATAATAGTATGTGATTCTTCTCTAGCTCTTAATCATCTATCATTGTATTTTGACAAATCATGTTTATGCTTTTGGTTTATAATTAGTTAGGATCTCAGTCTGATCATACTTTGTGATGTTGTGCTAAAAGGTTCATGTTACTCTCTATGTGTGTCTAGGATTAAATAATGTTCTTATACAGAGTTGAGCAATTTTTGTTTCAGTCTTGTCAGGCCCCTTGCTGGAATAGAGCTACCCATACTGAGGTGTGAAAGCCATCTGATGAGTAAGCTGGAACATTGTAATTAGCAACTATGATGAGGATGCACTACCATAGAAAAGGGCTACCTTCAGTATGGTGTGAAAGCATCCAGTTGCGGGATCAAATTGAAAAAGGCGAAAATGAAAAATCTTGCCAAGGACAATGATCCTATTTTCACTGCACACACTTATGTCTGACAAGTGTGTTCAAATCTGTAAGTCTCCTCCATTAAAATTAAATTGATAATCCTGGTTCACAATTTTCAGTAACATGCATATCTTTTTCCACAACATCAATTAAGTATGATTATTTCATGAGATACTAATTAGTTATTTTCCTTAAAAGCATAACATGTAATTCATTTTGTCAATTGTCAATGATATTTGATTTCCTTTGCTTGGTTCGAATCACATATATTTATTGTACACATTATATTTTATTTTCGGTTTTATTTTAAATAAAAAAAAAAGAAAAAGAAAAAAAAAAGGAGGGAGGCGTGTGACTTGCTTCATGGCTTAAGAAAATCTTGTGCATAAATGGTAAGTATCAACATTCATTCTCTCTTTGATTTATTATGATATTTTTCCAAGTAAAGATTAATCTTTATATGGTAATGTGCCTTTATTCTTGAAAGATTGATTTATTTTTGGAAAAATTTGTTGGCATTTCTAGTTTCCTTTTATTTTTTTAAAAAAGGGGAAAGGAGTTGAGAAGTGGGCGGTTTCCTCTTTTGGTTCATGGGCTGGCGGTTACCATTTGAATTTTCAAAATTGGTTTCCTTTTTCTTGTTTTGATTCCAAGGTTATATAAACCAAATTTTGACACTTATTTCACCACCTACCCGAACCTTCTTCTTGTTTCTTTGTCTGTCACTATTCATCTTCTCCTTCAATTCCAAAATGGTGAGAACCAAGAATCTAGGGCACACTAAAAGATTAGAAGAAACCGTTCCAACTCCTTCTAGTGCTCCCCCTGCTGCTTCAGTTCCTCCTCCTGCTGTTGCAAAGCATGGAGATTCATCGCTTCCCCAGCGTGAATCTCAAGCCGTGAAGCCAAAATGTCCACCCAAGCAAGTTGCTCGCAAATCGGTAAGGCCCTATCGCACCTGGACTTCCTCATCTGAATCCTCGAAGGAATCTCCTCCTCCATTGGCTGTTCCTCCTCCTGCTGCATCAATGGCTGGCACCTCTCCAACAGGCCCTTCCACTCGAACTCGAGCCCAGCAAGCCTCGGCTGAGAAAGAACTTCAAGCCTCTCAATCTCGAGAGAAGACTGTTCCTCCAGCCAAGAAGAAACTCAAGACTAATCCTCCCTCGGCTTCCTCGAGTTCCAGTTCAGAAGAAGAGGATCCAATGGAAGTCTCCTCAGACAAATCAGTATCTCTGCATACTGAGAAGGACAGTGAGGACACAGAACTCGAGCCAGAGCCTCCTCGTTCAAAAACTGCTTCTGCAACAAAGGCCACTGCTGCTGCCAAAGGCAAGCAGCCCATGGAAGATCCTCCATCTGGTAATAACCCTTCCTCTATCTCTGGTTGTCCAACTTTTTACTATCGAGACAATGAGCGTGACTGGAATCTCTATGCAACTCGTAAGTTTGAAAGTGAGAGGAATTATGATTTGCATGCCCATCGTGTTTATGGTATTGTAAAGTTCATTCAATTTCATCAATGGGAAAACACTCTTACTGGTTTCATTGGATTCATTGCTAACATTATTAAAGAGTTTTATGCTAATCTTACTGATGATTTCCTTGATGAGAACTCTAGACTGTATAGGAGAGTTTATGTTAGGGGTCACTGGTTCTCTTTTTCTGAAAAGGACATTGCTCAGGCTCTGCAATTGCCTGAGAATGTTTCTAATGCTGTGATGTCCATGGATCGTGACTTGATGCACTCTGAACTCACTGGTGCTCGTTCAGAATTGAAACCAGGGGAGAGTCTTCGAATTACTCACCTCACTTTTGCTCATGATTCCCTTATGCGGTTTGCACTAAGCAATTGGGTTCCAAATTCGAACAAGACCGTGGTGTCTCAAGAAGTGGCTACACTCCTATACCGCATCACCTCTGGAACTTCCATTGATCTAGCCTCTCATATTCTCAACCAGATTGTCTCCTTTCGAAGAGGTAAAAAGCCAACCTTCAAACTTGTATTTCCAAATCTAATCTATAAGGTTTTATCCTCTCAGAAGAATGTGGCCCAAGCACATGAAACACTTGAGCCTCCCATCACTGGCCCTACATTCCAACCTTCTGAATATTTTGATGGTGTGTTCCAAAAACGGCCAAAGGCTGGTGCTGCTGCTGCTTCTGCTGGTGCAAGTTCAGGCTCTGCTGCTGCAGAACTCCTGGAAGTCAAGTCTGAACTTCAGAATGTGTATACACGTCTTGAAGCAATGGCTGATGTCCAGCATGACATGTCCAGGCAACTGTCCACTTTGATTAAACTTTACAAAGCTTAAAGTGTTTTAGTTTGTTTCTTTTTCCTTTGCTTTTTGTTCTTTGTTCTTTGTTTACTTTGGCACTCCGATAAACAAAAAGGGGGAGAGATATTTATTTTTTGGTTTGTTGCCCAACTCTGGACCCTTTTTTCAGGAGGAGTTGTGGTTTGTTAGTACTTGTGAACTTAATGATTAAAGTTAGCATGTTCTTTGTTTTTATTGTGATATTCGATTGTGTTACTCAGGGGGAGTAGTATCGTTTGCTCTTGCTAACTTTGCATTGCAGGTACTTTATGGAAAAAATTATTTTGTTCATCTAAAGTGCCAAAGGGGGAGATTGTAAAGTCCTTTTTTGGCAAGTTAGGTGACAAAATAATTTTTCCTTTTTATGGTAAGATTTCTATGCATTCATTTTCGAAATCTTACTTCTTTTATTCGGTTATTAGTTGCCATTATCCTTGTTTGGAAAGTTGCACTTTCAGCTGAACTTTCCTTTGTTGAAAACTTCTCAAAAGAGAAGGAATTCTCTTTTGGAAAGTTGTCTTTTTTAGGGAAACTTTATTTATTGCCTTTTCCTTATTGATTTCGATTGTATCTTGATACAATCAGAATATCTAATCTGTTTTTGGCAGGAATCAAGCATTCAAAGAAGATCGGACCCGATTTTAGTAAGTTTCCCGTTCCTGGGCAGATCTGCTTCGTCAACAACCGAATCTGATGTAGCAGATCGTGTTTGTTTTTGGAAAGTCTTTGTACAGTTGCTAATTCGATCTTGTGGTTGCCTCTTTGGTTTCTATGATCTATAAATAGAGCCTAGAGAGCAACCATTCGAATTACCTCTTCCATTATTCATTTTTTGCATTTATCTTTTGTGAGAAGAGAGTGTTTCTTTGTTTTGTGAGAGCCTAGTTGTTCACCTAGGTTCTAGTTGTTCTATTTCTGTTCTTACTCTATCCTAGAGGTTGTGAAGAACTACTTGACTGAACAAGAGATTGGTCTTCGGGAGAAGACTTGATAAAGCCTTACTTCGGGAGGAAGTAAGCACTTGGTCTTCGGGAGAAGACTTGTTGAAGCCTTACTTCGGGAGGAAGTAAGCACTCACACTTCAAAGACGAAGGGAGTTCGGGCTTGAAGGTGTTTCAAGAAGTCAGATTCATAAAGTGGATTACAAAGGATTGCGGCAATACTTTAGAGGGAGTCTAAACTTGTTTAAGTCAATTGTCTTTGTAATTTTGATACTTTATTAATTGATTTCATTCTCTGGGCGTGGCCCCGTGGACTAGGAGTGTTCGTGAGAACACTGATACCACGTATAAATCTCTTGTGTCAAGTTATTTATTTTTCTGCAAATATTTTATATTCTGCCTGTTCAGTTTTGCTGTAGCAGAATTACTTTCTGCTGCTGCAAACGCTTACAGTTTTTATATTTTCTTATATACAACTGACATTTGCAAAAACACAGTTTTTCAAAAACGATAAATTAAACACATATAAAGTTTAAGAAACCTTACATTGGGTGCAGCGAAATTAAATGACTCCTTCCGTTCAGATCTCTAACCCTTGTATCCTTTCTGTAGCAGAGTATTATCAAGATCTGAACCTGGATCTCTTTCTCTGAATCCTTGATGCTGAATCGCCTTTGCTGATGATCTTTCTGTTGGAAATTAATTTACCAGGATCTTAGATCTACTCACAAGTATGTTTATTAACACCCTAAATATGAACTTTCTAAAACGATAAAATAAACACATATAAAGTTTAGGAAACCTTACATTGGGTGCAGCGGAACATAATGACTCCTTCCGTTCAGATATCTAGCCCTTGATTCGTTTCTGTAGCAGAGCATTATCAATATCTGAACCTGGATCTCTTTCTCTGAATCTTTGATGCTGAAACCTCCTTCTTGCTGACAGTCTTTCTTCACGATCTTCCTCATTATGATTGAGGTATCACTTGATGTGTGTGGGCACTACTCTAATCACTAAGGATTTCGAAATCTCAATGAGGAAGAGAGAGAGAGTGGGTTCAGCCAAAGATAGGGAGAGAGAAGGCTCAGTTTTTTCTGAATGAAAAAGTAGAAAATTTTAAGTGTAATTTTTCTGAAGCCTTCACTATCTATATATAGCATTCCACTAGGGTTAGGTTTGAATTATTTGGCATTAAAATAATGAAAATATCAGTTTAAATTTCCTATAAAAGTGGTTGGCCATGCTTAGTGGATTTGGGCCTCACTTTTTGCAATTTTGCAGTTTTATCTTTTCTGCATCTGATTTTCTCAAAAATGCCAATTTTTTAATTCAACCATTTAAATTCCAATTCTAACTATTTAATAACTATAAATAATTATTAAATAATATTGTCATTTATCATATTTATTAATTGAACCATACAAAGTATCATAATTAACAAATATGCCCCTATAAACTCTTTCTTTACAATTTCGCCCTTACTTAGTGAAAATTTCACAAATAGACATAGTCTAATTTGAGAATTATAACTGATTAATCAAAACCAATTACATGAGTCTTACAAGCAATATTATCTCAACTAGTGGGGGGACCATGGGTCTATATAACCGAGCTTCCAATAAGTAGATCAAGAATTTAGCACTAAAATTTACTAACTTATTAATTCTTCGTTGAATCCACGCATAGAACTTAGAATTGCACTCTCAGTATATAGAATGCTCTATATGTTCCACCATATAGACACATCATTAGTTATCCATTGTTATAATCCTAATGTGATCAATGATCCTCTATATGAATGATCTACACTGTAAAGGGATTAAATTACCGTCACACCCTACAATGTATTTATTCCTTAAAACACTTGACCCCGTATAAATGATATTTTAGCTTATGTGAAATGAGTACTCCACCATTTATGTTCGTTTGGTCAAGCTCGAAGGAGATCATCCTTTGCTTACTATTCGCCAGATAGAAGCTATAGATTCCATGTTTATGATAGCACTCCCACTCAATTGCACTACCGTGTTCCCAAAATGTACGTATCACCCTGACCTAAAAGTAGGCTTAACTAACAAATCAAAGAACACGAATAGCCTTTCAAGATTGAGCCTAATCATAACAGGATTAAGAACATTTGATCTAGGATCAACTAGGCGATATTGACTTGAATAGATATTACGGTAAGTTTAATAAATCTAAGTCAAAGTTCAATATCGGTCCCTTCCGATGCATACTCCATGCATCCAACCTGAGCTTTACTTTAACCAATGCTCTGGAAAGAACATAGCACTTCTCCAAATGCAAGTAAACTCTGTTGTAGATTATCATATCAGTAAAACCCTATGTCTGATAAATCTAGGAAACTTTATTCACATAGTCATGTTTACTTTCCAATGTGTTGACGGCACAATAAACAGGATCAAGTATGTGAAAAGGGTTTCAGATGAATTCATACATTATGTACATATAATTATGAAATAAATCATGTGAACCATGCAACATTAAATGTTATTTCTGATCTATATTAATAAGTAAATCTGATTATATTGAAATGAGTTTTATTTAGGGCATAAAACCCAACAAACTCCCACTTGCACTAATATAAAACAAAAAGTGTGTTTCAAATAATCTCAACACCTTGATATACAAATCAAGTGTAGTAGTAGTAAACTCCTCGTAAAAGGATCTGAAAGGTTGAATTAACCACAACCTTTTCTCCACCATTACTCTTCCTTTAATCACAAAATTATTGATAATGTGAAATTCCTCTCTATATGTCTACTCTCTTGGGATACTGGATTCTATATCTTTGGCAACTACATTTGGTTAATCAGGAAATTAACACTAGTAGTTTAAGGCAATTTGGATTGATGCCAAAAATGTATAGAACTTTCCTTAGATTGAATAAGTACCTTTCCTGCAGCTTTAACATTCAGTCTCTCTCTGGTAGACCTAGAGACTTCAGATAGGTTTTTACACTTCTCTAAAATCACTATTCCACCCCCAGAGTAACCACCATCTTATCAGAAATATTTACTAGCACATAGGCAAATTTCGAAATCTGATATGGTGTAGTCTAAGAGTTTTAAACACACCCTTATAGACTAACATATAGTTCCTCTTCTTAATCTTAAAATTTACTTGATTGTCTTCCAATGTTCTTCTCCTGGATTAATCTGATACCTACTCATTACTCCCACTCAACAGCAGGTGTCTGGTCTAAGGCATACAAAAGCATATCTAAGACCTCTCACTGTTGATATAAGAAATTCTTTCATGGCTTTATCTTTTCTGGAATAGTTGAGACTTTTCCTTAGATAAAATCTATGCCTAAGAAGTTGTGAAGCTTCTATAGATTGCCATTAGAAAGAAAATGCTTCAGCATCTTACTAAAGTAAGTTGCTTGCATTAGAGTAAGTAATTACCAGGTATACCACAAGCCATAGGTTTAGATAAACTCAAACCTATAATACTAGGAACAGGAAGTTTGTTAAGTCCATTGAATAGACTTATAAACAAAAATTTCCTTTTATGTCCTTGTAATAGAAAACTTTTGGTTACTCCATGTGAATGGCTTAAACAATAGTTCTATTGGCTTTCTTCTTGGTTTCTTATCTTGACAATCCATTACTTGTTTAAACTCACAAGGGATTTTAATCACTAGTGTCTCCCAAGTCATAAGGTGAGTTCCTAGAAACTCTCCCACTACGACAAGGCACCGTGAATTATGTCTAAGAAAACTAAATGGTATTGATCTCTTCGGTTGTGACAAGACAACAGAGGCAGTGGGATCATCATATGTTATATAAGATGATAGAACACTTTTGGAATCAAGAATTAAATATCTCCTTTATTTGCTACTTGTTTTTCAGACTTAGTCATTTTCTTAGAAAAGTAGTATTTGTTTGAACAAACACTTTCTTATCTATTGACAATGGGATGGTCCACCCCTAATCACTTAGAATAGCTAACAAACCATGGTTAATGGTTCTAGCTTTTCTTAAGATTTTGATTAGGTCATCCATGAATCTAGTAATGATTTACATTAAGTACCCAACCATTACATCATTCTGAAATTGTATTACCATAGAAGGATTTAGGCAACAACTAGTAACTAATCATCAATATGCAACTCGAAATTTCTGGGGAGGTAAGTTTGGATATAATTCAAAAATCAATTTAATGATCTTTGAACTGCATATCTACTAACTATTTCTCCACCCCTATCAGTTCGCAAGATCTTTAACCACTTACCTTAATGGTTTTAACCATTGCTAGAAATTAATGAAATTTTTCAAACATTTCAAATTTCTTTGCTAAAAGGTATAATCTAGAGTTATCGTTTTAAGAATACAACGAAAAACTCATATCCACCCCTGAATGTACATCCATCTGCGAATGAGATGAACTACTTTCAGTGGATATAGGCATATTAACTCTTTGCAGAGATTGATCTTGTCAAATCCACTATGAACAAGATACAAATGCCATAGATTAAACAAAATGTGGTAGTGTCTTTTGATGACTTAGGTTTAGTTACATCAAAGAGTTCTTAGAATACTGCAAGTGGATCCTGGTCACAGAATACCTAACTCATATTCCATACAGTTTGAATTCATTAATAGAAGATGGATATTAAACACTTGAAAAAGTGTAACTGTATTGTATTCTGGAATTAGAAATATAAGAAAATTTCTATTTGGAATCTAAAATTAAAGTCAAAGACTTAAATTTATACCAAATATTATGAGTAATTCTATCTTGGACCAGCACTACTAGTTAAACTCTAAGTCAGATTTGCCCATACAAGTAGGAGATTTCTAAGATTGAGGATTTATATCAATTGGGAATAGAATTTCGGGATTATAATCATATGCGTCATATAAAATGACATGAAATGATTTATAGACCATTCATCCAATGATATGTTTTTAAAGCTAATTCGAAATGAATAAGCTAAGAGGAATTAGGATAATTTCGTTTAAAATAAGAATCCAACGATGCTTTCGATTAGCGAAAGACAAAGTAATCTTATTTATGTAATCTTCTTGTTTCATATTGTAAAAATACTAGTCTAAGGTGTCATCAATTGATGAACAGTTAGATGTCGCATATACAATACTTATCTTTTGAGATCTTACACTATTATGTATGTCTAATGGTGAAAATCCACTAGGGATTTATCTCATTAGATAAACAAACATGTTGGACCAAAAATGAAGATTCGAAATTAAACTACAACTTAATAACAGAAAATAACATGGTTCAATATAAATTCATACACAATTCAGAAATTATAAACATATAGCAAGTAGGAATGACTAGTGAAAATACTAAAACATACAATCCTAAATAATTTCCAAGGTTTTCAATAAACTGATACAGTGTCCCGGTAGGCGATAGTCAAAGCATCATTTATTGAATAGAGTTGTCAGCTCATCTAAAATAGAAACCATTCTAGCAACCTTTTATTCGATCAAAATAAGAATCCAACGTTGTCCCGGTAGGCGAGAGTCAAGGTTATTCTCATTTCATGAGCCTCTACCATTGTTTCATGTTTCATAAGTTTATCTCTAAGTAGTCACCGTAGGGGAGAGTCTAATAGAGATGAAAACTTACAAAACACTTATCAAATGAAAACTTACGGTGTTAAATGCGTTCAACGAATAACCATCCATAGGGGGACGAAGTCTAGCGTCTCGAGGTTATATTGAAAACATTTAACTTTTGTAAGACCAACAATGGAGATCGAATATCTTAATAATAATCAAGCTCATTATTTAAAGTGAGTTGTATTTTCTTTGATTCTCTTTATTTAATTTATTTATTTTAAATATATATTGTTTTAAAATTTCCAATTTAGAATGAAAAATTCTAAATATAAATTTTAATTTAATATTTATAAATTTTACTTAGATGGATATAAAAAATAACATGAATTATTTCCATCTTAGTAATAATTTCCAATAAATATTTAGAAAAATATTCAATTTAAGTTGTTACAAAATTAATATAAATTAATTTACAACTCAAATTTAATTTTCTAGAAATATATATTGCATTTCGAAAAATTAAAGTATTTAAGAATACAATTTTCGAAAATGCATGTTAAAATAAAAAATTAATCCTGGAAAAATTATTCTAATTTAATGTTGGCCCAAAATTAATTTACAAAAAAAAATATAATTTTCTTATTTAATTAAATATATAAGAAAAATTTCAAATATTTAAGTATGATGATGAAAATCAACTTAAATATTAATTTTCTATTTAATTAAATACACTAGAAAAATACTTCAAGCAAAAATATCATCTATCTAGATTTTCCTTTGACAAATTAATTCAATTTCTAATAATATACTTTAATTCAATTTATTTTAAATTAATCAATAAATGAAAAAATCATTGATTTAAGTTGATCCAAGAATTAATTAAAATAAATAATTAATTTACAACTTAATCTATTTTTCAAGATAAAATTCGAAATTCTAGCATTTAAGAAATGCAATTTCGAAAATTGATTAATAAAATAAAGAAAAAATATATTTTGAAAATTATTTAAATTTAGTTGAAAAAATAAATTTCAACTAAAAATAATTTTCTATTTAATTAAATGTCATGAAAAAGAAATATTTAAGTATGATGATAAAATCAACTTAGATATTTAGTTTTAAAATTAATTAAATGTATTAAATTCAAGAAATAAATAATTAAGTGTAGAGAAGGCTTAATTATTAATCTCTAGTTTAATACTAGGAAAAAAAATATACTTAAAATAAATTGTACCAAAATTAATTATTTAAATAATTAATTTCACAATGTATAATATTTTCCTATTTAATATTAGAAATAATAAGTAGTCTAGAAATAAATATCTAGAAAATATCTTATTTGACTAAGTATCTTTTCCACAAAATTTGAAAAAATATCTAATTTAAGTTGTATTAGAAAAAATCTAGAACTTAAATATTTTTCAAATTTAAATTTAATTAAATATCAAAAATTAAGTTGTAACTACTTAATTTGAAAATATTTCATTTTAAGTTAATATTCGAAAAGATATTAACTTAAAAAATATCTAAAGAATCTTAATAACCAATGCCTAAAATTCCTCAACTTAATTTTGAAATTTGAAATTCAAAAGATATTCAGATTTAAGTTGGTTAGTTGTAGATAACTAAATATCAACTTAAATAAGAATATTTAATGAAAAATTTAAATTAAGTTCCAGAAAGAATCTAGATGGTTATAATTCTATATTTAATTAAATACAAGAAAATACATATAGTTTAGCTTAGAATAAAAAATTCTTTAAACTATATTTTTCTTAAATTAATTTCAAAATAAATGAAATTAATTATGTTGCTAATCAATTTTATTAGGTTAAACTAGTGTTATTAACCTAGTACAGTCATTCAAATCAGGCAAATGGGCCTTTACAATTGGGGTGGTTTGTGTGAGGGGGTGCTGGGTTCAGTATGTCGTACCCACTTCTATGGCTCCCAACTCTCACACAAGGCCCAAAAGAGAGGAATTTAACCTTAATAAGAACAACTGTTATTAATTGAATATGCCCAAAAACTAAATGGGCCTAAATAAATTATATCAAAAACTATGATAATTTATTTTAGCAACATTAACCTATATGCATCTATAATAAAATTAAACACATAGGCTCACACAGGCACACTTTGGATGGGTCCTATCATGTTGCTAGGTCATACACAGATGAAAGAAGATTGTAAATATACCTGTTACAAATTTTTAACTTGACCAAGGGAGCCATCAGATCATTAGATCTGGCAAAAAGTAACCATGCCTATTTGCAATCAAGTAATAATAGGTTTTGAAAACTTACACATAAGCTAAAACACATACTCCTGCAACAAGGTTAGCTGGATAGTTGGATGTAGGATTTATTTAATTTTAAATTAAATATTTAATTTCGAAATTAATTAATTAAATAATAAAAAAAATTCGAAAATTTTAAAAAAGAATTTGAAAAAATTCGAAAATTAAAAAAAAATAAATTTAAAATTAAACCTACAATTTTGAAAAATTAGGTTTCAACCAACCTAAATATCATTTCAAAAATTTGCTAACTACTTTTAAATTTTAAATGTTATTTTAAAAAATAAAAATTAGAAAAGATAAATGAAATATCTTTTCAGATTTTAAATTTAATTTAAATAAATAAAATAACAAAATTTAAAAGTTAACAAAATATCTTACATCTATTTAAAATTACATGATTATAAATATCTTATTTTAAATTTAAATAAGGTCAAAATATCTAAAAAGATTTAATTTAAAAAAAATCTTAAAAGATAAGATATAATTAAAAATATCTTAAAAGATTTTATAAATATCTTATAAAATCTGACCCTTAAATTTAAAAAAAAAAAATAAGATATAATCAAATTTAAAAATAAGATAAATTTTTAAGCAAGAACATAGATACTAAATCTATTCAAATTCAAATTACACTAATATCTTGAATTAAATTTAAAAAATATTAAATTAATTCAAAATGATAATTAGACTTGAATTAGGAATAGTAATAGTATAAATACAAAACTATACAAAAAATTGGAAGTTAATTCCATGAAAAAGCATGAAAAATCGAAGAAAAACAAAAAAATTCGAAACTGTACGGACAGATTTGCGATCGCAGGAAAATATCAGCACAGCCCCGATTTTTTCAAATCTTCAAAAAATCATAACTAATTCAAATAAAATCCAAATTAAGTTCTGTAAAAGGCTAACTTGCTTAATTTTTTCCATACTATCCAATAAAAATAATTCCAGAAACAAAATCGCAATTATGTTTCACGAAAATTTACAAACATCAATCAATCATCAAATAACACTCAATACAACATGATACCATCCAAAGAACATACAAACAATCGTTTTAAAGTCCAAATTTCTTGCAAGTAAATCAATTACCATGGCTCTGAGGCCAGTTGTTGGAAATTAATTTACCAGGATCTTAGATCTACTCACAAGTATGTTTATTAACACCCTAAATATGAACTTTCTAAAACGATAAAATAAACACATATAAAGTTTAGGAAACCTTACATTGGGTGCAGCGGAACATAATGACTCCTTCCGTTCAGATATATAGCCCTTGATTCCTTTCTGTAGCAGAGCATTATCAATATCTGAACCTGGATCTCTTTCTCTGAATCTTTGATGCTGAAACCTCCTTCTTGCTGACAGTCTTTCTTCACGATCTTCCTCACTATGATTGAGGTATCACTTGATGTGTGTGGGCACTACTCTAATCACTAAGGATTTCGAAATCTCAATGAGGAAGAGAGAGAGAGTGGGTTCAGCCAAAGATAGGGAGAGAGAAGGCTCAGTTTTTTCTGAATGAAAAAGTAGAAAATTTTAAGTGTAATTTTTCTGAAGCCTTCACTATCTATTTATAGCATTTCACTAGGGTTAGGTTTGAATTATTTGGCATTAAAATAATGAAAATATCAGTTTAAATTTCCTATAAAAGTGGTTGGCCATGCTTAGTGGATTTGGGCCTCACTTTTTGCAATTTTGCAGTTTTATCTTTTCTGCATCTGATTTTCTCAAAAATGCTAATTTTTTAATTCAACCATTTAAATGCCAATTCTAACTATTTAATAACTATAAATAATTATTAAATAATATTGTCATTTATCATATTTATTAATTGAACCATACAAAGTATCATAATTAACAAATATGCCCCTATAAACTCTTTCTTCACAATTTCGCCCTTACTTAGTGAAAATTTCACAAATAGACATAGTCTAATTTGAGAATTATAACTGATTAATCAAAACCAATTACATGAGTCTTACAAGCAATATTATCTCAACTAGTGGGGGGACCATGGGTCTATATAACCGAGCTTCCAATAAGTAGATCAAGAATTTAGCACTAAAATTCACTAACTTATTAATTCTTCGTTGAATCCACGCATAGAACTTAGAATTGCACTCTCAGTATATAGAATGCTCTATATGTTCCACCATATAGACACATCATTAGTTATCCATTGTTATAATCCTAATGTGATCAATGATCCTCTATATGAATGATCTACACTGTAAAGGGATTAAATTACCGTCACACCCTACAATGTATTTATTCCTTAAAACACTTGACCCCGTATAAATGATATTTTAGCTTATGTGAAATGAGTACTCCACCATTTATGTTCGTTTGGTCAAGCTCGAAGGAGATCATCCTTTGCTTACTATTCGCCAGATAGAAGCTATAGATTCCATGTTTATGATAGCACTCCCACTCAATTGCACTACCGTGTTTCCAAAATGTACGTATCACCCTGACCTAAAAGTAGGCTTAACTAACAAATCAAAGAACACGAATAGCCTTTCAAGATTGATCCTAATCATAACAGGATTAAGAACATTTGATCTAGGATCAACTAGGCGATATTGACTTGAATAGATATTACGGTAAGTTTAATAAATCTAAGTCAAAGTTCAATATCGGTCCCTTCTGATGCATACTCCATGCATCCAACCTGAGCTTTACTTTAACCAATGCTCTGGAAAGAACATAGCACTTCTCCAAATGCAAGTAAACTCTGTTGTAGATTATCATATCAGTAAAACCCTATGTCTGATAAATCTAGGAAACTTTATTCACATAGTCATGTTTACTTTCCAATGTGTTGACGGCACAATAAACAGGATCAAGTATGTGAAAAGGGTTTCAGATGAATTCATACATTATGTACATATAATCATGAAATAAATCATGTGAACCATGCAACATTAAATGTTATTTCTGATCTATATTAATAAGTAAATCTGATTATATTGAAATGAGTTTTATTTAGGGCATAAAACCCAACACTTTCTTCACGATCTTCCTCACTATGATTGAAGTATTGCTTGCTTTGTGTGGGCACTACTCTAATCACTAGGGTAAGTTCGAAAATCAAAGGAAGAAGAGGGAGAGTGAGTGGCAGCTAGCGAAGAGAGATAGGAGGCTCAGGTTTTTCTGATTCAAAAAGTGTGTTATTTTCCTGAAGCCTTCACTATCTATTTATAGCATTCCACTAGGGTTAGGTTTGAATTATTTGGCATTAAAATAATGAAAATATCAACTTAAAAAGCCTACAAAGGTGGGCGGCCATGGCTTAGTGGATTGGGCCTTGCTTTTTGCAATTTTGCAATTTTAACACCTTTTGTATCTGATTTTCTCAAAAATGCCAATTTCCTAATTCAACCATTTAAATGCCAATTCTAACTATTTAATAACTATAAATAATTATTAAATAATATTGTCATTTATCATATTTATTAATTGAACCATACAAAGTATCATAATTAACAAATATGCCCCTATTAACTCTTTCTTTACAATTTCGCCCTTACTTAGTGAAAATTTCACAAATAGACATAGTCTAACTTGTGAATTATAATTGATTAATCAAAACCAATTACATGAGTCTTACAAACAATATTATCTCAACTGGTGCGGGGACCATGGGTCTATATAACCGAGTTTCCAATAAGTAGATCAAGAATTTAGCACTAAAATTCACTAACTTATTAATTCTTCGTTGAATCCACGCATAGAACTTAGAATTGCACTCTCAGTATATAGAATGCTCTATGTGTTCCACCATATAGACACATCATTAGTTATCCATTGTTATAATCCTAATTTGATCAATGATCCTCTATATGAATGATCTACACTGTAAAGGGATTAGATTACCGTAACACCCTACTATGTATTTTACCTTAAAACACTTGACCCCGTATAAATGATATTTCAGCTTATGTGAAATGAGATCTCCACCATTTATTTTCGTTTGGTCAAGCTCGAAAGAGATCATCCTTTGCTTACTATTCGCCAGATAGAAGCTATAGATTCCTTGTTTATGCTAGCGCTCCCACTCAATTGCACTACCGTGTTCCCAAAATGTACGTATCACCCTGACCTAAAAGTAGGCTTAACTAACAAATCAAAGAACACGAATAGCCTTTCAAGATTGAGCCTAATCATAACAGGATTAAGATAATTTGATCTAGGATCAACTTGGCGATATTGACTTGAATAGATTTTACGGTAAGTTTAATTAAATCTAAGTCAAAGTTCAATATCGGTCCCTTCCGATGCATACTCCATGCATCCAACCTGAGCTTTACTTTAACCAATGTTCTGGAAAGAACATAGTATTTCTCCAAATACAAGTAAACTCTTGTTGTAGATTATCATATCAGTAAAACCCTGTGTCTGATAAATCTAGGAAACTTTATTCACATAGTCATGTTTACTTTCCAATGTGATGACAGCACAATAAACATGATCAAGTATGTGAAAAGGGTTTAAGATGAATTTATAAATCAAATAGACAAGCAATTGATAAAGTGAACCAAAACATACACAAATGAATGAAAAATACTTCTGTTTCTTTATTGATGTTGAATAAAATAGATTACATTGAAATGGAGTTTTATTTAGGGCATAAAACCTAACAATCTGGTGGGATGGGTTTTCGGAGTTGGCATGAGTATAATCTCTCGTTGTTGGGTAAGCAAGGTTGGCGGTTACTTCTGTACCAGGATTCCCTTGTGGGTCGGATGTATAAGGCTCGATATTTTCCTAAATGCTCATTTTTGGAGGCCGAGTTAGGTGGTAATCCAAGCTTTATATGGCGGTGTGTCTTTGCGTCACAAAAGCTGCTCAGAGATGGTGACCGTAGGAGAATAAGATCTGGTTCAGCTACTGAAGTGTTAAACACACCTTGGCTTTTGTCTGAGGCTAGCCCGTGTGTGGTATCTAATCATCCGACACTGGTCAATTGTAAAGTGTCTCAATTAATGAAGCCAGATAGTAGACAATGGGATTTGGAGCTTATTGAGGACTTGTTTGAGTCCCGTGATGTGGAGCTCATCAAACAGGTGTCTTTGAGTGTTAATCTTGGGAGTGATAGTTGGTTTAGAACAAGGATCCAACTTGTTTTTTCACAGTCAAAAGCGCCTATACTCACTTACAGTTGGTCAATGGTAGTTGGAACTCATCCATGGAGTAGGATGTTGGGAAGATGTTGTGGAAGATTAAAGCCCCTCCTAAGGTTTTATATTTTGTTTGGAAAGCTCTTTCGGGTTGTTTGCCTACACGTACTCAGCTACATAGTAAACATGTTCCTGTGGATTTACATTGTGTGTTTTGCAATTTTAGGGAAGAGTCAATTTTCCATGTTTTAGTTCAATGCTCCTTTGCACATTCTTGTTGGCTTCGATCAGCGTTAGGTGTTGGCCATTCTGTAGCTACCAATTTTTTTGACTGGTTTATGGAAGTGTTGACAGTAGGCAATATGGGGTTGGTTGAAGAAGCTATCATGGTTGGTTGGGCAATTTGGAAGGCTCGGAATGATATGCTTTGGAATGGTAAAAGTTGTAGTGCTGCTGATGTTGTTTGGATGGCTCGTACCACTCTTCGACAATGGACGTCTGCTCAGTCTAAGAGGCTGGACTCGGTTTCCCTGGCCTCTAATCGCACTAACACAAGAGAACACTGGTCCAAACCGGCTGCTGGTCAGTTAAAAATTAATGTTGATGGGGCAGTTTTTGAAGACACAAATGAGGTGGGGACTGGTTTTGTCGCACCTGGCTGTGATGGCTATTAATTGAGGCGCTTTCAACTATTTCTTCTGTCAGTTGCCGACCCGAAATTGCAGAGGTTCTAAGTGTCAAAGAGGCACTTAGTTGGATAAAGAAGAATAACAAGTCAAATGTCATTTTAGAGACAGATTGCATCTTAGTTGTTCAAGCTATTCTTAGTTCGGTATCTATGCCTTCTATTTTTGATTTATTTGTTCAAGATTGTTAATTTATTTTATCTTCTTTAAGTAATGTTTCTATTGGTCATGTTAAACGGTCTGCTAACAAAGTCGCGCACTGTATGGCACGTGGTGCTTGTTATTGGTCAGGTCGTCGTTTTACTGAGAGTGATGTTCTCCTTGCTCTTTAGTCTATTATTTTAGCGGATGTTTCTGTCTAATAAAGATTATTTTTTATTCAAAAAAAATTATTTTTTAAATAAAATAAAAAATTTTAATCAATTTTAGTTTAAATATATTACATTCAAAATCATAATATTACAATTAAAACAAACTATTAAATGCACTACAAATACCACCTTAAAACAATCCTATATATATGAAAGATAAAAATGTCATAAACAAGACAACTGTAATTGGCTAACACGATAAAATCTACTTTAACTATATACATAATAAGGGACACAAAAATCCAGGTGCTCTACTTGGTTTTGACTTTCTAACTATGCCTAATTGATGCTTTGTTTGGACAAATTAATGCATTGTTATGACCAAAAAGGCTGCTATAAAGCTAAACGAATTTCTCCCTCTTCGATTGGTAGGAAAGTCACTCGTTTCTGAAAAAATTGGCAAACATTTGTATCAGCACTACTCAAGATATGAAGAAATCAATGAAGAGAAAAAAAGAAAACGATATATATAAAGTCTAGCTGTTCTGTATCTATTCCAAATTACAATAACAAAAAAACATTAAATGAAAAGACATATATTATTTGCGATATTTAGCATTCTACTATTTAATTAAATTAGTTCTTATGCCACTCACAAAAAAGGAAAAAAAAAATTAATACTTATTATGCATACCCATGATATTCCCTACATATACATCATTTTATGTTTTTAATATAATAAGTTGTCTCCTAGTGGTCATTTAGTAGATAAACATGCAGTGTCAACTATATGACGTGGCATGCATAGGTGATGTTTCTTTTAATTTACCAATTAATTATAGATAGTTGAGTTTTGCTAATTACTGAAGAAATGTCCTCATAATTCAACACTTCAACATATTGAACCAGCTTCATATAAAAAAATGGAGACTATTTGACCAAAGCAAATATACCCATACATCAATGTTATCTGCACACCTTATTAAATACGTACCAACATTTGAATAATTCTGCCACATCATCATCTTAAGCAATAACTTTATCATCACAAAAAATAATAATACCAATAAGAATAATAATAAAAATTATGCAATTACTAGCACAAAACCAACTTTTATTTTCAATTGTATATTATTATTATCATTATTATTATGCCAAAAACAGAAATAATAAGGATTAGAAGGAAAAAAACAGAGGTCGAACCGTTAGGGGCTGAAGACATTGACTTTGGCTTTGTCAAACATGCTAGCACTTAATTTTTTTTAATTTTTCCTTTTTAGGCCAAGTCACTTACTTGTAGTTAACAATACAAAAATACAGGCGATTTTTCCGGGAATCCATGACCAAAATTTTGATAATAGCCTCTAAATATTATAATTGAGAGTCAATAGCCTCTATAAATTGACCCAATTGACCAAATCCAGTAGGTAAATCCATTCAACTAACATTTCTACATAACAACATTTTTTTTTGAGAAGTACATAACAACATTTGTTATCGTCTACTTCTTTATCTTCTTTTTCCTCAAAAGAATATATATTTATACGCTTAATTTCTCAGTTCGTTATCAAGTAACAAATTATGAATTAATTAACATAAATATATATATATTCCAATTCTTTTAGTAGCAAAATAAATAAAAAAAAAAAACAAATTGCAGGCCTAGAGACATGGTAATGGTTACCTTTCGGACCCATTAAAGCAGAGCAATTAGTCCACTTATCCAACTATTGGTGATCTATAACAATTATTGGTGACCAAACACTTCTCTAAAATGTATATGAAAACGCTCCCAGCAGGCCTACAACGCCTTATTAATAATGTTAGGAAAATGGTCACACTCTTTTCTCTCTCTCTCTCCTTTTCTTCGGTATTATATTATATATATAATATATATGTATATAATGGTCTATGTCATCACTTATTCTTTTGCTAGCTATTTCTTTGGCTACGAGAAAAGGCAGTTGGCATTGTTAATGGTTTGATTGTCACATTTGAACTTTTTTTGTTCTCCGAGTGAGTGGCACTATATTAATATAGGTTATAGGTTTATATGAATATATTGATGCATGAGTATGTAATTCTAAAAATAATAAATCATATATAGTTGCATCACACAACAAACAATTGCTACTAGCTAGCTTTGACTCTTTAACTAACCCATCTCGTATACAAAATAGAAAATCATATTAATTTCCGGTAACTAATATACATCATTAGTCAACACAATGTTTTTTCATAGGTTGGTAACTAAATTAGAGTGGTGAAAAAGACTAATATTTGTGATCATTGGGGTCATTGCATATAACGTATCACTTACCACAGGTCTCTTTTGTCAAACCTATACTTTTTCTGATCTCCTACCCTATTATTAGGTTTCATTTCAAAATCTCAACCTCTAAAAGACTAAAAACCATATATAATATGTATACATATATTTATATTGTTAATGATATATTAATATTTAGTTATCAAACAAAAATGTTAGCCAATAAAATCTCACTCTAGTGTTTGTCAATTTTGACATATAACTTATTTTATTTTCGAGAAAGAAACATATAAACTATTTGAGTATTAAAACAAAATGGTGAAGATAGAATTTTAGTAGTTGATAAATATTAGTGTAATTAAATCAATAATAATAAAAAAAAGAGTATTAAAACAAAATCTCTATTTCTCAAGATATAGTTATAAATATTCAAACGTGTTTACTACAAATCAAAAACTCTGTCAACCATGTGAATTGAAGTTTAAATATGTATAATTTAGTTTAGATATATAACATTCTAATGATACTTCAAAAATACTAATCATAAAATATTATTTTTAAGTTGTTCATGCATAACACCAATTAATTCAAACTAACTTATTCTTAAAGTGATTTACGAACCAACACATCACATGAAAACTGGGAAATGGTTTGAAATAATAATAATAAAAAAAAAATAGTATTATTATTATTATTTAATTAAATAATAAAAAAAAAAAGACGTACCTCACGGGCCTTGTAATTCTCAGAAATGCTACCGAGACCGGGCTTCCGGCGCTCGTCACGGTGAAGCAACGCACCACTTTTTATCTCGTCCGCCGCATGAACAGTGGCGCGGCCACCGTTATTTTCCATATAAAGGCCAATAATTTTCTCAGCCACTTCGGCCTCATCTCTGCTCTCTTCCACCAATTTAGCAACTTGGGCTCTTGGGAGCCTCATCTTGACTCTGATTGGGCCAGAATTGGGAACAGCTGGCCCACCGGAAGAGACATGGCTGGAGGAGGCCCTTGCCATGGAAATGTCGGAAACAGCCCTACGAGACAGCATCAGGCACTCGAGTCGGTCCTTGGCGCTCATGTTGATCCCGGACTGTACCCTTCTCACCGATTTGTAATGATCCTGCTGATGATCAGAGGAAACCTTCGGAAGCTCCACTAGAAAATAGAGCTTCTTTGGTTTCAGCTCTTGTTGGGCCTCCAATGGCTTAGCTCTAACCCCAAAATGTTTTACAGCTTCTGAATCTAAGATAACATGACCTGGGTGATCCTTTACCACGTCCATAACTGTTACTGGCAGTTTCAGTTTGTATGTTTCTCCATTGATTTTCATCACCTTTACTTTCTTTCTTCCTCCTCCAATACTGTTGCCCATTCTTATTTTGCTTGTTCTTTCTCTCTCTCTCTCCCTCACTTTACCTTTTTATGTGTTTTGGATTGGATTCGTTATGAGGATTGTGGCACTACATGAGAACGTGGCTATTTTATAAATGGGGTTTTCTAGTTTAGGCGAATAATTTAATTAATGGAGGGTGTGATTGTGTCAAATCCTAAGGTGTGAAATTAAGGAAATACTCCTGAGATTCCTCCATCATTACGTGCGTATATTTCTACTAGGTGGGAACACATGGTTGAACTAAGGCAACGCTAATTTTTTATATTTATTTTTTATGAAAAAGAAAGACAAAACTAATTGGCTTGGTGGGTTAAAGTAAATCATTTTGTTTTGTCAATTTATAGGGACATGCCTAACTTTATTAACAGTGTATTTGTATTTATTAATGACTTTCGATCTACATGTTTCTTTCTTTATTAACATTAATAGGAATTTGGTTGTTATAGTTTGTTTTATTTGTTTTTAGAATAATTTGTGCTAAAAATATTTAAATTTAACTTTTTTTATAGAGAGATAAATTAGGTAATATAGTCGCTTTTCGCGCAGTTAATTTAATTTTTTTAATACGATAACAATCAAAATTATATTTCTAATATGGTATTGACTTCGCTTTTAGCCAACGACAATGAGTCTTTTTAATAAGCGATAAACGATATGTCGTAATGAGAATATGTAGTAAAGCAATAACAAGACACTAGAATTTTATAGAGGTTCAGCCCCGAGCAGTTCGGTAATAGCCTAATTCTCGTTATTTGTATTGACTTAAGAACAAGGAAGAAGCTTCCTTTTCTTATAGCTCTTACAATAGTATCTCTGAATATATAATTCTTAGATAGCCTTAGCTTACAGCGTTTCAGCTTATAATTTTTCCGTCCTTTGCCCAGTGAACATTCCTCACTATTTATAGGGCTGGAAACTTGAGGAGGAAGAGCTTACTCTCTCGTTACAATGCGCGTAAACAGAAAGATCGTGTGATCAATGTTGAATGCAAGGATCGTGGGATTGAGGCTAAATACACTGATAATGGGATCGTGTGTATGCCACATCCACGTAAGTTAATCCCAGAGTTGTAGGGATTGAGCCGGTGACTCATGATGTGTTGAGTTGAATTCGTTAAGTGTTGATAATTCTGCACGGCTCGTTAAGTATTCCATTCTGGATATGCCAGCGAGGCATCCTACTCGGCATATTGCTCCGAACAGATGCTCCAAGTAGAGTCCACGTGTCACCATTCTCGTGATGCCACGTCAGAGTGCCAAATTTGGGATAACATTTGCCCCCCAAGTCTGTACGGGACCTCCGAGGTTGCGTGTAGACTTATTCCGAGCTGGCTCTGCCTTTGGATGGGGATACGTGCCGAGCATGACCGTTCGAGACTCGATGTGAAGCTGACTAGGCGTCCCTTCAGTTTTCGGCTAATTAATGCTCTGACAATTAATATTTTGAAAATCCGAATTTCTCTCTCCATGGCTGATGGTTGTACTCGATTACTTTTGATTTCCCATATTCGCTTTTGAGGCGGGAAGCTGAGGCGTCTAAGGTTCCTTTATGTAAAGTTACCCTTTTGCCTATAAATACTCGGAGTACTGGCACATTACTCATTTTTATCACCCTTCGTTGCTAAGTAAACTCCGGAGTGAAAAGGGAGAGTTTTCTGGCTTCAGAGTTGCTGAAGTGCCTACAGACGATTGTTGGTTTGCTTGAACTCTGACATTCGAATATTTCAGTAAGTTTCTGATTCCTTTTATGCTTTCCTTTGCATGTTTACGCTTTGAATGTAACTATGTTGTAGAAATGCTTAGGAAACCCTAGGGTTAGAAAACTTCTGCGATTCTTCTTTTCCATGTCCTGTTGGGTTTTATGCCCTAAATAAAACTCATTTCAATATAATCAGATTTACTTATTAATATAGATCAGAAATAACATTTAATGTTGCATGGTTCACATGATTTATTTCATGATTATATGTACATAATGTATAAATCATCTGAAACCCTTTTCACATACTTGATCCTGTTTATTGTGCTGTCAACACATTGGAAAGTAAACATGACTATGTGAATAAAGTTTCCTAGATTTATCAGACATAAGGTTTTACTGATATGATAATCTACAACAGAGTTTACTTGCATTTAGAGAAATGCTATGTTCTTTCCAGAGCATTGGTTAAAGTAAAGCTCAGGTTGGATGCATGGGGTATGCATCGGAAGGGACCGATATTGAACTTTAACTTAGATTTATTAAACTTACCGTAATATATATTCAAGTCAATATCGCCTAGTTTATCCTAGATCAAATGATCTTAATCCTGTTATGATTAGGCTCAATCTCAAGAGGCTATTCGTGTTCCTTGATTTGTTAGTTAAGCCTACTTTTGGGTCAGGGTGATACGTACATTTTGGGAACACAATAGTGCAATTGAGTGGGAGCGCTATCATAAACATGGAATCTATAGCTTTTATCTGGCGAATAGTAAGTAAAGGATGATCTCCTTCGAGCTTGACCAAACAAAAATAAATGGTGGAGATCTCATTTCACATAAGCTGAAATATCATTTATACGGGATTAAGTGTTTTAAGGATTAATTACATTATAGGGTGTAACGGTAATCTAATCCCTTTACAGTGTAGATCATTCATATAGAGGATCATTGATCAAATTAGGATTATAACAATGGATAACTAATGATGTGTCTATTGTTGGAATTTATTTTACCAGGATCTTAGATCTACTCACAAGTATGTTGATTAACACCCTAACTATGAACTTTCTAAAACGATGAAATAAACACATATAAAGTTTAGGAAACCTTACATTGGGTGCAGCGAAATATAATGACTCCTTCCGTTCAGATATCTAGCCCTTGATTCCTTTCTGTAGCAGAGCATTATCAATATCTGAACCTGGATCTCTTTCTTTGAATCTTTGATGCTGAAACTCATTCTTGCTGAAAATCTTTCTTCACGATCTTCCTTACTATGATTGAGGTATCACTTGCTGTGTGTGGGCACTACTCATACACTAAGGTAATTTCGAAATTTAAGGAAGAAGAAAGAGAGAGTGGGTTCGGCCAAAGATAGGGAGAGAGAAGGCTCAGGTTTTTTTTATTCCGAAAGTGTCAGAAAAAGTGTAGAAATTTTGTGTAAATTTCCTGAAGCCTTCGCTATCTATTTATAGCATTCCACTAGGGTTAAATTTGAATTATTTGGCATTTAAATAATGAAAATATCAGAGGAAAAACCCTACAAAAGTGGCCGGCCCTATACATGTGGATTTGGGCCTCACTTTTTGCAATTTTGCAGTTTTATCTTTTCTGCATCTGATTTTCTCAAAAATGCCAATTTTTAAATTCAACCATTTAAATGCCAATTCTAACTATTTAATAACTATAAATAATTATTAAATAATATTGTCATTTATCATATTTATTAATTGAACCATACAAAGTATCATAATTAACAAATATGCCCCTATAAACTCTTTCTTTACAATTTCGCCCTTACTTAGTGAAAAATTCACAAATAGACATAGTCTAATTTGAGAATTATAATTGATTAATCAAAACAAATTATATGAGTCTTACAAGCAATATTATCTCAACTAGTGCGGGGACCATGGGTCTATATAACTGAGCTTCCAATAAGTAGATCAAGAATTTAGCACTAAAATTCACTAACTTATTAGTTCTTCGTTGAATCCACGCATAGAACTTAGAATTGCACTCTCAGTATATAGAATGCTCTATATGTTCCACCATATAGACACATCATTAGTTATCCATTGTTACAATCCTAATGTGATCAATGATCCTCTATATGAATGATCTACACTGTAAAGGGATTTGATTACCGTTACACCCTACAATGTATTTATTTCTTAAAACACTTGACCCCGTATAAATGATATTTCAGCTTATGTGAAATGAGTACTCCACCATTTATGTTTGTTTGGTCAAGCTCGAAGGAGATCATCCTTTGCTTACTATTCGCCAGATAGAAGCTATAGATTCCATGTTTATGATAGCGCTCCCACTCAATTGCACTACCGTGTTCCCAAAAAGTACGTATCACCCTGACCTAAAAGTAGGCTTAACTAACAAATCAAAGAACACGAATAGCCTTTCAAGATTGAGCCTAATCATATCAGGATTAAGATCATTTGATCTAGGATCAACTAGGCGATATTGACTTGAATAGATATTACGGTAAGTTTAATAAATCTAAGTCAAAGTTCAATATCGGTCCCTTCTGATGCATACTCCATGCATCCAACCTGAGCTTTACTTTAACCAATGCTCTGGAAAAAACATAGCACTTCTCCAAATGCAAGTAAACTCTGTTGTAGATTATCATATCAGTAAAACCCTATGTCTGATAAATCTAGGAATCTTTATTCACATAGTCATGTTTACTTTCCAATGTGTTGACGGCACAATAAACAGGATCAAGTATGTGAAAAGGGTTTCAGATGAATTTATACATTATGTACATATAATCATGAAATAAATCATGTGAACCATGCAACATTAAATGTTATTTCTGATCTATATTAATAAGTAAATCTGATTATATTGAAATGAGTTTTATTTAGGGCATAAAACCTAACAAACTCCCACTTGCACTAATATAAAACAAAAAGTGCGTTTCAAATAATCTCAACACCTTGATATACAAATCAAGTGTAGTAGTAGTAAACTCCTCGTAATAGGATCTAAAAGGTTGAATTAAACACAACCTTTTCTCCACCATTACTCTTCCTTTAATCACAAAATCATTGATAATGTGAAATTCCTCTCTATATGTCTACTCTCTTGGGATACTGGATTCTATATCTTTGGCAACTACTTTCGGTTAATCAGGAAATTAACACTAGTAGTTTAAGGCAATTTGGAATGGTGCCAAAGATGTATAGAACTTTCCTTAGACTGAACAAGTACCTTTCCTGCAGCTTTAACATTCAGTCTCTCTCTGGTAGACCTAGAGACTTCAGATAGGTTTTTACACTTCTCCAAAATCACTATTCCACCCCCAGAGTAACCACCATCTTATCAGAAAGATTTACTAGCACAAAGGCAAATTTCGAAATCTGATATGGTGTAGTCTAAGAGTTTTAAACAGACCCTTATAGACTAACATATAGTTCCTCTTCTTAATCTTAATATTTACTTGATTGTCTTCCAATGTTCTTCTCATGGATTAATCTGATACCTACTCATTACTCCCACTCAACAGCAGGTGTATGGTCTAAGGCATACAAAAGCATATGTAAGACCTCTCACTGTTGATATAAGAAATTCTTTCATGGCTTTATCTTTTCTGGAATAGTTAAGACTTTTGCTTAGATAAATAAAATCTATACCTAAGAAATTGTGAAGCTTCTATAGATTGCCATTAGAAAGAAAATGCTTCAGCATCTTACTAAAGTAAGTTGCTTGCATTAGAGTAAGTAATTACCAGGTATACCACAAGCCATAGGTTTAGATAAACTCAAACCTATAATACTAGGAACAGGAAGTTTTGTTAAGTCCATTGAACAACTTATAAACGAAAATTTCCCTTTATGTCCTTGTAATAGAAAACTTTAGGTTATTCCATGTGAATGGATTAAACCATAGTTCTATTGGCTTTTCTTCTTAGTTTCTTCTCTTGACAATCCATTACTTGTTTAAACTCACAATGGATTTTGATCACTATTGTCTCCCAAGTCATAAGAAGGTGAGTTCCTAGAAACTCTCCCACTACGACAAGGTACCGTGAATTATGTCGAAGAAAACTAAATGGTATTGATCTCTTCGGTTGTGACAAGACAACAGAGGCAGTGGGATCATCATATGTTATATAAGATGATAGAATACTTTTGGAATCAAGAATTAAATATCTCCGTTATTTGCTACTTGTTTTCAGACTTAGTCATTATCTTAGAAAAGTAGTATTTGTTTGAACAAACACTTTCTTATCTATTGACAATGGGATGGTCCACCCCTAATCACTTAGAATAGCTAACAAACCATGGTTAATAGTTCTAGCTTTTCTTAAGATTTTGATTAGGTCATCCATGAATCTAGTAATGATTTACATTAAGTATACAACCATTACATCATTCTGAAATTGTATTACCATAGAAGGAATTAGGCAACGACTAGTAACTAATCATCAACATGCAACTCGAAATTTCTGGGGAGGTAAGTTTAGATATAATTCAAAAATCAAATTAATGATCTTTGAACTGCATATCTACTAACTATTTCTCCACCCCTATCAGTTCGCAAGATCTTTAACCACTTACTTTAATGGTTTTAACCATTGCTAGAAATTTAAGAAATTTTTCAAACATTTTAACTTTCTTTGCATAAGGTATGTTGGAATATATTTTACCAGGATCTTAGATCTACTCACAAGTATGTTGTTTAAACACCCTAAATATGAACTTTCTAAAACGATAAATTAAACACATATAAAGTTAAGAAAATCTTACATTGATGCAGCGGAATTAATGTCTCCTTCCACTCAGATCTCTAACCCTTGAATCCTTTCTTTAGCAGAGTATAATCAAGATCTGAGCCCGAATGTCCTTCTTCTTCAAGTTTGATCCTTCACAGTCTTCCAATCTATGATTGAGTTACTGCTTGCTGTGTGTGGGCACTTACACTTTCACTAGGGTCGAAATTTATCAAGGAGAAAAGAGGAGAGAGGGTTTCGGCCAGGTATAGAAAGTGGGGAAGGCTCAGTTTTTCTGAAGAGAGAAATTTCTGTCAGATTACTAATGAAAGCATGTTATGTGACTGAGCCATCACTTTCTATTTATAGCCAACTACTAGGTTTAGGTTAGGGTTTATTTGGCATTAAAATAATGAAAATATTAATTTGAAAAACCTATTTAAGTGGTCGGCCATGGTGTAGTATTGGGCCTCACTTGATTTTGCAGTTTTATCAAATTTTATCTCTATTTTCTCAAAAACGCCAATTTTCCAATTCTAACCTTTTAAATGCCAAAACTAATTATTTAATAACTAAAATAGATTATTAAATAATATTGTCATTTAATTTAATTATTAATTAGACATATAAAGTCCATTAATAAATAAATAAACCTAGAAAACTCTTTTCTTTACAATTTCACCCCTGCTTAGTGAAAATTCATAAAATTAGACATAGTCTAACTTTAGAATTATAATTGATCAATCACGAATCAATTAATGAGTCTTACAAGGAGAATGTTCTCAACTAGAATGGGGACCATGGATCTATATGTTGAGCTTCCAATAAGTGAACCAAATTTACCAAGTAAATTCCTACTTATTAATTCTTCGTTGAATCCACTCTTAGAACTTAGAATTGCACTCTCAGACTTATATAGAGCATATTGTATGTTCCACGATATCAATATGCTATCTCATTTAACCATTGTTATAATCTTATTGTGATTTAAAGATCCTCTATATAGATGATCTACATCGAGATGGGATTTCTTCACCGTTCTCATCCCTCAATGTATTTTGCCCCTTAAAAAACTTAGCTACCTGTAAATGGTGTTTAGTGATCTAATAATTAGTCAGTTAAACAAGAGCTCATCCATTTACTTCTATTTGCTAAGCTCGAAGGGAATCATCACTTGACTTCTATACACCAGTAGAAGCTATAGATTCCATATTTATGTTCAGCACTCCCACTCAATCATACTATCATGTTCCCAAAATATACGCATCACCCTGACCCAAAAGTAGGCTTAACTAATAAATCAAAGAACATGAATAGCACTCCTGAGTTGAGCCTAAGCATATCTGGATTTAGATTCTTTTAATCTTAAGATCAACTACTGATATTGACTTGGAAAGATATGTATAACGGTAAGTTTGTAATATCTTAACTTAGCTGCAATATCGGTTTAGTCCAATGTATACTCCATACATTCGAAACTAGTATACTTTACTAATGTCCTGGAAAGAACATAACACTTACTCCAAGTGTAAGTATACATCATCGCTGATTATCACATTAGTGTAAATCCAATAACACTGATGAAACAGGGACCAAGTCTTTTGATTCATATGATCACAATCACATTCCACTGTGTTGACGATACTGTAATTGTAAATAAACATATGATCTGTATTTAACTGATTTTGTGTATAAAAGTAATAAACATATTAAACCACTAGCATGTAAAATTCATGCAAACATCAATCACTTCAAATTTCTTATATTGATAACTAATCAGATTGTAAAGAGTTTTATTTAGGGCATAAAACCCAACAAACTCCCACTTGCACTAACATAAAACAAACTGTGCAAATAGGTCAATCTGATGTCTTGATCTTCAGATCAAGTGTAGTATATTTGAATCCACCCAAACTTCTGGAAACTAGTTTATAAATTCACTTATGAAACATCCTTTACTATATACTTTACTCATCAAGGGATACTGAAATCTTTACTGTTTTAAAAGTACATCTGAATTAACAGAAGACATATCTCTCATATTTTAAAATATGTAATTGAGATAATCACTACTAGAAAATTAGGTTTTAGTGACACACATTGAGTAACTCTAAAAGTGTATGGTGACACTTCAACGCGCGTCACTAATGAGGGTGACTGGAAAGACTATTTTTAGTGACACTTCACACATGTCACTGAAACCTTTTGCATTCTTTTTTTGCGTGTCACTATAGGTGTATAGAGTTAGGTTTTGTCAGACTGAAAAGGTAACAGCCACACACATGAAGCGTCACTATATCTTTTTTGTTTCTTTTTTATTAATATTTATGGAGATATAGTGACACACACAAAATGTCACTACATTAAATATTTTTTTAAAAAAAATATTTAATTTGATTTAGTACAGATTGTATTAAGAATTTAAATTGTTATAATTATCAATTTAAATTGCAAATTATATATATTCAGATTTTATTTAAGTAATATAAATACATCTAGATTTTATTTAAGTAATATAAATACATCTGTTAATAACCAAAAAAATACAAAAAAATAATAACATTATAATTAACAGCAGTAATACATAATAAGTAATTAAAAAAATACAAGTATAATTTAAATAAAATACATAAACAAAATACAATAACAGTAAAAAAAATATGACTACAAACCCAAAAATTGGTATGAACAATACAAAAACAAAAAAAATAGATCTAAATGAATGGAACTTTTAAGAAGAAGCACCACTGCGAAGTTGGGCTTTTTTTTTTATTTGTTTGTTGCTAACTGGGTCTCGGCCTGTAATGCTGAAAGTGCAATTTTTGAGAACCAAACACAAAGATATTATCATTAATTGTTACCAATATTCTAAAACAAAATTAGCTCTTTCTTGACAGCTTCGTCTTTCTCAGACACAGTCAACTCAATGTGGCAATAGAAGGTTATTCTATATACGAATATATATAATAAAAATATTTTACAGCAACTAGAAAAACCATTACAATAGAACTACCTAAAATCATCATTAACCGGAGTAAGAGGATTGACTGAAATTTGGGAATCCGACCTCTCCTTTCGCTTCCCTGAAAAATAAAAAACAATCAATTCATCAAAATAAAGAAAATCATCAATTAAACTTTTAACCCCATTGACCCCAATACCCAGAAAACAAATTTTCTTAAAGTGAAACAATAGCTAATAAACCAAGTTACAAAAAAGTAGTCGTAATAACAAATTGAGTAAAGAAACATTTTTTAGGTACCTAATATGCGAGTCTCCGATTCTTCTGTGTCATCAGATTGTTTTGGAGATTTTGAGCCATGGCTAGGCAGTGGCTGACTTGACTGGAACGCCCAACACCCTGACAGAACCTATGGAAGGGAATGGCTTGTTTGTGGAGGCGCTCCATATGTCTAGGCCGCCGGAGAGGAAGAAAGAGGGAAAAAAGGATAGGTGGGCAAGGTCGCCGGAGGTGGCTGGGAGTTCTGCGGCTGCTACAGGGGAGAGAGAGAGAGGCGAGATAAAGAAGAGAAAAGTTAGGGCTTTTTTTGTGTTATGGTCTGATTGTTTGAGAAGAAAGAGAGAGAGAGAGGTGATAATTATATAAATTACTTTTTTCATTTTTATTTTTTCAGATTGTATTTTAGTTGGGGTTTGATAATATTTTTATTTTTTATTTATTTTAAATTACAGCTGCATTTTTTTTTTAAAAAAAAAATAGAGTATTGATATAGTGACGCGCCAGGTGTGTCAGGGCATATTAACCCACACGCGCTTGGCGTGTCATTATAAGTCTCAATTTTTCAAATTAATAAAAATAAAAAAAAAAATAGATTTTAATCTTTAGTGACACTCTATATTTTCAGTGACACACATTGCATGAGACTAACACGAACATTTAGAGTCTAATTGTGCATGTCACTAAAATTCACTCCTATCTATTTAGTGACCCGCACTTTTGTGCGTGTCACTAAATAGTGTCACTAAAAGGCCAAATTGTAGTAGTGAATACAGTGTAGACTTTTCTTCAGTGATATAACTTTCTGGTATTTTCGAATAGACCAAGTTATAGTTCTTCTCTGGTAGAGCTTGAATTATTATACAATAATTCCTCCACCCCCAAAGTAAGCACCATCTTATAGAAATCGAAATTAGATGGTGAGATACAAGGATAACTGATACACAGTTCCTTAATATCTAACATATAGATCACTTTCATAAATCTTTCTTGAATATCTTCTAATGTTCCCTATTTGATTACATCTCAGATGACTCCCACTCAATAGCAGATGTCTGGTTAAATAATACTTTTAACCTCTGATTGTTTAGAGAGTTACCTAGTTGTGACTTTTGTATTAGTCTTAAAACTTTAAGTTAAGACTAAGTCATCAACATAGCAGACTAGTATTTGAAGTGAAAAATACATGCCAGAGATAAAGTAATCAAAATTAAGATACCATCAAATTTTATGAGGATTAAGAATTCTTGGTTCAAGTCATTCGAATGGACTGAACTAGAGTTCTTTATCTTATTCTCATAATTCTGATAAGCTATTCCTATCCATGTGAATGGTTAGATTTGCTTTTCAGTAATGTTCTTAAGTACCTATCACAAGTATCAACCTAATGAAGATGGGTATAAAACTTTAAAATTCTCCCACTCAATTAAGGTAGTGTGAAACTTTAACAAAGAACTTTTAAAAGGTATCAAACATTTACTTACAACAGTAAAATCGAAATGGAACATACAATCAAGATCAGGAATTTATATTGACAACAGCTAACTCATTATATTACTACCATGTTTAAAGAAGATATGTGTTACATAGGGAATTGTGGAATGGACTCCACCCCTAAGAATATACATATAGGGTACTATGGATAACCTCCACCCCTAAGTATATAGAGATTATGATCCACCCCTAAAGGTTGTAAAGATCATGATTCTCTTAGTGTGATAGAGTTTATGTGGAGTTGAATACTATCCAGAGTTCATTAGATATAAAAGATCGTTGAACTGCATGGTTTTCTTAACTTTTCTCCACCCCTATCAGATCATAAGATCTTTTTATTAAACAAATTCTTAATAATTGTATTAGAATGAACAATTATTAATAAACATAGAAATATTTTCTAGTGTTTATATAATATAACTCTATGAAGAGTTGTAAATATTATAGAATTTGCATCAATAATAAAAACACTTACACATACAAACATACAAATATAATGTGGTAATAATTGATGAAGATAAAATTAAATGAAGCTCAATCTCATAAATTGCAATAGTGAATTTCGAAAATTATAAACTTTATTAATAAAAAAAATGTATTGCAACAATATGAGAGAAACAGGGATAAATATCCCTAACTAAAATCTGAAATCCAAATTGTCTTTAAACTAAAACAATTAATTCAAAATAAATTGAAGAGCTTCATCTTCATCTGGACGATTTCACCCTTGGTCCAGCTTGCTGATCCAACTCATCTGAGTTCAAGTAGCTTGGCCTATAAGAAGAAGAAAACAAATAAACAAAGTTAGTCCAGAATCATAAATCCAATTGGATAATAATTCACTAAAACTCTTAAAGTTTATAAATGGAAATACCTTGTTTCTTTGCAAGAAGTTTAGGACACTGGGGTTTCCAATGACCTTTCTCATTGCAGTAGAAACACTTTCCTTTAAGTGTAGCATCACCAGAAGGAGAAGCCTTTTTATTCTTCATGGCTTTAGTTCGCTTCTTGGTGTTGTTCCACTTCCTCTTCGATTTAGGCTTTGAAGCAGAGGCAACATTTGCTTCAGGTTTTATCGTCCCATTACCATTCCCAGGATTGTGAGGTTTACTCCCTTTCTTCTTGGGTCCTCCAATCAAATTTTCATAAGTTTGAAGGTCATTGACTAATTCATGAAAGTCAATTTCCTTCTTATTCATGACATAATTTGATGTGTATGGTAGAAATGCTGGAGTCAGGCTATTCAAGATAAGACTAACTTGAGTAGCACTGTCCATTTCAGCACCATGATCCTGGGCTTCTTGGAAATAACTAGACATGAGGAGAACATGGTCACGCACGTTTTGATGAGGTTCCATCCGTGCATTAATGTACTTCTTAGTCGCGTCAAAGCGTGACTGAAGTGATGCCTTACCGAATAGTTCATTTAACTTCGTCATAACTTCAGCAGCCTTCTCGGTTTTAGAAAACCGAGTTTTGAGGGTGTCAACCATGCTAGAAAGCATAAAGTATAGAGCTTTGTCATTTGCTTTCTGCCAACGCTCATACTTTTCTTTCACAGCTTTGTATACATTATCCCCAGGTACTTCAGGTGACGGCTCAGTTAAAACAAACAAGGCACTTTCTCCTATGAGAGCAATATTAATGTTCTCATTCCATTTATTGAAGTTAGATCCATTCAGCTTATTTTCAGTCAACAGTGATAACATGGGATTCATTTTGATAAAACAGGATACTACAAAATAATAGAAATCTACAAATAGAAATTAATAATGGTTTAACACAAAATCAATTCAGAAATTATAAGCACATAGAAAATAGGAATGATGTGAGAAAATACTTAAAAAATTCAATCCTAAATAATTTTCAAGGTTTTTCAACAAACTGATATCAGTGTCCCGTTTAGGCGAGAGTCAAAGCTACCATCCATTGAATAGAGTTGTCAGCTCATCTAAAATGTTAAACATTCTAGCAACCTTTTATTCGATCAAGATTGGAATCCAGCGTTGTCCCGTTTAGGCGAGAGTCAAGGCTATTCTATCTCATGAGCTTCTACCATTGTTTCGCAATTTGCAAGTCAAATATGGTCGCCACCATTAGGGTGATCTATACCATATAAAACACTTACAAACCACTTATCATGCGAGATTAAACGGTGCAAAATTGCTAATGAACGTTCCTCCATTAGGGAGGATTACTCACTAAAACAAACGCGGTGTAAAACCCACAATGGAGATCGAATATCTTAATAATAATAAAGCTCATTCTTTAATATGTATTTTCTTTATTATTCTAATAAATAAATTCTCATTAAATTCGAAATTAAGAATTGAAATTCAAAAATAAGAATTTAATATAATATTTATAAAATTATACTTAGATGGTGATTGAAATAAAATTAATTATTTCCATCTTAGTAATAATATTAAATATAAATATTAAGGAAATTAATTTAAGTTGAATTAAATTAAATAATTAGCAACTTAAAAATTTCCTTTGAGAATATATTTATTGAGTTCGAAAATTTAAAGTATATAAAAAAAATATACTATTTTCGAAAATAATAAAAAAAAGAAAAAGAAATACTTCAAGCAAAAATATCACCTATCTAGATTTTCTTTTGACTAGTTAATTCAATTTCTAATAATATATATATATTTTAAATTCATTTATTTTAAATTAATCAATTAAATGAAAAAATCATTGACTTGAGTTGGTCCAAGAATTAATTAAAATAAATAATTAATTTACAACTCAATCTATTTTTCAAGATAAAAAATTCGAAAATATTGCATAATTAAAATGCAAATTTCGAAATTGATTAATAAAATAAAGAAAAATATATATTTTGAAAATTATTTAAATTTAAGTTGAAAAATTAAATTTCAACCTAAAAATAATTTTCTATTTAATTAAGTGTCATGAAAAATCAATAAATATTTAAGTATCATGATGAAAATCAACTTAGATATTTAGATTCTTCAAGTTAATTAAATGTATTAAATTCAAGAAATAATAATTAAGTGTAGAGAAGGCTTAATTATTTATTTCTAGTTTAATACTAGGAAAAATATACTTAATAAAATTGTACCAAAATTAATTATTTAAATAATTAATTTCACAAAGTATATTATTTTTCTATTTAAATATTAGAAATAATATGTAGTCTAGAAATTACTATCTAGAAAATATCTTATTGGACTAAGTATCTTTTCAAAAATTTGAAAAATATCTAATTCAAGTTATATCGAAAAAATCTAAAACTTAAATAATTTCAAATTTAGATTTAATTAAATATCAAAAATTAAGTTGTAACCACTTAATTTGAAGATTCTTTTTTTAAGTTAATATTCGAAAAGATATTAACCTAAAAAATATCTTAAATATTCCATTTTAAGTTAATATTCGAAAAGATATTAACTTAAAAAAATATCTTAAGAATCTTTAATAACTAATGCCTAGGATTCCTCAACTTGATTTAAAATTTAAATCAAATATTCAAATTTAAGTTAGATAAGAAAAATCAGTTGTTACAACTAATTTATAATTTAAATATGAATATTTAATTAAACAAGCTCCAGAAAGAATCTAGTTAGTTAAAATTCTATATTTAATTAAATACAAGAAAAATACAAATAGTTTGTCTAGAAATAATATCTAAACTAAAATTGTTTTTCTTAAAATTAACTTTAAAATATTAAAATGAAAAAATAAATTTTCATATATTTTAAAAGTTAATTATGTTGCTAATTCAATTTTATTAGGTCAAACCCAGTACAGTTATTCAAATCAGGCAAATGGGCCTTCACAATTGGGGTAGTTCATGTGAGGGGGTGCTGGGTTCAGTATGTCGTACCCACTTCTATGGCTCCCAACTCTCACACAAGGCCCAAAAGAGAGGAATTTAACCTTAAAATAAATAACTGTTATTAATTGAATAGGTCCAATAGCTAGATGGACCTAAATAAAATCTATCATGGTGTGACATTTTATTTAGCAACAACCTATATGTATCTATATTAAAACAAAATAAACATATAGGCTCACACAGGTACACACTTTGGATGGATCCTATCATGTTCCTAGGTTATACACAGATGAAAGAAGATTGTAAAATTTACCTGTTACAAATTATTAACTTGACCAAGGGAGCCATCAGATCATTAGATCTGGCAAAAAGTAACCATGACTATTTGCAATCAAGTAATAATAGGTTTTAAAAAACTTACATACAAGCTAAAACCACATACTCCTGCAACAAGGTTAGCTGGATAGTTGGAAGTAGAATTTATTTAATTTTAAATAAATAATTTCGAAAAATAAATAATTAAATAAAAAATATTTTAATTTTCGAAAAAAAATAAAATTTAAAAAAATATTTAATTTCGAAAATAAAAAAAATTTAAATTTCGAAATTATTTAAAAAAAATAAATATTTGAAATTAAACCTACTTTTTGAAAAATTAGGTTTCAACCAACCTAAATATCATTTCAAAATTTGCTAACTACTTTTAAAAATTAAATGTTATTTTAAAAAATAAAAATTAGAAAAGATAAATGAAATATCTTTTCAGATTTTAAATTTAATTTAAATAAATAAAATAACAAAATTTAAAAGTTAGCAAAATATCTTATATCTATTTAAAATTACATGATTATAGTTATCTTATTTTAAATTTAAATAAGGTCAAATTATTTGAAAAAATTTAAATTTAAAATATATAAAATCTGACCTTAAATTTACAAATAAGATAAGTTATAATCAAATTTAAAAATAAGATAGATACTTAAGCAAAAAGATAGATACTAACTATTTTCAAATTCAAATTACACTAATATCTTGAATTAAATTTAAAAAATATTAAATTAATTCATAATGATAAAATAGTTATTGTATAAATATAGAACTACACAAAAAATTGGAAGTTAATTCCATGAAAAAGCATGAAAAAACGAACAAAAACGAAAAAATTGTGAGCTGTATGGACAGTTTTCGCGATCGCAGGAAAATTTCAGCATAACTCCGATTTTTTCAAATCTTCAAAAAATCATAACTAATTCAAATTAAATCTAAATTGAGTTCTGTAAAAAAGTAACTTGCTTAATTTTTTCCATACTATCCAATAAAAATAATTCCAGAAACAGATATTCAATTATTTTTAACGAAAATTCACAAACATCAATCAATCATCAAATAACACTCAATACAACATATACCATCCAAAAACAAACAAACAATCGTTTTAAAGTCCAAATTTCATGTAAGTAAATCAATTACCATGGGTCTGAGGCCAGTTGTTGGAATATATTTTACCAGGATCTTAGATCTACTCACAAGTATGTTGTTTAAACACCCTACATATGAACTTTCTAAAATGATAAATTAAACACATATAAAGTTAAGAAAACCTTACATTGATGCAGCGGAATTAATGTCTCCTTCCACTCAGATCTCTAACCCTTGAATCCTTTCTGTAGCAGAGTATAATCAAGATCTGAGCCCGAATGTCCTTCTTCTTCAAGTTTGATCCTTCACAGTCTTCAAATCTATGATTGAGTTACTGCTTGCTGTGTGTGGGCACTTACTCTTTCACTAGGGTCGAAATTTATCAAGGAGAAAAGAGGAGAGAGGGTTTCGGCCAGGTATAGAAAGTGGGGAAGGCTCAGTTTTTCTGAAGAGAGAAATTTCTGTCAGATTACTAATGAAAGCATGTTATGTGACTGAGCCATCACTTTCTATTTATAGCCAACTACTAGGTTTAGGTTAGGATTTATTTGGCATTAAAATAATGAAAATATTAATTTGAAAAACATATTTAAGTGGCCGACCATGGTGTAGTATTGGGCCTCACTTAATTTTGCAGTTTTATCAAATTTTATCTCTATTTTCTCAAAAATGCCAATTTTCCAATTCTAACCTTTTAAATGCCAAAACTAATTATTTAATAACTAAAATAGATTATTAAATAATATTGTCATTTAATTTAATTATTAATTAGACATATAAAGTCCATTAATAAATAAATAAACCTAGAAAACTCTTTTCTTTACAATTTCACCCCTGCTTAGTGAAAATTCATAAAATTAGACGTAGTCTAACTTTAGAATTATAATTGATCAATCACGAATGAATTAATGAGTCTTACAAGCAGAATGTTCTCAACTAGAATGGGGACCATGGATCTATATGCTGAGCTTCCAATAAGTGAACCAAATTTACCAAGTAAATTCCTACTTATTAATTCTTCGTTGAATCCACTCTTAGAACTTAGAATTGCACTCTCAGACTTATATAGTGCATATTGTATGTTCCACGATATCAATATGATATCTCATTTAACCATTGTTATAATCTTATTGTAATTTAAAGATCCTCTATATAGATGATCTACATCGAGATGGGATTTCTTTACCGTTCTCACCCCTCAATGTATTTTGCCCCTTAAAACACTTAGCTACCTGTAAATGGTGTTTAGTGATCTAATAATTAGTCAGTTAAACAAGAGCTCATCCATTTACTTCTATTTGCTAAGCTCGAAGGGAATCATCACTTGACTTCTATACACCAAATAGGTTATAGATTCCATATTTATGTTCAGCACTCCCACTCAATCATACTATCATGTTCCCAAAATATACGTATCAGCCTGACCCAAAAGTAGGCTTAACTAATAAATCAAAGAACATGAATATCACTCCTGAGTTGAGCCTAAGCATATCAGGATTTAGATTCTTTTAATCTTAAGATCAACTACTGATATTGACTTGGAAAGATATGTATAACGGTAAGTTTGTAATATCTTAACTTAGTTGCAATATCGGTCCAGGCCAATGTATACTCCATACATTCGAAACTAGTATACTTTACTAATGTCCTGGAAAGAACATAACATTTACTCCAAGTGTAAGTACACATCATCGCTGATTATCACATTAGTGTAAATCCAATAACACTGATGAAACAGGGACCAAAACTTTTGATTCATATGATCACAATCACATTCCACTGTGTTGACAATACTGTAATTGTGAATAAACATATGATCTGGATTTAACTGATTTTGTGTGTATGACTGTAATAAACATATTAAACCATTAGCATGTAAAATTCATGCAAACATCAATCACTTCAAATTTCTTATATTGATAACTAATCAGATTGTAAAGAGTTTTATTTAGGGCATAAAACCTAACAAGGTATAATCTAGAGTGATCGTTTTAAGAATACAACGAAAAACTCATATCCACCCCTGAATGTACATCCATCTGCGAATGAGATGAACTACTTTCAGTGGATATAGGCATATTAACTCTTTGCAGAGATTGATCTTGTCAAATCCTCTATGAACAAGATACAAATGCCATAGATTAAAAAAAAAATGTGGTAGTGTCTTTTGATGACATAGGTTTAGTTATATCAAAGAGTTCTTAGAATACTGCAAGTGGATCCTAGTCATAGAATACCTAACTCATATTCCATACAGTTTTAATCCATTAATAAAAGATAGATATTAAACACTTGAGAAAGTGTAACTGTATTGTATTTGGAATTAGAAATATAAGAAAATTTCTATTTGGAATCTAAAATTAAAGTCAAAGACTTAAATTTCTACCAAATATAATGAGTAATTCTATCTTGGACCAGCACTACTAATACAAACTCTAAGTCAGATTTGCCCATACAAGTAGGAGATTTTAAGATTGAGGATTTATATCAATTGGGAATAGAATTTCGGGATTATAATCATGTGCGTCATTTAATTTCTTAAGAGAAAATATAATGACATTAAATAATTTATAGACCATTCATCCAATGATATATTATTGAGCTAATTCGAAATGAATAAGCTAAGAGGAATTAGGATAATTTCGTTTATAAATAAGAATTCAACGATGCTTCGATTAGCGAAAGACAAAGTAATCTTATTTATGTAATCTTCTTGTTTCATATTGTAAAAATACTAGTCTAAGGTGTCATCAATTGATGAACAGCTAGATGTTGCATATACAATATTTATCTTTCGAGATCTTACACTATTATGTATGTCTAATGGTGAAAATCCATTAAGGATTTATCTCATTAGAAAAACAAACATGTTAGACCAACAATGAAGATTCGAAATTAAACTACAACTTAATAACAGAAAATAACATGGTTCAATATAAATTCATACACAATTCAGAAATTATAAACATATAGCAAGTAGGAATGACTAGTGAAAATACTAAAACATACAATCCTAAATAATTTCCAAGGTTTTCAACAAACTGATACAGTGTCCCGGTAGGCGAGAGTCAAAGTATCATTTATTGAATAGAGTTGTCAGCTCATCTAAAATAGAAACCATGCTAGAAACTTTTTATTCGATCAAAATAAGAATCCAACGTTCTCTTGGTAGGCGAGAGTCAAGGTTATTCTCATTTTATGAGCTTCCACCATTGTTTCATGTTTTATGAGTTTATCTCTAAGTAGTCACCGTAGGGGAGAGTCTAAATAGAGACGAAAACGCACAAAACACTTATCAAATGAAATCTTACGGTGTTAAATGCGTTCAACGAATAACCATCCATAGGGGGACGAAGTCTAGCGTCTCGAGGTTATATTGAAAACATTTAACTTTTGTAAGACCAACAATGGAGATCGAATATCTTAATAATAATCAAGCTCATTATTTAAAGTGAGTTGTATTTTCTTTGATTCTCTTTATTTAATTTATTTATTTTAAATATATATTTATTTAAAATTTCCAATTTAGAATGAAAAATTCTAAATATAAATTTTAATTTAATATTTATAAATTTTACTTAGATGGATATGAAAATAACATGAATTATTTCCATCTTACTAATAATTTCCAATAAATATTTAGAAAAATATTCAATTTAAGTTTTTACAAAATTAATTTAAATTAATTTACAACTCAAATTTAATTTTCTATAAATATATATTGCATTTCAAAAAATTAAAGTATTTAAGAATACAATTTTCGAAAATGCATGTTAAAATAAAAAATTAATCCTGGAAAAATTATTCTAATTTAATGTTGGCCCAAAATTAATTAATAAAATTAATTTACAACAAAAAATATAATTTTCCTATTTAATTAAATATACAAGAAAAATTTCAAATATTTAAGTATGATGATGAAAATCAACTTAAATATTAATTTTCTATTTAATTAAATACACTTGAAAAATACTTCAAGTAAAAATATCATCTATCTAGATTTTCTTTTGACTAATTAATTCAATTTCTAATAATATACTTTAATTCAATTTATTTTAAATTAATCAATAAATGAAAAAATCATTGATTTAAGTTGATCCAAGAATTAATTAAAATAAATAATTAATTTACAACTTAATCTATTTTTCAAGATAAAATTCGAAATTCTAGCATTTAAGAAATGCAATTTCGAAAATTGATTGATAAAATAAAGAAAAAATATATTTTGAAAATTATTTAAATTTAGTTGAAAAAATAAATTTCAACTAAAAATAATTTTCTATTTAATTAAGTGTCATGAAAAAGAAATATTTAAGTATCATGATGAAAATCAACTTAGATATTTAATTTTCAAATTAATTAAATGTATTAAATTCAAGAAATAAATAATTAAGTGTAGAGAAGGCTTAATTATTAATCTCTAGTTTAATAATAGGAAAAAATAAATTGTACGAAAATTAATTAAAAATAATTAATTTCACAATGTATAATATTTTCCTATTTAATATTAGAAATAATAAGTAGTCTAGAAATAACTATCTAGAAAATATCTTATTTGACTAAGTATCTTTTCCACAAAATTTGAAAAAAATATCTAATTTAAGTTGTATTAGAAAAAATCTAGAACTTAAATATTTTCAAATTTAAATTTAATTAAATATCAAAAATTAAGTTGTAACCACTTAATTCAAAAATATTCCATTTTAAGTTAATATTCGAAAAGATATTAACCTAAAAAATATCTAAAATATTCCATTTTAAGTTAATATTCGAAAAGATATTAACTTAAAAAATATCTAAAGAATCTTAATAGCCAATGCCTAAAATTCCTCAACTTAATTTTGAAATTTGAAATTCAAAAGATATTCAGATTTAAATTGGTTAGTTGTAGATAACTAAATATCAACTTAAATAAGAATATTTAATGAAAATTTTAAATTAAGTTCCAGAAAGAATCTAGATGGTTATAATTCTATATTTAATTAAATACAAGAAAATGCATATAGTTTAGCTTAGAATAAAGAATTCTTTAAACTATAATTTTCTTAAATTAATTTCAAAATAAATGAAATTAATTATGTTGCTAATCAATTTTATTAGGTTAAACTAGTGTAATTAACCTAGTACAGTTGTTCAAATCAGGCAAATGGGCCTTCACAATTGGGGTGGTTCATGTGAGGGGGTGCTGGGTTCAGTATGTCGTACCCACTACTATGGCTCCCAACTCTCACACAAGGCCCAAAAGAGAGGAATTTAACCTTAATAAGAACAACTGTTATTAATTGAATAGGCCCAAAAACTAAATGGGCCTAAATAAATTCTATCAAGAACTATGATAATTTATTTTAGCAACAACAACCTATATGCATCTATAATAAAATTAAACACATAGGCTCACACAGGCACACTTTGGATGGGTCCTATCATGTTGCTAGGTCATACACAGATGAAAGAAGATTGTAAATATACCTGTTACAAATTATTAACTTGACCAAGGGAGCCATCAGATCATTAGATCTGGCAAAAAGTGTGACAGTCAGTAGTCCCGTGATCCGTAAGGGGAAACACCGGGTAAGCTGTGCAATCCCACACCGCCTGGGGAAGGTCAAGTGGGATGATTCTGAGACTGTGTAGGTATGGGACTACACAGTTGAAGAGAGCTTAAATGGATTGATTGGTACTACCTATGTCAACAAGGTGCATCTTGTTTTTCGGTAGCCCATCACGAAAGAACTCCACAGTTAAGCGTGCTTGACTTGGGAGCAATTTCAGGATGGGTGACCTCCTGGGAAGTTTTCTCAGGAAGCGTGCGAGTGAGGACAAAGCACGCTGGAAACAATCGTGTTGGTCTGTAGGGCCAGTCATCAGTCCATGAAGCAGCTAGAGTGACGTACTCGTGTATAAGAGCCATTATTCCGTGGGTGTAAGGGCCCAATGGAGGCTTGAAGCGGGGACGTTACAAATGGTATCAGAGCCTTGACCCAGCCGGAAGTGTGGTCGACGAGGACGTCGGACCCCGTAAGGGGGGGTGATTGTGACAGTCAGTAGTCCCGTGATCCGTAAGGGGAAACACCGGGTAAGCTGTGCAATCCCACACCGCCTGGGGAAGGTCAAGTGGGATGATTCTAAGACTGTGTAGGTATGGGACTACACAGTTAAAGAGAGCTTAAATGGATTGATTGGTACTACCTATGTCAACAAGGTGCATCTTGTTTTTCGGTAGCCCATCACGAAAGAACTCCACAGTTAAGCGTGCTTGACTTGGGAGCAATTTCAGGATGGGTGACCTCCTGGGAAGTTTTCCCAGGAAGCGTGCGAGTGAGGACAAAGCACGCTGGAAACAATCGTGTTGGTCTGTAGGGCCAGTCATCAGTCCATGAAGCAGCTAGAGTGACGTACTCGTGTATAAGAGCCATTATTCCGTGGGTGTAAGGGCCCAATGGAGGCTTGAAGCGGGGACGTTACAAAAAGTAACCATGGCTATTTGCAATCAAGTAATAATAGGTTTTGAAAACTTACACATAAGCTAAAACACAAACTCCTGCAACAAGGTTAGCTGGATAGTTGGATGTAGGATTTATTTAATTTTAAATTAAATTATTAATTTCGAAAATAATTAATTAAATAAAATAATTTTCGAAAATTTAAAAAAAAAAATTAAATTTAAAATTAAACCTACAATTTTAAAAAATTAGGTTTCAACCAACGTAAATATCATTTCAAAAATTTGCTAACTACTTTTAAAATTTAAATGTTATTTTATAAATAAAAATTAAATAAAAAATTAGAAAAGATAAATAAATATCTTTTTCAGATTTTAAATGTAATTTAAATAAATAAAATAACAAAATTTAAAAGTTAGCAAAATATCTTATATCTATTTAAAATTATATGATTATAGTTATCTTATTTTAAATTTAAATAAGGTCAAATTATTTGAAAAAATTTAAATTTAAAATATATAAAATCTAACCTTAAATTTAAAAATAAGATAAGATATAATCAAATTTAAAAATAAGATAGATAATTAAGCAAAGAGATAGATACTAACTATTTTCAAATTCAAATTACACTAATATCTTGAATTAAATTTAAAAAATATTAAATTAATTCATAATGATAATTAGAATTGAATTAGGAATAGTAATAGTATAAATATAGAACTACACAAAAAATTGGAAGTTAATTCCATGAAAAAGCATGAAAAATCGAACAAAAACGAAAAAATTGTGAGCTGTATGGACAGTTTTCGCGATCGCAGGAAAATTTCAGCACAACTCTGATTTTTTCGAATCTTAAAAAAATCATAACTAATTCAAATTAAATCGAAATTGAGTTCTGTAAAAAAGTAACTTGCTTAATTTTTTTCATACTATCCAATAAAAATAATTCCAGAAACAGATATTTAATTATTTTTAACGAAAATTTACAAACATCAATCAATCATCAAATAACACTCAATACAACATGATACCATCCAAAAACAAACAAACAATCGTTTTAAAATCCAAATTTCTTGCAAGAAAATCAATTACCATGGCTCTGAGGCCAATTGTTGGAATTTATTTTACCAGGATCTTAGATCTACTCACAAGTATGTTGATTAACACCCTAAATATGAACTTTCTAAAACGATGAAATAAGCACATATAAAGTTTAGGAAACCTTACATTGGGTGCAGCGAAATATAATGACTCCTTCCGTTCAGATATCTAGCCCTTGATTCCTTTCTGTAGCAGAGCATTATCAATATCTGAACCTGGATCTCTTTCTCTGAATCTTTGATGCTGAAACTCCTTCTTGCTGAAAGTCTTTCTTCACGATCTTCCTCACTATGATTGCGGTATCACTTGCTGTGTGTGGGCACTACTCATACACTAAGGTAATTTCGAAATTTAAGGAAGAAGAAAGAGAGAGTGGGTTCGGCCAAAGATAGGGAGAGAGAACGCTCAGGTTTTTCTAATTTAGAAAGTGTCAGAAAAAGTGTAGAAATTTTGTGTAAATTTCCTGAAGCCTTCACTATCTATTTATAGCATTCCACTAGGGTTAGGTTTGAATTATTTGGCTTTAAAATAATGAAAATACCAGAGGGAAAACCCTACAAAAGTGGCCGGCCCTATACATGTGGATTTGGGCCTCACTTTTTACAATTTTGCAGTTTTATCTTTTCTGCATCTGATTTTCTCAAAAATGCAAATTTTCAAATTCAACCATTTAAATGCCAATTCTAACTATTTAATAACTATAAATAATTATTAACTATTATTGTCATTTATCATATTTATTAATTGAACCATACAAAGTATCATAATTAACAAATATGCCCCTATAAACTCTTTCTTTACAATTTCGCCCTTACTTAGTGAAAAATTCACAAATAGACATAGTCTAATTTGACAATTATAATTGATTAATCAAAACAAATTATATGAGTCTTACAAGCAATATTATCTCAACTAGTGCGGGGACCATGGGTCTATATAATCGAGCTTCCAATAAGTAGATCAAGAATTTAGCACTAAAATTCACTAACTTATTAATTCTTCGTTGAATCCACGCATAGAACTTAGAATTGCACTCTCAGTATATAGAATGCTCTATATGTTCCACCATATAGACACATCATTAGTTATCCATTGTTATAATCCCAATGTGATCAATGATCCTCTATATGAATGATCTACACTGTAAAGGGATTAGATTACCGTTACACCCTACAATGTATTTATTCCTTAAAACACTTGACCCCTTATAAGTGATATTTCAGCTTATGTGAAATGAGTACTCCACCATTTATGTTCGTTTGGTCAAGCTCGAAAGAGATCATCCTTTGGTTACTATTCGCCAGATAGAAGCTATAGATTCCATGTTTATGATAGCGCTCCCACTCAATTGCACTACCGTGTTCCCAAAACGTACGTATCACCCTGACCTAAAAGTAGGCTTAACTAACAAATCAAAAAACACGAATAGCCTTTCAAGATTGAGCCTAATCATATCAGGATTAAGATCATTTGATCTATGATCAACTAGGCGATATTTACTTGAATAGATATTATGGTAAGTTTAATAAATCTAAGTCAAAGTTCAATATCGGTCCCTTCCGATGCATACTCCATGCATCCAACCTGAGCTTTACTTTAACCAATGCTCTGGAAAGAACATAGCACTTCTCCAAATGCAAGTAAACTCTGTTGTAGATTATCATATCAGTAAAACCCTATGTCTGATAAATCTAGGAATCTTTATTCACATAGTCATGTTTACTTTCCAATGTGTTGACGGCACAATAAACAGGATCAAGTATGTGAAAAGGGTTTCAGATGAATTTATACATTATGTACATATAATCATGAAATAAATCATGTGAACCATGCAACATTAAATGTTATTTCTTATCTATATTAATAAGTAAATCTGATATATTGAAATGAGTTTTATTTAGGGCATAAAACCTAACATCTATATGGTGGAACATATAGAGCATTCTATATACTGAGAGTGGAATTCTATGTTCTATGCGTGGATTCAACGAAGAATTAATAAGTTAGTAAATTTTAGTAAGAAATTCTTAATCTACTTATTGGAAGCTCGATTATATAGACCCATGGTCCCCGCACTAGTTGAGATAATATTGCTTGTAAGACTCATATAATTGGTTTTGATTAATCAATTATAATTCTCAAATTAGACTATGTCTATTTGTGAATTTTTCACTAAGTAAGGGTGAAATTGTAAAGAAAGAGTTTTAGAGGCATATTTGTTAATTATGATACTTTGTATGGTTCAATTAATAAATATGATAAATGAAAATATTATTTAATAATTATTTATAGTTATTAAATAGTTAGAATTGGCATTTAAATGGTTGAATTTGAAAATTTGCATTTTTGAGAAAATCAGATGCAGAAAAGATAAAACTACAAAATTGCAAAAAGTGAGGCCCAAATCCACATTTCATGGCCGGCCACTTTTGTAGGGTTTTCCCTCTGATATTTTCATTATTTTAATGCCAAATAATTCAAACCTAACCCTAGTGGAATGCTATAAACAGATAGTGAAGGCTTCAGGAAATTTACACACTTAAATTTTATACTTTTTCATTCAGAAAAACTGAGCCTCTCTCTCTCCCTATCTTTGGCCGACCACTCCATCTTTCTCTTCCTCATTGAGATTTCGAAATCCTTAGTGTTAGAGTAGTGCCCACACACAGCAAGTGATACCTCAACCATAGTGAGGAAGATCGTGAAGAAAGATTTTCAACAAGAAGGAGTTTCAGCACTAAAGAATCAGAGAAAGAGATCCAGGTTCAGATATTGATAATGCTCTGGTACAGAAAGGAATCAAGGGCTAGATATCTGAACGGAAGGAGTCATATTATTCCGCTGCACCCAATGTAAGTTTTACTAAACTTTATATGTGTTAATTTCATCGTTTTAGAAAGTTCATATTTAGGGTGTTAATCAACATACTTGTGAGTAGATCTAAGATCTGTTGGGTTTTATGCCCTAAATAAAACTCTTTACAATCTGATTAGTTATCAATATAAGAAATTTGAAGTGATTGATGTTTGCATGAATTTTACATGCTAGTGGTTTATATGTTTATTACTTTTATACACAAAATCAGTTAAATCCAGATCATATGTTTATTTACAATTACAGTATCGTCAACACAGTGGAATGTGATTGTGATCATATGAATCAAAAGACTTGGTCCCTGTTTCATCAGTGTTATTGGATTTACACTAATGTGATAATCAACGATGATGTATACTTACACTTGGAGTGCTATTCATGTTCTTTGATTCATTAGTTAAGCCTACTTTTAGGTCAGGGTGATACGTATATTTTGGGAACATGATAGTATGATTGAGTGGGGGTGCTTAACATAAATATGGAATCTATAGCTTCTACTGGTGTATAGAAGTTAAGTGATGATTCCCTTCGAGCTTAGCAAATAGAAGTAAATGGATGAGCTCTTGTTTAACTGACTAATTATTAGATCACTAAACACCATTTACAGGTAGCTAAGTGTTTTGAGGGGCAAAATACATTGAGGGGTGAGAACGGTAAAGAAATCCCATCTCGATGTAGATCATCTATATAGAGGATCTTTAAATCACAATAAGATTATAACAATGGTTAAATGAGATAGCATATTGATATCGTGGAACATAAAATATGCTCTATGTAAGTCTGAGAGTGCAATTCTAAGTTCTAAGAGTGGATTCAACGAAGAATTAATAATTAAGAATTTACTTGGTAAATTTGGTTCACTTATTGGAAGCTCATCATATAGATCCATGGTCCCCATTCTAGTTGAGAACATTCTGCTTGTAAGACTCATTAATTGATTCGTGATTGATCAATTATAATTCTAAAGTTAGACTATGTCTAATTTTATGTATTTTCACTAAGCAGGGGTGAAATTGTAAAGAAAAGAGATTCTAGGTTTATTTATTTATTAATGGACTTTATATGTCTAGTTAATAATTAAATTAAATGACAATATTATTTAATAATGTATTTTAGTTATTAAATAATTAGTTTTGGCATTTAAAAGGTTAGAATTGGAAAATTGGCGTTTTTGAGAAAATAGAAATAAAATTTGTTAAAACTGCAAAATCAAGTGGGGCCCATAACTACACCATGGCCGGCCACTTATTGTGGAATTTCAAATTGATTTTTTCATTATTTTTATGCCAAATAATTCCTCACCTAAACCTAGTAGTTGCCTATAAATAGAAAGTGATGGCTCAGTCAAATCACATGTTTTCATAAGCCTTTCTGACAGAAATTTCTCTATTCAGAAAACTGAGCCTTCCCCACTTTCTATACCTGGCCGAAATCATCCTTCTCTTTTCTCTTCATCAATTTCGTGACCCTAGTGAAAGAGTGAGTGCCCACACACAAAGAAGCGCAACTCAATCATAGATTGGAAGACTGTGAAGGATCAAACTTGAAGAAGAAGGACATTCGGGCTCAGGTCTTGATTATACTCTGCTACAGAAAGGATACAAGGGTTAGATATCTGAGTGGAAGGAGACATTAATTCCCTTGCATCAATGTAAGGTTTTCTTAACTTTATATGTGTTTAATTTATCGTTTTAGAAAGTTCATATTTATGGTGTTTAAACAACATACTTGTGAGTAGATCTAAGATCCTGGTAAAATAAATTCCAACAACTGGTATCAGAGCCATGGTAATTGATTTACTTGCATGAAATTTGGACTTTAAAACGATTGTTTTTTATTTGGATGGTTTCATGTTGTATTGAGTGTTATATGATGATTGATTGATGTTTGTGAATTTTCTTGAAAAATAATTGAAATTTTGTTTCTGGAATTATTTTTATTGGATAGTATAGAAAAAATTAAGCAAGTTAATTTTTTACAGAACTCAATTTCGATTTAATTTGAATTAGTTATGATTTTTTGAAGATTCGAAAAAAGATAAAGGGGCTGTGAACACTCACGCGCGCGCGGATTCAGACAAGCAACATCGAGCTTGCTGTCTGAATCCTTCATGCGGGCGCTGATCTCGTGTCTAAAGCCTCACCTACGCGCGCGGGAATGCTACAGGACTCCCTGTCCACCGAGGTTTCTCGGCCCAAGCACCCATCTTGCGCGCGCGAACAGTATGCTTGGCATACTGTCCGTACAGCTCCCAAAATTTTCGTTTTTCTTCGTTTGTTCATGCTTTTTCATGGAATTAACTTTCGATTTTTTGTGTAGTTTTTTTATTTATAGATTTACTATTTCTAATTCAACTCTAATTATCATAATGAATTAATTTAATCTTTTTTAAATTTAATTCATGATATTAGTGTAATTTAAATTTGAAATTAGTAAATATTGATCTTTTTGCTTAATTATCTATCTTATTTTTAAATTTGATTATATCTTATCTTTTTTTTTAAAAAAAATTTAAGGTCAGATTTTAAATATTTTAAATTAATTTTTTTAAAATAATTTGACCTTGTTTAAATTTAAAATAAGATAACTATAATCATGTAATTTTAAATAGATGTAAGATATTTTGCTAACTTTTAAATTTTGTTATTTTATTTATTTAAATTAAATTTAAAATCTGAAAAAGATATTTTATTTATCTTTTAAATTTTTATTTAATTTTTATTTATAAAATAACATTTAATTTTTAAAAGTAGTTAGCAAATTTTGAAATGATATTTAGGTTAGTTGAAACCTAATTTTTCAAAATTGTAGGTTTAATTTTAATTTTTTTTTTATAATTTCTAAATTTAAAATTAATTTTTATTTCTTTTATTTTTGAAAATAAATTAATATTATTATTTATTTTATTTTTCAAAATTAAATATTTTTTTATTTAATTTAATTAATTTCGAAAATTATTTAGTTAAAATTAAATAAATCCTACTTCCAACTATCCAGCTAACCTTGTTGCAGGAGTATGGGGTTTTAGCTTGTGTGTAAGTTTTCAAAACCTATTATTACTTGATTACAAATAGCCAAGGTTAACTTGTTGACAGATCCAATGATCTGATTTTAACTCATGGCTCCCTTGGTCAAGTTAATAATTTGTAACAGGTAAATTTTACAATCTTCTTTCATCTGTGTATGACCTAGGAACATGATAGGATCCATCCAAGTGTGTACCTGTGTGAGCCTATGTGTTTATTTTATTATATAGATGCATATAGGTTGTTGCTAAATAAAATGTCACACCATGATAGATTTTATTTAGGTCTATTTAGTTATTGGACCTATTCAATTAATAACAGTTATTTATTTTAAGGTTAAATTCCTCTCTTTTGGGTCTTGTGTGAGAGTTGGGAGCCATAGAAGTGGGTACGACATACTGAACCCAATACCCCCTCACATGAACTACCCCAATTGTGAAGGCCCATTTGCCTGATTTGAATAACTGTACTAGGTTAATTATATTAGTTTGACCTAATAAAATTGAATTAGCAACATAATTAACTTTTAAAATATGTGAAAATTTATTTTCATTTTAATATTTTAAAGTTAATTTTTAAGAAAAGCACTTTTAGTTTTAGATATTCTTTCTAGACAAACTATTTGTATTTTTCTTGTATTTAATTAAATATAGAATTTTAACTAACTAGATTCTTTCCGGAACTTATTTAATTAAATATTCCTATTTAAGTTATAAATTAGTTGTATCAACTGATTTTTCTTATCTAACTTAAATTTAAATATTTTATTTAAATTTTAAATCAAATTGAGGAATCCTAGGCATTAGTTATTAAAGATTCTTAAGATATTTTTTTAAGTTAGTTTTAAACTTAAAATGGAATATTCTTCAAATTAAGTGGTTATAATTTAATTTTTGATATTTAATTGAATCTAAATTTGAAATTCTTTAAGTTTTAGATTTTTTCTATACAACTTAAATTACATATTTTTCAAATTTTTGTTGAAAAGATACTTAGTCAAATAAGATATTTTCTAGATAGTTATTTCTAGACTACTTATTATTTCTAATATTAAAATAGGAAAATTTTATACATTGTGAAATTAATTATTTAAATAATTAATTTTGGTACAATTCTATTTTCCTAGTATTAAACTAGAAATTAATAATTAAGCCTTCTCTACACTTAATTATTTATTTTTTGAATTTAATACATTTAATTAACTTGAAAAATTTAAATATCTAAGTTGATTTTCATCATGATACTTAAATATTTATTTTTCATGACACTTAATTAAATAGAAAATTATTTTTAAGTTGAAATTTAATTATTCAACCTAAATTTAAATAATTTTCAAAATATATATTTTTCTTTATTTTATTAATCAATTTTGAAAAATTGCATTTTAATTATGCAATATTTTTGAATTTTTTTTATCTTGAAAAATAGATTGAGTTGTAAATTAATTATTTATTTAATTCTTGGGCCAACTTAAATCAATGATTTTTTTCATTTAATTGATTAATTTAAAATAAATAAGTTAAAATATGTATTATTAGAAATTGAATTAACTAGTCAAAAGAAAATCTAGATAGGTGATATTTTTGCTTGAAGTGTTTCTTTTCTAATTTTTTATTATTTTTCGAAAATTGTATAGTTATTATACTTTATTTTTCGAATACAATCAATATATTCTCAAGGAAATTTTTAAGTTGCTAATTAATTTAATTTAATTCAACTTAAATTAATTTCCTTAATATTTATATTTAAGATTATTACTAAGATGGAAATAATTAATTTTATTTCAATCACCTACTAAGTATAATTTTATAAATATTATATTAAATTCTTATTTTGAATTTCAATTCTAAATTTTCGAATTTAATGAGATTTTATTTATTAGAATAATAAAGAAAATACATTTTAAAGAATGAGCTTTATTATTATTAAGGTATTCGATCTCCATTGTTGGTTTTACATCGCGTTTGTTTTAGTGAGTAATCCTCCCTAATGGAGGAATGTTCATTAGCGATTTTGCACCGTTTAATCTCGAAAGATAAGTAGTTTGTAAGTGTTTTATATGGTGTAGATCACCCTAATGGTGGCGACCATATTTGACTTGCAAATTGCGAAACAATGGTAGAAGCTCATAAGATAGAATAGCCTTGACTCTCGCCTTAACGGGACAATGCTGGATTCCAATCTTGATCGAATAAAAGGTTGCTAGAATGTTTAACATTTTAGATGAGCTGACAACTATATTCAATAGATGGTAGCTTTGACTCTCGCCTAAACGGGACACTGATATCAGTTTATTGAAAAACCTTAGAAATTGTTTAGGATTGAATTTTTTAAGTATTTTCTCATATCATTCCTACTTGCTATGTGCTTATAATTTCTGAATTGATTTTGTGTTAAACCATTATTAATTTCTATTTGTTGATTTCTATTATTTTGTAGTATCCTATATTATAAAAATGAATCCCATGTTATCACTGTTGACTGAAAATAAGCTGAATGGATCTAACTTTACAAAGTGGAATGAGAACATTAATATTGCTCTCATAGGAGAAAGTGCCTTGTTTGTTTTACATGAGCCGTCACCTGAAGTGCCTGGGGACAATGCATCCAAAGTTGTGAAAGAAAAGTATGAGCGTTGGCAGAAAACAAATGACAAAGCTCTATACTTTATGCTTTCTAGCATGGTTGACACCCTCAAAACTCAGTTTTCTAAAACCGAGAAGGCTGCTGAAGTTATGACGAAGTTAAATGAGCTATTCGGTAAGGCATCACTTCAGTCACGCTTTGACGCGACTAAGAAGTACATCAATGCACGGATGGAACCTCATCAAAACGTGCGTGACCATGTTCTCCTCATGTCGAGTTATTTCCAAGAAGCCCAGGATCATGGTGCTGAAATAGACAGTGCTACTCAAGTAAGCCTTATCTTGAATAGCCTGACTCTAGCATTTCTACCATACACATCAAATTATGTCATGAATAAGAAGGAAATTGACTTTCATGAATTAGTCAATGACCTTCAAACTTATGAAAATTTGATTGGAGGACCCAAGAAGAAAGGGAGTAAACCTCACAATCCTGGGAATGGTAATGGGACGAACAAACCTGAAGCAAATGTTGCCTCTGCTTCAAAGCCCAAATCGAAGAAGAAGTGGAAGAACACCAAGAAGCGAACAAAAGCCATGAAGAATAAAAAGGCTGCTCCTTCTGGTGATGCTACACTCAAAGGAAAGTGTTTCTACTACAATGAAAAAGGTCATTGGAAACCCCAGTGTCCTAAACTTCTTCCAAAGAAATAAGGTATTTCTATTTATAAACTTTAAGAGTTTTAGTGAATTATTATCCACTTGGATTTATGATTCTGGACTAACTTTGTTTATTTGTTTTCTTCTTCTTATAGGCCAAGCTACTTGAACTCAGATGAGTTGGATCGGAAAGCTGGACCAAGGGTGAATTCGTCCAGATGAAGATGAAGCTCTTCAATTTATTTTTGAATTAATTGTTTTAGTTTAAAGACAATTTGGATTTCAAATTTTACTTAGGGATATTTATCCCTGTTTTTCTCATATTGTTGCAATACATTTTTTTTATTAATAAATTTTTCTTTAATATTTGAAATTCAACAAATGCAATTTATGAGATTGAGCTTCATTTATTTTATCTTCATCAACTATTACCACATTATATTTATATGTTTGTATGTGTGAGTGTTTTTATTAATGATGCAAATTCTATAATATTTACAACTCTTTATAGAGTTATATTAAATAAACACTAGAAACTATTTCTATGTTTATTAATAATTGTTAATTCAAATACAATTATTAAGAATTTGTTTAATAAAAAGATTTTTTGATCTGATAGGGGTGGAGAAAAGTTAAGAAAACTATGCAGTTCAACGATCTTTTATATCTAATGAACTCTGGATAGTATTCAACTCCACATAAACTCTATCACACTTAGAGAATAATGATCTTTACAACCTTAAGGGGTGGATCATAATCTCTATATACTTAGAGGTGGAGGTTATCCACAAGTAACCTATATGTATATTTTTAGGGGTGGAGTCTATTCCACAATTCCCTATATGACACATATTTTCTTTAAACATGGAAGTAATATAATGAGTTAGCTATTATCAATATAAATTCTTGATCTTGATTGTATGTTCCATTTCGATTTTACTGTTATAAGTAAAAGTTTGATACCTATGAAAGTTCTTTGGAGAAGTTTCACACTACCTTAATTGAGTGGGAGAATTTTAAAGTTCTATACCCATCTTCATCAGGTTGATATTTGTGATAGATACTTAAGAACATTACTAAAAAGCAAATCTAACCATTCACATGGATAGGAATAGCTTATCATAATTATGAGAATAAGATAAAGAACTCTAGTTCAGTCCATTCGAATAACTTGAACCCAGAATTCTTAATCCTCATAAAATTTTATGGTATCTTAATTTTGATTACTTTATCTTTGGCATGTATTTTTCACTTCAAACAATAGTCTGCTATGTTGATGACTTAGTCTTAACTTAAAGTTTTAGACCAATACAAAAGTCACAACTAGATAACTCTCTAAACAATCAGAGGTTAAAAGTATTATTTAACCAGACATCTGCTATTGAGTGGGAGCTATCTGAGATGTAATAAAATAGGGAACATTAGAAGATATTCAAGAAATATTTATGAAAGTGATCTATATGTTAGATATTAAGGAACTGTGTATCAGTTGTCCTTGTATCTCACCAACTCATTTCGAGATTCTATGAGATGGTGCTTACTTTGGGGTTGGAGGAAATATTGTATAATAATTCAAGCTCTACCAGAGAAGAATTATAACTTTGTGTATTCGAAAATCCAAGAAAGTTATATCACTGAAGAAAAGTCTACACTGTATTATCTCAATTACATATTTTAAAATATGAGAGATATGTCTTCTGTTAATTCAGATGTACTTTTAAAACAGTAAAGATTTCAGTATCCCTTGATGAGTAAAGTATATAGTAAAGGATGTTTAATAAGTGAATTTATGAACTAGTTTCCAGAAGTTTGGGTGGATTCAAATATACTACACTTGATCTGAAGATCAAGACATCAGATTGACCTATTTACACAGTTTGTTTTATGTTAGTGCAAGTGGGAGTTTGTTGGGTTTTATGCCCTAAATAAAACTCTTTACAATCTGATTGAAGTGATTGATGTTTGCATGAATTTTACATGCTAGTGGTTTAATATGTTTATTACTTTTATACACAAAATCAGTTAAATACAGATCATATGTTTATTTACAATTACAGTATCGTCAACACAGTGGAATGTGATTGTGATCATATGAATCAAAAGACTTGGTCCCTGTTTCATCAGTGTTATTGGATTTACACTAATGTGATAATCAGCGATGATGTATACTTACACTTGGAGTAAGTGTTATGTTCTTTCCAGGACATTAGTAAAGTATACTAGTTTCGAATGTATGGAGTATACATTGGACTGGACTGATATTGCAGCTAAGTTAAGATATTACAAACTTACCGTTATATATATCTTTCCAAGTCAATATCAGTAGTTTATCTTAAGATTAAAAGAATCTAAATCCTGATATGCTTAGGCTCAACTCAGGAGTGCTATTCATGTTCTTTGATTTATTAGTTAAGCCTACTTTTAGGTCAGGGTGATACGTATATTTTGGGAACATGATAGTATGATTGAGTGGGAGTGCTGAACATAAATATGGAATCTATAGCTTCTACTGGTGTATAGAAGTTAAGTGATGATTCCCTTCGAGCTTAGCAAATAGAAGTAAATGGATGAGCTCTTGTTTAACTGACTAATTATTAGATCACTAAACACCATTTACAGGTAGCTAAGTGTTTTAAGGGGCAAAATACATTGAGGGGTGAGAACGGTAAAGAAATCCCATGTCGATGTAGATCATCTATATAGAGGATCTTTAAATCACAATAAGATTATAACAATGGTTAAATGAGATACCATATTTGTTGGAATTTATTTTACCAGGATCTTAGATCTACTCACTAGTATGTTTATTAACACCCTAAATATGAACTTTCTAAAACGATGAAATAAACACATATAAAGTTTAAGAAACCTTACATTGGGTGCAGCGGAATATAATGACTCCTTCCGTTCAGATATCTAGCCCTTGATTCCTTTCTGTAGCAGAGCATTATCAATATCTGAACCTGGATCTCTTTCTCTGAATCTTTGATGCTGAAACTCCTTTTTGCTGAAAGTCTTTCTTCACGATCTTCCTCACTATGATTGAGGTATCACTTGCTGTGTGTGGGCACTACTCATACACTAAGAATTTCGAAATATTGAAGAAGAAAAGAAGAGAGGGAGTGGTCAGCCAGATAGGGAGAGAGAAGGCTCAGTTTTTTTCTGAATCAGAAGTGTCAGAAGAAACGTGTAATTTTCCTAAAGCCTTCACTATCTACTTATAGCATTCTACTAGGGTTAGGTTTGAATTATTTGGGATTAAAATAATGAAAATATCAGAGGTAAATTCCTATAAAAGTGGCCGGCCCTATACTAGTGGATTTGGGCCTCACTTTTTGCAATTTTGCAGTTTTATCTTTTCTGCATCTGATTTTCTCAAAAACGCCAATTTTCTAATTCAACCATTTAAATGCCAATTCTAACTATTTAATAACTATAAATTATTATTAAATAATATTGTCATTTATCATATTTATTAATAGAACCATACAAAGTATCATAATTAATAAATATGCCCCTATTAACTCTTTCTTTACAATTTCGCCCTTACTTAGTGAAAAATTCACAAATAGACATAGTCTAAATTGAGAATTATAATTGATTAATCACAACCGATTATATGAGTCTTACAAGCAATATTATCTCAACTAGTGCGGGGACCATGGGTCTATATAACCGAGCTTCCAATAAGTAGATCAAGAATTTAGTACTAAAATTCAATAACTTATTAATTCTTCGTTGAATCCACGCATAGAACTTAGAATTGCACTCTCAGTTTTATAGAATGCTCTATATGTTCCACCAAATAGACACATAATTAGTTATCCATTGTTATAATCCTAATTTGATCACTGATCCTCTATATGAATGATCTACACTGTAAAGGGATTAAATTACCGTTACACCCTACAATGTATTTATTCCTTAAAACACTTGACCCCGTAGAAATGATATTTCAGCTTATGTGAAATGAGTACTCCACCATTTATGTTCGTTTGGTCAAGCTCCAAGGAGATCATCCTTTGCTTACTATTCGCCAAATAGAAGCTATAGATTCCATGTTTATGATAGCGCTCCCACTCAATTGCACTACCGTGTTCCCAAAATGTACGTATCACCCTGACCTAAAAGTAGGCTTAAATAACAAATCAAAGAACACGAATAGCCTCTCGAAATTGAGCCTAATCATATCAGGATTAAGATCATTTGATCTAGGATCAACTAGGCGATATTGACTTGAATAGATATTACGGTAAGTTTAATAAATCTAAGTCAAAGTTCAATATCGGTCCCTTCCGATGCATACTCCATGCATCCAACCTGAGCTTTACTTTAACCAATGCTCTGGAAAGAACATAGCATTTCTCCAAATGCAAGTAAACTCTGTTGTAGATTATCATATCAGTAAAACCCTATGTCTGATAAATCTAGGAAACTTTATTCACATAGTCATGTTTATTTTCCAATGTGTTGACAGCACAATAAACAGAATCAAGTATGTGAAAAGGGTTTCAGATGAATTTATACATTATGTACATATAATCATGAAATAAATCATGTGAACCATGCAACATTAAATGTTATTTCTGATCTATATTAATAAGTAAATCTGATTATATTGAAATGAGTTTTATTTAGGGCATAAAACCCAACAATATTGATATCGTGGAACATACAATATGCTCTATATAAGTCTGAGAGTGCAATTCTAAGTTCTAAGAGTGGATTCAACGAAGAATTAATAAGTAGGAATTTACTTGGTAAATTTGGTTCACTTATTGGAAGCTCAGCATATAGATCCATGGTCCCAATTCTAGTTGAGAATATTCTGCTTGTAAGAGTCATTAATTGATTCGTGATTGATTAATTATAATTCTAAAGTTAGACTATGTCTAATTTTATGAATTTTCACTAAGCAGGGGTGAAATTGTAAAGAAAAGAGATTCTAGGTTTATTTATTTATTAATGCACTTTATATGTCTAGTTAATAATTGAATTAAATGACAATATTATTTAATAATCTATTGGAAGCTCATCATATAGATCCATGGTCCCCATTCTAGTTGAGAACATTCTGCTTGTAAGACTCATTAATTGATTCGTGATTGATCAATTATAATTCTAAAGTTAGACTATGTCTAATTTTATGTATTTTCACTAAGCAGGGGTGAAATTGTAAAGAAAAGAGATTCTAGGTTTATTTATTTATTAATGGACTTTATATGTCTAGTTAATAATTAAATTAAATGACAATATTATTTAATAATGTATTTTAGTTATTAAATAATTAGTTTTGGCATTTAAAAGGTTAGAATTGGAAAATTGGCGTTTTTGAGAAAATAGAAATAAAATTTGTTAAAACTGCAAAATCAAGTGGGGCCCATAACTACACCATGGCCGGCCACTTATTGTGGAATTTCAAATTGATTTTTTCATTATTTTAATGCCAAATAATTCCTAACCTAAACCTAGTAGTTGCCTATAAATAGAAAGTGATGGCTCAGTCAAATCACAAGTTTTCATAAGCCTTTCTGACAGAAATTTCTCTCTTAAAAAAACTGAGCCTTCCCCACTTTCTATACCTGGCCGAAATCATCCTTCTCTTTTCTCTTCATTAATTTCGTGACCCAAGTGAAAGAGTGAGTGCCCACACACAGCAAGCAGTAACTCAATCATAGATTGGAAGACTATGAAGGATCAAACTTGAAGAAGAAGTACATTCGGGCTCAGATCTTGATTATACTCTGCTACAGAAAGGATACAAGGGTTAAAGATCTGAGTGGAAGGAGACATTAATTCCGCTACATCAATGTAAGGTTTTCTTAACTTTATATGGGTTTAATTTATTTTTTTAGAAAGTTCATATTTAGGGTGTTTAAACAACATACTTGTGAGTAGATCTAAGATCTTGGTAAAATAAATTCCAACAAGATCCTGGTAAAATAATTTCCAAAAACTGGCCTCAGAGCCATGGTAATTGATTTGCTTGCAAGAAATTTGGACTTTAAAACGATTGTTTGATGTTTTGGATGGTATCATGTTGTATTGAGTGTTATTTGATGATTGATTGATGTTTGTAAATTTTCGTAAAACATAATTGAATATCTGTTTCTGAAATTATTTTTATTGGATAGTATGGAAAAAATTAAGCAAGTTACTTTTTTACAGAACTCAATTTCGATTTAATTTGAATTAGTTATGATTTTTTGAAGTTTCAAAAAAAAAAAATCGGGGTTGAGCAACAAGGATACGCGCGCGGATCAGGCTGTATGCAGCCTCCTGCGCCCACATCCCTCGCCCATGCAGCCCCTTGCGCGCCCATGCATACTGTCCGTACAACTCGCATTTTTTTTGTTTTTCTTCGATTTTTCACGCTTTTTCATGGATTTAACTTCCGATTTTTTGTGTAGTTCTGTATTTATACATTTACTATTCCTAATTCAATTCTAATTATCATAATTAATTTAATTAATATTTTTTAAATTTAATTCATGATATTAGTGCAATTTGAATTTGAAAATAGTAAATATCTATCTTTTTTGCTTAATTATCTATCTTATTTTTAAATTTGATTATATCTTATCTTATTTTTTAAATTTAAGGTCAGATATTAAATTTTTTTAAATTAAATTTTTTTAAAATAATTTGACCTTATTTAAATTTAAAATAAGATAACTATAATCATGTAATTTTAAATAGATGTAAGATATTTTGCTAACTTTTAAATTTTTGTTATTTTATTTATTTAAATTAAATCATAAAATCTGAAAAAAGATATTTATTTATCTTTTTAAATTTTTATTTATAAAATAACATTAAATTTTTAAAAGTAGTTAGCAAATTTTGAAATGATATTTAGGTTGGTGGAAACCTAATTTTTCAAAATTGTAGGTTTAATTTTAAATATTATTTTATTAATTTCGAAAATATATAAATTTTATTTTATTTTATTTTTTTCGAAAATAAATTTTTTTTATTTAATTAATTTTTCGAAATTATTTATTTAAAATTAAATAAATCCTACATCCAACTATCCAGCTAACCTTGTTGCAGGAGTATGTGTTTTAGCTTGTTTGTAAGTTTTTAAAACCTATTATTGGTTGATTGCAAATAGCCATGGTTAACTTGTTGACAGATCTAATGATCTGATTTTAACTCATGGCTCCCTTGGTCAAATAAATAATTTGTAACAGCTATATTTACAATCTTCTTTCATCTGTGTATGACCTAGTAACATGATAGGATCCATCCAAATTGTGTGCCTGTGTGAGCCTATGTGTTTAATTTTATTATAGATGCATTGGTTATTAAGATTCTTTAGATATTTTTTAAGTTAATATCTTTTCGAATATTAACTTAAAATGGCATATTTTCAAATTAAGTGGTTACAACTTAATTTTTGATATTTAATTAAATTTAAATTTGAAAATATTTAAGTTCTAGATTTTTTCTAATACAACTTAAATTATATATTTTTTCAAATTTTGTGGAAAAGATACTTAGTCAAATAAGATATTTTCTAGATAGTTATTTCTAGACTACTTATTATTTCTAATATTAAATAGGAAAATATTATACATTGTGAAATTAATTATTTAAATAATTAATTTTGGTACAATTTATTTTAAGTATATTTTTCCTAGTATTAAACTAGAGATTAATAATTAAGTCTTCTCTACACTTAATTATTTATTTCTTGAATTTAATACATTTAATTAATTTGAAAATTAAATATCTAAGTTGATTTTCATCATGATACTTAAATATTTCTTTTTCATGACACTTAATTAAATAGAAAATTATTTTTAGTTGAAATTTATTTTTTCAACAAAATTTAAATAATTTTTAAAAATATATTTTTTCTTTATTCTATTAATCAAATTTCAAAACTACATTTCTTAAATGCTGGAATTTCGAATTTTATTTGAAAAATAGATTAAAGTTGTAAATTATTTATTTTAATTTTGGACCAATTTAAATCAATAATTTTTTTTCATTTAATGATTAATTAAAATAAATGAAGTAAAATATATTTAATTAGAAAATGAATTAATTAGTCCATGAAAATCTAGATAGATATTATCTGTTTTTGCTTGAAGTATTTTTCTAGTGTATTTAATTAAATAGAAAATTAATATTTAAGTTGATTTTCATCATCATACTTAAATATTTGAAATTTCTCTTATATATTTAATTAAATAGGAAAATTATATTTTTTGTTGTAAATTAATTTTATTAATTAATTTTGGGCCAACATTAAATTAGAATAATTTTTCCAGGATTTGTTTTTTATTTTATCATGCATTTTCGAAAATTGTATTCTTAAATACTTTAATTTTTCGAAATGCAATATATATTTATAGAAAATTAAATTTGAGTTGTAAATTAATTTAAATTAATTTTGTAACAACTTAAATTGAATATTTTTCTAAATATTTATTGGAAATTATTACTAAGATGGAAGAAATTCATGTTATTTTCATATCCATCTGAGTAAAATTTATAAATATTAAATTAAAATTTATATTTAGAATTTTTCATTCTAAATTGGAAATTTTAATTAAATAAATATATATTTAAAATAAATAGATTAAATAAAGAGAATTAAAGAAAATACAACTCTCTTTAAATAATGAGCTTTATTATTATTAAGATATTCGATCTACATTGTTGGTTTTACATCGTGTTTGTTTTAGTGAGTAATCCTCCCTAATGGAGGAATGTTCATTAGCAATTTCGCACCGTTTGATCTCGAAAGATAAGTAGTTTGTAAGTGTTTGATATGGTATGGATCACCCTAATGGTGGCGACCATATTTGACTTGCAAATTATGAAACAATGGTGGAAGCTCATAAGATAGAATTGCCTTGATTCTCGCCTAAACAGGACAACGCTGAATTCCAATCTTGATCGAATAAAAGGTTGCTAGAATGTTTAACATTTTAGATGAGTTGACAACTCTATTCAATGGATGGTAGCTTTGACTCTCGCCTAAACGGGACACTGATATCAGTTTGTTGAAAACCTTGGAAATTATTTACGATTGTATGTTTTAGTATTTTTACTTGTCATTCCTACTTGCTATATGTTTAATAATTTCTGAATTGTGTATGAATTTATATTGAACCATGTTATTTTCTGTTATTAAGTTGTAGTTTAATTTCGAATCTTCATTGTTGGTCTAACTTGGTTTGTTTATCTAATGAGATAAATCCCTAATGGATTTTCACCATTAGACATACATAATGGTGTTAGATCTCGAAAGATAAATATTGTATATGCGACATCTAGCTGTTCATCAATCAATGACACCTTAGACTAGTATTTTTACGATATAAAACAAGAAGATTATATAAATAAGATTACTTTGACTTTCGCTAATCAAAGCATCGTTGGATTCTTATTTAAACAACGAAATTATCCTAATTCCTCTTAGCTTATTCATTTCGAATGAGCTCAATAACATATCATTGGATGAATGGTCTATAAATCATATCATGTCATTCTATATTTTCTCTTAAGAAATTAAATGACGCATATGATTATAATCCCGAAATTCTATTCTCAATTGATATAAATCCTCAATCTTATAAATCTCCTACTTGTATGAGAAAATCAGACTTAGAGTTGTATTAGTAGTGGTGGTCCAAGAAAGAATTACTCATTATATTTGGTTGAATTTAAGTCTTTGACTTTAATTTTAGAATCCAAACAGATTTTCTTATATTTCTATTTCCAGGAAGCAATACAGTTACACTTTCCAAGTGTTTAATATCCATATTCTATTAATGGATTCAAACTGTATGGAATATGAGTTTGGTATTCTGTGACCAGGATCCACTTGCACTATTCTAAGAACTGTTTGATGTAACTATACCTAAGTCATCAAAAGACTCAACCACATTTTTCACTAATCTATGGCATTTGTATCTTGTTCATAGTGGATTTCACAAGATCAATCTCTGCAAAGAGTTAATATGTCTATATCCACTGAAAGTAGTTCATCTCATTCGCAGATGGATGTACATTCAGGGGTGGATATGAGTTTTTCGTAGTATTCTTAAAACGATCACTCTAGATTATACCTTCGGCAAAGATATTTGAAATGTTTGAAAATTTCATAAATTTCTAGCAATGGTTAAAACCATTAAGGTAAGTGGTTAAAGATCTTGCGAACTGATAGGGGTGGAGAAATAGTTAGTAGATACGCAGTTCAAAGATCATTAAATTGATTTTGAATTATATCCAAACTTACCTCCCCAGAAGTTTTGATTTGCATATTGATGATTAGTTACTAGTCGTTGCCTAAATCCTTCTATGGTAATACAATTTCAGAATGATGTAATGGATGTATACTTAATGGAAATCATTACTAGATTCATGGATGACCTAATCAAAATCTTAAGAAAAGCTAGAACTGTTAACCATGGTTTGTTAGCTATTCTAAGTGATTAGGGGTGGACCATCCCATTGTCAATAGATAAGAAAGTGTTTGTTCAAACAAATACTACTTTTCTAAGAAAATGACCAAGTCTGAAAACAAGTAGCCAATAAAGGAGATATTATTTCTTGATTCCAAAAGTGTTCTATCATCTTATTTGACATATGATGATCCCACTGCCTCTGTTGTCTTGTCACAACTAAAGAGGTTAATACCATTTAGTTTTCTTAGACATAATTCACGGTACCTTGTCGTAGTGGGAGAGTTTCTAGGAACTTCACTTCTTATGACTTGGGAGACACTAGTGATTTAAAATCCATTGTGAGTTTAAACAAGTAATGGATTGTCAAGATAAGAAACTAAGAAGAAAAGCCAATAGAACTATGGTTTAATCCATTCACATGGAATAACTTAAAGTTTTCTATTACAAGGACATAAAAGGAAATTTTCGTTTAATAAGTCTATTCAATGGACTTAACAAAACTTCATGTTCCTAGTATTATAGTGTTGGAAATTATTTTACCAGGATCTTAGATCTACTCACAAGTATGTTGATTAACACCCTAAATATGAACTTTCTAAAACGATGAAATAAACACATATAAAGTTTAGTAAACCTTACATTGGGTGCAGTGGAATATAATGACTCCTTCCGTTCAGATATCTAGCCCTTGATTCCTTTCTGTAGCAGAGCATTATCAATATCTGAACCTGGATCTCTTTCTCTCCTTCTTTACTACTGAAACTCCTTCTTGCTGAAAGTCTTTCTTCACGATCTTCCTCAATATGATTGAGGTATCAGTTGCTGTGTGTGGGAACTACTCTAACACTAAGTAATTTTCGAAATTGAAGAGGCGGAAGAGAGAGAGAGAGAGAGTTCGGCCAAGAATAGAGAGAGAGGCTCAGGTTTTTTCTGAATGAAAAGTGTAGAAATTTAGTGTGTAAATTTCCTGAAGCCTTCACTATCTATTTATAGCATTCCACTAGGTTTAGGTTTGAATTATTTGGCATTAAAATAATGAAATATCAGTTTGAAAAATCATTCCAAGTGGCCGGCCATGTAGTGTAATGGGCCTTACTTGGATTTTGCAATTTTCTCAATTCTGCATCTGATTTTCTCTAAAACGCTATTTTTCTAATTCAACCATTTAAATGCCAATTCTTACTATTTAATAACTATAAATAATTATTAAATAATATTGTCATTTATCATATTGATTAATTGAACCATACAAAGTATCATAATTAACAAATATGCCCCTAAAACTCTTTCTTTACAATTTCGCCCTTACTTAGTGAAAAATTCACAAATAGAGATAGTCTAAATTGAGAATTATAATTGATTGATCAAAACCAATTACATGAGTCTTACAAGCAATATTATCTCAACTAGTGGGGGGACCATGGGTCTATATAACCGAGCTTCCAATAAGCAGATCAAGAATTTATAATCTACATTCACTGACTTATTAATTCTTCGTTGAATCCACGCATAGAACTTAGAATTGCACTCTCAATATATAGAATGCTATATATGTTCCACCATATAGAAACATCATTAGTTATCCATTGTTATAATCCTAATTTGATCATTGATCCTCTATATGAATGATCTACACTGTAAAGGGATTAGATTACCGTTACACCCTACAATGTATTTAATCCTTAAAACACTTAACCCCGTATAAATGATATTTCAGCTTATGTGAAATGAGATCTCCACCATTTATTTTTGTTTGGTCAAGCTCGAAGGAGATCATCCTTTACTTACTATTTGCCAGATAGAAGCTATAGATTCCATGTTTATGTTAGCGCTCCCACTCAATTGCACTACCGTGTTCCCAAAATGTACGTATCACCCTGACCCAAAAGTAGGCTTAACTAACAAATCAAAGAACATGAATAGCCTCTCGAGATCGAGCCTAATCATAACAGGATTAAGATCATTTGATCTAGGATCAACTAGGCGATATTGACTTGAATAGATATTACGGTAAGTTTAATAAATCTAAGTCAAAGTTCAATATCGGTCCCTTCCGATGCATACTCCATGCATCCAACCTGAGCTTTACTTTAACCAATGCTCTGGAAAGAACATAGCATTTCTCCAAATGCAAGTAAACTCTGTTGTAGATTATCATATCAGTAAAACCCTGTGTCTGATAAATCTAGGAAACTTTATTCACATAGTCATGTTTACTTTCCAATGTATTGACGACACAATAAACAGGATCAAGTATGTGAAAAGGATTTTAGATGAATTCATACATTATTTACATATAATCATGAAATAAATCATGTGAACCATGCAACATTAAATGTTATTTCTGATCTATATTAATAAGTAAATCTGATTATATTGAAATGAGTTTTATTTAGGGCATAAAATCCAACAAACTCCCACTCGCACTAATATAAAACAAAAAGTGTGTTTCAAATAATCTCAACACCTTGATATACAAATCAAGTGTAGTAGCAGTAAACTCCTCGTAATAGGATCTAAAAGGTTGAATTAAACACAACCTTTTCTCCACCATTACTCTTCCTTAATCACAAAATCATTGATAATGTGAAATTCCTCTCTATATGTCTACTCTTTTGGGATATTGGATTCTATACCTTTGGCAACTACTTTTGGTTAATCAGGAAATAACACTAGTAGTTAAGGCAATTTGGAATGGTGCCAAAGATGTATAGAACTTTCCTTAGACTGAATAGGTACCTTTCCTGCAGCTTTAACATTCAGTCCCTTTCTGGTAGACCTAGAGACTTTAGATAGGTTTTTACACTTCTCCAAAATCACTATTCCACCCCTAGAGTAATCACCATCTTATCAGAAAGATTTTTTAGCACAAAGGCAAATTTTGAAATCTGATGTGGTGTAGTCTAAGAGTTTTAAACACACCCTTATAAACTAACATATAGTTCCTCTTCTTTATCTTAAGATTTACTTGATTGTCTTCCAATGTTCTTCTCCAGGATTAATCTGATACCTACTCATTACTCCCACTCAACAGCAGGTGTCTGGTCTAAGACATACAAAAGCATATCTAAGACCTCTCACCGTTGATTTAAGAAATTCTTTCATGGCTTTATCTTTTCTGTAATAGTTGAGACTTTTCCTTAGATAAATAAAATCTATGCCTAAGAAGTTGTGAAGCTTCTATAGATTGCCATTAGAAAGAAAATGCTTCTGCATCTTACTAAAGTAAGTTGCTTGCATTAGAGTAAGTAATTACCAAGTACACCACAAGCCATAGGTTTAGATAAACTCAAACCTATAATACTAGGAACAGGTTATTTTGTTAAGTCCATTGAATAGACTTATAAATGAAAATTTCCTTTTATGTCCTTGTAATAGAAAACTTTAGGTTACTCCATGTGAATGGATTAAACCATAGTTCTATTGGCTTTTCTTCTTAGTTTCTTATCTTGACAATCCATTACTTGTTTAAACTCACAATGGATTTTAATCACTAGTGTCTTCCAAGTCATAAGAAGGTGAGTTCTTAGAAACTCTCCCACGACGACAAGGTACCGTGAATTATGTCTAAGAAAACTAAATGGTATTAACCTCTGTTGTTGTGACAAGATAACAGAGGCAGTGGGATCATCATATTTCAAATAAGATGATAGAACACTTTTGGAATCAAGAAATAAATATCTCCTTTATTTGCTACTTTATTTTCAGAGTTAGTCATTATCTTAGAAAAGTAGTATTTGTTTGAAATAACACTTTCTTATCGATTGACTATGGGATGGTCCACCCCTAATCACTTAGAATAGCTAACAAACCATGGTTAACAGTTCTAGCTTTTCTTAAGATTTTGATTAGGTCATCCATGAATCTAGTAATGATTTACATTAAGTATACAACCATTACATCATTCTGAAATTGTATTACCATAGAAGGATTTAGGCAACGACTAGTAACTAATCATCGATATGTAAATTGAAATTTCTGGGGAGGTAACTTTGGATATAATTCAAAAATCAATTTAATGATCTTTGAACTGCATATCTACTAACTATTCCTCCACCCCTATCCGTTCGCAAGATCTTTAACCACTTACCTTAATGGTTTTAACCATTACTAGAAATTAATGAAATTTTTTAAAACATTCAAATTTCTTTGCATAAGGTATAATCTAGAGTGATCGTTTTAAGAATACAATGAAAAACTCATATCCACCCCTAAATGTACATCCATCTGCTAATGAGATGAACTTACTTTCAGTGGATATAGGCATATTAACTCTTTGCAGAGATTGATCTTGTCAATACCACTATGATCAAGATACAAATGCCATATATTAAAAATGTGTGGTTGTGTCTTTTTGATGACTTAGGTTTAGTTACATCAAAGAGTTCTTAGAATAGTGCAAGTGGATCCTGGTCACAGAATATTAAACTCATATTCCATACAGTTTGAAGCCAATGATATAAGATGGATATTAAACACTTGTGAAAGTGTAATTGTATTGTATTCTGGAATTAGAAATATAAGAAAATTTCTGTTTTGAATCTAAAATTAAAGTCAAAGACTTAAATTTATACCAAATATAATGAGTAATTCTATCTTGGACCACCACTACTAATTTAACTCTAAATCTAGGAAACTTTATTCACATAGTCATGTTTACTTTCCAATGTGTTGACGACACAATAAACAGCAGAAAGATAGGTTTTTACACTTCTCCAAAATCACTATTCCACCCCTAGAGTAATCACCATCTTATCAGAAAGATTTTTTAGCACAAAGGCAAATTTTGAAATCTGATGTGGTGTAGTCTAAGAGTTTTAAACACACCCTTATAAACTAACATATAGTTCCTCTTCTTTATCTTAAGATTTACTTGATTGTCTTCCAATGTTCTTCTCCTGGATTAATCTGATACCTACTCATTACTCCCACTCAACAGTAGGTGTCTGGTCTAAGACATACAAAAGCATATCTAAGACCTCTCACCGTTGATTTAAGAAATTCTTTCATGGCTTTATCTTTTCTGGAATAGTTGAGACTTTTCCTTAGATAAATAAAATCTATGCCTAAGAAGTTGTGAAGCTTCTATAGATTGCCATTAGAAAGAAAATGCTTCTGCATCTTACTAAAGTAAGTTGCTTGCATTAGAGTAAGTAATTACCAAGTACACCACAAGCCATAGGTTTAGATAAACTCAAACCTATAATACTAGGAACAGGTTATTTTGTTAAGTCCATTGAATAGACTTATAAATGAAAATTTCCTTTTATGTCCTTGTAATAGAAAACTTTAGGTTACTCCATGTGAATGGATTAAACCATAGTTCTATTGGCTTTTCTTCTTAGTTTCTTATCTTGACAATACATTACTTGTTTAAACTCACAATGGATTTTAATCACTAGTGTCTTCCAAGTCATAAGAAGGTGAGTTCCTAGAAACTCTCCCACGACGACAAGGTACCGTGAATTATGTCTAAGAAAACTAAATGGTATTAACCTCTGTTGTTGTGACAAGATAACAGAGGCAGTGGGATCATCATATTTCAAATAAGATGATAGAACACTTTTGGAATCAAGAAATAAATATCTCCTTTATTTGCTACTTTATTTTCAGAGTTAGTCATTATCTTAGAAAAGTAGTATTTGTTTGAAATAACACTTTCTTATCGATTGACTATGGGATGGTCCACCCCTAATCACTTAGAATAGCTAACAAACCATGGTTAACAGTTCTAGCTTTTCTTAAGATTTTGATTAGGTCATCCATGAATCTAGTAATGATTTACATTAAGTATACAACCATTACATCATTCTGAAATTGTATTACCATAGAAGGATTTAGGCAACGACTAGTAACTAATCATCGATATGTAAATTGAAATTTCTGGGGAGGTAACTTTGGATATAATTCAAAAATCAATTTAATGATCTTTGAACTGCATATCTACTAACTATTCCTCCACCCCTATCCGTTCGCAAGATCTTTAACCACTTACCTTAATGGTTTTAACCATTACTAGAAATTAATGAAATTTTTTAAAACATTCAAATTTCTTTGCATAAGGTATAATCTAGAGTGATCGTTTTAAGAATACAATGAAAAACTCATATCCACCCCTAAATGTACATCCATCTGCTAATGAGATGAACTTACTTTCAGTGGATATAGGCATATTAACTCTTTGCAGAGATTGATCTTGTCAATACCACTATGATCAAGATACAAATGCCATAGATTAAAAATGTGTGGTTGTGTCTTTTTGATGACTTAGGTTTAGTTACATCAAAGAGTTCTTAGAATAGTGCAAGTGGATCCTGGTCACAGAATATTAAACTCATATTCCATACAGTTTGAAGCCAATGATATAAGATGGATATTAAACACTTGTGAAAATGTAATTGTATTGTATTCTGGAATTAGAAATATAAGAAAATTTCTGTTTTGAATCTAAAATTAAAGTCAAAGACTTAAATTTATACCAAATATAATGAGTAATTCTATCTTGGACCACCACTACTAATTTAACTCTAAGTCAGATTTGCCCATACAAGTAGGAGATTTCTAAGATTGAGGATTTATATCAATTGGGAATAGAATTTCGGGATTATAATCATATGCGTCATTTAATTTCTTAAGAGAAAATATAATGACATTAAATGATATATAGACCATTCATCCAATGATATGTTATTGAGCTAATTCGAAATGAATAAGCTAAGAGGAATTAGGATAATTTCGTTTATAAATAAGAATCCAACGATGCTTCGATTAGCGAGAGTCAAAGTAATCTTATTTATAAAATCTTCTTGTTTCATATCGTAAAAATACTAGTCTAAGGTGTCATCAATTGATGAACAGGTAGATGTTGCATATACAATATTTATCTTTCGAGATCTAACACTATTATATATGTCTAATGGTTAAAATCCACTAGGGATTTATCTCATTAGATAAACAAACCAAGTTAGACCAACAATGAAGATTCGAAATTAAACTACAACTTAATAACAGAAAATAACATGGTTCAATATAAATTCATACACAATTCAGAAATTATTAAACATATAGCAAGTAGGAATGACAAGTGAAAATACTAAAACATACAATCCTAAATAATTTCCAAGGTTTTCAACAAACTGATATCAGTTTCCAATTTAGGCGAGAGTCAAAGCTACCATCCATTGAATAGAGTTGTCAGCTCATCTAAAATGTTAAACATTCTAGCAACCTTTTATTCGATCAAGATTGGAATTCAGCGTTGTCCCGTTTAGGCGAGAGTCAAGACAATTCTATCTTATGAGCTTCGACCATTGTTTCATAATTTGCAAGTCAAATATGGTCGCCACCATTAGGGTGATCCATAGCATATAAAACACTTACAAACTACTTATCTTTCGAGATTAAACGGTGCGAAATTGCTAATGAACGTTCCTCCATTAGGGAGGATTACTCACTAAAACAAACTCGATGTAAAACCAACAATGGAGATCGAATATCTTAATAATAATAAAGCTCATTATTTAAAGAGAGTTGTATTTTCTTTGATACTTATTTTAATCTATTTATTTTAAATATATATTTATTTAATTAAAATTTCCAATTTAGAATGAAAAATTCTAAATATAAATTTTAATTTAATATTTATAAATTTTACTCAGATGGATATGAAAATAACATGAATTTCTTCCATCTTAGTAATAATTTCCAATAAATATTTAGAAAAATATTCAATTTAAGTTGTTACAAAATTAATTTAAATTAATTTACAACTCAAATTTAATTTTATATAAATATATATTGCATTTCGAAAAATTAAAGTATTTAAGAATACAATTTTCGAAAATGCATGATAAAGTAATAAATAAATCCTGGAAAAATTATTCTAATTTAATGTTGGCCCAAAATTAATTAATAAAATTAATTTACAACAAAAAATATAATTTTCCTATTTAATTAAATATATAAGAAAAATTTCAAATATTTAAGTATGATGATGAAAATCAACTTAAATATTAATTTTCTATTTAATTAAATACACTAGAAAAATACTTCAAGCAAAAACAGATAATATCTATCTAGATTTTCATGGACTAATTAATTTATTTTCTAATTAAATATATTTTACTTTATTTATTTTAATTAATCATTAAATGAAAAAATCATTGATTTAAGTTGGTCCAAAATTAAAATAAATAATTTACAACTTTAATCTATTTTTCAAATAAAATTCGAAATTCCAGCATTTAAGAAATGTAATTTCGAAATTTGATTAATAAAATAAAGAAAAAATATATTTTGAAAAATTATTTAAATTTAGTTGAAAAAATAAATTTCAACTAAAAATAATTTTCTATTTAATTAAGTGTCATGAAAAAGAAATATTTAAGTATCATGATGAAAATCAACTTAGATATTTAATTTTCAAATTAATTAAATGTATTAAATTCAAGAAATAAATAATTAAGTGTAGAGAAGGCTTAATTATTAATCTCTAGTTTAATACTAGGAAAAATATCCTTAAAATAAATTGTACCAAAATTAATTATTTAAATAATTAATTTCACAATTTATAATATTTTTCTATTTAAGATTAGAAATAATAAGTAGTCTAGAAATAACTATCTAGAAAATATCTTATTTGACTAAGTATCTTTTCCACAAAATTTGAAAAAATATCTAATTTAAGTTGTATTAGAAAAAATTTGGAACTTAAATATTTTCAAATTTAAATTTAATTAAATATCAAAAATTAAGTTGTAACCACTTAATTTGAAAATATTCAATTTTAAGTTAATATTCGAAAAGATATCAACTTAAAAAATATCTAAAGAATCTTAATAACCAATTCCTAAAATTCATGTGAGGGGGTGCTAGGTTCAGTATGTCGTACCCACTACTATGGCTCCCAACTCTCACACAAGGCCCAAAAGAGAGGAATTTAACCTTAAAATGAGCAACTGTTATTAATTAAATAGGCCCAAAAACTAAATGGGCCTAAACAAAATCTATCAAGAACTATGATATTTTATTTAGCAACAACAACCTATATGCATCTATAATAAAATTAAACACATAGGCTCACACAGGCACACAATTTGGATGGATCCTATCATGTTGCTAGGTCATACACAGATGAAAGAAGATTGTAAATATACCTGTTACAAATTATTTACTTGACCAAGGGAGCCATGAGTTAAAATCAGATCATTGGATCTATCAACAAGTTAACCATGACTATTTGCAATCAACCAATAATAGGTTTTAAAAACTTACAAACAAGCTAAAACACATACTCCTGCAACAAGGTTAGCTGGATAGTTGGATGTAGGATTTATTTAATTTTAAATAAATCATTTCGAAAAATTAATTAAATAAAAAAAAATTATTTTCGAAAAAAAATAAAATAAAATAAAATTTATATATTTTCGAAATTAATAAAATAATATTTAAAATTAAACCTACAATTTTGAAAAATTAGGTTTCCACCAACCTAAATATCATTTCAAAATTTGCTAACTACTTTTAAAAATATAATGTTATTTTATAAATAAAAATTTAAAAAGATAAATAAATATCTTTTTCAGATTTTATGATTTAATTTAAATAAATAAAATAACAAAAATTTAAAAGTTAGCAAAATATCTTACATCTATTTAAAATTACATGATTATAGTTATCTTATTTTAAATTTAAATAAGGTCAAATTATTTTTTTTAAAAAAAAGATAAGATATAATCAAATTTAAAAATAAGATAGATAATTAAGCAAAAAGATAGATATTTACTATTTTTCTAATTCAAATTACACTAATATCATGAATTAAATAAAAAAAATATTAATTAATTTAATTATGATAATTAGAATTGAATTAGGAATAGTAAATGTATAAATATAGAACTACACAAAAAATCGGAAGTTAAATCCATGAAAAAGCATGAAAAATCGAAGAAAAACGAAAAAAATGCGAGCTGTGCGGACATACTGCTGATCATACTGTCTGCGCGTGCTCAAAGGGCTGCATGGGCGAGGAATCACGGCGCAAAGGGAGGCTGCATGATTTCCGCGCGCGCGCGTGGTGCAGCGACACCACCCCGATATTTTCGAAACTTCAAAAAATCATAACTAATTCAAATTAAATCGAAATTGAGTTCTGTAAAAAGGTAACTTGCTTAATTTTTTTCATACTATCCAATAAAAATAATTCTAGAAACAGATATTCAATTATTTTTCATGAAAATTCACAAACATCAATCAATCATCATATAACACTCAATACAACATGAAACCATCCAAAATATCAAACAATCGTTTTAAAGTCCAAATTTCTTGCAAGCAAATCAATTACCATGGCTCTGATACCAGTTGTTGGAAATTATTTTACCAGGATCTTAGATCTACTCTCAAGTATGTTGATTAACACCCTAAATATGAACTTTCTAAAACGATGAAATAAACACATATAAAGTTTAGTAAACCTTACATTGGGTGCAGCAGAATAAAATGACTCCTTCAGTTCAGATATATAGCCCTTGATTCCTTTCTGTAGTAGAGCATTATCAATATCTGAACCTGGATCTCTTTCTCTCCTTCTTTAGTGTTGAAACTCCTTCTTGCTGAAAGTCTTTCTTCACGATCTTCCTCACTATGATTGAGGTATCACTTGCTGTGTGTGGGCATTACTCTAACACTAAGTATTTTTCGAAATTGAAGAGGAAGAAGAGAGAGAGAGAGAGGTCGGCCAAGAATAGAGAGAGAGGCTCAAGTTTTTTCTGAATGAAAAGTGTAGAAATTTAGTGTGTAAATTTCTTGAAGCCTTCACTATCTATTTATAGCATTCCACTAGGGTTAGGTTTGAATTATTTGGCATTAAAATAATGAAAATATCAGTTTGAAAAATCAGTCCAAGTGGCCGCCCATGTAGTGTAATGGGCCTTACTTGGATTTTGTAGTTTTCTCAATTCTGCATCTGATTTTCTCAAAAACGCCAATTTTCTAATTGAACCATTTAAATGCGAATTCTAACTATTTAATAACTATAAATAATTATTAAATAATATTTTCATTTATCATATTTATTAATTGAACCATACAAAGTATCATAATTAACAAATATGCCCCTAAAACTCTTTCTTTACAATTTCCCCCTTACTTAGTGAAAAATTCACAAATAGACATAGTCTAAATTGAGAATTATAATTGATTGATCAAAACCAATTACATGAGTCTTACAAGCAATATTATCTCAACTAGTGGGGGGACCATGGGTCTCTATAACCGAGCTTCCAATAAGCAGATCAAGAATTTATAACCTAAATTCACTAACTTATTAATTCTTCGTTGAATCCACACATAGAACTTAGAATTGCACTCTCAGTATATAGAATGCTCTATATGTTCCACCATATAGACACATCATTAGTTATCCATTGTTATAATCCTAATTTGATCAATGATCCTCTATATGAATGATCTACACTGTAAAGGGATTAGATTACCGTTACACCCTACAATGTATTTAATCCTTAAAACACTTAACCCCTTATAAATGATATTTCAGCTTATGTGAAATGAGATCTCCACCATTTATTTTCGTTTGGTCAAGCTCGAAGGAGATCATCCTTTACTTACTATTTGCCAGATAGAAGCTATAGATTCCATGTTTATGTTAGCGCTCCCACTCAATTGCACTAACGTGTTCCCAAAATGTACGTATCACCCTGACCCAAAAGTAGGCTTAACTAACAAATCAAAGAACACGAATACCCTCTCGAGATCGAGCCTAATCATAACAGGATTAATATCATTTGATCTAGGATCAACTAGGCGATATTGACTTGAATAGATATTACGTAAGTTTAATAAATCCAAGTCAAAGTTCAATATCGGTCCCTTCCAATGCATACTCCATGCATCCAACCTGAGCTTTACTTTAACTAATGCTCTGGAAAGAACATAGCATTTCTCCAAATGCAAGTAAACTCTGTTGTAGATTATCATATCAGTAAAACCCTGTGTCTGATAAATCTAGGAAACTTTATTCACATAGTCATGTTTACTTTCCAATGTGTTGACGACACAATAAACAGGATCAAGTATGTGAAAAGGGTTTCAGATGAATTCATACATTATGTACATATAATCATGAAATATATCATGTGAACCATGCAACATTAAATGTTATTTCTGATCTATATTAATAAGTAAATCTGATTATATTGAAATGAGTTTTATTTAGGGCATAAAACCCATCAGAAGGGAGGTGCCAGGGCCAAGCAGTATGCTCAGCAGCCTATGAATCCTGAAGATAAAGCCGAGGCTGAGGCTGAGGCTGAGCAGGTGACCCCATTGAAGAGGAAGAAGAAACTCCCGGCCACGCCCAGGCCTGTTGAACATGAAATTCGCATAAGGGAGCCCATTTCACCTATTCGGCCATCTTATCCCTTTGCTGGAAAAGTGAAGGCTGTCATGTCTGAGATAAACTCGATGTCAGGTGATGATGGACTTCTGAATTTCTGGGCGGGCAGTCACTCTGCATTTTACTTCTTTCTCAGCTACTTGACTTTCATGCTTCGTATTTCTGCTGGTTTTTTCTAACCACGCTGTTTTTGTTCTGTGCAGACATGTCTCGGCAGATGCTTGATGCTCTAAGGAAGAGGATGGGTGGAAGCTCTAGCGCCTCCCCTCTGGCCAAGAAGCTTAAGGGCAGAGAGGGGTCCTCGGAGAAGAGACCTTCTGGAGAGGTTATTGACCTTTCTGAGGAGCTGACTGCTGCAAATCCTTCTACTCCCAAATCTGCCAAGTCTAAGGAGTCTGGACCACCAACAACTGGGTCTGAACTGGTTAGGAGGATCCCTGAGCGGGTGTAGGCACCAACTCCACCCGTGCCTGTGCTGCCAGAGGCCAAGAAGGGCAAGGAGATGTTGGCCCACTACATGAACCGGCTTGTTTGTGAGGTCAGTGAGCAACTTGCTGGTGCTGATAACGACTCATCTCTGGATGTGTTGGTGGGTGGAGTCTTGAAGGAGCTCACCAGGGTTAGTCTTTTTTGATACTTCGCTTTTAACTTTTCACACTTAGCTCCATATGCTGACTTTTTTTCTTTGTGCAGGCCAGTTTGAAGTTGGCTTACACTTACTCCCGGGCTAAATCTGCTACTTCCAAGAGTGCGGCTCTGTCCGACACCTTAAGGACGGAGGCGGACTTAGCCAAGAAGGAAGCTGAGGAGGCCAGAGCAGAAATTGGAGCTGTCTGGCATGAGCTGGATGAAGCCAACAAGAAGCTATTTGCTACCGAGAAGAAGATCTTCGTGCTAACAAAGGACCTCGAAGCTGCTAATCACTTTGATGAGACCATCGAGATCTTGTCTACTGAAGTTAACAGTCTTCAGGATGAGAGGAGTTCTCTGCGGCAAGTTCTTCTTCGGCTAAAGGAGGAGAGGGACGCCAAGGTGACCGAGACGGACCAATTGAAGGAGAAGGTCAATGCTTTGGAGACTGCCGGCCTCGAGCTCTTCTTTGATTTTTGGAAGCTAATCCTCAGGCCAATTTCTACTATTTGGGCGACGCTAAGGACATGTACCTTGAGTACTGCGCGGCCCAAGTTGCCTATGGTGGGAAAGAGGCGGCTGCTTCAACTTCCGGCCAAGCTTCTGACCAAGCTGCTGATGCTTCTCCTGCTCGAACAACAGATCCTCCTGCTCCAGTTGGCTCAGAAGAACCGAACCAAGAGCCTGGGACTCCAGGTGTTTAAACACTTCTCTTTTTATCTCCTGTTTATATATATATATATATTATATGTGGCCTCAAGGCCTTTAAGACATCGTGACCGACCAAGCGGTCTTTAAACTTGAAATTATTTTTCAGTTTTTGGACAACGGGCTGACCGGGCAGCTTTTAATCCCGATACTATATGCTTTTGTCATCCTTAATGAATTTCATTCTCTGTTTATAATTGTCGTGCAATTGTGATTGTTTTATGTTTACCAAATGCTTTGTACAGGTATAGGTGCCCCCCAAGTGACTGAGCAGACGTATGACTCTTGGTCACTTGTCTTTCGTAAATATATATTGCTTTTCTGTTCGGTGTTTTGGGTTCGACTAAACCTTTTGTACGCACTTTAGGTAAATTATAATCATGCTGATTTTTTTGACTCAATAGAATTGGAAATACTATCTTTATTCTTTTATTGATCGAAAATGTATTTGTTACCGTAGTAACTTACATTAGAGCTAGTGATCTAATCTGATATTTTAGCTTAACATGACATAAAACAAATAAGAAATTGTACTTGAAAGTGGTGTAGCCGACCTGAGTACTTTGTTCTGAAGCCTTTGCGCGTAGTCCGCCCAAGAGGCCATTCACTTAGAAGCGAATGTTCAATAGTACTTTAATGTGGTCTACCCGACCTGAGTACTTTGAAGTGGTCTACCTGACGTGAGTACTCTATTGGTAGTATTTCCTTAAATATTCTCCATTCCGATACTAGAATGAGTTGTATTTTTTTCGTCATACTTACCCAGTTTGTATGCTCCGTAGTCGAGAACTTCGACCACCTGGTATGGTCCTTCCCAGTTGGGTCCTAGTACACCTGACGTGTTGTCATTGGTGTTTAGGAATACCCTTCTTAGGACCATATCTCCCACGAAGAATTTCTGAGCTTTGACTTGTTTGTTGAAAATACCGAGCTACTTTTTGTTGATGAGCTACCAACTTTAAGTTTGCAGTTGCTCGTTTTTCTTTGATTTCATCAAGTGATTCTGCAAGGAGTATATGATTGGTACCTTGATCGTACGTCAACCTTCTGTGGGACGGTGGCTCGAGTTCGACGGGCAGCATAGCTTCATAACCGTACGCCATTGCAAATGGTGTCTGACCGGTTGCTGTTTTTTCCGTTGTACGGTATGACCATAGAACTTCGGGGAGTTCTTCTGGCCAATTTCCTTTGGCATCTTCAAGTTTTTTCTTTAGTGTATCCTTCAAGGTCTTGTTGACTGCTTCAACTTGACCGTTTGCTTGGGAATGTACCACTGCGGAGAAGCTTTTGATGATACCATGGTTCGCACAGAAATCAGTGAAAGATTGACTGTCGAACTGTTTGCCGTTGTTCGAAACTATTTTGTACGGTAGTCCGAACCGGCATATGATGTTCTTCACTATAAAGTCTTGAACCTTTTTTGATGTGATAGTTGCGAGTGGTTCGGCTTCAGTCCACTTTGTAAAGTAGTCGACTGCTACCACCGCGTATTGCACTTCGCCTTTACCTTTAGGTAACTGTCCGATTAGGTCAATTCCCCAAATGGTAAAGGGCCACGGACTTTGCATTTGTGTCAGCTCGTTGGGCGGAGCTCTTGGTATCTTTGAAAATCTCTGACATTTGTCGCACTTCTTGACATAAGCTTTCGAATCTTCAATCATCGACGGCCAGAAGTAGCCTTGCCTTAGAATTTTCTTTGATAAGCTCTGTCCGGCTGCATGATTTCCACAGAATCCGTCATGAACTTCATATAGAAGCCGTGCAGCTTCATTTGGTGTGACGCATCTGAGTAATGGCATTGAGAATCCTCTTCTGTACATGATCCCTTCTACGATGATGTACCGTGCTGCCTTTCTTCTCATTTTCCGAGATTCATTTCGGTTATTTCTTCCGTGCCGGTGATGCTAGGCTCTTCAAGAAACTGGATCGGGACCAGGTTTGCCTTGTCACTTATATTGCTGCTCGCCAATCGGGCTAACGCATCTGCCATTTTATTTTCTTCGCTTGGAATTTGTCTGAGGCTGTAGCTTTTGAATTGTGTGAGCAGATCATGTATTTTGCTCAGATATGCTATCATTTTTTCTCCCCGAGCCTCGTATTTGCCAGATACGTGATTTACCACTAGCTGTGAATCACTACAGATCTCAATGCACTCGGCCTTCATCTCCTTCGCTAGTTTGAGTCCAGCGATTAGGGCTTCGTATTCGGCCTCGTTATTAGAGGCTTTAAATCCGAATTTGACTGCTGCATGCAGGTTTTGCCCCACAGGTGTGACAAGGGCAATTCCTGTACCGGATAATTGATCTGTTTCTGACCCATCCACGTGTAGCTTCCAGGCCGGTTTGTTTTCAGTATTCCTCGGCTGTGGTATTGGCTCAAGAACACTTTCTGGTATGCTTTCAATTTTGCCTGTGCATTCCACCATAAAGTCGGCTAAGGCTTGGCCTTTGATAGCTGTTTGGGGTTGGAAGTTGATTTCGCACTGCCCCAATTCTACCGCCCACTTGAGTAACCATCCAGAGGCATCTGGCTTTTGCAGTATTTGTCCTAGTGGTTGGTCGGTGTATACCCGAACAGGATGAGCCTGAAAGTAAGGTCTCAGCTCTCTTGTTGTTAGAATGAGGCAGTAGGTGAGCTTTTTCTATCAACGGATATTGGCCTTCGGCCTCGATGAGTCTTTGACTGATGTAATAGACTGGATGCTGCACGCCGTCTTCTTCTCTGATTAGTACGGCGCTCACGGAATGCTCCGTTACTGCTAGGTATATCCCCAGTTCCTCACCGTCCAGAGGTTTAGAAAGGACGAGAGGTTTCGCGAGCTGTGCCTTTAGATCTTGAAAAGCTCTTTCACATTCTTCTGTCCATTCGAACTTTTTGTTTCCTCATAGGATGTTGAAGAATGGGACATATTTATCCGTTGATTTTGACACAAATCTGCTAAGTGCGACGATTCGACCAGTTAGGCTTTGCACCTCTTTGGTTTTTGTTGGCGAGTTCATATCCAGGAGGGCTTGGATTTTTTTCGGATTGGCTTCAATTCCTCGAGCATTGACGATGAAGCCTAGAAAATTTCCCGAGCTGACTCCAAAGGAGCATTTTAGGGGATTTAGTTTCATGTTATATTTCCTGAGGACTTTGAAACATTCATCTAGGTCGTCTATGTGCCCCCAGCCTTTTTGGATTTGACGAGCATATCATCCACGTACACTTCCATATTTCTGCCGATCTGGTCTTTAAACATCTTGTTGACCAATCTTTGGTATGTAGCTCCGGTGTTTTTAAGACCAAACGGCATGACTTTGTAGCAGTAGAGACCCATATTTGTCCAGAAACTTGTATGTTCTTGGTCTGGTGGATGCATCTTGATTTGATTGTAGCCAGAATAAGCATCCATGAAGCTTAATATTTCGTGCCCGACTGTCGCATCGACGAGCAGGTCGATTCTTGGGAGTGGGAAATAGTCTTTAGGGCATGCTTTGTTGAGGTCTGTGAAGTCAATACAGACTCGCCATTTCTTGTTCGGCTTAGGCACGAGTACGGGGTTCGCGACCCAAGCCTGGTAAAAGGCTTCAATGATGAAGTTGTTGTTGCGCAGCTTTTCAACTTCATCTTTCAGGGCTACTGCTCGTTCTTTATCCAGCAATCTTCTTATTTGTTGAACTGGCCGGATGTTAGGATCGATATTCAGGACGTGCAAAATAGTAGAAGGATCGATCCCGACCATATCCGCATGTGACCAGACGAAAACATCTAGGTTTGCTCTCAGAAATTCTATCAATTTCTATTTTACTTAGAGCAACAAACCCTTTCCAATTTTTAGCTTCCTGGCCGGGATAGCTGGATTGATCTCGATCTCTTCTAATACTTCCACAGGTCCAACATTGCTGCTTGGGTCCCCAAGTCAGTCGAGGATCCACATCTTCATCCTCGCCTTGGGAAGTTTCCTACTTGGGAATATTTATTCCCTTGTCTGGGCTCTGGCTGGAGGATATTTCCTTCTTAGCCTTGGCCACTGCAAGGTTGTAACATTCCCAAGCAGATTGCTGATTCCCTCTAAGGCACCCTACCCCGTTTTTGGTTGGGAACTTCAGGCACGAGTGAAATATTGATGTGACAGCTTTTAAGTCATACAAGGCTGGTCGGCCTAGCATTACGTTAAAGGCTGAAGGAACATCCAATATCAGGAATTGTGCCATGATAGTTATGCTCATCGGAGCTTGTCCAACTGTGAGGGGTAGCCGAATTTGTCCTAGAGGTGCAACTCCTTGACCGGAGAAACCATAGACGAGCTGAAGGCATGGAGTCAAATCCTTCTGCTGGAGCCCCATCTTCTCGTAAGCAGTCTTAAACAAAATGTTTGAAGAAGCCCCATTATCGATCATGGTTCTGGCCACCATTTTGTTTGCTATCTGGACTTCTACGACCAGCGGGTCGTTGTGCAGAAATCTTATCTGGACAACATTTTCGTCGTTGAACGTTATGGTTGGCTCTCCTGCGCGTGGAACTTTGGGCTTCCTCTCCTCAACGGCTAGGACGACTTCTTCATGCTCGTGCTGAGCTGTTCGGGCATATCTTTCTCGAGCTTTGCTCGTGTCTCCGGCGATGTGCGGGCCACCAATAATGACTTGCAAGTGTCCATCTATTGGCGGAGGCATCAGATCCTAGTTATTCTAACCTTGGTTGGCCTTGACGTACTTCTGTAAGTGTGGGTTGTTTTTCTTGATCAGAAGTTCTATTTCCAACTTCAAGTTGTAACATTCGTTGGTGTCGTGGCCGTAGTCTCCATGGAACCGACAAAATTTTGTCATGTCCCTTTTGCTGGTATCTTTTTTCATGGGCCCGGGCTTCTTGTACGGAATGAATGACTGAGTTCCTATGTACACACTTTCTATATCTTCAGTTAAAATAGTGAATGCAGTGTGTTTGGCGTGATCACGGGGAGTCTATCAGGGCTTTTCGGTGAACTTTCCCTTCTTCTCGTTTCCTTGCTTGTGGTTGTTGCCTGAACGCTTGCCACTTGAATTGCTGGAATAATGGGGAAGTTGGGCAGACGTTCCAGTGGAAGGAACCTTTGTTTTGCTTAGCTTTAGCTCACCTTCTGCTTGCTGAATGGCTTCCTCGAGCTTGATGAAACCTTCAGCCCAGTCAAGGAAATCACTCATTGAGTCAACCGGTCCGTTTTTCCTTATATCCTTCCACAGTTCGCCAAGGACTTCAATGCCCCCCAGTATCGCGGATAACTTTCCATCCTCGGTTACCCGTGACACCTTGGTCACTTCTGTCATGAATCTACTGATGTATGCCCGGAGTGGCTCGCCTGGTCGCTGTTTTACTTCGACCAGATCTCCTAGATGCAATGGGAGTTGGCGTGAGGAAGAGAATTGTGCATGGAATTCCGAAGAGAAGGTTTTCCATAAACTAAACTTTCCAGGAGCCAACTTGAAATACCATTGATGTGCGGCTTCCGACAGAGTGGCGGGGAAGATTCTGCAACATACGTCTCCTCGCACCCCTTGTAAATCCATTTGCATCTCAAAATACTTGAGATGGGAGAGAGGATCTTCTCTCCCAGTGTACATCTTCCACGTTGGCATCTTGAACTTGTGGGGTAGTGGCAGGAGATTGATCTCTGGTGAGAAGGGAGTTCCGCGTGCACGGTCTAACTCAAGATCATTGTTACGCTGCCCGGCCATGGCATGAAACATATTCTTCAGTTCGTCGAGCTGGGCCTGTACGGCTGGGCTGACTTGATTGGCATTTTGGTCGGGTTGGATTACGTCATCGTCTTTCTGAGCGGGGATTTGAGTATGGGCTCCGGGCTGCACGTTCGTTGTAGTATTCTACTCGTCTGTTCCCCTTCTTCTGTTTTAGATCGTCCCTTAGGTCATGGGTCGTTCCCAGCCTTTCGAACACAGAAGAAACTAGCTGTCTTAGCGATTGGTTCGCTTGGTTGACAAGTGGAATGCCTCCATTATTCTTCGTGGATCCATCGAGTATGGCCCCTCCTGATGAATTCCTGGACAAGGTCTGTCCGCCTACCTCTTGGCCCACGAGTGGAACTCATGACCGGGGATTGGACGGCTGACCGTTGGTTGTCTGGGAGGCATTCACCGTCGGGTCATCCTCTGTTTCCCCCAGGGGAATGACGCTCGGAGTTTGCTGGCCTACAGTTTGATAGGCTCTTCGTATCAGCACAGTAGCTTGCCGACTACGATCTTCGATTTCTGTATGGTGAGCCCTTAATGCCTCCATCTCTTTGTCCCTCCACTCGGCGAACATACGCCTCTATTCGTCAAACGCGAGGTTTACTACGGCACGTAATTCCTCCTGATCATGATGTAGGGTATTGCTGTGACCCTGCATGAGTCCGAGCGCAGCGCGGAGGTTTTGCAATTCGGTTGCGTCTCCGATGGACGTCTGAGCGCCGATGCCTGGTGGAATAGTCGTGTTATGAATGCCCTGGCTGTGTGTGGAACCGTTATTCCCAATCTCTTGCACACCAGGCGCAGTTTCAGTAGCAGGAGTTGTCCCCCCATTCACCACGCTTCCCGTCTGTCCAAGACTGACATCGGGTGGAACCCTTGAACTCCCTAGGTCCTGCAATGTCGGATCAAGCGTCTGTGAGCTTGTTGGGTCAAACAGGCCTCTATGAATTTGTACCATCGTGTCGAATATTGAAAAGACCGATTTGTGATTCTGCTCTCAATGAAAGCACCAAAATGTTAACTTCACTTTTAGCCAACGACAATGAGTCTTTTTCATAAGCGATAAACGATATGTCGTAATGAGAATATGTAGTAAAGCAATAACAAGACACTAAAAATTTATAGAGGTTCAGCCCCGAGCAGTTCGGTAATAGCCTAATCCTCGTTATTTGTATTGACTTAAGAACAAGGAAGAAGCTTCCTTTTCTTATAGCTCTTACAATAGTATCTCTGAATATATAATTCTTAGATAGCCTTAGCTTACAGCGTTTCAGCTTATAATTTTTCCGTCCTTTGCCCAGTGAACATTCCTCACTATTTATAGGGCTGGAAACTTGAGGAGGAAGAGTTTCCTCTCTCGTTACAATGCGCATAAACAGAAATGTAAAGACCGCTTAGTTTAATTTGGGAATTAGCAGTTAATTATGATCTAATTATGGAAAATTATTTATAGATATTTAAATAATTATTTATGCTGTTGTTTTAGAATTATGAGTGCATTTTTATGTCATGTAGTGAATTTCATAATTTTGCATTTCCGGTGCCCGGTAACATGGAACTCGGTGTTTGGCTCAGTAGAATCACAACTTAGCATGTTAGTATTGTGGGACAGTTATTTAGACATTGGGAATGTCGGGATTGGTCGGGAATTTAGAATTTCCCAAAATACCCCTTTAGTACCCTTGTATGTTGTTTAGTGTGGAGGGGCAAAATGGTCAGTTTGCCCCAATGATATTTTGTGCTTTAATTGATTTTATGTTGTGAAAATATGTGATTATGTTGGATATGTGTTGGCTGAAATAAAGATTAAAATTATGTTTTTTTTTTATCATTCATTCAAAATTTGGAAAATTAGAAAAGTAAGGAGTTGTTCCCTCAAGCTCTCTCTCTCTCTCTTTCGTTTTGGATTGGGGCTGCTAGGACTGGGAATTTTCTTGCTAATTCAAGCATTTTTAGCAATTCTAAGTGTAATTCAAGTGGTTGGTAAGGTTCTTGTAACCATCTTCTATGTTTCATGGAATTTTGAAGAAAAAATGATGATTTGCATGCTTGGTTTGTTTGTAGTTGCTGTTGTTAATTGTTGATGTTGTTTACAGAAGTTTAATCGTGTTTAATTGAGTAGAATAGAGCTGGTTGTGATGCATGCTAGTTGTGTTACTTAAAGTTGTGAATTTTAGCTCAAAAACTATGATTTTTCAAAGTGAAATGTGGAATTAGCTGCTGTAGTGATTGTTTGTGCGTGGGTTTGATTTCTGCAGTTGTTTTATGCATGTTTGAGTAGATTCAAGCAAAGTTTGATGCATGTTTGTTAGATTTAACCAAGTTTGAGTTTTGAACTCAAAACTTGGAGCTTTAATGGTGGATTTTGATTTTATGCATGAAGCTTGGTTTTGTTGCTTTAGAAATATTTATTAGGGTCTATTTAGCAGGTCTGGAAGTTTTGGTGTGAATTGGGTTTGATTTCAGTGAGTTATGAATTTTTGAGTGTTTCCTGCTTAGAACCGAAATTCCAATTCAGCAACCGGAATTCTGGATGGTGTTCCAGGAATTCCAGAACCGGAATTCTGGTTGTAGAACCGGTCTGCCGGTTGGGGGATTTTTGGGAACCCTTGTTTTTCCCATTTTTATGTTGTTTGGGGTATTGCCATGCTTTTTATCGATAGGGAAACTTCCAGTTTCAAGTTTAAGTCCCCGGGAAGTGATTTAGTGTGTCACTTATCTAGTGTTGTGATTGTTATGGTTTAGGAGCCTGTAAATCGCCGTGCAGTTCGTTCCACTCAGGTTGACCGGCACACCTGAATTCGGAATCGAGGTAAGATTAGTATAACAGTATGCATATGTATTACATGTTTAGCGTGCATGTTAGGAAGCCTGTTAGATTACATTAGATATGTATGTTGGCTTCGTACCATCCGACCGTATCACATCGGTTAGGCTAAAGTATGACTAGCAGCTGGAGTATGACCAGTGTACCGAGTATAGGCTGATACTAGGGTCGGTGGTATTGTACTGTTTGACTGTATCACATCAGTAAGGATAGAGTATGACTAGCAGCTAGAGTATGACCAATGTACCGAGTATAGGCTGAGAATGTAACACATCGGTAAGGCTAGAGTATGACTAGCAGCTGGAGTATGACCAGTGTACCGAGTATAGGCTGTTACTTTGTCAAAAGTACCGTCGTACGAACGTTCGGGACTCAGTATCGTGTGGGACACGGCAGTTAGGGTTATGGTCAGGGGTATGGGCGTCTGATCATAACCCGGGATTTATGTATGATTATGATTTATGCTTTTCTTACTGAGTCTGTCGACTCACAGTGCTATGTTTATGAGTAGGTAAGGGCAAGGCCAAGGCTGAGGAACCGTGAGGACGAGCCGATGAAGATTGTACATGTCGGGGCGGATAGGCCTGGAGCGTACGATCCTCGGGACAACAACGCTTTTGTAGTTAGTCGCTGGGCGACAAGTATCTTGTAATAGACAGTAAAATTTTTGTAAAGTATTTTGTAAATGGGATCCCAAAATATTTTGTATGAAATATTATATAAGTTTAATTAAAAAAGCAAAAATTTTAATTAATCACAATTTCCATAAACCTCGTTGATTAGCAACGAGCTGCACAGTACGTTTAAAAATTACGTAATACGCCTATGCTAGGTAGGGTGTTACAAGAAAGATCGTGTGATCAATGCTAAATGCAAGGATCGTGGGATTGAGGCTGAATACACTGATAATGGGATCGCGTGTATGCCGCATCCACGTAAGTTAATCCCTGAGTTGTAGGGATTGAGCCGGTGACTTATTAAGTGTTAAGCTAAATTCGCTATGTGTTGATCATTCTGCACGGCTCGTTAAGTATTCCATTCTGGATATGCCAGCGAGGCATCCTTCTCGGCATATTGTTCTGAATAGATGCTCCAAGTAGAGTCCACGTGTCACCATTCTCGTAATGCCACGTCAGAGTGCCAAATTTAGGATAACATATGGTAATAGTAAAATTATATTATCTAATTTGATTTTATTAATTTTTATTTTTATTAAAAAATTTAAAACTTATATAATTAATCTATATATAGAATTGTAAATTACTTTATTTTTTTTTAAAAAAAAAAATTGTTATTATAAAAATAAGTAAATATGATAGTGTAGGGAGAAATTGAAGTGTTCTCCATAATGTATTATTTTTATATCGTGATACTCTTAAATTATTGTCATTATTAAATCTCACTCGTTATCATAATCCTATCTCACCTTATTTTTTTACTATATTTTACTCGTTATTATCAGCGTAGTTAACTTGTAGTCATCACTACTCTCCTTCTCAAATCTCAATATTAGTCTTAAATTACATTTTAAATTTTAGACTGTCATATCACCCTCTACGTCTCAGCTTTATATAAATATGTAAATTTATATAGATATATAAATTATTACTCATTCAATCTAATTATATATTTATCAGGTATTTATATACATTATGCCATGTAGATTTTTATATGTACTAATATTGGAATATATATTTCAAAAGAAGTTAGTGAGATAACTACTTAGCTTGTTTTTCTGGAATTGGATGGTTATTTATTGAGCTTGTATTTTTTGGAGTTGTTGTTGCAATAGTATTATTTTCTAATTAGCATTCATATTAAATTAAACTACTAGTTTTTAAAAAAGAAGATAAATATATCTTATTTTTCTAGTAATTATGTTCAACAAAATACATTCATAAATATAGAGAATTTAGTTAGTGATAAAAAAAGTATGTGCTCCTTTATTTCTATTCTATATAAAGTGTGGCTATGTAACTGAATTCTTGGTTTATGAAAAATTATTGGGTGACTTTTTTTTTTTAAGTTTTATATTCAAAAATAATAGTTTTTCTATTCACCGATATTTTTAGTTTAATTAGAATACACTATAACTTAACAGAATATTCCTAATCAATTGTAATCTCACTAATATAAAGTGATTGAATGTAGAATAACAAATAAAAAAGATACATAAATAAATACAAGCATATCTTAACATTAAGGATAAATAAATAATAAATTAACAATAAATAATTATAAATTATTAAAAAAGTGTAGTATGTATACCTATTTCGAGGGTGTAATTTCTAGAGTTAAGATACTTCAATATGTGGTGCATATATATATTTTTATATATACTTATATAGATAATTATATTTATTTTTTTTAATTATAAATTTAAAAATTGAAGGAAAAAATAGAAGATTTTAAAGCATTTTATAAACTGAATTAAAAAAAATAAATAGAAAGTGAAATAATTTTGAGAATATATATACCTATTTAGAGTGATTTTATATTGATTAATTAATTATATATACTTTTTTTTAATAAATTACTAATATATACTTTAAAAAAATAGATTAATATGTACGGTTTGAAAGTAAAATTTAAAATTAAAAAATATTAATTTTTAAATAATAATTAAGTATTTTGGTTTTTTAAATTAAATTATTATTTAAATTTAATAAAATATTTAAAAAATTAGAGAATTAAGGAGAGAAGAAATAATATTGTTATTTGGAGTGATTTTAGAGCGCCACGATTTAAACTTAATAAAAAATTTAAAAAATGAGAGAATTAAGGAGAGAAGAAATAATGTTATCCAAGATCAATATCGGTCCCTTCCAATGTATACTCCATACATCCGATACTGGTAAATTTTGCCAATGCCCTGGAAAGGACATAACACTTATCGAAGGTGTAAGTATACCTATTCCAGATTATAATACCAGTCTAAATCCAGTGAACTGACAAATCATGAGAATTAAACTTTTGAACATATAATCATGATTATATTCCACTGTGCTGACGACACTATAATCATGAACAAATATATACAAATATATACATATATATGTTTTGGACTTAATAGAATTTATACATTAAACAATCATGAAATAAATCATGTGAACCATGCAACATAAAAGCGATTGCTGATCTTTATTAATTAGTAAATTTGATTATATTGAAATGGGTTTTGTTTAGGGCACAAAACTCAACAGTGATGACAATATTTTGCCACTCAATTTGGTTAGTTTTTAAATATTTGAGAGTACAAATTGTATCCTTAAATTGTTTATTGCCTTTTGTTGAGGGAGGTACAACATGAAAAACCCAAGAAAGTGAATTCTCCAATGTCTTGGTAGTTATTGTTTAGTTTTATTGTAATTTTTTATTAGTTTTTATGAACTAAGAAGTTACTTTGTGTTTATTTTATGGTTTTATTACTTTTTCTTGTATAAAAACATATAATCAAATTCCTATACTGATTTGAGACAAGTAATTATATGATATTTTTACTTATATTTTTTTATAGTAAAATTGTTTGTCAACTGTATGGAAACGTTACACCAATCTAATTTACATAATTTATTGCTTGATCTAATTTTCTATTAAGCTATTAAATAGTTTTTTTTTTTTATGATCAAGAAATTTTATTGCTTTAAACCAAACATTTACATCACTAATCTTTACAATTTACTATTGGTTACAATCAACTATCAACAATGTACAACCTTAAATCCTCAAAATCCATTCCTTGTCTTCTTCCTTGATATTCTTTGGCAGCAGCCCTTTGATTCTCAGTTTGCTCAGTAGCTAAGTTTTCTGCAGTGTAGTGTTGATGAGCCACACTTGTTGATTCCATAATACTTCATTTATAGCCTTCCATATGTGATACACAAGACTTGCAATTACTGTGTTCACCATACTTTTCCTTGCTGCAGAAAATCTCTTCGTTTGATGGCAGGATTGCAGCAGTTTATTAATCTCTATTGCTGGTGTGTTCCATTGCAGGAACAACTTGATCTCTTGCAGGCACTTCCTACTATACTCGCACTAAAAAAATAAGTGCTCAATGGATTCATCTTTTTTTCCACACATCAAACATGTTGAATCCATGTTGTGGTTGTATGTTCTTATTCTCTCCTTTGTGTTTAACCTTTTCTAAAACACTAACCAAAGTATAAATCTATGTTTCGGAATAATGAATCTATCCCAAACAAGATTACACCAAGGCAGTTTAGCATATTCAGAGAAGAGCACCTGGTACCCCTGTTTAACTTTATACCTCTGCATCACAAAACTGTTCATGTCCCCTTTTTGTTGAAACTTGTTCTCGACAGCAACAATTTTCTTCCATGCCCAACTGCAATCCAGTGGAGCAACACAACTCCACCAGTCTTGATCTTTCAAATACACCATGTGGATCCATTTGACAAAGAGACAATCTTTCTTGGTGGCTATGTCCCAAACATATCTCCCCAAGGCTGGAATGTTCCATTGATGAATATTTCGAAAGCCTAGTCCCCTAGCAGATCTGAGTCCGCATACATAGTCCCAGGCCACTAAACCAGGACCAGCTCCTTCTTGAGTGCCTTTCCAAAGAAAGGATTGTTGGATTTTGTGCCCTAAATAAAACCCATTTCAATATAATTAGATTTATTAGTTAATAAAGATCAGAAATAACATTTTATGTTGCATGGTTCACATGATTTATTTCATGATTATATATATAATGTATAAATTTTATTAAGTCCAGAACATATGTATTTGTTAATGATTATAGTGTTGTCAGCACAGTAGAATATAATTTTGATTATATGTTTGAAAGTTTATTCCCTGATTTGTCAGTTCACTGGATTTAGACTGGCATGACAATCAGCGATAGGTATTCTTACACCTTGGATAAGTGTTATGTCCTTTCCAGGGCATTGGCAAAGTTTACCAGTATCGGATGTATGGAGTATACATTGGAAGGGACCGATATTGAACATTGATTAGATATGTTAAAATTTACCGTAAAATCTATTCATTAATACCACCTAGTCGATCCTAGATCAAATGATCTTAATCCTGATATGATTAGGTTCGAACTCAAGAGTATTATACATGTTTTTTGATTCATTAGTTAAGCCTGCTTTTTGGTCAGGGTGATACGTACATTTTGGGAACATGATAGTATAATTGAGAGGCAGCGCTAAACATACACATGGAATCTATAACTTCTATAGGTATTTAGAAGTGAAACGATGATTTCCTTCGAGCTTGGCGAAACAGAGATAAATGGTTGAGTACTCATTTCACTTCGCTGAAATATCATTTATACGGAGCTAAGTGTTTTAAGGATAAAATACATTGAAGGGTGTAACGGTAATTTAGTACCTATACAATGTAGATCATCTATTAGAGGATCATTGATCAAATTAGGATTATAACAATGGATAATTAATAGCGTATCTATATCGTGGAACATATAGAGCGTTCTATATGACTGAGAGTGAAATTCTAAGTTCTATGCGTGGATTCAACAAGGAATTAATAATTTAGTGGATTTACTTGGTAAATTCTTGAGCTTATTAGATGCTCGGTTATATAGGTCCATGGGCCCCATACTAGTTGAGACCACACTGCTTGTAAGACTCAGTTAATTGATTTTAGTTAATCAATTATAATTCTAAAGTTAGACTATGTCTAGTTTATGAATTTTCACTAAGCAAGGGCAAAATTGTGAAGAAAAGAGATTCTAGGTTTTATTTATTAATTAAGAGACTTTATATGTCTAATTAATAAATATATTAAATGATAATACTATTTAATAATTAATTTTTAGTTATTAAATAATTGAAATTGGCATTTAAGTGGTTAAATTGGAAAATTGACATTTTTGAGAAAATGGGATGGAAAATTGATAAAATGGCAAAATTGCAAAGTGGGGCCCAATCCACATCCTATGGCCGGCCACTTATTGTAGGTTTTACCATTTATTTTTCTATTATTTTAATGCCAAATAATTCTAACCTAAACCTAGGTGGTTACCTATAAATAGATAGTGATGGCTTAAGAGAAAGTGATTGATCAGGCATCACATTCCTTCAGTAAACTTTTAAGCCTTCTTTCTCTATAGCCGAAACCATTCCCTTCTCTTTTCTTCTTCAACAATTTTGAACATTGAGTGAATGAGTGAGTGCCCACACACATCAAGTGGTATCTCAATCATAGTGTGGAAGATCGTGAAGAATCCAATCAACAAGAAGGAGAATTAGACTCAAGGAAGGAGAGAAAGAGATCCAGGTTCAGATCTTGGTGATGCTCTGCTACAGAAAGGAATCAAGGGCTAGAGATCTGAATGGAAAGAGTCATTATATTCTGCTCCACCCAATGTAAGGTTTTCTTAAACTTTATATGTGTTTATTTCATTGTTTTAGAATTTATATTAGGATGTTAATGAAACATACTTGTTAGTAAATCTAGATCCTGGTAAAATATTTCCAACAAGGATCTACAAGTTGCTTCAATATCTTTTAAGAGCTTCTTAGGCAAAACAAAAATTTGCCCCCAATATGTATGTATTGCAAGCAATACAAAGTTGATCAAAGTGACCCTACCCATATAAGATAGGTTTCTTGTACTCCACATTCGAATTCTACTAGTCATCTTTTCCATCAAACTTTGACATTCAGTTCTAGATGTCTTCTTTGATCAAATTGGGATACCAAGGTATCGAAATGGTAATGAACTCCTCGTATAATTAGTGTTGGAAATATTTTACCAGGATCTAAATTTACTAACAAGTATGTTTTATTAACATCCTAATATGAATTCTAAAACAATGAAATAAACACATAAGGGTTTAAGAAAACCTTACATTGGGTGTCGCGAAATATAGTGACTCATTCTGTTTAGATCTCTAGCCCTTGATTCCTTTCTGTAGCAGAGCATTATCAAGATCTGAACCTGGATCTCTTTCTCTCCTTCTTGAGCCCGATTCTCCTTCATGTAGATTGGATTCTTCACAGTCTTCCACACTATGATTGAGATACCACTTGATGTGTGTGGGCACTCACTCTATCACTCAAGGTATGAAAATTTTAAGAAGAAAAGAGAAGGATGGTGGTTCAGCCATGGTATAGAATAGAAGGCTCAACTTTTTCCTGAAGTCAAGAAATTTCATCAATTTGTTTAGTGTGAGCCATCACTATCTATTTATAGGTAACCACCTAGGTTTAGGTTAGAATTATTTGGCATTAAAATAATAGAAAAATAAATGGTAAAACCTACACTAAGTGGCCGACCATAGGATGTGGATTGGGCCCCACTTTGCAATTTTGCCATTTTGTAATTTTTTTCCATCCCATTTTCTCAAAAATACTAATTTTCAAATTTAACCACTTAAATGTCAATTCTAATTATTTAATAACTAAAAAGTAATTATTAAATAATATTGTCATTTAATATATTCATTAATCAGACATATAAAGTCTCTTAATTAACAAATAAAACCTAGAATCTCTTTTCTTCACAACTTTACCCTTGCTTAGTGAAAAATTCATAAACTAGACATAGTCTAATTTTAGAATTATAATTGATTAATCAAAATCAATTAACTGAGTCTTACAAGCAGTATGGTCTCAACTAGTATGGGGACCATGAGCCTAGATAACCAAGCTTTCAATAAGCAGATCAAGAATTTACCAAGTAAATCCACTAACTTATTAATTCCTTGTTGCATCCACGCATAGAACTTGGAATTGCACTCTTAGTCATATAGAACGCTCTATATGTTCCACGATCTCGATACGCTATAAATTATCCATTGTTATAATCCCAATAATCAATGATCCTCTATAGATGATCTACATTGCATAGAGATAAAATTACCGTTACACACTTTCAATGTAATTTATCCTTAAAACACTTGCCACCTATAAATGATATTTTAGTGAAATAAAATAATCACTAAAATGAGATCTCAATCATTTATGTATATTTAGCAAGCTCGAAGGAAATCATCATTTCACTTCTAAATACCTATAGAAGCTATAGATTCCATATCTATGTTTAGCGCTCCCACTCAATTGTACTACCGTGTTCCCAAAATGTACGTATCACCCTGACCAAAAAGTAGGGTTAACTAACAAATCAAAGAACACGAATAACACTCTTGAGATTGAACCTAACCATGTGAGGATTAAGATCATTTGATCTAGGATTAACTGGGTGATATTGAATTGAATAGATATTACGGTAAATTTAACATATCTAATCAAAGTTCAATATCGGTCCCTTCCAATGTATACTCCATACATCTGATACTGGTAAACTTTACCAATGCCCTGGAAAGGACATAACACTTATCCAAGGTGTAAGAATACCTATCTCTGATTATCATGCCAGTCTAAATCCAGTGGACTGACACATCAGGGAATTAAACTTTAGAACATATAATCATGATTATATTCCACTGTGCTGACAACACTATAATCATTAACAACTACATATGTTCTGGACTTAAAAGAATTTATAATCATGAAATAAATCATGTGAACCATGCAACATAAAATGTTATTTTTGATCTTTATTAATTAGTAAATTTGATTATATTGAAAAGGGTTTTATTTAGGGCACAAAACCCAACAATTAGATGCCTCTAGAATCTTGGAAACTGTTGGAAATATTTTACCAGGATCTAGATTTACTACCATGTATGTTTCATTAACATTCTAATGTGAATTCTAAAACAATGAAATAAACACATAAGGGTTCAAGAAAACCTTACATTGGGTGCAGCGGAATATAATGACTCCTTCCGTTCAGATCTCTAGCCCTTGATTCCTTTCTGTAGCAGAACATAATCAAGATCTGAACCTGGATCTCTTTCTCTCCTTCCTTTGATGCTGATTCTCCTTCTTGATTGGATTCTACACAATCTTCCACACTATGATTGAGATACCACTTGATGTGTGTGGGCACTACTCTATCACTAGGGTATTTCGAAATTGAAGAGAAGAAAAGAGAAGAAGAGTGGCGGCTATAGAGAAAGAATTGGAGGCTTAGGTTTTTCTCTGAAAGGAACAAGATGCATGTCATTATTTCCTAAGTCATCACTATCTATTTATAGTAAGCCATCTAGGTTTAGGTTAGAATTATATGGCATTAAAATAATAAAAAATATAAATGGTAAAACACTTTGCATAGTGGCCGGCCATGATATGGATAATGGGCCTCACTTTGCAATTTTGCCATTTTGTCATTTTTCAATCCCATTTTCTCAAAAATGCCAATTTTCTAATTTAACAATTTAAATACCAATTCTAATTATTTAATAACTAAAAATTAATTATTAAATAATATTGTCATTTAATATATTTATTCATTTAGACATATAAAGTCTCTTAATTAATAAATAAACCTAGAATCTCTTTTCTTTAAAATTTCGCCCTTGCTTAGTGAGAATTCATAAACTAGACATAGTCTTACAAGCAGTATGGTCTCAAGTAGTATAGCGACCATGGACCTATATAACCGAGCTTCCAATAAGTCGAACCGAATTTACCAAGTAAATTCCCTAACTTATTAATTCTTTATTGAATCCACACTTAGAACTTGGAATTTCACTCTCAGTCATATAGAACGCTCTATATGTTCCACGATATAGATACGCTATTAATTATCCATTGTTATAACCCTAATTTGATCAATGACCCTCTAATAGATGATCTACATTGAATAGGCACTAAGTTACCGTTAAACCTTCAATGTATTTTATCCTTAAAACACTTAGCTCCGTATAAATGATATTTTATCTAAGTAAAATGAGATCTCAACCATTTATCTCTGTTTAGCCAAGCTCGAAGGATATCATCGTTTCACTTCTAAATTCCTATAGAAGTTATAGAATCCATATTTATGTTAGCGCTCCCACTCAATTATACTATCCTGTTCCCAAAATGTACGTATCACCCTGACTGTTCAAAAGTAGGCTTAACTAACAAATCAAAGAACATGTATAATACTCTTGAGATCGAACCTAACCATATCAGGATTAAGATCATTTGATCTAGGATCAATAGGTGATATTGAATTGAATAGATATTACGGTAAATTTTAATATATCTAATCAAAGTTCAATATCGGTCCCTTCCGATGTATACTCCATACATCCGATACTGGTAAACTTTGCCAATGCCCTGGAAAGGACATAACACTTATGCAAGGTGTAAGAATACCTATCGCTGATTATATCATGCCAGTCTAAATCCAGTGAACTGACAAATCAGGGAATAAACTTTCAAACATATAATTAAGATTATATTCCACTGTGCTGACAACACTATAATCATTAACAAATTCATATATTCTGGACTTAAATAGAATTCATACATTATATATAATCATGAAATAAATTATGTGAACTGTAACGCCCTAATAATTAGGCACGCTACCCAAAATACTTATGAAACCCTAATCCCCTAATCATGATTACTAATTAAAATAGAGCATAATTTAAACTTTTATATTACTAATCATGATTACTTTCAATATAGTTGGGATCCCAAAAATATTTACAAACTTATTACAAGTCTTTTCTTTCTAGCCGACCTAAGCGGCAAAACAGAATACAAAAGTTCAACACTGATAGACCCATAACCCGCTTGGTCCGATATGGCATGAACATGTACATTCTTCGCCCTGCTCCTGAAACTCATGGCTGATCGGCTAATGCCTTACCCTTTCCTGCACAGTAGAGCACCCGTGAGCCAAGCCCAGGAAGACAGTATAAATCATAACAATAATAATATGCTCATCATACTATTTAATAGATATGCCATTCACAAATGTCTGTATATGATAGACCTGATTATTATATCAACATACCCATTTATGTCTACGTGGCGTAGACCTATGTGTTGCGCTCACAAATCTATTTAAATCTACGTGACGTAGACCCACGTGTTGCTCTCACACGTCTAAATGCATTAAGGCCTTAGAAGTGGTTCATCTCGGTTATGTGTACCGAGTCCAACCTGATTATGCCTTGAGCGCATAATCCCTAAATCTTATTTCAATTAACATGGCATGGCATTTATACACATATATCACTAGGGTAATAACCCTAGGCTATTAGACCGTTCCTATTAGGGTAATAACCCTAATCCCGGTTACTAAACATTCATGCATATCATTCTCAATATAAGCACCACTGCGCATACTCTATGTGCTAATCACTGTCTTACCTGTTGTCCAGCAAATAGAAAGAGATTCCGAATCCCCGGGTGCTCCTGATTAGGTGCCGGTAATCCTAGTCACTCAAATCCGGGATAATTCACACTTAGAGTTAACCCCTAACTTTCAACACAATAAAATTCAAGCATGGCATTTAAAATTCAGATAATCATACAGAGCTCGGAACGAGATTTCCAACGATATAAAGAACTCCCGAATCAGAGTTTGGAATCAAAAGTTACGGACTTTCAAAAATCAACTCAAAACTGCCCAAAAACACGAGGGCGGGCCGCGGCATGCCGAGACCATGTCGCGGCACCTAGGACCAATTCTCAGGTCCACTCAAAGGAGCGGGCCACGACATGCTCCAGAGCATGCCGCGGCATCTGGGTGCAGAACCCAGAAACCAGCAAGCTCCTCTTCGAATTTCAGCTACCAAACCCAGCCAAATCACTCCAATTTCATAACCAAACCCAAAAATTAACCGAATATTGATGCTAACAATCAACAAGGATTTAAAACTCATACATCAAACATTAATTTCTAGCAGTAGCTCAGAATTTCAGATAGCATGATATCATAAAGAAATCAAGTTTTTAACTAAGCCATCATCAAGCTCAAAAGCTTGAGCTTAACTCACTCAATTCAAATAATTTTCAACAGCAACAACCTTAAAAACACCTCCAAAATCTCAGCCAAAGCTCAATTAAAATACTAAGCATCAAACATAATAAGGTTTATTCAATAACATGCTCAAATTAATCTCAAGAACACAACATGCAATTATAAGATCAAATCATTTTTCCAAGCTTTTCCAACATAAAATTCAGCATGAGAATTCAATTAAAAATCTGAAAAAACAACTACCTCAATTCTTTCACACTCTAGTTCCAAGCCTCCAAACAAAACTTCCCAACACTTAAGCTTGATTCAAGCAAGCTCCCAATTAATTTTTCCTCAATCTTGAACTAGGTTAGATAGAGAGAGAGAGAGAGAGAGAGAGAGAGAGAGAGAGAGAGAGAGAGAGAGAGAGAGAGAGAGAGATAACCACAAAAATCAATCCTTTTCCTTTCAAAAACCATTTAATTCTATGTAAATCAATTATGGTCAAATGACCATTTTGCCCCCATGGCCTAAAATCACACATACACCCTCACAAGGGTAATTTATCCATTTCATGCATTAATAATTCACAAATAATCTTAGATTATCACATGTCAAATAAAATGCCAAATAATAAATTCAATTTGCATTTCGGGCCCGAACCCGGTTCGGCCCGAAACTCCCGATTGTGACTATACCGCGCTAACCTGTCAGAACACACCTGAAAAGACAGCACAGGCATACTATATAACAATATAGTTCTATTAAGCACGCAATTAAGTTACTTTCATCAATTTACCCTTCTCGGGTCATAATTACCAAAATGCCCCTAGCTCACCAACGGGGTCTTAACATATTAAAATTCATATAATTTCACATATATTGAACTATATAATAATATAATTCCATCAATTACTCATAATTATCTAGTTAGGATTTTGCTAATCCATTTCTTAATTCCGGGTATTACAATTACCCCCTCCTTATAGAAATTTCGTCCTGAAATTTACCTGAACAACTCCAGATATTTCTACTGCATATCCCTCTCGAGTTCCCATGTTGCCTCTTCTACTTTACTGTTTCTCCACAGTACTTTCACCAGTGCCACAGTCTTGCTTCTCAAGACTTTCTCTCTTCTATCAAGTATCTGCACTGGTTGTTCCTCGTATGATAAGTTCGGGTGAAGTTTCAATGCTTCATAACTCAGAACATGGGATGAGTCTGAGACATAATTTCGAAGCATTGAAACATGACACACATTATGTACAGCTGCCAGCGCTGGGGGCATAGCCAACCTGTACGCTACTTGCCCTATCCTCTAAAGGATTTCAAAAGGTCCAATGAACCTTGGGCTAAGCTTTCCTTTCTTCCCAAAGCGTTTTATACCTTTCATCGGAGATATTCAGAGAAATACCATGTCCCCGACCTAAAAATCAATATCTCGATGCTTTGGATCAGCGTAACTCTTCTACCTACTTTGAGCCGCAAGCATTGGCGCTCTAATTTTATCAACTGCCTCACTTGTTTTCTGAACAGCTTCGGGACCCAAGAACTTTCTTTCACCCACTTCATCCCAGTGAATGGGTGATCTACATTTTCTTCCATATAAAAGTTCATAAGGATCCATCCCGATTGTTGCCTGATACCTGTTATTATAAGAAAACTCAATCAGGGGAAGGTACTTTACCCATGATCCTTCAAAGTCAAGCACACATGCCCGTAGCATGTCCTCTAAAATCTGAATGGTCCTCTCAGATTGTCCATTCGTCTGAGGATGAAAAGCTATGCTGAACTTTAATTGAGTACCCATAGCTCGATGCAGACTCTCCCAAAATCTTGATGTAAACTTCGGATCTCTATCCGACACAATGGACTTTGGGACACCATCCAGACGAACAATTACTCTGACATATAACTCAGCATATTGGTCAATGGAGAAATTCGTCCGAACAGGTAAAAAGTGAGCAGACTTTGTAAACCTGTCTACTATGACCCATACAGAGTCAAATTGTCCCGTGGTTCTAGGCATACCTACGACAAAGTCCATAGCTATATCTTCTCATTTCCATTCTGGTATATTCAGTGGTTGCAGCAACCCTGCAGGTCGCTGGTGCTCAGTTTTCACTTGCTGACACGTAAGGCATTTTGCAACATATTCAGCGATGTCATTCTTCATGCCTGGCCACCAAAACGTGGCTTTCAGGTCTTGATACATCTTTGTTGACCCTGGATGAACTGAATAAGGGGTCGTGTGAGACTCATCCATGATCTCTTTCTTGATGATCTCATCCATAGGCACACAAACTCGATTCCCAAATCTCAACATTCCTGTTTCATCCACTGAGAAATCACTAGCCTTCCTAGCCGAAACCCTAGCTCGGGTTTTTATCAATTCTGAATCTTGCTTTTGTGCTTCTTTAATTCTCTCTAAAAGAGTGGATTGAAGGGTAATATTAGCCAATTGCCCCACAACCAACTCAATTTGAGCTCGAGTCATTTCATTTGCTAACTGTCAGGAGATTTGCTTCATAGTACTCAACTGACTCTGACCTTTTCTACTCAAAGCGTCATCAACCACATTGGCCTTACCAGGATGATAAAGGATCTCACAATCATAATCCTTCACCAATTCTAGCCAACGTCTCTGTCTCATATTCAAGTCCTTCTGGGTAAAGAAGTATTTCAGACCCTTATGATCAGTGTATATCTCACATTTCTCGCCATAAAGGTAATGCAGCCAAATCTTTAGCGCAAATACCACTGCTGCGAGTTCTAAATCGTGAGTAGGGTACCTCTCCTCGTACTCCTTTAACTGCCAAGAAGCATAAGCTATTACCCTCCCAGCCTGCATAAGCACACAGCCGAGACCCTGTCTCGAGGCATCACAATATACCATAAACTTTTCCTTATCTGAAGGAAGAGTTAGTGCAGGAGCGGTAATCAAGCGTTGCTTTAACTGCAGGAAACTTTTCTCACACCGATCAGTCCAAACAAACTTCTGGTTCTTCTGAGTCAATTCCGTTAAGGGTACAACAATCTTTGAAAAACCCTCAACGAACCGAAGATAATAACCAGCTAAACCCAAAAAACTTCTAACCTCTGTAGCTGATTTCGGTGCTGGCCAATCCCGAAAAGCTTCAATTTTGGCCGGATCCACCATTATCCCATCTTTATTCACTATGTGCCCCAAAAATGAGACACAAGATAACCAGAATTCACACTTTTTGAATTTTGCATTAAGCTTGTGATCCCGTAACCTTTGCAAAACCGCTCTGAGATGCAACTCATGCTCTTCTTATGTCTCAGAGTACACTAAGGTGTCATCAATAAATACAATCACGAACCTATCCAGATAATCCTTAAACACCCGATTCATCAAATCCATGAATGTCTCCGAGGCTTTAGTGAGTCCAAAAGACATCACAAGAAATTCATAGTGTCCATACCGAGTAGGGAATGCAGTTTTCGGGATATCTTCCTCTCGAATTCTCAGCTGATGATAGCCTGAGCGAAGATCAATCTTGGAAAAGACCGTCTTCCCTTTCAATTGATCAAATAGATCATCAATCCGAGGTAAAGGATACTTGTTCTTAATAGTGAGCTTGTTCAACTCTTGGTAGTCAATACACATTCGCAGGGTTCCGTCTTTTTGTTGGAAATATTTTACCAAGATCTAGATTTACTACCAAGTATGTTTGATTAACATCCTAATATGAACTCTAAAACAATGAAATCAACACATAAGAGTTTAAGAAAACCTTACATTGGGGGCAGCGGAATATTATGACTCCTTCCATTCAGATCTCTAGCCCTTGATTCCTTTCTGTAGCAGAGCATAATCAAGATCTGAATCGGGATCTTCTTCTCTCCTTCTTTGATGCAGATTTTCCACAGTCTTACATACCATGATTGAGGTACCACTTGATGTGTGTGGGCACTACTCATCACTCAAAGGAATTTCGAAAAAAAATAGAAAAGAAAGAGAGAGGGAGTGGCAGCTTAAGAGTGTTTGAGTGAAAGAAAATAATATAGTCATGTGTGTGTAAAACCTGAAGCCTTTACCTTCTATTTATAGAATACCACATAGGGTTAAGGTTGAATTACTTGGCATTTAAAAATAAAAAATAAAATGAGAAATAGGAAGCATAGTGGCCGGCCATGGAATAAGGAAACAAGCCTCTCACTTTTGCAACTTTCCTATTTTATCATTCCTAGTTTCCCATTCTCCAAAATTGCCAATTTTCTCATTCAACCACATAAATGTCAAATCTAATTATTTAATAACTATAATTTATTATTAAATAATATATTGTCATTTATTTTATTTATTAATAAAAACTAATCAAAGTTTCTCAATTAATAAATATACCCTTTAAACTCTCTATTTACTGTTTTACCCTTGCTTAGTGAAAATTCATAAAGTAGACATAGTCTAACTTTTAGAATTATAATTGATTAATTAAAATCAATTAACTGAGTCTTACAAGCAGTATGGTCTCAACTAGTATGGGGACCATGGACCTATATAACCGAGCTTCCAATAAGTCAAACTGAATTTACCAAGTAAATTCCCTAACTTATTAATTCCTTATTGAATCCACACTTAGAACTTGGAATTTCACTCTCAATCATATAGAACGCTCTATATGTTCCACGATATAGATACGCTATTAATTATCCATTGTTATAACCCCAATTTGATCAATGACCCTCTAATAGATGATCTACATTAAATAGGCACTAAGTTACCGTTACACCTTTAATGTATTTTATCCTTAAAACACTTAGCTCCGTATAAATGATATTTCAGCAAAGTAAAATGAGATCTCCACCATTTATCTTTGTTTAGCCAAGCTCGAAGGATATCATCGTTTCAGTTCTAAATTCCTATAGAAGTTATAAATTCCATATTTATGGTAGCGCTCCCACTCAATTATACTATCATGTTCCCAAAATGTACGTATCACCCTGACCCAAAAGTAGGCTTAACTAACAAATCAAAGAACATGTATAGTACTCTTGAGATCGAACCTAACCATATCAGGATTAAGATCATTTGATCTAGGATCAACAGGTGATATTGAATTGAATAGATATTACGGTAAGTTTTAATATATCTAATCAAAGTTCAATATCGGTCCCTTCCGATGTATACTCCATACATCTGATACTGGTAAACTTTGCCAATGTCCTGGAAAGGACATAACACTTTTCCAAGGTGTCAGAATACTTATCGCTGATTATACCATGTCAGTCTAAATCGAGTGTTCTGAAAAATCAGGGAATAAACTTTCAAACATATAATTAAGATTATATTCCACTGTGCTGACAACACTATAATCTTTAACAAATTCATATGTTCTGGACTTAAAAAGAATTCATACATCATATGTATATAATCATGAAATAAATCATGTGAACCATACAACATAAAATGTTATTTCTGATCTTTATTAATAAGTAAATCTGATTATATTGAAATGGATTTTATTTAGGGCACAAAACCCAACAAACTCCCACTTGCACTAATATAAAACAAAATGTGCATTTCAAATAATCATTAACACCTTGATATACAAATGAAGTGTAGTAGTAGTAAACTCTTCGTAATAGGATCTGACAGGTTAAATTAACAATAACGTTTTCTCCACCATTACTTGATATTGTGAAATTCCTTTCTATATGTCTACTCTTTTAGGATACTGGATTCTATACCTTTGAAAACTACTTTTGGTTATTCAGGAAATAAGACTAGTAGTTAAGACAAGTTGGAACGGTGCCACTATTGTATAGAACTTTCCTTAGACTGAATAAGTATCTTTCCTGCAACTTTAACATTCAGTCTCTCTCTGGTAGACTAAGAGATTTCAGATAGCTTTTTACACTTCTCCAAAATTACTACTCCACCCCCAGAGTAATCACCATCTTATGAGCAGACTTTCTAGCACAAAGGCAAGTCTCGAAATCTGATGTGGTGTAGTCTAAGAGTTTTAAACACACCCTTATGGACTAAGATATAGTTCCTCTTCTTAATCTTAAGATTTACTTGATTGTCTTCTAATGTTCTTCTCCTGGATTAATCTGATACCTACTCATTACTCCCACTCAACAGCAGGTGTCTGGTCTAAGGCATACAAAAGCAGATCTGAGACCTCTCACTGTTGATTTAAGAAATTCTTCCATGGCTTTATCTTTTCCGGAATAGTTGAGACTTTTCCTTAGATAAATAAAATCTATGCTTAGAAGTTTTGAAGCTTCTATAGATTTCCATTGGAAACAAAATGTTTCAGCATCTTACTAAAGTAAGTTGCTCGCATTAGAGTAAGTAATTACCAGGTATACCACAAGCCATAGGTTTAGATAAACTCAAACCTATAATACTAGGAACATGAAGTTTTGTTAAGTCCATTGAATAGACTTATAAATGAAAATTTCCTTTTATGTCCTTGTAATAGAAAACTTTAGGTTACTCCATGTGAATGGATTACACCATAGTTCTCTCTTGGCTTTCTTCTTAGTTTCTTATCTTGACAGTCCATTACTTGTTTAAACTCACAATGGATTTTAATCACTAGTGTCTTCCAAGTCATAAGAAGGTGAAGTTCCTTGAAACCCTCCCACTACGACAAGGTACCGTGAATTATGTCTAAGAAAACTAAATGGTATTGACCTCTTCGGTTATGTTAAGACAACAGAGGCAGTGTGATCATCTTGTAACGATAAGATGATAGAACACTTATGGAATCAAGAAAAAAATTATCTCCTTTATTTGCTACTTTATTTTCAGACTTAGTCATTTTCTTAGAAAAGTAGTGTTTGTTTAAACAAACACTTTCTTATCTAATGACTATGGGATGATCCACCCCTAATCACTTAGAATAGCTAACAAACATGCAAACCAGGGTTAGCAATTCTAGCTTTTCTTAAGATTTTGATTAGGTCATCCATGAATCTAGTGATTATTTACATTAAGTATACAACCATTGCATCATTCTGAAATTATATTACCATAGAAGGATTTAGGCAACGACTAGTAACTAATGCAAATTGAATTTCTGGGGAGGTAAGTTTGGATATAATTCAAAAATCAAATTAATGATCTTTGAACTGCATATCTACTAACTTTTTCTCCACCCCTATCAGTTCGGAAGATCTTTAACCACTTACCATTGCTAGAAATTCATGAAATTTTTTAAACATTTCAAATTTCTTTTGCATAAGGTAAAATCTAGAGTGATCGTTTTAAGAATACAACAAAAACTCATATCCACCCCTGAATGTACATCCATCTACAAATGTGATGATTATACTTTCAGTGGATATAGGCATATTAACTCTTTGCAGAGAATGATCTTGTCAAAACCACTATGAACAAGATACAAATGCCATAGATTTATAAAATATGTGGTTGTATCTTTCGATGACTTAAATTTAGTTACATAAAAGAGTTCTTAGAATAGTGCAAGTGGATTCTGGTCACAGAATACTAAACTCATACAGTTTAAATCCATTGGTAGAAAATGGTTAATAAACACATGTGAAAGTGTAACTATATAATTAGTAATTCTTTCTTGGACCACCACTACTAATCTAACTCTAAGTCTGATTTGCCCATACAAATAGCAGATTTCTAAGATTGAGGATTTATATCATTTTGGGATAAAATTTCAGGAATATAATCATATGCGTCATTTAATTTCTTAAAAGAAAATATAGAATGACATGAAATGATTTATAGACCATTCATCCAATGATATGTTATTGAGCTAATTCAAAATGAATAAGCTAAGAGGAATTAGGATAATTTCGTTTTAAATAAGAATCCAACGATGCTCCGATTAGCGAGAGTCACAGTAATCTTATTTATACAATCTTCTTGTTTCATATTGTAAAATACTAGTCTAAGGTGTCATCAATTGATGAACAGCTAGATGTTGCATGTACAATATTTATCTTTCGAGATCTAACACTATTACGTTAGTCTAATGGTGAAAATCCATTAGGGATTTATCTCATTAGAAAAACAAACCAAGTTAGACCAACAATGAAGATTCGAAATTAAACTACAATTTAATAACAGAAAATAACATGGTTCAATATAAATTCATACACAATTCAGAAATTATTAATCACATAGCAAGTAGGAATGATAAGTGAAAATACGAAAACAGACAATCCTAAATAATTTCCAAGGTCTTCAACAAACTGATATCAGTGTCCCGTTTAGGCGAGAGTCATTGATACCATCCATTGAATAGAGTTGTCAGCTCATCTAAAATGATAAACATTCTAGCAACCTTTTATTCGATCAAGATTGGAATCTGCGTTGTCCCGTTTAGGCAAGAATCAAGGCTATTCTATCTTATGAGCTTCCACCATTGTTTCATATGCTTGCAAGTCTTATATAGTCGCCACCATTAGGGTGATCAATACTATATAAAAAACTTACCAGATTACTTATCTTTCGAGATTAAACGGTGCGAACCTGCTAATGAACGTTCCTCCATTAGGGAGGATTACTCACTAAAACAATAGCTATGTAAAACCAACAATGGAGATCGAATATCTTAATAATAAAGCTCATTATTTAATGAAAGTTGTATTTTCTTCTAATATTTATTTTAAATATATATATTTATTTAATTAACATCTCCAATTAAGAATGAAAAATTCTAAATATAAATTTTAATGTAATAGTTATAAATTATACTTAGATGGATATGAAAATAACGTGAATTATTTCCATCTTAGTAGTAATTTCCATAAATATTTAGAAAAATATGCAATTTAGGTTGTTTCAAAATTAATTTAAATTAATTTACAACTAAAATTTAATTTTCTATAAATATATATTGCATTTCGAAAAATGAAGTGTATAAGAATACTACTTTCGAAAATGTATTAAAATAAAATAAAAATAAATCCTGGAAAATTACTCTAATTTTATGTTGGCCCAAAATTAATAAAAAATTAATTTTCAACAAAAAATATAATTTTCCTATTTAATTAAATATCTAAGAAAAATTTCAAATATTTAAGTATCATGATTAAGAATCAACTTAAATATTAATTTTCTATTTAATTAAATATTACTAGAAAAATACTTCAAGCAAAACAGATAATATCTATCTAGACTTTCATGGACTAATTAGTTCAATTTCTAATTATAATATATTTTAGTTCATTTATTTTAATTAATCATTAAATGAAAAAATCCTTGATTTAAGTTGGTCCAAAATAAATAATTTTCAACTTTAATCTATTTTTCAAATAAAATTCGAAATTTCTGCATCAAAGTGATGCGATTTCGGAATTGTGAGAAAAAGATTAATAAAATAAAATAAAATATATTTGAAAATAATTCAAATATAAGTTATTCTGAAATAAGATTCCAAACTTAAAATAATTTCCAACTTTAATTAAATAACATGAAAATAACAATATTTAAGTATCATAATGAAAATCAACTTAGATATTGAAATTTTTCAATTTAATTAAATGTATTAAATTCAAGAAATAAATAATTAACTATAGAGGAAACTTAATAATTAACTCTAGTTTAATACTAGGAAAATATACTAAACTTAGATTGTACCAAAATTAATTAATAAACAATTAATTTCACAATCAATGATATTTTCCTATTTAATATTAGAAATAATAACTAGTACAGAAATAACTATCTAGAATATATATCATTAACTAAGTATTTTTCTAAAATTAACTTTAAAATATTAAAATGAAAAATAAATTTCATATATTTTAAAAGTTAATTATGTTGCTAATTCAATTTTAATTAGGTTAGACTAATATAATTAACCTAATACAATTATTTAAATAAGGCAAATTGGCCTTCACAATTGGGGTAGTTCATGTGAGGGGGAGCTGGGTTCAGTATGTCGTACCCACTTCTATTGGCCCCCAACTCTCACACAAGGCCCAAAAGAGAGGAATTTAACCTTTAAATAAACAATTGTTATTCATTGAATAAGCCCAAATCTAATTGGGCCTAAATAAAATTACTTATGTCAAATTTTATTTTAGCAACCTAGTTCATTTACTTAGTAAAACTTAAATGGGCTTCCTATATGCATCTAAGCCCAATAGCAAACATAAAAGCTCACACAGGTCAAATGATTTGGATGGGCCCTATCATGTTACTAGGTTTACACAGATGAAAGAAGTACAAAAATTACCTGTTACAGATTATTCATAAGATCTATTGACAATTGGACTATGATTAAAATCAGATCATTGGATCTGTCAACAAGTTAATCATAGCAATTTAGATCAAATAAATAATAGGTTTGTTAAAAAAAATTTGAATAAACAATATTAATAAATAAACAAACATTGTCCATGTAACAGATGTGAAATAAGATATTAATATAATTGAATTATTATTCTTAAACTAACCAGCTAATTTTTTTTTGAAAAATTTAAGGTTGTTAAAACAAACCTTAAAATCTCAAAAACAAAGGAAACTAATTTTAAAATATCTAGGTTTATTTGAATCAAATTAAATTAAATATCTAATAAGATCAATGATTTGAAAGGAAAGAATCTTCAATATCACTTTCAGATCTTATAATCTAATAAAATAAACCAATTTTAAAATAGATTTGGTTAGATAATTATTATTATATTCATACATTATATGTATATAATCGTGAAATAAATCATGTGAACCATGCAACATAAAATATTATTTCTGATCTTTATTAATAAGTAAATCTAATTATATTGAAATGGATTTTATTTAGGGCACAAAACCCAACACTTTTTTCTTCACAAACAAAACCGGAGCAACCCAAGTTGAGTAGCTCGGTCTGATGAATCCCAGATTTAGTAACTCTTGCAATTGTATCTTCAATTCCTTCAACTCAGTTGGAGCCATTCGGTACGGTGCCTTAAATACTGGATCCACTCCCGAAGCCAGTTCAATAAAAAATTCAATTTCCCAGACAGGTGGCAATCCCGGCAAATCTTCTGGAAAGACATCAAGAAACTCGCATACCAATCTCGTTTTTTCAGGCCCTGATGTCACAGGTTGGCTAGTGTCCACTGCAGTAACTATGAACCCTAGATAACCTCTACCCATCAGGTCTTTAGCTTTCAACAGTTATATTCTTGGTATGCGTGCCCCTTGAACTTTACCCACGAACACCGCTGGTTTAGCACTATCGGGCTCAAACACCACCATCTTCCATTTGCAGTCAATCATCGCTCCATACTTAGACAGAAAATCCATTCCCAGGATTATGTCAAAATTAGATAATTACAATTCAATTAGATTGGCAGTCAACTCACAATCGTCAATCCAAAAAGACAAGGACCGAATCCACCTTGTGGACACTATCAGGTCTCCCGAGGGTAACAGGGTTCCAAAACCCGAAGTATAAATATCACATGGCTTATGCAAACTTTCTATCACTCTACTCGATACATATGAATGAGTAGCCCCCGAATCAAATAGCACAATATATGAACAACCATTAATAGACAACTGACCTGTCACAACTGACGGACTAGCATCAGCATCTGCTTGAGTTATAGTAAAAAGTCGGCCCGGGTTCTGAGCAGCATTCTTCTTAGGCTCTTCTTTCCTGGCTTGGGGACAATCTCTGATAAAGTGGCCCACCATGCCACACTGGAAGCATGCATTAGCTCGACACTCACCAGGATGATGCTTCTTGCATTTAGGGTACTCGAGATATGACCAAAATGAGGACCCACGACCTTGACGGCCACCTCTGTTTCCCTGAAACTTTCTATTTCCCCCTGAAGCTCCGGAAGCCTCAGCCTTCCGTTTGTGCTCAGGGTTGCCACTGTCGGCCCCCTTACTGACATTACCACCAGCAGGAGGGTTTGATGCCATGACAGCATCCTTTGCAGCCTGCTCTTTCATTACTTGCTGCTTGGCCTCCTCAGTAATTAAGGCCAAGTCTACCACTCTCTTATACAGAGTGTCATGTGATGTGGTAATCTTCAAGTCCCGACTAATTGTAGCATTTAGCCCTCGAACATATTTCTGCTTTCTGGTGAAATCTGTAGGCACCAGATCACCAGCAAATTTTGATAACCAGTCAAACTCCAGAGTATACTCGGCCACCGACATTTTCCCCTGAGTCAACTTCACAAAATCTTCCTGGTGTGAAGCCCTCACAGCCACATTATAGAACTTTTCCTCAAAAAGTTTCTTAAACTCTTCCCATGTCATCACACTGACATCCCGAGTTTGATTCACTATGTCCCACCAGACGTGGGCATGATCTTGAAACATAAAGGCTGCACAATTCACCCTCTCAGTTCCCATCACCCCCATATTATCAAGGATACGGGTAACAGTGCTCATCCACTGATCGTCCTTAATAATATCAATACCTCCCAAAAAAGCTGGAGGTTGCAGCTACACAAACTGCTTGAACACAGAGTCCCGGTGCGGCATAACATACCCTTGGTTACCCACCACTGGCACAGGAGCTGGTGGTAACCCCTGATTAACTGGGGCAGCCTGTTGCCTCAAACGTTGCAACTCTTCTTCTTGACGAAGTATGACACTTCGCATTTCATGAAACATCTACTGCCAGTCAGCAGGAGGATTAGCATTAACAGCCCCCGCATTATCCCTCGAATTTTGCAGAGGTGGAGGCGGTACTGGTGGATCAGTTCGGGTAGCCCCAGGCTCTACTTGCTCGCCCTGTGGTCTGGATGATTGCGGAGGGTCCATTACTAGTACCCCTGTAATCAACAACCCCAGCGAGTTAAGCACCAATACCACACTTACGCACTTATTGCCTTAAACCCTAACTCATCTATTTACCTCATACATATTTACATAAACAAATAGCATTTATAGAATGGCATCACATAACACATACATACTCTAGATGCTTGCATACTGCCTAAAATGGAAAGTGGTAAACAGATGATCACACATACAGTCAAGTATTTACTCTCAATACTTACTGCACCATGAGTCGAGCTTATCTCTGACGACGAACGTACATGTTCGGCCGGTCTACAGGAAGTTTAAAAACCTTGGCGCTTTGATACCAAATTGTAACGCCCTAATAATTAGGCACGCTACCCAAAATACTTATGAAACCCTAATCCCCTAATCATGATTACTAATTAAAATAGCGCAGAATTTAAACTTTTATCTTAAAATAAACTTGTAATATATTTAAACTTTCAATATAGTTGGGATCCCAAAAATATATACAAACTTATTACAAGTCTTTTCTTTCTAGCCGACCTAAGCGGCAAAACAGAATACAAAAGTTCAACACTGATAGACCCATAACCTGCTTGGTCTGATATGGCATGAACATGTACATTCTTCGCCCTAGTCCTGAAACTCATGGCTGATCGGCTAATGCCTTACCCTTTCTTGCACAGTAGAGCACCCGTGAGCCAAGCCCAGGAAGACAGTATAAATCATAACAGTAATAATATGCTCATCATACTATTTAATAGATATTCCAGTCACATATGTCTGTATATCACAAACCTGATTATTATATCAAGATGCCCATTTATGTCTACGTGGCGTAGACCTATGTGTTGCGCTCACACATCTATTTAAATCTACGTGACGTAGACACACGTGTTGCTCTCACACGTCTAAATACATTAAGGCCTTAGAAGTGGTTCATCTCGGTTATGAGTACCGAGTCATACCTGATTATGCCTTGAGCGCATAATCCCTAAGTCACATTTTAATGAACATGGCATGGCATTTATACACATATATCACTAGGGTAATAACCCTAGGCTATTAGACCATTCCTATTAGGGTAATAACCCTAATCCCGGTTACTAAACATTCATGCATATCATTCTCAATATAAGTGCCACTGTGCATACTCTACGTGCTAATCATTGTCTTACCATTTGTCCAGCAAATAGAAAGAGATTCTGAATCCCCGGGTACTCCTGATCAGGTGCCGGTAATCCTAGTCACACAAATCTAGGATAATTCACACTTAGCGTTAACCCCTGACTTTCAACTCAATAAAATTCAAGCATGGCATTTAAAATTTAGATAATCATACAGAGCTCGGAATGAGCTTTCCAACGATATAAAGAACTCCCGAATCGGAGTTCGGAATCAAAAGTTACGAACTTTCGAAAATCAACTAAAAACTTCCCAAAAACACGAAGGCGGGCCGCGGCATGCCCAGACCATGCCGCGGCACCTGGGACCAATTCCCAGGTCCACTCAAAGGAGCGGGCCGCGGCATGCTCCAGAGCATGCTGCGGCATCTGGGTGCACAACCCAGAAACTAGCAAGCTCCTCTTCGAATTTCAGCTACCAAACCCAACCAAATCACTCCAATTTCATAACCAAACCCACAAATTAACCAAATATTGATGCTAACAATCAAAAAGGATTTAAAACTCATACATCAAACATTAATTTCCAAAAGTAGCTCAGAATTTCAGATAGCATGATATCATAAAGAAATCAAGTTTTTAACTAAGCCATCATCAAGTTCAAAAGCTTGAGCTTAACTCACTCAATTCAAATAATTTTCAACAGCAACAACCTTAAAAACACCTCCAAAATCTCAGTCAAAGCTCAATTAAAATAATAAGCATTAAACATACAAAGCTTTATTCAATAACATGCTCAAATTAATCTCAAGAACACAACATGCAATTATAAGATCAAATTATTTTTCCAAGCTTTTCCCACATAAAATTAGCATGAGAATTCAATTAAAAATTTGAAAACAACTACCTCAATTCCTTCACAATCTATTTCCAAGCCTCCAAACAAAACTTCGCAACACTTAAGCTTGATTCAAGCAAGCTCCCAATTAATTTTTCCTCAATTTTGAACTAGGTTAGATAGAGAGAGAGAGAGAAAGAGAGAGAGAGTGTTCGGGTGAGAGAGAGAGAGAGATATAACCAGAAAAATCAATCCTTTTCCTTTCAAAAACCATTTTATTCTGTGTAAATCAATTATGGTCAAATGACCATTTTGCCCCCATGGCCTAAAATCACACATACACCCTCACAAGGGTAATTTATCAATTTCATGCATTAATAATTCACAAATAATTTCATATTATCACATGTCAAATAAAATGCCAAATAATGAATTCAATTTGCATTTCGGGCCCAAACCCAGTTCGGCCCAAAATTCCCGATTGTGACTATACCGCGCTAACCTGTCAGAACATACCTGAAAAGACAGCAGAGGCATACTATATAACTATATAGTTCTATTAAGCACGCAATGAAATTAATTTCATCAATTTACCCTTCTCGGGTCATAATTACCAAAATGCCCCTGGCTCACCAACGGGCTCTTAACATATTAAAATTCATATAATTTCACATATATTGAACTATATAATAATATAATTCCATCAATTACGCATAATTATCTAGTTAGGGTTTTGCTTATCCATTTCTTAATTCCGGGTATTACATGAACCATGCAACAAAAAATGTTATTTCTGATCTTTATTAATAAGTAAAACTGATTATATTGAAATGGGTTTTATTTAGGGCACAAAACCCAACAAACTCCCACTTGCACTAATATAAAACAAAATGTGGATTTCAAATAATCTCAACACCTTGATATACAAATCAAGTGTAGTAGTAGTATACTTCTCGTAATAGGATCTGACAGGTTGAATTAAACACAACCTTTTCTCCACCATTACTCTTCTTTAATCACAAAATCCTTGATATTGTGAAATTTCTCTCTATATGTCTACTCTCTTGGGATATTGGATTCTATACCTTCGACAACTACTTTTTGGTTAATGAGGAAGTAACAATAGTAGTTAAGAAATGTTTGAACGGTGCCAAAATTGTATAGAACTTTCCTTAGACTGAATAAGAACCTTTCCTGCTTCTTTAACATTCAGTCTCTCTATGGTAAACCTAGAGACTTCAGATAGGATTTTACACTTCTCCAAAATCACTACTCCACCCGTAGAGTAATCACCATCTTATCAGTAGACTTTCTAGCACAAAGGCAAGTCTCGAAATCTGATGTGGTGTAGTCTAAGAGTTTTAAAGACACCCTTATCAACTAACATATAGTTCCTCTTCTTAATCTTAAGATTTACTTGATTGTCTTCCAATGTTCCTCTCCTGGATTAATCTGATACCTACTCATTACTCCCACTCAACAGTAGGTGTCTGGTCTAAGGCATACTAAAGCATATCTGAGACCTCTCACTGTTGATTTAAGAAATTCTTTTATGGCTTTATCTTTTCTGGAATAGTTGAGACTTTTCCTTAGATAAATAAAATCTATGCCTAGAAGTCGAGAAGCTTCTATAGATTGCCATTAGGAAAGAAAATGCTTCATCATCTTACTAAAGTAAGTTGCTTGCATTAGAGTAAGTAATTACCAGGTGTACCACAAGCCATAGGTTTAGATAAACTTAAACCTATAATACTAGGAACAGGAAGTTTTGTTAATTCCATTGAATAAACTTATAAACTAAAATTTCCTTTCTTGTCCTTTTAATAGAAAACTTTAGGTTACTCCATGTGAATGGATTAAACCATATTTCTCTTGGCTTTCTTCTTAGTTTCTTATTTTTGACAATCCATTACTTGTTTAAACTCACAATGGATTTTAATCACTAGTGTCTTCCAAGTCATAAGAAGAGTGAAATCCTTGAAGCCCTCCCACTACGACAAGGTACCGTGAATTATGTCTAAGAAAAACGAAATGGTATTGACCTCTTCAGTTGTGTCAAGACAACAGAGTCGAATAAGATGATAGAACACTTTTGGAATCAAAAAATTATCTCCTTTATTTGCTACTTTATTTTCAGACTTAGTCATTCTCTTAGAAAAGTAGTATTTGTTTAAACAAACACTTTCTTATCTAATGATTATGGGATGGTCCACCCCTAATCACTTAGAATAGCTAACAAACATGCAAACCATGGTCAATAGTTCTAGCTTTTCTTAAGATTTCAATTTGGTCGTCCATGAATCTAGTAATGATTTACATTAAGTACCTAACCATTGCATCATTCTGAAATGGTATTACCATAGAAGGATTTAGGCAACGACTAGTAACTAATCATCAATATGCAAATCGAATTTCTGGGGAGGTAAGTTTGGGTATAATTCAAAAACAACTTAATGATCTTTGAACTGCATATCTACTAACTATTTCTCCACCCCTATCAGTTCGCAAGATCTTTAACCACTTACCTTAATGGTTTTTCACCATTGCTAGAAATTCATGAAATTTTTCAAACGTTTCAAATTTCTTTGCATAAGATAAAATCTAGAGTGATCGTTTTAAGAATATAACGAAAAACTCATATCCACCCCTAAATGTACATCCATCTGCGAATGAGATGAACTTATTTTCAGTGGATATAGGCATATTAACTCTTTGCAGAGATTGATCATGTCAAAAACACTATGAACAAGATACAAATACCATAGATTTAAAAAATATGTGGTTGTATCTTTTGAAGACTTAGGTTTAATTACATCAAAAAGTTCTTAGAATAGTGCAAGTGGATTCTAGTCACAGAATACTAAACTCATATTCCATACTAACATACAATTTGAATCCATTGATAGAAAATGGTTATTAAACACTTGTGAAAGTGTAACTGTATAATGAGTAATTCTTTCTTGGGCCACCACTACTAATTTAACTCTAAGTCTGATTTGCCCATACAAGTAGGAGATTTTTTTTAAGATTGAGGATTTATATCATTTTGGGATAGAATTTCGGGAATATAATAATATGCGTCATTTAATTTCTTAAAAGAAAATATAGAATGACATGAAATGATTTATAGACCATTCATCCAATGATATGTCATTGAGCTAATTCGAAATGAATAAGCTAAGAGGAATTAGGATAATTTCGTTTTTAAATAAGAATCCAACGATTCTTCGATTAGCGAAAGTCAAAGTAATCTTATTTATGTAATCCTCTTGTTTCATATTGTAAATACTAGTCTAAGGTGTCATCAATTGATGAACAGCTAGATGTTGCATTTACAATATTTATCTTTCGAGATCTAACACTATTATGTTTGTCTAATGTTGACAATCCATTCGGGATTTATCCCAATAGAACAACAAACCAAGTTAGACCAACAATGAAGATTCGAAATTAAACTACAATTTAATAACAGAAAATAACATGGTTCAATATAAATTTATACACAATTCAGAAATTATTAAACACATAGCAAGTAGGAATGACAAGTGAAAATACTAAAACCTACAATCCTAAATAATTTCCAAGGTCTTCAACAAACTGATATCAGTGTCCCGTTTAGGCGAGAGTCAAAGCTACCATCCATTGAATAGAGTTGTCAGCTCATCTAAAATGATAAACATTCTAGCAACCTTTTATTCGATCAAGATTGGAATCCAGCGTTGTCCCGTTTAGGCTAGAGTCAAGGCTATTCTATCTTATGAGCTTCCACCATTGTTTCATACTTTTGTAAGTCTTATACAGTCGCCACCATTAGGGTGATCAATACTATATAAAAAAACTTACAAAAATACTTATCTTTCGAGATTAAATGGCGCTAACTTGCTAATGAACGTTCCTCCATTAGGGAGGATTACTCACTAAAACAATAGCTATGTAAAACCAACAATGGAGATCGAATATCCTAATAATAAAGCTCATCATTTAAAGTGTATTTTCTTCTATTATTTATTTTAATTAATTTATTTTAAATATATATTTATTTAATTAAAATTTTCAATTTAGAATGAAAAATTCTAAATATAAATTTTAATTTAATATTTATAAATTATACTTAGATGGATATGAAAATAACATAAATTATTTCCATCTTAGTAATAATTTCCAATAAATATTTAGAAAAATTATTCAATTTAAGTTGTTTCAAAAATGAATTTAAATTAATTTACAACTCAAATTTAATTTTCTATAAATATATATTGCATTTCGAAAAAAAAAAAAAAGAAGTATATTAGAGTACTATTTTCGAAAAAAAAAATGCTTTAAAATAAAATAAAATTAAATCCTGGAAAAATTATTCTAATTTTATGTTGGCCCAAAATTAATTAATAAAAATTAATTTTCAACAAAAAATATAATTTTCTTATTTAATTAAATATTTAAGAAAATTTTCAAATATTTAAGTATCATGATTAAGAATCAACTTAAATATAAATTTTCTATTTAATTAAATATCACTAGAAAAATACTTCAAGCAAAACAGATAATATCTATCTAGACTTTCATTGACTAATTAATTCTTTTTCTAATTATAATATATTTTAGTTCATTTATTTTAATTAATCATTAAAAGAAAAAAAATCATTGATTTAACTTGGTCTAAAATTAAAATAAATAATTTTCAACTTTAATCTATTTTTCAAATAAAATTTGAAATTTCTGCATTTAAGAAATGCAATTTCGAAATTGTGAGAAAAAGATTAATAAAATAAAATAAAATATATTTTGAAAATTATTCAAATTTAAGTTATTCTGAAATAAGATTTCAAACTTAAAATAATTTTCTATTTAATTAAATAACATGAAAATAATAATATATAAGTATCATGATGAAAATCAACTTAGATATTTAAATTTTCAATTTAATTAAATGTATTAAATTCAAGAAATAAAAATTAAGTATCGAGGAGACTTAATTATTAATTCTAGTTTAATACTAGAAAAAATATACTTAACTTAGATTGTACCAAAATTAATTATTAAACAATTAATTTCATAATCTATGATATTTTCCTAATTAAATATTATAAAATATAATTAGTAATAGAAATAACTATCTAGCATATGTATCATTAACTAAGTGTTTTTCTAAAATTAACTTTAAAATATTAAATGGAAAAAAAAAATCATATATTTTAAAAGTTATTTATGTTGCTAATTCAATTTTAATTAGGTTAGACTAATATAATTAACCTAATACAATTATTTAAATAAGGCAAATGGGCCTTCACCATTGGGGTAGTTCATGTGAGGGGGAGTTGGGTTCAGTATGTCGTACCCACTTCTATTGGCCCCCAACTCTCACACAAGGCCCAAAAGAGAGGAATTTAACCTTTAAATAAACAATTGTTATTCATTGAATAAGCTCAAAACTAATTGGGCCTAAATAAATTTACTTATGTCAAAATTTATTTTACCAACCTAATCCATTTACTTAGTAAAACTTAAATGGGCTTCTTATATGCATCTAAGCCCAATAGCAAACATATATGCTCACACAGGTCAAATGATTTGGATGGGCCCTATCATGTTACTAGGTTTACACAGATGAAAGAAGTACAAAACTTACCTGTTACAAATTATTTATAAGATCTATTGACAATTGGACTATGATTAAAATCAGATCATTAGATCTGTCAACAAGTTAATCATAGCAATTTAGATCAAATAAATAATAGGTTTGTTAAAAAAAAAGTTTTGAATAAACAATATAAAATTAAACAAACATGGTCCATGTAACAAATGTGAAATAAGATATTAATATAATTAAATTATTATTCTTAAACTAACCAAATAAATTTTGAAAAATTTAGGGTTGTTAAAAGAAATCTTAAAAATCTCAAAATTTAAATTAAAAAAAATGAAAACTAATTTTAAAATATCTAGATTTATTTGAATTATTTTTATCAAATTAAATTAAATATCAAATAAGATCAATGATTTGAAAAAAAAAATATCTTCAATATCATTTTTAAATCTTATAATTTAATAAAATTAAAATAGTAAAATAAACCAATTTTAAAATAGATTTAGTTAGATAATTATTATTTTAGGAATAAAATAATAAATAAATAATAATTACAATAATTATATGTCAAAATATATCAAATTAAGCATTATTTAAATATCTACAAAAATATTTAAGTTATTTAAATATTTAAAATATAATTTATAAATTTCCAATAAGTAAAATGATATAAAATAGTAAAATATCATTTTAAACTTATAATTTATAAATAATTAAATATTTAACAAAATAATAAACTTTTGAATTTGAAAATATTATGGTTAGAATATCTATAAAAATATCTAGGTTAATTTCAAATTTATTAATTATTTAATTTGTCATATAAGATAATTTTAATATAATATTTCAAATAAAAAAGATAAATTTATCTTTTAATTTAAAATATGTTAAATATCAAAATATCTAATCTTATAATTAAATAATATATAAATATTAAAGAAATTAACAAATTTTTAAATCTGACCATAATTTAAAAAATAAAATAATCAATTATTAAATTTAAACCTCAAGATATCAAAATTAATAATAATTACCAAAAATAAATATTATTAATTTGAAATATGATATTTAAGTTTCAATATTCTTAAAAAATAATATTTTAATTTAATTTGGGGTTTTAAAATTGGAAAAATCGGATTTTGGGAAAAAGTCCCATAAAAAATCGGATTTTTGGGGAAAAAACCAACAAAAATCGGAATTTGGGTGCTGGCTGTCCAGGAAGGGCTGCACATGCAGCCCCAAGAGGCTGCAAATCAGCCTTCCGCGCGCGGAGCATGAGGGGCTGGGCGAGAATCCTCGGCGTCAGCAGGATTCCACATGGGCGAATTGCCGAGTGCGTGACCGAGGCTCGCGCGCGCACGGCTTCCTTGTCCGAAGCCTCATGCGTGCGATTGAGCACGCATGGACACCCGATTTTTCAAAATTCATAACTTCTTCATTTTTTATCAGAATTTAGTTCCGTAAAAACAAAAATTGCTTAATTTTTCACAAGGAATACAAATAAAATATTTTCAAAAAAAAAAAGAAAAATATTTTTCATGGAAAAAATTCGGTACAACACATATATTCATCAAACCACATGAAACCATCCAAATCAACACATATCATCGTTTTAATTCATATTTCATGAAATTAAAACATTACCATGGCTCTGATACCAGTTGTTGGAAATATTTTACTAGAATCTAGATTTACTACCAGGTACGTTTCATTAACATTCTAATATGAATTCTGAAACAATGAAATAAACACATAAGGGTTCAAGAAAACCTTACATTCGGTGCAGCGAAATATAATTACTCCTTTCGTTCAGATCTCTAGCGCTTGATTCCTTTCTGTAGCAGAACATAATCAAGATTTGAACCTGAATCTCTTTCTCTCATTCCTTTGATGCTGATTCTCCTTCTTGATTCGATTCTACACAATCTTCCACACTATGATTGAGATACCACTTGATGTGTGTGGGCACTACTCTATCACTAGGGTATTTCGAAATTGAAGAGAAGAAAAGAGAAGAAGAATGGCGGCTATAGAGAAAGAATTGGAGGCTCAAGTTTTTCTCTGAAAGGAATAAGATGCATGTCATTATTTCCTAAGCCATCACTATCTATTTATAGTAAGCCATCTCGGTTTAGGTTAGAATTATATGGCATTAAAATAATGAAAAATATAAATGGTAAAACACTTTGCATAGTGGTCGGCCATGATATGGATAATGGGCCTCACTTTGCAATTTTGCCATTTTGTCATTTTTCAATCCCATTTTCTCAAAAATGCCAATTTTCAAATTTAACCATTTAAATGCCAATTCTAATTATTTAATAACAAAAAATGAATTATTAAATAATATTGTCATTTAATATATTTATTAATTTAGACATATAAAGTCTCTTAATTAATAAATAAACCTAGAATCTCTTTTCTTTACAATTTCGCGCTTGCTTAGTGAAAATTCATAAACTAGACATAGTCTAACTTTAGAATTATAATTGATTAATTAAAATCAATTAACTGAGTCTTACAAGCAGTATGGTCTCAACTAGAATGGGGACCATGGGCCTATATAACCGAGCTTCTAATAAGTCGAACCGAATTTACCAAGTAAATTCCCTAACTTATTAATTCCTTATTGAATCCACACTTAGAACTTGGAATTGCACTCTCAGTCATATAGAACGCTCTATATGTTCCACGATATAGATACGCTATTAATTATCCTTTGTTATAACCCTAATTTGATCAATGACCCTCTAATAGATGATCTACATTGAATAGGCACTAATTTACCGTTACACCTTTAATGTATTTTATCCTTAAAACACTTAGCTCCGTATAAATGATATTTCAGCAAAGTGAAATGAGATCTCAACCATTTATCTCTGTTTAGCCAAGCTTGAAGGATATCATCGTTTCACTTCTAAATTCTTATAGAAGTTATAGACTCCATATTTATGTTAGCGCTCCCACTCAATTATACTATCATGTTCCCAAAATGTATGTATCACCCTGATGTTGGGTTTTGTGCCCTAAATAAACCCCATTACATACTGATTAGTAATCAATCTAAGAAATTTTGAAGTGATTTATGTTTGCATGAATTTTACATGCTTATGGTTTAATAAATTTTAATATATGCACAAAATCTGTTAAGTCCAGAACATATATTTATTCACAATAACAGTATTGTCAACACAGTGGAATGTGATTGTGATTATATGATTCAAAAGACTAAGTCCCTGTTTCATCAGTGTTTTGGATTTACACTGATGTGATAATCAGCGATGATGTGTACTTACAGTGGGAGTAAGTGTTATGTTCTTTCCAGGACATTGGTAAAGTATACTGGTTTCGAATGTATGGAGTATACATTGGACTGGACGGATATTGAACTTAGTTAAGATATTATTAACTTATCGTTGTATCTTTCCAAGTCAATATCAGTAGTTGATCTTAGATTAAAAGAATCTAAATCCTGATATGCTTAGGCTCAACTCAGGAGTGCTATTCATGTTCTTTGATTTATTAGTTAAGCCTACTTTTGGGTCAGGGTGATACGTATATTTTGGGAACATGATAGTATGATTGAGTGGGAGCGCTGAACATAAATATGGAATCTGTAGCTTCTACTGGTGTATAGAAGTCAAGTGATGATTCCCTTCGAGCTTAGTTAAATAGAAGTAAATGGATGAGCTCTTGTTTCAGTGACTAATTCATAGATCACTTAAACATCATTTACAGGTAGCTAAGTGTTTTAAGGGGCCAAATACATTGAGGGGTGAAAACGGTAAATTTATCCCATCTCGATGTAAATCATCTATATAGAGGATCTTTGATCACATTAAGATTATAACAATGGTTAAATGAGATAGCATATCTATATCGTGAAACATATAGAATGCTCTATATAAGTCTGAGAGTGCAATTCTAAGTTCTAAGAGTGAATTCAACAAGGAATTAATAAGTAGGGATTTACTTAGTAAATTCGGTTCACTTATTGGAAGCTCAGCATATAGATCCATGGTCCTCATTCCAGTTGAGACCATACTGCTTGTAAGACTCAATAATTGATTTATAATTAATCAATTATAAATCTAAAGTTAGACTATGTCTAATTTGTGAACTTTCACTAAGCAGGGGTGAAATTGTAAAGAAAAGAGATTCTAGGTTTATTTATTAATTAAGAGACTCTATATGTCTAATTAATAATTATATTAAATGACAATATTATTTAATAATCTATTGTAGTTATTAAATAATAAGTTTTGGCATTTAATTGGTTAGAATTGGAAAATTGGTATTTTTGAGAAAATAGAAATAAAAATTGTGAAAACTTCAAAATCCAAGTGAGGCCCATTAACACCTATGGCCGGCCACTTGGTTAGCTTTTTCCAATTAATATTTTCATTATTTTAATGCCAAATAATTACTAACCTAAACCTAGTAGTTGCCTATAAATAGAAAGTGATGGCTCAGTCAAAAATAAGCTTTTTGTCAGAAAATCAAAGATTGCCTTTTCCGAAAAACTGAGCCTTCCACTTTCTCTCTCTATAGCCGACCTTACGTCTCTCTCTTTTCTTCTTCACAATTTCGAACCCCCTAGTGATTGAGTAGTGCCCACACACAGCAAGTGGTACCTCAATCATAGATTGGAAGACTGTGAAGGATCACACACAAAGAGAAGGACATTCGGGCTTGATAACTCTATGTTATAGAGTTAATTTTTATGCTTTTAAACTAAAGTATTGTGAGGAGAGTAGTGAAAATGTGTTTATTTTGCTTAATTTTAATTAGTTTTAGTGTTATTTTCTATTTAGTAATCTAACCTTTAAGTTTTGTAAATATTGATATTGTTGGGTGTGTTTTTCCAATTAACTGTGCTTATTTTGTTGAAAAAGGAGGAATTAAATTGATAGGTAAAAGAAAAAGAAGCAAGGAAGAAAAGGAGCACAAGCTGAAACTGGGCTGATTGCTGAAGCAATGCTAAAGCAATGCTGAAGTGAATTCAGCATCCTGGCAGTGACGTGGAAACACGAATTTCACTTATCCACCTCAGCAACTTCGGTCCAGTCACTCAAATTGCACCAGCCAGCTGACGTGGAAGAAAGGGGTCTAACCCTAGTGGGCCAAAGTGGAAAAGTTTGGGCTTCTATTTTGGGGTATGAAGTTTGTACCCTAAAAACCCAACAACAAAAGAGAAGGAAAAGGGAGTACACCATAATCATCTTCATCATCTTGTATGTACAGTACGGGGCAGCTGCATTTTTTCTGGAGGAGTTTTAATTGCAGCAGGAAGTACAACAAAGAAGAAAGAAGAGGGGACCAAGCCTAGTGTTTGAATTTTCTTTTACCCTTTCTTGATAGTCTTCTTTATTTTTCTCTTTGTTATTGTTGTTTGTACTTAGTATTCAAAACTTCTTGAGATTGTAAATTTGGGCAGCAGCCATGGATGAAGTATTTTTAGCTTGGATTTTATCTTTTTATTTGAATATGAGCTAAGCTTTTGAGGCTTGAATGACTATGAACTTCTAAGTTGGGTATGATTAAATTTTAAGCTTACTTTAGCATTTGTTTGCCTTTGTTCATTCAAGTGAGTTTCATTTTAATTGATTGTTGTTTCTTGGCCATGAATAACAATTTGCTAAGCTAGATCTTGTACTGGAAGGGCTAGATCTAGTAGTTCAACTTGAATGGAGCAAGTGAAAACCTAGATTTAGGCTTTTCTTTGTAAGCGGAATAGGAATATTTCATTTACCTTGCATAACTTACCAAATTAATGCTTGAATAGTGTTCTGCTTGCTGGTTTGATATAGGAATATATTAAGCTAAATGGTAGAACTAAAGTTGTGAGTGTTGGAAAATTCTCACAAGCCTAGAGGAATTTGTTGTTATCTCTGTGCAGAATGCTGAAGTAATGCTGAACCAATGCTGTACTGACTGTAAAAAAAACCTGACTAGAAGGAATTAGTTATTCAAGCCATTTTTGCCATATTATATTTTTTATCTTGCAAACAATTTTTCTAGCAGCAGTAGTTTTAATTTTAGCAAGTTTAATTCTTGTCCATTTTAATTTTGAATCATTACTCAACCATTTACATATTATTTCTTTTTATTATAAGTTGTAATTAGTTGATTTTATATCAAACTTTGTTTGCAATCCCTGTGGAGACGATCTTACTTATCATTTTATTACTTGTGTGACTGCGTATACTTGCGTATATAATTTTCACAACAAGTTTTTGGCGCCGTTGTCGGGGATTGATTTAGTGAAATTTTATTTTTAGAACTTAATTACTATCAATTTTTTTTTTTTTAGTTTTTCATTTGTTTATTCTATTTTCCTTGTTCTATTTTACGCTTTGTTTGTCTTGTTTTGGTTTCTTTTGCAAGGTCTTGAGATGTCTCATCTACAAGTCCTTATGAATTTTGTTCAACATGACTTGGAGCCCTTGTATGAAGCATGGTGGAGATACAAGGCATTTCTAGTGAGGTTTCCATATCATGGGTTGTCCAAAGAGTGTCAATTAGAAATCTTCCTAAATGGGTTGAATCCAAGCACACGAAAATGGGTAGAAAGAGGAGATGGTACCACCAATTTCTACGAATTATCAATCGATGAAGCCTATTGGATGTTGGAAGACATGGCGGAGTACAATGAGTGGTGTTGTAATTGTCCAAACAATGATCATGTTTGGGAGGACAACTACAACAATTTGGAGCCAAATTTTGACACTTACACTCAAGTACCAAATGATGAGAAATTGAAGGATTTTCAAGAGTTCAACATAGAAGAAGATCCTCATCAAATGGCTCAATCAAGCTCATTTGAGGTATTGATGATGGAGTTCATGGCGAAAAATGATGCCTTAATTCAAAGTCAAGCTTCATCCTTGAGGAAATTGGAGAATCAATTTGAGCTTTTGGTCAATGAGTTGCGTGATAAACCCCATGAAACTTTGGGTATTGATATGAAAAATTCAAGGGAGGAAGAAGAAAGTGAAAATATCATTTTGAGGAGTGGTGATGAGTTGGAGACACTTGGGGAAAATTTTAAGCAATTACAAGAGCTCACTTCAATCCAAAGTAGTGAAAAAAAAGATAAGGAAGCAAGCATTCCAAGTTGGTCAACATTTGTTGCTGCTCATAATGCTGTAGCATTATCACAACAAAACTGCCCAGTTTTTAAAAAAATTCAGCAAGAACATTTTTGCATTCCTCAAGTCAAAGAACTCATGGTAATAGAATATTATGTTTATGAAGATCCTTTTTTGCCACCACCTCCTCCTCCACCATTGGCATGGTACCTTGGCATCCATCATGTGCATCCATCAAATTCAAGTCAAGTTGAGCATTTTGCCTTTTCAATTCCATATCTCGCCAAGCTTGAGGGCGTTCATGACAAAGACCCATTTGTGAGGGCATATGCCACTCTCTATGGGCGGAAGCCGCTCTTTGATGAGTGCTTCTCAAAAAGTCAAGCCGACGACTTTAAATCAAGCGCTTCTTGGGAGGCAACCCAAGTTTTCTAAACTTTGTCTTTGTTTTGTTTTAAATTCAATAAATATGCAATGTTAAATGATTTTGACAAGTGCATTGTAGTTTTTTTTTTCTCTCTTTCTTTTCTCTTTCTCTCTTGTAGGTGCAAGTATAAAGTCAAATGGAATTGGGCACACTTACGGAGGTTGACACTAGCGAGTTTGCACATCATTGAAAGGGGAGTTCTTCTTTAACTCTTCTTTATTAATTTTAAACTTGCTCACACATATTTGAGAATTTTGTGCATACAATGGTTTGGGAATCTAAATATATATTTTTTTTCTTTTCTTTTCTTTTGCTAGTTTGAAAAAAAAAATTGAGGCATATGTGCTTTGGTTTGGTGATTTTCCACATTCTAATACATGATTGATAGTGTGCATAGCTTGTTGAAAAATGTAAATATTGCTTGAGCTTGTGACTAATTCTTGTGCTAGTTTCATTTTGATTGAGATATGTCTAATTTTGAGCATAAATGCCTTGATCATTTAACTGCGTGTGATTTGGTAAAAGTTTGTGTAAATATATGATTTTGTGATCTCACAAGTCTTAGAATTTGTTTGATTCTCTCTTGAGGCGAAATCTTAGACGACACTTAACCAAAGACATGATTTAGGCCATTTTTGGACCGTTTGAGCCTTTTGAGCCAACCATAGTATTATTTCATCCCTAGTCACCCCCTTTGAGCATAATTGATCTCTTTATTTTTTTTTTACCACATGTAAGCCTAGCCAAATACAAATATCTTTACCATATACCCATTGAACACCTTATTATTCTAAGATATTTGTTAGTTGGGTCATGAAAGGGATGAGAGGAGTGTAATTTTGGTTGAGTGGTAATTGGGTGAGTGTTTTCATTGTACTACTTTATTATTCTCACCATTGGGGATAATGTTGAATTTTAAGTTGAGGGAGAGTTACCATATTTTGTGTATATTGCCATTATTATATTTGTATTGTTAGTTATTCAAAAAAAAAAAAAAGAATGAATGTTTAAAATTAAGTTTGGGGTGTGCCACCCCTTGAAAAAAAAAAGAAAGAGTGTTCAAACTTAAGTTTGGGGTGTGCCACCCCTTGCAAAAAAAAAAAAAAAAAGAGCAGGATTTTTTTTTTTTTAGAAGCTTGAAGTCCCAGGTGTTATAGCATTGCTTCAGCATTCTGGAGCAGAGACAGAAAAAAAAAATGCTATGCTAAAGCATTGCTATAACTCCTGGGAGCACATTATTTTGGAAAATTTTGGGGCAATAAATAATGGCAATATTAATACTCAAATTTTTTGTGGGATATTATTTGAGGAAGTAAGTGTGAGGTCTCATTTTGGTCTTAGAAAAATTAAGGTTTTTTAGGTGATTTGAGCCAAAAATGACTTCTCTTAACCACCTTCACCTAAGCCTTACATTACAAGCTCGAAAAAGTCCTTTTGATCTTTGGTTTGTGTTTGTCTACATTAGTGGAGAGAGAGATGAAAAACAAACCTATGAGACTTTTTCACTTTAGAGATTTTGTGCTTAATTCATATTTACATAAATTGATCTAAATTGCAAGTAATATTTTGATAAAAGGCATTTCACACACACACACTTGGAGTATCAAAAATTGGAATGAAACTTGTTCTTGAATTTTTTACAATCATTGGACAATCTTTTTATTTTTCTCTAAGCTATGTTCACTAATCAATCTTTAAGGAAAATTCAAAGATCACCAACTTTAGTATCATATTGCCTCTTGTTTTATTTTCTTTATTTTTTCTTTTTGCTTGAGGACAAGCAAAGTTTTAAGTTTGGGGTGTGATAACTCTATGAAAATAGAGTTATTTATATCTTTTTGGGCATTAAATTAGCTTTGTTCTCAAGTATTTTTAGTTTATTTTAGTGACTTTTATTTGGTTTTATTTAGTTATGCATAAATAGTAATTTTAGTATTTTTCAATTAATTTTGTAATATTTTATCAATTTTATTTAGTTTCCCATTTTATAAGTTTTAATCTCAATGTTTTGTTTTTATTTTGTAGAAAGTTTAAATGTGTATTTTGGGCTTGTCACATTAGTTCAAATGAAGAGTATTAATGTTCATGGATGGACTCACTAATGACCACCAATATTTGATGTAAAGTGAAATGGACTAAAAGCCCAAACATTTTACACTTGAGTGGCTATATTTATTGGGCTTTAGTTGAAAGTCAAAAGAAAGAAAGATTGGGCCAAAAAAAAAAAAAAAAAAGAAAGAAAGAGAAAAGAAAATCAAGTGAGGGCTTGATTTGAAAAAAAAATAGAAATGAAAAAAAAAAGACATTATATATATGATGAATTGAGAAGGGCAGTAGGCGTGAGTGGATTGAAAAAGAAGCAGGAGGTGGCTGAAAGGGAAAAAAAAGAGAAAAATGAAAAAAAAGAAGAAAAAGAAAAAGAGAGAGAAAGAGTTTTATTTAGGGTTTTAATTTAGCATTTTTATTTTGGAGATTGGCAAATATTCAAAGGAAGAAGAAGAAGATTTTGGCAAGAAAAAGCTTGGAGTATTGTGACAACTCCAATATGGGTTTTTCTTTTCCTCTTTCTCTTATTTTAAACTTTGTAATTTTTGCACAATCCATTATGAGTTAATTTTCTTTTTGCTAGAATTATTTTTATTGATTTGAATTGTGATTTGATATTTTATTGCTATGTTTTAGTAAATTGGTTTTGTTCATTCAAGTGTGGTTATTGTGCAATTGCTTACTTTTGCTTGATCACCATTAGTAAGTAGTAGCTAATCTTGATTTTGGAAAAAATAGGGTTAGTGGAATTGCTTGAATGATGCATGAATATCACTTTGAAAAAAATGTGATTTGTAAATGGCATAGGAATATGTTATTTACCATGTATGACTTGAAGGAATTGTACTTAAATTGGTATTCTTAAAATTAATTGGGCATAGGAATATGTTAATTAATTAGAGAATTAAACCATAAACACTTTGAAAAAAGGATTATGACATTTTAAATTCCTAGTTGACATTATCAATTTACAACAATACTCATTAGCACCAGTATATCAACTTTGCATTTTTAGGCCAATTTAATAATTCTAGCTTGTTTTCTTCATAGTTTGTGTTTGTTAATTTTTTACATATCCTCATCACTTTATTTTATTTTTGTTGAAACCAATTTGTGAGTAATTAGTTTTATAAATTAATTTCCAATTTTCAATCCCTGTGGAGACGATACTCGATTTATCACTTTATTACTTGTTACGATTGCGTATACTTGCGTACACAATTTTTCACAACAAGTTTTTGGCGCCGTTGCCGGGGATTGAAACTAAAAATTGTGTATTATCAACTATTTTGCAATTTATTTTCTGGTTTAAAGTTTTAATCCTATTTTGGTGCGCTGAATTTTTCTTTTTCAGGTGTAATCTAGTGTATGAACGAGCAAGAAGAAGACCTTGAACTTGCTCCTATTGACCCCGAAATTGAACGCACTTTTAGACAAAGGAGGAAGGAACAAAAGGCTAAAAAACGCTGCAATATGGCCGATGGGTTTGAAATTGGAGGTGCTCATAATGAAGCCAATCCTATTGCTTTGGCCGATGATAGAGCCCGAGCAATAAGAGAGTATGCAGCCCCTATGTTCAATGAGCTAAATCCGGGTATTGTGAGACCCGAAATCCAAGCACCTCACTTTGAGCTCAAGCCCGTCATGTTTCAAATGCTCCAAACGGTTGGTCAATTTGGTGGGTCGCCAACGGAAGATCCTCACCTCCATATTCGCTCATTTTTGGAGGTGAGTGATTCTTTCAAGCTACAAGGAGTAAGTGAAGAGGCTTTAAGATTGAAGTTGTTCCCATTTTCCTTGAGGGATCGGGCTAGAGCATGGCTTAACACTCTTCCTCCCGATTCGGTGACTAATTGGAATGACTTGGCTGAAAAATTCTTGAGAAAGTACTTTCCTCCAACAAGAAATGCAAAGTTTCGAAGCGAGATCATGTCCTTTCAACAGTTGGAAGATGAGACTACTAGTGATGCATGGGAAAGATTCAAGGAGTTGTTAAGGAAGTGCCCACACCATGGTATTCCTCATTGTATTCAACTTGAGACATTTTACAATGGTCTCAATGCGGCCTCTAGGATGGTGTTGGATGCTTTCGCTAATGGAGCCATTCTTTCCAAGTCTTACAATGAAGCTTTTGAGATTTTGGAAAGGATAGCTAGCAACAACTATCAATGGTCAACTAATAGAGCTCCTACAAGCCGAAAAGTAGCGGGTGTTCTTGAAGTAGATGCTTTGACCGCTCTAACCGCTCAAATGGCCTCAATGACCAACATTTTGAAGAATATGAATATGGGAGGAAGTGTACAACCAGCCGCTGCCATTCAAAGGGCAGAAATCTCTTGTGTGTATTGTGGTGATGGGCATACTTTTGAAAATTGTCCTTCAAATCCAGCTTCGGTTTGCTATGTGGGTAATCAAAACTTCAACCGCAACAACAATCCATACTCAAACTCCTACAATCCGGCATGGAAGCATCATCCGAACTTTTCATGGGGAGGTCAAGGGGCAAGTTCAAGTGGAGCACAAGGACAAGGAAAGCAATCATTCCCACCGGGTTTTTCTCAACAACCAAGACCTCAACAACCTCACCAACCTCAAGGCTCTCAAACTAGTTCTTTGGAGAGCTTAATGAGAGATTATATGGCCAAGAATGACGCTGTAATTCAAAGCCAGGCAGCATCTCTTCGGAATCTTGAAGTTCAATTGGGGCAATTGGCCAATGATTTGAAGAATAGACCACAAGGCACCTTGCCTAGTGACACCGAAAATCCAAGAAGAGATGGCAAGGAACATTGCAAAGCGGTAACATTGAGAAGTGGAAAAATAATTGAGTCAAATGTGGCTGCAACAGGCAGTAAAGAGCCCTCTTCAATCCAAAAAGAGGGAAATGAAGAAAAAACCAGCAACTTCACCGCTGAAATTCCCCAGTAGTTACAAAGATCCGGTCGACATTCTGGCTGCGAGAAAAATCTTTGCAAAAGCCACCTCTACCATTTCCTCAACGGTTCAAGAAGCAACAAGATGATGGTCAATTCGAGATTTCTTGATGTTCTAAAGCAGCTCCACATCAATATACCTTTAGTGGAAGCTTTGGAGCAAATGCCAACTTATGTGAAGTTTTTGAAGGATATTTTGATAAAGAAAAGGAGGCTTGGCGAGTTTGAAACGGTCGCTTTGACGGAGGGATGTAGTGCTATGTTGAAAAGTAAAATTCCACCCAAATTGAAAGATCCGGCAGCCTTTACAATTCCTATTTCTATAGGGGTCGAGATGTTGGAAGAGCTCTTTGTGACTTGGGAGCTAGTATTAATCTCATGCCTATGTCTATTTTTAGGAAGTTGGGAATTGGAGAAGCAAGGCCAACCACCGTCACTTTGCAATTAGCGGATCGTTCCATGGCTCATCCGAAGGGAAAATTGAAGATGTGTTGGTACAAGTGGATAAGTTCATTTTTCCGGCCGATTTCATTATTCTTGACTATGAGGAAGATAGGGAAGTTCCAATCATTTTAGGGAGGCCATTTCTTGCCACGGGAAGAACTTTGATAGATGTTGAAAAGGGAGAGCTTACCATGAGAGCTCAAGATGAGCAAGCCACATTCAAGGTCTTTCATCCTATGCGTGCTCCGGATGCAATAGGAGAATGCTTAGCAATTGGAGATATGGATCCTAACATGGTTGAGGAGTCCAAATTCAAAAATAGTAAGAAGGTGAGAAAGAAGATTCCCCTTAAAGAAATTGCTAAGGATCACGAGCCGCAAGAAAGTAAAGACAAAACATCATTTGACCCTAAAAAACCACCCAAAAAGAAGAGAAAGAAAAAGAAGTTTAGTAGAAAATTTTGGTCTCAAATGTTTGAAGTTGGGCAACAAGTGATTTTTGCTAACTCTTTAACGAAGGCTACTCATGGACGACTAGATTCAAGGTGTGATGGATCTTTCTTGGTGGTGAGAGTGTACCCCGATGGGGTGGTAGAACTACGTGATGCACTTTCAAGAAGAAAATTTTTGGTGAAAGGCCAAGGAGTGAAGTTTGGGGGTGGTGAGGGTGATCGAGCAAAGACCTCCATCACATTGGAAGAGGCTTGAGGAAGAAGGGTCTCGGGTTGTCATGGCTTTAGTGAATCACATTTGGGCAACCCAAGAGCGGAGGAACAAGATTATATTTAGTTATATATATGCTATGTAATAAGTTTGGGGTGTGCCACCCCTTGAAAAAAATATATATGTATTTACAATTAAGTTTGGGGTGTGCCACCCCTTGAAAAAAAAAAAGAAAGAAAAAAAAAAAAGGAAAAGAAGAAAAAGAAAAAAAAAAGAGGAAAAGAAGAAAAAGGAAAAAAAATTAGTATATACATACTTATATAATTACATATATATATATAATTTTTAATTTCCTACATTTACTAATGATTTTGCTGTAGTGTGGTGATCTTTATTGCTGGTGCAAAGCAAGGAATGACAGAAAAAAGGGGCTGCTGCAATATGGTGTGAGCAAATTTGTATGTTGAAGCAGTAGGTCCCAGTACAGCATTGGATCAGCATCGCTTCAGCATTTTGAAGCAGAGACTCTAGTGGGGAAGAGTTCAAATCTTGAGGGAGTTTTCTTTTTTTCCTTAGTTAAATTGTTATTGCTGGTTGTGTTTGATTGTTTACTTAGTTTACTTTTATTGTTGTCTTTAGTTGTGTGAGTAATAAATATTATGTGGATTAGATGTGTATTAATCATGTTGTTTTGTCATGTTTGTTACGTTTTGTTTTAGCTTGCAAATGAGAAAAATACTGCTTGTATTTTCAGCTTGGTTTAGGGTAGCGCTCGATGATGAAAAATATCCATTTCCCTCCATTTGTGGAGTGCCTTGGTTTGTGTGTTGAAAATGCTAATTTTAAGTGTTATTTTTGTCCAAATGCTAGCCTATGAGGAATGCTTTCAACAATTGTGTGCTTGTGTTATTCCACCATACCTTGAGTTTTTAGAATAGCTAACACTTTGAGAGAGTTTAAGCATCTAGAATTAGCTAGTGTAATCCTTGAGGCGAAATCCTAGCGAGCTTTATAACTTAGAAATGATTTAGGCCATCTTTGGACGTTTGAGCCTTTCTAACCTTCCCTATAAAATCAATTTTTCTCTAGTCACCCAAGTTTGAGCCGTTTAGCCTATTCTTGTTGTGCAACCCAATCATACATCTAACGCCAATCCTAATTTGCATTTCCACATATATCCTAACTTAATTGCTCACTTGTCAAGAGCCAAGTTTCACATTAAGTTTGGGGTGAGTGCGGTGAGTGTAACTTGTGGCGAGCTAATTCAAAGTTATACTTTTAGCCACATTGGGGACAATGTTGGATTGTAAGTTTGGGGTGGGGGTATTAGCTCACAAAGTATATGAGTATGAACTTTCAATTAACCTTCTCTTGCTATTTATTATATAAGTATAATATAGTAATAAATGTCTTTCTAATATATGAAAAAAAAAAAAAATCAGCAATGAAAAAAAAAAAAAATACATATGCTTGCAACTAAGTTTGGGGTGTTCCACCCATTTTAGTTCAAAAAAAAAAAAAAGAAGAAGAGAATAAACATAGCAAGAGAAGTCAATTTTAATATCAAGTACTTGTGAGTATTGAATTAGGGAAGAGGGTCAAGAGAAAAAAAAATTTAAGGAAGAGACTCGGCTTTTGACAAGTGAAGTGGTTAGGTGTTGAGCTAGCTTAAATACATCCTATACCATACCCTAACCCAAGCCTAACATTCAAGCCTAGTCAAGTCCTTTTGATCTAAGTTGCAAAGCTAAGCTACATTAGTGGAGAGGATTGCACTAATTCAACTTATGGAAGCAAACCTTTAAACTTGAGGATCAAAGGTGGTTGTTATAGAAATTCAAGTTGTTGGTGGGAAGTATTTGCACACTTATTTGATCGAATTACTCTTGATAAGTTTTAAGGACATAAATAGCATGCAAAATTCTGTTGAAACACACAAGTTCGAGGCATATTCACTACTACCAATTACATTTCCATTTCATCTAATTCTGAGAGCAAATTTTGTCCCTAAACCAAGTGTGAAAGAGCAAGATTTTCTCTACTGCAAGCGTGTTAGTGTCGTTGTCATTTTCTGTTCTTATTGTTTAGTTCTTTGTATTTTTCATTACTCGAGGACGAGCAATACTCTAAGTTTGGGGTGTGATAACTCTATGTTATAGAGTTAATTTTTATGCTTTTAAACTAAAGTATTGTGAGGAGAGTAGTGAAAATGTGTTTATTTTGCTTAATTTTAATTAGTTTTAGTGTTATTTTCTATTTAGTAATCTAACCTTTAAGTTTTGTAAATATTGATATTGTTGGGTGTGTTTTTCCAATTAACTGTGCTTATTTTGTTGAAAAAGGAGGAATTAAATTGATAGGTAAAAGAAAAAGAAGCAAGGAAGAAAAGGAGCACAAGCTGAAACTGGGCTGATTGCTGAAGCAATGCTGAAGTGAATTCAGCATCCTGGCAGTGACGTGGAAACACGAATTTCACTTATCCACCTCAGCAACTTCGGTCCAGTCACTCAAATTGCACCAGCCAGCTGACGTGGAAGAAAGGGGTCTAACCCTAGTGGGCCAAAGTGGAAAAGTTTGGGCTTCTATTTTGGGGTATGAAGTTTGTACCCTAAAAACCCAACAACAAAAGAGAAGGAAAAGGGAGTACACCATAATCATCTTCATCATCTTGTATGTACAGTACGGGGCAGCTGCATTTTTTCTGGAGGAGTTTTAATTGCAGCAGGAAGTACAACAAAGAAGAAAGAAGAGGGGACCAAGCCTAGTGTTTGAATTTTCTTTTACCCTTTCTTGATAGTCTTCTTTATTTTTCTCTTTGTTATTGTTGTTTGTACTTAGTATTCAAAACTTCTTGAGATTGTAAATTTGGGCAGCAGCCATGGATGAAGTATTTTTAGCTTGGATTTTATCTTTTTATTTGAATATGAGCTAAGCTTTTGAGGCTTGAATGACTATGAACTTCTAAGTTGGGTATGATTAAATTTTAAGCTTACTTTAGCATTTGTTTGCGTTTGTTCATTCAAGTGAGTTTCATTTTAATTGATTGTTGTTTCTTGGCCATGAATAACAATTTGCTAAGCTAGATCTTGTACCGGAAGGGCTAGATCTAGTAGTTCAACTTGAATGGAGCAAGTGAAAACCTAGATTTAGGCTTTTCTTTGTAAGCGGAATAGGAATATTTCATTTACCTTGCATAACTTACCAAATTAATGCTTGAATAGTGTTCTGCTTGCTGGTTTGATATAGGAATATATTAAGCTAAATGGTAGAACTAAAGTTGTGAGTGTTGGAAAATTCTCACAAGCCTAGAGGAATTTGTTGTTATCTCTGTGCAGAATGCTGAAGTAATGCTGAACCAATGCTGTACTGACTGTAAAAAAAACCTGACTAGAAGGAATTAGTTATTCAAGCCATTTTTGCCATATTATATTTTTTATCTTGCAAACAATTTTTCTAGCAGCAGTAGTTTTAATTTTAGCAAGTTTAATTCTTGTCCATTTTAATTTTGAATCATTACTCAACCATTTACATATTATTTCTTTTTATTTTAAGTTGTAATTAGTTGATTTTATATCAAACTTTGTTTGCAATCCCTGTGGAGACGATCTTACTTATCACTTTATTACTTGTGTGACTGCGTATACTTGCGTATATAATTTTCACAACAAGTGGTACCTCAATCATAGATTGGAAGACTGTGAAGGATCACACACAAAGAGAAGGACATTCGGGCTCAGATCTTGATAATACTCTGCGACAGAAGGGATACAAGGGTTAGAGATCTGAGTGGAAGGAGACACTATTCCGCTGCTACCAATATAAGGTTTTATTAACTTTATATGTGTTTAATTATCGTTTTAGAAAGTTCATATTTAGGGTGTTAAATAACATACTTAAGATCCTGGTAAAATAAATTCTAACACCTGATTGTAAATTTTATCTAGGATCAACAGGTGATATTGAATTGAATAGATATTACGGTAAATTTTAATATATCTAATCAAAGTTCAATATCGGTCCCTTCCGATGTATACTCCATACATCCGATACTGGTAAACTTTGCCAATGCCCTGGAAAGGACATAACACTTATCCAAGGTGTAAGAATACCTATCCCTGATTATATCATGCCAGTCTAAATCCAGTGAACTGACAAATCAGGGAATAAACTTTCGAACATATAATTAATTCCACTGTACTGACAACACTATAATCACTAACAAATTCATATGTTCTGGACTTAAATAGAATTCATACATTATATATATAATCATGAAATAAATCATGTGAACCATGCAACATAAAATGTTATTTCTGATCTTTATTAATAAGTAAACCTGATTATATTGAAATGGATTTTATTTAGGGCACAAAACCCAACAGAAACTTCATTATTAGGCATTCTTGAACAATATATTGTTGTTTTTTGTTCATTTGGAAGCAGACTAAATGAAGATGAGAACAATTTAAGTCCTTTGAGAAGCAGCATTGCAAAGATAAAGTCTCCATTCCAAAAGACTAACAAGTCATCCGCAAAACACATATGATTCAGCTTTAATGAGGCACATCTATCATAGAATTTAAACCCTGACCATTCTCCAACCTTGGTGAAAATTCTAAATAGATATTCCATTCCTAATACAAAGAGGAGGGGAGACATTGGAACCCCTTGTCTTAACCCTCTCTTTGCATTAAAGAACCCACACATAGCATCATTCAGCAGCAAGGAAAACTTAGGAGTACTTATGCATTCCATAATAAGATTAATGAACTTACCAGGAAAACTCAGAGCTCTCAACATCTCTTCCAAGAAGTCCCATTCTATTGTATCATAAGCCTTCCTCAAATCAATTTTGATCATATAACTTGGTTTACAATTTTTCCTCCCATAAAGCCTCACCAAGTCTTGGCACACTAGCACATTATGAGCAATGAACCTCCCATGTGCAAAACCTCCTTGGTTCTCTACAATAAGATCAGGAAGTATCCCCCTTAGTCTATTACAGATCACCTTAGTAGCAATCTTGTACATTACATTGCAACATGAGATGGGTCTAAAATCCACTACACTCTTAGGGCAAGCTGTCTTTGCAATTAGTGTGATTGTAGTGGTGTTAATCTCTTTTAAAATCTTTCCAGAATTTAAAAAAGACAAAACAGCCTCTACAATGTCCTTCCCCGCTAAATCCCAAATTTTCTTGAAAGAATGCACTTCCATAACCATCAGGGCCAGGTGCTTTGTTCCTATCAATTACAAACACAGCCTCTTCCACTTCTTTCCTTGTGTAATCAGCCAGCAAAATCTCCTTGTGACTATTTGTTATTTTAGGGCTAAGATCCACAACTGATTGAAAGACTTTTCTTCTTGCTTGTATGTTAGACCCCCGTAGCTTTTGATAATATTCTAGGAAAGCTTGTTGAACCTTCTCTGGTGAATCACACCAATTTTCACTCATCTTCAATGAGAAGATTCTGTTTTGAATTCTTCTTGATTTTAGAGAATCATGGAAAATGTGAGAGTTCTCATCCCAAACTTTGCCCAACTAACTTTAGCTTTTTGAGACATGAAGCTAGCAAAGGCCTTGCTAATCTCAGCAAACTTAATCCTTAACTCATGCTCCTATTCCATCAACTCTGTGTTTTTTGGAACCTGGTTAGGTTTGGCTTGTAGTTCAGCCAATGCTGCTCTTGTTGTGATTTCTGTCTTGTGTATCTCTAAAAAACCTGCTTGATTAATCTGTTTCAGCACTATCTTCAACCTTCTCAATTTTTGAACAATACTGAAAATTTTTGACCCCCTGCTTTCCTCTTTCCAAGACTTGGTAACCAACTCATCATACTCAGGTGCCAGTTTCCACATGTTATAGTACCTAAAGGGCTTCCTCCCATAGCTTCTATCTTCATAAATAGACACCAAGATAGGGCTATGATCGAAACTCAGCTCAAGTAAAAACACAGCTTCAGAACAAGGAAAGACATTTATCCAATGCGGATTGGCCATTGCTCGATCAATTTTGGAAAATATTCTCTCCTCAGGCTTTTGCTTGTTGTTCCAAGTGAAATAGGAACCTGAGAATTTCAAATCTGTCATATTACAGGTCTCCATACAGTCTCGGAATCTCTAAGATGGGAGGCTATGAGCTCTTTTCCCTATTCTTCATCAGCATTCATTATCTCATTGAAATCAAACATCATTATCCATGGCTCATCTATTTTCCTTGCCAATTATTCTAATTCTTCCCACAGATGATCCCTTTTTTCTCATCATTAAAGGCATATATCAGTGATACATAAAACTGCCCTACTTGCTACTGTGATTGAACATGACAATGCATTATTTGGCTAGAGCAATATCGAATGTCTACAGAGTATACACTAGGTTGCCAAGAAACTACTATTCTTCCTTTATCTAACCAAGGATTATTGTTTTTAAAACACCAACCTTGTAATAGACTAGTATATAAGGTTCCCATGTTCTTATTTTGAACCTTTATTTCTAGGAGACTAACAAAACCATCTTTCTTTGAGTAGATCAATTGCTTAATCTCATTGTGTTTGTGTTGATTGTTAATCCCCCTTACATTCCAACACAAGAACCTATCCCTTTGAGGAAGAGGAATCTCCCTCCCCTCTTGTGTTAATCTCATTTCCAGGTTCTTCTCCAAGAGTCTCAAACATATTATTCACTACTGTCCCTTCTAAATCCTTATTTATCAGAATTCTCTTGTCGTTGCTCACTTTCTAGAACCCTTCAGCGTCTACTTGCTTCTCCTTCTCTATTACTTTCTGCTTTGGCACCCATATGTGTTTCCTTGGTTCCTTTTTCTCCTCTTTCTTCCTGCAATCTTTAGTACTATGCCCAATTCCAGAACAATTATAACACACTAGGGGCATCCACTCATATTTAACATCTAACTCCACTTCATGGTTAAATTCATCAATAAAGGCAATTTTATCAGGAAACTCTTGTGATAGACTTACCTGAGTTAGAATCCTTGGATACTGTAGTTTATCTCTGTTCTTGGTTACATTATCAACCTGTAAAGGTTCCCACAGCTGGCCCACGATTTTGAACAATGAGGACTCCCCCAGTACTTGATGTCTAGGCCTTTTTAATTGTATCCATGTTGGTACATTTGTCACCTCTTCTTTAGTAAAATCATCTACTGGATTCCAGGGTTTCATAACCATTGGCTTTTGATCAAAGAAAACATACCCTTGCTGCATCACCTTATCTCTCTGCTCCAAGCTCTGAAATCTGATGATGAAAATGCCTTTCGCAAGCAGACCAACCTTGACAACTTCATCTTTCCAAAGCCTTCTGACAAAACCTTCCAGTATGCTTATTGGAGGGTTAGCTCCAATAACATAGCATAGCAAAGATGGTTGCTAGTAGTTCACTTCATCTGCAATGTCTTTGAAATCTATCTTAATTCTCTTCTTCGAGCCTAAATTCTCCTCAGCATCATGACTCAATTTATCGAACGAATTCTCCAAGTTTCTCACGATGTTAAAACTGAGAATAGGAGGTGAAATCTTCTTCCCATAACTTACATCCTGAGTAGCACGATTAGCAATCGAAAGCCAGTCTAAAAAATCTTGTCGAATCTCACTCTGCCTTTTGATAAGTACCTCCGATTCTTCAAGTGAGAAAATTTTCTCAACATACTGTTCCATTGGTTCCTCGCACTGTTCCATTGAATCTTCAGTCTCTTGAATCTCCAGTTCTTGTTACCCTAGCACAGCATCCATGAATCTAGTCTTGATGACTCTATCCAAAGATGATGGACCAGTTTTCTTGCCTTTAGATTTCCCTTTCCCGGCCATTTTCGCTTTTTTTGCCATAGCTCTGATGAGACTGAATGAGAGAGGAGTGGGAAAGTTTTTTTCAATTCATTATTTTTGTATCATTATTGCTATTAAATAGTTTTTCTTCTAATCTAGAGTTTTTTTTATGAAAATATTAATTTAACAATAAATTAATGATTTTAATGATATATAAATGAGTCAATTCGTATTTCGGGAGATAACCCTAACCCAACCCAAATAAATTTTGTGTTATTTAAGTTCGACACACATCTATCTTTCATGATCCTAATCCATAATAATTCGTATGAGTTCGTGTCATGACGTGATTTATCATCACTATTTTGTTTATATGCTGTTAAAGATCTTAAAGACCCTTGATTTTTTCCGAACAGTGTCCTCTAAGGTATAGCATAATGGAATAGTTTATTTTCTTTTTTTTTTTTTTAATTAAGACACTGCAGAGCCCCTTGAAATAAACAACTATACACCCAAAAGCAATAGGTGAAGTTTAAAGAGAAAACGCCAAGTCTTTTATTAAGTCAAACGCTCTCAGCATTTGCTTTGTACATTCAGTTATATCTTTCGGCAGTGAAATTAACTTGTGGGTTGCGGATGTCGTCCTGGCTTTGGATCAAACGAATCTCCAAACTGCTTGACTTGGGATCGTGACCAGCTCTTTTGTAATCATTCAGTGTCCTCTGCAGAAGTGCCTGTAAGTTATGAAAAAGATTCATTAGTCAATCAGAAACTACACTGAAATAATATAGCTATCTAAGATAAATTTTGTTTTGGATACTAATTTGCTTCGTGTCCAAAACAAAATGTCTGGGAAGTGAATAAGGTGAAGCAAAAAACAATGATTCTAGCACAAAACCCTATTTTGTTTCCAGGTGATACATCTATTTTGCAAACATTGGTGGATTAGTGATAAGCTAAGGCCGTATAATTTCATGTACAATAAATAAAACCACTTTTAAGAAGGTGTCTAAAACTTTAAATAGGTAGGTGCGTTAGTACGGTATATCAATTGAGGTCTCTTTCGATAAAGTAACAAAAGCGAGTACATCGAAATTGTTAAAGTTACAAAATGAGAGAAACCATTGAGCTGAAACCTACAAACTCCTGCTATATCTTGCCTAAAACCTAAACCAAAACTGTAATTATTTATTAAATAAATGAGCTCCGGCTTATATGAGAGTATTCACAGCAAAATTATTAACATTAGGTGAAGTCTTTATTATCAGGAATTAAAACAGCCTACCTGTAAGCTTGATACAGCAAGTTCTGCTGCCTTGTCAAGGTCGTCAGGATATTTCTGATGAACAAGAAAAGAAAATCTATTAATTCTGGCATGAATTGCTTCATACTAGCAAATGATTAGCCAGAAAATATTTTAAATTCCTTACATTGCTCCAACCAAGTAGAAGTGCTGTCATAAGATCTCCAGTGCCCTTGCATAAGCGTAATATAAATTTGTTAGTCTAAAGCATCTTACAGAGGAAAATAACTAATACTGTAGAGCTAAAGCTGCAATAAACAAAACAGCAGTGACAGTACACATCGATGATAGTATCTATAGGAGGCATCCACTATTAATAACCAAGCAAATTAGATTGTGATCGGCAAGAACATTTAGATCAGAAGTCTGTTGTAAATAATGATGTCATCAATTTATTTAATCTGGTTAGTATTGAAACATGCTAAAAGAAAATCAAGCTAAAAGTTCAATTGAAAACATCTTCCGTGAAGCTCTTAACAATGAAAAAGATCTTCTGTCCCATGTTTCTTTGAAATATATCTTTCTGAGGACTGAAGAATGCCAAAATGCTACTAATGATTCTATGATTTTTTTCTTTATCTTAATTCGAAAACTTCCCTTTAAAATTTCTTAAGAAGATATCCATTTTAGACCACATACCCTTGTACCATTTTCAGATAAACATTGAAAGTGTGAGATTTTTCAAAATAGGTATCATGGATTTCTGTAACAAAATGAAAACATTAATCCTCCAAAACATCCTAACCAGCTTATAAGTAACAAGTAAATAAACACCCAAGAATCTTCCATTTCTCAGAAATACTCAACATATTGAAGCACATCTTCAGTAGTCCTTTACCAGCCACTTAACATAATTCAAATTCAAGTTCTCTTAATTACCATAAAGTTACTTCAAGCAGTAAACATTTTTTTTATAAGAAAATAATAAACAAACACAGAATTCCACAAGCAAAAAAACTGCACTCCAGTCGTTCTAAATACACCCTTGAATTGAAAATATAAGATGGTGCGAAGTGCAACCAATGGTTTTTAGTGTGGAATGAACCTTCTACTTCATAAAATATCTTGGTGGTTTCACATAGGGGACCAGTAGGACTAAATTAAGATCTTAAGAATATATAGTTAAACCTACAAGCTTTGAGAGGCAATATATCTAGTATAATGTTAGAAATTGTGTTCCATACTTCATGGAGAAAACCATAGGTCATAGTACTTAAACTATTTACTATTCATGGGTCTAACTAAGTTAGAATCTATACCTTGTCAAAGGCATAAGTGTTTAAAGTGCCAAATGATATATAATCTAAAAGGACTGCAATTTACTTTACAAAAAATTGTAATTTGATGAGTAATTCTTAGGCTCTGTCCACAAGTCATTGAAAGCAGCAGTCAGATTATTATGAAATAGCAACTTTTTGTTGTTTTAATCAGCTAATAAATTAGTTTCTCACAGCAAAAAGTAAAAACAATATAAACAAGCCCTCTGACATTGATCTGGTTAGGTAACAGACACAGTCAAATTTCAAGCCTTTTATGAAGAAAATTATACATAAAACTTTGCTGATGGAAGAACTCGTAAGAAATAAGAATATTCCTCGTACCGTGAAATATGCAGGAATTTTGGGAATCCTGATCTTAAACTGCTTAGGTGACTCACCCTGTCAAATTCAAACCAAAATATCATACTTCATTACAGCTATACAGTAGAGTAAATAAACTAGTACTTTCACCTCCAAAAAAAAAAGAATTCTGCACTTTGACAGCAGAATAACAACTAACATCTTCTCCCGATTTTCAAAGAACATATGTGCAACAGATATTGCGCCATTCTTGTGTGTCAAATATTGAAAGAGATTCATACCATTTTAATCAATATCATACAATACAGAATTATCAATCATTAATTAGTTGACTACAGGGAAAACTAAAGAAAACCAAAGTTCCTAAACATGACTTGCATTGGTTGTGAGCTGATTAACTCCCTCTTCCCTCCCTCTCTAGGTTTTTAATGGATTGCATTGGTTGTGAGCTGACTAACTTACTCCCTCCCTCTTTCCCTCCCTCTCTCACTATATATATAGAGAGAGAGAGAGAGGAAAGCAGGAAGGAAAACAAAGAAAAAGAAGTTCAAGACAAAAAATATTTTTGCATTTACGCTCTTCATAGAAGTACTCCCTGACTTTCACCTTGTTTGGAAATTCAGTCCTCAAGAATTACTCCTTGTTGTTTATTTTTCTCAAAATTCTTAGTTTTTGAAAGAAGGTTTTTTTATTTTTCTTATACAATGCAATGTGTATAATGTTAAGAAAAATATCAAATTATCCAAGAAAAAACTTCGAATTTACCTTAAAAATGAACTAAAATGACTTCATTGCACTGTTTTGAAATTGAAGAACTTAATTGTCAACAAAATTTCTCAACTGACTGAATTTTCAAACAACAAAAGCTTCAGTGGATGGCTATGCTATAAACCCTACAAAGAAATATACCTCTTCATTTAGATGACTGCCAATGAGGAGAAGATTACCATCTATGTTAATGCTTGTAATTACAACCTGAAAAAATTATCACAATTCAGTCATCAAATACTAGATTTTGCTTTTCTTAAAAAATAAGAGATAAAGGTAACACCAGAAATAAAAGAAGTGGATACATAAATTTTCTTGAAAAAATTAAAATATTATTGTTTGTAAAACATGGTAAATGAATTGTACATTTTATTCAAAGGAATAGTGTGTATTATATACAAACTTAGGAGACTAAATAAGAAACTACCTAAATACAATTAACTCTAATTTTTTTACAACCAATATACAGCTAATTATATTCTAACACTCCCCCTGAAGCTGGAACATAGATGTTAATCATGCCTAGTTTGTTACAAAGATAATCAACCTGCCTCCTTTTCAAAGCCTTTGTAAAAATATCTCCTAAATGTTCTCAGGTCTATACATATTTTGTGGAGATTAGGCCTTATTGAATTTTCTCATGAACAAAATGAGAATCAATAGCAGCTTGATTATCACACCACAATTTTGCTGAAAGTGAAGTCAAACCCAAATTCTGTCAAAAGCTAATAAATCCATACTATCTCACACACAGACTGTGTCATAGCTCTATATTCTGATTCAGCACTAGATCTAGACACAAGATTTTGTTTCTTACTCTTCCAAAAGATCAAATTGCCCCCAACAAATACACAATACCCTGAAGTGAATTGTCTATTTACCTAAGAGCCTGCCCAATCTACATAAGAGAACCACTAAATTTGGGTGTGTCGATGATCCTTGTAAACAATACCTCATCCCGTTGCTCCTTTCAAGTAACACAAAATTTGCTCTAATGCTGTCCAATGATGAATTGTTGGAGAAGACTGACTAACAATACTAACTGAGAATGTAATATCTGGACGAGCCACAGTTAGATAATTCAACTTTCCAACCAATCTGCAATATTTCTCGGGAGTTTTAAATGGTTCCCCACCACATGTAAGATGCACAGCTGGATTCATTGTAGCACTACAAGGTTTTGCTCCCAATTTTCCTATCTCAGTTAACAAATCAAGTACATACTTCCTTTGAGACAAAAAAATACCTTGTTTACTCCGAGTAACTTAAACTATTAAGAATTACTTGAGCACCCCTAAATCCTTCGTGTAAAGCAGGGTATGAATGAAAGACTTAAGAGATGAGATGTTTTTAGTATCATTTCCAGTAATAACGATGTCATCCACATACAATCGAACGAAATGATTCCAACAGTTGATCTTTTATAAAACACAGAATGATCTGACTTACTTTTCAACAAGTCGAATTTCTCAACAGCTGACTAAATTTACCAAACCAAGCAAGAGGACTTTGTTTCAATCCATATAAAGATTTGCGAAGACGACAAACTTGCCCTAACTCCCCGTGAGCAACAACCCCAGGAGGTTGCTTCATATATACTTCTTCCTCAAGATCTTCATGAATAAAAGCATTTTTAATATCAAGCTGATGCAAAAGCCAATGATGAGTAGCTGCCATGGAAATGAACAGTCGAACAAATGTAAGTTTAACAACAGGAGAAAAAGTATCACAATAGTCCATTCCATAGGTTTGAGCATAACCCTTGGCAACAAGACAGACCTTTAAGCGAGCAATTGTTCCATCTGGATTCACTTTAAACGTAACACCCATTTACACCCTATGGTTCGTTTTCCCGAAGGTAAATTAACCAAGACCCAAGTATCATTTGCAACTAAAACATTCATCTCTTCTATCATTGCAGCAAGCCAACAAGGACGAGACATTGCTTCAGTTTTAGGAATAGTGATAGATTCAAGAGAAGCAATAAAAGAGCAAGAAGAAGAGAGATGTTTATAAAAAACAAATGAAGAAATAGGATATGTACATCGGCGTTTACCTTCACGTAGTGCAATGGGAAGATCATTGTTGAGTTTCGAATTTGATGACAAAATGCAGGTGCAAGAAATGAAACTGGAGGTGGAGGAAGTAGACGCCTCGAGTACACTATAGGAGATGGTGGAGGTGTGGGCGTTGTGGGAGCTATGACCGAGGCAGGTGAAGGAACAAAAGACTCATCAAAACATGTAATAGGCACAGAAGGTGTGACAGAATTTACCAACAAATCATCATCCTCTCCCTGACGAATAGGAGTAGGTGAAGATGAAAAATAAGGTGTATTTTCTACAAAAGTAACATCAGTAGAAATAAAATATTTGTTGAGATCGGGATAATAACAACAATACCCTTTCTAAAGAAGAGAATAACCAAGAAAGACACACTTTAATGACTTAGAATCTAATTTGGCAACATGTGGACAAACATCTCGAGCAAAACAATCACTGTCAAATATCCGAGGAGCAACTGCATAGACTTACTAGGAAAAAGATTTTAAATGGGATGTCACCATTAAGTACAAACGATGACATGCAATTAATAAGAAAGCATGCAGTGGAAACTGCATCGGCCCAAAAAGGTTTAGGAACGTACATTTGAAACAGGAGGGCACATGCAGTTTCAAGAAGATGTCTGTTTTTACATTCTGCTTCACCATTTTGGGGTGGAGTATCAATGCAAGAAGTTTCATGAAGCCTGCCATTAGAGGTTATGTAAGCTTGAAATTGAGAAGATGTGTATTCTTTGGCATTATCACTTCACAAAGTACGAACAAACCCATAAAAATAATTTTGAATCTCAGCACAAAAAGCACAAAATATAGAAAACAATTTAGAACGATTTTTCATTAAATACAACAAAGTTACACGAGAATAATCATCCACAAAAGTAACAAAAATACCTGAATCCAAGTTTAGACAGAATAGGAGAAGGACCCCAACTAACTCAAAAGGAACACTAGCACGTTTATTGACTCGAGGACTCAAACTAACACGATGATGTTTGACAAACTGACATGACTCACAATTTAATGAAGACACCTTACTATATTGGGGACAAAGTTTTTTCAGCAAGGGAAGGGATGAATGGCCCAAACGACAATGAGCCTCAAAAGCGGAAGCAACACTCAGACAAGCAATAGGGGTTGGTGGAAGTGGATCAAGAACATACAAGCTGTCAGATTCATGTCCTTTACCAATAACCTTCTTCATCATAAGATCTTGAAATGTACAATGATCAAGAAAGAATGAGATTCAACAACTTAGATTACGAGTGAGCTGACTAACAGAAAGCAAATTAAAAGACAAATTAGGTAAATGTAAGACTGATGACAAAGTGAGCAGAGGTGTAGGAGCAACAGTGCTAGATCTAAGAATAGAAGATGGTGATCTATCAGCTAAGGTAACAGTAGAAGTGGGACTATGAGACTGAAAAGTGGAAAAGATACTGGAATTATCTGTCATATGATATGTGGCACTAGAATCAAAGATCAATTTTGAGGATGTGGAAAGAAGACATGCATTAGAATTACCTGAATCAGCAATCGCAGTGAGAGAAGGAGATTAAGACTTAAGTGATTCTTGATACCTCAATAACTTGGCAAATTCATCAACAGAAACAAGGACCGATTTATCAGATGCATCACTAGTGCTTGCAATATTAGCAGAGTGCTTTTGCTGATTTTAGAACTGTAACTTCCTACACTCAAACTTGGTGTAGCCTGGTTTCTTACAATAGGTGCACATAATGCTCCCGTAATATGGTGTTCGATTATCAGGTCCTTGTGAATTACTTCCTTTGTATCCACTTGGAGTAGAGTTCTTCCATGGTGCAGAATTGTTACGACTCACCAAGGCGCTATTAAGAGGAGCTGAAGAGGTAATTTTTGTGCGAAGAACACGAGTAAACACATCTTGTGAATTACTTCCTTTGTATCCACTTGGAGTAGAGTTCTTCCATGGTGCAGAATTGTTACAACTCACTAAGGCGCTATTAACAGGAGCTGAAGAGGTAGTTTTTGTGCGAAGAACACAAGTAAACACATCTTGTAAAGAGGAGACATCAGAACCAGAAGGAACCTGTGACTTCGCAGAGTCAAATTCAGATGAGAGTCCTAAAAGAAAACTCATAATAGCCATCTTCTCTTGTTGGCGTTGTTGCACCTTCACACAAGGAGTAAATTGCAGTAACACATTAAGCTCTTCATACGTTTTTTTAAATACCATAAAGTAATTCATAAGAGACTGATCTTGTTTCTCCGCACGATAAAAGGCTTTGCAAACATCATACATACAAAACAAGTTGCCTTTGCCAAAATACAAAAACCCCAAGTAATCCATTAGTTCTTTAACCAATTCACAATGATTAATCGAACTAATTACCTCATTATCGATAGAATTTCAGATTAGAAGAAACAAGCGAGCATCCTCACATAGCCACACTTTTCTTAAATCATCTTTTTTTTGGGAGGATCATCAGTCAAGTGATGATTTTTGTCAATACTCCTTAGATAAAGTCGAATCGTCGTACTCCATTCCAAATAATTCGAACTAATCAATTTATGGTCCGTGATTCTAGACATCATGGGAACCACATCAGAAACAACTAGTGGTTTTGGATCTGATTTTGTCTCTGGCATAACTTCAAAAACAAATATCGAAAGAGACAAGACAGAGTCGAACAACGAAGAACAAGTAAAGAACACTTAAAGAAAAAGTAGGGAGAAAAACCAAACTACAACCTGAACAAACGCGAGTAGGTTTAAGAGGAACCTGAAACGAACCGATGATGATTTGTCATCGAAATCTCTGTCACACACGCCTCCATGCGCCGGCGCGTGGGGTAGGTTGCAATAGAAAGAAGCGGCATGTGAGCCACACACGCGAGGAATCCGGCAACCGAATTTTGGGGTTTGGCAGATCGGCAGCTCAGCAATCCTTCTAAGTGGGCGGTGAGAATAAATGATTCCTATGAAGATGGTTTTCGAAAAATGAACCCTAACTGAAAAACCCAAATTTATGATCCCTAATTGAGAACTCCAATTTCAGATAAACCCTGATTTCGAATTTCAAATTCTAATCCCAAAATCTGCTTTGATACCATGTAAAATATGGTAAATGAATAGTAGATTTTATTCAAAGGAATAATTTGTATATATATACAAAATTAGGAGACTAAATAGGAAACTACCTAAATACAATTAACACTAAATTTTTTACAACCAATATACAGCTAATTATATTCTAACATCACATATATTCTTTTTTCAACGTTCCACTCAACTCAAACAGATAAAGATAGGATCTTACTAATGAAAATTCACAGGTTACAATTTCCCTAATAGGCAATGTAACATTTGGGTGAATTTTCCATTTCACAAAATAGTGTTGACCATTTTCTTGATAGAGATTCATTAGATAGAATATAAAAAGGATACCCAGCAAATTTGGTTAGTTGGTTATATAACCCAGCTAATGTCAAGGCAACCACTCCCTTGCGTGCTAAGCCCTAGCCTGCTGTATCACCAAAGATAATTTCCAAAACCCAATATCCTACTATGTTCAACTTATCAACAGATAATTTTTTTTATACTAGAATTCCCGCCTAACCTTACAATATATGGTGAGCAGTAAATTGTTGCAATTGCTATCTAGGTACCCAGAGGGACTAGAACCTCAAACCATGTAGGAGCAAACCACAAACATTTGAGCTACCTCTTGGTGTCAACAATTAAAATTAAACAACCTTCATGCACACAATAGTTTCAAGATATTACATTCCCAATTCCCATAATCTACAAGTCATTCTTAAAATCCAGCCCACTGAAAATGAAATTCAAAAAAATTATCTACCTATCAAGATTGTTACATACAGGATCGTAAACTAATATCACCAGATTTTGGGTCAACTTCTAAGCACAAACTTCATCTAGGAAACCTTGATCTTTCTGATACACATGACAATATTGATTTCCGCTCTCATGCTAAAACAGGAAGATCTACTGCTACGCCTCCTAGTTGGTTCAAGTATGCCAAGCTGGCCACATAGAAAGCTATAGTACTGCTGTCATGTTTACATGTATTTCCTTTTATCTGGTATAACAGGGAGAATTTATATTTTCAGTCAGGCCTCGGAACTAGGGAGAATAATTTGTTTGATTAGTGTAGAGTGTGAGCAGTGAGGATTCATTCTGGAATTTGTAATTGCCCTTGGATCGATCAGTGGAGAGATTTCTAGCCTCTCAAATGCAAGACTATTTTCCAGCATCAATACACTTGACACCAAGGTTATTCAGTCATTACTATTGCTGTGTATATCAGCTATCTAATAAGTATTTGAGCTTAAATTTGATCTAAAAATAATAGCTTAGGAATCAGCATGGAATGCTGAACAATAAAAGCATGTGTGAAGTAGCGATTTTCTTTTCAATTGGAAGTTAAACAACCATCATTTTATACAAACAATAGCCAAGTAAATCAACTGCCCAAGAATGACCAAACAATAAAGATCAAGTAAATTACAGAAACCAAGTACCTTTCTTCACAGCAGAAATGAATTAGCAAAGATTATGCATACCACACAGAGCTAGATTGCATTACAGAAAAAAAAAAAAAAACAGGAATTTTAACAAGTTTATCTTCCTCTTCATATTTGGCAGATGGTTAACCATTTTTAATTATTGTTAAATCAGGAGTTTCTTTGACTTTATTCTGTCTACTATATGAGTTATTTCAATCCAGATATGTATAAGAGACATAATAATATAAATTTGTTACTTTTTTATGACCAACAGTACAAGAGGACATAATATAAGGATTAAACAAGGAGGTATTACAAATAATAAAAGTATTTTCATGGTTTGGCATGTGACTTATGAATTAGATACTGAACCTTTGAAGGTCCAGCTGCATGAAGAATGTTGCAAGCTTCACGACCATCACTTTCAGATTCTATCCTGTAACAGGTAACACTTGTCAATTTCTGTTTTGTAATATACTTCCTTCATACTTTGATAACACATTATTAAATCATAATATATACGGGCATATGTAGGTATCTTGTGGAGATCATAAAGAAGTAAAATTTTTTTGTGAAATAGAAAAATTTAAAACATGGTTTTTGTGTTGTTTGTTTTGTTTGTTATGTGTTTTATTGTGCTTTATGCTATAACTTTTGTTACCATGGTTTCCTCCGCCACAAATGAGGGTTTTCAATATATTTGAGTGACCCCTTTCTCTTTTCGAAAAAAAAGAAAAAAAGAAGAAAAAGAAAAATAACTTGACTGTTTTTAATGTCATCATACACACAATTATCTGTGGCCAAACTATTAGGAAAATTGTACAGTTTTCAACACCAATGATATCCCAAGGGCAATAATAACAATAATATTAAAACAGTGTCTACCTATATAAAATGATATCAGACATTACCTGGACGCCGTCAATTTTTCTGCTTCAAACTGGTTAGGAGTCAACATTGAAGCCACTGGAACCACCTAGTAGCAATAAACATCATATAAAAGCCACCACCATAGGATTAAATTTCAAGTTTTGCACCAAGAATAAGCCTCAGAAACTAGCCAAAACTAGAAATTAAGCTTAATTTGCTTATTTATAAATATATGTGTTAGATATTAACTGTAAAAGAATTAGTTGTTTAGTAGATATTTAGTAGTTTCTTATTTTTTGGTAGTTTTCCTTTTATGTCTCCTAACTTTGTATATAAATATGTATTATTCTATGAAATCAATACACAATTCGAATCACTATTTTCTACATGGTATCAGAGCATTGTGATTCAAAATTCGAAATTCGAAATTAGGGTTCTGAAAAAAAAAAAAAATTAGGGTTTGAGTTTAGGGTTGTTTTTTCGAAAACCCTATTTGGAGTGACCATTTTTTCTCACCGCCCACATAGGAGGACTGCCCAGCCGCCGGACTGCAAAACCCAAAAGTCCGGCGTCCAGATTCACCGCGCGTGGGGCCCACGCGCCGTCGTCCGCCGCTGCCGACCGTCCCACGCGCCGGCGCGTGAGGGCGCGTCCGGCGTCTTCTCCGGTGGCGGTCGACGCCCGTCCCACTCCTGCTCTTTTCTCGTCCTCCTTGCTTCGGTTTTCGGCGGTTCTTCGCATTTTGTGGTTTGATACTTTTGTCTTCTTTGTGTTTAGGTATCTATTCCTTTGAGTTTGCTCTCTTCCTTTTTCTGTCAATTTTTTGGTTTCGAGATTATGGCAGAGATAAAATCAGATTCGAAATCAATCGTTGTTTCTGATGTGGTTCCCGTGATGTCTAAAATCACGGACCATAAGTTGATTGGTTCGAATTATTTAGAATGGAGTAAGACGATTCGACTGTATTTGAGGAGTATTGACAAAGATGATCACTTGACTGATGATCCTCCTGAAGAAACAAACGATTCAAGGAAAATATGGCTCCGTGAGGATGCTCGCTTGTTCCTTCAAATTCGAAATTCTATCGATAATGAGGTAATTAGTTTGATTAATCATTGTGAATTGGTTAAAGAACTAATGGGTTACTTGGAGTTTTTGTATTCTGGCAAAGACAACATATCTCGCATATATGATGTTTGCAAAGCTTTTTATCGCGCGGAGAAACAAGATAAGTCTCTTATGAATTATTTTATGGCTTTCAAGAAAACATATGAAGAACTTAATGTGCTATTACCGTTTAGTCCTGATGTAAAAGTTCAACAGCGCCAACGAGAACAGATGGCTATTATGAGTTTTCTTGCAGGACTCTCATCTGAATTTGACTCTGCAAAGTCACAAGTTCTCTCTGGTTCTGATGTCTCCTCTTTACAAGATGTGTTTACTCGTGTTCTTCGCACAGAGACTACCTCTTCAACTCCTCTTAATAGCGCCTTGGTGAGTCGTAATAATTCTGCACCGGAAAGAAACTCTACTCCAAGTGGATTTAAAGGAGGTAATTCACAAGGACCTGATAACCGCACACCAAATTCTGGGAGCATCATGTGCAATTATTGTAAGAAACCAGGCCACACCAAGTTTGAGTGTAGGAAGTTACAATTTAAGAATCGACAACAACACTCTGCCAATATTGCAAGCACTAGTGATGCATCTGACAAATCGGTCCTTATTTCTGCTGATGAATTTGCCAAGTTCTCAAGGTATCAGGAAACACTTAAGTCTTCATCTTCTTCTGTCACTGCGATTGCTGATTCAGGTAACTCTAATGCCTGCCTTCTTTCCAAATCCTCAAAATAGGTCATTGATTCTGGTGCCACAGATCATACAGGTAATTCCCGTCTCTTTTCCACTTTTCAGTCTCACAGTCCCACTTCTGTTGTCACCTTAGCTGATGGGTCAACAGCTTCTATTCTTGGATCTGGCACTATTGTTCCTACACCTATGTTGTCTTTATCATCAGTCTTACATTTACCAGATTTGTCCTTTAATTTGCTTTCTGTTAGTCAACTCACTCGTAATCTAAATTGTTGCATCTCATTCTTTCCTGATCATTGTTTGTTTCAGGATCTTATGACGAAGAAGATTATTGGTAAAGGACATGAATCTGGTGGCTTGTATGTTCTTGACCCACTTCCGCCAACCTCTATTGCTTGTTCGAGTGTTGCTTCCGCTTTTGAGGCTCATTGTCGTTTAGGTCATCCATCCCTTCCTTTGCTCAAGAAACTGTGTCCCCAATATAGTACTTTATCTTCGTTAGAATGTGAGTCATGTCAGTTTGCCAAACATCATCGTGTTAGTTTGAGTCCACGTGTCAATAAACGTGCTAGTGTTCTTTTTGAGTTAGTTCATTCTGATGTTTGGGGTCCTTCTCCTATTTTGTCTCAACCTGGATTCAGGTATTTTGTTACTTTTGTGGATGATCATTCTCGTTTAACTTGGTTATATTTAATGAAAAATCGTTACGAGTTGTTTTCTATATTCTCGTGCTTTTTGTGGCCGAGATTCAAACTCAATTTAATGTATCTATTCGTACTTTGAGAAGTGATAATGCCAAAGAGTACATGTCTCGCTCAATTTCAATCTTATATGACCTCTAATGGCATGCTTCATGAAACTTCTTGTGTTGATACGCACCTCGTAATGGTGTTGCGTAACGTAAAAACGTACATCTTCTTGAAACTGCACGTGCTCTCTTGTTTCAAATGAAAGTCCCTAAACCTTTTTGGGCCGATGCAGTTTCCACGGCATGCTTTCTTATTAATCGCATGCCCTCCTCTGTTCTTAATGGTGAAATTCCATTTAAAATTCTTTTTCCTAATAAGTCATTATTTCCAGTTGCTCCGCGAGTATTTGGTAGTGTTTGTTTTGCTCGCGATGTCCGTCCATCTGTCACCAAATTAGACCCTAAGGCACTAAAGTGTGTCTTTCTTGGTTATTCTCGTCTTCAGAAAGGGTATAGGTGTTACTGTCCTGATCTCAACAAATATCTTGTTTCTATTGATGTTACTTTTGTAGAAAATACACCTTATTTTTCATCTTCCACTACTTCTACTAGTCAGGGGGAGGATGATGATTTGTTGGTTTATTCTGTCACATCCTATGCGCCTGCTCCATGTTCTGGCGGGTCTCTTGTTCCTTCACCGCCTCGGTCGTCACCCCCACAATGTCTACACCTCCACCACCTCCACCACCTCTACCACCTCCACCACTCCCTCGGCCTCCTATAGTGTACACCGGGCGCCCCCTCCTCCACCTCCCGTTTCATGTCCCGCACCCGCATCTTCGTCATCAGATCTGGACATCTCAGATGATCTTCCCATTGCACTACGTAAAGGTAAACGCCAATGTACTTTTCCTATTACTTCTTTTGTGTCTTATAATCATCTCTCCTCTTCTTCTTGTTCTTTTATTGCTTCTCTTGATTCTATCACTATTCCTAAAACTGTTCGAGAAGCGATGTCTCATCCTGGTTGGCTTCTTTAACGCAATGATAGAAGAGATGAATGCTTTGGTTGCGAATGGTACTTGGGTCTTGGTTGATTTATCTTCCGGAAAACAGGCCATCGGGTGTAAATGGGTGTTCACGGTTAAATTCAATTCAGACGGCACAGTTGCTCGCTTAAAGGCCCGTCTTGTTGCCAAGGGTTATGCTCAAACCTATGGAGTGGACTATTGTGATATTTTTTCTCCTGTTGCTAAACTCACATCTGTTCGACTGTTCATTTCCCTGGCAGCTACTCATCATTGGCCTTTGCATCAGCTTGATATTAAAAATGCTTTTCTTCATGGAGATCTTGAGGAAGAAGTATATATGGAGCAACCTCCTAGGTTTGTTGCTCAGGGGGAGTTAGGGCGAGTTTGTCATCTTCGCAAATCTTTATATGGATTGAAACAAAGCCCTCGTGCTTGGTTTGGTAAATTTAGTCAGGCTGTTGAGAAGTTTGGTTTGTTGAAAAGTAAGTCAGATCATTCTGTGTTTTATAAAAGATCAACTGTTGGTATCATTTTGTTAGTGGTGTATGTTGATGACATCGTTATTACTGGAAATGATACTGAAGGCATCTCATCCCTTAAGTCTTTCATTCACGCCCAGTTTAACACGAAAGATTTAGGGGAACTCAAGTATTTCTTGGGGATTGAAGTTACTCGGAGTAAACAAGGTATTTTTCTGTCTCAAAGAAAGTATGTACTTGATTTGCTAACTGAGACAGGGAAATTGGGATCAAAACCTTGCAATGCTCCAATGAATCCAGCTGTGCATCTTACACGTGATGGGAAACCATTTGAAGATCCTGAGAAATATCGCAGGTTAGTTAGGAAGTTGAATTATTTAACTGTGACTCGTCCAGATATTGCATTTCCAGTTAGTGTTATCAGTCAGTTCATGTCTTCCCCAACAATTCATCATTGGGCAGCATTAGAACAAATTTTATGTTACTTAAAAGGAGCACCAGGACGAGGTATAGTTTACAAGGATCATGGACATACCCATATTGAGTGTTTTTCTGATGCCGATTGGGCAGGCTCCAAGGTAGATAGACGATCCACTTCAGGATATTGTGTATTTGTTGGGGGCAATCTGGTCTCTTGGAAGAGTAAGAAACAAAATGTTGTATCTAGATCCAGTGCTGAATCAGAATATAGAGCTATGGCCCAGTCCGTGTGTGAGGTAATATGGATTTATCAGCTTTTGACTGAATTCGGGTTTAAGACTTCTATTCCAGCAAAATTATGGTGTGATAATCAAGCTGCTCTTCATATTGCCTCGAATCCCGTATTCCACGAGCGAACTAAGCACATTGAGATTGATTGTCATTTTGTTCGTGAGAAAATTCAACAAGGTCTGATCTCCACAGGATATGTGAAGACCGGAGAACAACTAGGAGATATTTTTACAAAGGCTTTGAATGGGGTGCGGGTCGATTATCTTTGTAACAAGCTGGGCATGATTAACATCTATGTTCCAGCTTGAGGGGGAGTGTTAGATATTAACTGTAAAAGAATTATTTGTTTAGTAGATATTTAGTAGTTTCCTATTTTTTGGTAGTTTCCCTTTTATGTCTCCTAACTTTGTATATAAATATGTATTATTCTATGAAATCAATACACAATTCGAATCACTATTTTCTACAATATGGAAACACAATTGCTGTGTTCATTTGTCATTACACCTTTATTCACTACTTTATCAGCAACCAATGTTTCAGATTACAAACACACAAGGATATAAAAACAATACACACATGCACACCCATAAACGGCTGAGCATATTACTTACCTTTTCACGATATACTGATACCAGCTCAGGAGGGACATAGAGCTTTCCTTCATCACCCATCACTGGATCACATACTAGACAAGAAAGGTAAACATTGATGACAACATAAAGACGTGTATGTTTTTCAATTATTTTTCTAAGAGCATAATGGAATGTCTACACAAAGAAAAATTACTATGCCCACACTTCAACAGTGATTATCTATGTGAAACTGAAAGCAACATAAATAGTGTATTCATTACCCAGGCATGTTGTAAATTGTAATGGATGCTCATTCATTGTGTGTTAATAAGAGTCACTGTTTTATAGCTCTTTCAAGTGGATTAGTGTCGGGTCATGATCTCGAATTTCAGACTGATAAACTTTGTGGAAAGGATGTAAGATTTTGGCAAAAAGGTGTTGCTAAGACAGCTTGCATAAGTACAAATATATTGTTCCAAAATCTTAGGATGATTCTAGCAAGTAGGTACTAGTATGTTCATTCAATGTTGCAAATGAACTCAATTATGGCAGATTGGAAACAAGTATTGTATACATATCCCAGAAAGGTTTATGACCAGATCATATGGGGTTATTAGCTTGTTTGCTGCATGTCTAGTGTAACATAATTAAAAGAACACCTTAGATAGGGGTAGTATTTGATATAATAATCAGAAAATACTACAAAAACTGACTTCTTTTATTGCAAAATTAGGGCTGATCTTTGAGCCTGAAACATGAGAGAGGTGCCATTGGTGTGCAAAATGTAAAAAACCAATAAAGTATAGCCCTGCTGCAGGACAGATACATTTTTCAATAGCCTCAATTCTACAATATCTCAAGTGAACAGAAGTAGAGATTTGTTAAAAGTCCTAGTAAATGGTAATGAATTTCAAGCCACTAAATCTACTTACCATACGTGAGTTTCGGGTTTACAGTACGAAGCTTATGGACAACTTCCAATACAGTGTTCAAAAAAGAAACTGAACCAATATAACCTGCAAAGTATAATTTAGCAAGAATTAAATAGCATCAAATTAATAGAGAACTAATTACTTTACCAATAAGAAAATAATAATTAATTAAATGAGGTAGAGTCAAAAGTTATCTACTTAGTTTGTCTTACTACAGCTTTTCCTCTGCCACAAGTGAGGATTTAATAACATAACGGGGTTGGTCGGTCTAAGACAAGCGACCTCTTTATCTTTTTCAAAAAATAAAATCAATAATATACAAATATTATTTCAAAACTTATCATTTACCAACCAGTCAACCACATATCCTTGGAATTAATAGATGGAAAGGCTGTAAAGAGCAATCCATATTTTCAAGTTACCACTTTTAAAAAAATTAAGATTGCATAATTTAATTCTGAACCACTACAAAATGATATCAAATTGATTGAAAGTAAATGATCAACACTAGTATGGGAAGAATAATTAATAAAGTGATGTCACAAGTACTTTTGAATATAAGGTAATGGTTCTAATTTTTTATTGATGATAAAAGGTGATGTAAGGCATAATGTAAAATACGAGCACAAGTTTTGCGTAGACTGTTTTTATTTTTTATTGTTTGAAGGTTGTATAGACTGTTGTGGTTCCTTTGATAAATAATCAAAATGTCATAAACGGGTTTATTTTTATATTGTGTTGCCATCAAATTTTTAATCCATACATAATATCGTGAAAAATGGATACAAATTTTGGGCTACTATAAACTACATCAAAAGTAAAAGAATTGCACTATGAGATCTAGAAACAAGTTCCTTTACATCAATTGGGTTGGTTGCGCAAACATAACGAAGATTCTATGCAGAGAAAGTTTGTCTCTTATGCTAGACATATAGTTCATCCAAACTCATAAATCTAACCATGCCCAAATATTAAAAGTGTCATGAGGATAAATTTGATGATACCTGTTAATAAATGAGTGTAGTATAACAAATTATTCTCTTCAAGGCCTTCTATTAGTTCCCATAGTTGTTTTCCATTTAGGACTTGACCCTTAAAAGTTGGGTATCCTGCAAGATTTTCAAGTTAATCAATCCATGATCTTCATTTCATCAAACTAGGACACCATACTAACTTAATGAAAAATCGTATCATACATAAGGCCTCAGAATTCTAAGGTTGTTTGAATGAATTAAGAGAATCATCTTGCCTGTGTGGTTTGAGAACTGCACAGAATTAATTGGATCGACATCGTAGCCTAATAATTGGAGAGGAAAGACGGAAGATTTGTTGCCAACATATCCCTAAAATGATTTAAGATAGCAACATTTTAAGTTGACAATAGAAATATAAACATGTTGAATTAATACGTTCACTGCAAGTAGATTATTTTACATGTATAATAGAACTAACCAATTTATGATCAAAGACAAAAGCTTAGAAACAAAATCTCAGAACTGTTGGAGTCTAGGTCAGTGATGAGATACAAGATGAAATTGGATTGTGCACATATGAACCTTAGCTTTGGGCATGGTTCACAAATTTAAAACAAACTACAGACAATTTCTTTCTCATAGCATCACATGATATGGCAAAGAGAATATCTAAAAATAAGCAACATAAACAATGACACTCAAGACACAGACATAGTTATAAATTGGATAATTCAAGATGAATAAGTTTTCTTACACAGTACATGAATATTCTATAAATTAACATAAATGTAAACTTTCTTAATTGTCCTACAATTTGGAAGCAAATGTGATACTTCTTTTTTTTTTTTTAGAAAAGAGACAAAGCTCACATATGTCTGAGACTGACCCAAATTTATTAGAGAGGCTCACTTATGGTAGAGGAAAACCATAGTAATAAAAAAAAAACACTAATAGGAATGTTACAACCTAAAGATTGAACCAAAATTCCAAACCTACCATTTCAATACATCGAATGAAATACAAAAAAGCAGAAGAAAATAAGTTTTTTTTTTTTGGAAAAGAAGAAGAAAATAAGTATTGAAACAGGGTAAATAGGATCTTATTGTAAAAGATTTCCCCAATGCTTAGATCTTGAAAAGAAAGCCCCTCAAAACCTTTAGTCTTGTAAACCCAAGTTGCAACCCAACATTGGGTCTTCTCCCACAAATCTACTGCATCACTTTTTATATCATCGAATATGGTCCCACAGATCTTATACGTAAGCAGTGTAATACCTCACTTTTATATATTTAACATCCTAGCTCATACAAACAATCAACCTTTCCAATTTTATCTACAAAATTATAGTTGAGTTTAAGACTTTTGAGTCAAAAACTGACAATAAAGAAGGAACTGAGATTCAAATATAAAGATATGGTAGGATCTTCAGCGATAAAGTCAATACACCAGAAGATGGGAGAAGGTCAAATTTTGGTTTGCAACTTGGGTCTATAAGGCTAAGGGATTTGAGGAGACCTTAGGAGAGAGTAGGAAGCATTCTGCACTAAGTTTTATTATTTTCTTTCAGTATATTCTGCCTTTGTTTTGTTTTTGGTTCTGAGAAAAAGAGTTTTTTTAGCTTAATTCATATTTGTTCTTTCCGTTTTGCTGTATTTCTCTAATTTACTTTTTGTTACCACGGTTTCCCCCATAAGTGAGGCTCCCTAATAAATTCACGAGAAGGTTAGTCATGGACATATGACCTTCTTCCCTTTTAGAAGGAAAGAAAATGGTTGCGAAACACCATTACCACTATGTCTAATAAACATTTCTACATGTTACTCAAATAACATAAATTGTTCTCTATTCCCTCCTTGTAATAATTTTGTACCGAACAAGGTGATTTTTTGTCTATACTTTTTCATCTCTAAAGAATTCAGTAAGTGAAAACTCATCTCCTTTCCCTTCCACTCAAATTTCCTTCCCAAGGTTATGTACCTCTTCTTTCATGGTCTGATTGCAATATACATGACTTTATCAAATAAATAAATAAATAAAATTGTGTTCATCACTCGCCATATGACTGCTTCTACCCATTATGATATTACTCTTCCAACATTAATGTCCAAAGATTGACATTCAAAATCAGCATTATAAAGTTTCTAACATGAGAAAGACAACATGCTTACACATCCTACTTACCATGTTTCCCTTCTCAATGCAATACTTTGAAATGTTAACTAATTCGGTCGTCTCTTTTTTAGTAGAAGAGTAAAAAAGACATAAAGAAACATATATAGCATAACCTGACAAAATGTTCTAGTCAAAATTAGGCCACATCAGATAGGTTTGAGCATCATGTTCTAGGTCAACATATCTCCCCATGCACAAATCCATGCTTACACTAAATTTAATAGTATAACGACATGATAACCAACAAACACATCAGCGTCGTACCTCTTCCCATTTTTAAGCTGGTGACAGATAGACTGCGACAACAAGGCTGTTAAGGTTTTCATACAACACAAATTTCTGTCTAAAATCTGAAATTAGATACCCACAAACACCAATATGTGGTCCAATGAAGTCATATCCATCTTCATCAGACTAGTAAATTTTGTCACAAATGTAAAGTATTCTGACAATTATACTATTGAATTTAAAAGGTTGTGAATTGCAGAGTTTTTTAACGGTGCCTAAGTCCTATCAATGAGCAAATCATTTTTTTCATTGAATAAATCCATTTAGTATCATTTATAATGGGATAAAAACATGTACGAATCTAGATAAAGATTGATAGGAATTCAAACAGCATTCATGCAGTAAACCTCAGATAAACCCAGAAAAAAGATGAAAAACTCTTTCTGATCTCATTCCAACTCCAACCTAAAACAGTTTACTCAAGCAATTCATAAACGTATTAACTATATTTGGTATCCCCTATTTTGTAAAGAAATTCACTCCCCTATCTCCTTAATTCGCTTTCTCTCAGCATCCAAACAGAAATTAATTCGAAGTATCCATGAATACCTGAACTGTATGAGACTGGATACTGAGAACTCGACCAGTCTCCGAAGGGAGAGCTAATGAAAGAATCGGAGGTGCCATTCCCGAAATTCTTGCACTTGTCGATTTCCATATAGAAATTAAAACAACAAGTAGAAGCGAAGTCAAAATCAAAATAATTTTAAAAATATGTAATGAAAGGGAGGATGAACAGAATCTCTACCGAAAAATGTGGGATGCCGGGAAACCCCGGAGATGAATATTGCGTAAGGGCTGACGCAGAACACCGCAGAAAGATCGAAAGTGAAACGGCATAGAATAATTTATTATGAGTTTGTTTCACGGAGTTGTTTTAGATTTGACTGGAAAATTACCAATCTGAATATGTTTGAGTCAAATGTTTGTGTTTGGTGAGTTGGAGGCAAAAGGATAGTCTGGTAAAATCGTTGCATGAGCTGAGCCTCCACAACTGCTGACTGTGTCAAAGCCGCCAAATTAAAAATAATGCATTATCACCAATTTTGTGTGTTTCTTTCCTTTTTCTTTTGTTTTACTTATTTTTTTCATTTTTTTTTTAAAAAAAAATAAAAAATCTTTTTGCTTGGTAGTAAGAAATATTAGGGGTATGTTATTAAAAAAAGAAAAACATATCTTTATATATTAAAAACGACATTTCTTGGTTTAACGATTTTTTGTAACGTTCTTTTTAAAAAAAAAAAAAATTATAAAGGACTTAAACGGAAGCTTAACTCCGTTACTTATAATATAACATTAATAACAATCTAACCAGCCCCATCATTTCTTCGCTTGATTTTCCCACGAGTTCCCTTCTTCCTATCTTTCTCAGTAACAGCTCACCGATAACCAAAACCTCAACCGCACAGACATCGTCGCCCTCTCTGGCGGCCACACAATCGGAATTGCCCACTGCGGATCCTTCGACAACCGTCTCTAACCCCAAGATCTCCGAACACCTAACATATTCGACCCAGTCAGGGACTTTTCACCACCGATCAAGCTCTTTAAATTTCTACGATTGAACTTCAAATCGAACCAATCAGACCAAGCCGAGTTTGGAATTGTATCAACTCTGCATAATTTTTAATAATTTTAATTTTGCTAAGAAAAATTCGATCAGGTTAGTGCTAAGAAATTTGAATTTTGTCATGGAAAACTCTAGAATAATAGCCAAGCATTCCAATCATTGATGGCGACTTGCACTATTCGAGTTCTTCCTGAGGTATTTCTTCCTTACTGTGATCTTTATTGAAGAGTTATTGATTTTTCATATAATGGTGATTGGTCCAATTTTCCATATATAATTTTTGTTAAAATAAAAAATACTGAGTTGATACAATTTTATATTTGGGTTGTAGATTGGTTCGATTGATCCGATTTTTAATTTTGAACCCATTTGAGAATCTTCAAGCTGAAAATGACTTTTTTTCTTCTCTTTTTGGAACTTGATTAACACGCTCTTGTGATTACTTAGTTTTAATAATCTATTTTGGAATTTTCCTTTTGCTTTTCAAAGAACCTGAAATGAGTCTAATCCAAACTTTTATACCTTTCAAGTTCAGTTAGTCTTAACTATAATGTAATTTTAATATTGTTGTATAACTTTAAGGTAACACTTTCAGATTCTAAAAACAACCGTGTGAACAAAGCACTTATGCTGATATTGAAGCAGCTTACCGGTGCCTTGTGGAGAAGTATGGGGTCAAGGAGGAAGATGTTATCTTATATGGGCAGTCGGTTGGTAGTGGACCCACTCTACCCGGTTGCCAAGTTTGAGAGATGTTATTCTACATAGTCCCATCTTGTCTGGTCTCCGAGTCATGTATTCTATCAAACGAACCTACTGGTTTGACATTTACAAGAATTTATACACGCTTCGCACAAAATGCTTGGATAAAATATAAAGTTGGTAATGATTCTTCCATGTATTTTCTACAGAAATTATAGTAGAACATAGACAAAATACCCCTTGTTAATTGTCCAGTTCTGGTAATTCATGTAAGTATCCCAATCCGACTCTTTAAAGTGAATGTTTTCTATATTTTTCTTTTAAGGAATCTTTCTTTGTTATCTGTCTTACATTTTCCTTTTTTTTGGATTATTTATTACAAAAGGAAATTATGTTAGACCATGTTTAATGGTTAATTGCACAAAATTTAACTCACTTATGTTTGATATTTGATTGGACATTTGTGGATGGTATTGAAGTGCTTGCTATTTTTGATGTCTGAGTAACACAAGATTTAAAGATGATAATTTTATTTTAGAATATTAAGTGGATGTGGCCCCTGGACTCGATTGACTTTGCACATAATGATCATTATGAACAACATTGCTGGACCTCTATTACAAATTTACAATTGGTGATTGTTAAGAAAGTTATTTATTTATTTATTTATTTATTTGCTTTTTTGGAATTTCTGTTTCATGTACACTCTAGAGGTAATAGAATGATTCAAGTGTAAATAGCCATATCTGTAATGCAGTTGGCATTCGCATTTAGTAATTGGTAAATGGAATTCCTTCAAAAATTAAATGTCATATCAACTTTTATTAATGATTTGTGTAATAACTGAGTAACTATTAGGAAGAAAATATTCCATGCAACTTTTTAATTGTCTCCGCCATTAGACAGGGAACTGCTGATGATGTAGTGGATTGCTCCCACGGTAAGTGACTGGCGGAACTTTGTAAGGAGAAATATGAGCCATTGTGGGTGAAAGGAGGGAATCAGTGTGATTTTAGAACTTTACTCGGAGAACATAAAACATCTCAAGAGTTCGGAAAATTTACAGTGCAATTAGAAAGTGCTCGAAAGAGCACATATTTTCAAGAAAGATCTAGATCAAGCACAGATTGGAGAGAGAATTCTAAACCGAGTGTTGACCAGAGAGAAAAGCCTAGATTTAGTACAGGCCGCAGTGAGAAGTCAAGTGTCAGCACTAATAAGAGAGAGAGATCAAGAAAAAGCATTGATCGATCTGAGAAAGCAAATAGCTTGGATCAACCAGAGAAGACAAGGAACATCATTGACCGGTTAGCAACTTATACTGATTAATACTTCAATTTTAAATTTCTTTCTATGGATTATCTATATGTTTTCCCTTTGTTCAATGCAAACTTGGCCAATGTGGCATATAATATATATCTTGCATTTAAATTTGGTTATCCTGAGTGGTTGACTTATGTTGGTAGCTTTGGCAGCATGGTCAGATCTGTTAGATTATGCAATATTGATTGTTTCAAGCCAACTGCAACCACTGTTTGAACTTTGAAGAACACAAGAGATCAATTCTAGGCTGAGTTTATTTTATGGTTTACTTTTTATTTATTTAATTGGTTAGGGGAGATTGATTGTGTTGGGTGATGGGAATATGTCATGTTCTCTATTTACAGAGGAGAAAGATGAAAGGTAATTTAATTAAGAATATGAGCAAATTGTTAACCTCAAATTGTTCTCTTTTCAACTAAATAAATTTAACCCTGCACTACTCTCTATCTCCTTACTTCTCAAATGTGCATACACCAAGTTTTTGTGTTGAAATGTGTTATTTCTTAAGATTTTATTTAATAATTTTTTCCCTCTATTTTACGATGGTATTTTTTCTTTAGTTTTCGCTACATAATGTTTCCTTTAAATTTTAGAACACATATAATATATTGTTCCTTTAAATTTTTCAGAAACAAATAATAAATGTTAAAGTCATATGCTATTATGATTTATCAATTATCATAAACTATTTCTTCACATTAAGGATAAGTACTATATGAGTATGTAAAAATTGGGAACAATTTATTTTTTATTATTAATAGCAATGTACATATCATAAGTTTATATACACAACAATATTTTATTAGTTTAATCTGATAAAACAAACTGCTCATATAATCATACTTTATTTAGTCACTGAAATCTAAAAAAAAAACATCAAAACCTTAAATAGAACTATTATTTACGTGGCTCGACACGTAACATCTACCTAGTATATATATATATTGGGCAAGACCTAGCAAAAGTTTCCTATCGGTAGTGAACTTTTTTGACCATTAATTTTAGATCATGTGGTTATTATGATCTAAGGTATATACTCTTACGATAGAACTGCTTGTATACAATTAAAATTTTATACATATTATAATAATTGTTAACGCAGATTTTCGTTAAATAAATTTGAACCTCACAGTGGTGATTTCGCACAGATAAATAAAAGCTATAGAAATAAAAGTATGAACACAGGAGTTTTTTACGTGGTTTTGCAGTTAAAATTCTGCATAGTCCACGAGTCCATGTTATTCAGATTTCTGATTATTTTTCAAGGCCTCTCTTGTATGAGTTTTTTCGTCCCCCCTTTTGATCTTGTCTGCCACTATTTATAATTACATAGTGGGCAGTAAATTACAAAAATTGACTGTAATTTTTACAGCAATTATTCCCTCAAATCATGGGATTTTTTTGAATAAAATCATACGATATATTAATTAATAAATTCTTTCAAAACAATAGAACGCACTTTAGAGGAACATTCCTCTAACTGAAGCACACGACCTGTTGAGAAACAAGAGTCTCTTTCCAAGCAATGAGCCAACTTATTTGTAGATCGTTTTACAAAACACAAATCAACAAAAGATAAAGCCAAAAGCAAATTTTGAATATCTTGAACAATAAGACCAAACTGTGAAGGCATAAGAATACTGCTTTGAATCGCTTGGACACACACCAAGTTATCTGTTTCCAACATGACTCTATCCCACGAATGAGTTGCAATCCAACTCAAGGCTTCTTTAATGGCTACTATCTCAGCAATTTCAGGTTGAACACATCCAATCTTCCCCTTCTTGAATGCTTCTACCATAGCACCATGATGATTCCGAGCTACACAACCCATGCTAAAAGACAAGACTCGAACTAGAAAAATTAAAAGGAAAAGACTAAAGAACAATGTCAAAAGACAAGACTAATGGGAAAAATTAAAAGGAAAAGACTAAAGAACCGTGTCAAAAGACAAGACTAATGGGAAAAACTAAATTAGTTTCTCAACACATAAACACGATCACAACATAAAGACTAATTAAGGAATGTACTTCTTATAATTCTAACCCCATAAAAATACTAATTGAAATTAACCTAATAATAGTAAATTAATAAATGAAACAAAAAGCATACATTCGTATATATGTTAATGTAACTATATGTGTATTGATTACAAATTACGCTAAGCAAATGCGGTGTTTATTTAGAATTTACACAGCTGTGAGTATCCCGTTTTTATTGGGTCGAGATGAACACATATTAAAGATATACGGTAAGCCTTATCTCATGAGGATGCCTCGCTAGGAATAGAGTTTAGTTAACTTTGATGGCGAACTAGTGCTCGTCATATGACTTCTCGAGATTAATATTACTTAAATTCTGATAACTACATTTTCTGATATCGAGATGATCTTTCTCGCATGCATACCATCATACAGGGAGATAGACGCCTCGCTGTCTGTCATCTTGATTCACCAAACTGTATATTCTTAGTTTGTATACCATGTAATATACGCTAAGTGTTTTTATTGTTATCGTTTCTCTTCCACGTAACGAGGTTGAAGCCGCGTCATGCACACTTGCACTCACATAATTTCTCGTTGATACATAAGTTAGCAGTTCGTACGTTTCTGTCTCCCAGAAGAATGTTCAGCCAGCCGAGTTATAAACATACTCTACAAATTGTGTTTCTAACGAGTTGTTCCATGCCAAGTGTACTTATGATTGCGTGTTTGAGTTCTTCATTCTTCCCAGCTCGACACGTGTCTTCCTCTGATGTGCTCACCGAATTTTGGGTATAACAATTGTCCCTTAAAAAGTTTTTTTTTAATAAAAATAGCTTTTTAATGATTACAACGGGTATTTCCGTCACGTTCCTCTTTTTAAAAAGATGCATGCCCTCTGATTTTGGCGGTTGTGCGGTTTTGAGGTACATCGGAATTAAATGACCATATTTTCCACTTCCACTTTGAATCATGTCCCTAGGATCAAATCTTTCTCTGATCTAACAAAGCCACTATCATAGGTATAAAGTAAGAAAAAAGGAACCACCTTTGCATTATTTTCTCCATTTTAGAAAGTCTGAATAAACTCTTAAGCTTCTTCATCAAGGATCACAATTAAGTTTGTCCGAGGACTTGTAGGCCATTTCTGTCCATGACCTTTTTCTTGAGAGTTTCCTCCGACTTCATCCTCTCAAAGCGATCCTTGCTTCATTCGAAGATTTTTAGACGGAGTAACCAGTCATTGCCCCAAGCCCTAACTTTAAACAGTAAGTTTCTTTCTTCTTTCTCATGTTTGTTACATTGTTTGGATTTGTTAATTAGTTTGTTTGTATCATTGTCATCTCATCTGGTTTTGGTAGTTTTTAGGGTTTAAACTGTATCTAGGTTCATACTAGGGTTCACGCAATATGTAGGTTGTTTTGAGATCTCCAACTCATTACCTTAAGATTTGATAAAATTCTCTCCAGGGATTGGGACTGCTTTTTGCTTGCAGCAATGTCCCACTCTAATTCAGGAATTTATCATCTAGAAGTTTTATAGTTTGAGTTTCCTACAGAATCAGTCATCCCGTATAAACCCAACCCTTCAAAACCCACCTCCAAATTAGAGTTGAACGATGCTAGGGTTAGGGAACACGTAGTGAGAACCCAACAGAAAGATATTGGTAGTCGCTACAGGCATTTCTTGCAAGAAATCTCCGAAGGTAAATGCCGATTCTTACGAGAAGCAGCCTGGCCGGAACCATCCAGTGTGTCCTTTATTCCTGTGGCAAAGCCTTTGTTTTTACCCAACGTCACGATTGCTTTTGAACCAGGTGACTTGGATTTTGAAATTATGCCTCCCAAGCCACGTACATCAAAGACTCCCCAGAACCCCAATGTCACCTTTGAGGCTGAGTTGATAGAATCGAAGGTGTGGTCTATCTCAGGCTACACGGGCGAGATGTTGAAGACCTGCGGGATCAAACTTGGGCAATCATGCCAAGTTAGATCAGTACAGGAGGGTGAGTTAAGTTGTTACCCCCTGCACGTTTTGCAAGCAGTAACTCGGGGACTAGTGGTGAGACTAGTACCAGTGGTTCGACTAGTATGGGCGCCTGGAGCCTTGAGCATATCAGTGCAGGGGCCACGCTTCCTCTTCGAGACTACTTCAAAGATTACATAAATCACATTGGAGTTGCCCCATTCCAGTTGACTCCCATCTCTTACAGGATTCTCGCTAGTTTGAAAGTCTTATACAAAATTTTGAACTGGGGGTGTCCCACACCAGTAGAGATTGAATATCTTTACTCGGTTAAGGCTGTTTCGTCAAGGAAGAATGCTGCAGGGGGCTTTTTCTATCTCAGTACTCATTCTAGCGAGCCTAAAATTATTGTAGACTTTCAAAATAAAGTATCCTTCAAGAACAACTTCTTCTGGACGTCTGGTCTTTTCCCCATCGGCACAACCACATTTCGCAAACTTCGTAAGTGATTGTTCTCTTCTTGCTCATTTACATCAATCTTTTTTTTCAAGTTTACGACCAATGTTTTGTTTGTTTTGACAACCCTCTTGACGAGGCCTACTCCTACCCCCGAGATGGTCAGTAGGCATAGTCGACTGATAACTCTTCCCTACGGTCTTCGGTCATGCGATTTCCTTTTGAGCGAGGCCATCCTGCGATCGGTGGGCCTTCTCGCTGATAAGGAATATACTTGTGATTACAAGATTCCCAAGTATTCTTCTTGGCAACAGATTACTGTTCCGACCAAGGACCAAGCCTGGGATCGCTTGGCTCAAGCACAATACCTTCAAAACACTGCCCCTTGAGAATTTGGTGAAGGAGCATCCCGAGGTAATCAATGTGGTTTGTCTCCTACTGTACTTAGGGCTGAGCGTAATACATTAGTCACCTTCCAAGACTCCCATCTTAATTTTTATATTTGAAATTCCCTTCTCGTGGACCGCATTGCTCATAAGTTTGACATCTGGTATCCTAGATTCCACGTCCAGGTTAACTGTCATGAGTCATATTATGGTATAGCTGAGAAATACGGTACTATGGAAGATAGGGCAGGTCACATAGATGCGAGCTGGGATTTAGAACCAATCGAGCCTTTTGATATATTCAAGATTACATGTTGTAGGGATTTTAGTGGATATTATGGTCCCTCTACCCCTTCATCTAGTGATAGCTCGCCTTCTAGTGATTTTGGTAAATCCCTTAGGTGGAAAATCGTATTCCTTCTTTTTTCATCTGCCTTTTCAATAATTACAACGCTTTGTCTTGTTTTGTAGACATGGGTTATGAAGATATCATGGACCGGAAGGGGAAGAAAAGGGCAACCAATCTTAGGGTCCCTACAACTGCTGAAGTGGTTCATCCCAAGAGGCAAAGGAAAACCACCGCCCATAAGAAGAAATCACTGGACGAGCCCATCGATCTCGAGGTCTCTGACAACGAGATCCAAGAACAAGTTCCTCCTCCAGTTGTTTCCGACGCCAATGCTCCTCGTCACGAGGAAACCCCCGCTACTGCTTCTTCGAGCAAGGCCATTGAGACCTTGTCGACCGCAGTAGGAGAGGTCGGGTCTAAATTTGCCCAAGCATATGGAGTTTTCTGCTGGTGCCAACTTCAAACTCTTCTTCCCCCTAATTGGGATTTTCTCAATCTTAGGAGTCCAAAAGAGATGCTTTCAAGGAGCTTAAACTATAACTTCATGGTACGTTGGCTTTGTTATTATAATTATATTATTCTTTTTATACCTCTTTCATATTCATCTGTTTGCAATTCTCCAGGCTTCTTTTGCTTCCAATCAACTACTCTCTGAGGTGCTCGAATACTTGGAGGGCGAGGTCCACAAATTACTATCCAATGCAAGGCTGTGAATAAGCATCAGGACGACGCCTAATAAGAAAATACCCGCCTTAAGCAAGAAGCCGAGAGAGCGAAGGAGGAAGCCGAGAATGCAAAAGAGGAAGCCGAGAAGGCCAAAGAGGAAGCCGAGAAGGAAAAAGAGGAGGCCAAGAAGATCGTCAAAGCCCAAGCCGATGAGTTTGAGAAGAAGCTCGCTGAAAAAGAAGTCGAGACCGTTGAACGATGCGACAAGGTTGGTTTTCACACCGTTTATCGAGCCTAGATGACGAACCTCAATATGGACACCAGCTTCTTAGAGGAGTAGGAAGAGGAAACTTTAGCCCTTTGCGAGAAGACCAGGATGGAGGAGGAAGATGGCGAGGTTGAGGAAGAAGAAGAAGAAGACCTGTGCAAGTCTTCTAGCATGCAGACTTGGTTATTTATTTATCTCGCTTTTCTCTTTTAGAAAATGGCCCCTTGGCCAAGACAATGGTTTGCCCCTGGTGGCATTTTTTTTTGTAAGGACAGATTTGCAAGGTTGGATGGCCAACTTTGCTTTTTTAATGCCTCATACTTTTAAGTTTAAACTTTAATGTGCAGCTGTTTGCTTGCGTTTCATTCACAATTTAAACAATCACATGCATAAAGTTTATTAGGGGTTTCCATTGCTCGTATTTTCCTCTGATGCTAAGTAGTTAATTTCCTACTTTACGCGCTAGCAGCTTATCTGCCCAACCCTCAACCTGCGAGCCATCATTGATTCCACCTCGCGATCATCAGAAATGATCTTATTTTAAGCAAACTCAAATATATTTTTAATGAACTTGTCATCTTGTATATATTTTCATTGCTTAATTACATGAGTAGTTAGATCTTCTACCCACGTGTTAGGTTTAAGTATCTTTTCAAGACACTTTGACGTCTCGTTTAATACTTTCACTTAGCACGAGCCGTTAGTATTCAGCTTTATGCGCTAATCGTAACTTTTGATTTTCCTTTCTTGTTAGGTAGGTTTTAAACCAAAAAAATACAGTTGTTTGATCCCTTTCTCGTCAGAAAGGTTTGATCAAGGTGTTATAACGATTCGACCCCTCTTCCGTCAAAAAGGTTTGGTCAGGGAGTTATAACAGTTCGACCCCTCTTTCATCAAAAAGGTTTGGTCGAGGACCTTTTAAAAAGTTTTCAATTTTTTTTTTAAATGATGGGTTTGCATTGTACTATGTATTTCTAGATTAATTCCGGTTAATCATACATATATGCCCCTTAAGTAATTTTAAAGGGTTTACACTTTATAATTACTTGTTTGAGAGAAATGATTACTTTATTCACAACTGAAGTTCAAAATATTTCATCAGTAATGTGACTTACAATCATTAATCTCATAAGAACTTCCCCAGTTCAATCGTTTATTTTATCAATCTTCTAGGAGCATCTGGTTTTGATAAAACGGGTTTTGATGTTCAGGGTCAATCCCTCACATACTCCCATAATTGTTTCAATATCTAGGGTTAATCCCTGACATATCTCAGGGTTCCAGGTGAAGTAATCCTGGTCTTGTCTTTGACTGCTACTGGTTGACGACCAGCTTTCCTTGTGGCAGCTTGATATGGCAACCATAGTGGGTCAATATCTTCTAACGTCGCAATTTTATTATTATTATTTTTAAAATTGCTTTACTGGAGTAACTGCCCCTTGTATTCTTGTGACTCGCTCCCTCTCGAGATAACCGAGATGTCCCTTCCTTCTACAGGGGAGGGTTATAACCCTTGGTTGCTCGAGTTATTGGGCAGATCGAGCTGATCATGGACATCGTCCTGCCCCTTTACATATCATTGAAAGTGTCCTTGCGATATGAGACCTTCTATCTCATCTTTCAGTTGGCAACACTCTTCCGTGGTATGACCAATATCTCCATGATATTCACACCGTTTAGTTGGATCCCTTTTATGCCTCACATATTTCATAGGTTTTGGCTCGCTAAAAACGATTTCCTGTACATGCGAGAGGTAGATATTTTCCTAAGTTTCATTGAGCTCGGTATCTTCAGCATAAAGAGGGATATATTTGATGTGTTTCTTATCCTTGGGCAACCTTTTGGAATCGTCTTCTCTCTTTGATCCTCAGGCTTCCGAATCAAATTCTCCAACAGTATCATGCCCTGGTTGTCTTCTGGGCTTCGTGACTTGATGCCTTCTGAACTTATTCTCCAACTCGTCCATTCGCAAATGGAATGAAACCTTTTGCTTTGGACTGAGTTATTGACGAAGATCAGGCTTCTTGAAGTTCAGATGCCCTGGTAGATCACTCATGTCGTGACTGCGGTCGAACATTGCTCTTCCTCTTAAGTTTTGATTTACCTTATTCTCCCCATAAGGGATGGCGCGAGTTTCTTTTTTATGAACCTGAAGAGAGGGTTGGCGATTTCCGTCCGATGTTCCACATATCTCAGGTTGTGTCCCCAAATTTTCCTTAGTTTCCTCAGGTTGCATCTCCTGAGAGCTCTGAGTATATCTCTAGGTTGTCTCCTGCCCCTTGGTTTGCGAGTTGTGAGGTTTGCCTCGTGAATCTCTTCTCTCAAGGTTAGGTTGATTTTGGGTACCATTCTCATGCACTGCCCTTACTGCAGCTATTTCACGCTCTAACTCAGCATTACGTCGACTTGCTTTCTCCAATCGACGGCTAAGATGGCGATTTTCTAATTTCACGATTGGTATGTACCTAGTTGGGTCGTAGGCGCCATCCTCATCAACCTGGTTAGGAAGTGCCCAGTTGTTGTTTACCCAAGGTCCATCAAGCCAAGGACTCCAATACTGGGTTTTCTCGGGGCTTGCAGTCTGTTCATGCGATGACTCAATAGATCCCTGAGGACTCAATGGTTCTTTTCCAAGGCGATGACTGATTCCTTCTTGAGGATTGTTATCTTCGTCATCCATTACTTTTATGTCAGGAGGCTTTTTCTGAGCTTTTTCACAGAGGCTCTCAATGAAGGCACCAAACTGTTAACGCAGATTTTCGTTAACTAAATTTGAACCTCACAGTGGTGATTTCGCACAGAAAAATAAAAGTTATAGAAATAAAAGTATGAACACAGGGTTTTTTACGTAGTTTTGCAGTTAAAATTATGCATAGTCCACGAGTCCATCTTATTCAGATTTCTGATTATTTTTCAGGGCCTTTCTTGTGTGAGTTTTTTCGTCCCCCCTTTTGATCTTGTCTGCCACTATTTATAAGTACATAGTGGGCAGTAAACTACAAAAGTTGACTGTGATCTTGAAAGCAATTATTCCCTCAAATCATGGGATTTGATTAGAAATTACGGTAAGTAAATGAAGTGTTTATTTAGAATTTACATAGCTGTGAGTATCCCGCTTTTATTGGGTCGAGATGAACGCATATTAAAGATATATGATAAGCCTTATCTCATGAGGATGCCTCGCTAGGAATGGAGCTGAGTTAACTTTGATGGCGAACTAGTGCTCGTCATATGACTTCTCGAGATTAATATTACTTTAATTCTGATAACTACATTTTCTGGTATCGAGATGATCTTTCTCGCATGCATACCATCATATAGCGAGATAGACGCCTCGCTGTCTGTCATCTTGATTCACCAAATTGTATATACTTAGTTTGTATACCATGTAATATACGCTAAGTATTTTTATCGTTATCGTTTCTCTTCCACGCGACGAGGTTGAAGCCTCGTCATGCACACTTGCACTCACATGGTTTCTCGTCGATACATAAGTTAGCAGTTCGTACGTTTCGGTCTCCCAGAAAACTGTTCAGCCAGCCGAGTTATAAACATACTCTGCAAATTGTGTTTCTAACGAGTTGTTCCATGCGAAGTGTACTTACGATTGCGTGTTTGAGTTCTTCGTTCTTCCCAGCTCAACACGTGTCTTCCTCTGATGTGCTCACCGAATTTTGGGTATAACAATAATATTTAAAGATTTTTATTTTTTAAAAAAAATAAAATGATATTAATAATTGAAATTTTTATTTTAAATTATTATTATTTTTTTATAAAGTTAATTTTGAATTATTTTTATATTGGTATTTGTTTTCAAAAAATAATTGCTTCTCTTAAATTTTTTTTTTAAAAAAACTTTTTATCTACCTTAAAAGCATATGAAAGCAAACTATAGTTATTGTATGCTTGAGTATTAATTAATTAAGTGAGTTAGATATTATTTTTCTTGCAAAAAAAAAAATGAGTTTAGAAGAAGTAAGTTAGTACGGTACCAATTAAAAAGCGTCTAAAATTATTTAAGTGATCCTACATGAGAAGAACTTTGAAAATAAATACCTATTTTAAAACAATTTAAATTAACTTTCGAAAAAAATAACAATAATTAAAAATAAAAATTAATAAAAATTTTAAGTATTAATATTATTTTATTTTTTTGAAAATAAATATATCATTAAATATTATTATAATATGTATAAGATTTTAATTGTATACAAGTAGTTCTATACTAAGAGTATATACCTTACATCATAATAACTACAAGATCTAAAATCAATGGTAAAAAAAAGTTTCCTACCAATAGGGAACTTTTGCTAGGTCCTACCATAATATTACCATATATAAATATTAGGGGGTAATGCATATGATTCGATATGTTGTAATTACACGAATTATGAATTATATGATTTTTTTAGTGTTTATTTTTTTTACGTAATTAAATACTGTTAAATGGTACAGGCTTTTAGTTTTATTTATATTTTTATGGATTTTTTTATGTTATAATTTTTAAAATATTATATTATTATGAAATATTATTTATGGATCTCCAAATCACCAAATTAATTATCACCATTAATGCTTGGTTGTATTTTCTTTTATTATATTGATTTAGTTTCTTATTCTTTTAGTCATATTTTTATATAAATAGTCACTTTATTGGAATAAACAACTGAGAAATTCTCATTCATTTTCTCTTTCTCTCTCCTTCTTCTTCTTCTTTTCTTCTTATCTATTTTATATTAGAGAAATGTTAGTAAATAACCATATTTCTAACTTTAGTGATAGTTAATGTCCATTTTTTAAAATAATTAAACAAATGTCCATTTTTACTTTTTAATACCTAAAATATCCTTCATTATATAAAAGGTATTATAAAAATACCTTAGAGTAATATGAATATAACATACAAATACTATACCTTATAGTAATATGAGTTATTATGTCCTTTTTTATTTTTTTTTTACTGATATGTATTCTTTTAATTTTATTTTTATTTCTTTCCTTCATGATATATAATATAACATACAAACGATATACCTTAGACCAATATGAATATACGATAAACTTAAACTAATATACTATTAAATGGTTTTTTTTTTCTACGATATACAATAGCATATAAAAACTATATTCTGCAATCATAAGCATAAATACTATAGTGAAAAATTAATATACCACCAGTATAGTGGAAAAAATATATACATACCAAAAATTTAATTTAATATTCCACATGTTTTTTTTTCTTTTTCTTTCCTTCATGATATACTAATGAACATAAAGACAATATTTCCTAGTGAAATATAACTATACCTCAAACTTATATTAATATTCCACATTTTTAAATTTCCGTCTTTCGTTCATTATATACCATAGCATATCAAAATAATATACTACAATCTTAAACTAATATACTACCTTTCAGTTTTTTTTTTAATATACAATTGCATGTAAAAACGATATACGATTGTGCAAAATAACTATACGAAACACTCAATTATTCAAGGTTATAATTGTAATTTCATCATCAAACTTTTAACAGAATAGATACATTTTGTTAATTTTTTATAAAAAGAGACATTTATTAACTTAATTATTAGATTTAGGGTCATTTTGCATCTTGGCCCTTTATATTATCCTATATTATTTTATAACACATAATTTATTTTTTTTCATTTTGTTAATTTTATTTAAAATGTAATAAAATAAGGAAATAAAATAGGAATAGTAGCTTGCTTTTTGTATACACAACTACTACAGATTACACTTAACGTTACAGTCATTATTGCTCTTTCACTTTTTCTTTTCCCAATTTCACATTCTTCCTTTTTCTTCTCCATTTTTTAGCTCTTCTTTCTTTATCACAGATGGAGCTTAGAGTTTTTTAGGTTGGGGAATTTTTTAGTTTAGTATTAATCATCATCATCATCATTTCATTCATCCTTTTTTATTTTTTCCTTCTTCGTCCTCTAGCTAATTCGTGTTTGTCTTCGTCTATTCTAAATTTTTGAAGCATTTTATTGAGTTCGGAGATTGTTCTTGAAGTTTTTGTGGTAAGTTTTGTTGTATATATATATTTACTTTAGTTATTGATTTTAGAGCCAATAAGTTTAAAAGTTGGTTTGTATTGTTGACCGAGATTTTCGGCAACCAAATATCTAAAGTAATAATCAGAGCTTAGGGATAATTAATGTAGGTAGTTTTTCACGTGGTTCGAGCATTAATTATCCGTAGTCCACGAGTCTCTGTTATTAATGAGTGAGTGTTTCTTACAGAGAATGTGTTTCTTTTATTTTTTTTCCGATCCCCTCACTAATTTTATTGAGGGGTATTTTATACCGATTGGTGGAAAGAAGAAAAGGGGTAACTTGTCTTCAAGTGCCACCTACGGGCATGCACAAGTTCCCAAAAAGTACAAAATAGGGCATGCATAACCTACGTAGTAGGCTGTTTAGGTTTTAAGTGAGATTAGCCTTCATCCCTTCTTGATTGATGTGATTCTTCATAATGGAGTCGTCACTAGCTTCCTTGATTATCGTGCAATCGCCCAAAACTGGGTTTATGACGTCTGACACGTCCTCTTATGGGTATTCGCAGATGTTTTCCCCATGTCGCATTAAATGTGAGGTGACTGTTCACCTCCAGCTTCACTGGCCCGGAGGAGTTTATTCGTCCTTCACCTCCCAAAGAAGAAGTGGAGCTATTTTTCCATATTTGGGAGCTTGCCCTTGAATCATAATTGTTGGTCCAAAGTGTTAGCCCAAGATATGTTTCCAAGAGGGGGGGTGAATTGGAAATTTAAACTAATTTCGGAAAATTAAAACTTTTAACACAAAATTATGCAATTAGTCAATTAATCAAGTAAAAGCAAATTGTAACACCCTAACTATCTTAGGCGTATTACGTGATTTTTAAACGTACTGTGCAGCTCGTTGCTAATCAACGAGGTTTATGGAAAAACGTGATTAATTAAAATTTTGCTTTTTAATTAAACTTATAAACCATATTATAAAAGTCTCGGGATCCCGATTTATAAAATCATTTACAAACATTTTAACTGTTTAACTATTACATCAAAATAAAAGTCGTCTAACGACAGTTACAAAAATCTCAGCCTTGCTGTCCCGAGGATCGTACGCTCCAGGCCTAACCGCCCCGACATGTACAATCTCATAAGCTCGCTCACGGTCCATCAGCTATAGCCTTGCCTTTACCTACACATGAACATAAACTGTGAGTCGACAGACTCAGTAAGAAAAGCATAATAATATCATACATAAAACTAACTGCCGTGTCCAACACGATACTGAGTCCCGCTACTGCCATGTCCAACATGGTACTGAGCCACTACTGCCATGTCCAACATGGTACTGAGTTTTGAACGTTCAGGGGACGGTACTATTGACAAGTATCCTCCTGATCGGTCGAACCGGTCATACTCCGGCCGTCGGTCATACTCCACTGTACCGACGGATAGGTCAATAAGACCGAACCACCAACCAAGTGTCGGCTGATCGGTCGAACCGGTCATACTCCGGCTGCTGGTCATACTCCAGCCTGTACCGACGTGACAGGGTTGGATGGTTCGAAGCCTAAATACATATCTAATGTAATCTAGCAGGCTTCCTACATGCACGCTAAACATGTAATCTACATATGCATACTGTTATACTAATCTTACATGGATTCCGATTTCAGGTGTGCCGGTCAACCTGACTGGAACTGAAGCTGAGCGGCGGATTACTAGCTCCTAAACCATAAAAATCACAACGCTATAAGTGACACGCTAAATCACTTCCCGGGGACTAAAACTTGGAACTAAAAGTTTCCCTATCGATAAAAAGCATGGCAATACCCCTAAAAACCTAAAAACGAGGAAAACTAGGGTTCTGAAAAATCCCCCAACCGGTAGACCGGTTGCCCAACCGGAATTCCGGTTCTGGGAAATTCAGGACCCCCATCCGGAATTCCGGATGCACAACCGGAATTCCAGTTCCTCGCAGGCAGCAACATCAAATAATCATATCTTGCACAATTCAACCCCAAATCACCTCAAACTTTCCAGACCTGTTCTATACCTTCCCTAGAACATTTCTAAGGCCTCAAACTAACCCAGAAATCACAGATTCAAAAATCACCATGTGAGCTCCAAGCTTTGAGTAAAAACTCAAACTTGGCTAAAGCTCTCACACAAGCCTCAAGCTAGCTTAGAATCACATAATCAAGCATAGAAATATAGCAGAAAACAAAACCTAGTTCATGCAACAACTACAGCCAACAATTTCTCAATTTTTCCTTTGAAAACCAAACTTTTGCATAAGAAAATTCTAGCATGCTCAACCTAGGAATCATACACCGCAAGTAGCTTAATTAACATCTAAAAATCATGCTTTTTAACTACAGAAAATAACCACAGAATGCAGCAGCAACAACATCCAAAATAACATGCATTTACTCATCTTTTTATCAAACATTCCAAGAAAACATAGAAGGACAAGTTCAAGGATCTTACCTACAATTGAATTACACTTAAAATGGTAGAAAAATGATTGAATTGATGAGAAAATCCCCCAGCCCTAGCAGCTCACACCAAGTCGAAATAGAGAGAAAGAATGAGAGAAAATTCTCTTTTTCAAAGTTTTCTAATTTTTTGCTGTGTAAAGTTTGAGAGAAAAAGGATTTTAATGCATATAACACCTTATTTCAGCCAAAATAAATATTTAAAATAAGCATTTAATCCATCTAATAAATCACATAAGACAAAACTAATGGGGCAAAAAGACCATTTTGCCCCTCCACATAAAATCACATAAATCATACTAAAAGGGGTATTTTTGGGAAATTCTAAATTCCCGGCCATTCCCGACATTCCCAATGTCTAAAACCCGTCCCCAAACTACTAACATACTAAGTTGTGATTTCTACTGAGCCAAACGCCGAGTTCCAAAATACCGGACACCGGAAATGCAAAATATGCAAGCTACTGAATAACATAAATAACAGTATCATAAATTATTTAAATAGCTATAAATAATTTCATAATTAAACATAAACAACTGCTAATTTCCAAATTAACTAAGCGGGCTTTACACAAGTAGTATGGCAAGCAATATATTAAGACAAATAATTAAACTTGTAAGGTAAAGAGTTTAAGGATTAGAAAATGCAAACTCTCAATTTTTACAAGGTTCGGTAGAACTATGCCACCTACGTCCTTGGTCTTCAAAGCTATGGACCTAGCTTTGAGTTCCAATATCGAGCCAAGTTAACGGGCTTGACTAACCCTTACAACCGGGAAATTTTCACCAAGGTATTTCCAAACCTCTTACAATAGTTTCGCACCCCCGAGGACTATTAACCTCTTTCTCGGATTGTTGAAGTGCCAATCTCACTATTACCGGGTTGTTTACAAAACCGGTGCCAACCTCACCTCAATCACAATATGGAAATGTGTTTGATATACAAGCTAAAATCACTCTAGAAATATGATGATACAATGGAAACCTAGAGTGAAAAGCAAGCACACTTAAGATGAATAAAATCAAATGTTGGCTCAAAGTGTGTGAAAAGTGTTGGTTTGAATTTCAAACTTAGAAGCTCCTTAATCTCACTTAGATAGGTTAGATATATGTAATAAATGCTCAACCAACTTGTTTTTTTTTTGAACTATCGTATGAGAAAACTTGTTGCACAAGTTAGTGAATGGGCCAAAATTCAAATTTATAAAAACTTAGTGTGCTATGCAAATCACTTTAACAAGACTAAAGTAGATTTATACCATTTAATTTTGAGTAGTCTTGATGTAGATGAGCCTCCTAGCTTGATTTGCATGTTTTTGATCCCAAGTTGACTTTTCCCGAGAGTTGACCTTGACTTTGACTTTGACTTTGACTTTCGGGTTGACCTTTTGACTTTGGGATTTTGAAGACCTCTTTTGAATAGGGTCTTGAGTTGTTGATCCCTTGATGAATCTTTTGCTCTTGATATGCTTGTTGAATCCATTTAGTGTTGCTTTCAAAAGTTTGGTAAAAATACCAAAATATTTATTTTCTCTTTTAAATTTGCTACAAAATCAATAAATCATTAGTAACAAATAATAATCAAATATTTGTTAATCATCAAAACAAGGAGATCGAAAAGTTTGAGTTAACACAAAGGAGATTTAATTAAGTCTTTTGTTCATCTCCGGATGATAGGCTTCTACCTGCCACGTGTCCCGCATTACAGTTGCCACATATATTGGGAGAAACTTGGGGCAACATTCACCCCCAAGTCTTATTTAGTCGTGGGTAAATGAGACTTGTACACTGTCTCCAGCCTCAATAAATGCAATGACACGTGCCTTGCACTACTACAATTTACACATTTAGTGACACTCTATAGTGACAAGCACAAAAAGTGCGGGTCACTAAATGTTTTTATTAGTTTTTAGTGACACGCATTGCTGGACCGTAAAATTTAATATTTATGTTCCATGATGTGTGTCACTAAAAATTATTTATTTTAAAATATATATATAGTGATGCGCATTGTGCAACTCTAAAAGTATTCAGAATCACACAATGCGGGTCACTAAATACTTAATGAAAAAATTATAAAAACAAACAAAAAAAAAAGAACTTATAAAATATTAATTTTAAAAAAATCTAAAATGAGCCTACCAATCCCTCTTTTTAGCCTTTTTTTTCTTACTTACTTTTTAATTTGACAAAAGAAAACAAGTTACAAGAAGATAAATAAAAGGACATATGTTATTCGGTCCTTTCACAAACCCTAATTTTTTTATTCAGTTCTTATTCTTTCGCTCCCTCTCACCTCTCTAGTTTTCTCTCTCGTCATGGCTGCGCAGCCCTCCTCCGGCAACTGGGACCAAAAATTCCCATCATATTTAACTTTGTCGACTTCCAAAGCCCCTAATCCACCTCGCCATCTCCCCTTTTTGGCCTCTCTCCGACTCGCCGTCTCTCCTCCTCCCCTGAGACAACTATTTAACCTCCAGCAAATGCTTGTCCCAGATCCACAACCTCGAAACCCAAAGATCAACACTTGTTCTCATTTTCTTTTCTTTATTTCTTTACTTTTCTTCTCTCTCGCTCGCTATTTCTCTTGTGCAGGTGACAACGTTCGAGCTTGTCGTTGACCTCGATCATCCGTGTTCGATGGAGCTTGGTGTTTCACAGAGGTTTTTGGTTCGTGTATGTCGGAGGGAAAATGGATTGATTTTTTTAGGTTTATTTTGTTTCAATAATTTTTTTTTGGCTAATAAAAAAAACAAAATTTTATTTGGTGACTGTTCTGAAATTTCATGTTTTATATGAAATTTGTTTTAATTTTTGGCAAGAAATATGTATAGATGTTTGGATTTATGGGTAAATGTATATCTATTTTTTATCTGTAGGTTGACTGAGACGGTGGGATGGTTCAGATTCATTGAAGCTGTGGCTGGGGTCATGGTTCATAAAACACCAATGATGTAGAGGCCCTTAGGACTTGTAGATTTATTATTTTGATTTCTTCTTTTCATAATTGATAATATAATGTTTTCTATTTAGTATCTGTATTAAAAAATTGCTACTCTCTCTTGAAAAGAAAAGCTATATGACAAGAGAAATTAATATACAAATTAGCATTTGTTTTGATGAATCAAAATTAATTGTTTGTGATTTTATTATTTTTTTTTTTTAAAAAAATATGATATAGTGGCTTTTTTTGTGCGTCATTGTATCTAAAGAAATAATTAACAAAAGAAAAGAAAAATATATAGTGACATGCCTGAAGTGTTGCTGCTACTTTTTCAGTTTGTTGGTGCCTGACTCTAAAAGCCTATAGTGACACATGATGAGAGATTCTAAAAGGATTTAGTGACCCACACTGAAGTGTCACTAAATACTGTTTTTCCAGTCACCCACATTAGTGACGCGCAGTGAAGTGTCACTAAATATTTTTAGAGACACTCAACATGGGTCAATGAAACCCATTTTTCTAGTAGTGTTGGGTGCATGGGCAGTATCAATGATCGTCATCATTTGCCTTTATCTCTTTAGCAGGCTGTTATACCCAAAATTCGGCTGCACTTTAGAAAGTGACACGTGTCAATTTTGTGGAATATGAACCAACAGATATAATGATAATGTTGGGTTTTATGCCCTAAATAAAACTCATTTCAATATAATCAGATTTACTTATTAATATAGATCAGAAATAACATTTAATGTTGCATGGTTCACATGATTTATTTCATGATTATATGTACATAATGTATGAATTCATCTGAAACCCTTTTCACATACTTGATCCTGTTTATTGTGTCATCAACACATTGGAAAGTAAACATGACTATGTGAATAAAGTTTCCTAGATTAGGGTGATACGTACATTTTGGGAACACGGTAGTGCAATTGAGTGGGAGCGCTATCATAAACATGGAATCTATAGCTTCTATCTGGCGAATAGTAAGTAAAGGATGATCTCCTTCGAGCTTGACCAAACGAAAATAAATGGTGGAGATCTCATTTCACATAAGCTGAAATATCATTTATACGGGGTTAAGTGTTTTAAGGATTAAATACATTGTAGGGTGTAACGGTAATCTAATCCCTTTACGGTGTAGATCATTCATATAGAGGATCATTGATCAAATTAGAATTATAATAATGGATAACTAATGATGTGTCTATATGGTGAAACATATAGAGCATTCTATATACTGAGAGTGCAATTCTAAGTTCTATACGTGGATTCAACGAAGAATTAATAAGTTAGTGAATTTTAGTGATAAATTCTTGATCTACTTATTGGAAGCTCGGTCATATAGACCCATGGTCCCCGCACTAGTTGAGATAATATTGCTTGTAAGACTCATATAATTGGTTTTGATTAATCAATTATAATTCTCAATTTAGACTATGTCTATCTGTGAATTTTTCACTAAGTACGGGCGAAATTGTAAAGAAAGAGTTTATAGGGGCATATTTGTTAATTATGATACTTTGTGTGGTTCAATTAATAAATATGATAAATGACAATATTATTTAATAATTATTTATAGTTATTAAATAGTTAGAATTGGCATTTAAATGGTTGAATTAGAAAATTGGCGTTTTTGAGAAAATCAAATGCAGAAAAGATAAAACTGCAAAATTGCAAAAAGTGAGGCCCAAATCCACTTGTATAGGGCCGGCCACTTTCGTAGGGAATTTAAACTGATATTTTCATTATTTTAAAGCCAAATAATTCAAACCTAACCTAGTGGAATGCTATAAATAGATAGTGAAGGCTTCAGGAAAATTACACTTCTGATTCAGAGAAAAACCTGAGCCTTCTCTTTCCCTATCTGGCCGACCACTCCCTCTCTCTTTTTCTTCCCTCTTGAATTTCAAAATTCTAAGTGTATGAGTAGTGCCCACACACAGCAAGTGATACCTCAATCATAGTGAGGAAGATCGTGAAGAAAGACTATCAGCAAGAAGGAGATTCAACATCAAAGATTCAGAGAAAGAGATCCACGTTCAGATATTGATAGTGGTCTGCTACAGAAAGGAATCAAGGGCTAGATATCTGAATGGAAGGAGTCATTATATTCTGTTGCACCCAATGTAAGGTTTACTAAACTTTATATGTGTTTATTTTATCGTTTTAGAAAGTTCATATTTAGGGTGTTAATCAACATACTTGTGAGTAGATCTAAGATCCTGGTAAAATAATTTCCAACAACTGGTATCAGAGTCATGGTAATTGATTTGCTTGCAAGAAATTTGGACTTTAAAACGATTGTTTGATGTTTTTGGATGGTATCATGTTGTATTGAGTGTTATTTGATGATTGATTGATGTTTGTGAATTTTCGTGAAAAATAATTGAATACCTGTTTCTGGAATTATTTTTATTGGATAGTATGGGAAAAATTAAGCAAGTTACTTTTTTACAGAACTCAATTTCGATTTAATTTGAATTAGTTATGATTTTTTGAAGTTTCAAAAAAATCGGGGTTGAACAACAGGGATACGCGCGGAACAGGCTGCATGCAGCCCCTTGCGCGCCCACGGACAGTATGCCAAGAATACTGTCCGTACAGCTCGCATTCTTTTCGTTTTTCTTCGATTTTTCATGTTTTTTCATGGATTTAACTTCCGATTTTTTGTGTAGTTCTGTATTTATACATTTACTATTCCTAATTCAATTCTAATTATCATAATTAATTTATTTAATATTTTTTAAATTTAATTCATGATATTAGTTTAATTTGAATTTGAAATAGTCAATATCTATCTTTTTTGCTTAATTATCTATCTTATTTTTAAATTTGATTATATCTTATCTTATTTTTTAAATTTAAGGTCAGATATTAAATTTTTTAAATTAATTTTTTTTAAAATAATTTGACCTTATTTAAATTTAAAATAAGATAACTATAATCATGTAATTTTAAATAGATGTAAGATATTTTGCTAACTTTTAAATTTTGTTATTTTATTTATTTAAATTACATTTAAAATCTGAAAAAGATATTTATTTATCTTTTTTAATTTTTTATTTAATTTTATTTATAAAATACCATTAAATATTTAAAAGTAGTTAGTAAATTTTGAAATGATATTTAGGTTGGTTGAAACTAATTTTTCAAAATTGTAGGTTTAATTTTAAATTTAATTTTATTTAATTTCAAAATTTTTTTCAAACTTTTCTTAAAAATTTTTGAAAATAATTTTTATTTATTTAATTAATTATTTTTTTTCGAAATTATTTATTTAAAGTTAAATAAATCCTACATCCAACTATCCAGCTAACCTTGTTTCAGGAGTATGTGTTTTAGCTTGTTTGTAAGTTTTTAAAACCTATTATTGCTTGATTGCAAATAGCCATGGTTAACCTGTTGACAGATCCAATGATCTGATTTTAACTCATGGCTCCCCTAGTCAAGTAAATAATTTGTAACAGGATCCATCCAAATTGTGTATGATCTAGCAACATGATAGGATCCATCCAAATTGTGTGCATGTGTGAGCCTATGTGTTTAATTTCATTATAGATGCATATATGTTGTTGTTGCTAAATAAAATATCATAGTTTTTGATAGATTTTATTTAGGCCCATTTAGTTTTGGGCCTATTTAATTAATAACAGTTGTTCATTTTAAGGTTAAATTCCTCTCTTTTGGGCCTTGTGTGAGAGTTGGGAGCCATAGTAGTGGGTACGACATACTGAACCCAGCACCCCCTCACATGAATTACCCCAATTGTGAAGGCCCATTTGCCTGATTTGAATAACTGTACTAGGTTAATTAAACTAGTTTAACCTAATAAAATTGATTAGCAACATAATTAATTTCATTTATTTTGAAATTAATTTAAGAAAATCATAGTTTAAAGAATTTTTTATTCTAAGCTAAACTATATGTATTTTCTTGTATTTAATTAAATATAGAATTATAACCATCTATATTCTTTCTGAAGCTTAATTTAAATTTTTCATTAAATATTCCTATTTTAGTTGATATTTAGTTACCTATAACTAATCAACTTAAATCTGAATATCTTTTGGATTTAAAATTTCAAAATTAAGTTGAGGAATTTTAGGAATTGGTTATTAAGATTCTTTAGATATTTTTTTTAAGTTAATATCTTTTCGAATGTTAACTTAAAATGGAATATTTTAGATATTTTTTAAGTTAATATCTTTTCGAATATTAACTTAAAATGGAATATTTTCAAATTAAGTGGTTACAACTTAATTTTTAATATTTAATTAAATTTAAATTTGAAAATATTTAAGTTCTAGATTTTTTCTAATACAACTTAAATTAGATATGTTTTCAAATGTTGGGGAAAAGATACTTAGTGAAATAAGATATTTTCTAGATAGTTATTTCTAGACTACTTATTATTTCTAATATTAAATAGGAAAATATTAAACATTGTGAAATTAAGTATTTAAATAATTAATTTTGGTACAATTTATTTTAAGTACATTTTTCTTAGTATTAAAATAGAGATTAATAATTAAGCCTTCTCTACACTTAATTATTTATTTCTTGAATTTAATACATTTAATTAATTTGAAAATTAAATATCTAAGTTGATTTTCATCATGATACTTAAATATTTCTTTTTCATTACACTTAATTAAATAGAAAATTATTTTTAGTTGAAATTTATTTTTTCAACTAAATTTAAATAATTTTCAAAATATATTTTTTTTTATTTTATTAATCAAATTTCGAAATTGCATTTCTTAAATGCTGGAATTTCGAATTTTATTTGAAAAATAGATTAAAGTTGTAAATTATTTATTTTAATTTTGGACCAACTTAAATCAATGATTTCTTCATTTAATGATTAATTAAAATAAATGAAGTAAAATATATTTTATAAGAAATTCAATTAATTAGTCAAAGGAAAATCTAGATAGGTGATATTTTTGCTTGAAGTATTTTTCCAGTGTATTTAATTAAATAGAAAATTAATATTTAAGTTGATTTTCATCATCATACTTAAATATTTGAAATTTTTCTTATATATATTTAATTAAATAGGAAAATTATATTTTTTGTTGTAAATTAATTTTATTAATTAATTTTGGGCCAACATTAAATTAGAATAATTTTTCCAGGATTTATTTTTATTTTAATATGCATTTTTGAAAATATTATTCTTAAATACTTTAGTTTTTCGAAATGCAATATATATTTATAGAAAATTAAATTTGAGTTGTAAATTAATTTAAATTAATTTTGTAACAACTTAAATTGAATATTTTTCTAAATATTTATTGGAAATTATTACTAAGATGGAAGAAATTCATGTTATTTTCATATCCATCTAAGTAAAATTTATAAATATTAAATTAAAATTTATATTTAGAATTCTTCATTCTAAATTGGAAATTTTAATTAAATAAATATATATTTAAAATAAATAGATAAAATAATGAGATTCAAAGAAAATACAACTCTCTTTAAATAATGAGCTTTATTATTATTAGGACATTCGATCTCCATTGTTGGTCTTACAATAGTTAAATGTTTTCAATATAACCTCGAGACGCTAGACTTCGTCCCCCTATGGATGGTTATTCGTTGAACGCATTTAACACCGTAAGATCTCATTTGATAAGTGTTTTGTAAGTTTTCGTCTCTATTAGACTCTCCCCTACGGTGACTACTTAGAGATAAACTTATAAAACATGAAACAATGGTGGAAGCTCATAAAATGAGAATAACCTTGACTCTCGCCTACCGGGACAACGTTGGATTCTTATTTTGATCGAATAAAAGGTTGCTAGAATGGTTTGCATTTTAGATGAGCTGACAACTCTATTCAATAAATGATACTTTGACTCTCGCCTACTGGGATACTGTATCAGTTTGTTGAAGACCTTGGAAATTATTTAGGATTGTATGTTTTAGTATTTTCACTTGTCATTCCTACTTGCTATATGTTTAATAATTTCTGAATTGTGTATGAATTTATATTGAACCATGTTATTTTCTGTTAGTAAATTGTAGTTTAATTTCGAATCTTCATTGTTGGTCTAACTTGGTTTGTTTATCTAATGAGATAAATCCCTAATGGATTTTCACCATTAGACATACATAATAGTGTTAGATCTCGAAAGATAAATATTGTATATGCGACATCTAGCTGTTCATCAATTGGTGACACCTTAGACTAGTATTTTTACGATATGAAACAAGAAGATTATATAAATAAGATTACTTTGACTTTCGCTAATCAAAGCATCATTGGATTCTTATTTAAACAACGAAATTATCCTAATTCCTCTTAGCTTATTCATTTCGAATTCGCTCAATTACATATCATTGAATGAATGGTCTATAAATCATTTCATGTCATTCTATATTTTCTCTTAAGAAATTAAATGATGCATATGATTATAATCCCGAAATTCTATTCCAATTGATATAAAACCTCAATCTTAGAAATCTCCTACTTGTATGGGCAAATCAGCACTACTACAAAATATACTATTTACGTCGGTCAACGCTACTGTTCATAGCGTTGACCGACGTGAATAGTACTCAAATAGTTGGGGCGTCACTTTAAAAATGACACTAATAATATGTTATTTGCGTCTTTTAGATATATGACGCTAAAAACTAAACCGACGAAAAAAGTAAGAAATTTAAAAATTTACGTTTTATTTTGCGTCTGTTACTAAAACTCGTGTATTGTATTAGCGAGCTTTTAAAAACGACGCAAAATACAATAGTGAGAGTTAATAACCGACGCAACAAATCCTAAAACTAAAAAACACAAAATACTGACTTCAGCCCTCTCTTTCTCGTGCGATTCTTTTCAAATGCTTCAGCCTCACAGCCGCATCTCTCTCTCTCAGACGACAGTGAGAACCCTAAAACCCCAAAACCTCCGTCGTTCTAAGCTGCATTCGTCATCGTTGTGGAAAATTGTCCGTTGGCCGTGTGATTTTCTTCCCCGAGGATCAGATTTAGGGTTGGTCTGCACTTCACGGGAAGAAATTGGAGGCCTCTTTCCCACGCATTGCTCTTTTCTTCCTGTTTTCTCATTTGGTCTCTCATCTCATCGTCTCAGGCAAGTTCCCTCTCTCTCTCTCTCTTTCCCTCTCATTATTGATCTTCTTTCTCCATCTGGGTTGTTACCCTGTTTTTTATTTCTCTTAAAATCGAAATTGGGTTTTAGGGTTTTTTAGTTTAGTGTTAAATATATATGCTGAGCAAACCGCCGGTCATGGCAATCAATCGGACAGCATCGAGTGCCTCTTTGTTCGGTTTTTGGCCTTTCTCATTCACCTTTTGCTGTTGATGGTATCTACGTACTACTTTCTACTATTATCTCTGTATCATTCCATGAATTTGGCCATGCTCTTGCGGCTGACAGGTCTCTTACTCTTACTCTCTCAATCTTTCTCTATTCTAAGTGTTACTCAACCCAATTCAGCTTGAATAACTTCTATATTTTGTTTTGCAGCGAAGGCGTTGAGATGGAGTACATTGCCATCTTCATAGCGTTCGTGTTTCCTGGTGCTTTGGTGGCTTTCAACCACAACTTGCCCCATTCATTGATAGCACATGGTCTGGTGAGTTGGGACCATTTTTTTTCTCTAAAAAGCTCCAAAATTGCATTGGCCACTGAATAATATGACACTGTTACATCGTCTTCAAGCATAGTCGGTAGGCACTAAGGAAAGTTTTCAGTTTTGTCATTTGCATTTTGTTAACAGTTGAAGCAAAAAACTAAAGAAGGAAAGAAAGAAAGAAAGAGAAAATTTGTTTTCAATTACATGCTATTGTAGTTTTGATTCAAAGAATGAGCAAGGTGCTCAAGTGTTTTTGGATTATAGTAATTCCTAACTGTTATAAACTATTATAAATTATTGAAGGTTTCAAGAGTTTTTACACTCATAAAAATTGATTTGTTAATAGTCAAGTTGGTGAGAAAAGGCTTGCTACTAGTTGCTTTGTTAATATGATTAGATCAATGGTGAAGTTTCAAAAAAAAAAAAAAAAACTTGTTTTCAACCAAACCATTGTGATTGTGGCTGCTTACATTGACCCAAGCAATAAGTCTAATTTTTTTAGCAGGGTTTTTGATCAAATTGTTGGTTCTTATTTGATTTTCATGATAACAATGATGATGATAAGTTTGTTGTTTTGGTTTCTTGTTTCTCTTTGGCAATTGTGTTTAAGTTGGTTTATTTAAAATTGAATGTTTCTTTCTTTTCAAGAAATTAATAAAATTGATCAAGTTCTTCATACTTAAATTGTTGCTCTATTCAAATTTAGATTGAAGCTTTATGATGTTGTATGTCTCACAATTCATTTTTATTATGTTCACAGATTTGTTTAAACAATAATTTAATGGGAACTTTTGTCAGTAAAAGTGGTTGAGCTTTATTTATAATATTAGTATAGTTATCATTCTTTTTCCGATTGGTCTTGCTTAGGTATTTTATAATATTATTTATGGAAGATTTTGATTAAATATGAAACCTATTCACTTAAAACAAAATCAAGAGTGCATGATGCATCTCTCTACATATCTTGAACAGAATATTTTCAAACTATTTGGCAATATTAGATTGTATTCATATTTGACTTTAGCATAAATCAAATTACCTGATGCTTATGATAAATTATTATTGTTAATTACTCAAACTTGAGTTAGACAAGACACTTATGGTTCAAGTCTGTCTAACAATGGGCTGAGTTGGAGAAACTTAGGCTTCTCATGATTGTTTCTGGATAAATTACTGAACTTAGTGGCATCTTTACACATTTGGCTTCTATGGTTGCCCAACAAGGGGAACTAGCTATCAGGTTTGCTATTTTTGCTTGATAACATACTATGATATTTTGGCTAGTGTTCTTAGATTGGGGAAGCTCCTATGACTTTCTAAAGAAACTTTGCACCATCAATAAAGCTTGTTAGTGCTTGATTTTATCTGGTCTCAGTTGCGTTGTACTAAATCTGATTAATTGATGCAAGCAGGATTGATGATAACATGGATGAGTCATTGACCAATGTTGAAGGTGCTCGCAGCGCTCTTCTGAGGAATCTTAACCAAATATCATCAAATAGGTGGCTTCTAATCAAAATATTTGGGGTACTGATATTTTTCTTGATTGTATTCATTATGTTTGTGGCTTGAACTTCAATATTGAACTGAGCATTAGAAGTTCCTGCTACATATCCTTTCATTTGTAATTGCTTGTAGGTATAGGAATAGGATACCTCGTTATTAAGGAGTGATTTGGGCTCCCTTGTTCTGTAGAATGGTCTTTCTTGTTTGTCTTTTTTCCTTTTTACTACAATAAGCTATTGCATAGTAGAAGAGCATATCGATATAGATTTTTTTTTTGAAAAATATATGGATATAGATTATTGCTTGTACTTAATATACAACACAATATGCTGATAGCTTGTCTCTGTGAAATTTGAAATTCTTTATTCATGGTTGATTCATTTGGTAATTGGTATAAAATATTAACCTTCCAAAAAGAAAGGGAAGTTCTACTTACGTTTTACAACTCTTCCACTTTCAATGAATAACACTCTTGTCTTTCTTAATATAAGTTTAAGGCCAAACAGTACTTGAGTAGTACGAGCTACTAATAAGATGTTAAAATTATCATAAAGCATCTAATCAATTGATTTGTCACTTAAACTGTAGAGATGCATATATCTATTTATATTTATCAACAAAGATTTTATGTTTCTTAAATTATTGATTTCTCTAATCAATTGTTGATAGCCATCAAACTTTAATTTTCCCTCATGACATATATGATATCCTATTCCTATAATACATGTACGAGAGATCTTTTCAAAGTTCCTTCTATATATAATACACACAGATTTCTTTTAGATTAGATTTTGCTTTTAGATTAACTGCTGATCTCTCGCATAAATTATAGTTAGTACTGGTATACTAATCCTGATCATCTCTAGTTGTTATTTATATGTTATTATCTGCAAGATGGGACATAGCTTAATTTATGTAGTACAAATATAAGTGGCAGAGGTTTTGGATACTTTGAAGCCTTTTGTGGCTACTTTTAATGAGAAAATGATTCTTTGTTTCTGTATTGTCATTTTTTATCTGAGTAACATTCTTGTCTAGTATGATATATATATTGTATGTATTTTAATTATATATACTTTTAATATGTTGATTAATGTTTTTTGATCTTTTATTTTACAGTTCAAGTTAGACGCTCCCTATAGTAACGAGGAGATCAATGCCGTACGGGATGAGTTTGCCGAATTCGTGAAGCCATTGATTATAGATTAAGTACTTAAGGTTACTACACTTTTGATATAATACATGAGTAACAAGTTTTATGATTATTGTTATCTTTCGCATATATTATTAGTTTATATTTAGTTTACGATATACATGGAATTTAAGTTTTAGAATCGATTTTATTAACAATTTTGGTATTGTGTGATTAGTTAATAGAATCGATTACTAATTTAATATAAGTTTTAAAAATGTTATTTTAATTTTTTTTGTATTATGTATTTACTATTATATAGAGTTATTCTAAAATTTGATAATGCAGGTGGGGAAAATTGCATGAAAAGTTTGCAATTTTCCCTTACTTATATTTGTGCTTCATTTTATAAGTGACGCAATAAGTAAAAAAAAAAAGTTTTTTCGTAATAGATATGACATTTTTAAACCGACGGAATAAGTTTTTTGTGACTGTTTTAAAATGTCATGACACATTTAGCGTCACTTTTTAACCGATGCTTAAAATAAAATAGAAAAGTAATTTTTTAGCGTCGGTTTTCAAATGACGAAAATTGTATTTTGCGTCTTTTTAAAAACGACGCAAATAAAACACTATTTACGTCTACGGATTACACGTCGGTTCTGTAGACCGACGCAAAATCTTTATATGTCACTTATAAAACGACGAAAATACCCCTTTTTGTAGTAGTGCAGACTTAGAGTTATATTAGTAGTGGTGGTGCAAGATAGAATTACTCTTTATATTTGGTTGAATTTAAGTCTTTGACTTTAATTTTAGAATCCAAACAGAAATTTTCTTATATTTCTATTTCTAGGAAGCAATACAGTTACACTTTCCAAGTGTTCAATATCCATTTTCAATCAATGGATCCAAACTCTATGGAATATGAGTTTGGTATTCTGTGACCAGGATCCACTTGCACTATTCTAAGAACTCTTTGATGTAACTATACCTAAGTCATCAAAAGACTCAACCACATTTTTCAATAATCTATGGCATTTGTATCTTGTTCATAGTGGATTTGACAAGATCAATCTCTACAAAGAGTTAATATGCCTACATCCACTGAAAGTAGTTCATCTCATTCGCAGATGGATGTACATTCAGGGGTGGATATGAGTTTTTCGTTGTATTCTTAAAATATAACTCTAGATTATACCTTATGCAAAGAAATTTGAAATGTTTGAAAAATTTCATAAATTTCTAGCAATGGTTAAAGATCTTGCGAACTGATAGGGGTGGAGAAATAGTTAGTAGATATGCAGTTTAAAGATTATTAAATTGTTTTTTGAATTATATCCAAACTTACCTCCCCAGAAATTTCGAGTTGCATATTGATGATTAGTTACTAGTCGTTGCCTAAATCCTTCTATGGTAATACAATTTCAGAATGATGTAATGGTTGTATACTTAATGTAAAACATTACTAGATTCATGGATGACCTAATCAAAATCTTAAGAAAAGCTAGAACTGTTAACCATGGTTTGTTAGCTATTCTAAATGATTAGGGGTGGACCATCCCATTGTCAATAGATAAGAAAGTGTTTGATCAAACAAATACTACTTTTCTAAGATAATGACTAAGTCTGAAAACAAGTAGCAAATAAAGGAGATATTTTTCTTGATTCCAAAAGTGTTCTATCATCTTATTTAACATATGATGATCCCAATGCCTCTGTTGTCTTGTCACAACCGAAGAGGTCTATACCATTTAGTTTTCTTAGACATAATTCACGGTACCTGGTCGTAGTGAGAGAGTTTTTAGAAACTCACCTTCTTATGACTTAGGAGACACTAGTGATTAAAATTCATTGTGAGTTTAGACAAGTAATGGATTGTCAAGATAAGAAACTAAGAAGAAAAGCCAATAGAACTATGGTTTAATCCATTCACATGGAGTAACCTAAAGTTTTCTATTACAAGGACATAAAAGGAAATTTTCGTTTATAAGTCTATTCAATGGACTTAACAAACTTCCTGTTCCTAGTATTATAGGTTTGAGTTTATCTAAACGTATGGCTTGTGGTATACCTGGTTAATTACTTACTCTAATGCAAGCAACATACTTTAGTAAGATGCTGAAGCATTTTCTTTCTAATGGATATCTATAGAAGCTTCTCGATTTCTAGGCATAGATTTTATTTATCTAAGGAAAAGTCTCAACTATTCCAGAAAAGATAAAGCCATGAAAGAATTTCTTATATCAACAGTGAGAGGTCTCAGATATGCTTTAGTATGCCTTATGTTGCTATAATTTATAAACACTACGCAAGTATACGCAATCAAGTAGTAAATCTCACACAGGTGAGGTCGATCCCACAGGGAATTGGATTAAATACCATTAAACTATACTTATAATTCTATTCGGCAAATCGAAAACAATTATGATTTAAGAAAAGTAAAGTAATTAAGAAAACGCAAAACACAGTTAAAGTTTAAGCAATATGAGATGATAGGGAGGAGAATCTTGTTGTTGTTTACCCAAATCTTTAATGCTTAATTACCATAAATTGATTAGTTCGAATTATTTGGAATGGAGTAAGACGATTCGACTTTATCTAAGGAGTATTGACAAAGATCATCACTTGACTGATGATCCTCCCAAAAAAAAGATGATTTAAGAAAAGTGTGGCTATGTGAGGATGCTCGCTTGTTTCTTCTAATCTGAAATTCTATCGATAATGAGGTAATTAGTTCGATTAATCATTGTGAATTGGTTAAAGAACTAATGGATTACTTGGGGTTTTCGTATTCTGGCAAAGGCAACTTGTCTTGTATGTATGATGTTTGCAAAGCCTTTTATCGTGCGGAGAAACAAGATCAGTCTCTTATGAATGACTTTATGGCATTTAAAAAAACGTATGAAGAGCTTATTGTGTTACTGCAATTTACTCCTGGTGTGAAGGTGCAACAACGCCAACGAGAGAAGATGGCTATTATGAGTTTTCTTTTAGGACTCTCATCTGAATTTGACTCTGCGAAGTCACAGGTTCCTTCTGGTTTTGATGTCTCCTCTTTACAAGATGTGTTTACTTGTGTTCTTCGCACAAAAACTACCTCTTCAGCTCCTGTTAATAGCGCTTAAAGCAAAATGCACCTGATTTACGCCAATAACTCAATGCTAATCGAAAGCAAGAGGATCCAATCCAATTGTGAATCAATGAGTTGGAAGATAAGTTCAAGAGATACTAAGATGGGGAATATGTGAAACTGCAAGGTTATGACTCGGACGAGGAACCTGAGCCTTTCCATCCAGAGATTATGAACTTCAAATTTCCCCAAGGGTTCAAAAAACCCCACGTCTCGCCATACGATGGGACCTCAGATCCAGTTGCTCACCTCAAGGATTTCAATACCATAATGCGAGTCAGCAATGTCTCAAATAATTTACGTTGTATTTTATTCCCCACCTCACTGACTGGGGCAGCGAGTATTTGGTTCAACAAGTTTACCCATCACTCAATTACTTCTTGGGAACAATTGTTTAAGGATTTCAAGAAACAATTACAGGCAGCGAGAGATAGGCGACCTAAAGTGTCCTCCCGCGAGTCACTTAAGGCTTACCTGAGTCGCTTTAGTATTGCCACTACTAAAGTTAGAAACTTAAACGACAGTATCCAACTTACTGCTCTTCAAGAAAGGATCACTACTGACCTCTATATAGCTAGGGTAAGCTATGGGACGATTTGCAAGGTCGCCTAGTGAGGAACATCAACGAATTTAATGAAGGAGCTCAGGTATTCGTACAGAAAGAAGAAGCAAGGAACGAGATAAAATTGCTAAAGACTAGCTCGGGAAATAAACCCAACTCTGTTATAGCAAGCACTGTCTCAACAAAGGCTGACAATCCAGGTGGCTCCAACACCAAGAGAAAAGATGAGTCTAAGGATTTAGCCAAAAATAAGAAGAAACAAAAAAAGCACAACAAGTATGTGCCAATTTACACTATTTATACCGAGCTTAATGAAACTCAGGAAAATATTTTTCTCGTAAATGAGAATAGAGTTGCATTTTGCAAGCCTGAGCCAGTGAGACATGCGAGACAAAAAAAGGACGCAACAAAGTTTTGTAGATTTCACAAGGACATAGGACATAGAAACGGAAGAGTGTTGTCAGTTGAAAGACGAGATAGAAAGTTTTATCTCGCGTGGCTATTTTCAACAGTATGTGAGACGACAAGGTAATGGACAAAACCAGCCAAATTCGCCCAATAACCCAGGTAACCAAAGGTTAGAACCTCCTCCTGTAGAAGGAGAGGACATATTGGTCATCTTAGGAGGACTACATCTCGCTGGAGAAAGCAGTAATGCCCAGAAAAGATATGTCAAGGAAATAAAAATGAGCAATCAATCTTTGCTCCAGAATCATCTAAGAAAGCCAAGACTGAAGAACCTCTAATTGTATTTTTGGAGGAAGACACAAAGCACATGAGGTATCCACACGTCGACCCTCTCGTCATTACAATTCAACTTGCCAACAAAAGAATAAAAAGGGTGTTGGTGGATAATGGATGCTCAGTGAATATCCTATACAAGGATACACTGAAGAAAAAGGGATTGCAAAATACGAAGTTAAAACCTTATATGGTGAATTTGTGCGGATTTACCGGAGATAGTGTCGCCAGTCAGGGCATTATTCAACTCCCATTAACCGTAGGCGAGCCACCATTATCCACAACAGTGATGCAAGATTTTCTAGTTGTCGACCTACCATCGACCTATAACATACTGTTGGGTCGTCCTGCACTAATTGGACTAGGGGCAGTTAGTTTGATTAAACATCTATCTTTAAAATTTTAAACACCAGTAGGTGTAGTGCGAGGTGACCAACTGCTGGCTCGCGAATGCTATCGTATAGAATTACAAAATAGAAAGGCCAGCCATCAGTTAATTGTAGCCATAACAGAGGAAGGCGAGAAACAGGATGAGGATCTAGATCCTTGAATTCAAGATGAAAAGAACCAATTGAAACCAATCGAGGAATCGGAAGAAGTTGTTTTAGATCCAGAAAATCCCACTAATGTGTGTTTATGGGGAAAAATCTGGATGAAAAACTAAAATAGAAGTTGTTATACCCTAAATTCGGCTGGAACACACGTGTCAAGGTAAAGAGAATGTGAATCGGTGTCATATCTTTTTATGGAATAACTCATTAATTGCGTAAGTATCAGAGTATATTTGTAACACGCTGATTGTAAGGTCTTAGGGGGAGGAATCGATGTACGAACTAGTACTTAGTGTATAACAAGAAACCATATGTCGCTAAAGAAGAATAACAAGGCACCAGAGAAAAGTAATAAATACCCTAGCTTGCGATAAGCAAACTAAGACTATAAGTCGAATCGGCTCGAAGAACAAGAATGCGAGATGACCATCTCGCTACGAGGAAGCTCCCTATAAGTTCCATCCAACTAACAGGAGCGAGGCTCATGACCCTGGCAAGTCAGAAGATTTCCATATACCCGTAATCGACGTAAAACACATTAAGTCGACCTCGGAAAGAATGATGGTTCCAGCTCGCCAGCGGGATCACTACAATCAAGTTTTTGTCGAGACATCTCCAGATTCAACAATTAAAGACGTGTTTAATACACGATAATTCTGACCCAGTAAAAGCAGGAAAATCACAGCTAAATGATTTTCAAAATCATACACCGCATTTACATTTCATAATATGTAATCAGATCTCACGATTTAAGGGATAATGACTGTAATTACATTTTGGTCAGCCTTGTAATTAACTACCACTATGCAATTATAAATAGGGGCAAACAATCTCAAAAAAGGGGACGAAAAAACTCTTACGCAAGAGGCCCTGAAAAATACTCAGAAATCTGAATAAGATTGAGTTTTGGACTATTCAAAATTTTAACTGCAAAACCACGTAAAAAACCTAGTGTTCATATTTCTATAGCTTTTATTATCTCTATGTTGAATTATCATCGCGAGGCTCGAATTTGGTTAATGAAAATCTGCGTTAACAGTTTGGTGCTTTCATTGAGAGCCTCTGTGAAAAAGCTCAGAAAAGCCTTCCCTTCTTTTAAAGAAAAACCTTCTCCTTTGTGGCTGAAAATCAAGAGAATATTAACACCCCACATGAGGAAACTAACCATCGTTATGGAAAAGAGCCCATGGGCTCTTGTGTAGGAATTATTTTACGAGGATCTTAGATTTACTAACAAGTATGTTATGGAGCATCCTAAATATTAACTTCTAAAATGATATGAAATAAACACATATAAAGTATAAGAAACCTTACAGTGGTTGCAGGGGAATATAATGTCTCATTCCACTCAGATTTCTAACCCTTTTATCCTTTCTGTAGCAGAGTATCACCAAGATCTGAGCCCGAATGTCCTTCTCTTGAATCTGGATTCTTCACAGCCTTACACACTATGAATGAGATACCACTGGATGTGTGTGGGCACTCACTAACTCACTATAGGGCTTCAGTTTTTAGAAGAGAGGAAGAGAGAGAGAAGGTGGCAGCTAGGGTATAGGAAGAAGGCTTTGAGTTTTTCTCCGAAGGAATGAGATGCATCATCTTTTTTCTAAAGCCATCACTACCTATTTATAGTAAACCACTAGGGTTAGGTTAGATTTATTTGGCATTAAAATAATGAAAAAATAAATGGTAAATTGCACTATAAGTGGCCGGCCATGTATGGATAATGGCCCCACTTTGCAATTTTGCCATTTTGTCATTTTTCCATCTCATTTTCTCAAAAACGCCAATTTTCTAATTTAACCATTTAAATGCCAATTCTAATTATTTAATAACTAAAAATTAATTATTAAATAATATTGTTATTTAATATATTTATTAATTAAACTAACCAAAGTCTTTTAATTAACAAATGAACCCTAGAATCTCTTTCTTCACAATTAAGCCCTTGCTTAGTGAAAATTCATAAACTAGACATAGCTAATTTTAGAATTATAATTGATTAATCAAAATCAATTAAATGAGTCTTACAAGTAGTATTGTCTCAACTAGTATGGGGACCATGCGCCTATATATCTGAGCTTCCAATAAGCAGACCCAGAACTTACTAAGTAAATTCACTGACTTATTAATTCCCTGTTGCATCCACTCATAGAACTTGGAATTGCACTCTCAGTTATATAGAACGCTCTATATGTTCCACGATACAGATACGCTATCAATTATCCATTGTTATAATCCCAATAATCAATGATCCTCTATAGATGATTCACATTGTATAGGGATTAAATTACCGTTACACCCTTCAATGTATTTTATCCTTAAAACACTTAGTCACCTATAAATGATATTTCAGTGAACTAAACCTAATCACTGAAATGAGTACTCAACCATTTATCTCTATTTAGCCAAGCTCGAAGGAAATCATCATTTCACTTCTATGTGCTAGATAGAAGCTATAAATTCCATATCTATGTTTAGTGCTCCCACTCAATTGCACTACCATGTTCCCAAAATGTACGTATCACCTTGACCAAAACGTAGGCTTAACTAACAAATTAAAGAACATGTATAATACTCTTGAGATCGAACCTAACCATGTCAGGATTAAGACCATTTGATCTAGGATCAACTAGGTGATATTGAATTGAATAGATATTACGGTAAGTTTAACATATTTGATTCAAAATTCAATATTGGTCCCTTCTGCAGTAAGTTTAACATATTTGATTCAAAATTCAATATTGGTCCCTTCTGATGCATACTCCATGCATCCAACCCAAGCTTTACTTTAACCAATGCCCTGGAAAGAACATAGCACTTATCCAAGGTGCAAGTAAACTATGTTGTAGATTATCATATCAGTTAAACCCTCTGTGTACTGATAAATCTAGGAATATATATTTAATCACATAATCTTGATTACTTTCCACTGTGCTGACGACACAATAAACAAGAACATAAATGTGATAAGGGTTTGGATGAATTTATAAATCAAATAAACATATAAATGATAACATGAACCAAATGACACACAGAGTGATGAAAAATACTTCTGTTTCTTTATTGATATTTAAAAGATAACGATTACATTGAAATGGAGTTTTATTTAGACATAAAACCCAACATCTAGAAGATCTACCAATCCCCAGTCCAAGAGGACCACCCGCTCCAAGAGGGCCCAACCTAAGGATGGTCCCAGTGCTCAGACCACACATCCCCGGAGAACTCAACCCGACGTTGGTCCTAGTACACGGACAACGCGCTCGAGGAGAACTTAGAGTGGGAATGGTCAGAATCCGAGGACGAGGGATGAAGAGCCCAACCGTGGAGGTGCCCAATCTGTGAGAAAAACAGCTTATGAAACCGAAAGTCGCTGCCTGCGATGCCCTCTGGAAGAGGCGCAATGTCAAAACACTGAGTTAGAACGAGAGGCAGCCTCGGCCAAGAAGGCGCAGAGAACGAACGCTCAGAATCAACCTAAACTTGCAGTGAGAAGACCTTAAGGCAGACCCCGTGGCTCACAAACCAGTAGACAGGAAAAGGCCCGGGAAGAGCGAACCCGGGGAAAATGAGACACCCCCTGAGAATTAGGATGAGCAGCCAGAAGGGAGACAACTGGAAACTAATGAACGAGAAATCCCTCATGAAAATGAGGAGCATCTTGGAACTCAACCGGGAGAACGGAGATCACTTGTTAGGAATCACCAACGTTCTTCCCAAACCCATAGAGCGAGGACTCGTACGTACCCTGATGGGGGAAATACGACAAACCGCTCTCAGGAGGAAAGAACAGAGCGTGAAGAGGTAGTTGTGACTTCGAGGCGATCTAAAACTCATAGTCGATCAACTCGAAGAGAAGAAAGTACTCAAGGAGCTAATGATCGGAAGGGTATGGGAACGAGTAGATCCGCGAGCCACTTAAGAGCAAAATCTATAAGTAGGATGCAGTCAATGAGTAAGACGATATCTGCCAGCAATTATTCCCAATCAGATCTGCGAGAGCACTTGACTCGGAAGAAACCTGACTTTCGCTAACAGCTTGGTCCAAAGTAAGAGGATCCAATCATATTGCGGATAAACGAGTTGGAGGACAAGTTCAGGAGATATCAAGTGGGGGAAATAGGGAAATCATCTGGATACGACTCTGACGAGGAGCTAGAGCCGTATCACCCAAGTATTATGAATACCCCTTTTCCTTCAGGATACAAAAACCCACATGTCTCGTCCTATGACGGAACCATAGATCTGGTCTCGCATTTGAATCACTTTAGCACGATAATGCGAGTGAGTAACGTGACGAACAACTTACGCTGTATTTTGTTTCCCAACTCACTTGTTGGAGCAGCGCGTAGCTGGTTTAACAAATTCACTCGTCATTCAATAATTTCCTGGGAGCAGCTGTCTAGGGATTTCAAGAAGCAGTTTCAAGCCGCTAGTGTTGGGTTTTGTGCCCTAAATAAAACCCATTTCAATATAATCAGATTTACTTATTAATAAAGATCAGAAATAACATTTTTATGTTGCATGGTTCACATAATTTATTTCATGATTATATATATAATGTATGAATTCTATTTAAGTCCAGAACATATGAATTTGTTAATGATTATAGTGTTGCCAGCACAGTGGAATATAATCTTAATTATATGTTCGAAAGTTTATTCCCTGATTTGTCAAAACACTGGATTTAGTCTAACATGGCATAATCAGCGATAGGTATTCTTACACCTTGGAAAAGTGTTATGTCCTTTCTAGGACATTGACAAAGTTTACCAGTATCGGATGTATGGAGTATACATCGGAAGGGACCGATATTGAACTATGATTAGATATATTAAAACTTACCGTACTATCTATTCAATTCAATATCACCTGTTGATCCTAGATCAAATGATCTTAATCCTGATATGGTTAGGTTCGATCTCAAGAGTACTATACATGTTCTTTCATTTGTTAGTTAGGCCTACTTTTGGGTCAGGGTGATACGTACATTTTGGGAACATGATAGTATAATTGAGTGGGAGCGCTACCATAAATATGGAGTCTATAACTTCTATAGAAATTTAGAAGTAAAACGATGATATCGTTTGAGCTTGGCTAAACAGAGATAAATGGTGGAGATCTCATTTCAGTTTGCTGAAATATCATTTATACGGAGCTAAGTGTTTTAAGGATAAAATACATTGAAGGTGTAACGGTAACTTAGTGCCTTTTCAATGTAGATCATCTATTAGAGGGTCATTGATCACATTAGGGTTATAACAATGGATAACTAATGACGTATCTATATCATGGAACATATAGAGCGTTCTATATGACCAAGAGTGCAATTCCAAGTTCTAAGAGTGGATTCAATAAGGAATTAATAAGTTAGGGAATTTACTTGGTAAATTCGGTTCGACTTATTGGAAGTTCGGTTATGTAGACCCATGGTCCCCATACTAGTTGAGACCATACTTCTTGTAAGACTCAGTTAATTGATTTTAATTAATCAATTAAAATTCTAAAGTTAGACTATGTCTACTTTATGAATTTTCACTAAGCAAGGGCAAAATTGTAAAGAAAAGAGATTCCAGGTTTATTTATTAATTAAGAGACTTTACATGTCTAAATTAATAAATATATTAAATGGAAATATTATTTAATAATTATTTTTAAGTTATTATATAATTAGAATTGGCATTTAATGGTTAAATTAGAAAATTGACATTTTTGAGAAAATGGGAATGAGAAATAACAAAATGGGAAAGTTGCAAAGTGTGGCCCAATTTCCTTATATGGGCCGCCCACTATGCATAGGCTTTTACCATTTTATTTTTCCATTATTTTAATGCCACACAATTCTAACTTAAACCTAGAGGGCATTCTATAAATAGAAAGTGCTGGCTTCAGGAAACTATGCACTTGCATCTCATTCCTTCAGAGCAAACTTTCTACACGCCACTTTCTCTCTCTTTTCCTCTCTAAAATTTCGAAATTCCCTTGAGTGATAGAGTAGTGCCCACACACATCAAGTGGTACCTCAATCATAGTATGTAAGACTGTGGAAAATCAGCATCAAAGAAAGAGAGAAGGAGATCCAGATTTAGATCTTGATAATGCTCATCTACAGAAAGGAATCAAGGGCTAGATATCTGAATGGAAGGAGTCATTATATTCCGCTGCACCTAATGTAAGGTTTTCTTAAACTCTTATGTGTTTATTTCATTGTTTTAGAATTCATATTAGGGTGTTAATCAAACATACTTGGTAGTAAATCTAGATCCTAGTAAAATATTTTCAACAACTGGCACCAGAACCATGGTAATGATTTACTTTCATGAAATATGAATTAAAACGATGATATGTGTTGATTTGGATGGTTTCATGTTGATCTATGTGTTGTATTGATGATTGATTGATGTTTGTGAAATTCTGGGAAAAATAATTTAATCTTCATTTCTGGAATTATTTTTATTGGATAGTATGGAAAAAATTAAGAAATTCACTTTTTTACAGAACTCAATTTCGTTTTTATTTGAATTAGTTATGATTTTTTGAAGTTTTGAAAAAATCGGGGGTGGTGACACACCCTTGTGCGCGTGGCTGGCTGCTGGCAGCACCCTTTGTGCGCCCAAGCAGCCCCTTGCGTCCAAGGATGTGCTTTGCATACCGTCCGTACAACTCAAATTTTTTTTCGTTTTTCTTCGATTTTTCATGCTATTTCATGGAATTAACTTTCGATTTTTTGTGTAGTTTTATTTCATATTTCAAATCTAATTATGAGAAATAAATTAATTTGATTTTTTAAAATCAATTTTAGATATTAGTGTAATTTGATTTTGAAAATAGGTAAAAATCAATTTTTGCTTACCTCTTTTTTTTTTAAAAAAAAAAAAATTGACTATTTTATCTTAATTTTAAATCTAAGGTCAGATATTAAATTCCTTTTATAAAAAATATTATATTTAAAGTAATTTGACCTTATTTAGATTTAAAATAAGATTACTATAATCATGGTATTTTAAAAGGAAATAAGATATTTTTGCTAACTTTTAAATTTTGTTATTTTTACTTATATGTATTTATCATTTTATTTTATTGAATATTTAATTTATAAAATAACATGAAATTTAAAAGGTGGTTAGCAATTTTTTTGAAATGATATTTAGGTTAGTAGAAACATAATTTTTCAAAAATTGTAGGTTTAATTTAAATATTATTTTATTTTACTTAAAACTGAAAATATTTTTTTTTATTTATTTATTATTTTCGAAATTAATATTTTAAATTAAATAAATCCTACATCCAACTATCAAATCTAACTTGTTGCAGGAGTATGTGTTTTAGATTGTTTGTAAGTTTTTCTAAAACTTATTATTGCTTGATCTAAATTGCCATGGTTAACTTGTTGACAGATCTAATGATCTGATTTTAACCCATGGTTCAATTGTCAATAGGTCAAGTAAATAATTTGTAACAGGTAAATTTTACATTCTTCTTTCATCTGTGTATGACCTAGTAACATGATAGGATCCATCTAAATCTGTATGCCTGTGTGAGCCTATATGTTTATTTTATAATAGATGCATATAGGTTGTTGCTAAATAAAATATCACACCCTGATAGATTTTATTTAGGTCCATTTAGTATTTTGGCCTATTCAATTAATAATAGTTGTTCATTTTAAAGTTAAATTCCTCTCTTTTGGACCTTGTGTGAGAGTTGGGGGTCAATAGAAGTGGGTACGACATACTGAACCCAGCTCCCCCACACATGAACTACCCCAATTGTGAAGGCTCATTTGCCTTATTTAAGTAATCGTATTAGGTTAATTATATTAGTCTAACCTAATTAAAATTGAACTAGCAACATAATGAACTTTTAAAATATATGAAATTTATTTTTCATTTAATATTTTAAAGTTAATTTTAGAAAAACACTTAGTTAATGATATATATTCTAGATAGTTATTTCTATACTAGTTATTTCTAATATTAAAATAGGAAAATATCATTGATTGTGAAATTAATTGTTTAATAATTAATTTTGGTACAATCTAAGTTTAGAAAATTTTCCTAGTATTAAACTAGAATTAATAATTAAGTTTCCTCTATACTTAATTATTTATTTCTTGAATATAATACATTTAATTAAATTAAAAATTTCAATATCTAAGTTGTTTTTCATCATGATACTTAAATATTGTTATTTTCATGTTATTTAATTAAAGTTGAAAATTATCTTAAGTTTAGAATCTTATTTCAGAATAACTTAAATCTGAATAATTTTCAAAATATATTTTATTTTATTTTATTAATCTTTATCCCACAATTTCGAAATTGTATTTCTTTAATGCAGAAATTTCGAATTTTACTTGAAAAATAGATTAAAGTTGAAAATTATTTATTTTAATTTTGGATCAACTTAAATCAATAATTTTTTCATATAATGATTAATTAAAATAAATAAACTAAAATATATTATAATTAGAAATTAAATTAATTAGTCAATGAAAGTCTAGATAGATATTATCTGTTTTGCTTGAAGTTTTTTTTTTCTAGTGATATTTAATTAAATAGAAAATTAATATTTAAGTTGATTCTTAATCATGATACTTAAATATTTGAAATTATTCTTAAATATTTAATTAAAAAGGAAAATTATATTTTTGTTGTAAATTAATTTTTATTAATTTTGGGCCAACATAAACTTAAGATAATTTTTCCAGGATTTATTTTTATTTTATTTTAAAGTATTTTCAAAAATAGTATTCTTATATACTTCAATTTTTCGAAATGCAATATATATTTATAGAAAGTTAAATTTGAGTTGTAAATTAATTTAAATTAATTTTGAAACAACTTAAATTGAATAATTTTCTAAATATTTATTGGAAATTATCACTAAGATGGAAATAATTCACGTTATTTTCATATCCATCTAAGTATAACTTATAAATATTAAATTAAAATTTATATTTAAAATTTTTCTTTCTAAATTAGAAATTTTAATTAAATAAATATATATTTAAAATAAATTGATTAAAATAAATATTAGAAGAAAATACACTTTAAATAATGAGCTTTATTATTAAGACATTCGATCTCCATTGTTGGTTTTACATAGCTTTTGTTTTAGTGAGTAATCCTCCCTAATGGAGGAACGTTCATTAGCAAGTTAGCACCGTTTAATCTCGAAAGATAAGTATATTTGTAAGTGTTTTATATGGTATTGATCACCCTAATGGTGGCGACTGTATTTGACTTACAAAATATGAAACAATGGTGGAAGCTCATAAGATAGAATAGCCTTGACTCTCGCCTAAACGGGACAACGCTGGATTCCAATCTTGATCGAATAAAAGGTTGCTAGAATGATTATCATTTTAGATGAGCTGACAACTCTATTCAATGGATGGTATCACTGACTCTCGCCTAAACCGGACACTGATCAGTTTGTTGAAGACCTTAAAAATTATTTAGGATTGTATGTTTTAGTATTTTCACTTGTCATTCCAACTTGCTCTATGTGATTAATAATTTCTGAATTGTGTATGAATTTATATTGAACCGTGTTATTTTCTGCTAGTAAATTGTAGTTTAATTTTTAATCTTCATTGTTGGTCTAACTTGGTTTGATTTTCTAATGAGATAAATCCCTAATGGATTTTCACCATTAGACTAACATAATAGTGTTAGATCTCGAAAGATAAGTATTGTAAATACAACATCTAGCTGTTCATCAATTGATGACACCTTAGACTAGTATTTACAATATGAAACAAGAAGATTGTATAAATAAGATTACTTTGACTCTCGCTAATCGGAGCATCGTTGGATTCTTATTTAAAACGAAATTATCCTAATTCCTCTTAGCTTATTTATTTCGAATTAGCTCAATGACATATCATTGGATGAATGGTCTATAAATCATATAAAGTCATTCTATATTTTCTCTTAAGAAATTAAATGACGAATATGATTATATTCCCGAAATTCTATCCCGAAATGATATAAATTCTCGATCTTAAAATCTCTCACTTGTATAGGCAAATCAACTTAGAGTTAGATTAGTAGTGGTGGTCCAAGAAAGAATTACTAATTATACAGTTACACTTTCACAAGTGTTTAATAACCATTTTCTTTCAATGGACTCAAACTGTATGAGTTTAGTATTCTGTGACCAGAATCTACTTGCACTATTCTAAGAACTCTTTGATGTAACGAAACCTAAATCATCAAAAGACTATAACCATATTTTATAAATCTATGGCATTTGTATCTTGTTCATAGTGGTTTTGACAAGATCATTCTCTGCAAAGAGTTAGTATGCCTATATCCACTGAAAGTAAGTTCATCTCATTCGTAGATGGATGTACATTCAGGGGTGGATATGAGTTTTTGTTGTATTCTTAAAACGATCACTCTAGATTTTACCTTATGCAAAAGAAATTTGAAATGTTTGAAAAATTTCATGAATTTCTAGCAATGGTGAAACCCATCAATGTAAGTGGTTAAAGATCTTGCGAACTGATAGGGGTGGAGAAAAAGTTAGTAGATATGCAGTTCAAAGATCATTAATTTGATTTTTGAATTATATCCAAACTTACCTCCTCAGAAATTCAATTTGCAAATTGATAATTAGTTTCTAGTCGTTGCCTAAATCCTACTATGGTAATATAATTTCAGAATGATGCAATGGTTGTATACTTAATGTAAATCATTACTAGATTCATGGATGATCTAATCGAAATCTTAAGAAAAGCTAGAACTGTTAACCATGATTTGCATGTTTGTTAGCTATTCTAAGTGATTAGGGGTGGACCATCCCATAGTCATTAGATAAGAAAGTGTTTATTTAAACAAATACTACTTTTCTAAGAGAATGACTAAGTCTGAAAAATAAAGTAGAAAATAAAGGAGATATTTTTTTCTTGATTCTATAAGTGTTCTATCATCTTATTCGTTACAAGATGATCCCACTGCCTCTGGTGTCTTAACGCAACCGAAGAGGTCAATACCATTTAGTTTTCTTAGACATAATTCACGGTACCTTGTCGTAGTGGGAGAGTTTCTAGGAACTCACTCTTCTTATGACTTGGAAGACACTAGTGATTAAAATCCATTGTAAGTTTAAACAAGTAATGGATTGTCAAGATAAGAAACTAAGAAGAAAGCCAAGAGAACTATGGTTTAATCCATTCACATGGAGTAACCTAAAGTTTTCTATTACGAGGACATAAAAGGAAATTTTCGTTAATAAGTCTATTCAATGGACTTAACAAAACTTCCTGTTCCTAGTATTATAGGTTTGAGTTTATCTAAACATATGGCTTGTGGTATACCTGGTAATTACTTATTCTAATGCAAACAACTTACTTTAGTAAGATGCTGAAGCTTTTTCTTTCCAATGGAAATCTATAGAAGCTTCACAACTTCCAAGCATAGATTTTATTTATGTAAGGAAAAGTCTCAACTATTTCAGAAAAGATAAAGCCATGAAACAATTTCTTAAATCAACAGTGAGAGGTCTCAGATATGCTTTAGTATGCCTTAGGCCAGACACCTGCTGTTGAGTGGGAGTAACGAGTAGGTATCAGATTAATCCAGGAGAAGAACATTGGAAGACAATCAAGTAAATTTTAAGATTAAGGAGAGGAACTATATGTTAGTCAATAAGGGTGTGTTTAAAACTCTTAGACTACACCACATCAGATTTCGAGACTTGCCTTTGTGCTAGAAAGTCTGCTGATAAGATGGTGATTACTCTAAGGGTGGAGTAGTAATTTTGGAGAATTGTAAAAACCTATCTGAAATCTCTTAGTCTACCAGAGAGAAACTGAATGTTAAAGTTGCAGGAAAGGTACTTATTCAGTCTAAGGAAAGTTCTATACAATTATGGCACCGTTTTAACTTGTCTTAACTACTAGTGTTATTTCCTGAATAACCAAAAGTAGTTGCCAAAGGTATAGAATCCAGTATCCCAAAAGAGTAGACATATAGAGAGGAATTTCACAATATCAAGAATTTTATGATTAAGGAATAGTAATGGTAGAGAAAAGGTTGTGTTTAATTCAACCTGTCAGATCCTATTACAAAGAGTTTACTACTAATACACTTGATTTGTACATCAAGGTGTTGAGATTATTTAAAATGCACATTTTATTTTATATTAGTGCAAGTGGGAGTTTGTTGGGTTTTGTGCCCTAAATAAAACCCATTTCAATATAATCAGATTTACTTATTAATAAAGATCAGAATTAACATTTTTATGTTGCATGGTTCACATGATTTATTTCATGATTATATATATAATGTATGAATTCTATTTAAGTCCTGAACATATGAATTTGTTAATGATTATAGTGTTTTCACCACAGTGCAATATAATCTTAATTATATGTTCGAAAGTTTATTCCCTGATTTGTCAGAACACTGAATTTAGTCTGACATGGTATAATCAGTGATAGGTATTCTTACACCTTGGAAAAGTGTTATGTCCTTTCCAGGACATTGGCAAAGTTTACCAGTATCGGATGTATGGAGTATACATCGGAAGGGACCGATATTGAACTTTGATTAGATATATTAAAACTTACCGTAATATTTATTTAATTCAATATCACCTTTTGATCCTAGATCAAATGATCTTAATCCTGATATGGTTAGGTTCGATTTCAAGAGTACTATACATGTTCTTTGATTTGTTAGTTAAGCCTACTTTTGCGTCAGGGTGATATTTACATTTTGGGAACATGATAGTATAATTGAGTGGGAGTGCTACCATAAATATGGAGTCTATAACTTCTATATGAATTTAGAAGTGAAACGAAGATATCCTTCGAGCTTGGCTAAACAGAGATAACTGGTGGAGATCTCATTTCACTTGCTGAAATATCATTTATACGGAGCTAAGTGTTTTAAGGATAAAATACATTGAAGGTGTAACGGTAACTTAGTGCCTTTTCCATGTAGATCTGTTGGAGTTTATGCCCTAAATAAAACTCATTTTAATATAATCAGATTTACTTATTAATATAGATCAGAAATAACATTTAATGTTGCATGGTTCACATGATTTACTTCATGATTATATGTACATAATGTATGAATTCATCTGAAACCCTTTTCACATACTTGATCCTGTTTATTGTGTTGTCAACATATTGGAAAGTAAACATAACTATGTGAATAAAGTTTCCTAGATTTATCAGACACAGGGTTTTACTGATATGATAATCTACAACAGAGTTTACTTGCATTTGGAGAAATGCTATGTTCTTTCCAGAGCATTGGTTAAAGTAAAGCTCAGGTGGGATGCATGGAGTATGCATCGGAAGGGACCGATATTGAACTTTGACTTAGATTTATTAAACTTACCGTAATATCTATTCAAGTCAATATCGCCTAGTTGATCCTAGATCAAATGATCTTAATCCTGTTATGATTAGGCTCAATCTCAAGAGGCTATTCGTGTTCTTTGATTTGTTAGTTAAGCCTACTTTTAGGTCAGGGTGATACGTATATTTTGGGAACACGGTAGTGCAATTGAGTGGGAGCGCTAACATAAACATGGAATCTATAGCTTCTATCTGGCGAATAGTAAGTAAAGGATGATCTCCTTCGAGCTTGACCAAACAAAAATAAATGGTGGAGATCTCATTTAACATAAGCTGAAATATCATTTATACGGGGTTAAGTGTTTTAAGGATTAAATACATTGTAGGGTGTAACGGTAATATAATCCCTTTACAGTGTAGATCATTCATATAGAGGATCATTGATCAAATTAGGATTATAACAATGGATAACTAATGATGTGTCTAGATGGTGGAACATATAGAGCATTCTATATACTGAGAGTGCAATTCTAAGTTCTATGCGTGGATTCAACGAAGAATTAATAAGTCAGTGAATTTAGGTTATAAATTCTTGATTTGTTTATTGGAAGCTTGGTTATATAGACCCATGGTCCCCCCACTAGTTGAGATAATATTGCTTGTATGACTCATATAATTGGTTTTGATTAATCAATTATAATTCTCAATTTAGACTATGTCTATTTGTGAATTTTTCACTAAGTAAGGGAGAAATTGTAAAGAAAGAGTTTTAGGGGTATATTTGTTAATTATGATACTTTGTGTGGTTCAATTAATAAATATGATAAATGACAATATTATTTAATAATTATTTATAGTTATTAAATAGTTAGAATTGGCGTTTAAATGGTTGAATTAGAAAATTGGCGTTTTTGAGAAAATCAGATTGAGAAAAGATAAAATTGCAAAATTGCAAAAAGTGAGGCCCAAGTCCACATTGCATGGCCGACCACTTTTGTAGGGTTTTACCTCTGATATTTTCATTATTTTAATGTGTAAAGACCGCTTAGTTTAATTTGGAAATTAGCAGTTAATTATGATTAATTATGAAAATTATTTATAGCTATTTAAATAATTTATTATACTGTTATTTATTGAATTCAGAAATGCATTGCTATGTCATTCAGTAGTTTTCATATTTTGCATTTCCGGTGCCCGGTATTTTGGAACTCGGTGTTTGGCTCAATAGAAATCACAACTTAGTATGTTAGTAGTTTGGGACGGTTTATTAGACATTGGGAATGTCGGGAATGGCCGGGAATTTAGAATTTCCCAAAAATACCCCTTTAGTGTTATTTATGTGGTTTTAGTGTGGAGGGGCAAAATGGTCTTTTTGCCCCATTAGTATTTTGTCTTTTAGTGTGTTTATTATTGAAAAATAAGTGTTAATTGATATTAAATGTTGGCTGAAATGAGGTTATATGTTATGTGGATTTTATTTCATTTTTATCAAAAAAAAATTACAAGTTAGAAAAAAATAGAAAATTTTCTAGAGAAACTCTCTCTTTTCCCTCTCTCTTTTCGGCTGGTTGCATGGGACTCTAGGGCTGGGATTTTCATCAATTTTCAAGCTAGATTCAACATAAATTTGTGAACTCTTGATTGTGGTAGGTGTTTCTTAATTTTCTTCCTTTATTTTCTTGGAAAAATATGATGAAAATAGTTGATGCATGCATATTGTTGGATATTGTTGTTGCTGTGAATTGGTTGTTGTTGTCTGAGATTTGAGCTTGTTAGATTAAGGTTAATTGAGTTGTTTTTGAAGCATGAATCTTAGGTTGAGCAAAGCTATGTTTTTCTATGCAAAATACATGATTTTTGAAGGAAATGTTGTGAATCTGTTGCTGTGTTGTTGTTAATGTTTTTAATTGTTTCCAGAGGCTTAGTTATGCTTGTTTAAGTAGATTCAAGCTAGTTTGAATGCATGTTAGGTGATTTTACTCAAGTTTGAGTTTAGAACTCAAAGCTTGAGCTTTAATGGCACTTTTTGCTATGGTGCAATCTGGGTGGTTTTGGTGCCTTAGAAATGTTCTTTGGGTCATATGGAATAGGTCTGGAAGGTTTGAATTGATTTGGAGTTGAATTGTGCAAGTTATGAATTTTTATGTTTGCTACCTGCGAGGAACCGGAATTCCGGTTGTGCATCCGGAATTCCGGATGAGGGTCCAGTAATTCCCAAAACCGGAATTCCAGTTGCAGAACCGGTCTACCGGTTGGGGAATTTTCAGAAACCCTAGATTTCCTCGATTTTATGTTTTAGGGGGTATTGCCATGTTTTTTTATATCGATAGGGAAACTTTTAGTTCCTAGTTTAAGTCCCCGGGAAGTGATTTAGCGTGTCACTCATAGTGTTGTGATTTTTATGGTTTAGGAGCCTGTAATCCGCCGCGCAGTTAAAGTTCCAGTCAGGTTGACCGGCACACCTGAATTCGAAATCCAGGTAAGATTAGTATAACAGTATGCATATGTAGATTACATGTTTAGCATGTATGTAGGAAGCCTGTTAGATTACATTAGTTATGTATGTTGGCTTCGAACCATCCAACCCTGTCACGTCGGTACAGGCTGGAGTATGACCAGCAGCCGGAGTATGACCGGTTCGACCGATCAGGCTGACACTTGGTTGGTGGTTCCGTACTATTGACGTATCCCGTAGGTACAGCCGGAGTATGACCAGAAATGAGTATGACCGGCTCGACCGATCAGTGGATATAGTAACACGTCGGTAAGACAGCCGGAGTATGACCAAGAATCGAGTATGACCGGTTCGACCGATCAGGCTGTTACGTGTCAATAGTACCGTCCCTATGAACGTTCAGAACTTAGTACCGTGTTGGACACGGCAATAGTGGCTCAGTACCGTGTTGGACACGGCAGTAGCGGGACTCAGTATCGTGTTGGACACGACAGTTAGGGTTATGATCAGGGGTATGGGCGTCTGATCATGACCGGGATTATGTATGAATATTATTATGCTTTTCTTACTGAGTCTGTCGACTCACAGTTCTACGTTTATGTGAAGGTAAAGGCAAGGCTAAAGCTGATGGACCGTGAGCGAGCTTATGAAGGTTGTACATGTCGGGGCGGTTAGGCCTGGAGAGTACGATCATCGGGACAGCGAGGCTGATTTTGTAACTAGTCGCTAGGCGACAATTATTTTGTATAAACAGTTAAACCTTTTTGTAAATGGTTTTGTAATCGGGATCCCGAGTCTTTTGTAATATTATTTTATAAGTTTAATTAAAAAGCAAAAATTTTAATTAATCACGTTTTCCATAAACCTCGTTGATTAGCAACGAGCTGCACAGCATGTTTAAAAATCACGTAATATGCCTATGATAAGCCTTTATTGCTTTAGTAGTTTATTTTATTCAGAGCCGCCAGGTTGTCTTTCGAAGATCGTCACGACATGTACAATCATCATCAGCAGTTAGCTCGTTTCACGGTTCAGTAAGCCTTTATTGCTTTAGTAGTTTATTTTATTCAGTTATGAAAAAGAAAAGCCTGTTAGGAAGCATGTTAGTAGCCTGATAGTAGAATAGGCGCATGTTTCGTTTTCAATTTCCAAATTAAGCGGCATTAGTAAGCTCTTCTTGAATACGACCTGATATGCCAACTCTTGGTTTCGCAGGCGGTTCTAACTAGATGGACGCCAGGCGGACTACCAGGAGTCAGGGCAACTCAGTGGGGTCGAACCAAGGACAAGGAGCTCAGTTTGCCCCGCCAGTTAGGGGCCGAGGTAGAGGTCCCCGAGGCAGGGCTCGTGGCCGGGGTGATGAGAACCCGCCACAGGCTGCCCAGGCTCCCCCAGCCGATTAGGGAGCCCAGAATTGGGAGGTTCGGTTTGCGGAAATGCAAGCGCGGATAGAAGAACAAGACCTCGAGATTCAGAGGTTGAGACAGCAGGGTGCTCGTGCAGTTCCAGGTTCGTAGTTCCAAAGGGCACCGCCCCTCGCCGCCTGTGCCGAGATAGTGGTGGCGGCCAATAGATTGGAACCTTTGTACGAGCGGTTCCGGAAGCAAGCACCTCTGGTTTTCTTGGGAGGTCCAGACGTAATGAAAGCCGAGCAGTGGCTGACGGTGATTACCAAGATCCTGAACTTCATGGGTGTCACCGGTAATGACAGAGTGGCACATTTATTATAGATGCATATAGGTTGTTGTTGCTAAATAAAATATCATAGTTCTTGATAGATTTTATTTAGGCTCATTTAGTTTTTGGGCCTATTCAATTAATAACAGTTGTTCATTTTAAGGTTAAATTCCTCTCTTTTGGGCCTTGTGTGAGAGTTGGGAGCCATAGTAGTGGGTACGACATATTGAACCCAGCACCCCCTCACATGAACTACCCCAATTGTGAAGGCCCATTTGCCTGATTTGAATAACTGTACTAGGTTAATTAAACTAGTTTAACCTAATAAAATTGATTAGCAACATAATTAATTTCATTTATTTTGAAATTAATTTAAGAAAAACATAGTTTAAAGAATTTTATTCTAAGTTAAACTATATGTATTTTCTTGTATTTAATTAAATATAGAATTATAACCATCTAGATTCTTTCCGAAGCTTAATTTAAATTTTTCATTAAATATTCCTATTTAAGTTGATATTTAGTTATCTCTAACTAATCAACTTAAATCTGAAGATCTTTTGAATTTAAAATTTCAAAATCAAGTTGAGGAATTTTATGTATTGGTTATTAAGATTCTTTAGATATTTTTTAAGTTGATATCTTTTCGAATATTAACTTAAAATAGAATATTTTCAAATTAAGTGGTTATAACTTAATTTTTTGATATTTAATTAAATTTAAATTTGAAAATATTTAAGTTCTAGATTTTTTCTAATACAACTTAAATTAGATATTTTTTTCAAATTTTGTGGAAAAGATACTTAGTCAAATAAGATATTTTCTAGATAGTTATTTCTAAACTACTTATTATTTCTAATATTAAATAGGAAAATATTATACATTGTGAAATTAATTATTTAAATAATTAATTTTGGTACAATTTATTTTAAGTATATTTTTCCTAGTATTAAACTAGAGATTAATAATTAAGCCTTCTCTACACTTAATTATTTATTTCTTGTATTTAATACATTTAATTAATTTGAAAATTAAATATCTAAGTTGATTTTCATCATGATACTTAAATATTTCTTTTTCATGACACTTAGTTAAATAGAAAATTATTTTTTGTTGAAATTTATTTTTTCAACTAAATTTAAATAATTTTCAAAATATATTTTTTTATTTTATTAATCATATTTCGAAATTGCATTTCTTAAATGCAGAAATTTCGAATTTTATTTGAAAAATAGATTAAAGTTGTAAATTATTTATTTTAATTTTGGACCAACTTGAATCAATGGTTTTTTCATTTAATGATTAATTAAAATAAATGAAGTAAAATATATTTAATTAGAAAATGAATTAATTAGTCCATGAAAATCTAGATAGATATTATCTGTTTTTGCTTGAAGTATTTTTCTAGTGTATTTAATTAAATAAAAATTAATATTTAAGTTGATTTTCATCATCATACTTAAATATTTGAAATTTTTCTTATATATTTAATTAAATAGGAAAATTATATTTTTTTTTTGTTGTAAATTAATTTTATTAATTAATTTTGGGCCAACATTAAATTAGAATAATTTTTCCAGGATTTATTTTTATTTTAACATGCATTTTCGAAAATTGTATTCTTAAATACTTTAATTTTTCGAAATGCAATATATATTTATAGAAAAGTAAATTTGAGTTGTAAATTAATTTTGTAACAACTTAAATTGAATATTTTTCTAAATATTTATTGGAAATTATTACTAAGATGGAAGAAATTCATGTTATTTTCATATCCATCTAAGTAAAATTTATAAATATTAAATTAAAATTTATATTTAGAATTCTTCATTCTAAATTGGAAATTTTAATTAAATAAATATATATTTAAAATAAATAGATAAAATAATGAGATTCAAAGAAAATACAACTCTCTTTAAATAATGAGCTTTATTATTAAGATATTCGATCTCCATTGTTTGTTTTACATCGCGTTTGTTTTAGTGAGTAATCCTCCCTAATGGAGGAACGTTCATTAGCAATTTCGCACCGTTTAATCTCGAAAGATAAGTGGTTTGTAAGTGTTTTATATGGTATGGATCACCCTAATGGTGGCGACCATATTTGACTTGCAAATTATGAAACAATGGTGGAAGCTAATAAGATAGAATTGCCTTGACTCTCGCCTAAACGGGACAACGTTGAAGTCCAATCTTGATCGAATAAAAGGTTGCTAGAATGTTTAACATTTTAGATGAGCTGACAACTCTATTCAATGGATGGTAGCTTTGACTCTCGCCTAAACGGGACACTGATATCAGTTTGTTGAAAACCTTGGAAATTATTTAGGATTGTATGTTTTAGTATTTTCACTTGTCATTCCTACTTGCTATATGTTTAATAATTTCTGAATTGTGTATGAATTTATATTGAACCATTTTATTTTTTGTTATTAAATTGTAGTTTAATTTCGAATCTTCATTGTTGGTCTAACTTGGTTTGTTTATCTAATGAGATAAATCCCTAATGGATTTTCACCATTAGACATACATAATAGTGTTAGATCTTGAAAGATAAATATTGTATATGCGACATCTAGCTGTTCATCAATTGATGACACCTTAGACTAGTATTTTTACGATATGAAACAAGAAGATTGTATAAATAAGATTACTTTGACTCTCGCTAATCGAAGCATCGTTGGATTCTTATTTATAAACGAAATTATCCTAACTCCTCTTAGCTTATTCATTTTGAATTACCTCAATAACATATCATTGGATGAATGGTCTATATATCATTTAATGTCATTATATTTTCTCTTAAGAAATTAAATGATGCATATGATTATAATCCCAAAATTCTATTCCCAATTGATATAAATCCTCAATCTTAGAAATCTCCTACTTGTATGGGCAAATCAGACTTAGAGTTAAATTAGTAGTGGTGGTCCAAGATAGAATTACTCATTAGATTTGGTATAAATTTAAGTCTTTGACTTTAATTTTAGATTCCAAACAGAAATTTTCTTATATTTCTAATTCCAGAATATAATACAGTTTCACTTTCTCAAGTGTTTAATATCCATCTTCTATTAATGGATTCAAACTGTATGGAATATGAGTTTAGTATTCTATGACCAGGATCCACTTGCACTATTCTAAGAACTCTTTGATGTAGCTAAATCTAAGTCATCAAAAAGACACAAGCACATTTTTATTAATCTATGGCATTTGTATCTTGTTCATAGTGGTTTTGACAAGATCAATCTCTTTAAAGAGTTAATATGCCTATATCCACTGAAAGTAGTTCATCTCATTCGCAAATGGATGTACATTCAGGGGTGGATATTATTTTTTCGTTGTATTCTTAAAACGATCACTCTAGATTATACCTTATGCAAAAAAATTTGAAAAATTTCATTAATTTCTAGCAATGGTAAAAACCATTAAGGTAAGTGGTTAAAGATCTTGCGAACTGATAGGGGTGGAGAAATAGTTAGTAGATATGCAGTTTAAAGATCATTAATTTGATTTTTGAATTATATCCAAACTTACCTCCCCAGAAATTTCGATTTGCATATTGATGATTAGTTACTAGTCGTTGCCTAAATCCTTCTATGGTAATACAATTTCAGAATGATGCAATGGTTGTATACTTAATGTAAATCATTACTAGATTCATGGATGACCTAATCAAAATCTTAAGAAAAGCTAGAACTGTTAACCATGGTTTGTTAGCTATTCTAAGTGATTAGGGGTGGACCATCCCATTGTCAATAGATAAGAAAGTGTTTGTTCAAACAAATACTACTTTCTAAGAAAATGACTAAGTCTGAAAATAAAGTAGCAAATAAAGGAGATATTTTTCTTGATTCCAAAAGTGTTCTATCATCTTATATGACATATGATGATCCCACTGGCTCTGTTGTCTTGTCACAACCGAAGAGGTCAATACCATTTAGTTTTCTTAGACATAATTCACGGTACCTTGTCGTAGTGGGAGAGTTTCTAGGAACTCACCTTCTTATGACTTGGAAGACACTAGTGATTAAAATCCATTGTGAGTTTAAACAAGTAATGGATTGTCAAGATAAGAAACTAAGAAGAAAAGCCAAGAGAACTATGGTTTAATCCATTCACATGGAGTAACCTAAATTTTTCTATTACAAGGACATAAAAGGAAATTTTAGTTAATAAGTCTATTCAATGTACTTAACAAAACTTCCTGTTCCTAGTATTATAGGTTTGAGTTTATCTAAACCTATGGCTTGTGGTATACCTGGCAATTACTTACTCTAATGCAAGCAACTTACTTTAGTAAGATGCTGAAGCATTTTCTTTCTAATGGCAATCTATAGAAGCTTCTCGACTTCTGGGTATAGATTTTATTTATCTAAGGAAAAGTCTCAACTATTCCAGAAAAGATAAAGTCATGAAAGAATTTCTTAAATCTACAGTGAGAGGTCTCAGATATGCTTTAGTATGCCTTAGACCAGACACCTGCTGTTGAGTGGGAGTAATGAGTAGGTATCAGATTAATACAGGAGAAGAACATTGGAAGACAATCAAGTAAATCTTAAGATTAAGAAGAGGAACTATATGTCAGTCTATAAGCGTGTGTTTAAAACTCTTAGACTACACCACATTAGATTTCTAGATTTGCCTTTGTGCTAGAAAATCTTTCTGATAATATGGTGATTACTCTGGGGGTGGAATAGTGATTTTGGAGAAGTGTAAAAACCTATCTGAAGTCTCTAGGTCTACCAGAAAGGGACTGAATGTTAAACTTGCAGGAAAGGTACTTATTCAGTCTAAGGAAAGTTCTATATATCTTTGGCACCATTCCAAATTGCCTAAACTACTAGTGTTATTTCCTGATTAACCAAAAGTAGTTGCCAAAGATATAGAATCCAGTATCCCAATAAGAGTAGACATATAGAGAGGAATTTCACATTATCAATGATTTTGTGATTAAAGGAAGAGTAATGGTGGAGAAAAGGTTGTGTTTAATTCAACCTTTCAGATCCTATTACGAGGAGTTTACTACTACTACACTTGATTTGTATATCAAGGTGTTGAGATTATTTGAAATGCACTTTTTATTTTATATTAGTCTAAGTGGGAGTTTGTTGGGTTTTATGCCCTAAATAAAACTCATTTCAATATAATCATATTTACTTTATAATATAGATCAGAAATAACATTTAATGTTGCATGGTTCACATGATTTATTTCATGATTATATGTACATAATGTATGAATTCATCTGAAACCCTTTTCACATACTTGATCCTGTTTATTGTGTTGTCAACATATTGGAAAGTAAACATCACTATGTGAATAAAGTTTCCTAGATTTATCAGACACAGGTTTTTACAGATATGATAATCTACAACAAGAGTTTACTTGCATTTGGAGAAATGCTATGTTATTTCCAGAGCCTTGGTTAAAGTAAAGCTCAGGTTGGATGCATGGAGTATGCATCGGAAGGGACCGATATTGAACTTTGACTTAGATTTATTAAACTTACCGTAATATCTATTCAAGTCAATATCGCCTAGTTGATCCTAGATCAAATGATCTTAATCCTGTTATGATTAGGCTCAATCTCAAGAGGCTAGTTGCTAGTTAAGCCTACTTTTAGGTCAGGGTGATACGTACATTTTGGGAACACGGTAGTGCAATTGAGTGGGAGCGCTAACATAAACATGAAATCTATAGCTTCTATCTGGCGAATAGTAAGTAAAGGATGATCTCCTTCGAGCTTGACCAAACGAAAATAAATAGCGGAGATCTCATTTCACATAAGCTAAAATATCATTTATACGGGGTTAAGTGTTTTAAGGATTAAATACATTGTAGGGTGTAACGGTAATATAATCCCTTTACAGTGTAGATCATTCATATAGAGGATCATTGATCAAATTAGGATTATAACAATGGATAACTAATGATGTGTCTATATGGTGGATCATATAGAGCATTCTATATACTGAGAGTGCAATTCTAAAGTCTATGTGTGGATTCAACGAAGAATTAATAAGTCAGTGAATTTAGGTTATAAATTCTTGATCTGCTTATTGGAAGCTCGGTTATATAGACCCATGGTCCCCCCACTAGTTGAGATAATATTGCTTGTAAGACTCATATAATTGGTTTTGATTAATCAATTATAATTCTCAATTTAGACTATGTCTATTTGTGAATTTTTCACTAAGTAAGGGTGAAATTGTAAAGAAAGAGTTTTAGGGGCATATTTGTTAATTATGATACTCTGTATGGTTCAATTAATAAATATGATAAATGAAAATATTATTTAATAATTATTTATAGTTATTAAATAGTTAGAATTGGCGTTTAAATGGTTGAATTAGAAAATTGGCGTTTTTGAGAAAATCAGATGCAGAAAAGATAAAATTGCAAAATTGCAAAAAGTGAGGCCCAAGTCCACATTGCATGGTCGGCCACTTTTGTAGGGTTTTTCCTCTGATATTTTCATTATTTTAATGCCAAATAATTCAAACCTAACCCTAGTGGAATGCTATAAATAGATACTGAAGGCTTCAGGAAATTTACACTAAAATTTCACACTTTTCATTAAGAAAAAAACTAAGCCTCTCTCTCTCTCCCTATCTTTGGCCGACCACTCCCTCTCTCTCTCTCTTCTTCCTCTTCAATTTCGAAATACTTAGTGTTAGAGTTGTGCCCACACACAGCAAGTGATACCTCAATCATAGTGAGGAAGATCGTGAACAAAGACTTTCAGCAAGAAGGAGTTTCAGCACTAAAGAATCAAAGAAAGAGATCCAGGTTCAGATATTGATAATGCTCTGCTACAGAAAGGAATCAAGGGCTAGATATCTGAACGGAAGGAGTCATTATATTCCGCTGCACCCAATGTAAGGTTTACTAAACTTTATATGTGTTTATTTCATCGTTTTAGAAAGTTCATATTTAGGGTGTTAATCAACATACTTGTGAGTAGATCTAAGATCCTGGTAAAATAATTTCCAACAAGATCATCTATTAGAGGGTCATTGATCACATTAGGATTATAACAATAGATAACTAATGACGTATCTATATCATGGAACATATAGAGCGTTCTATATGACTGAGAGTGCAATTCCAAGTTCAAAGAGTGGATTCAATAAGGAATTAATAAGTTAGGGAATTTAATTGGTAAATTCGGTTCGACTTATTGGAAGTTCGGTGATATAGACCCATGGTCCCCATACTAGTTGAGACCATACTGCTTGTAAGACTCAGTTAATTGATTTTAATTAATCAATTAAAATTCTAAAGTTAGACTATGTCTACTTTATGAATTTTCACTAAGCAAGGGCAAAATTGTAAAGAAAAGAGATTCTAGGTTTATTTATTAATTAAGAGACTTTACATGTCTAAATTAATAAATATATTAAATGGTAATATTATTTAATAATTATTTTTAAGTTATTAAATAATTAGAATTGGCATTTAATGGTTAAATTGGAAAATTGACATTTTTGAGAAAATGAGAATGATAAATAACAAAATGGGAAAGTTGCAAAGTGAGGCCCGATTTCCTTATATGGCCGCCCACTATGCAGAGGCTTTTACCATTTTATTTTTTCATTATTTTAATGCTAGACAATTCTAACCTAAACGTAGAGGGCATTCTATAAATAGAAAGTGTTGGCTTCAGGAAACTATGCACTTGCATCTCATTCCTTCAGAGCAAACTTTCTACACGCCAATTTCTCTCTCTTTTCCTTTCTACAATTTCGAAATTCCCTTGAGTCATAGAGTAGTGCCCACACACATCAAGTGGTACCTCAATCATAGTATGTAAGACTGTGGAAAATTAGCATCAAAGAAGGAGAGAAGGAGATCCAGATTCAGATCTTGATAATGCTCTGCTACAGAAAGGAATCCAGGGCTAGAGATCTGAATGGAAGGAGTCATTATATTCTGATGCACCCAATGTAAGGTTTTCTTAAAATCTTATGTGTTTATTTCATTGTTTTAGAATTCATATTAGGGTGTTAATCAAACATACTTGGTAGTAAATCTAGATCCTAGTAAAATATTTCCAACAGCTAGGGATAGGCGTTCTGAAGAGGCCTCGCTAACCAATATACAACAGCAACCTGACGAAACACTTAAGGCACACTTACGTCATTTTAGCACGACTGCCGCTAGGGTTAGAAACTTGGATGGCAGCACCCAACTTATAGCCCGGCGGGAATCTCCACTGATCCATTAATTGCCGAAGGCGAGTTGTGGGATGATGTGCAAGGACGTTCGGTAAGAAACATCACTGAGTTCAACAAGAGAGCTCAGGTGTTTGTTCGGAAGGAAGAAGCCCGAAAGGAAATGAACTTGTTGAAAATAGGCTCGGGAGGTAAACCCAGCAATGTCTCAACAGGGACTGCTTCCACGAGAATTGATAACTCAGGGGCTTCTGGTCTGAAAAGAAAGGACAGAATCAGGGAACCGTCGAAGGATAGAAAGAAACAAAAGAAGCATGACAAATACGTGCCAGTGTATACTATTTATACTGAGCTTAATAAAACTCGGAAAAATATTTACCTCGCACATGAGTAGTAGGTCGCCTTTGGCAAACCCGAGCCTATGAGGAATTCGAGGAGCAAAAGAGATCCTAACAAATATTGTAAATTTCATAAAGATATTGGGCATTCAACCGACGAATGTCGCCAATTGAAAGTTGAGATAGAGAGTCTTATCGCTCGAGGCCATTTTAAACTGTATGTGAGAAGACAAGGCCAGGGATACAGCAAGCCCCGTCAGCCTGATAACCCAAATAACTAGGGGTTACAACCTATTCCTGTGGAAGGAGAGGACATCTTGGTTATTTCAGAAGGACCGCAAATTGTAGGGAAAACAATAACGCTTAGAAGAGATACGTGAAGGAGATCCAGAACAAGCAGTCGGTCTTTGCCCCAGAACCTTCCAAGAAGGTGAAAATCGAGGAACCTCCCATTACATTCACAGAGGAAGACGAGAAGAACGTGAGATATCCTCACGTCGATTCGCTGGTCATAACTATTCGACTCGCCAATAAGAGGATCAAGAGAGTGTTAATAGACAATGGAAGCTCAGTAAATATCATTTATAAGGAGACTCTGAAGAAAATGGGGCTCGAAAAGGCTAAGTTAAGACCTTGTATGGTGAATCGGGGATAGCATCGCTAGCCTTGGCATGATCGAGCTCGCATTAACTGTAGGCGAGGCACCTTTAAATGCTACTGTTATGCAAGACTTCTTGGTTGTCGACTTGCCTTCGGCTTACAACATACTGTTGGGTCGTCCAACACTGATCGAGCTAGGGGCAGTCGGTTCGATCAAGCACCTATCTTTAAAGTTCTAAACAGCAGATTGTGTGGGAGTGGTGCGTGGCGACCAGATGCTGGCTCGCGATTGCTATCGCATAGAGTTGCAGCATAGATTGGTTGGTCATCAGCTGATGACGATCTTGGCAGGAGAAACGAGAAGAAAGATGAAGATCTTAATCCCCGAGTTCAAAATGAAAGAAACCTGCTAAAACCAATTAAAGAATTGGAGGAGGTTATTCTCGATCATGGAAGTCTCACCAAATGTGTATACATTGGGAAAAACCTAGACAAGCAGCTCAAATAGCAATTAGTGAGCTTTTTGAAGGGGAACTAAGATTAATTCGCCTGGAGTCATGGGGATATGATAGGGAACGACCCTAAGATTATCTGCCATCACTTAAATGTTGATCCAAACTACTTGGCGAATAGACAAAAAATGAGGCCCTTGGATTTCGAGAGGCAAGGGGCACTAAAACAGGAAGTTGACAAGTTGTTAGTCAACGATTTTATACGCGAGGATTTTATCCCTCATGGATAGCCAATCATGTTCTCGTCCCGAAACCTAACAAAACTTGGAGAACTTGATTGATTTCTCCGATCTGAATAAGGCATGCCCAAAGGACTGTTTTCCACTTCCCAAGATCGACCAATTAGTGGATGCAACTGCTGGGCACGAGCTTATGTCTTTTATGGACGCATATTCTGGATATAACCAAATAAAAATGTATGTCCCAGATCAAGAACATACAAGCTTCGTAACCAACATGGGACTCTATTGTTATAAAGTCATGTCGTTCGGACTGAAAAACGCTGTGGCAACGTATCAGCGACTAGTAAATGAAATGTTCGAAATCAAATAGGGCGAAACATGGAGGTTTACATCGACGATATGTTGGTAAAATTGATAAAGGGCAAGGATCATACCTCAGACCTTGCGAAATGCTTTAAAAGGTTAAAAAAGTATAACATAAAGCAAAACCCAAAAAAAGGTTCCTTTGGAGTCTCCTCGGGAAAGTTTTTGGGATTCATAGTTAACGCAAGAGGTATTGAGGAAAATCCTAAAAAAAATCAAGGCATTAATAGATATGCCATCCTCGATAAAGCCTAAGGAAGTACAGGCCCTGACAGGAAGAATGACGACACTTAACAGATTCATTTCAAAGTCAACTGATAAGTGTGTACCATTCTTCAATATATTGCGAGGCAACAAAAAGTTCGAGTGGACAAAAGAGTACGAAGAGGCCTTTCAGAGCATAAAAAGGCATCTCGCAACGCCTCTAGTTTTGGATAAATCAATAACTGGAGAGACATTGTTTCTTTATTTAGCCATCTCAGAATATGCGATTAGTGCAGCTATAGTGCGAGAAGAGGGTAAGCACCAACAACCTATTTACTACGTAAGTAAAAGGTTACTAGGGGAAGAATCCAGGTATCCCCCTCTAGAAAAACTTGCGTTATGCCTAGTCCATGCGTCTCGCAAACTACGACCATATTTCCAGGCTCACCCCGTAAAAGTGTTAACCGATCAGCCCTAGAGACAAGTTTTATCAAAACCAAATGCTTCTGGAAGATTGATAAAATGATCGATTGAATTGGGGCAGTTCGATATAACATACCATCCTCGAACATCTATCAAGGGTCAAGCTTTGGCTGACTTCTTGATAGAAGGTATAACTCTAGAAGAAATCCCACCTAATCAGCAAGATGTAGAAACTTGGAAGTTATATGTGGATGGCGCATACAACGAACAGGGTTCGGGTGCAGGGGTAATATTAATATCTCCAGGAGGCTTTAAGTTTCACTATGCTCTGAGATTCCAATTTGACGCATCAAATAACGAGGCTGGGTATGAAGCCTTGATTGCCGACTTAAAGATAGCAGAGGCCTTGAAAGTTAAAAATCTCATTTGTCGTAGTGATTTGCAGGTGATAGTGAACCAGGTCCTCGGGGAATACCAGGCCATAAGGCTTGAAAATGGCAAAGTATTTAGAGAAAGTTCAGAAGAACTTGGAAAGATTCGATTACTTTAAAATCGAACAAATTTCGAGAGAACAAAACTCCAACATCGATGCCTTAGCAAAATTGGCCTCGTAGAATGATCTGGATAAATTAAATTTGGTTCCGGTAGAACTTCTGAGCGAGCCAAATATAGGTGAAACTGAAGACGTCGAGATGATAGATAGCTCTCCAACATGGATGACGCCCATTATCAACTATTTACTCGACGGGCAGCTTCCAAATGACAAAAATGAGGCACGAAAACTTTTGTATACAATGCCTCGCTACACAATGATCGAAGGCAAACTATATAGAAGAGGGTATTCAATGCCCCTACTTCGGTGTGTTCCTCGCGTAGAAGTAAACAAAATCATTAAAGAAATTCATAAAGGCTTTTGTGGGGATCATGCAGATTGGCAAAGTCTGTTTAAAATATCATTAGACAAGGATATTACTGGCCAACAATCAATAAGGACAGACATGAGTTTGTCAAGAAATGTGATAAATGTCAGAGATTTTCACATATACCTCGCGTACCGCCAACCGAACTTAGAATGATGACCTTGCCCTACCCTTTTGCTATATGGGGGATTGACCTAATTGGGGCATTACCCACTTGGCGAGGAGGAGCTAGCAGTGGTAGCAGTCGATTTCTTCACTAAATGGACGGAGGTCGAGCCCCTCGTATCTATAACCTGCAAGAAAGTCCTTGACTTCGTCGCCAAGAACATTATCTGTAGGTTTGGAATTCCCATAAAGATAGTACCTGATAATGGAACCCAATTTTAATGATGACTTGTTCACTGAATTCTATGAGAGGAATAAAATTATCAAAAGCTTCTCGTCAGTATCCAGGCCTCAGGCAAATGGACAAGTGAAAGTCGTTAATAAAACCCTAAAGGATACAATGAAGAAGAAGTTAGACGCTGCCAAAGGCAGATGGGTTGACGAGCTACCTCAGGTACTCTGGGCCCACAAAACTACCGAGAAAACAGAATTTATTCTGATTTAATCAAAAAGTTTTTAATTAAACCCCACTTTTCATAAACTAATAGAATAGCTAGTAATAAGTTCATAAAAGCACACGCACGTGGCGTCCCTGCAGGTCGGGGCGTTACATTATATATCTATGTTAATCTAAATCAATAGACACTTATATTGAATTGTCTCAATACGACTCAAAATTTGTTTTCACAACTATTTGGAAATATGTCCTCTAGTAATTTAAAACATATTATGTTAAATCATACAAAGCACGATCTAACTTATCACCTCAAGAGTAAGGAACAATAATTAAATATGAAAAATATAATAATAACAGTACGGAAAATATAATATATAAATAAATGGGATCAAACAATAGTACTATCTCTTATACATAAATATATATAAATAAATATTTAAAAAGTCTTTGTTTATGTTATTGTTAATACATAAATAAATTACAACCAAACAAAAAATTATAATTATTTGAAAGTACTCTATATGTACCTTACTTAGAATAGTTTTTGATCTCTTCAGTTCATTCACTAATTATCATTGTATAACAATAAACAATACAAATAAAGCATGTCACTATTTTTGAAAAAAATTAGTCAACTTTTCCTAAATTATAAATAGCTAAGAAAATTTTAATGAATATATACCTTGATCACATACAACTCTTAATAAAAATTAAAATAAAGAAAAACAGACTTGTGCCTAAGTATTTGTAGCTGTAAAAATTTTCTTGATGATTTGTGAAATATAAAGAAAATTTGATATAATTTACAAATACATATAATAATGAAAACATAATGATGAGAATATGATTATTAATTATCTTATGTAACACTCTCCCATATTTTATGCAAGAAGGATTTAGTGTGTGAACTACCTTAATAACTCTAACTGTACTCCAACAAATAGTTTGATCCACCTCTCTATTCTTTAGCAAGAAAATACATTAGGAAGAAAATATCTAAATGTCCCATCTCATGGTCCAACTCTAAAATTAGTTTTAAATTCTGAATTTATTTTCATAATCTTCTCACAAAAATTACTTGAATAGAGAAAAGAAAAAAATAGCATGACAAATATACTATTACGAACTGCTGGAGAATTAAAATATATACCAATAATTTCCTTTTATTATATAAAAATCAGTATCAGTAAAGTAACAGGATTAAGAGAACATATACTACTAAGCGATGTGAGAAAGTTTAAAAATTACCTCATTAACGAATTCAACAGGGTTTGTTTCACTAAGATTTGGGAACCTAGTATTGGAGTGTGTAGGACCATTCCAATTAACTCCATTTGTGAATGAAAATATTAAGTTCATAACTTTAAAAAGATAGAAAATCATCTCTTTCAAATTTTAATATTTAAAGTACATATACAAAAACTTATTAAAGGGTACTCACCATGCTTAACAAAAATATGTTTGGATACTGTATAATAGGGAATAAACTTTTATGTCGTTTGGTTGGAGGAAATAAAAATATAGAAATAGGAATGGGAATAAAAATAAGAATGAAATCAAATTTAAAATACATATATATCTTGTAATGGAATAGTCTTTAATTTTATTTCAAAATTGTTAGAATGACATTCCAATACTTTAAAATACAATCGAACAAATAGATAGAATACAAATTATTTCATTTTGCCACCTAAATTTCTTTTACATTCTCAGTTACCAGCATATATAAGAAGAATCACATGTATATAGTTGTACCAATGAAATGATTAGTTCAATCAAAGCATCAATAATATTAAGTTGTAGGACATTATCAATATATGAAACTACAATAGAGGCCTTGCAGGGCCGTCTCAAATATTTCGGAAGCCATGTTCTAATTTTAAAAAATAGGCCCCTAACAAAAAAAAAAATATATTTTGCAAATAATATTTTAAATATTATCATATTACGAAACTATATTTTACATAATGAAACACTTAAAAGTTCAAAAAATTTTACTAAACTTGTTATTAATTCCAATACAACTTCAAGCCAATATCAACATTCTATTTAAAAGGGCCATCCTTCGAACGCTTTTTGAAGCAAATTCATCAACCAACTCTTCATATTTTATCGTCTCCAAAACCTCATTTTCAATCGCTATCGATGCTAATCCATTAAGCATTTCTTGTAACATGGTAGACCGCAAGTAGGACTTCAACAACTTTAACTTTGAAAAACTTCTTTCTGCAGAAGCAACTGTCACAGGAATAGTCAACAAAATCCTATATGCAATAATTGTATTAGGAAAACAATCTTTCAAAAACTTTAATATGTCGATAGCTCTCATTTTCTCTCTAGGCAATATTTGCCTTAATAGCTTCAACTCCACACATAATTCATTCCCATCAATATCAGATTGTTCTTATGTTTCAATGCATTTTCAAAATGACAACAACAAGACTTTAAATTTGCATTGTCTAATGATTGTAACTTGTCAGAAGTAAACAAGAAACCAAAAATATTTTCATACTCTTGATATTGTTCAAATCTCTTAGTAAGAGAAGCAATGGCTTGATCAACAAGGTAAAGAAAATAATTAATTCTAAAAGATTCTTCTCCAGATAACTCAACAGATGGAATATTTAAATTTTCATCAAATTGTCTTTTTCTTCGAATTGTGCGCCTTCGAGGAAATACTGGATCGATATTCATTTCAATAGTAATTTCCTTAGCATTAGCCAAGGCGTTATAAAAACCTGTTTCTCTATATCCCACGAAAAAAAAATTAACCCTTTTATTTTGTCCATAGCAATATCAATAAGCATATCCTTTGATTGTAAAAGCTTACTAACCAAATTAATTGCAGATAAGATTTCAAACCAAATAATAATTGCTATTAAAAACTCAAAATCACCAAGTTCATTTATTGCTAAGGATTTTGCTTCACTTCTGATTTTAGAATCAAGTTCATCCTTTTCCGATACTTCAAGTAAAATCTGACATTTGAGATCTTATAGCTTTAACACTTTCTACACGACTCTCCCAACGAGTGGATGACAATAATTTCGGAATCAATCCTTTCACATTATCTTTCAAAATTTGCCATCTCTTAATAGAATTGGCAAAAATTGTATAAATGCGTTGAATAACTCCAAAAAAATCTCTAACTTTACTACACGATTCAGCCATGTCACAAAAAATCAAATTAAGACTATGATAACCACAAGGAGTATAAAAGGCTCTTGGATTTATGTCTAAAAATTTCTTTTGTACACCTTGATGTTTTTCTTTCATATTTGACCTATTATCATAACCTTGTCCTCGCACATCAAATATGTCAAGATCAAGTTTTTTCAGCTCATGTTGTAGCACATCAAAAAGTCCTTGACCAGTTGTATCATTCACATTTAAAAATCCTAAAAAAGATTCTTCAATGCTAACAAAATGTGGAGAAACATCCACATATCTCAATATTAAGGACATTTTCTCTTGATGGCTAACATCAGGAGTACAATCAAGTATCACAGAAAAATATTTTGCTTGTTTAACTTTTTTAATGATTTCAGCTTTAATTGCAGAAGCAAGCAAAATTATTAACTCGTTTTGGATGTTATGTCCAAGATAATGAATATGAATATCATCATTTGTAATGCGTTTAACATGTTCTTGGATAATAGGATCAAACTCTGCCAACATTTCAATTAAGCCAAGAAAATTGCCATTGCTATTTTGATATAATTTCTCATTAGATTCACGGAAGGCCAAATTATATTTAGCAAGAAATTTAACTATTAAAATAATTCTTTGTAAAACTTTTTTCCAGTGATCTTTTTCTTTTTCAATTAGTCTTTGAGTCGATTTATCAATGGTTTGATTCTTTTGGAGTCTTAGACGGAACTCGTACCAAGTGGTCATATTTTTAACATGTTCCATGCTTATCTCATGCTCTCTAAGTCTTTCACAATATACACCCAATCACTAAAGCCTTCATGTATTAATTGTCCTCTAACAATTCTTGTTTTAAAAGCTTTGCAACAAAAACAAAATACTCTATCTAACTCTTTTGAATAAACAAGCCAATCTCTATCACACTTCTCCCCATTTGATAAAACTCTAGTATACAAATTAACAGTGAATCGTCTAGAAAATTTACCTTTAGGACCAGCCATAATAGAACAATCTCTTTTTGTACCCTTAATCACTAATAAATCAATTATTTTTGGATCAAGAGCATCCCAATTTCTTGGATCAAATATGTCAAGTAAATTTTTAAATGAGTTTGTTTGCTCAGCATTATTATTATCCTCTAAAATTTTATTTTCAAGTGAATTATTCAAATGATCATCATCACAATTTTCATAATCAAAATTTTGATTTTCGATATTATCATTTTCAGTAGGCACATCACCTTTATTTTTCACATTATCATTTTCAATAGGCATGTCACTTCTATTTTCTACATTATCATTTTCACTATGATTCTCAATAATAGGCAACATATTTTCAAAAATTTCAGTATCAACAACATTATGATTATGATTTTCAAAAGAAACTTGTGGTTCTTTTATAATGAATTTATCAAGAGCTCCTCTTTGAGATTGCGTTAACTCCTCAATTTTTTTCTTTTTCTTACGCTTTTCATACTCAGACACATATTTTTAAATTTTATGAGACATAGTAAAAAAAATAATAGCAACAACTAATATAATATTTCAAAGAACAATCAAAATAATAATAATTAGTAATTTAAAAGTTCAAAAAGGGACGAAAAAACTTGATATTCGCTGCTAATTCCGTCTTCAAAGTTTAAAATTTCAAATTGTGAAAATTTGCCGTCACCAATTGGCCAATGCTCATTTAAATTGATTTTCTGATTTATGCAATGATATTTTTAGAATAAAGTTATTGTACTAATAAATAATAATTAACTAAATAACAATTAATCTCAATTAAAAAAAAAATTACAAAAACATGATTGATTGACAATATTAAACAAGGGTGAATTACAACATATACATATTACATACTTTTTTTTTCTCCATTAGTTTCAGCATTAAATATGTAAACATGTATACTTAGTTTTTTAAAAAATAAAAGGTAAAAAGACAAAAAAAAAAAAAATTAGCTAACTACTAATACTAACTACACTGTTAATCATAAAAATTGAGATCAAATATAACAAATATACAGATTTGAAATTAAAAATAATAAACAATATAGATACAATGAACAAAGAGTAAATATCAAATACATACCTTCTATTAACCGTTGATAAATTTGCCTCAAAAAATTCCATTGAATGATATTATTCTTCAATTCTTTTATTTTTTTATATATATAAAAAAAGAAAATTAGAAATATAGATGATAACAAAATATATCTAATATCTTTCTTCTCAATTCTCATAAATAATTTTGATTTTTGATGTTGATGAAAAAGCTTAAAATGAGATATATATATAGATATATACATATATATAGTCATGTAGGTAAATAAAAAAAGTTCAAAAAAATAAAATAAATGGTATTAATAAATTTGTTACCGTTAGTTTACTATAAACTAGGAAATTTGGTATTAATTGACTAATACTTGGTTTATAAAAAAAAAATGAAAATGTTAAAATTTAATGAGCTTTTGTTGGGAAGGAGAAAGAGAGAGATAAACAACGTCTCTCAATTAATGATGGAATTTTTACATCTGGAGACGTTTTTCTCTATTTAATATTATTTTTAACGTGAATATTACTGTGGGTTTTTACCGTTTTCAATTTTAAAGTATTTAATTGCTTATTGTTCGCTAGTGTCATGATTAATTTTCACATTGCATTTATCAACTTATGGAGTTTGTAGTCACTCTAGGTGTTGATGTCAACTGATGATGTCATATACCATCATATCTAATAGCTTGCAAAAAAAAAAAATACATACTTTACCATATTAGTTGTTTTTTTATATAAAAAAATTGTTTATTATTGAAAGTGAGTGAAAGTTTATTAATATTTATTTATTTACTTAAGTTTATTTTTCAAGAATACATCATTTACCTATTTTCTTTCTTTTTATCTTTTCTATTCGCTCTCTCTCTCTCTCTCTCTCTCTCTCTCTCTCTCTCTCTCTCTCTCTCTCTCTCTCTCTCTCTCTCTCTCTCTCTCTCTCTCTCTCTCATCTTTAACTTTAAAAAGAATTTCTAACCATGTGATTACTAGATTGAACCTAAAAAATATTATTTTATAATAGATTTATTGGTGTATATCATTATGTTTGATTATAGCTTACTCTGTATTGAAAAATATAAAATATTATTCTAACACACATAAACTAGTAGGTTTATTGGCATATATAATAGTAGCCTATATGAAATAAAATAAATTGTTGTTCCAATATACGAAAAGAAAAATAAAATTTTGTTTCAATATGTCAGAATAAACTAATAGATTTATTAGCATATACGATATATAGGCTATACAAAAAGGCTATCATGTAAACAATGGGTAAATTTTTAGTTGAATATGCTAAAATAAATTAATCCGTTTATTTCGCATGTATGAGTATACGCATAGTATAGCCATATATGCCAAATAACTTTATGAACAAGGCATTTTATGTGAGCAAGACATCTCATCATATTCAAATATTTGACAAGTGCATATATTGTTATCCAAGTTTACTATGTAAATCTGTAAGACATGTTACAATCATGTACATTGTATACAACCAGTTTTAATGTCTCAACCTGGAAAAAAATAGACTAATTAGTTTATTATTGTATAGGCACGCATTATGTTTGAAAACAAAAAATAAATTGTTGTTCCAATATACGAAAAATAGACTAATAGGTTTATTGGCGTATATCATTATGTTTGGTTATAGTATAATCTGTATTGAAAAGAATAAAATGTTATTCCAACAAACAAAAACTAGTACGTTTGTTGACATATATAATGGTAGGCTATATGAAATGAAATGAATTATTATTCAAATATACAAAAATAAAAATAAAAATTTGTTTCAATATGCCAAAATAAATCAATAGATTTATTAACATATATGATGGTAGGCTATACAAAAAATGTAAACAAAGAATGAAAATTTGTTTCAATATGCAATAATAAATAATATACCAAAATACACTAATAAATTTATTTGGCATATATAAGTACATGCATATCTGATTATAGGATATTTAGTCTGATCATCATCTTTTTATTTTAAAATTGATTGTTTTATCAAAAGTAACCAATTGGTATCTTATCGAAATTATAACTAATTTGTCCAAAAAAATGTGTCTTATTTGTAATAATTTAAAAGTTATTTGCAACTTGATTCTTTATTTAACTATTAAAAATGTATATATTAATTTATATTTAAAAAATATGGGTGACTTAAATATTCATGATACATATTTTTTTTTAAAATATAGTTTATTAAAATGGCAACTTACTGAATGATAACTCATTATTTTCGAAAATAAACTTGAAGGTTACTCAAATGTATTAATATAATCTAAATAAATAATTGATTATTAAAGTGTATACACGTAAGTTTTATAGGTAACCAAAATATATTTCACATTACATAATATAAAAGTGATACTTTTTTATGAAAAAGTTACTTACTGGTTTCTTATCAACATCATAAGTAACCAAAAGGTTATTTTTGAAACGCATGAAAATTTAAAAAAAAAAAAAAAGAATTTCAGGATTAATTCATTCCAGGCATATTATTTTAGAATTAAGGTATTTTTTTGATGACGTGGCAAGGCATTAGTGTAATTGAGATTTGTTAAGTTATTTTTGTAATTATTTTATATTTTAAGTATATTTTTGAAAAAATCCCTAGTCAGCTTATTAAAAAAAATTAACAAAATTGGGCCCTTTTCTTGCCTGAGCCCTGTGCAGTAGGTCTGCCTGCACACCATTAGGGCCGGGCCTGAGGCCTTGTAAAAGAAAATATATAAGATAGATAATTAACGTATTAAAGAAAATGAATTGATTTGAGATAGAGAGCTTACCATAAGTAAAACTTAACTTAAGGCAATAAAGTATATGAGACACTTCCAATATAAAAACAAATATGTTAAGCTGAAAAACTTCATCTCTTGAAATTAGAAACATCTTTCCCTACTCATTAAAAGTAACATAATATCAAAACTTAATAATAATACATAAGCAAAACTTAATAATAATTAACAAACTTCCTTTAATCACGTATGTAACATTGAACATATAGTAATGTACCATAATATAATAATATTTTAAGCAAATGAATTTAGAAAAGAAAAAAAAACTATATATTAATTTTGAAATTTTAGTGTACCTTCATAATAATTTCAAAGAGAAAGCACACATAGATCTATCTTCAATAATATGGAGAATAATAAAATTAAATTCAGTGTATTTTTTGTGCATTCAAATTGTGAAAAAAAAAATTATGATAAAAATAGAAAAAAAAAATAATAAAGTCATATTATATTAATTTAATCTTATAACTGAAATATTTATATGCATATAATATACTAAATTAATTGGTTTGTAATAGTACACTTAAAATTGAGAAAATGAAGAACAAAATTGAAAGAAAAGAAATAAATAAGAGTTCATACTAACATTAATTATTAATAGATTATTGTATAACGAGAAAAATTAAGAAAATTGGGAATTTAAAAAATAAGATAGAAAACTCCTAGAAAGTGCTACCTCACATTACACCTTGCATTAAAATTATATCTTTATATATTAAAAGTGCCTATCTAACGGCATTTCTTGGTTTAACAGAATATACCTTAAAAATAAAAGAATATTCTGTTAAATTTAACGATGTTAATAGGTTTGATCTCCCATTAACAAATAAACCCAATAATTAAACCAAAAAATTAAACAATTTTTTTTTTAAAATTAAAAAAAATCATCTTGAGATTTCAATTAATCCGTAAACGAATCTCTCATCACTCTGCCCTCTCTCACTCACTCTCCAATTTTAAAAACCCTAATCGCAGCAGCAAAACATTAAACAAACCAACTCTGTTATGAAGAGACGCTGCTACAAATACAATGGCTTCCAACTCTGTTAAGTTTTTTTAATATTTTTAAGCTAACGCTAACGATCCACCTAGAAAAACAATGATTCACCTCTCTTTTCAAACATCCATCCACCTACAAAAAGCATTTTTTTTTCCAACAACGATTGTGAAATTCAAGAAAAATCAAAATCACACACTCAATTCAAATATGAATTTGTCTTTCTCCAATCGCCATTGAACTCCTCAACCACGGCTTACAGCAATGAATTTCTCTTTGATTCAATTCCCAATACCAGACCCATACCCTAACTTTGAGCACCATCAATGGCGGTCACACGCGAAGACAATGTTTACATGGTCAAATCTCGATGTTGGTGGGCACACATTCGAGGAGCGAAACCTATTCTCCATTGCTTACAAGAATATATGGTTGGACCTCGCCGTGCCTCGTGGCGGATCGTCTCTTCCATTGAGCAGAAGGAGGAGACTCGTGGTAATGTCGAACACGTGTCCACCATCAAGGAATACAGGTCCAAGATCGAGAACGAACTCGCCTCCATATTCGATGATATTCTGGATCTGCTTGAGAGAAAGCTTGTCCCTTCTGCCACCGCCGCTGAATCTAAGGTCTTTTACCTGAAAATGAAGGGTGATATCCACAGGTACCTTGCTGAATTCCAAAATGGTTCTGATTGAAAGGAGGCTGCCTAAAATACTCTTTCTGCCTACAAGGCTGCTAAGGTTAGGCCTTTTGGTTTGATTCGATTCATTTCATTTGGATCCATTCACTTTTAGTTTTTCTTATTCGATTTGATTCATTTCATTTGGATCGATTCACTTTTGGTCAATCGAATTCCACCTCTGGTCATGGGATGTTTTTGGGATGTCAATTTATTTATTTTGCATCATCTGAAAATTTTATTTTAGACGATTGTGATACATGAAATGGATTTTGTAATAATGTGTAGGTAGGAAGAAGATGTAAGGAAAGGCTATGATGTACTACTTGAGATAGGTTCCACCTTGAGAGACATGGCATCTCTCTCTTTTGAATATTCTGATATGCCTTACCAGAAACTAATTAAATGGTCAGTGCATAGCTTTTATGCTTGTGTTACTTTATCTAATTGAGGATAGCAGCATAACAACTTTAATTGACCATAGATGGTGTTGTATTGCTCTGTTTAATTTTGCAACCATATTCAATTCATATCATATTAGTACGTACAACTCACATCTACATGGATGAGGATGTTTACATGCAATAAATATTTTTAGTCTGCCATTATTTCCTTCTCCTTTTCATTACAATGTGATTCTTAACAAGAAATGTCTCTCTCTCTCTATCTTTCTAGGGGTTAACTCATTTTGATGAGATTCTATAAGAAGCAGATGGTATCATTCTCTCTCGTGGAAATTTGGGGATAGATCTGCCACCAGAAAAGGTCAGCTTTTTTGTTGCAGCTTTTGCAACAGTGTGTCAAAATGAAAAAGAATTGATCATGCCCTTTAATTAATGTTTTGAATAAGAAATAAGGTATACAGTATGTACATCTCTATATGATGAGATGAGAAAGTTATTTTGAATATAGATGAGTGCATGACTTTGGTGAGTAATACAGCAAAACCCGAACATTTACTAGCATGGCTGAATGAAATATATGATGGTGCACAAAAATAGTTTCGTACTTCAAGAAATTGATTTCAGTGTTGTCCCTCAATTTCTTCTTCCAAAGTTTTTACGAAAAAAATTGTGACAAGAATTCTGCTGAAAGATTCCCTGATCTTGATTAATATGGTATTAAAAAAATGTAGTCTTTGATTTGAAATTTCGATCATAAATTACATAATTTTTTGCTTTTTTTTTTCAATGCTTAAAGAAGTATATGATGAACTGTGACTTGGTAAGCTAACTTTCTTTCTCGTTTTTTTGGCTTCATTTGGTTACATATGTTTTCCCTTGATTTGTTTAATTTTTTTTGTCTTTATGGGGATGTAATTGACTCTTCTTTGATGGGTTCTTTCTCTTTATTTTATATCCCTTCCTGAGGTAGCATTTAAAAGTTAGTTTGACATAGTTTTCTTTTTTTCTTTAATACAGATTTATGACTTTGACCGAGATCACAAGGATGTTGGAGTTGCTCTTTTCACTACTAAATATTTTGTTGTCCGAAACTGCCTGCCCAACGCAAAGTTAGATATGCTTTTATCAGCATGGAATCCTCCTTCAGAGTGGGGAAAGTATGAACATTTTTCATAACCAATACTCAAAAATGGTGCCAATAACTATTTTCAATTGATCAGTTATTCTACATCTTTTTCTTTCTGTTTCTTTATTCCTTTCTTTTGTCTTGATTCTTTCTTTGAAGCAATCAGAGTGTAGATATTTTGCATAAAAAAAAAAGGTGTAAATTAGAAATTCTTTTGAAATTATGTGCTGTTAAATTTCATTATCTGTTTTAGTTCTTTTATTATCTGTTTTTGTTAGATTCTTTTATTATCAAAGATCTATGATGTACTTACTGTATATATTTTTATTTTTCCACTTTTAAAAACAAAAAACTGATTAAAAAAGTATTACCAAACGACACCATAGCATAAGAAAAAATAGGCACAGAAACGAATAGCCACTTAAATCTATGGTTAGTCTTTACCTTTATCCAATAATGAGCCACTTAGATTATGGTTAGTCTTTTCTTTCTAAAACCTTTTTTTTTAATAGGCTTAAGATTTTATTTAATATTTTTTATTTTTCCACTTTTAAAAACAGAAAACTGATTAAAAAAGTGTTACCAAACGACACCATAGCATAAGAAAAAATAGGCACAGAAACGAATAGCCACTTAAATCTATGGTTAGTCTTTACCTTTATCCAATAATGAGCCACTTAGATTATGGTTAGTCTTTTCTTTCTAAAACCTTTTTTTAATAGGCTTAAGATTTTATTTAATATTTTTTATTTTTCCACTTTTAAAAACAGAAAACTGATTAAAAAAGTGTTACCAAACGACACCATAGCATAAGAAAAAATAGGCACAGAAACGAATAGCCACTTAAATCTATGGTTAGTCTTTACCTTTATCCAATAATGAGCCACTTAGATTATGGTTAGTCTTTTCTTTCTAAAACCTTATTTTAATAGGCTTAAGATTTTATTTAATATTTTTTTCTTCTATTTTAAGATCGCACATTTTCTTTAATTTTCGTTACATAATATTTGCTTAAAATTTTGCAAAATACATATATTGTTCCTCTAAATTCTCTATAAGTAGATAAAAAATATTATTTTCATATATTGTTATGACTTATATATACACAATTATATTTTACTAACCAAATATAATAACACAAATATTATTTGCAGAAAACAAATCATTCACATAATCATACTTAGTTACAGAAATGAAAGAAAAATAAAGAACTAAACTTTAAATAAAATTAATATTTACGTGCCTCGGCACGTAATTTCTACCTAGTATATACATATGCATATATACAAGAAGTAATGAAAAATTCTGTTGCCACATGATATGATGTATATATAACTTATAACATCTACGGTTAAAAAAGAATTATTCTTACATATACAATTGGCAACGTCTATTGTTGGAGAAATTAATTTTTTTACATGTATATGTATAGTTCATAATGAATTAATAATAATCTAACAAAATCAATACATTTAGTTAAAAAAAATTTCAACAAGAAGACTTACATTGTATATATATGTCTGTTTAAATTTTATAAATGGATCATGTATGTTTGAATGAAATTCTAGCCAAAAAAAAATACTTACATAGGTGCCAAGGAAAAAGTTGTTGGTGATGAAATAATAATGAATTAATCCAACAAAACCAATTAATTTAGTTAATGTTTTCTAACAAAAGGACTACATTGTATATATATAAACATATCTGAGTGTGTATTAAAATTTTAGGAATGAATCATGTATGTTTGAATGAAATTTTAGGAAAAAAATAACTTACGTGGAAGTGCTTAGAAAGGATGGAGGTGATGAAAAAAAAAAAGAGCTTCAAATGTAGAGGTCACTTTTTAAAAAAAAAAATTGACAAAGGAAGCATCGTAAAGACTCTAACAGTGTCAAAGAATGATAATTTTTTACAGTGTATGTATTATTACACAAGTTACTAATAATATGATTAATTAGGTATCTATATAAAAAGGTGGTTTATGGTTTTTACAATCAAATAGAAAGTTTTTGACTGTTACACAATCAATTAGTGCATTCCTTTATATTCAGGTCGGTCTCCTATTTTTTTTTTCCTTTTAAACCATTCTCTCCTTTTGGAGCTGTTTATGCCTTTTCGTTTGGAATATTTATTAATATTAATTAATATTGAGTAGAAACAAATAAATATTCATTATCTTGATGGTGATATATTAATAATATTTAGGTAAGAAATGAAAAGATATATTGCAAGCTATTCATTATCATGTTTATTGTAAGCTATCAATTTAAAAAAAAAAAAAAACGATTTTACCCATTTTAATTAGTATTATTGTTATATTATTGTTAGGATTAGGATTAGGATAATATATAAATTAAAACTATAAATTACTAAAAATTAGAAAAAACTCAAAAAAAAAGAGAAGATAAGCTGGGAGCTAATTTTGGTTTATACCTTCCTTTATATATTGATTGATATTTATGATTTTAAAATTTACATTAAAAGACGTCTAAATATAATTACATAACGTTTTTTTTTTAAAAAAAAAATACATAAGTTTTACAATTGAAAATAATAATAATAAAAGGGAAATTTACATGGTATACTGACTTTTGTTATTTTTTTACAAAAATATTGTCAGGCAGTATTTTTTACTTTTTTAATGTGTTTTTTTATAAGTTTTATACTGCAGTATGCTGTGTTAAGTTTTCACTCGTGTTCTACTGTTGTTTTGAGTTGTTCTGTTTTGTGTTCTACTGGTGTTTTATAAAAACACAGTATTTTTGAAAACTTTTCCGTGTGACAGTATTTTTGTAAAAGTTAACCCAAATTCTAATATTTTTATAAGTTTCCCTAAAAAAAATTATAAATTCATAAAAGTCCAAATATCATGAATGGTGCCCATTTATGAACATCGATCTATCCCAAAACACATACACATATATTCTAATTATTTCGGGTTAAAGGAATAAGTAGGCAACTACGTCATCAGTAATCCATAATTTCATAGCTGCTAATTAAAGAATTAGTTTTATATACTCTAACAAAAATCACACATGATTTTATTAGTATTTTTATTTATAAATCATTAAAAATGAACACATTTGATTAGACTAGTTTGTTTTTTTAATTATTTTTTTTATGAAATAAATATTTTTAGTCTTATTCATTTTAAAAATTTCTTCAAATCATATATTCTTTTTGAAACCTCTATCATTAAATCTTTTCAGTAGTTAAATTAAATTATTACAAATATAATTTAAGTTATTAATTAAAAGATTTAAGTTATCTAATATTTGAGTTATAAAGTCATTGAAATTATAATAATTATTTAAATGATTAAATTAGTACTCGTGGATCTTCCTTGAGACACTAATATGCATTTGATAAGATAAGTCACTTTACATTTTTTTATAATTTTTCGATTGGAAATACTTTTTTATATAGTAACTATTGTTAGTGTTTTCTATAAATTCTATCTATTGATGCTTATTTTGTTTATTTGTAGTGAAAATAAAATATAAATTTGCAATGTTTATTTTCTCATTATTTTTAATTTTTATCTCACTAATATATAGTTTGTTTATGTGCAGCTAAGATACTTTAGTCCCGTCAAGCTTTTAGAGAAAGAATAGTGAGTTTTTAAAACAATTTGCGTGATGCTGGTGATGACAATAGATTGTTGTCTGGTACCAAGATTTTACAATTATGATTGCTTTTCTATCAGAGTCCTTTACTCAAATGATTTTGTGATTATTATTATAAGTTTTTACAAGTTTGTTATTTAAATTTCCATGAGTGTTCCTAATTTATGTTGCTTGTAAATTAGTTGCACATGCTTTTTGGATAAATAAACAACTTGTTTTGGTAGATATGATTATTTTTATTTTTGTTAGAATATAGTATTATTTTGATTATTATGCCATATTTAGTATTTATTTGATGAACATGAGATGACATGTTTAGTATTCATAACTAGCTATATGATGTTATTCTAGTTTCAATGAATTTGTTAAGTGCTTTAAAAAAAAAAAAAATAAGGGTGGATTGACATTTAGACCTTTTATTAATTGATGTAAAATATGACTATAGACATAACATCATAATAAAAAAATTGATTAAATATTTAACCATAAATGTAACCTACAATAACCAGTTAAAAAGTAATTTATAAATGCAATAAAATATTTTCTAAAGCTAGAAAAAAAAACCAGGTGTCATGTTGGTAGTAGCGGATCTAGAATATAATTTTAAGGTGAGGTAACTAAAATTTGCACTAGAATTTAAAATAATATTTTTTGAAGCAAAAAAGAAAAATCTATAATACATTTTTTTACTTAAATTTGAAATGAAATTATTATATAAATTGAAACAAATCTAAATAATAACATGAGATTTTATAATTTTTATTTTATTTTTTTATGTAAGAACTTGTATTACTTATAGATTAAATATATAATTCAAACAATTAATTCATTAACATAATAAGTTTTTTTTTCAACAAAAAAGAAATTATTTGTAGTTTGAATGCTTTAAGTTAATATTTTGTAGCTTAATTTTTCAAAACATTAGATTTATATATAAATAAAAATAAAAGATAGAACTCATATTCAAGACCAAATCTACTAAGTAAAGAACAAATACCTACACTAACTACCAATTATGTATTATTTCTATCTCTAATTTTAGGTCCGCCTATGCATGTTGGATGACGTATTTAGCCATATGTGTACTGTAGCCGACGCCTTTATATATATTCATCTTTATTTTTGTTTTTACTATAATATATAATATATATGGTGGTTGGTGTTGGTGATCAAAATTTTGTTTGTGGCAACGCCCAACAAAAGAATAGTGTGAAAAGTAAGCGAGAAAGAGAGAGAGTAATAAGATAACTAGAAGAACGAAATAAGATAAGATATTGGTATGTATGTGATGAGAACTAGGAAAAGGATGCATACTTAACGGTAAACCACACCACACATTACAAGACCTAACGATCTAAAATAGTATTTCGTAAGTATCGTGAGTGAGACCCACCTAATAAAATATAAATGTATGCATGCATGCATGGCCAAAACAACCGGTCAAAGTCAACCATTACTATTCTCTATTCCTACTAATCAGTGCTATATGCTAACACGATCACCAGTATATGCACCACTTATGCTAGTCCATTCTCACAATTTCTCTCTCTCTCTCTCCTTCTCTTTCCCTGTTATATATATATATATATATATTTATAGAAATACCTATCATATATGTAGAAGAGCATATTTCGCCTCTGCCAGACTTTCTGCTGAACAATTACAGAAAATTAAAACTGAGGTAGATACATATTGTATATACACACATAAAGAATGAGAAAACCTTGCTGTGATAAAGATGGAACGAACAAGGGAGCATGGTCGAAGCACGAAGACCAAAAGCTGATTGATTATATCACAACTCACGGCGAAGGATGTTGGCGCTCACTCCCCAAGGCTGCAGGTACGTACGTACGTATAATAATCACACATACGCACCATATGATAACTCCTAATATATATATATCTACATAAATATTTGAAATTGTTCAAGGGTTATAATAATATATGAAGATCATTTGGGATGTACGTTCAAGTTGATTTTGTCATGTCACCTAATTTTACAAAAAGTAAAAATAAAGAGAAGAAACTTTATGTAGTGAATACTTATTAATTAATTGAATGCGTGTATAATAATATATATGTTGGATATATACAATATATATAGGTCTGCACCGATGTGGCAAAAGTTGCAGGCTTAGATGGATTAACTATCTTAGACCAGACATTAAAAGGGGAAACTTTGGAGAGGACGAAGAGGATCTCATTATCAAGCTTCATGCCCTCCTTGGCAATCGGTAATAATAATTAATATTATTTACACATAATATATATGTATAAATTACTTGTAAATGATCATACATTATACATTTTATATATAAAAAAACATTACACGAATTATTAGCTAGGTTGTTATGTAAATTATTATTACGTACATATTACTTAATTTGTTTCAATTGAGTTTACATATATTATTTGGTAAAAAAATAAAATAAAAGTTTGTATGTGGTGGATTGGTAGGTGGTCTCTAATTGCTGGAAGGTTACCAGGGAGAACGGATAACGAGGTGAAGAACTATTGGAATTCTCACTTACGAAAGAAGCTCATAAATTTGGGAATTGATCCAAATAATCATAAGGTCAACCGAAGCCAAAATCATGATCATAGTGCTACAACCACTCATCCTCACAACAGCCATAATATTATTTCTGGCTCAATCAACGCCCATGCCTCAAACTCAGATGAAACATCTGCAGCTGCCTCTTCTGATAACAATCACAATCGCAAACACCTAATTAATCTTGATCTTACCATTGCCTTTCCTTATTCTGATCACAATGATCATCATCATGATCACCATCCCCTTAAAGAGACTGAACCACAAAATAAAGAGCCCTTAAACTCAATGGAGATGGAAGTTAGTAGTAATAATATTTACACTACTTTTCCGACTCTCATCCTTTTTAGATAATTATTAACAAAGTACTTCATAATTAGATAAATATATACTACTAAATCAAATGATGGAATTATATTTTCTCGGGGTAGCTATTAATGCTTCCTTAATTTAGAGAAATTAGGGAATAATAATAAAGATTTGCTCGGCAACACCTCTTGATTTGTTGTTGTTATTAATATTATATATACATATATATAAAAAGAACAAAACGTATACATCTTGATAAAATTATTGCAAGATCAATATCTTTTCGGTCACTATCTTTCATCATCTAACACTTGTTGAATTAGATGATTATAAATTGGAGAAACAAAAAGGAAGCAGCTGGCCAGTTAGCTAGTATACAGTATACCTGTCATTTCATCGGGTAGGTGTAAATTGTGGATCAGAAAATGATGGATCGAGATCACCATCAGAAGAAGAGTAGATAAACATATGAAGTTACATGAAATATGACGACGGCTGATGTGTATATTCTTATTTATATTTATAACATTATTATGTTAGATATGATGCTACTTAATTAGTACTAAGAAATTGTCTTCTAATAAATTAACATGATTAATGTATTAATGTATTAGGATAAGAAATATGTAATACATATTTGAAATTGGTTTCGCTACCTTTCGTGGTAGGATTATTTTCTAATAATCCAATATTCGTGGCAGTTTACAAATTAAAACAATTTATTTGAGTTAATATTTTAAATTAACATATCAGGGCTCGTTTGGAACGCCGTATTAAGTCGTATTGTATTGAATTATATTTTATGCAATATTTTTATGTAAAACTATATGTGGTATTAACTTTTATAGACACCTAAATATATAATATTTTAGTATAAATTAAAGTTTAACATACTATTATATAAAAATATGATCTATAATTCAATTCAATATAATACAATACAATACAATACGACCTATAATACGACGTTCCAAACGAGCTCTAAGTGAATATAAGTAAACTAAATGATGAGCTCAATAGTAAACCTAACACTAAGAAAAAAATGCTATATTTATTGACAGCTTTCTAGTCACAACATAATTTTTTTGTGACTAAATAAGACTTTAGTCACATCAAAAAATTACTTGTGAGTAAAACATAATATTTAGATACAAGTTGTCACTAATTTACTTTTAGTCACACCAAGTATTGTTACTAAACATACATTTAGTTACAATAATTATGATATCAGAGCACTACTACAAAAACCCCCTTTAGAGGCAGTTTTTAAGCCCTTTCAGCGTCGGTTTTCGCAAAATTCGCTACCGACGCTGATCAGGGCGAAGCTAAAAGGTTTAAATGAACCGACGCCATATGTACCCCTATGGCATCGGTTATTAGCTAGGAACCGACGCCATATGTAGCGTAGCAACCGACGCCATATGTAGCGTAGCAACCGAAGCCATAAGTACACGAATTTCAGTTTTTTCAATTTTTTTTTAAATTTAATTATATAATTTTAATTACATATTTATTTTATTAATTTATATATTATTTTATTTAATTTAAATTGCATATTTATTTTTTAAATTGTAAATTAAATATTATTTAAATTTGTATAAAATACATAATTTAATTTCATAAAAGTAATTAAATATTACACAAAGACTAATGTAAAATTAGTTAAAAATATTAATAAGTTAATAAATCTAACTACAAGTTAATCTATAAAAATTACATAATGAAGAAAAATTCTTGGACCTTTCAACCTCAATCGTCACCGTGAATCACCGCCATCAATTGTTCTATCCACTTTCGCTGTAGTGATAACAATTCTGTTTTTGGATCGTATTGCTTCTTACCCCCAAACTGTTAAAAAAAATTATAAATTTATATTAGTTTATATATATGTATATTATATATTTGTTATTATAGAATTTATATACTATAATCAATAATTAAAACTTACAGCTTTTTGATCTTGTATGTAACGGCTGGGGTTGGCACGTGCGATGATGTCAGTGATATATTTCAAAACATAAAAACCACATTTTTGGCTTTTAGGTTGTCTTCGACAGTTTACTTGGTTAATTCCTAGCCACGGGCCAAGATACTCATGTGCGTTCCCTATATACATGAATGCCCTGTTTTGGAAAATTATATTAGCATTTCAATTCGTTAGTTAATTTAAATTTGTTACATAAGAAGTCATTAAATTATTACCTTCCGATCATTTGTTCTATTTCTTCGGGAATTGGGTGGCCACTTACAGGGTTTAGATGGATAATTTTCCTTGGCGTAACCACCACTAGCGTCCAATGCATCCTAGAAAATTATATTGGAATATAAGTAAGATAGTATAAAAATAATTTGAAGACATAATATAGAAATGAACAATTAGCACTAAAGAATTTAATAAAGCTTACCCGATATTCCAAGGAATAAAGAACATTTTGTGGTTGTTATTCATTAATGATAACCAATTAGCCAATCGTCTTGCCGCATCGTCAAAAGACTGACTCTTTTCTTCATCGGTGATCCCATGCACTATGAGAAGCTCTGGGTCGTAAAACTTGAAAATTTTCCTCAGACCGTTGATGCTCTCCCATATGTGCCTGCCAAAAAAAGTGTTAGTGTCTTATAATAATTTGACTACAATTTGATATAAGGTTAATTAGATTAAAGAAGAGTATACATCATTCCAAACAGCATTCCCTAGTTGCCGATGTAGTCACACGTAGCAACCTACTGCAAATCCTCTCCAGATAACGTGATCTGGGTACGCGGTGCAATGAATCCTCAGGGGACAGGAATTGTGATTATATCACGTTTATCTTTGAGCCTCAGGAATTCACGAATCATCCATTTTAGCGAATTAGGGATCAACGCCATCTTCTCTTCCGTGAACAAGTCATCTTCCCGTGCACCACCGCCTTGTGGAGAAAGCATCGGAGCTTTCCCCTTCGACGCATCACGTCTTGAGGGCGGTTGAGCTAGTGGACCCTAAACAAAACGGAACATAATATATCAAATTTTATCCAAATTCTACCGAAATTTCGGCAGCATAACAGTTGTAATTGAATGGCCCAAAAAATTTTAAACATGCCTGTATAACGACAAATAACACATATATAACAGTAGTTTGTTCATCCATCCCACCGCAGCACATATATTCGCAGAACCTACTTCACTACGGATGAATATTGAAGATATTCAAACTCCACTAATCATTACGAATTAATTATAAGAGAAGTTACCTCGGTTATATCTGCACCCTTCAATTGGGATTGGGATTTCAGCGTCCTCTTGCAGGATTTCTGACACCAGAATTCGGGCATGTGAATCATCGTAGTCCTGGCAGTGAACAGTGATTTTACCAACATGCTCGTACAAATATGTTCGGGCCACAATGTTGTCGATGTTGTCAGAGCAGAGATGTACTTGCTGATTAAGGGCCGCATGGTCATCGAAATTGTACAGGATACCTTGGTCGTTGGGGGAAATAAACTCCTCAGCATAAGTTTGTGGTTGTACCTCATCCTCAGGAGCGTATGGTTGTGGATCATACGCCTCACCAGCCACCTCTCCTTCTTTCTCTTGTTCGGCAGCGTTTCTCTGCTGCTTAAGGGATTGGACTTCGACTTTTAATTTTTGATTCTCCTTCGCTTGCCGAGCCACAACATCAGACACTTCCCTTTTCTTCCTGCCGAACAGTTGAGATGCCCTGGTCAGGAACCTACAAATCATAAAATGCAAATTAGCTACGATTTTATTTGTGTAACTAAATAAATAACATTTCAAGTAATAGCATACCCAGTAGCCCTGACACGTCCAGGATGCTCTGGTGTCCCGAGCGCCTGCGTCAGGATATCGTTTTGGCCTTGGACCTGAATTTGTCCCTGAGTAAGCTTCTCCTCTAATTGAGCCTAATGCACACATATATTCAAGCAATTAGTATATGAATTATATACACTAACTCATGAGTAGAACTCAATTAAGGATTAATATATACTTACTATCTTCTCTGCAATTTCCTTGCCGTAATCAGTGACAAGTTTTCGACTCTTGGTGCGAGATTTAATCCAAACACGGTGGTGGGGGGGATCTGCAACTTCGAGATCCTTTTTCTACATCACGTTATAACAATTAAATGAGTACCAATTAAATTTTATAGCAAATTATAGCACATTAAATTTTAAGCATTACTTACCACAGCTTCCCGTACGTTCACCATTCCACTCCGACCACTACGATGTCTGGATTGAATTTTCGATGAACGTTCACGTTGCACCTTACTCAATTCCTACAATGCCAAAAAAATACATTAGATACATGTACTTGTATTTAAGAGTTTATCTTAGTGTTAATATAATTAGCGTACCTGAAATTCAGGAGTTAGTCGACTTTCAACAAAAGTGCACCAATCAGCAGCGTCAATCTCGGGGTGCTTTTCAGGGACTTGTGCCAGTCGTCCCAGATCCTTCTCTTGCAACGCGGGCATTATGATGTCTTTTGTCATCCTATTCTTGAAGTCTTTCATTAACTTTCCAGCTAGGATGAGACAATCATGTTTGAAGGAGTCCGGCACAATGAACCCCGTCTAGTTTGAAGGGAAACAAACATGGTTAGAGTGAACATTTGAATTAATAGAAAAACAAATCAAAATTCTAACAAATAACAGCTTACTTGTATGTCGTTCCAAACTTTATTTTTCAGAGTCGGGTTGACTTCTTTCCAATTTTTATAGGACAACCCTATCGTCTGCCGGCATCTGACACCTAGAGTGGATACGAGCTTAGCATAGCTTTTCCCGCAGTATTGTTCTTTGTCATTAACCTCGAGGGCCACTCTTTTGCCTTGATCCATTAGCTTGGATATTTCATTCATTTGAGTAGGCCCTCTTGTAGGTATTACTGTTGGACACTCTGCCTCTGGGTCTGAATCAGATCCTGAACTCGAGTTGGCCATATCTACACCATTAACAAACAAAATTGATAATCATGCTACTAACACTAAATTCTACTGAAATTTGATCCAAATTCTACCGAAATTTTTGCAGCATAACGGCTGTAATTGGACGTTCCCAAAAATTTTAAAAGTGCCTAAAGTAACAAACAAAACAAATATAACAATACAGAACAAAGAAACTAACATAAACAATACAAAATTTATCCACCAATCCGACTGCAGTACATGTATTCGCAGAACCTACTTCACTACGAATGAATATTTAAGATATTCAAAATCAACTAAGCATGCATTGATAATTAATTATAATAACAAAAGGTTAGCGGATGGATATACCTATTGCAAATCCGATCAACACCGAAATATGTCGATCGACTCTCAAATATTAGCACACAACCTATAACATAATGCAATATACAACCAAATTAAAATTTTAATTATTAAATTACTTACTAGTTATTAAACAAAGTAGCAAGTTACTAGTTACTAATTTCCATAGTTAATTTTTTTAAAAATAACATATACATATATATACATATATAATCAATTAAATATCACACTACCATTATTTTAAAAACTTTAACTCTAAACTAATTAAATTCCTACTACCTCTCATTCTCATTCACAACAAATATATATACAATACAAATACACAAAATACACAAATAGTATATACACAATATATATACACACAACATATATATAAACACATATTCAATAATAAAATACAAAATATATACATATATATTATATATCAAGTAAATAAATATTTACCTTATAAACGCAATCTGGCGACAAATTGCTACCAAAAATCCAGCCACCTATAGCACACACAATATAATATTTATAAAATGAAAAAATCCTAAAAATAATTTACAAAAACGAAATAATACCAATGTACATTAATAAAATGAACAGAAATCATATTTATACCTTAATGAATGTTGAGATTAAACGATTTCTCCGCTAAAATCGGTGGTCGGAGTTAAACCACCACCTTTTTTTAAAATAGGTTCGGGTACAGTGTAAATGGGTGAAAAAACAAAAAAAATTTAGTGTGTGGGATTAGATATTGAAAATAGAAACTTTTAAGACAAAAATGAGGTGAAATGGTGAAGAAATGAGAAAGATATGGGGGTTTTTAGAGGTGGTTGGCGAGGGTTTTCGTGGATTTTCTCTACTGTAGAAGTGGCTGGTATATGCTGGAGAAGAATAAGTGAGGAAGAAGAAGACGATGCAAAGGTTATTCAGTGGAGACCCTATGTCGTCGGTTCCTAACAAAGAACCGACGACATAGGTGCACACGTGTCAATAAAGTGTGCACCTATGCCGTCGGTTCTTTGCTAGGAACCGACGGCATAGGGTCTCCCAAAAACCCTTAAAAATTCCCAATTTCCAACCGACGGGATAGGGTTTATTAATATATATACCTACGGTTTTTACCAAAAAACCGCCTCTAAATGTCAATTTCGAATCAGGTGGGTGTTTTCACACCCTTTAGCTTATCTTTTTATAAAATAAGTTAAAAAAAGGGAAGCTAAAGGCCCATATTGTAGTAGTGGAGGTTGTTTCTCACGCCACATAAAGCATGCATGTCCTTGCATACCGTGCAAAATGATCTAATGGCTAGGGGCAGGGGTAATTCAAATGAGAAGGGCCCTGGAGTGACATGTTGGGTTTTATGCCCTAAATAAAACTCATTTCAATATAATCAGATTTACTTATTAATATAGATCAAAAATAACATTTAATGTTGCATGGTTCACATGATTTATTTCATGATTATATGTATATAATGTATAAATTCATCTGAACCCTTTTCACATACTTGATCCTGTTTATTGTGCCGTCAACACATTGGAAAGTAAACATGACTATGTGAATAAAGTTTCCTAGATTTATCAGACATAGGATTTTACTGATATGATAATCTACAACAGAGTTTACTTGCATTTGGAGAAGTGCTATGTTCTTTCCAGAGCATTGGTTAAAGTAAAGCTCAGGTTGGATGCATGGAGTATGCATCGGAAGGGACCGATATTGAACTTTGACTTAGATTTATTAAACTTACCGTAATATCTATTCAAGTCAATATCGCCTAGTTGATCATAGATCAAATGTTCTTAATCCTGTTATGATTAGGCTCAATCTTGAAAGGCTATTCGTGTTCTTTGATTTGTTAGTTAAGCCTACTTTTAGGTCAGGGTGATACGTACATTTTGGGAACACGGTAGTGCAATTGAGTGGGAGCGCTAGCATAAACATGGAATCTATAGCTTCTATCTGGCGAATAGTAAGCAAAGGATGATCTCCTTCGAGCTTGACCAAACGAACATAAATGGTGGAGTACTGTAAAGCCCGCTTAGTTAATTTGGAAATTAGCAGCTGTTTATGTTTAATTATGAAATTATTTATAGCTATTTAAATAATTTATTACTGTTATTTACGGAATTCAGAAATGCATGATCATGTCATCAGTAGTTTTATTTCGCATTTCCGGTGTCCGGTATTTTGGAACTCGGCGTTTGGCTCAGTAGAAATCACAACTTAGTATGTTAGTATTTTGGGGACGGGTTCTAGACATTGGGAATGTCGGGAATGGCCGGGAATTTAGAATTTCCCAAAAATACCCCTTTAGTATGATTGTCATGGTTTATGGTGGAGGGGCAAAATGGTCTTTTTGCCCCATTAGTGTTTTGTCTTATGTGAGCTTTTTATTTGAAAAATTAAATGTTAAATGTTTATTTTTATTTGTTAATTGTTGGCTGAATAAAATGGTATTATATGACCTTTATTTCATTTGTTTTTCACACTTAGTAAAAATTAGAAAAAACCTTGAAATCAAAGAGAATTTTTCTCTCTTTCTCTCTCTCTATTTCGGCTTGGTGTGAGCTGCTAGGGCTGGGGGATTTTCTCTTCAATTCAATCCTTTTTCTACCATTTTAAGTGTGATTCAATTGTAGGTAAGATCCTTGAACTTATCCTTCTATGTTTTCTTGGATTTTTGATAAAAAGATGAGTAAATGCATGTTGTTTTGGATGTTGTTGCTGCTGCTTTCTGTGGTTATTTTATGTGGATTAAAGCATGTTTAATTGATGATAATTGAGTTGTTTGAAGCATGAGTAGCTAGGTTGTTCAAGCTTTTAGTTTTTATGTGAAAAAGTTGTGAATTTTTGAAAGAAATGGTTCATTTTGTTCTGTGATGTTGCTGGATGTTCTTGTATGTTTTCAGAGGTGTTATTATGCTTAGTTAAGTAGAATTAACTAGGCTAGGATGCATGTTAGGTGGATTTGCTCAAGCTTGAGTTTGGAACTCAAAGCTTGAGCTCCAATGGTGAATTTTGTATATGTGTTTTCTGGGTGAATTTGATGCCTTGGATTTGTTCTAGGGGTAGTTTAGAACAGGTCTGGAAAGTTTGGGACCAATTGGGGTTGAATTGGTCGAGTTATGGGATTTTTAGTTGGCTGCCTGCGAGGAACCGGAATTCCGGTTGAGCATCCGGAATTCCGGATGGGGGTCCTGAATTTCCCAGAACCGGAATTCCGGTTGGGCAACCGGTCTACCGGTTGGGGGATTTTTCAGAACCCTAGTTTTCCTCGTTTTTGGGTTTTTAGGGGTATTGCCATGCTTTTTATCGATAGGGAAACTTTTAGTTCCAAGTTTTAGTCCCCGGGAAGTGATTTAGCGTGTCACTTATAGCGTTGTGATTTTTATGGTTTAGGAGCCGCAATCCGCCACTCGGCCTTCGGTTCCTGTCGGGTTGACCGCACACCCGAAATCTAATCCGGGTAAGATTAGTATAACAAGATGCATATGTAGATTACATGTTTAGCGTGCATGTAGGAAGCCCGCTAGATTACATTAGATATGTATTTAGGCTTCGAACCATCCAACCCCGTCACGTCGGTACAGTCCGGAGTATGACCACACGGAGTATGACCGGTTCGACCGATCAGCCGACACTTGGTTGGTGGTTCAGTGCTATTGACCTATCCCGTCGGTACAGGCTGGAGTATGACCAGCAGCCGGAGTATGACCGGTTCGACCGATCAGGAGGATACTTGTCAATAGTACCGTCCCCTGAACGTTCAAAACTCAGTACCATGTTGGACATGGCAGTAGTGCTCAGTACCATGTTGGACATGGCAGTAGCGGGACTCAGTATCGTGTTGGACACGGCAGTCAGTTTTATGTATGATATTATTATGCTTTTCTTACTGAGTCTGTCGACTCACAGTTTACGTTCATGTGTAGGTAAAGGCAAGGCAGTTGCTGATGGACCGTGAGCGAGCTTATGAGATTGTACATGTCGGGGCGGTTAGGCCTGGAGCGTACGATCCTCGGGACAGCACGGCTGAGATTTTTGTAACTGTCGTTAGACGACTTTCATTTTGATGTAAAAGTTAATCAGTTAAAACGTTTGTAAATGATTTTATAAATCGGGATCCCGAGACTTTTATAATATGTTTTACAAGTTTAATTAAAAAGCAAAATTTTAATTAATCACGTTTTTCCATAAACCTCGTTGATTAGCAACGAGCTGCACAGTACGTTTAAAAATCACGTAATACGCCTAAGATAGTTAGGGTGTTACAATTTGGTATCAGAGCCGCTGTGTTGTCTTCCGAAGATCGTCACGACATGTACAATCATCATCAGCAGTTAGCTCGGTTCACGGTTCAGTAAGCCTTTATTGCTTTAGTAGTTTATTTTATTCAGTTATGAAAAAGAAAAGCCTGTTAGGAAGCATGTTAGTAGCCTGATAGTAGAATAGGCGCATGTTTCATTTCTAATTTCCAAATTAAGCGGCATTAGTAAGCTCGCCTTGAATACGACCTGATATGCCAACTCTTGGTTTCGCAGGCGGTTCTAATCAGATGGACGCCAGGCGGACTACCAGGAGTCAGGGCAACTCCGTGGGGTCGAATCAGGGAGAGGGAGCTCAGTTTCCCCCACCTGCTAGGGGCCGAGGTAGAGGTCCCCGAGGCAGGGCTCGTGGCCGGGGTGTTGAGAACCCGCCACAGGCTGCCCAGGCTCCCCCAGCCGATCAGGGAGCCCCGAACTGGGAGTTACGGTTTGCGGAGATGCAAGCCCGGATCGAAGAACAAGACCTCGAGATTCAGAGGTTGAGACAGCAGGGTGCTCCTGCAGTTCCAGTGCCCGTAGTTCCAGTGGCACCTGCCCCTGCTGCCCAGGCCGAGATAGTGGTGGCGGCCCATAGATTGGAACCATTGTATGAGCGGTTCCGGAAGCAAGCACCTCCGGTATTCCTGGGAGGTCCAGATGTATCGAAAGCCGAGCAGTGGCTGACGGTGATTACCAGAATCCTGAATTTCATGGGTGTCACCGGTAACGACAGAGTGGTGTGCGCCACATTTCAGTTCCAGGAGGACGCCCTGGTATGGTGGGACATGGTGTCTCAGATTCACGATGTCACCACCATGACTTGGGAAAGGTTCCAAGAACTCTTCAACGCGAAATACTATAATGAGGCGGTCAGAAGCGCCAAGAGGAAAGAGTTCGTTCACCTGACCCAGCGGGAGAACATGAGCGTCACTGAGTATACTACTCAGTTTGATCGGTTGGCGAGGTTGGCCTCGGGAATTGTGCCGACCGACTTCAGCAGGAAGGAGAAGTATCTGGACGGGTTGAATCCCAAGATCAGGCATGACCTGATGATTACCACGGACGACAGCACCACCTATGCTCAGATGGTGGAGAAGGCACTGCGAGCTGAGGGCGCAGTGGGGTGCATGTCAGAGTCAGCTAGTACTCCGATTAGTGGCGGAGCTCCTACCCCTCCTGCATCAGGCTTTAGCAGGGGGAGTAGTGGTTCGGCCATTGATCAGAGGAAGAGGGCACCCACTGCTTCCGGCGGCTCGAGCCAGAACAAGAGGTTCCGGGGGAACCAGAACAGAGGGGGTCGTCCTGGTGGTAATGAGACTCGATTCTCCTATCCCGAGTGCCCCAGCTGCAAGAGGCATCATCGGGGTGAGTGCAAGGGGCAGGGATGCTTTCATTGTGGCATGCCCGGACACTTCAAGAGGGAATGTCCCCAGCTCCGGCCAGAGGCACCGAGAGCTCCAGCGATACCTACTCCAGCCAGGGTATTCGCTATCACGCAGGCTGATGCAGATGCCAGCCCATCAGTTGTTACAGGTCAGCTTTTTATTAACAACTCGCTTTATTCAGTGCTGTTTGATTCTGGGGCTACACATTCTTATGTGGCGGCCAGAGTCTTTAGTAAGTTGGGTAGACCCTTTGATAGATATGAATCAGGGTTTGGAACCCTGTTACCTGGCGGAGAATTGGTTATCTCCAATAGGTGGATTAGGTCTATGCCGATCAGGATAGATGGTAGAGAGTTAAGCGCTGATCTGATAGAGATGAGCTTAGTCGAATTCGATATTATTTTAGGAATGGATTTCCTATCTAAATATTCGGCGAGCATTGACTGTAAGAGGAAGATGGTGGTCTTCCAACCGGAAAGTGAAGAACCGTTCGTGTTTGTGGGTTCGGTTCAGGGATCTCGGATCCCGGTGATCTCGGCTATGTCAGCGAGAGAATTATTGCACGGTGGGTGCTTAGGGTTTCTGGCCGTGGTGGTGGACACCACTCGGCCAGACACCATTCGGCCAGAGGACATCAGAGTGGTTCGGGAATTTTTGGACGTTTTTCCCGAAGAACTTCCAGGGTTACCACCTCAGCGGGAGATTGACTTCGTGATTGACTTGGCACCAGGGGTGGATCCGGTTTCCAAAGCCCCGTATAGGATGGCCCCAGCTGAACTTAAGGAACTAAAGATTCAGCTCCAAGGGTTGCTTGACATAGGGTTCATTCGGCCCAGTGTGTCACCCTGGGGAGCCCCGGTTTTGTTCGTCAAGAAGAAGGATGGATCTATGAGGATGTGCATCGACTACAGAGAGTTGAACAAGTTGACGGTGAAGAATAAATATCCATTACCTAGGATCGATGACTTGTTCGATCAGCTTCAGGGGAAGGCGATCTTTTCTAAGATTGATCTCCGTTCGGGTTATCATCAGTTGATGATCCGAGAGGAGGACATTCCAAAGACGGCTTTCCGCACTAGGTATGGACACTACGAGTTTCTGGTTATGTCATTCGGACTAACCAATGCTCCTGCAGCATTCATGGACCTGATGAATAGAGTATTCAAGGATTTCCTCGATATCTGTGTGATTGTGTTTATCGACGACATCCTCGTGTACTCTCAGTCAGAAGAGGAGCATGAGTTACATCTTCAGATGGTACTGCAACGACTTCGAGAACATAAGCTCTACGCCAAGTTCAAGAAATGTGAGTTCTGGTTGTCTCAGGTGTCCTTCCTAGGGCACATTGTGAGTAAAGATGGGATCAAGGTGGACCCCGGGAAGATTGAATCCGTCAGGGATTGGCCGAGACCGAAGACAAGGATGTAGATCGAAGCTTCTTGGGATTAGCTGGGTACTACCGTAGGTTCGTGGAGGGGTTCTCCAAAATTTCAATGCCCCTAACCGAGCTTACAAAGAAGAATCAGCGATTTATCTGGTCAGATAAATGCGAAGCTAGTTTTCAGGAGCTGAAGCAGAGATTGATTACTGCACCAGTACTAGCTTTGCCTTCAGACAAGGAGAAGTTCGTAGTCTACTGCGACGCATCCAAACAGGGTTTGGGGTGCGTATTGATGCAAGCCGATCGGGTTATCGCTTATTCCTCCCATCAGTTAAAGGATTATGAACAACGATACCCGACTCATGATTTAGAATTGGCCGCAGTGGTTTTTGCGCTGAAGATTTGGCGGCATTACCTGTATGGGGAGAAGTGCGAGATCTACACCGACCATAAGAGTCTCAAGTATTTCTTTACTCAGAAAGATTTGAACATGAGACAAAGGCGTTGGTTGGAATTAGTGAAGGACTACGATTGCGAGATCCTCTATCATCCCGGAAAAGCCAATGTAGTGGCTGATGCCCTGAGTAGAAAGGGTCCCGGGCAGGTAGCTAGCATGGTTCAGATCTCACCCCAGCTAGCAGAGGATATGGTTAGATCCAGCATTGAGTTTGTGGTAGGTCAGCTTCACAACTTAACGCTACAATCTGATCTGTTGGAAAGAATAAAGGTTGCTCAGACGACAGATCCGGAGTTAGTGAACATCCGAGATGAGGTATTGGCTGGTCAAGCCAAAGACTTTTCAGTGTCAGAAAGTGGGATGCTTTTGTATAAAGCTAGGGTTTGTATTCCGAGCAGTGTGGAACTGAGAAATGAGATCTTTGAGGAGGCTCATTCTACTCCATATTCTCTGCATCCCGGCACCACCAAGATGTACCAAGATTTGAAACCGTACTTCTGGTGGAGCGGTATGAAGAAGAATTTGGTAGAATTCGTATCGAGATGCCTCACTTGTCAGCAGATCAAGGCTGAACATCAGAGACCAGCAGGGTTGTTGCAGCCTCTAACCCTACCAGAATGGAAATGGGAGGATATTGCGATGGATTTTGTGGTCGGGTTACCTAGGACCACGGGTATGTATGATTCCATCTGGGTAGTGGTGGACCGATTTACGAAATCTGCTCATTTTCTGCCGGTTAGAACAACGTTTACAAAGTGGATCGGTTGGCGAGTTATATGTCGTGAGATAGTGAGACTTCACGGGGTACCGAAGTCCATAGTTTCGGACAGGATCCGAAATTCACCTCCAAATTTTGGCAAAGTTTGCAACGGGCAATGGGTACGAAGCTAAAATTCGGCACGGCATTCCATCCTCGTACGGATGGTCGGTCCGAAAGGACAATTCGTATATTGGAGGATATGTTGAGAGCCTGTGTTATGGACTTTGAGGGTTCATGGAGCAAATACCTACCGTTAATAGAATTTTCATACAACAACGGTTATCGAGTACGATAGGGATGGCACCCTATGAACTGTTGTACGGTAGGAAATGTAGATCCCCTATCCACTGGGATGAGACAGGGGAGAGGAAATACCTAGGTCCAGAGTCAGTTCAGCGGACCAATGAGGCAATAGAGAAGATAAAAGCAAGAATGCTTGCCTCACAGAGCAGACAGAAGAGTTATGCAGATCCGAAACGTAGAGATGTTGAGTTCCGAGTAGGGGACCATGTGTTTTTGCGAGTATCTCCGATGAAGGGGATTAAACGTTTCGGGAAAAGAGGCAAGTTATGCCCTAGGTTTACAGGACCTTTCGAGATTCTCGAAAAGATAGGTCAAGTGGCATATCGGTTAGCATTGCCTCCAGCCTTATCAGCAGTGCACAACGTATTTCATGTCTCAATGTTGAGAAAATACGTTTCAGACCCCTCTCATATACTCAGTTATGAGAGTCTTCAGCTTCAGTCAGACATGTCATATGAGGAACAACCAGTGCAGATCCTGGATAGAAAGGATAAAGTCCTTCGGAATAAGACCATAGCTTTGGTCAAGGTTCTCTGGAGAAACAGTAAGGTGGAAGAAGCCACCTGGGAGCTAGAGTCAGATATGCGAGCTCAATATCCAGAGTTATTCAGGTTAGATTTCGGGGACGAAATCCTTTTAAGGGGGGGATAGTTGTAAAGCCCGCTTAGTTAATTTGGAAATTAGCAGCTGTTTATGTTTAATTATGAAATTATTTATAGCTATTTAAATAATTTATTACTGTTATTTACGGAATTCAGAAATGCATGATCATGTCATCAGTAGTTTTATTTCGCATTTCCGGTGTCCGGTATTTTGGAACTCGGCGTTTAGCTCAGTAGAAATCACAACTTAGTATGTTAGTATTTTGGGGACGGGTTCTAGACATTGGGAATGTCGGGAATGGCCGGGAATTTAGAATTTCCCAAAAATACCCCTTTAGTATGATTGTCATGGTTTATGGTGGAGGGGCAAAATGGTCTTTTTGCCCCATTAGTGTTTTGTCTTATGTGAGCTTTTTATTTGAAAAATTAAATGTTAAATGTTTATTTTTATTTGTTAATTGTTGGCTGAATAAAATGGTATTATATGACCTTTATTTCATTTGTTTTTCACACTTAGTAAAAATTAGAAAAAACCTTGAAATCAAAGAGAATTTTTCTCTCTTTCTCTCTCTCTATTTCGGCTTGGTGTGAGCTGCTAGGGCTGGGGGATTTTCTCTTCAATTCAATCCTTTTTCTACCATTTTAAGTGTGATTCAATTGTAGGTAAGATCCTTGAACTTATCCTTCTATGTTTTCTTGGATTTTTGATAAAAAGATGAGTAAATGCATGTTGTTTTGGATGATGTTGCCGTCGCTTTCGTGGTTATTTTATGTGGATTAAAGCATGTTTAATTGATGATAATTGAGTTGTTTGAAGCATGAGTAGCTAGGTTGTTCAAGCTTTTAGTTTTTATGTGAAAAAGTTGTGAATTTTTGAAAGAAATGGTTCATTTTGTTCTGTGATGTTGCTGGATGTTCTTGTATGTTTTCAGAGGTGTTATTATGCTTAGTTAAGTAGAATTAACTAGGCTAGGATGCATGTTAGGTGGATTTGCTCAAGCTTGAGTTTGGAACTCAAAGCTTGAGCTCCAATGGTGAATTTTGTATATGTGTTTTCTGGGTGAATTTGATGCCTTGGATTTGTTCTAGGGGTAGTTTAGAACAGGTCTGGAAAGTTTGGGACCAATTGGGGTTGAATTGGTCGAGTTATGGGATTTTTAGTTGGCTGCCTGCGAGGAACCGGAATTCCGGTTGAGCATCCGGAATTCCGGATGGGGGTTCAGAATTTCCCAGAACCGGAATTCCGGTTGGGCAACCGGTCTGCCGGTTGGGGGATTTTTCAGAACCCTAGTTTTCCTCGTTTTTGGGTTTTTAGGGGTATTGCCATGCTTTTTATCGATAGGGAAACTTTTAGTTCCAAGTTTTAGTCCCCGGGAAGTGATTTAGCGTGTCACTTATAGCGTTGTGATTTTTATGGTTTAGGAGCCAGTAATCCGCCACTCAGCTTCAGTTCCAGTCAGGTTGACCGGCACACCTGAAATCGGAATCCAGGTAAGATTAGTATAACAGTATGCATATGTAGATTACATGTTTAGCGTGCATGTAGGAAGCCTGCTAGATTACATTAGATATGTATTTAGGCTTCGAACCATCCAACCCTGTCACGTCGGTACAGGCTGGAGTATGACCAGCAGCCGGAGTATGACCGGTTCGACCGATCAGGCTGACACTTGGTTGGTGGTTCAGGGCTATTGACCTATCCCGTCGGTACAGGCTGGAGTATGACCAGCAGCCGGAGTATGACCGGTTCGACCGATCAGGAGGATACTTGTCAATAGTACCGTCCCCTGAACGTTCAAAACTCAGTACCATGTTGGACATGGCAGTAGTGCTCAGTACCATGTTGGACATGGCAGTAGCGGGACTCAGTATCGTGTTGGACACGGCAGTCAGTTTTATGTATGATATTATTATGCTTTTCTTACTGAGTCTGTCGACTCACAGTTTACGTTCATGTGTAGGTAAAGGCAAGGCTGTAGCTGATGGACCGTGAGCGAGCTTATGAGATTGTACATGTCGGGGCGGTTAGGCCTGGAGCGTACGATCCTCGGGACAGCACGGCTGAGATTTTTGTAACTGTCGTTAGACGACTTTCATTTTGATGTAAAAGTTAATCAGTTAAAACGTTTGTAAATGATTTTATAAATCGGGATCCCGAGACTTTTATAATATGTTTTACAAGTTTAATTAAAAAGCAAAATTTTAATTAATCACGTTTTTCCATAAACCTCGTTGATTAGCAACGAGCTGCACAGTACGTTTAAAAATCACGTAATACGCCTAAGATAGTTAGGGTGTTACAAGTACTCATTTCACATAAGCTGAAATATTATTTATACGGGGTCAAGTGTTTTAAGGAATAAATGCATTGTAGGGTGTAACGGTAATCTAATCCATTTACAGTGTAGATCATTCATATAGAGGATCATTGATCACATTAGGATTATAACAATGGATAACTAATGATGCATCTATATGGTGGAACATATAGAGCATTCTATATACTGAGAGTGCAATTCTAAGTTCTATGCGTGGATTCAACGAAGAATTAATAAGTTAGTGAATTTTAGTGCTAAATTCTTGATCTACTTATTGGAAGCTCGGTTATATAGACCCATGGTCCCCGCACTAGTTGAGATAATATTGCTTGTAAGACTCATGTAATTGGTTTTGAGTAATCAATTATAATTCTCAAATTAGACTATGTCTATTTGTGAATTTTTTCACTAAGTAAGGGCGAAATTGTAAAGAAAGAGTTTTAGGGGCCTATTTGTTAATTATGATACTTTGTATGGTTCAATTAATAAATATGATAAATGACAATATTATTTAATAATTATTTATAGTTATTAAATAGTTAGAATTGGCATTTAAATGGTTGAATTAAAAAATTGGCGTTTTTGAGAAAATCAGATGCAGAAAAGGTAAAACTGCAAAATTGCAAAAAGCAAGGCCCAAATCCATCAAGCCATGGCCGGCCACTTTTGTAGGCATTTTAAACTAATATTTTCATTATTTTAATGCCAAATAATTCAAACCTAACCCTAGTGGAATGCTATAAATAGATAGTGAAGGCTTCAGGAAAATTACACTTTTCTTCTGACACTTCTGATTCAGAAAAACCTGAGCCTTCTCTCTCCTTATCTGGCCGACCACTCCCTCTCTCTTTCTTCTCTCTTGAATTTCGAAATCTTAGTGATTAGAGTAGTGCCCACACACAGCAAGCAATACCTCAATCATAGTGAGGAAGATCGTGAAGAAAGATCATCATCAAATAAGTTTCAGCATCAAAGATTCAGAGAAAGAGATCCAGGTTCAGATATTGATAATGCTCTGCTACAGAAAGGAATCAAGGGCTAGATATCTGAATAGAAGGAGTCATTTAATTCCGCTGCACCCAATGTAAGGTTTCTTTAACTTTATACGTGTTTATTTCATCGTTTTAGAAAGTTCATATTTAGGGTGTCAATCAACATACTTGTGAGTAGATCTAAGATCCTGGTAAAATAATTTCCAACAACTGGCCTCAGAGCCATGGTAATTGATTTACTTGCAAGAAATTTGGACTTTAAAACGATTGTTTGTTTGTTTTTGGATGGTATCATGTTGTATTGAGTGTTATTTGATGATTGATTGGTTTTTGTGAATTTTCGTGAAAATAATTGAATATCTGTTTCTAGAATTATTTTTATTGGATAGTATGTAAAATATTAAGCAAGTTACTTTTTTACAAAACTCAATTTCGATTTAATTTGAATTAGTTATGATTTTTTGAAGATTCGAAAAAATCGGAGTTGTGCTGAAACTTGCATGCGCGCGCAGAAATCATGCACGACATGATTCTGCCGCACAAACTCGCCCAAATCACCCTCCTGCGTGCGCGGACGGGTATGCACAGCATTCCGTCCGTACAACTCGCAATTTTTTTTCGTTTTTCTTTGTTTTTTCATGCTTTTTCATGGAATTAACTTCCGATTTTTTGTGTAGTTCTGTATTTATACTATAACTATTCCTAATTCAATTCTAATTATCATTTTGAATTAATTTAATATTTTTTAAATTTAATTCAAGATATTAGTGTAATTTGAATTTAAAAATAGTTAGTATCCATCTTATTTGCTTAATAATCTATCTTATTTTTAAATTTGATTATATCTTATCTTATTTTTAAATTTAAGGTCAGATTTTAAATATTTTAAAATTAATTTTTTTAAAAAAATAATTTGACCTTATTTAAATTTAAAATAAGATAGCTATAATCATGTAATTTTAAAAAGGTGTAAGATATTTTACTAACTTTTAAATTTTGTTATTTTATTTATTTAAATTACATTTAAAATCTGAAAAAGATATTCATTTATCTTTTTTAATTTTTATTTATAAAATAACATTTAATTTTTAAAAGTAGTTAGCAAATTTTAAAATGATATTTAGGTTGGTTGAAACCTAATTTTTCAAAATTGTAGGTTTAATTTTAAATTTAAATTTTTTAATTTAATTTCGAAATTTTCATTTCAATTTTTTTTTTAAAATTTTCGAATTTTTTTTTATTTAATTATTTAATTTTCGAAATTAATTATTTAAAATTAAATAAATCCTACATCCAACTATCCAGCTAACCTTGTTGCAGAAGTATGTGTTTTAGCTTGTTTGTAAGTTTTTAAAACCTATTATTACGTGATTGCAAATAGCCATGGTTACTTTTTGCCAGATCTAATGATCTGATGGCTCCCTTGGTCATATAAATAATTTGTAACAGGTATATTTACAATCTTCTTTCATTTGTGTATGACCTAGCAACATGATAGGATCCATTCAAAGTGTGCCTGTGTGAGCCTATATGTTTAATTTTCATTATAGATGCATATAGGTTGATGTTGCTAAATAAATTATCATAGTTCTTGATAGATTTTATTTAGGCCCATTTAGTTTTTGGGTCTATTCAATTAATAACAGTTGTTCATTTTAAGGTTAAATTCATCTCTTTTGGGCCTTGTGTGAGAGTTGGGAGCCATAGAAGTGGGTACGACATACTGAACCCAACACCCCCTCACATGAACCACCCCAATTGTGAAGGCCCATTTGCTTGATTTGAACAACTGTACTAGGTTAATTACACTAGTTTAACCTAATAAAATTGATTAGCAACATAATTAATTTCATTTATTTTGAAATTAATTTAAGAAAATCAAAGTTTAAAGAATTTTATTCTAAGCTAAACTATATGTATTTTCTTGTATTTAATTAAATATAGAATTATAACCATCTAGATTCTTTCTGAAGCTTAATTTAAATTTTTCATTACATATTCCTATTTAAGTTGACATTTAGTTATCTATAACTAACCAGCTTAAATCTGAATATCTTTTGGATTTAAAATTTCAAAATTAAGTTGAGGAATTTTAGGCATTGGTTATTAAGATTCTTTAGATATTTTTTAAGTTAATATCTTTTCGAATATTAACTTAAAATTGAATATTTTAAATATTTTTTAAGGTAATATCTTTTCGAATATTAACTTAAAATGGAATATTTTTTTTTTTAAATTAAGTGGTTACAACTTAATTTTTGGTATTTAATTAAATTTAAATTTGAAAATATTTAAGTTCTAGATTTTTTCTAATACAACTTAAATTAGATATTTTTTCAAATTTTGTGGAAAAGATATTTAGTCAAATAAGATATTTCCTAGATAGTTATTTCTAGACTACTTATTATTTCTAATATTAAATAGGAAAATATTATACATTGTGAAGTTAATTATTTATATAATTAATTTTGGTACAATTTATTTTAAGTATATTTTTCCTAGTATTAAACTAGAGATTAATAATTAAGTCTTCTCTACACTTAATTATTTATTTCTTGAATTTAATACATTTAATTAATTTAAAAATTAAATCTCTAAGTTGATTTTCATCATCATACTTAAATATTTCTTTTTCATGACACTTAATTAAATAGAAAATTATTTTTAGTTGAAATTTATTTTTTCAACTATATTTAAATAATTTTCAAAATATATTTTTTCTTTATTTTATTAATCAAATTTCGAAATTGCATTTCTTAAATGCTGGAATTTCGAATTTTATTTGAAAAATAGATTAAAGTTGTAAATTATTTATTTTAATTTTGGACCAACTTAAATCAATGATTTTTTCATTTATTGATTAAATTAAAATAAATGAAGTAAAATATATTTTATTAGAAATTTAATTATTTAGTCAAAGGAAAATCTAGATAGGTGATATTTTTGCATGAAGTATTTTTCTAGTATATTTAATTAAATAGAAAATTAATATTTAAGTTCATTTTCATCATCATACTTAAATATTTGAAATTTTTCTTATACATATTTAATTAAATAGGAAAATTATATTTTTTGTTGTAAATTAATTTTATTAATTAATTTTGGGCCAACATTAAATTAGAATAATTTTTCCAGAATTTATTTTTTATTTTAATATGCAATTTCGAAAATTGTATTCTTAAATACTTTAATTTTTCGAAATGTAATATATATTTATAGAAAATTAAATTTGAGTTGTAAATTAATTTAAATTAATTTTGTAACAACTTAAATTGAATATTTTTCTAAATATTTATTGGAAATTATTACTAAGATGGAAATAATTCATATTATTTTCATATCCATCTAAGTAAAATTTATAAATATTAAATTAAAATTTACATTTAGAATTTTTTATTCTAAATTAGAAATTTTAATTAAATAAATATATATTTAAAATAAATAGATTAAATAAAGAGAATCAAAGAAAATACAACTCACCTTAAATAATGAGCTTTATTATTATTAAGATATTCGATCTCCATTGTTGGTCTTACAATAGTTAAATGTTTTCAATATAACCTCGAGACGCTAGACTTCGTCCCCCTATGGATGGTTATTCGTTGAACGCATTTAACACCGTAAGATCTCCTTTGATAAGTGTTTTGTAAGTTTTCGTCTCTATTAGACTCTCCCCTACGGTGACTACTTAGAGATAAACTTATAAAACATGAAACAATGGTGGAAGCTCATAAAATGAGAATAACCTTGACTCTCGCCTACCGGGACAACGTTGGATTCTTATTTTGATCGAATAAAAGGTTGCTAGAATGGTTTGTATTTTAGATGAGCTGACAACCCTATTCAATGAATGATACTTTGACTCTCGCCTACCAGGACACTGTATCAGTTTGTTGGAAACCTTGGAAATTATTTAGGATTGTAAGTTTTAGTATTTTCACTTGTCATTCCTACTTGCTATATGTTTATAATTTCTGAATTGTGTATGAATTTATATTGAACCATGTTATTTTCTGTTATTAAGTTGTAGTTTAATTTCGAATCTTCATTGTTGGTCTAACTTGGCTTGTTTATCTAATGAGATAAATCCCTAATAGATTTTCACCATTAGACATACATAATAGTGTAAGATCTCGAAAGATAAATATTGTATATGCAACATCTAGCTGTTCATCAGTAGATGACACCTTAGACTAGTATTTTTACAATATGAAACAAGAAGATTACATAAATAAGATTACTTTATCTTTCGCTAATCGAAGTATCGTTGGATTCTTATTTATAAACGAAATTATCCTAATTCCTCTTAACTTATTCATTTCGAATTAGCTCAATAATATATCATTGGATGAATGGTCTATTAATCATTTCATGTCATTATATTTTCTCTTAAGAAATTAAATGACGCATATGATTATAATCTCGGAATTCTATTCCCAATTGATATAAATCCTCAATCTTAGAAATCTCCTACTTGTATGGGCAATTCTGACTTAGAGTTTGTATTAGTAGTGGTGGTCCAAGATAGAATTACTCATTATATTTGGTATAAATTTAAGTCTTTGACTTTAATTTTAGATTCCAAATAGAAATTTCTTATATTTCTAATTCCAGAATACAATACAGTTACACTTTCTCAAGTGTTTAATATCCATCTTCTATTAATGGATTAAAACTGTATGGAATATGAGTTAGGTATTCTGTGACCAGGATCCACTTGCACTATTCTAAGAATTCTTTGATGTAACTAAACCTAAGTCATCAAAAGACACTACCACATTGATTTTTATCTATGGCATTTGTATCTTGTTCATAGTGGATTTGACAAGATAAATCTCTGCAAAGAGTTAATATGCCTATATCCACTGAAAGTAATTCATCTTATTCGCAGATGGATGTACATTCAGGGGTGGATATGAGTTTTTCGTTGTATTCTTAAAACGATCACTCTAGATTATACCTTATGCAAAGAAATTTGAAATGTTTGAAAAATTTCATTAATTTCTAGCAATGGTTAAAACCATTAAGGTAAGTGGTTAAAGATCTTGCGAACTTATAGGGGTAGAGAAATAGTTAGTAGATATGCAGTTCAAAGATCATTAAATTGATTTTTGAATTATATCCAAAACTTACCTCCCCAGAAATTTCAAGTTGCATATTGATGATTAGTTACTAGTCGTTGCCTAAATCCTTCTATGGTAATACAATTTCAGAATGATGTAATGGTTGTATACTTAATGTAAATCATTACTAGATTCATGGATGACCTAATCAAAATCTTAAGAAAAGCTAGAACTGTTAACCATGGTTTGTTAGCTATTCTAAGTGATTAGGGGTGGACCATCCCATAGTCAACAGATAAGAAAGTGTTTGTTCAAACAAATACTACTTTTCTAAGAAAATGACTAAGTCTGAAAATAAAGTAGCATATAAAGGAGATATTTAATTCTTGATTCCAAAAGTGTTTAATCATCTTATTTGACATATGATGATCCCACTACCTCTGTTGTCTTGTCACAACCAAAGAGGTTAATACCATTTAGTTTTCTTAGACATAATTCACGGTACCTTATCGTAGTGGGAGAGTTTCTAGGAACTCACCTTCTTATGACTTGGGAGACACTAGTGTTTAAAATCCGTTGTGAGTTTAAACAAGTAATGGATTGTTAAGATAAGAAAATTAAGAAGAAAAGCTAATAGAACTATAGTGTAATCCATTTACATGGAGTAACCTAAAGTTTTCTATTACAAGGACATAAAAGGAAATTTTCGTTTATAAGTCTATTCAATGGACTTAACAAACTTCCTGTTCCTAGTATTATCGGTTTGAGTTAATCTAAACCTATGGCTTGTGGTATACCTGGTAATTACTTACTCTAATGCAAGCAACTTACTTTAGTAAGATGCTGAAGCATTTTCTTTCTAATGGCAATCTATAGAAGCTTCACAACTTCTTAGGCATAGATTTTATTTATCTAAGGAAAAGCCTCAACTATTCCTGAAAAGATAAAGCCATGAAAGAATTTCTTAAATCAACAGTGAGAGGTCTTAGATATGCTTTTGTATACCTTAGACCAGACACCTGCTGTTGAGTGGGAGTAATGATTAGGTATCAGATTAATCCAGGAGAAGAACATTGGAAGACAATCAAGTAAATCTTAAGATTAAGAAGAGGAACTATATGTTAGTCTATAAGGGTGTGTTTAAAACTCTTAGACTACGCCATATCAGATTTCGAAATTTGCCTTTGTGCTAGAAAATCTTTCTGATAAGATGGTGATTACTCTGGGGGTGGAATAGTGATTTTGGAGAAGTGTAAAAACCTATCTGAAGTCTCTAGGTCCACCAGAGAGAGACTGAATGTTAAAGTTGCAGGAAAGGTACTTATTCAGTCTAAGAAAAGTTCTATACATTTTTGGTATCATTCCAAATTGCCTTAACTACTAGTGTTAATTTCCTGATTAACCAAAAGTAGTTGCCAAAGGTATAGAATCCAGTATCCCAAGAGAGTAGACATATAGAGAGGAATTTCACATTATCAATAATTTTGTGATTAAGGAAGAGTAATGGTGGAGAAAAGGTTGTGGTTAATTCAACCTTTCAGATCCTATTACGAGGAGTTTACTACTACTACACTTGATTTGTATATCGAGGTGTTCAGATTATTTGAAACACACTTTTTGTTTTATATTAGTGCAAGTGGGAGTTTGTTGGGTTTTATGCCCTATATAAAACTCATTTCAATATAATCAGATTTACTTATTAATATAGATCAGAAATAACATTTAATGTTGCATGGTTCACATGATTTATTTCATGATTATATGTATATAATGTATAAATTCATCTGAACCCTTTTCACATACTTGATCCTGTTTATTGTGCCGTCAACACATTGGAAAGTAAACATGAATATGTGAATAAAGTTTCCTAGATTTATCAGACATAGGGTTTTACTGATATGATAATCTACAACAGAGTTTACTTGCATTTGGAGAAGTGCTATGTTCTTTCCAGAGCATTGGTTAAAGTAAAGCTCAGGTTGGATGCATAGAGTATGCATCGGAAGGGACCGATATTGAACTTTGACTTAGATTTATTAAACTTACCGTAATATCTATTCAAGTTAATATCGCCTAGTTGATCCTAGATCAAATGTTCTTAATCCTGTTATGATTAGGCTCAATCTTGAAAGGCTATTTGATTTGTTAGTTAAGCCTACTTTTAGGTCAGGGTGATACGTACATTTTGGGAACACGGTAGTGCAATTGAGTGGGAGCACTAGCATAAACATGGAATCTATAGCTTCTATCTGGCGAATAGTAAGCAAAGGATGATCTCCTTCGAGCTTGACCAAACAAACATAAATGGTGGAGTACTCATTTCACATAAGCTGAAATATCATTTATACGGGGTCAAGTGTTTTAAGGAATAAATACATTGTAGGGTGTAACGGTAATCTAATCCCTTTACAGTGTAGATCATTCATATAGAGGATCATTGATCACATTAGGATTATAACAATGGATAACTAATGATGCATCTATATGGTGGAACATATAGAGCATTCTATATACTGAGAGTGCAATTCTAAGTTCTATGCGTGGATTCAACGAAGAATTAATAAGTTAGTGAATTTTAGTGCTAAATTCTTGATCTACTTATTGGAAGCTCGGTTATATAGACCCATGGTCCCCGCACTAGTTGAGATAGTATTGCTTGTAAGACTCATGTAATTGGTTTTGATTAATCAATTATAATTCTCAAATTAGACTATGTCTATTTGTGAATTTTTTCACTAAGTAAGGGCGAAATTGTAAAGAAAGAGTTTTAGGGGCATATTTGTTAATTATGATACTTTGTATGGTTCAATTAATAAATATGATAAATGACAATATTATTTAATAATTATTTATAGTTATTAAATAGTTAGAATTGGCATTTAAATGGTTGAATTAAAAAATTGGCGTTTTTGAGAAAATCAGATGCAGAAAAGGTAAAACTGCAAAATTGCAAAAAGCAAGGCCCAAATCCATCAAGCCATGGCCGGTAACTTTTGTAGGAATTTTAAACTAATATTTTCATTATTTTAATGCCAAATAATTCAAACCTAACCCTAGTGGAATGCTATAAATAGATAGTGAAGGCTTCAGGAAAATTACACTTTTCTTCTGACACTTCTGATTCAGAAAAACCTGAGCCTTCTCTCTCCCTATTTGGCCGACCACTCCCTCTCTCTTTCTTCCCTCTTGAATTTCGAAATCTTAGTGATTTGAGTAGTGCCCACACACATCAAGTAATACCTCAATCATAGTGAGGAAGATCATGAAGAAAGATCATCAACAAAGGATTTTCAGCATCAAAGATTCAGAGAAAGAGATCCAGGTTTAGATATTGATAATGCTCTGCTACAGAAAGGAATCAAGGGCTAGATATCTGAACGGAAGGATTCGTTTAATTCCGCTGCACCCAATGTAAGGTTTCTTTAACGTTATACGTGTTTATTTCATCGTTTTAGAAAGTTCATATTTAGGGTGTTAATCAACATACTTGTGAGTAGATCTAAGATCCTGGTAAAATAATTTCCAACATGACACACATCCAAAGCACCGTTAGTACAGCTAGTACGATCTGACATATCGGTGAAGACCACATGGAAAATATGCCACCTACCAATCTAACGGTGGGGGTTTATCCTCATGAAGATTCAGCAACGATGATCCTTGTAAGGGACCAGCCTATTCTCCTTTAATCCCTTCGTCTCTCCATCGAAGACGAACTCTTCATAAACACATGGTTGTAATTCTATTAAAATTCTAAGATATTCCTACTATAAAAGTCCATCCTTTTTGTATTTGTATCAACATTCACCGGCCAAAGAGCCCAATAAAATGGACTCGTGGACTAAGGATAATTAACGCCTGAACCACGTAAAAATTTGTTGTCTATATTCTTGCCATTTATACTTTTATTACTTTCTTAAGCTCTATAATTATTTGGTTACCGAAAAATTTGGTAAATATTTTGGTGCTTTCATTGAGAGCTAAAGAAAAAAACATGCATGGCGGTTACCGGCGCGAGACCACCTGGAAAAAAGCCCGTGTAAGAAAAGAAGGAAGACATCCTGACCGTACGTCAAAGTACGGCCGAAGGCCATAGATGTGGTGTTGCCCAAAAAGAGACTTGATGTTTCAACCTACTCAAGAAAGGAAGCAGTGAAGGCAAGCCGTCTCAAAACACGTGCTGCACTGACACCTATCCTCAAAAGCTCAGATCTGGCCAGCCAACTATCTAGGTGTAGGATCTGCCACCGGTATCCTCAGGCTCAGATCCACTGCCACATCACTGTGTGCAGATAAAGTAGCGCAAGAGGTGCTAGGGCCAGACGAAGGAGCGAAGACACGATGCAGTTACGACGACTAACTCAGTTAGGGTCATCAGATGCAATGACTCTATCCAACTAGAGACTCCAGCGCTGGCATCGATGCGAGGGCCAGATATGTCTTCCAGCCACTAGTTTCTCTGCCTTTTCCACAGGTGGGAAAGTTGCTCAGAAGCAGATATAGCAATGGAGGCTGCTGAGAGGAAACCATTAGTACCATCGACGGCAACTGGGTTACCGGTGAGGCCTGGTTATGGTACTGTTTGTAAAAGCAGACAACTTCTGGCAAAGTTTGCCCCATGTCGTTCCCGCAACCTAGTGTAGCTACAACCCCATAGTTATATCAGGGGAAGCAACTCGAGACATTATAAACTAATTAGGGATCCCTTGCGACATGCTTGTCCCATTGGAAGTCCGAGTCTTCGCTTTAGAGACCCTCAAATGCCCTGTGCCTCGCCGAAGGAAACAGATTGCCTAGGATATCAAAAGGTGTAAGCATGCACCTTACCGATGTACCCATGCACATCCCAAACCTCCCCCAAACGGTTCTCTAGACATGGAAGATCATTGGGATTGTCACGTGTCTTCAACTGTCTATCTCGAAAGAGGAGGGTAGCTTGAAGTCAGCTTCACTCACGGAAACTCTTCCACCCAATGATCTTTTCAAGTAAAGTCTAAGCTTGAATTTTTATACAGCTTTAGCCTTCTATCTCGGAAGTGGAAGCTTTTTACATAAAAATTCCACGTGAATCTCGCATGCACGGTTGTGTAGGAAAGATCACTGATGGTACGATACGTCTTCAACCCTCGTTCCCTAATTGGAAGGACTGCTTGAAGTCTATCCTACCCCTCGTGATGCTTTTCCCTTTGATCTTTTCAAGTGAAGTCTAAGCATGAGTTTTTATACAACTTCAACCTTCCTTCTCGGAAGCTGAAGCTTGTTACATAAAAATAAGATAAGATATAATCAAATTTAAAAATAAGATAGATAATTAAGCAAAAAGATAGATATTTACTATTTTCAAATTCAAATTACACTAATATCATGAATTAAATTTTTAAAAAAAAATAATTAAATTAATTATGATAATTAGAATTGAAATAGGAATAGTAAATGTCCAAATACAAAACTACACAAAAAATCGACAGTTAAATCCATGAACAAGCATGGAAAAACGAAAAAATTGCGAGCTGTACGGACGGGATGCAGTGCATACCCGTCCGCGCGCGCACACTAGGGAGCCTGCCGAGAAACCTCGGCGCTGGGAGGGATGCGCATGATTTTCGCACGCGGAGAGGGGTGTCTTCAGACACCCATGCGTGTTGCGCGGACAGGATGCTGTCTGAACACGCGTGTGACCGAGGTGCACTCGGTTCCGCGCGCGCGTAGGGAATTGTAGCATCCTTATCTTTTTTCGAATCTTCAAAAAATCATAACTAATTCAAATTAAATCGAAATTTAGTTCTATAAAAAAGTAACTTGCTTAATTTTTTCCATACTATCCAATAAAAATAATTCCAGAAACATATATTGAATTATTTTTCACAAAAATTGACAAACATCAATCAATCATCATATAACACTCAATACAACATGAAACCATCCAAATAACAAACAATCATTTTAAAGTCCAAATTTCTTGCAAGAAAATCAATTACCATGGCTCTGATACCAGTTGTTGGAAATTATTTTACAAGGATCTTAGATCTACTCACAAGTATGTTGTTTAACACCCTAAATATGAACTTTCTAAAACGATAAAATAAACACATATAAAGTTAAGAAAACCTTACATTGATGCAGCGGAATTAATGTCTCCTTCCACTCAGATCTCTAACCCTTGTATCCTTTCTGTCGCAGAGTATTATCAAGATCTGAGCCCGAATGTCCTTCATATTGAGTTTGATCCTTCACAGTCTTCCAATCTATGATTGAGTTACTACTTTCTGTGTGTGGGCACTCACTCTATCACTAGGGTTGAAATATAGAAGAAGAAAAGAGAAGAGAGGGGTTCGACCAAGGTATAGAAAAAGGGAAGGCTCAGTTTTTCTGAAGAGAGAAATTTCTGTCAGAAAAGGTTATTGAAAACTTATGATTTGATTGAGCCATCACTTTCTATTTATAGGCAACTACTAGGTTTAGGTTAGGAATTATTTGGCATTAAAATAATGAAAATATCAATTTGAAATACCACAATAAGTGGCCGGACAAGGTGTATAGAATGGGCCCCACTAGATTTTGCAGTTTTAACAAATTTTATTTCTATTTTGTCAAAAACGCCAATTTTCCAATTCTAACCATTTAAATGCCAAAACTAATTATTTAATAACTAAAATAGATTATTAAATAATATTGTCATTTAATTTAATTATTAACTAGACATATAAAGTCCATTAATAAATAAATAAACCTAGAATCTCTTTTCTTTACAATTTTGCCCCTGCTTAGTGAAAATTCACAAATTAGACATAGTCTAACTTTAGAATTATAATTGACTAATCACGAATCAATTATTGAGTCTTACAACCAGTATGTTCTCAACTAGAATGGGGACCATGGATCTATATGCTGAGCTTCCAATAAGTGAACCGAATTTACCAAGTAAATTCCTACTTATTAATTCTTCGTTGAATCCACTCTTAGAACTTAGAATTGCACTCTCAGACTTATATAGAGCATATTATATGTTCCACGATATAGATATTCTATCTCATTTAACCATTGTTATAATCTTATTGTGATCAAAGATCCTCTATATAGATGATCTACATCAAGATGGGATAATTTTACCGTTCTCACGCCTCAATGTATTTTGCCCCTTAAAACACTTAGCTACCTGTAAATGGTGTTTAGTGATCTAAGAATTAGTCACTTAAACAAGAGCTCATCCACTTACTTCTATTTGCTAAGCTCGAAGGGAATCATTACTTGACTTCTATACACCAGTAGAAGCTATAGATTCCATATTTATGTTCAGCACTCCCACTCAATCATACTATCATGTTCCCAAAATATACGTATCACCCTAACCCAAAAGTAGGCTTAACTAATAAATCAAAGAACATGAATATTACTCCTGAGTTGAGCCTAAGCATATCAGGATTTAGATTCTTTTAATCTTAAGATCAACTACTGATATTGACTTGGAAATATATATAACGGTAAGTTTGTAATATCTTAACTTAGTTGCAATATCGGTCCAGTCCAATGTATACTCCATACATTCGAAACTAGTATACTTTACTAATGTCCTGGAAAGAACATAACACTTACTCCAATTGTAAGTACACATCATCGCTTATTATCACATTAGTGTAAATCCATAACACTGATGAAACAGGGACTTAGTCTTTTGATTCATATGATCACAATCACATTCCACTGTGTTGACGATACTGTAATTGTGAATAAACATATGATCTGGATTTAACTGATTTTGTGTGTGTGAATGTAGTAAACATATTAAACCATTAGCATGTAAAATTCATGCAAACATTAATCACTTCAAATTTCTTATATTGATTACTAATCAGATTGTAAAGAGTTTTATTTAGGGCATAAAACCCAACAATAATTTAGTGGTAATTAGTCCAATTCCCTGTGGTTTGACCTCACTTGCGTGAGCTACTACTTGACTGCGTATGCTTGCGTAGTGTTCATAATTTTCGTAATAAGTTTTTGGCGCCGTTGCCGGGGAATTGTTTAAAGATTAATATTACACAAAATTATACTAACTTCTACTTTGGTATATTTCTCTAGCTGAATTTCTAACCTGTCTCTTGCAAAACTTCTTTTATCTATTTCAGGTATCTTGAGTGCATGCGCCGCCAAGGGCAAGCAGTTGTATTACCCGTCGATCCTGAAATCGAGAAAACTTGTAGGAGGAACGAGAGGAACAAAAGGCAAGAGAGAGTTTCAGCACCTGCTGAAACACTAGAAATCATAGCTGACAACGCTAATGCTGCAAATAATGGAGGAAACAACGGTAATAATGGGGGTGCCGTTGAAGATCAAGCTAATGGCCGTAGCTTGAGAGATTATATCCTCCCAACTCTTACGGGGGTTCAGTCATGTATCAGGCCACTGGTTGTGGATGCTAACAACTTTGAAATAAAGTCTGCCATACTTCAAATGGTGCAGTCCTCAGTCCAGTTTGGTGGCCTCCCTTCTGAAGACCCCAATCTTTATCTATCGAACTTCATGAAACTATGTGAGACTTTCAAAGTCAATGGAGTTAGTGATGATGCCATTCGTCTGAGACTGTTTCCATTCTCACTTAGAGAAAGAGCCAAGAGTTGGCTGAATTCCTTGCCACCCAACTCCATTGCCACCTGGAATGACTTGGCAACAAAATTTTTGTCAAAGTTCTTTCCTCCAGCAAAGTCTACCAAGTTGCGAGGAGAAATCAACAACTTCTGTCAGCAAGATAATGAATCTCTCCATGAGTCTTGGGAGAGGTTTAAGGATCTCATCAGAAAGTGCCCTCATCATGGTATAGAGAAGTGGATGCTGGTTCACAATTTCTACAATGGGTTGGTTGGTAACACTAGAACTCTTATAGATGCAGCAGCTGGTGGAGCATTCATGAGAAAGAGTGCGAATGAGGCTTATGATATGTTGGAGGAGATGGCCCTAAACAATCAGCAGTGGCCAACTGAAAGAAGTCAAACTAAGAAGGTAGCTGGTGTGCTAGAGGTTGATGCCATTACAAAGCTGACAGCTCAGGTTGAGGCCCTGACAAAGCTGATTTCAGGGCAAGCCAAGCAAGCTCAAGTGGTCTGTGAGATATGTGGAGGTCCCCATCACTTTTTTGAGTGTCAGGCAGATGTGGATGATTTTCCAATGGATGAAGCAAAAGCCATTGGAAATTATTCTCAGAACAACAACAACTATGGGTTCAACCAAGGAAGTAACCGAAGGAACAGTGAGTTCTATCAGCAGAGAAATCAGAACCAACAGTATACTCAGCAACAAAGCTCTAGTGGAAATTCTAGTTTGCAGACAGATTTATTGTTACAATTTATGACTAAAACTAGATCTTCCATTAAACATTTGCAGACTCAAATGGGGCAACTAGCAACTCAGGTAGCAACCCGTCCTCAAGGAAACTTGCCTAGTACAACTGAAGTTAATCCTAAGGAAAACTGCAAGGCAATTACCCTGAGGATCGGTAAGAAATATGATGGGCCTGAAGTGATACAACCAGTGGATGAAGAGATTAAAGATCAACCAGTGCCAATCCCAACATCAACAGAAAAGAAGGCTACTGATAGCCCAACACCACCACAACAGTCTCCACCAATCAGTATTGATCATCATGTGAAGATACCTTATCCTCAGAGACTCCGAAAGACCAATCTAGAGAAGCAGTTCACAAAATTTCTAAAGGTCTTTAAAAGTCTACACATTAACATTCCTTTTGCTGAAGCTTTAGAACGGATGCCGAGTTATGTGAAGTTCGTGAAGGAGATTCTGTCTAAAAAGAGAAAAATGGACGACTATGAAACAGTGGCTCTAACTGAAGAGTGTAGCGCCATTCTGCAAAAGAAACTCCCTCCCAAACTCAGAGATCTAGGGAGTTTCACTATTCCTTGTACCATTGGGAGATTTGAAGGAATAAATGCGCTTTGTGACTTGGGAGCCAGCATTAACTTGATGCCTCTGTCTGTTTTTAAAAGATTGTAGTTGGGAGAAGAAAAGCCAACCACGGTAACTCTACAATTGGCGGATCGATCACTAGCTCATCCTAGAGGAGTCATTGAGGATGTGTTAGTCAAAGTTGAAAAGTTCATCTTTCCAGCTGACTTTATTGTTCTGGATATGGAAGAAGATAGCAATGTCCCAATCATTCTTGGGAGACCATTCTTGGCAACTGGCCAAGCTCTGATTGATGTTCAGAAGGGTAAATTAAAGCTGAGACTACAAGGAGAAGAAGTGGTCTTTAATGTGTTAAAGGCAATGACATACCCAAAGGCAAGTGATAACTGTCTCTTCATTGATTTGATTGATACAATTGTGAGTGAGAAAAAGCTGATAGATGATCCTCTCGAACTAAGCCTAATTGAAGATGATTTGACGGAGCAAGAGGGACAAGATGTAATGGGTTATGTGAAATGGCTTGATTCCTATGGGCTATTGGACAGAAGGTATTATGAGGAGCTGGGAGTAGTGCCAAAAGAGCTTATGCCATCTACTGAAAAACCTCAAGAGCTTGAGTTGAAGGTGCTCCCTAGTCACTTGCGGTATGAGTTCTTGGGAGAAGATAAAAAGCTGCTAGTTATTGTGTCAGCTTCTCTTTCTGATGTGGAAACTGATAGATTGCTAAGAGTACTTCGGGCGCACAACAAGGCCATTGCTTGGACACTGGGTGATGTCAAGGGAATCAGTCCCTCAACTGTGATGCACCGAATTTTGATGGAAGAAAATGCTAAGCAAACAATTGATGCACAAAATAGACTCAATCCACCTATGAAGGAAGTTGTCAGAAAGGAAGTGGTCAAGTGGTTGGATGCTGGAGTGGCCTATCCCATCTCAGATAGTAAATGGGTTAGTTCGGTGCAAGTAGTTCCAAAGAAAGGGGGAATGACCGTAATCAAGAATGAAAAGAATGAGTTGATTCCCACAAGAACAGTTACTAGTTGGAGGATCTGTATTGATTATAGAAAACTCAACAAAGCAACCCGGAAAGATCACTTTCCCTTGCCCTTCATTGATCAGATGCTAGACAGATTGGCGGGGCAAGAATATTACTGTTTTCTTCACGGCTACTCTGGATACCACCAAATAGCCATAGCACCTGAAGATCAGGAAAAGACTACTTTCACATGTCCCTACGGTACTTTTGCTTTTAGAAGAATGCCATTCGGATTATGCAACGCCCCTGCTACATTTCAAAGGTGTATGATGGCTATCTTTTCGAACTTAATTGAATCTTGCATTGAGATCTTTATGAATAATTTCTCAGTCTTTAGCTCATCATTCGATCATTGCTTAGAGAATTTTGAGAAGGTGCTAATCAGATGCGAGAAGTCTAACTTGGTGCTGAATTGGGAGAAGTGCCACTTTATGGTAACAGAAGGGATAGTTCTGGGACACAAAATTTCAAAAGCAGGGATTGAGGTGGTCAAGGCTAAAGTGTCAACAATAGAGAATTTGCCACCTCCAGTTTCTGTAAAAAGAGTAAGGAGTTTCTTGGGACATGCTGGTTTCTACCGAAGATTTATTAAGGACTTCTCAAAGATCTCCAAACCATTGTCCAGTTTACTTGTTAATGGCGTTCCCTTAGAGTTTGGAGAAGAATGTTTGAAGGCATTCCAGGTTCTTAAAGAAAAATTGATTTTAGCACCAATAGTCACTTCACCAAATTGGGAGTTACCCTTCGAGTTGATGTGCGATGCAAGTGATTATGCAATCGGAGCAGTCTTGGGTGAAAGGGTTGACAGGGTGTTTCACACAATCTACTATGCTAGTAGAACCCTGAATGATGCTCAACTAAATTATGCCACTACAGAGAAAGAGATGCTGGCAATTGTGTTTGCTTGTGATAAGTTCTGACCCTATCTAATTGGGAATAAGGTTGTTGTCTACACAGATCACTCAGCGATTAAATACCTTATGACCAAGAAGGATGCAAAGCCAAGATTGATTCGGTGGGTACTTCTACTCCAGGAGTTTGACTTAGAGATAAAGGACAAAAAGGGCACTGAAAATTTGGTAGCAGATCATCTATCAAGACTAGAGTTGGAAGAGAGCCAGAATACGAAAGAGGTACAGATAAATGAGCAATTTCCTGATGAACAACTCTATAGTGTGAGGGAAAACCTGATGATACCGTGGTATGCTGATTATGTCAACTTCTTGGCTGCAAAAATAACTCCTCCTGAGCTTTCTCGTCAACAATTGAAGAAGTTCTTTTCTGAGGTGAAACATTATTATTGGGAAGAGCCAATCCTCTACAAGCACTGCGCTGATCAGATAATTAGAAGATGTGTGTCTGAAGAGGAGATGTACTCTATCCTAAATCATTGTCATGCTTTACCATGTGGGGGACATTTCAGTGGGACAAGAACTGCTGCTAAGGTGTTGCAGAGGGGATTCTTTTGGCCAACACTCTTTAAAGATGCTAGTACTTTTGTGAAGGCATGTGATCGTTGTCAGCGTACAGGTAATATCTCAAGGAGGAACGAAATGCCTTTAATAGGAATCTTGGAAGTGGAATTGTTTGATGTGTGGGGAATAGACTTCATGGGTCCTTTTCCTTCATCTTTTAGCAATCAGTACATCTTATTGGCTGTGGACTATGTGTCGAAATGGGTTGAAGCTGCAGCAACACCACAGAATGATGGTAAAACAGTTCTCCGCTTCCTTCAAAAGAACATCTTCACTCGGTTTGGTACTCCCCGAGCAATCATAAGCGATGAAGGGAGTCACTTCTGCAACAAACAGTTTGAAGCACTCCTTTCAAGATATGGTGTCCGTCATAGAACTGCTCTACCGTACCATCCTCAGAGTAATGGCCAAGCTGAAATTTCTAACCGGGAGATAAAGATGATTCTGGAGAAAATAGTGCAGAGATCAAGGAAAGACTGGTCAAGAAAGTTAGATGACGCATTGTGGGCGTATAGAACAGCATTTAAAACACCGATTGGCATGTCACCATATCGGTTGGTGTTTGGAAAGGCTTGTCATCTGCCGGTGGAATTAGAACATAAGGCCTTTTGGGCTATGAAGACTCTCAACATGGAATTGAAGGCTGCAGGAGAGAAAAGACTACTGCAATTGAATGAACAGGAGGAGTTTCGTAATGAGGCTTATGAGAATGCTAAGATCTACAAGGAGAGAACCAAGAAGTGGCATGACCAAGGCTTAGTTAGGAAGGAGTTTCAACCTGGGCAGCAATTGTTACTTTTCAATTCAAGGTTGAAATTGTTTCCTGGTAAGCTAAAGTCAAGGTGGTCAGGACTGTTTACCGTGGTCAAGGTGTTTCCCTATGGAGCTGTGGAGTTGAAAGGTGAAGGTCCAGCAACCTTCAAAGTTAATGGACAGCGTTTAAAGATCTACTTGGGAGGTCAAATTGACCAAGCCAAGTCCGCCATTATTCTGGCGCCTCTCTAGACAACAACTCAGCGTCCGGCTAGATGACGATAAAGACAGCGCTCTTGGGAGGCAGCCCAAGTGTTTTCTTTAATTTTTTTTCAGACTTTTTGATTTTGTTTTTAGTCTATGTTTTAGAGTTTTTAGTGTTTTAAATTTTTAGTCAAGTACCAGACATTAAATATTTCCAATTGAATCGTGAAAAACGTGAAAAAAAAAATCGGGACCGGGAGCCCAGTGGTCACGACCACCAGGTTCCTGGGTTGCGACCCTTTTTGGTAGTCGCGACCCTAGTCGCGACCTGGATGATACAAAAACCACTCAAAAATTTTTAGTTCCAGTGGTCGCGACCAGGTATCGTGCTAGTCGCGACCAGGTATCGTGCTAGTCGCGACCCTTTTCCTGGTCGCGACCACCCCAATTTTCAGAAGCCCCTAAATTTTCAAATTCGAGCTAGTCGCGACCAGCCCTTGGGCTAGCCGCAACCAGCTCGCGATTTTCTATAAATACACCATTTTCCCCCCCATTCAACCCTACACCAATTTCAAATTTCTTATTCTTCTCTCAGCCGACCCTAACCCCTTTCCATTCAAAAATTTCAAATTTTCTTCCCCAAATCATCAAATCTTCTCATCTTTTAACCAATTTCTCAATCCATACAATCCAAAATCCCAATTCCATCATCAATCATCAATTTCTCATAAAAAACCATACCCAAAAATATCAATATTACCCCAAATCTGAAAATACCATTGTTCTTCATCTTCAACCTCAAGCTTTCAAGGATATTCAACAATGGAGGTGGAGTAAAAGCTTCTTTGGGTTTGTAAGTATCACTTCCTATCATATTTAGGAATTTGATTGATTATTTATAAATTTTGGTGGTAATAGTGAATGTTGTGGGAAAATTGTTGTTGATATTGGGTTGTTAAAATCATATTGTGGTATTGAGTTGTTGGTGATATTATTTGCATAGTTTTTGGGTGATTGTGAATTTTTGGGAAGTAGAAAATTAAGGGGAGGTGCTACCCAATTTTTCTTAGAATTATCTTGAAAAAAAAAGAACAAAAAAATAAGAAAAAAAATATAAAAACAGAAAAAAAAAAAGAATTATTTCTAAGATAATGGGGCCAAAAAGAACTAGGCACGTTGAAGAAGGTTCGTCGTCAAACCCGCCAGCTACGGGTTTCGATAGAACCCGATTTGTAAATGAGGAGGCTCAAAATCGTTTCATGAGGCTCAAAATTAGGCCTTACATTGAAGATCAGGGTATTGAATTCCCTGAAAATCCCTTGAGGCGTCAACCTAGGTTCGAAACAATTTAGGCTCAAATTGAGAGGATGAAATGGGGTAGTTTCGTGGATGCTCGGGGCCGGGCTAATGTGACTATGGCATGTGAATTTCTCGCCAATTGGCCCGAGCGCAGAAATGGGGAGGTAAAGGTGCGAGGAAAGAAGGTTCTCACCAGTGCTGATGCATTCAATGTTATGTTCTCTATCCCGGATTATTCTAGGGAGGAACAACGCCTCCGAATTATTGAGGAGGAAGAGCAGTTTGATTTGGTGGATGTGGCTGAAACAGTAGGATTTCCGGGGTTGAGGTTCCACGACAATGATGGCCAAGACGGGTCGCCAAACATTCTACAAAGGTGTGAGATAAACCCAGTGGCAAAGACATGGCTGTACTTTGTGAGTGCTCGGTTGGTGCCGAGTAAACACTTTTTAGATGCCCAAATGGATCGCCTCAAATATGTGTACGCCATTATGAAGGGGTACAACATTAATATTGGACAAGTCATCAGAAACAGCATTGAGCAAATTGTACAAGGAGCCACGGGTGGTGGTCTTGGTTTGGCGGGTGTGATAACTGAACTTTACGGGGCATATGATGTGCCACAACTGGAGTATGATAACACTGTGGTGCCACTTCGAAAGATGGACATCACCTTTGTCAACAGGCTAAAAGAGCCACATCCTTATGGCCAGCCTCCACCTGATGCACCACAAGGCCGAAGGCGGCAAAGAGAGCCTAGTGTCGAAGAAGAGGAGGAAGTGCCCCCACAACTGCTTGGGTCTATCGATTCGGCGATGCAATATACTCATGCCCAGCTGAGTTATATAATTCAGCAAAACAACCACATGCAAAACTATATGGTGCAGAGGAGTATACATGATGAGGGACAAGTTCACCAACTCAACTCTCTCATCAACAGAATGAACATCGGGATTGATGACCCGAATTACTTGACGCCACCTCCTCGGTTTTATCCATATGATCAGTCGCCGCCACCCAACCCTTTCTGAAAGGGTCTCAGGTAAGTCTCTTCTCTCTGCATTTTATTGTATACATTGGGGACAATGTCATATTTAGTTTGGGGGGAGAGATTTAAAAAATTTAATTTTCTGCATTTTAATTTTCTGTTTTAATTTTTCTGTTTTAGTTAAGGAATGGTAATAAGCTAAAAGAGAGTTGTATGCTGCTGCTTAGTGTAATGTAATCTGAAATTGCAAAATAACTGTGTGCTTGATTCTGTTAACTCTTTGGATTAGTTTGGATGTTTAGAAACCTGTGTATGATTGCAATTTCTCAATCTGTGAAAATTGTTATAATTGTTTTACTATGGTTTGTGGTAAGATTGACAGGGTAGCTTAGAACTTGCATGTTTATTCTTTTGAGGCGAAATCCTTGACAATGTTTAATAGGAATATGATTTAGGCATTTGTTGGATAGCTTGAGCCTTTCAAGCCTACCATGAAATTTTTATCCCTAGTTGACCCTCTTGAGCCTAAACCTGTTATGTTTTTCACCCATTGAACCGAAAATTGTAGCCACACTATTAATTTTGTCTTTACCATTTTATTCATGATATCATAAGCTACATAATTAGTTTGGGGGAGCAAAAATACTTAGTGTGAGAAAACAGTTAGAGGGAGAAGAACTTGCAAGATTGAGAAAAAGAAAAAATGTGTAACTCAATGTCACTGAAGAAAAAAAAAAGAAAATGAAAAAAAACACAATAAAAAGTAAGATGTGTTTGGAAAAAGTTTATTCAAGAAAGAAAAAAAATTTATTTCAGTAATGTTCGAGAAAAATAAATATATCTTTTCTCAATCTTGGTAAATGTGGGAACACTATGGGGTTTTGAAAAAAAAAGTAAGAAGCTTGTGGATTCTGTTTGTGTGCTTATGATATCTTGAGCCAAAACCGTCTTTTGTCGATTTCTCAATATCTGAGCCATAATTTCTAAACCTGAAAAAGACCTAATGATTATAAAGGATATTGTCAACATTAGTGTAGAGAGGTAAGCATGCAAGCTTATGAGCTATCGGGCTGTGGAACAGTTGGAAAGAGTAAAACTTTTTATAACAATATTTCATGTGTGAATAAATTCTGTGGTTATGCATAGTGTTATGAATTGAGCATCTGAATTAATTGTTAGAGTTAGTAGGATTGAAATTCTAGTTTGTGCAAGGAAGAAAGCAGAGCATGAGTCAGCAGTGTAATGATTATCTAATAGCGTAGTTAGTTTTTTTTATCTTACTCGGGGGCGAGTAAGAATCTAGTTTGGGGGAATTTTGTTAGGTTATATTTAGCCTATGTTTCGGGTCTAATAAGTAAGCATTTTCTCAGTTATTGGTGTCTTTTGGAGCGGTTTTACGCTTGATTTTCCTTGTTTCAGGTTCTCGGGGTATCAAAAGTCAAATTCAGTTAATTGATGAAAAGACGGGGAAACTGGTGAAAAATCGAAAAAAATCTGCTCAGTGGGTGTCAGTAGTCGCGACTAGCCATAAGCCAGGTCGCGACCCTTTTCTGTGGTCACGACCATGGTCGCGACTTGGAAGATTTGGCAGAAACTCGGTTTTTCGAGTTTTGCCTGTAGTCGCGACCAGCCTTTAAGGTGGTCCCGACCAGGTACGGAAAAACGCAGTTTTGACCTAATTCAGATTTTTTCTCAATTGGAGGTACACCTTTCATCTCTATATAAGGAATACGACTCAAGAGGTCAAACTAAGCAAAAAAAGACCTGAAAAGTGGATGAAAGAGGAGAGGAAGCGATCTTGAAGATCCAGAGCGATATCACCTTCTAGTTTCTTTCTTTTACCCTTATTCTTTCTTTTATGTCTAGTGTTGTTTCAGAATTAATCATGGATGTTTTTATTGTTTTTATGAACTAAATTTCCCATTTAGGGAGGATGATGCATGTTGTTTAAGTTTTTGCCTAGTTAATAAATAATTGCCATTCCTCCATCTTGATTGTGAAAATTATCTATATTTGTGTTTAATTCCATGTGCAAGATTGATCACCTTTTACATGTTTTATGATCTCAATTCGAAATCTGAAAAGTGAGAATTGAGAATGCTAAAATTGGATAGTCTAGGTTTTGATGTGAAACGAAAGTATTTACATAGCCTTTGTGACAAATAGATTATTGCTTAATGCTGATTTCAGGTTAGTTTAATTAAGAGATTAATTAGAGAGCATGAGATTTAGAACCTAAAAGATCTGAAAAGAGTTAGGTTAATTTATAATCTGTCATTCACTTCAAGAAAAGGATAGCAATTAGGCATTAACATTGGTAACTTAACAACAGGATTCTCCTCCCTAATCTCTCATCTTGATTAATATTTATTTATTATTTTAATTTTCTGAATTATTTTATTGAATTCACAAAAAGTATTGTTTTGCGAGATAGAATCATAAGTATAATTTAGTAGTAATTAGTCCAATTCCCTGTGGTTTGACCTCACTTGCGTGAGCTACTACTTGACTACGTATACTTGCGTAGTGTTCATGATTTTCATAACAACTATGTCTAATTTATGAATTTTCACTATATTATGGCTTAATTGTGAAGAATTGGTATTTTAGGGTTAATTTATTAATTAAGAGACTTTGTGGAGTCTAGTTAATAAATATTATAAATGATAATTTTATTTGATAATTATTTTAATTATTAAATAAATAGTTTTGGCATTTATAGGGTTGAAGTTGTAAAAAGTGGTATTTGTGAAAAATAGATAAAATAGTTGAGAAAAAAATGGCAAAAACCAAACTTTAGTGGGGCCCAATATGTGGTCGGCCATATGGTGCTATTTTACTCTATTTTTATCAATTTTTTATTCCAAAATAAATCAACCCTAACCCTATGGAAATTAGTATAAAAAGATAGCTAAGGTCTCATCATCCAATTAATGCCTCCAAAGCTAAAAACCTAGCTTTCTGATGAGACCTATTCCTTCTTCTTCTTCCTCTTGTTTTTCAAAAATACCAAAGCCTATCTTCACAAAATATATACAGCCAATACTGATTGAGTGCATGCCCACACACAACAAGTTGGTCCTCAATCATAGTGTGTAAGACTGTGAAGAATCCAATCAACAAGAAGGAGAATCGAGCTCAGATCTTGGTGATACCTTGCTACAGAAAGTGTTGTCGGAAAAATTTAAACAACACCAGATTTGTGCGAGTATTCAAGGGTTGCTTGAATACCAAAAAATAGATATGCGAGTACTTACTTAGAATAGCGAGTACTCAAAGAATATAGTATATAATATATGCGAGTATTGTAAATAGTATAAAATAGACACAGAAAAGTATAGTGGTTTAGCAGGAGCTTCGGGCTCGGCCTGCCTAATCCACTCTTGAAAAGAGTACTCTGGCTCTGTTTCTTTATTCAGATCAGCCCCCTTTGAATGGAGGGGGAAGCCCCTACTTATAGGTAGTAGGCATCTGTAACACCCTAACTAGCATAGGCGTATTACGTGATTTTTAAACGTACTGTGCAGCTCGTTGCTAATCAACGAGGTTTATGGAAATCGTGAATAATTAAAATTTTTGCTTTTTAATTAAACTTATATAATATTTTATATAAAATACTCGGGATCCCGATTACAAAATACTTTACAAAAGTTTACTGTCTAATACAAAATACTTGTCGCCTAGCGACTAATTACAAAAGCACTGATGTCCCGAGGATCGTACGCTCCAGGCCTAACCGCCCGACATGTACAATCTTCATCGACTCGTCCTCACGGTTCCTCAGCCTTGGCCTTGCCCTTACCTACACATAAACATAGCACTGTGAGTCGACAGACTCAGTAAGAAAAGCATAAATCATAAAACATACATAAATCCCGGGTTATGATCAGACGCCCATACCCCTGACCATAACCCTAAGTGCCGTGTCCCACACGATACTGAGTCCCGAACGTTCGTACGACGGTACTATTGAAAAAGTAACAGCCTATACTCGGTACACTGGTCCTACTCCAGCTGCTAGTCATACTCTAGCTTTACCAATGTGCTACAGTATCAGCCTATACTCGGTTCACTGGTCATACTCCAGCTACTACTCATACTCTAGCCTAACCGATGTGATACGGTCAAACAGTACAGTACCACCGACCCTAGTATCAGCCTATACTCGGTTCACTGGTCATACTCCAGCTGCTAGTCATACTCTAGCCTAACCGATGTGATATGGTCGGATGGTACGAAGCCAACATACATATCTAATGTAATCTAACAGGCTTCCTAACATGCACGCTAAACATGTAATACATATGCATACTGTTATACTAATCTTACCTCAATTCCGAATTCAGGTGTGCCGGTCAACCTGAGTGGAACGAACTGTACGGCGATTTACAGGCTCCTAAACCATAACAACCACAACACTAGATAAGTGATACGCTAAATCACTTCTCGGGGACTTAAACTAGAAACTAAAAGTTTCCCTATCGATAAAAAGCATGGCAATACCCTAAACAACATAAAAACGGGAAAAATTAGGGTTCCCAAAAATCCCCCAACCGGTAGACCAGTTCTGCAACCGGAATTCTGGTTCTGGGAATCCTGGAACACCATCCGGAATTTCGATTGCACAACCGGAATTTCCGTTCCTCGCAGGAAACACACAAAATTCCATAACTCATTCAAATCAAACCCAATTCATATGAAACCTTTCAGACCTGTTCTAAATACCCCAAAGAACATTTTCAAAGCATTAAAACAACCCAGAAATCACAGATACGAAAAATGCCATGTGAGCTCCAAGCTTTGAGTTCAAAACTCAAACTTGGCTAAAGCTCACCTACAAGCATCAAAACTTGATTTAAACTACATAATCATGCATATAAAAACTGCAGAAAATGAACTCAAGCACAAACAATCTCTACAGCAACTAATTTCACATTTTCACTTTGAAAAACCATAGTTTTTGAGCTAAAATTCACAACTTTAAACAACACAACTAACATGCATCACAAGCAGCTCTATTCTACTCAATTAATCATGAATAAACTTCTGTAAACAACATCAATAATTAACAGCAGCAACACAACCAAAATCAAGCATGCAAATCATCATTTTCTTACAAAAATTCCAAGAAACATAGAAGATAGTTACAAAACCTTACCAACCACTTGAATCACACTTAGAATTGCTGAAAATGTTTGAACAAGCAAGAAAATTCCCAGCCCTAGCAGCTCCAATCCAAACCGAGAGAGAGAGAGAGAGAGAGAGAGAGAGAGAGAGAGAGAGAGAGAGAGAGAGAGAGAGAGAGAGAGAGAGAGAGAGAGAGAGAGAGAGAGAGAGAGAGAGCTTGAGAGAAAACTCCTAACTTTTCTATTTTTTTTTTAATTTTTGAATGAAGGATAGAAAAAAAAAACATAATTTTTAACCTTTATTTCAGCCAAAACAAACCAACATAATCACATATTTTTCACAATATAAAGTCCACTAAAGGACAAAATATCATTGGGGCAAAATGACCATTTTACCCCTCCACACTAAAATAACATAAAGGGCACTAAAGGGTATTTTGGGAAAACTCTAAATTCCCGACAAATCCCGACATTCCCCATGTCTAAATAACCGTCCCACAATACTAACATGCTAAGTTGTGATTTTACTAAGCCAAACACCGAGTTCCATGTTGCTGTGCATCGGAAATGCAAAATTATAAAATTCACTATATAACATAAAAAATGCATTCGGAATTCTAAAATAACAGCATAAATAATTATTTAAATATCTATAAATAATTTTCATAATTAATCATAATTAACTGCTAATTTTCAAATTAAACTAAGCGGTCTTTACAGCATCGGTTAGAAATAATGGTCATAATGAGACTATTACAAAATAATGATAATAATAATAATAGGCTTAATAATCAAGTTAATTACAACGGTTATAAAATATATTTAACGTTTGTCATGAATGCTTGACTGTTGACTTTTGTTGCTTGGTGTATGTATTTGCGCCTTTTCCTATTGATACTGCGACTTCACCAAATATGCGAGGTGTGGCTTTCTTAATATAGCGAGGTCTCTTTCAGTTAATATTGCGAGATCCTCTCTTTCGGTACTGCGAGCCACCTTCAATACTACAAATTCTCTATAGACAAGTGTTGGGTTTCATGCCCTAAATAAAACTCATTTCAATATAATCAGATTTACTTATTAATAAAGATCAGAAATAACATTTAATGTTGCATGGTTCACAGGATTTATTTCATGATTATATGGATATAATGTATGAATTCTATTTAAGTCCAGAACATATGAATTTGTTAATGATTATAGTGTTGTCAGCACAGTGGAATATAATCTTAATTATATGTTCGAAAGTTTATTCCCTGATTTGTCAGAACACTGGATTTAGACTGGCATGGTATAATCAGCGATAAGTATTCTTACACCTTGGATAAGTGTTATGTCCTTTCCAGGGTATTGGCAAAGTTTACCAGTATCGGATGTATGGAGTATACATCGGAAGGGACCGATATTGAACTTTAATTAGATATATTAAAATTTACGTAATATCTATTCAATTCAATATCACCCGTTGATCCTAGATCAAATGATCTTAATCCTGATATGGTTAGGTTCGATCTCAAGAGTATTATACATGTTCTTTGATTTGTTAGTTAAGCCTACTTTTAGGTCAGGGTGATACGTACATTTTGGGAACAGGATAGTATAATTGAGTGGGAGCGCTAACATAAATATGGAGTCTATACCTTCTATAGGAATTTAGAAGTGAAACAATGATATCCTTCGAGCTTGGCTAAACAGATATAAATGGTGGAGATCTCATTTCACTTCGCTGAAATATCATTTATACGGAGCTAAGTGTTTTAAGGATAAAATACATTGAAGGTGTAACGGTAACTTAGTGCCTATTCAATGTAGATAATCTATTAGAGGGTCATTGATCAAATTAGGATTATAACAATGGATAACTAATGACGTATCTATATCGTGGAACATATAGAGCGTTCTATATGACTGAGAGTGCAATTACAAGTTCTAAGAGTGGATTCAATAAGGAATTAATAAGTTAGGGAATTTACTTGGTAAATTCGGTTCGACTTATTGGAAGCTCAGAAATATAGGCCCATGGTCCCCATACTAGTTGAGACCATGCTGCTTGTAAGACTCAGTTAATTGGTTTTGATTAATCAATTATAATTCTAAAGTTAGACTATGTCTAGTTTATGAATTTTCACTAAGCAAGGGCCAAATTGTAAAGAAAAGAGATTCTAGGTTTATTTATTAATTAAGAGACTTTATATGTCTAATTAATAAATATATTAAATGAAAATATTATTTAATAATTAATTTTTAGTTATTAAATAATTAGAATCGGCATTTAAATAGTTAAATTAGAAAATTGGCGTTTTTGAGAAAATGGGATGGAAAAATGACAAAATAGCGATATTGCAAAGTGGGCCCAATCCAACATCCATGGCCGGCCACACTTAGTGTATTTTATCATTTATTTTTTTATTATTTTAATGCCAAATAATTCTAACTTAAACTTAGGTGGTTATCTATAAATAGATAGTGATGGCTCTCATTCACACTTAACTTTGTCAGATGAAATTTGTGTTGGGTTTTATGCCCTAAATAAAACTCTGTTTCAATGTAATCCAGATTATTCAATATCAATAAAATAACAGAAGTAATTTTTCATTCACTTGTGTATGTTTTGGTTCACTTAATCAATTACTTGTCTATTTGATTTATAAATTCATCCAAACCCCTTTTCACATACTTGATCATGTTTATTGTGTTGTCAACACAGTGGAAAGTAAACATGACTATGTGAATAAAGTATTCCTAGATTTATCACAACACTGGGTTTTACTGATATGACAATCTACAACAGAGTTTACTTACATTTGGAGAAATGTTATGTTCTTTCGAGAACATAGGTTAAAGTAAAGCTCAGGTTGGATGCATGGAGTATGCATTGGAATGGACCGATATTGAACTTTGAATTAGATTTTGAAACTTACCGTAAACATCTATTCAATTCAATATCATAAGTTGATCCTAGATCACATGATCGAAATCCTGATATGGTTAGGCTTAATTTCAAGAGTATTATTCGTGTTCTTTGATTTGTTAGTTAAGCCTAATCTTTAGTCTGGGCAATACATACATTTTGGGAACACGGTAGTGCGATTGAGTGGTAGCGCTAACATAAATATGGAATCTATAGCTTCTATCTGGGGAATAGTAAGCAAAGGGTGATTTCCTTCGAGCTTAACCAAACGAGATAAATGATTGAGTACTCATTTCACTTAGTTGAAATATCATTTATACAGGGTTAAGTGTTTTAAGGATAAAATACATTGTAGGGTGTTACGGTAATTTAGTCCCTTTACAAAGGTAAATCATCCATATAGAGGATCATTGATCACATTAGGATTATAACAATGGATAACTAATAATGTGTCTATATGGTGGAACATATAGAGCATTCTATATACTGAGAGTGCAATTCTGAGTTCTATGTGTGGATTCAACGAAGAATTAATAAGTCAGTGAATTTAAGTGGTAAATTCTAGATCTGCTTATTGGAAGCTCGGATATATAGACCCATGGTCCCCTCACTAGTTGAGATGATATTACTTGTAAGACTCATTTAATTGATTTTAATTAATCAATTAAAAATTCTCAAGATAGACTTGTCTATTTGAGAATTTATCACTTATTAAGGGCAAAACAGTAAATAGAGATTTTGAAGGGCATATTTATTAATTAGGAAACTTTAATTAGTTTCATTATTAATGAAATAAATGACAATATATTATTTGATAATTAATTTTAATTATTAAATAATTAGATTTGACATTTATGTGGTTGAACAAAGGAATTGGCAGTTTTTGACAAAACAGGAAACTATCAGTGTAGGAAAAAGAAAGTTGGAAAAGTGGCAAGCCATGTTTCCACAATGCCTAGGCCAGCCACTTAGCTTCCTTTTCTCTTTGATTTTTTCAATTCCAAATGTCAATCATAGCCCTTGGTGGTCTTCTATAAATAGAAGGCAAAGGCTTCAGAGTTGAACACAACTGTACAACCTTTTCACAACATTATTCTGAAAGAATTTTCTCTCAGAAAATTCTCTCTGAGCCGCCACCCTCTCTCTCTCTCTTCCTTCACTGTTTTGAAATGTATAAGTGCTAGAGTAGTGCCCACACACATCAAGTAATACCTCAATCATAGTGAGGAAGGCTGTGTAGAATTCAGAAACAACAAAGAAGGACTATCGGGCACAGATCTTGATTATACTCTGCTACAGAAAGGAATCAAGGGTTAGAGATCTGAGTGGGAGGAGACATATATTCCGTTGCAATCACTGTAAGATTTCTGATACTCTTATGTGTTTAATTTCCTATCGTTTTAGAAGTTCATATTTAGGTTGTTAAATCAACATACTTGTGAGTAGATCTAAGATCCTGGTAAAATAACTTCCAACAACTGGTATCAGAGCCATGGTAATTGATTTGCTTGCAAGAAATTTGGACTTAAAACGATTTGCTTGTTTTTTGGATGGTATCATGTTGCTTTGAGTGTCATATTGATGTTTGATTGTTGTTTGTGAATTCTGGGAAAAATGGTTACTGTTCTGATTCTGTAATTATTTTTGTTGGATAGTTTGGAAAATTCTAAGTAATTTACTTTTTTACAGAACTCGATTTCGATTTAATTTGAATTAGTTATGAATTTTTGAAAATTGGAAAAATCGGGGTGACGAGCAACCTCATCACGCGCGCGGAATGGCTGCCTGCAGCCTTCCTGCGCCGTGTTTTCTCGGCCACTCACCCCAGAAACGCGCGCGGATGGGCATGCATGGCATGCCATCCGTACAGTTCATCCAATTTTCCAATTTTTTCGATTTTTCATGCTATTTCATGGAATTAAATTCCGATTTTTTGTGTAGTTTTGTATGTTGATTTTTGTTTTTCAAATTTCAAATCTAATTATCAGAAATAAATTAATTTTAATTTTTAAAAATTAATTTTAGATATTAGTGTAATTTGATTTTGAAAATAGAAAAAAATCAAGTTTTGCTTACCTCTTTTCTTATTTCCTTTCAAATTTGATTATTTTATTTTTTTAAGGTCTGATATTATTTTTTTTGGTAACTTGACCTTAATTAAAATAAGATCAAAATAATCATGATAATTTTAAAAGAGGAACTCACTATGAGAGTGAATGATCAAAAAGTCACTTTTAATGTGTTCAATGCTATGAGATTCCCGGATGAGATTGAAGAATGTTCACGTTTTAGTGTAATTGATTCTATTGTGGCTGAAAGTTTTCACAAGAAAGTGTGGAAGGATGAGAGGGTGATAAGCTCTCTTGAAGATCTTGAAGCTTTGAGTGAAGATGAAGAAACCCAAGTTGCTTGGGTTGAGCCGATGCAACCTTTCCCTAAATTCAAGAGATCTTTTGAGTCTTTAGAGTTGAAAGAAAGCAATTTCAAGCCTCCAAAGCCTTCCATCCAAGAACCACCAAAGTTAGAGCTGAAACCTTTTCCAAGCCACCTCAAATATGCTTATTTGGGGGAGAATGAAACGCTGCCAATAATTATTTCAGCGTGTTTGGAAGCTGAAGCTGAAGGTTTGTTGCTAGAAGTGCTGAAGAAACATAAAAGAGCGATTGGGTGGACTATGGCAGACATAAAAGGGATTAGTCCAGCGATTTGCACGCACAAAATAATCCTAGAAGTTGGCTGTAGTAACTCCATTGAGCATCAACGAAGGTTGAATCCTGTTATGAAGGAAGTAGTGCGAAAAGAAGTGATAAAGTGGCTGGATTATGGTATTGTATACCCGATTTCAGATAGTTCATGGGTTAGTCCTGTCCAATGTGTGCCAAAGAAAGGAGGAATCACGGTGGTGGCTAATGCGAACAATGAGTTGATTCCTACTCGAACTGTGACAGGTTGGAGGGTATGTATGGACTATCGGAAGCTCAACAATGCTACTCGGAAGGATCATTTCCCGCTGCCATTTATTGACCAAATGTTGGATCGTTTGGCAGGAAAAGAGTTTTACTGCTTTCTTGATGGTTATTCGGGTTACAATCAGATTTCTATAGCACCAGAAGATCAAGAGAAAACCACCTTCACTTGTCCATATGGCACCTTTGCCTTTAGGAGGATGCCATTTGGCTTGTGCAATGCTCCCGCGACTTTCCAAAGGTGTATGATGGCTATTTTCTCGAATATGGCTGAGAGTATTTTGGAGATATTCATGGATGATTTCTCTATCTACGGGGAATCATTTGGGATTTGTTTGGAGAATTTGGAGAGAGTGTTAGCAAGATGTGAAGAAACCAACTTGGTGCTTAACTGGGAGAAATGCCACTTCATGGTTCAAGAGGGTATTGTGTTGGGTCACAAAGTGTCTAGAAAGGGGATAGAAGTTGACAAGGCAAAGCTAGAAGTGATTGAAAAGTTACCAGCCCCTACCACGGTGAAAGGCATAAGAAGCTTCCTTGGACACGCGGGTTTCTATAGGCGCTTCATTAAAGACTTTTCTAAGGTGTCCAAACCCTTGTGTAGCTTGCTTGAACAAAATAGGCCATTTGAGTTTACCGCTGAATGTAATGAAGCATTTTCGAAGTTGAAGACAGCTCTTGTTACGGCCCCCGTGATTGTAGCACCCGATTGGTTATTGCCCTTTGAACTCATGTGTGACGCAAGTGATTTTGCCATTGGGGCTGTTCTTGGACAGCGGAAGAATAAGACCTTTCACTCCATTTATTACGCAAGCAAAACTCTTGTTGATGCCCAGATTAACTACACCACTACTGAAAAAGAGTTGCTAGCGGTGGTTTTTGCCTTTGAGAAATTCAGATCTTATCTTGTGGGAACCAAGGTTGTTGTGTATACTGACCATTCGGCAATCAAGTATTTGATAGCCAAGAAAGATTCTAAACCGAGGCTCATTCGTTGGGTTTTGTTGCTACAAGAGTTTGATTTGGAAATTCGAGACAGAAAAGGGACAGAAAACAAAGTGGCGGATCATCTCTCTAGGTTGGAAACTAACAATCACAGCAGCCACTTAGAAGGAGAAATACAAATTCAAGACTCATTCCCAGATGAGCAACTGCTAGTGGTAGAGCAAACACGGGTACCATGGTATGCAGACATTGTCAATTACTTAGTTGGAGGTGCCTATCCACCTGATTTTACCAAGCAGCAGCTCAAAAAGTTCCTTCATGATAGCAAGTTTTATTTTTGGGATGAGCCATACTTGTACAAGCAATGCCCAGATCGTATAATGCGGAGATGTGTGCCAATGAGTGAAGTTAGAAGCATCTTGGAGCATTGTCATTCAGCTCCTTATGGTGGCCATTTTGGTGGACAACGCACGGCTGCCAAAGTCTTTCAATCAGGATATTATTGGCCCTCTATTTTTAAAGATGCTCATGCTTTCGTTCAACAATGTGATCGCTGCCAGCGAGTGGGAAATATCTCCGCTAGGAATGAGATGCCTCTTAATTGTATTTTGGAGGTGGAATTGTTTGATGTGTGGGGTATTGACTTTATGGGGCCTTTCCCACAATCCTTTGGGAATCTCTACATTCTAGTGGCGGTGGATTACGTATCAAAGTGGGTAGAGGCAATTGCTAGTCCGAAGAATGATGCTCGAGTGGTCATGAAATTCCTTCATAAACATGTCTTCACAAGGTTTGGGACCCCTAGAGCTTTGATAAGTGATGAGGGAACACACTTTGTGAACAAAGTGTTGGCTGCACTCTTGGCAAAATATAGTGTAAAACACAAAATTGCCACTGCCTATCACCCACAAACTAATGGGCAAGCTGAAGTATCTAATCGGGAAATCAAAGGCATATTGGAGAAGGTTGTAAATCCCAACAGAAAAGATTGGTCCCAACGCCTAGATGATGCACTTTGGGCGTACCGGACAGCATACAAAACACCTTTGGGCATGTCCCCATATCTATTGGTGTATGGGAAGGCGTGTCATTTGCCGGTAGAGCTTGAACACAAAGCTTTTTGGGCTATAAAGAAGCTGAACTTTGATCTCCAAGCTGCTGGAGAAGCCCGCTTGTTGCAATTAAATGAGCTTGAAGAGATGAGGTTTTTCAAAAACTTGTTGTGAAAAATTATATACGCAAGTATACGCAGTCACACAAGTAATAAAGTGATAAGTAAGATCGTCTCCATAGGGATTGCAAACAAAGTTTGATATAAAATCAACTAATTACAACTTAAAACAAAAAGAAATAATATGTAAATGGTTGAGTAATGATTCAAAATTAAAATGGACAAGAATTAAACTTGCTAAAATTAAAACTACTGCTGCTAGAAAAATTGTTTGCAAGATAAAAAATGTAATATGGCAAAAATGGCTTGAATAACTAATTCCTTCTAGTCAGGTTTTTTTTACAACAAGAAAGATTGGTTCAGCATTACTTCAGCATTCTGCACAGAGATAACAACAAATTCCTCTAGGCTTGTGAGAATTTTCCAACACTCACAACTTTAATTCTACCATTTAGCTTAATATATTCCTATATCAAACCAGCAAGCAGAACACTATTCAAGCATTAATTTGGTGAGTTATGCAAGGTAAATGAAATATTCCTATCCACTTACAAAGAAAAGCCTAAGTCTGGGTTTTCACTTGCTTCATTCAAGTTGAACTACTAGATCTAGCCCTTCCGGTACAAGATCTAGCTTAGCAAATTGTTATTCATGGCCAAGAAACAACAATCAATTAAAATGAAACTCACTTGAATAAACAAAGGCAAACAAATACTAAAGTAAGCTTAAAATTTAATCATACCCAACTTAGAAGTTCATAGTCATTCAAGCCTCAAAAGTTTAGCTCATATTCAAATAAGAAGATAAAATCCAAGCTAAAAATACTTCATCCATGGCTGCTGCCCAAATTTACAGTCTCAAGAAGTTTTGAATACTAAGTACAAACAACAATAACAAAGAGAAAAATAAAGAAGACTATCAAGAAAGGGTAAAAGAAAATTCAAACACTAGGCTTGGTCCCCTCTTCTTTCTTCTTTGTTGTACTTACTGCTGCAATTAAAGCTCCTCCAGAGAAAAATGGCAGCTGCCCCGTACTGTACATACAAGATGATGAAGATGACAACGGTGTACTTCCTCTTTCCTTTTCTTTTTGATGTTGGGTTTTTAGGGTACAAACTTCATACCCTAAAATAGAAGCCCAAACTTTTCCACTTTGGCCCACTAGGGTTAGACCCCTTTCTTCCACGTTAGCTGGCTGGTGCAATTTGAGTGACTGGACCAAAGTTGCTGAGGTGGATAAGTGAAATTCGTGTTTCCATGTCACTGCCAGGATGCTGAATTCACTTCAGCATTGCTTTAGCATTGCTTCAGCAATCAGCCCAGTTTCAGTTTGTGCTCCTTTTCTTCCTTGCTTCTTTTTCTTTTTCCTATCAATTTAATTCCTCATTTTTCAACAAAATAAGCACAGTTAATTGGAAAAACACACCCAACAATATCAATATTTACAAAACTTAAAGGTTAGATTACTAAATAGAAAATAACACTAAAACTAATTAAAATTAAGCAAAATAAACACATTTTCACTACTCTCCTCACAATACTTTAGTTTAAAAGCATAAAAATTAACTCTATACCATAGAGTTATCACACCCCAAACTTAGAGTATTGCTCGTCCTCGAGTAATGAAAAACAAAAAGAACTAAACAATAAAAACAGACAATGACAGCGACACTAACATGCTTGCAGCAGAGAAAATCTTGCTCTTTCACACTTGGTTTAGGGATGAAAATTGCTCTCAGAATTAGATGAAATGGAGGTGTAATTGGCAGTAGTGAATATGCCTTGAACTTGTGTGTGTCAACAGAATTTTGCATGCTATCTATGTCCTTAAAACTTACCAAGAGTAATTCGATCAAATAAGTGTGCAAATACTTCCCACCAACAACTTGAATTTCTATAACAACCACCTTTGATCCTCAAGTTTAAAGGTTTGCTTCCATAAGTTGAATTAGTGCAATCCTCTCCACTAATGTAGCTTAGCTTTACAACTTAGATCAAAAGGACTTGACTAGGCTTGAATGTTAGGCTTGGGTTAGGGTATGGTATAGGATGTATCTAAGCTAGCTCAACACCTAACCACTTCACTTGTCAAAAACCGAGCCTCTTCCTTAAATTTTTTTTTCTTGACCCGCTTCCCTAATTCAATACTCACAAGTACTTGTATTAAAATTGACTCCTCTTGCTATGTTTATTTTTTTTTTTTTTTTTTTTGAACTAAAATGGGTGGACCACCCCAAACTTAGTTGCAAGCATATGTATTTTTTTTTTTTTTCATTGCTGATTTTTTTTTTTTTTCATATATTAGAAAGACATTTATTACTATATTATACTTATATAATAAATAGCAAGAGAAGGTTAATTGAAAGTTCATACTCATATACTTTGTGAGCTAATTCTCCCACCCCAAACTTACAACCCAACATTGTCCCCAATGTGGCTAAAAGTATAACCTTGAATTAGCTCGCCACAAGTTACACTCACCGCACTCACCCCAAACTTAATGTGAAACTTGGCTCTTGACAAGTGAGTAATTAAGTTAGGACATATGTGGAAATGCAAATTAAGATTGGCGTTAGATGTAGGATTGGGTTGCACAACAATAATAGGCTAAATGGCTCAAACTTGGGTGACTAGGGAAAAATTGAATTCATAGGAAAGGTTAGAAAGGCTCAAACGTCCAAAGATGGCCTAAATCATTTCTAAGTTATAAAGCTCGCTTGGATTTCGCCTCAAGAATTACACTAACTAATTCTAGATGCTTAAACTCTCTCAAAGTGTTAGCTATTCTAAAAACTCAAAGTATGGTGGGATAACACAAGCACACAATTGTTGAAAGCATTCCTCATAGGCTAGCATTTAGACAAAAATAACACTTAAAATTAGCATTTTCAACACACAAACCAAGGCACTCCACAAATGGAGGAAAATGGATATTTTTCATCATCGAGCGCTACACTAAACCAAGCTGAAAATACATGCAGTATTTTTCTCATTTGCAAGCTAAAACATAACATCACAAACATGACAAAACAACATAATTAATACACATCTAATCCACATAATATTTATTACTCACACAACTAAAGACAACAATAAAAGTAAACTAAGTAAACAATCAAACACAACCAGCAATAACAATTTAACTAAGGAAAAAAAAAAGAAAACTCCCTCAAGATTTGAACTCTTCCCCACTAGAGTCTCTGCTTCAAAATGCTGAAGCGATGCTGATCCAATGCTGTACTGGGACCTACTGCTTCAACATACAAATTTGCTCACACCATATTGCAGCAGCCCCTTTTTTCTGTCATTCCCTGCTTTGCACCAGCAATAAAGATCACCACACTACAGCAAAATCATTAGTAAATGTAAGAAATTAAAAGTTATATATATATATGTAATTATATAAGTATGTATATACTAATTTTTTTTTTCTTTTTCTTCTTTTCCTCTTTTTTTTTTCTTTTTCTTCTTTTCCTTTTTTTTTTTCTTTTTTTTTTTTCAAGGGGTGGCACACCCCAAACTTAATTGTAAATACATATATATTTTTTTCAAGGGGTGGCACACCCCAAACTTATTACATAGCATATATATAACTAAATATAATCCTGTTCCTCCGCTCTTGGGTTGCCCAAATGTGATTCACTAAAGCCATGACAACCCGAGACCCTTCTTCCTCAAGCCTCTTCCAATGTGATGGAGGTCTTTGCTCGATCAACCTCACCACTCCCAAACTTCACTCCTTGGCCTTTCACCAAAAATTTTCTTCTTGAAAGTGCATCACGTAGTTCTACCACCCCATCGGGGTACACTCTCACCACCAAGAAAGATCCATCACACCTTGAATCTAGTCGTCCATGAGTAGCCTTCGTTAAAGAGTTAGCAAAAATCACTTGTTGCCCAACTTCAAACATTTGAGACCAAAATTTTCTACTAAACTTCTTTTTCTTTCTCTTCTTTTTGGGTGGTTTTTTAGGGTCAAATGATGTTTTGTCTTTGCTTTCTTGCGGCTCGTGATCCTTAGCGATTTCTTTAAGGGGAATCTTCTTTCTCACCTTCTTACTATTTTTGAATTTGGACTCCTCAACCATGTTAGGATCCATATCTCCAATTGCTAAGCATTCTCCTATTGCATCCGGAGCACGCATAGGATGAAAGACCTTGAATGTGGCTTGCTCATCTTGAGCTCTCATGGTAAGCTCTCCCTTCTCAACATCTATCAAAGTTCTTCCCGTGGCAAGAAATGGCCTCCCTAAAATGATTGGAACTTCCCTATCTTCCTCATAGTCAAGAATAATGAAATCGGCCGGAAAAATGAACTTATCCACTTGTACCAACACATCTTCAATTTTCCCTTCCGGATGAGCCATGGAACGATCCGCTAATTGCAAAGTGACGGTGGTTGGCCTTGCTTCTCCAATTCCCAACTTCCTGAAAATAGACATAGGCATGAGATTAATACTAGCTCCCAAGTCACAAAGAGCTCTTCCAACATCTCGACCCCCTATAGAAATAGGAATTGTAAAGCTGCCCGGATCTTTCAATTTAGGTGGAATTTTACTTTTCAACATAGCACTACATCCCTCCGTCAAAGCGACCGTTTCAAACTCGCCAAGCCTCCTTTTCTTTGTCAAAATATCCTTCAAAAACTTCACATAAGTTGGCATTTGCTCCAAAGCTTCCACTAAAGGTATATTGATGTGGAGCTGCTTTAGAACATCAAGAAATCTCCGGAATTGACCATCGTCTTGTTGCTTCTTGAACCGTTGAGGAAATGGTGGCGGTGGCTTTTGCAAAGACTTTTCTGCAGTAGAATGCTGACTGGATGCTGTAACTACTGGGGGAATTTCAGCAGCTGAAGTTGCTGGTTTTTTCTTCATTTCCCCCTCTTTTTGGATTGAAGAGGGCTCTTTACTGCCTGTTGCAGCCACATTTGACTCAATTATTTTTCCACTTCTCAAGGTTACCGCTTTGCAATGTTCCTTCCCATCTCTTCTTGGATTTTCGGTGTCACTAGGCAAGGTGCCTTGTGGTCTATTCTTCAAATCATTGGCCAATTGCCCCAATTGAACTTCAAGATTCCGAAGAGATGCTGCTTGGCTTTGAATTACAGCGTCATTCTTGGCCATATAATCTCTCATTAAACTCTCCAAAGAACTAGTTTGAGAGCCTTGAGGTTGGTGAGGTTGTTGAGGTCTTGGTTGTTGAGAAAAACCCGGTGGGAATGATTGCTTTCCTTGTCCTTGTGCTCCACTTGAACTTGCCCCTTGACCTCCCCATGAAAAGTTCGGATGATGCTTCCATGCCGGATTGTAGGAGTTTGAGTATGGATTGTTGTTACGGTTGAAGTTTTGATTACCCACATAACACACCGAAGCTGGATTTGAGGGGAAATTTTCAAAAGTATGCCCATCACCACAATACACACAAGAGATTTCTGCCCTTTGAATGGCAGCGGCTGGTTGTACACTTCCTCCCATATTCATATTCTTCAAAATGTTGGTCATTGAGGCCATTTGAGCGGTTAGAGCAGTCAAAGCATCTACTTCAAGAACACCCGCTACTTTTCGGCTTGTAGGAGCTCTATTAGTTGACCATTGATAGTTGTTGCTAGCTATCCTTTCCAAAATCTCAAAAGCTTCATCGTAAGACTTGGAAAGAATGACTCCATTAGCCGAAGCGTCCAACACCATCCTAGAAGCCGCATTGAGACCATTGTAAAAAGTCTCAAGTTGGATACAATGGGGAATACCATGGTGTGGGCACTTCCTCAACAACTCCTTGAACCTTTCCCATGCATCACTAGTAGTCTCATCTTCCAATTGTTGAAAGGACATGATCTCACTTCGAAACTTTGCATTTCTTGTTGGAGGAAAGTACTTTCTCAAGAATTTTTCAGCCAAGTCATTCCAATTAGTCACCGAATCGGGAGGAAGAGTGTTAAGCCATGCTCTAGCCCGATCCCTCAAGGAAAATGGGAACAACTTCAATCTTAAAGCCTCGTCACTTACTCCTTGTAACTTGAAAGAATCACTCACCTCCAAAAATGAGCGAATATGGAGGTGAGGATCTTCCGTTGGCGACCCACCAAATTGACCAACCGTTTGGAGCATTTGAAACATCACGGGCTTGAGCTCAAAGTGAGGTTCTTGGATTTCGGGTCTCACAATACCCGGATTTAGCTCATTGAACATAGGGGCTGCATACTCTCTTATTGCTCGGGCTCTATCATCGGCCAAAGCAATAGGATTGGCTTCATTATGAGCACCCCCAATTTCAAACCCATCGGCCATATTGCAGCGTTTTTTAGCCTTCTGTTCCTTCCTCCTTTGTCTAAAAGTGCGTTCAATTTCGGGGTCAATAGGAGCAAGTTCAAGGTCTTCTTCTTGCTCGTTCATACACTAGATTACACCTGAAAAAGAAAAATTCAGCGCACCAAAATAGGATTAAAACTTTAAACCAGAAAATAAATTGCAAAATAGTTGATAATACACAATTTTTAGTTTCAATCCCCGGCAACGGCGCCAAAAACTTGTTGTGAAAAATTATATACGCAAGTATACGCAGTCACACAAGTAATAAAGTGATAAGTAAGATCGTCTCCACAGGGATTGCAAACAAAGTTTGATATAAAATCAACTAATTACAACTTAAAACAAAAAGAAATAATATGTAAATGGTTGAGTAATGATTCAAAATTAAAATGGACAAGAATTAAACTTGCTAAAATTAAAACTACTGCTGCTAGAAAAATTGTTTGCAAGATAAAAAATGTAATATGGCAAAAATGGCTTGAATAACTAATTCCTTCTAGTCAGGTTTTTTTTACAGTCAGTACAGCATTGGTTCAGCATTACTTCAGCATTCTGCACAGAGATAACAACAAATTCCTCTAGGCTTGTGAGAATTTTCCAACACTCACAACTTTAATTCTACCATTTAGCTTAATATATTCCTATATCAAACCAGCAAGCAGAACACTATTCAAGCATTAATTTGGTGAGTTATGCAAGGTAAATGAAATATTCCTATCCACTTACAAAGAAAAGCCTAAGTCTAGGTTTTCACTTGCTTCATTCAAGTTGAACTACTAGATCTAGCCCTTCCGGTACAAGATCTAGCTTAGCAAATTGTTATTCATGGCCAAGAAACAACAATCAATTAAAATGAAACTCACTTGAATGAACAAAGGCAAACAAATACTAAAGTAAGCTTAAAATTTAATCATACCCAACTTAGAAGTTCATAGTCATTCAAGCCTCAAAAGTTTAGCTCATATTCAAATAAGAAGATAAAATCCAAGCTAAAAATACTTCATCCATGGCTGCTGCCCAAATTTACAGTCTCAAGAAGTTTTGAATACTAAGTACAAACAACAATAACAAAGAGAAAAATAAAGAAGACTATCAAGAAAGGGTAAAAGAAAATTCAAACACTAGGCTTGGTCCCCTCTTCTTTCTTCTTTGTTGTACTTCCTGCTGCAATTAAAGCTCCTCCATAGAAAAATGGCAGCTGCCCCGTACTGTACATACAAGATGATGAAGATGACAACGGTGTACTTCCTCTTTCCTTTTCTTTTTGATGTTGGGTTTTTAGGGTACAAACTTCATACCCTAAAATAGAAGCCCAAACTTTTCCACTTTGGCCCACTAGGGTTAGACCCCTTTCTTCCACGTTAGCTGGCTGGTGCAATTTGAGTGACTGGACCAAAGTTGCTGAGGTGGATAAGTGAAATTCGTGTTTCCATGTTTCATCGCCCGGGATGCTTGAATTCACTTCGCATTGCTTTAGCATTGCTTCAAAGAATCACCCCGTTTCGGTTGTGCTCCTTTTCTTCCTTGCTTCTTTTTCTTTTTCCTATCAATTTAATTCCTCATTTTTCAACAAAATAAGCACAGTTAATTGGAAAAACACACCCAACAATATCAATATTTACAAAACTTAAAGGTTAGATTACTAAATAGAAAATAACACTAAAACTAATTAAAATTAAGCAAAATAAACACATTTTCACTACTCTCCTCACAATACTTTAGTTTAAAAGCATAAAAATTAACTCTATACCATAGAGTTATCAGTAACTTGACCTTAATTAAAATAAGATCAAAATAATCATGATAATTTTAAAAGAGGAAATAAGGTATTTTTCAAAACCTAATTTTTCAAAATGGTAGGTTTAATTTTAATTTTATTTTCGAAATAAATGTTTAAAATTAAATAAATCTTATATCCAACTATCCAAATCTAACCTTGTTGCAGGAGTATGTGTTTTAGATTGTTTGTAAGTTTTCTAAAACCTATTATTGCTTGATCTAAATTGCCTTGGTTAACTTGATGATAGATCCAATGATCTAATTTTAACCAAAGGTTCAATTGATGATAGATCAAGTAAATAATTTGTAACAGGTAATTTTACAAACTTCTTTCATCTGTGTATGACCTAGCAACATGATAGGATCCATCCAAATGTGTATGCCTGTGTGAGCCTATATGTTTAATTTCTGTTATAGATACATATAGGTTGTTGTTGCTAAATAAAATATCATAACTAATAGATTTTATTTAGGCTCATTTAGAAGTGAGCCTATTCAATTAATAACAGTTATTCATTTTAAGGTTAAATTCCTCTCTTTTGGGCCTTGTGTGAGAGTTGGGAGCCTTAGAAGTGGGTACGACATACTGGACTCAGCCCCCCCTCACATGAACAACCCCCAATTGTGAAGGCCCATTTGCCTTATTTGGATAACTGTGCTAGGTTAATTATATTAGTTTGACCTAATAAAAAATTGATTAGCAACATAATTAATTTCATTCTTCCTTGAAATTAATTTAAGAAAAACATAGTTTGAATAGTTATATTCTGGAAAGCTATATGTATTTTTCTTGTTTTTAATTAAATATGGAATTATAACAATATAAATTCTTTCTGAATCTTAATTTTATAATTTCATTAAATATTCCTATTTAAGTTGAGATTTAGTTAAATCTATCAAATCAACTTAGATTTGAATATTTTTGAATTTCCTATTATAAATTAAGTTGAGGAATTTTGGGAATTAGTTATTAAGATTCTTTAGATATTTTTTAAGTTGATATTTTATAAATATGGGAACTTAAAATGGAATATCTTCTAAATTAAGTGGTCACTACTTAATTGGTAATATTTAATTAAGTCATTGGTTGAAGAATATTTTAAGTTGGGTATTTAGATTTTTCTAAACAACTTAAATAAGATATTTTTCAAAATTATTCCATTTTTGAAATTTAATTAAAGTTCTTACTTTAATTTGTAATATTTCATTATTGAGATATGGAATATAAATGATTAAACAAAATACATTGTTAAATAATGAGCTTTAATGAAGAGAAATTCGATCTCCATTGTTGGTTTTACATAGCTATTGTTTTAGTGAGTAATCCTCCCTAATGGAGGAACGTTCATTAGCAAGTTAGCGCCGTTTAATCTCGAAAGATAAGCATTCTTATAAGTTTATTTTTATATGGTTCATGACCACCCTAATGGTGGCGACTATATAAGACTTACAAGAATGCGAAACAATGGTAGAAGCTCATAAGATAGAATTGCCTTGACTCTCGCCTAAACGGGACAACGCTGAATTCCAATCTTGATCGAATAAAAGGTTGCTAGAATGTTTGACATTTTAGATGAATTGACAACTCTATTCAATGGATGATGCTTTGACTCTCGCCTAAACGGGACATTGTATCAGTTCGTTGGAAACCTTGGAAAATAAACTATGTTAGATTTAGTATTTTTATAACATATGTGATTATTTGTTTTCTGAACCTGTGTATGAATTTATAGAACCAAAACCTTACTTCTGTTTATTGATATGTTGTAGTGCCAATATGAATAACCCTCATCCCGATCCACTCCTAGTTAGTATCTTTGCAAAAGAACTCAATAGTGTGAAAATGCATCCTGGTAGTTGCATTAACTCGCACCTATTGTTGATGAATCTGAAATTTCAAAAGGCAAATCTACTAGGAATTGATTTATCGAAGGAACAATGGGTAAGACTCATACTTTATAGTCTTCCTCAGGAGTATAACAGTTTTGTTCTATATTATTTATTGAACAATCCTAACTCCTCCGATATGGACAAACTCGAATCTGAGTTAAGGGCCCATGAGCGGAATCTGATTGCAATGAGACCTCCTGGTATTGCAAGCTTTAATCAGAGGAAGAAGATTAAGCATGAGGGCTCTAACAAAGCTGCTTCTTCAAGTACAATTATCAGACATCATGTTCTATTTGCGAATTGTAATGGAAAGGGACATAAAGAAGAACAATGTCCCAGGCTTCTAGACAATTCAAACGAAGGTGATGCTTTTGTATTTGAATAATGTGTTTTAGAGAACGACAAATCCTCCTGGATTGTTGATTCTGGATCTACTAACCATGTATGTTCTTCATTGCAGCTGCTTGAAACTTGGGAGAATCTTCACCCAGATGAGTTAAAGCTTAAAGTTGGAAATGGCGAGTTGGTATCAGTTAAAGCAAGAGGAACAGCCCGAATCAAGTTTAATTCTAAGAAGTTTTTACTTTTAGAGAATGTTTTATATATTCCTTTTTTTAGTAGAAACTTGATTAGCGTTTCATGTTTACAAACACTTTTTTATATATTGAATTTTTCGAGTTCGAATTGTTCAATTTCTCGTAATGGATTTCATATATGTGTTGCAAACATGGAACGAGGGCTTTAAGTTTTAAGACCTGATACTCAAATCTCACTAAATACTGAACTTTTCAATGTAGCTAAACCTAGAAGCCTTAAGAGAAAAGAGATTGATAATGATGATCAAACTTATCTATGGCATTTACGTTTAGTTCATATAGGTTTTGATAGACTCAATAGGCTAACTAAAGACGGTCCATTGAAAAATGTCGTCTTAGGAGAACTGCCAGTCTGCGAGTCTTGCCTAGAAGGAAAAATGACCAAACGTTCTTTCTCTGCGAAGGGAGAGCGTGCCAAAGAACCCCTAGGGTTAGTACATTCAGATGTTTGCGGACCGCTGAATGTAAAAGCCAGAGGAGGTTATGAGTATTTCGTCACTTTCATTGACGATTTCTCTAGATATAGTTTTCTTTACCTAATGCAAAAGAAATCTGAAACGTTTGAAAAGTTTCAGGAATTTCATGCTTTGGCTCAAAACCAATTAGGTAAAACATTAAAGATCTTGCGAACTGATAGGGGTGGAGAATATATAGATATGCAGTTCAAAGATCATTTAATTGAACTTGGAATTGAATCCCAATATACTGCCCCAAGCATTCCATAGCAGAATGGAGTTGCAGAAAGAAGAAATTGCACTCTCTTAGAAATGGTTAGGTCTATGCTAAGTAATTCAACTCTGTCTACGTCCTTCTGGGGATATGCTATTCAAATGGCAAACGACATTTTAAATGTTGTTCCATCTAAAGCAGTCCCTAAGACACCCGTTGAACTATGGAATGGTCGCACACCTAGTTTGCGCCATTATAGGATTTGGGGGTGCCCTGCTCACGTCTTAAGAAAGAAAGAAGGCAAACTGGAATCGCGAACTGAAGTTTGCATGTTTGTCGGAAATTCTAAAGAGACTAGGGGTGGACTATTCTATAGTCACAAGGATAACAAAGTGTTTGTTTCTACAAATGCTACTTTCCTTGAAGATAACTATATGAAAGACAACAAACCGAAAATTGAAATTGTATTAGAGGAAATGCTCATAGATACTGTTCCTTCAAATGTACCATCTTCTTCTACTCAAGAAGAGGAACATCCCACTCCCTCAGTTGTAGCAACTGAGAAAACTACTACTAAAGCTCCTGTTCAGAAGGTCACAGCTCCTCGTCGTAGTGGGAGGGTTTCTACAAAACCATCTCGTTATGGCCTGGATGGTGAAATCAATATGGTCGTTGGTGACGGTATTGATGACAACCCATTAACCTATAAACAGGCAATGGCAAGTCCGCAACGGAAGCGATGGTCAGCCGGTATGGATTCAGAAATGGATTCCATGAAAAAGAACAAAGTCTGGAAATATGTAGAACCACCTGATGATTTTCGTCCAATTGGATGTAAATGGGTCTACAAGAAGAAAAGAGGTGCTGGAGGCGAAGTCGAAACTTTCAAAGCTAGACTGGTCGCCAAGGGTTATACCCAAAGAGAAGGTGTGGACTATGAGGAAACTTTTAGTCCGGTTGCCATGCTCAAATCCATCCGAATTCTTCTCTCCATAGCTGCCGCTTTAGATTATGAAATTTGGCAAATGGATGTCAAGACAGCCTTTCTTAATGGGCTTCTTGAAGAAACCATCTATATGGAGCAACCAGAAGGTTATGTTCTTCCTGGGCAGGAGAATAAAGTTTGCAAATTAAATAGGTCCATATATGGGCTTAAGCAAGCTTCTCGCTCATGGAATAAAAGGTTTGATGAGATCATCAAAACCTACGGCTTTTATCAGAATGAAGATGAACCTTGTGTTTACCAACTGAAGGAAAACCAAGTAGTAGTATTCCTGGTCCTTTATGTTGATGCCATTTTGATCATTGGAAACAATGTCAAGAAAATGACTCACATCAAGGAATAGCTTGACACTCAATTCGACATGAAAGACTTGGGTGAGGCAGCCTATGTTCTTGGTATTTAGATTGCCAGAAACCGAAAGAACAGATCCCTTGCTCTCTCTCAAACAGCTTACATTGACAAAGTTCTAGAGAGATTTTCCATGACCAATACCAATGGGGCAAACATGCCCTCTAGACATGGTATCCGTCTATCTAAGGAACAGTGTCCTACTGATCCTCAAGAGATAGAAGACATGGCCAAAATTCCTTATGCTTCTGCAGTTGGAAGTCTAATGTATGCTATGCTATGCACTAGACCTGACATCTGCTATGCAGTTTGAATCGTGAGCAGGTATCAGTCAAATCCAGGACGGGTACATTGGAATGCTGTTAAGTATATTTTGAAATACTTAAAGAGTACAAGAGAGTATGTATTAGTCTACAAGGGTGGTGCTTTAAATCCCTTAGGCTATACAGACTCAGATTTCCAGGGATGTCTTGAAGACAGGAAATCTACATCTGGGATGGTGTTTACTCTTGGGGGTGGAGCAGTGGTTTGGAGAAGTGCTAAACAAACTGCGATTTCGGATTCTACCATGGAGGCAGAATACATAGCTGCGGCTGAAGCAGCTAAAGAGGTTGTCTGGCTTAGGAAGTTCTTCACCAGTCTCGGTGTAATTCCTGGAATGGAAAGGCCTCTAGTCCTGCTTTGTGATAACACTGGAGCTATAGCCAATAGTAAGGAACCTCGTAGCCACAAGAGAAGTAAGCATATAGAAAGAAAGTATCATATTATCAGAGAATATGTGGCAAGAGGGGATGTACTGGTGGAGAAAGTGGATATGCAGGATAACTTGGCTGATCCATTCACCAAAGTCTTGGCAGTAACTTCATTCGAAAAGCACCGTCAGAATTTAGGATTAATTGAAATGTACTGATTTGTTTTATATTAGTGTAAGTGGGAGTTTGTTGGGTTTTATGCCCTAAATAAAACTCTGTTTCAATGTAATCCAGATTATTCAATATCAATAAAATAACAGAAGTAATTTTTCATTCACTTGTGTATGTTTTGGTTCACTTAATCAATTACTTGTCTATTTGATTTATAAATTCATCCAAACCCCTTTTCACATACTTGATCATGTTTATTGTGTTGTCAACACAGTGGAAAGTAAACATGACTATGTGAATAAAGTATTCCTAGATTTATCAGAACACTGGGTTTTACTGATATGACAATCTACAACAGAGTTTACTTACATTTGGAGAAATGTTATGTTCTTTCCAGAACATAGGTTAAAGTAAAGCTCAGGTCGGATGCATGGAGTATGCATTGGAATGGACCGATATTGAACTTTGAATTAGATTTTGAAACTTACCGTAAACATCTATTCAATTCAATATCATAAGTTGATCCTAGATCACATGATCGAAATCTTGATATGGTTAGGCTTAATTTCAAGAGTATTATTCGTGTTCTTTGATTTTTTAGTTAAGCCTAATCTTTAGTCTGGGCAATACATACATTTTGGGAACACGGTAGTGCGATTGAGTGGGAGCGCTAACATAAATATGGAATCTATAGCTTCTATCTGGGGAATAGTAAGCAAAGGGTGATTTCCTTCGAGCTTAACCAAACGAGATAAATGATTGAGTACTCATTTCACTTAGTTGAAATATCATTTATACAGGGTTAAGTGTTTTAAGGATAAAATACATTGTAGGGTGTTACGGTAATTTAGTCCCTTTACAGTGTAAATCATCCATATAGAGGATCATTGATCACATTAGGATTATAACAATGGATAACTAATAATGTGTCTATATGGTGGAACATATAGAGCATTCTATATACTGAGAGTGCAATTCTGAGTTCTATGTGTGGATTCAACGAAGAATTAATAAGTCAGTGAATTTAAGTGGTAAATTCTAGATCTGCTTATTGGAAGCTCGGATATATAGACCCATGGTCCCCTCACTAGTTGAGATGATATTACTTGTAAGACTCATTTAATTGATTTTAATTAATCAATTAAAAATTCTCAAGATAGACTTGTCTATTTGAGAATCTATCACTTATTAAGGGCAAAACAGTAAATAGAGATTTTGAAGGGCATATTTATTAATTAGGAAACTTTAATTAGTTTCATTATTAATGAAATAAATGACAATATATTATTTGATAATTAATTTTAATTATTAAATAATTAGATTTGACATTTATGTGGTTGAACAAAGGAATTGGCAGTTTTTGACAAAACAGGAAACTATCAGTGTAGGAAAAGGAAAGTTGGAAAAGTGGCAAGCCATGTTTCCACAATGCCTAGGCCGGCCACTTAGCTTCCTTTTCTCTTTGATTTTTTCAATTCCAAATGTCAATCATAGCCCTTGGTGGTCTTCTATAAATAGAAGGCAAAGGCTTCAGAGTTGAACACAACTGTACAACCTTTTCACAACATTATTCTGAAAGAATTTTCTCTCAGAAAATTCTCTCTGAGCCGCCACCCTCTCTCTCTCTCTTCCTTCACTGTTTCGAAATGTATAAGTGCTAGAGTACTGCCCACACACATCAAGTAATACCTCAATCATAGTGAGGAAGGCTGTGTAGAATTCAGAAACAACAAAGAAGGACTATCGGGCACAGATCTTGATTATACTCTGCTACAGAAAGGAATCAAGGGTTAGAGATCTGAGTGGGAGGAGACATATATTCTGCTGCAATCACTGTAAGATTTCTGATACTCTTATGTGTTTAATTTCCTATCGTTTTAGAAGTTCATATTTAGGTTGTTAAATCAACATACTTGTGAGTAGATCTAAGATCCTGGTAAAATAACTTCCAACAATTTGAGCCTCCTATTCTTTCTCTATAGCCGCCACTTCCCATCTCTTTTCCTCTTCAATTTCGAACCTTGAGTGAATGAGTGAGTGCCCACACACATCAAGTGGTATCTCAATCATAGTGTGTAAGACTGTAGGAGATTCCAAAAAACAAGAAGGAGAATCAGCATCAAAGGAAGGAGAGAAAGAGATCCAAGTTCAGATCTTGGTGATGCTCTGCTACAGAAAGGAATCAAGGGCTAGAGATCTGAACGAAAGGAGTCATTATATTCCGCTGCACCCAATGTAAGGTTTTCTTAAACCCTTCTGTGTTTATTTCATTGTTTTAGAATTCATATTAGGATGTTAATGAAACATACATGGTAGTAAATCTAGATCCTGGTAAAATATATCCAATAACTGGCCTCAGAGCCATGGTAATGATTTACTTTCATGAAATATGAATTAAAACGATGTTTTGTGTTGATTTGGATGGTTTTATCTGGTTTATGTGCTTATTTGATGATAGTTTTGAAATTACAATATACGTTACTGAAATATTTTTTATTTCGATCTGGAATTATTTTATCTGGAAAGTAGACAAAAAATAAATAAATTTAGGCTTTTACAGAACCTAATTTGGAATTTTTATGAATTAGTTATGATTTTTTGAATTTGAATGAAAATATCTGGTTTCGGGATGCACACGCGCGCGCGCATGGGCACAAGTGAGTCTCGCTCGGAAAAAATCGCTTCCGACAACAGGCGTGTCCGAAGCTTGCCCCTGTCCCGCCCATGTCCCTCGGTCATGGAGGCTGCATGCAGCGTCCTGTCTCGGTCAGATGGGCCATTCCGCGCGCAGGAGTATGCAATGCATACCCCTGTGCACCAAACTTGTTTTCTTCATAACTTTTGATTCAAAAATCGTTTTTCATTGAAACAAAAGCCAATTCACTACACCAAAAATCAGGTTTAGTGACATTTTTATTAGTGGCATTTTTTTAAAAAATGTCACAATAATGATATTTTAATGACATTTGTTAAAAAATGTAACTATAATGAGAATAAATGACATTTTAATTAGTGACATTTTTTTTAAAGTGTAACTATTGATATATTTTAGTGACATTTTGTAAAAAGTGTCATTAATTGTCAATATTTAAATTTAGTGTAACATTTTTAAAAATGTAACAAGAATAAATTAATAGTGGCATTTATAAAAATGACACCAAATATTAGATTTAGTGACATTTTGAAGTGCCATCTAATTAAGTACTTTTAGTGACATTTCAAAAGTGTTACTAGTAAAAAAAATTAGTGGAATTTTTAATTTTAATTTATTTTTTGAAATTATATTATTATACAAATTTATTAAGAAAAAAGTTTAAATTTAATTAATTTTGTAGACGTAGATGAAAAATAACTTAATAAATATAAATATTGTATCATAATAAAAGCTTTTAAATAAATAAAATTGATTTTCATAACAAAAGAATTAAGATAAATAAAATTTATAAATAAAGTACCCATAATACTACTACTAATAATAATAATAATAATAAAATACCTACATCACTAAGCTTCTTCATCCATATCATTTGCATCAAATGACACGGATGTATCAACAGTTATATCTGGAATATCTTTCCTAACCAAACTAATATCTTCACTGTCAACATCGAGAGATGCACCGCAAACTTCAGTTTGCAAATAAGACTCCACATTCTCGTTATGTGATTGGACGCTCATATTATAATAATCTCTAGGATTTATTTTTAAAGCAACATGCCATCCTTCATGTTTGAGATCTTCCACATACATTACTTGTTCTGCTTGAGAAGCTAGTATAAATGGCTCATCTTCACGCATCAATTTTGTAAGGTTGACTCTTGTGCAATCTTTCTCTTTTTTAATACCACTACTCGAAATCCAATCACACTTAAATAACACAACACGATTCCCTGAACAATAATCTAGTTCGATAATATCTGTTAATATCCCAAAAAATGTAACATCTCCAAAAATAGGATTCGGATCTCTACTACTTGAAAAACTTTGAGTCTTGGCAGTCACAATAACTCCACTATTTTGAGTTTTTAATTTCTCTTCGATTTTTTTTATATGAAACCGAAAACCATTTATTAAATATCTTTTAAATCGATTGAAAATATTGTTTGGTCCTTTAGCCAGATAATATAGATCTTCAGAAAGTCGATTATCTTGATTATCATATAATTCTTCTGCCTAATTTGTAAAAAAAAAAAATTGTAATAAATAAATTACTACACTCAATATATTTGTGAACTCCTTAAGTTAATACAAAAAATTAAGAATTGAAAATAAGCTTACCTTTTGTGCAAACCAGGAAGGAAATGTCTCGCTATGAATCCGATCTAAGGTCATTACTCTTTGACGAGGATTTTGTTGTGCAATGATATTGCGATGATCCCTACAAAATTAATAAGCATTAGACATGCTTACTTAATGCTTCAATATTTTTTATTATTGGAGATATAATAAATAATACTTACTCAATAAATGAGTCTACGACATTACAATTAAATAATACATATCGATGTGCCTTAGTTTTGCTATCCTCGTCTAAAGTCTCAGAAACTATTTTTCCCAAATTTCGACCCGTCGTTTGGAAAATAGGCAGCCTTTCTCTATCTGGATTTGGATTACTATAATTTCTAGGCTTACGATTAATTTTTGTCTCTACACCTTCCATATATCGTGAGCAAAATGTCAAGCATTCATTAGCTAAATATCCTTCAGCTATACAACCTTCTGGCTTACTTTTGTTTCGAACGTATGACTTCAACTTAGATAAGTACCTGCAATTATTCATAAGAACATTAAAAGCAATATTGAAACTTTTCACAATTAAATAAAATAAAAATCAATATATATTACCTTTCAACAGGGTACATGCAACGATAAACTGATGGTCCAGCAATTCTCGCCTCATATGCTAAGTGTATCACCAAATGAGCCATAATATCAAAAAATGACGGGGGAAACAATTTTTCAAGATTACAAAGAGTAATTGATATTTGCTGCTCAAGTTGCATAAAATCTTGTGGTCGAGCAACTTTTGAATACATCATTCGAAAATAGTTGCTTAAAGTAGTTATATGTTGACGAACATGCACACTTGACATTCCCCTCAATGCTAGCGGTAATAATTGAGTCATAATAATATGAAAATCGTGACTCTTGAGACCATGAATTTTTCGTTGATTTACATCAACACATCTTGAAATATTGGCAGCATATCCATCTAGAACCTTAATTTTCTTTAGAAATCGACAAAAGATAGTTTTTTCTGTTTTGGTTAATGTAAAACAAGCAGGTGGTATGACAGTTCTCTTAGATTCGCTCTCCTTTGGATGAAGTTCAGATCTGATACCCATAAACTTTAAATCAAGACGTGAATTCAAATTGTCTTTATTTTTTGTATCTAAACTCAATAATGTCCCAACTAAACTTTCACATACATTTTTTTCAATATGCATCACATCGAGATTGTGTCGTAATAAGTTATCCTTCCAGTAAGGCAATTCAAAAAATATACTCCTTTTCTTCCAACTATATGGCAACTGAGGATTAACAACTGTCTTTCCAAATTTAATTTGGTAGCCTTCTAACTTATCTAGTATCATTGAACCACTTAATGGTATTGGAGCTAATCTTTTCTCTTTTGTACCGTCGAAAGACTTTTCATCATTTCTAAATGAGTGGTTATTTTCTAACCAACGACGATGACCCATATAACAATGTTTTTTGCTATGCTTCAACCACAAAGAATAAGTATCTTGATGACAAGACGGGCAGGCATATTTTCCTTTAGTGCTCCATCCCGATAAGTTTGCATATGCTGGAAAATCACTAATAGTCCATAATAGTGATGCTCGTAACATAAAGTTTTTTCTTGTTGACGCATCAAAAGTTTCAACTCCAACTTCCCATAAAATTTTTAATTCTTCAATCAATGGCTCCAAATATATATCAATATTATTTCCAGGTGCTTCTGGACCAGGTATGAGCAAGGACATAATAAAGTTAGGTTGTTTCATACACAACCATGGAGGGAGATTATATGGTATCATAATAACTGGTCATGTACTGTGACTTACACTTAATGTCTTGAACGGAGTCATTCCATCAGAAGCTAACCTAAGTCTAACATTTCGAGGATCTGCCGCAAAATCCTTATATTTGTGATCAAAAGTCATCCATGCTGGAGAATCTCTTGGATGTCTCATACAACCATCATTCACATAATCTTTTTGATGATGCCAAGTCATAAAATCAGATGTTTTGATGACATAAATAATCTTTGTAATCTTGGTATTAATGGAAAGTGGCGCAAGACTTTTGCTTCACTCCTATTTTTATTAAAAAGAAAAAAAAGGTAATATTATATTAATCTAAACAGCATATCTAAACTAAAAAAAACAGAAGAAAAAAGTGTTATAATTAATAGTGTACCTTGGTGTAGAGCATACTTGACATTCTGTGTCATTTACATGATCCTTTCTATACAACATGCAATCATTTTTACATGCATCAATTTTTTCATAATTAAGTCCAAGTGCGTTGATTAACTTTTTTGTCTCATAAAAAGAATCGGGTAAGGTTTCACCTTTTGGTAGTGCTCTTTTAAATAATTCAAGTACCTTGCCAAATGAATTATCACTCCATCCACACATACACTTAATATGAAATAATTCAATGACGAATGAGAGCTTTGTAAAACTTGTACAACCTGGGTAAAGTTCTGTCTCTACATCTTTTATCAAATCATAAAATTCTTTTGCCTTCGTATTTGGTTCATCTTCCTCACCTTGACGATTATCATCATTTTCAATTTCACATTCATCATCTCTACTATTTTCTCCAAAAATATCATGTATAACTCCTTGCATATCAATAGTAGGAGTATCACTAACAGTACTCTCAATGTTCTGTGGAGCATGTGAAGAAGTTTCACCGTGTAATATCCATTTAGTGTATCCCTCCATAAATCCATTGCATATCAGATGATCAAATGCAATTGATCGAGTGACAGGACTAATAAGGCAACACTTAACACAAGGACATAAAATTTTTCTTTCATGGCTTCCATTTTTAAATGCGAAATCAAGAAATAAATTAACTCCTTGTTGATATGAATCACTCAATCTAGATTGCTTCATCCAACTCTTATCCATAACTTTAGCTTTTGAAAATTTTTATCAATACCTATTTAAAATCCAAAAAATTAGTTTGTTTGGAAAAATAAAAAACAAACATATGTATATATACTAAGTCAAACATAAGTATTTTAAAATGAATAAAAAAATCAAGTAATTTACACTTTGAATACTTATTCATAGTAACTTAAACCCATTCACTTTCATAATTAAGTCCAATATAATTATTAGACAATTCAATATAGATAATACTTACTTATTCCTTTCAATAATTATTATGGCAAGTTTTTTTGAAAAAGTCAATATAAAATACACTTTAGAGCATTATCTGTTAAGCATCTATCCTGAATTTTCATAATCAACATTGTTGCCTAATATGTAAGATCACTCTTCATTACTCTTTTTTTTTAGATTAGTTAACAAATTGAGCTAAATGTACTAAAAATATCAGTTAGTAGCTCAGATTTGTAAATATCTTAATTAGTAGCTCAGATTTGTAAATGTACTTAAAATATCAATTAGCAGCTCGAATTTGTGATTTTGGAAAGTTACAATGTGGAAGTCAATGAAAATTTTAGCTTAAATTAAAAAAATTAACAAAAAAAATGTTTAGTAGCTTGGTAAATTAATTTTGTAAATTTGCACTATTAAATAACTATTGGTCTCAACTAATTTAATAAAAAAAAATCAAAAATAAGATTTTAAAGAATTTAGAGTAAATAAAACCCAAAATCATTAAACTAATAAAGAAAAAAGAGATTAAACCTGATGCGGATGATGGTGGGGAGGAATAAGTATTTTAGCGTTGTATAATTTGTTTATTTGGAAGAAATAATGCCACCTTTGTAAAGGTAAGATATGACTTCTCTCCACACTGTTTTTAAATTTCTTTTCCCTTTAGTAGTAGTCTTTCAATCACTTTGGAATATTCTATATAAAAAAAAAAAATCACTATTTAAGAAGTCATACATGCCTGGTGCGAGTATCACAGATATTCTTAAGTATATTCAGAGAAACAAATTAAATTATCATATTCTTAAGTATATTATAAATAGATAAAACAAAAAAACAAACTATTGTATTGGTAATACAATGCCGTTAATTCCATTATCTCTCAAATTCTTAAGTCTAAGCCACATTTCAAGACCAAGACTTTATTATCTCTAAAACTTCTGTATTTGTTTTACCCATTTATAATATACCAGTTAAATCTAATGCCGAGATAATTCCATTATTAAAAGCAATAATACTAATAGTCATATAAACCATCAATATAACTCAATTCATAATAAAGACCCACATTCTTTTTTTTTTTTTTTTATGAAGGGGGGTGTCCAAGGACACCGATTCATTAAAAGGCATAAAAAACCCAAGAGTCTAAACAGAGTAGAAAACGGAACAAGCTAAAAAACAGAGTGAACAACTCGAATACAAACGGAAAAAAAACGAACAACAGCAACGGCAACAACTCAATTACATTACACTTGAGTAGGAGGTCCCGGATCCCATTCCCTTAATTCTTAGTATCATAAAATATATATGGAAGTTATAAGAAAATGCAATCTTGATACCATCAAATAATTCTTATTTTTCTTTTCCCCTTTTGACCGAAGACTCCAAAAGATACATATACACTTGTATGTTCTATATACAAGCTTTGTATATATTAGCTTACATGCATTCATTTAGTACTTCACCACTTATTTCCTTTAATTAAGGGGCATCAATCTAAATCAATCAAAAATAAATATAAATATATAAATACAAATCAAGTCATCTTTTTCCAAAAGATACAGAATTTTGTTTTTCATACAATGTAAACTTCAAACTTTTAATTCATTCAATGACAAAGGCATTATTGCGGTCTTGAAGTATCAGGAAAGAAAAAAAAAGATCATACTTACTTGTGGTCTTGGTGATAGTGTAGTTTCTTTGTATATATTTTATTTTGCAACAGTGAAGGTTGTTTTCTTCGACATCTGTGAAAACACCATATCAAAGAACATTAGTAGTTGAAAAGAAACATTAAGTCACTTGTTACATAAGAAACATGGATGTGGTCATACGTTGATCTCCATTTACGGTGTTAAAATCATCAAGAAAGTAGAAACTCCAATCGATGACTCTAATAACAATCCAGAACAGCAACTGAAACTCCAATAGACAACTCAAATTATAATCGAATTATAATCGAGATCGATTTTATATACAGACTCGATTTCTTAGGAGAATTAGTCTTATTCGGATCAAAATTACAATTTTTTTTTTTTGGGAATTAGCTTACCATCGTAAACTTTTATTTTTTGTTTATTCTTTTTAGAGTTAACCTGAGAGTTTTTTTAGGAGGATTAGTTTCATAAGGTTTTATTTTTATATATATATTTTATTTAGTAGTTAACGTGTAGGTTTTAGTTTTTATATATTTTATTTTGGGAGTTAATGGTAGATATGTTTAATTTTATTAAATATATAAATATATATGTATTTCAAATAAGATACCAAATATAAAAAATCTAATAATAGCATAAAAATAGGAATAGGAAGCGTTCAAAAACACATAATTTTTTTTTTTAAAAAAAAAAAACCAAAATGAAAATGGAAAAGAAGTGGGATTCTACCCACCCAAATATTTCAATTTTTCTTTTTCACCAAAACTATCATTCTCATAAATTTGAGAACTGTCTCTCTCTCACACACAAATTGGCTCCTCTCATCATAGGTGGTATTTTCAATCTTTGATTTTGATTTTTGTTTTCATTATTTTCCTGAGATTCACATTTTGAAATCTAACCATTTGATTTGAATTTTCTTTTTTCTAGCTTTTGAAGCTGAACATTACTGATTTTTCTTTTGGTTTGCAATTGTGGGTCTTGTGGATAACCTCTGAATTTGATATCAAACTCTGAATACAGCAAATCCAAAAAAAAAAGGTTTACACTCTTTTATAGTTATTACTATATTAATATTATTCCTTTTATGAGATTACTACTAAGAATACATATGTATATATACATAATTTCATCTCTGGTAAAATTGAAAACAAAAGAATATGAACTGGGACTAAGGTTATTTATTATATATATGGTCACTTCTCATTTTTAGTTTACTCACAAACTGATGTGAACTACTAGAACAAGGAACCCAGCACTCCTTAATCAAAATTAGTAATAGTTTAGTCTCATAGTATTTGTCACCTACTACGTACCTAACACTCAATTCCCATCAATAGAATTTTCCGATCAATCTACTGAATGAACCAATAACTATGATGTTTTTACCAAAATTGTAGGTAAAATGGTCAAAGCAGCAATAATTAATTTATTAGTTTGCTTCCCATTTATGGCTAACAAACATTCTTTGTTTACAATTTTTCCTTTTTCTTTTTTAGACTTTTTATTTATTATATGATATGAACAAGGAAAAGAAAATAAAAACTTGTTTTGTTTTGATTTGATTTGCACAGAAGAACTCTTTCTTGAGATCAACTGTAGTTAAGCCACATTTCTATGTTTTCATATTTTTTTTACTTGTTAATAGCAATTTTTTATTATCGACTGTATAGTGTGGCTCACTATCTTTGCTTATGGATTAAAGTCATTTATTTTACATATATTCATTATTTTTATGTTTATTTTGTTGAGCCTTTAATTTTATAAAAACACAACATTGATTCTTTGTGATGAGTTAATTATCAAGTTAAAAGTAATATAAATTAATATTTCTTATGAGGGAAGTTTTAAGTAATTTTTGTTTAGCATCCTTTTTGAAATTACTTTTTTTTATGATTTTGCTCTGGAAGACTTAATTTTTTTTTTTTCATTTCAGTGAGCATTAAAGAATTTTATGATTTTAAAAGTAGTAGAAAAAATTTTATTGTTTATTTGAATAATTATGAAAGATTTATAACTATTCTACTTTTTTTTTATTATTGTTACAAATGTCTACAGGTATGGATAGATATATGCAATAAAGATTGGCTGAACAAGATGAAGATTGTGTAGATTCATTTACAGATTTGTTGACAAATAATAATGGTAAAAAGAATGGTAGAGGTCCAACACAAATGCGTGACATTTGTGGTAATCATGATGGTACAAAGATGGAAATCACATGTAATGAATTTGGGCAACCACATGATAAAAACGCAAGTAAGCTTACAAATTTTATTGGGACATTAGTACGAGATGGAAAAAATGCTCCAATTAACTACAAAAGTTGGCATAAGGTACCTGACAAATACAAAGATAGAATGTGGAAAATCATACAGGTAAAAAATTATTGTTTTTTCAAATGATTTTTTTAGCATTTTAGATCAGTAGTTGAATTAATTTTGAAATTTGTATTTAGTACATTTAAGATTGCTAATGCATGCTTTAAAACTTCTAGGAAAAATTTGATATTCCTCCTCTGGCAGAAAATTGGACTATGCGGTCTTGTGGTAAGGAACTTAAAAATTGGAAAGCTTATCTTAAGAGAACTTATTATTCAGAAACTTTATCTTTTGAGGAGCAAAAAAAATATAAGGATAAAAGAGTATATGCTGGGCAATGGGAGGAATTAATAAAATATTGGGCAACAGACGATGCAAAGGTATTTTTTCTTTTAATATTTAATTGAGTATATTATTTTTTCATATTTCACTAATTTAATATTTATTAAATGCAATTTTATATATTGCTTTAGAAAATAAGTGCTACAAACAAAGCTAGTCGTGGTCAAAAGAAATACAACCATACAACTGGCACAAAAAGTTTTGCACAAATTAGAGCAGCACAGGTAAACTACAAAATTATTTGAGCATATAGATTGAACATTGCTTCGTAAGTATGCATACTTTGATTAGTATTTAATTACAACTAAATATTCATTTGTAGAAAGAGAATGGTGGAAGTACACCAACACGTGCTGCTATGTTTAACGTCTGCTATACAAAAAAAGATAAGAGTGTAACTGATACAACGAAAGAAGTAATGGTATGATTGAATATTTTTTAATTTATGCCTAGCTTGTTGTTTTATTACTTCTTAATTTATATTAATGATAGGTACAATTACAAGAGAAACAAGAGTTGAATGAAGATGTATCAAAGGAAAAGGGTATGAATGACACTTTCTCTGAAGTAATGGGTAAAGAAAAATACGGATCAGTCCGTATGTACGGTTTTGGTGTTTGCCCATCTGACGTATGGGAAAACAAATCCACCAAGAAAGGAAACCAAAAGAAGTATATACAGACTCTAGAAGCTGAATTGAAAGAATTAAGATCTCAAGTTCAAGCCAACAAGCAAAATTACAATGCAAATGACACATCTATTATACCTGACATGGTTAGAGCTTTAATCTCTCTATTTTTTTTTAATAATATCTCTTTAGTTTTTATTATTATTCCATATTTTTCAGTACTTAAAACTGAACATATTATGTGCAGGCTCTTAATTACAATGACAATGCCACTTCTTCACAACTGGTTACGTTTTAATTTTTCAATTGATTCAAAAAAATTATTAACCAATAAATTATGTTACTGATATGTTGTTATATATGTAGGCCAAAAAGCCTTGTATGTCACATAACAAGGAATCTCGACGTCAGTTGTGGTTTTCATCTTCAGCATATGATATTCCAATTGTTGAGGTAAATATTATTATTATTATATAGTTTAGTTATTACTTAAATATTAATATTTTTTATTAATGAATTTATTAATTTTTGTGTATTTTTATGTCATAATTTATTGTGTAGGTTGGTGAAATGGTTAATCTTAAGAGTGTTACTGCTGATCCTGAAACAATTGCTATTGGTCTAGTTGTTAGTAAAGATTCATCAAAAGAAGTTGGAGGAAAAGAGCTCGGAGATCATTATTCTGAAGTTGTTGTTCAAGTTTGTATCAACCCCGACGAGGAATTAATTAGACCATATGGACAATGCAAGACAATTGGTGAAGTTGTTGGAGCATCTATTGCATGGCCAACAACATTTCTGGTAACAATTAAATACACATTTAAAGTTTTCATTATATATGTATATGGATGATTATTTATTTGTTATTTATTGTGCTAAAAATTATGCAGGTTTCACGAAAATCAGATAAACAACTTCATGATTCAATGATGTGACTTTACTAACATAGAAAAATAGACTAAATTGTAAATATTTTTTTTTTTTTATTGATGTTGTATAGATAGTTTGTATACAATTTTTATTATTATTGTTCATGTTCGTTGTAAGAATACAAAATTATTATGTATTATATTTTTATATTGTTGAAATATATATGTAACAAACTTATTTTAGTTTGAATGTTAATATAAAATTATATTTATTCCCCTTTTATGTTTAGAGTTTTTTTTATATATTATTGACTTTTATGGTTTAGAGTTTTTTTTTAATACATATATAAATTATATAAGGAATAAAAAAGGAGTAAAAATTAGAAAATTACGATGATTTATATATATATATAAAATTCTATTATTTTAATTAAAAATAAATAATACATTATATATAATTTTTAGTGGCCTTTTAGAAAAATGTCACTAGTATAATTTTTTTACATTTTCAAAATGTCACTATATTATTTTTCAAACATTAAATATATAAATAATAAATATTATGGTGACATTTGAAATTGCCACAATTCATATTTAGGTGACATTTTCAAATGTGACTAGAAAACTAATTAGTGACATTTGAATTTTTAGTCACATTAGTATAGCTTACATTTTATAAAAATGCTACTAAAATATAAAATGTCACTAAATATTAGTAACAGTGACATTTTAAAAATGCCACTAATTAGAGTTTTTGGTGTAGTGATTCTTAGTAGAATTTTGTGTAGAATCTGAATTTTCAATCAAAAATCTAATTTTCAGAATAAAATTAATTTTTGTTAATTTTTTTTATTAATTAAAATTAGTTTTTGATATTAGTAGGCTTTGAATTTTGAAAATTTGATTTCTCACAAAGGAGTCTTATGGTTAATTTTGAAATTTTAGATTATTTTATTTATTTTAATTATAAGTTCAGATATTATTTTTTATTAAATTTGAATGATCTTACTCTGATATTAAAATATTTTATTTTAAAATAATCTTGTTCAAATTTCAAAGTTTGCTAACCATATCATTTTTTTTTCAAATTTGTTATTTTTTAAAATATATTTTATTAATTAAAATTATAAGATTAGGAATATGTTAGGTTTAACATTTTATCTTATTAGACATTTTTTTTTATTAAAATTATATTTTGGCAAAAATAACATGAAATTTGAAAAATTTGTTAGTTTAGTTTGAATAGATATTTTAGGGTTTCAAACCATAAATTTTTCAAACTTATTATTTTATTTTTTTAAATATTCTAACCATATAAAATATCTTATTTTTCAATTAGTTTATTTATGTAATATTTAAATTTATTAAATTATAAGACTTAGAATATAATAATGAAATATCTAAATTTAAAATTCAAGATATTTTATTATATTATCTTATTAGAAATTTTAAATAAATTTAAATTTTGAATAAACTTGATATTTGAAAAATTGGTTAGATATTTTTGATTTTTTGTTAGAATTTAGGAAATTTAGGAGTTTGTTGAATTTTAAATTTTTTCAAATATTCTCTAACAACCTAAATTTGAATTCTAGTTAAGATATTTATTTTAAAATTTAATTTTATTTTAAATTTTAAAATTGTAATATTTTAGGTTACTTTCCAAATATTCCAGATCAGTTACTTGTTATGGTTTGTATTGTTTGATTATATTATTATGTATACAATTTTTTTTTTTTACAAACCTATTATTTATTTGATCTAAATTGCTATGATTAACTTGTTGACAGATCCAGTGATCTGATTTTAATCATAGTTCAATTGTCAATAGATCTTATAAATAATTTGTAACAGGTAATTTTTGCTATTTCTTTCATCTGTGTAAACCTAGTAACATGATAGGGCCCATCCAAATCATTTGACCTGTGTGAGCCTATATGTTTGCTATTGGGCTTAGATGCATATAGGAAGCCCATTTAAGTTTTACTAAGTAAATGGACTAGGTTGCTAAAATAAATTTTGACATAAGTAAATTTATTTAGGCGCAATTAGATTTGGGCTTATTCAATGAATAACAATTGTTTATTTAAAGGTTAAATTCCTCTCTTTTGGGCCTTGTGTGAGAGTTGGGGGCCAATAGAAGTGGGTACGACATACTGAACCCAGCTCCCCCTCACATGAATTACCCCAATTGTGAAGGCCCATTTGCCTTATTTAAATAATTGTATTAGGTTAATTATATTAGTCTAACCTAATTAAAATTGAATTAGCAACATAATTAACTTTTAAAATATATGAAATTTAATTTTTCATTTAATATTTTAAAGTTAATTTTAGAAAAACACTTAGTTAATGATATATATTCTAGATAGTTATTTCTAGTACTAATTATATTTCTAATATTTAATTAGGAAAATATCATAGATTGTGAAATTAATTGTTTAATAATTAATTTTGGTACAATCTAAGTTAAGTATATTTTTCCTAGTATTAAATTAGAATTAATAATTAAGTCTTCTCTATACTTAATTATTTATTTCTTGAATTTAATACATTTAATTAAATTGAAAATTTAAATATTTAAGTTGATTTTCATCATGATACTTAAGTATTATTATTTTCATGTTATTTAATTAAAATTGAAAATTATTTTAAGTTTGAAATCTTATTTCAAAATAACTTAAATTTGAATAATTTTCAAAATATATTTTATTTTATTTTATTAATCTTTTTCCCACAAATTTCAAAATTGCATTTATTTAATGTAGAAATTTCGAATTTTATTTGAAAGATAGATTGAAGTTGAAAATTATTTATTTTAATTTTGGAACAACTTAAATCAATGATTTTTTCATTTAATGATTAATTAAAATAGATGAATTAAAATATATTATAATTAGAAAATGAATTAATTAGTCAATGAAAGTCTAGATAGATATTATCTGTTTTGCTTGAAGTATTTTTCTAGTGATATTTAATTAAATAGAAAATTAATATTTAAGTTGATTTTAATCATGATACTTAAATATTTGAAATTTTTCTTTAATATTTAATTAAATAGGAAAATTATATTTTTGTTGTAAATTAATTTTATTAATTAATTTTGGGCCAACATAAAATTAGAATAATTTTTTCCAGGATTTATTTTTATTTTATTTTGACAAGCAATTTCGAAAATTGTATTCTTAAATACTTTAATTTTTTGAAATGCAATATATATTTATAGAAAATTAAATTTCAGTTGTAAGTTAATTTAAATTAATTTTGAAACAACTTAAATTGAATATTTTTCTAAATATTTATTGGAAATTATTACTAAGATGGAAATAATTCATTTAATTTCATATCCATCTAAGTATAATTTATAAATATTAAATTAAAATTTATATTTAGAATTTTTCATTCTAAAGTCGAAATTTTAATTAAATAAATATTTAAAATAAATTGATTAAAATAAATATTAGAAGAAAATACATTTTTTAAAAATAATGAGCTTTATTATTATTAGGATATTCGATCTCCATTGTTGGTCTTACAATAGTTAAATGTTCTCAATATAACCTCGAGACACTAGACTTCGTCCCCCTTATGGATGGTTATTTGTTGAACGCATTTAACATTGTAAGATCTCATTTGATAAGTGTTTTGTAAGTTTTCATCTCTATTAGACTCTCCCCTACGGTGACTACTTAGAGATAAACTTATAAAACATGAAACAATGGTGGAAGCTCATAAAATGAGAATAACCTTGACTCTCGCCTACCGGACAACGTTGGATTCTTATTTTGATCGAATAAAAGGTTGCTAGAATGGTTTGTATTTTAGATGAGCTGACAACTCTATCCAATGAATGATACTTTGACTCTCGCCTACCAGGACACTGTATCAGTTTGTTGAAAACCTTAGAAATTATTTAGGATTGTATGTTTTAGTATTTTCACTTGTCATTACTACTTGCTATGTGTTTAATAATTTCTGAATTGTGTATGAATTTATATTGAACCATGTTATTTTCTGTTATTAAATTGTAGTTTAATTTTGAATCTTCATTGTTGGTCTAACTTGGTTTGTTGTTCTAATGAAACAAATCCCTAATGGATTGTCAACATTAGACAAACATAATTGTGTTAGATCTCGAAAGATAAATATTGTAAATGCAACATCTAGTTGTTCATCAATTGATGACACCTTAGACTAGTATTTACAATATGAAACAAGAAGATTGTATAAATAAGATTACTTTGACTCTCGAAGCATCGTTGGATTCTTATTTAAAAAATGAAATTATCCTAATTCATCTTAACTTATTCATTTCAAATTAGCTCAATAACATATCATTGGATGAATGGTCTATAAATCATTTCATGTCATTCTATATTTTCTCTTAAGAAATTGAATGACGCATTTGATTATATTCTTGAAATTCTATCCCAAAATGATATAAATCCTCAATCTTAGAAATCTCCTGCTTGTATGGAAAATCAGTCTTAGAGTTAGATTAGTAGTGGTGGTCCAAGAAAGAATTACTCATGTATATTTGGTATAAATTTAAGTCTTTGACTTTAAATTTTAGATTCCAAATAATTTTTTTAATACAATACAGTTTCACTTTCACAAGTGTTTAATAACCATTTTCTATCAATGAATTCAAACTGTATGTTTGTATGGAATATGAGTTTAGTATTCTGTGACCAGGATCCACTTGGACTATTCTAAGAACTCTTTAATGTAACTATACCTAAGTCATCAAAAGATACAACCACATATTTTTTAAATCTATGGCATTTGTATCTTGTTCATAGTGGTTTTGACAAGATCAATCTCTGCAAAGAGTTAATATGCCTATATCCACTGAAAGTAAGTTCATCTCATTCGCAGATGCATGTACATTCAGGGGTGGATATAGTTTTCGTTGTATTCTTAAAACGATTACTCTAGATTTTACCTTATGCAAAGAAATTTGAAATGTTTGAAAAATTTCATGAATTTCTAGCAATGGTGAAAAACCATTAAGGTAAGTGGTTAAAGATCTTGCGAACTGATAGGGGTGGAGAAATAGTTAGTAGATATGCAGTTCAAAGATCATTAAATTAATTTTTGAATTTTATCCAAACTTACCTCCCCAGAAATTTTGTTTTGCATATTGATGATTAGTTACTAGTCGTTGCCTAAGTCCTTCTATGGTAATACAAATTTCAGAATGATGCATTGGTTGGGTACTTAGTGTAAACCATTACTAGATTCATGGATGACCTAATCGAAATCTTAAGAAAAGCTAGAACTGTTAAACATGGTTTACATGTTTGTTAGCTATTCTAAGTGATTAGGGGTGGAACATCCCATAGTCAATAGATAAGAAAGTATTTGTTTAAACAAATACTACTTTTCTAAGAAAATGACTAAGTTTGAAAATAACATAGCAAATAAAGGAGATATTTTTTTCTTGATTCCAAAAGTGTTCTATCATCTTATTTGACATATGATGATCCCACTGCCTCTGTTGTCTTGACACAACCGAAGAGGTTAATACCATTTAGTTTTCTTAGACATAATTCACGGTACCTTGTCGTAGTGGGAGAGTTTTAAGGAACTTCACTTCTTATGACTTGGAAGACACTAGTGATTAAAATCCATTGTAAGTTTAAACAAGTAATGGATTGTCAAGATAAGAAACTAAGAAGAAAAGCCAATAGAACTATGGTTTGATCCATTCACATGGAATAACCTAAAGTTTTCTATTACAAGGACAAGAAAGGAAATTTTATTTTATAAGTCTATTCAATGGACTTAACAAAACTTGTTGTTCCTAGTATTATAGGTTTGAGTTTATCAAAACCCATGGCTTGTGGTATACCTGGTAATTACTTACTCTGATGCAAGCAACTTACTTTAGTAAGATGCTGAAGCATTTTCTTTCTAATAGAAATCTATAGAAGCTTCTCGACTTCTAGGCATAGATTTTATTTATCTAAGGAAAAGTTTCAACTATTCCAGAAAAGATAAAGCCATGAAAGAATTCTTTAAATCAACAGTGAGAGGTCTCAGGTATGCTTTAGTATGCCTTAGACCAGACACCTGCTGTTGAGTGGGAGTAAAGAGTAGGTATCAGATTAATCCAGGAGAGGAACATTGGAAGAGAATCAAGTAAATCTTAAGATTAAGAAGAGGAACTATATGTTAGTCGATAAGGGTGTGTTTAAAACTCTTAGACTACACCACATCAGATTTCGAGACTTGCCTTTGTGCTAGAAAGTCTGCTGATAAGATGGTGATTACTCTGGGGGTGGAGTAGTGATTTTGGAGAAGTGTAAAAACCTATTGAAGTCTACCAGACAGAGACTGAATGTTAAAGTTGCAGGAAAGGTACTTATTCAGTCTAAGGAAAGTTCTATACATTTGTGGCACCGTTCCAACTTGTCTTAACAACTAGTGTTATTTCCTGATTAACCAAAAAGTAGTTGCCAAAAGTATAGAATCCAGTATCCCAAGAGAGTAGACATATAGAGAGGAATTTCACAATATCAAGGATTTTGTGATTAAGGAAGAGTAATGGTGGAGAAAAGGTTGTGGTTAATTCAACCTGTCAGATCCTATTACGAGGAGTATACTACTACTACACTTGATTTGTATATCAATGTGTTGAAATTATTTGAAATGCACATTTTGTTTTATATTAGTGCAAGTGGGAGTTTGTTGGGTTTTATACCCTAAATAAAACTCATTTCAATATAATCAGATTTACTTATTAATAAAGATCAGAAATAACATTTAATGTTGCATGGTTCACATGATTTATTTCATGATTATATGCATATAATGTATGAATTCTATTTAAGTCCAGAACATATGAATTTGTTAATGATTATAGTGTTGTCAGCACAGTAGAATATAATCTTAATTATATGTTCGAAAGTTTATTCCCTGATTTGTCAGAACACTGGATTTAGACTGGCATGGTATAATCAGCAAAAGGTATTCTTACACCTTAAATAAGTGTTATGTTCTTTCCAGAGCATTGGCAAAGTTTACCAGTATCGGATGTATGGAGTATACATCGGAAGGGACCGATATTGAACTTTGATTAGATATATTAAAATTTACCGTAATATCTATTCAATTCAATATCACCCGTTGATCCTAGATCAAATGATCTTAATCCTGATATGGTTAGGTTCGATCTCAAGAGTATTATACATGTTCTTTGATTTGTTTGTTAAGCCTACTTTTAGGTCAGGGTGATACGTACATTTTGGGAACATGATAGTATAATTGAGTGGGAGCGCTAACATAAATATGGAGTCTATAACTTCTATAGGAATTTATAAGTGAAACGATGATATCCTTCGAGCTTGGTTAAACAGAGATAAATGGTGGAGATCTCATTTCACTTCGCTGAAATATCATTTATACAGAGCTAAGTGTTTTAAGGATAAAATACATTGAAGGTGTAACGGTAACTTAGTGCCTATTCAATGTAGATCATCTATTAGAGGGTCATTGATCAAATTAGGATTATAACAATGGATAACTAATGACGTATATATATCGTGGAACATATAGAGCATTCTATATGACTAAGAGTGCAATTCCAAGTTCTAAGAGTGGATTCAATAAGGAATTAATAAGTTAGGGAATTTACTTGGTAAATTCGGTTCGACTTATTAGAAGCTCAGAAATATAGGCCCATGGTCCCCATACTAGTTGAGACCATACTGCTTGTAAGACTCAATTAATTGGTTTTGATTAATCAATTATAATTCTAAAGTTAGACTATGTCTAGTTTATGAATTTTCACTAAGCAAGGGCAAAATTGTAAAGAAAAGAGATTCTAGGTTTATTTATTAATCAAGAGACTTTATATGTCTAATTAATAAATATATTAAATGACAATATTATTTAATAATTAATTTTTAGTTATTAAATAGTTATAATTGGCATTTAAATGGTTAAATTGAAAAATTGGCGTTTTTGAGAAAATGGGATGGAAAAATGATAAAATAGCAAAATTACAAAGTGGGCCCAATCCACAATCCATGGCCGGCCACACTTAGTGTATTTTACCATTTATTTTTTCATTATTTTAATGCCAAATAATTCTAACTCAAACCTAGGTGGTTACCTATAAATAGATAGTGATGGCTCTCGTTCACACTTAACTTTGTCAGATGAAATTTGAGCCTCCTATTCTTTCTCTATAGTCGCCACTTCCCTTCTCTTTTCCTCTTCAATTTTGAACCTTGAGTGAATGAGTGAGTGCCCACACACATCAAGTGGTATCTCAATCATAGTGTGTAAGACTGTAGGAGATTCCAAACAACAAGAAGGAAAATCAGCATCAAAGGAAGGAGAGAAAGAGATCCAAGTTCAGATCTTGGTGATGCTCTGCTACAGAAAGGAATCAAGGGCTAGAGATCTGAACGGAAGGAGTCATTATATTCCACTGCACCCAATGTAAGGTTTTCTTAAACCCTTATGTGTTTATTTCATTGTTTTAAAATTCATATTAGGATGTTAATGAAACATACATGGTAGTAAATCTAGATCCTGGTAAAATATATCCAACAACAAGTCCTTCTCGCGTGGAGGGTAAATTTATGCCGATAACACATGCCCCTAGTTCTTCAGTATAGCTTGCTCTGTGCTGGAGAACTTAAAATAGTCCGAGCCCGCGTTTATCGATGATCATGATGCCTTGTTTATGTTGGGCGTCATATTTTCAATTGGTTATCTAAACTCGCAGGTTTCTTAATCATGGAATGCCTGGGACTAAACGGGTCGCGTATCGGGCATTCATGTATGAACCTCTCGGTGTTCTTAATTCATGGAATGCCTGTAACGAAACGGGTCGCGTATTGGGCATTCATGTATGAACCTCTCGGGGTTCTTAATTCATGGAATGCCTACGACTAATCAAGTCGCGTATCGGGCATTCATATATGAACCTCCCGGGGTTCTTAATTCATGGAATGTCTGCGACTAATCGGGTCACGTATCGGGCATTCATGTATGAACCTCTTGGGGTTCTTAATTCATGGAATGCCTGCGACTAATCGAGTCGCGTATCAGGCATTCATGTATGAACCTCTCGGGGTTCTTAATTCATGGAATGCCTACGACTAATCGGGTCGCGTATCGGTCATTCATGTATAAACCTCCCGGGGTTCTTAATTCATGGAATGCCTACGACTAATCGGGTCGCGTATCGGGCATTCATGTATGAACCTCTCAGGGTTCTTAATTCATGGAATGCCTGCGACTAAACGGGTCGCGTATCGGGCATTCATGTATGAACCTCTCAGGGTTCTTAATTCATGGAATGCCTACGACTAATCAAGTCCCGTATTGGGCATTCATGTATGAACCTCTCGGGGCTCTTAATCCATGGAATGCCTGCGACTAATCGGGTCGCGTATCGGGAATTCATGTATGAACCTCTCGGGGTTCGAATTCATGGAATGCTTGCGACTAAACAGGTCGCGTATCGAGCATTCGTGTGCTGACAACATAGAACTCGCGGGTTCTAGTCGAGTTGTCGTGCACATTGGTCATCCGGACAAAATGCTAGAAAAGATGCAGACTTTACATAGGCGCGGGGGAGAAACACTGGCTCATCACATATACTCGATATATGTCGCGACTGTGTTAACTTCTCTCTGCGTCCCGCTTTTATTCTTTTTACTATGCGTTGCATAGTGTGCGACTAGACCCTATCTCGATCGCACCTTCTCGCAAGTTTTGATACTGCGAGGAAATATTTTGGGAATCCCTCCCTTATCATGCCCCTAGTTTTTGTGATGAGATGTCACTGTGTAATCGTTGAACTTTTCTTGAGGGGCATTTGATCTGTCACATTGCAGGTGATCTTTAGTTTTACCTTATCGAGGTTTTTATAATGACTATCGATCATCATTTATATTTTCAAGATGCCCTGTCAGCAGAACTCTTTGGGGTATGTACTGCCCGTTAGGACGGAGAGGCATTTTCATTTTTTTTTTATGAATGGTCCAAATGAGGCATAGATTTGGCCATATGTGCGATGTGCTAGTATTATAAGTACCGAGCACCATCAGGGGTTTGCAATAAACTTGTTATTTTATCATGCCAAAATGAGTCTTTGGACTCGCCTATTTGTGATTATTAAAATAACTACTGCAATAGATTTTCTAAATAATTATGCAAAAATGAGCACACATAGCTCGCCAATTCGTGATTACTTAAGAATGAGCATAGTTGGCTCAAATAATTATGCAAAAAATGAGTACACATTGGGCTCGCTAATACATGAATAAATGTATAAAGAGCATATTTGGCTCCTAAATAGCCATGCAAAAATGAGCACAGACAGTGCTCGCCAATTTGCGATTAGATAAGCATAATTGTTGGCAAAAATGAGCACTATTTTCGACTTGCCAATTATTTGTGAGCATATGAAAAAATGAGCATTATAGTTGGCTCTAAGTATTATGCAAAAATGAGCACACATTGGGCTCGCCAATTTGCGATTATGAAAAAATAGGCATTGCAATACGCTCATAAATAATTATGCAAGAAATAAGTGTCATGTTTCACTCCATTTTGCAAATAAAATGAGCACATGTAAAAATATAGCTTTATCATGCATTCAAATGTATTTCTATTCGCCACAGAAGTTAACGGATTCTAATGTATCAAATATAAAATGATTATTTGACCAAAGTGTTAGACTTGATTAAAATAAAAGAAAAATTGCACCTGGTAATCTGTAGGTGTTGGGCTATCTGCACATATAGTGTCCAAGCATTGATTGATTCCTTCTCGTTGTTCTAATGTGCCTCTTTATTTTTATATATCCAATATATAAGAGGATGGTATTTACCAAGTGGACCATTGGGCCTTAAAATGAGACAAACAATCTTCTGTCGTTGGTAAATAATTCACGACCCAAACCTTTTCAATGGGGTTTGATTCTTTCATATTTCTGAGATGTTACGCCAGCAAACCTCTTGGAGTTTGTGCTGCTGGATTGAATCGGGGTGGTGCCTAAGCGAGGTGTTGGCTGTATCTGTGATGTACTAATGGGTAAAAATAATTGAGCACTATTGTGAGCTTGCCATATACTTGGTATTTTAGTATAAGAAAATAAGTTTTTGAGCTTGCCTCTTTGAGAGTACATAAGCATAGTTACGAACTTATCAAATAATTTTGCAAAAAATGAGCACACGTAAGGCTCGCTAATTTGCAAGTAGAAATATAATAACGGGTTTGCTAAATAATAACGCAAAAATGAGCACTATATTAGGCTCACCCATTTGCAATTATAGATAAGCGCAATAATAAATTTGCTAAGCAATTATGCGAGAATGAGCACACATCGGGCGCGCCAATTTCACAAATAAGCACAATAATAAGCTTGTTAAGTAATTATGCGGAGATGAGCACATATCGGGCTCGCGAATTTGCAAATATAGTAAAATTTATCTTCGATATATGACACTATGATAGTGTTTACCAATTAATTTCACATACATACTAGATTTTCTTTCATTAATTCAGCATATATTAATTTAATTTTTGAAAGCATAAACTAACAAGAAGAAAAATATAAGTTAGTCGTGGTAAACCCTAACAGTAGCGCCGCTGCATCAATGCCCCCGACTCTTCTAGGTTCCCCGGAGTATGTCCGATTGTCCTCCTCAGGCATAGTTGCAGGGGCGTAGTTCCTCCCAGTAGGCGTAGTCGTTCCTCCAGCAGTCGTCTGCAAGAGCGTTTCCTTCAGCAGCCGTCCGTTCGACTGGTTCCTTCCACTGCTGCATGTTTGATTGTCGTCGACCGGTATGTATTTGGTATTCTGAACGTCTGAAAGCTTCCCATGTCGTCTGTGCACGTCAGCAAACATAGGGGGTTGATTTAGATTTTTCAGCAGTTGGAAAGCATTACAATACAGGTCAGGTCTTGTCGTATGACATGGTTTCTTTGTTTTTCTGGTTACATGTTTCTCTGTTAATGGTTAGGTGTTAAGGTCGTTTTGTGATAGTCAGGCAATTTCTTGATTGTCGGGTTTCTTGGTTGTCGGGTTTCTTGGTTGTTGGGGTTCTTGGTTGACAGGTTTCTTTATTTTCTTGGTTGTGGGGGGCTATTTTTTTGTGGCTGACCGGCTCTTGTGGGAGTTTCTTTGTTTTCTGCATTGTGGGGGTTGTGCGTGTTGGCTCTTGGATCATAATTATGGCTTCGACAAGTTGGCACAATGGAGATACAGAGGAAGAAATATTGCGATTTCAGATTGAGGAGGAGGATCTTGAGGAGGTTGCAGTGATTACAGGGGGAGGAGATGATGGAATTGATGATAGATGGTGTTTGGTTGGACGATTTTTTGTCTAACCGGGTGATTGATTTTGAGAAAATGCAAAATATTTTGGCTTCCTTATGGCAGCCAGGTATGGGCATGTTTGTCAAACAATTGGATAATAATAGGTTCCTTTTCCAGTTTTATCATGAAGTAGATATTCAAAGGGTAATCAATAGGAGTCCCTGGACCTATGATAGGATGCAGTTAATTCTAGAGAGGCTAAAGGTTGGTGGGGATCCGAAGGCATTACCGTTGAACACTCTTGACATCTGGGTTTAACTCCATGATATGGAGCCTGAATGTATGTCTGAGGTTACTGTTGCTAAGGTGGGTAATACTATGGGGAAGTATATAGAGTCTGATCAGAAAAAATTTATAGGAGTATGGAGAGATTTCCTTCGCATCAGAGTCACTTTGAATATTGATAAACCATTACGCCGGTGAATGAAGCTCACAAAGGATGATGGGAGCTGGTTCTGGATTAATTTTAAGTAGGAAAGGGCCCCGACTTTCTGTTTCATTTTTGGTATAATTAGGCACTCAGAAAGGTTCTGTCATAAGTTGTTTCATCAGCCAATTAAGCAAATAGTGACGCCAAATGGTGAGTTCATGAGGGCTCTTCCCCAACGATCTCACAAGAATATTGGTTCTCGATGGCTCAGAACCAGGGGTGGAGCCCCCCGCCGGAGGTTGGTGGTGCCGAACCCGAGGGGATGGAATTGCCGACCATCAATGGGGGAAGACCTTCGGTCGGTGGGGATGCTGTGCATGTAGGTGTTGACCCAATGCCAAGTCACGTTAATGGTGGAGGTGTGGTTATGGCTCCCTCCTTTTCTCATGGCCCATGTGTCAATCAAGGAGAAGTTTCTAAGAATAGGGGGAAGGATATTGTGTATAGCTCTAATAATAGCCTGGTTGTTATTGATAACAAAAAAAGGAAAGTAAGTGACGGTGATAAAGACAGTGCTGAGGTGGTACAGCATAATAGTTCAAAAAACTCATCTTTGGCGGGCCTTGGCAATGGGCTCGCCAATCATTATGAAAATACTGTCTTGGAACTGCAGTGGGCTTGGGCTGCCACGGAATGTTCAGTTCCTAAAAGAACTTGTGGTTCAACAAAGGCCTAGGGTTGTTTTTTTGTGTGAGATGTTAAGTAATCAATTGAAGATGGATCGGGTTTGTATGAGTTTGGGCTTTGAGGGGTGTTTTGTGGTTGCGGCCCAAGGAAGAAGCGGGGGTTTAGCACTGTTATGGAAGAATCAAGAGGAGGTCAAGGTCGAGTCGTTTTACACAAACCATTTAGATAGTCTTATAACACTTGATGGGCAGAGGGAATTTAGGTTCACTGGAATTTACGGGGAACCTAATAGAAGTTTAAGGAAGAATACCTGGGACCTATTACGGACTTTACATGGGCGTTCTACCACTCCTTGGTGTTTAATGGGAGATTTCAACAATGTGCTTTGTCAGGGTGAGATGTTCGATGGATTGCCTTACCCATCGTGGCTTATTGACGACTTTCAGGAGGTTGTTCATCAATGTGGGCTGATTGATTTGGATCTGTGTGGCCATCCTTTTACGTGGGAAAAGAGTAGAGACACTGCTCAATGGATAGAAGCCCGGTTGGACAGAGCGATGGTGAGTAATTCTTGGTTAAATAATTTCTCTTCATCTAAATTGTTTAATCTTGATATTTCTCCTTCGGATCATAGCCCCCTTCTGCTGGATGTTCTTTTTCGGGAGACTATTGCTCAGTAGGGGTGTTCGCAGTGCGGGTAGTGCAGTTTTTAACTATTTTTTCAAACCAACCCGCACATACAGTTTTTCCAATTTTCCAAACCGCACCCGCACCGCGATACTAAAAAACTGCAAAAATCGCACCGCAAAAAATGATGCGGTGCAGTGCGGTTTATGCAGTTTGAACTATCACAATTTTTTTTCAATCATCATAAAATAATTAAACTATCATTAATATAATTATTCCAAAATACTTAAGAAAATACAACAAACTTGAGACTAAGAAAAGTTATAACAACAACAATAGGTCAATAATCTTTTTAAAGTTTCAACAACACACCTAAATCAAAATAACAAACTTGAAACTAATTAAATTCCAACAACAATATAAATGTACAACTAACATACTTTCAGCAATAGATTAAAAATAAAACAAACACAAACTTCCAATTCCAAATTTCAATACACATGTATGGGCTTGGGTTTGTTGCTAAGAAGAGAGGGTTTGTGAAGAGTTATGGATTTTGCCCTAAGATTTATAGGCTTTGGTTGGGCTCATATGTATGGGCTTAATTAAATAAATATAAAAATTGAAATTTTAAAACATGCGGTGCGGTGCAGTTTGAATCGCAATTTAATAATTCAAAACCGCAAACCGCACAGCACCACGCGGTTTGGGAAAAATTCAAACCGCAACCGCACCGCGAAGAATTTCAAACCGCATTTTTTTTACGGTGCGGTACGGTGCAGGCGGTTTGAGCGGTTTGATGTACACCCTTATTGCTCAGACGAGATCTTTCAAATTTGAAATTTCTAGGCCAGTCATCCTGACTATGAAGATGTGGTTAGGCGTAATTGGTCTTCGTTAGCAAGGCAAGATATTGTTCGGAAGATACAGGAATGTGGTACTACTCTTCAGCATTGGGGAAAGGATGTGTTTTGCAACTTTTCTTCTCGCATTAAACAATGCAATCGGTTGTTAAAGCAATATAAGAAGCGACGTGATGAGGACGGGAAGAGATTATTTTATGAGGCTAAAAAGGAGCTTTTTGCTGTTCTTAACCAAAGGGAGGTTTTTGGGCGACAAAGATCTAAACAGTTATGGCTTCAAGCGGGTGATCAAAACAGTAAGTTCTCTCATTCTAAAGCTTCTGCGCGAAAACGAAATAATCACATTACTAGGTAGAAAGACTCTGAGGGTAATTTGAGACAATGGGATAATGGGCTTGAGAATGTCATGGTTGAGTACTACAAGGAAATCTTTACTGCTGAACCTACTAGCTGGGAGGAGTTGTTGGACTGTGTTGTGCCTACTGTCCAAGATGAGCATAATGAGGCTTTACTACGGCCTATATTGGATCAAGAAGTTAAAGAGGGAGTCTTTCAAATGCATCCAGATAAGTCCCTCGGTCCTGACGGGATGAATTCGAAATTTTTTCAGAAATATTGGTCCATTGTTGGTAGTGATGTGATCCATACAGTTAAATATTTCTTTACAACCGAACAAATGCCGGTAGGGATGAATAATACGAGTATTGTGCTAATCCCAAAAAAGAAGAACCTTGAGCAAATGAGTGAGCTGCGCTCCATTTCTCTCTGCAATGTCATTGCCAAAGTTATTACTAAGGTTCTTGCTAACAAAATGAAGGGATTACTGTCTGAGGTTATCTCCAAACATCAAAGCGCTTTTATCCCTGGCACGTTAATTACAGATAATATTATGGTCTCTTTCAAAATTCTACATTATCTTAAGCGGAAGCAAGTGGGCAAGGATGGTTTTATGGCGTTGAAATTGGATTTAAGTAAAGCTTATGATAGTGTGGATTGGCATTTCTTGTATGATATGCTTGCTCGGTTGGGATTCGCTGTTCGTCTTATATTTGGATGCTTGTCGTCGGTACAGTACCAGATTGTGAGTAGTGGCCGAACTATGGGGCCTATTGTGCCTAGTAGAGGCCTTCGACAGGGAGACCCTATATCACCTTATCTTTTTTTGGTATGTAGCTTTTTTTGCTCTTATTCGCAAGTTTGAAGAGAGGAAGTGGTTGCATGGTTGTAAAGTGGCTAATGGAGAGCCTAGTCTCTCTCATATGCTCTTTGCGGATGACAGTTTTCTGTATTGTAAGGTGACCAATGGCGAGATGAATCGGGTTCTTCAGTTGCTTAGGATGTTTGCTACTGCAACGGGACAACGTCTTAATTTTGGGAAGTGTTCTGTCTTTTTTAGCACTAATACTTCATCCCATTTGCGGCAAGCCATCTGTACTACTCTGGGCATCCATGAAGCGACTGAGCACAGTATGTATTTGGGGCTCCCGAGTACTATTGGCTGGAATAAAAATGTCATCTTCGGCTATTTGCGGGACAAAGTTCAGAAGCGGATCTAGTCTTGGGACAATAAATTTCTATCTCGTGTAGGAAAGGAAGTTCTTATTAAATCAGTTGTTCAATCTCTCCCAGCCTATACAATGAATGTGTTTCTCATTCCTATCGGAATTTGTCAGGACATTGAGCGAGCTATTGCCAAGTTTTGGTGGAGGTCAAACAAGAATAAAGGCATACACTGGCTAAGCTGGGACAAGCTCACGAAACACAAGAGAAATGGGGGTATGGGATTTCGAGATTTAAGGGACTTCATTTTAGCTCTACTAGCTAAGCAAGGATGGAGGCTTTTGACTTGTGGGGATAGCTTGATGGGGCAAATTTACAAAGCTAGATACTTTTCGTCAGGGTCTTTTCTTACATCGACCCTGGGGTATAATCCAAGTATACTTGGAGAAGTGTGTTTGAGGCTAAGGAGTTAGTTCGGGCTGGGGTTCTGCGATTGGTGGGTGATGGTTCTACCGTTAATATCTTGTCTGAGCCTTGGCTTCTTGATGAGATGAACCCTTTCATTGAATCTGTCCATCCAGGTCTTCTGGGAAAGTCGGTCGACTCTTTAATGAAAGTCGAGCTAGTTGAATGGGATGGGGAAGTATTAGTTGATGTGCTCACTGCTAGAGATCAAGCTTTGGTGTGGAAAATTCCGCACAATAGTCATATGAGTACTGATTTGTGGTACTGGTTACATGATGCGTCAGGAGTTTTCACTGTTAAGAGTGCATATTCTCTGCTTCAATCAATGAAAACTAGCAGAGATATTCCAGATAGCTCTGGATTCCGGTGACTCTTATGGCAGTTACAGCTCCCTCCAAAGGTTCTTAATTTTTTGTGGAGAGCTTCTACCAACAGTCTCCCAACTCGGTTTCATCTTTCCACAAAACATGTTCCAATTGCTGCAACATGTCTGTTCTGTCTCACTGCTCTTGAGACGACTCTGCATGTGCTGGTGCGGTGCTCTTTTGCTCAAAGTTGTTGGAGCAAGGTTCCAAAAACTGCTGTGGCGCCTGATGCAATGTTGTTCTCAAGTTAGTTCGAAGCCGGTTTGGCATTGTGGAACACGGCCGAGGCTCTTGAGGATGGTATGGTCTGTTGGTCAGTTTGGACTTATCGTAACGATTTGGTTTGGAACTCCAAACACCCTGATGCGAGTGAGGTAGTGGCAATGGCTCAGTTAAATTATGTTGAATGGTTTAATGCTCAAAAACTTAATGTCACATATGCAAGCTTAAACTGGCCGACTGCACTACTTGTGGAGCAATGGACAGCACCCGATTTCCCTTTTGTTAAAGTTAATGTGGATGGTGCACTTTTTTCTGCCCAAGGGCGGTATGGAATGGGTTTGATTGCAAGGTCTGTTGCGGGTTTGGTTTCGAGGGCCAGAAGTTTATCTAGAGAAGGCTCTTTGCAACCTCATATTGTCGAAGCCATTGGTATCAAGGAAGCTGTCTCTTAGAGTTAAGCAAATGGATGGTCACATGCTGTAGTTGAATCGAATTGTTTAAGGGTCATTAGTGATTTGCAAAAGTTCAAAAATATGGCTTCTCCTTATGGTTATATTCTTTATGATTGTATGACTTTGGTTGCTAATTTTGATGTTGTTTCTTTTATTTTTGCTAAGCAGTTGCGCATGCTTTGGCGCGATCTTCTCTTTCTGAGATTGACTGTACTTTTAGTAGAGACTCCTTACCTTTTGTTATTGCATCCTTGGTTTTGGATGATTTAGTTTAATGAAATTTAATCATTATTCAAAAAAAAAAAAAAAACAAGAAGAAAAATATACGTGCACCTGAATATAATATGTATATCCGAGACTTTTCATTCACTTGGGCCAAGTATTGGGCTCCATGAAACTAGTCCACCAAAAACGAATTGACTTTTGAATATTATATGCTTCTCTACTCCTTGCATACAAAGCCACGTGCTCTTTTCATTTATATACAAAAGCTATTGTGCATATAATACGGGTGGTGACAAAAATTCATGGGAATTTTCATATTCATTGTATGGCCATTGGACTATATTTTAATGGGAAATTTTCATCACGCACCTAAATTTGGAAATTATTTATAAAAATAACTTTGTTTTTGTGAGTAAAAGGAATTTTTACATATCATACCTTTTTTTCTATCTTAATATCAAATATACCTTACTCAATCTAATAAGCTATTTCTTTGTCTTTTATACATATTTAATAATCTTTTTTTTTCATATGTAGTATTTGAAATTTTCGTTTCCCTCTTTTTCTCACTCTCTCTTTTTATTTTATATTTTCTTTTAGGTTTAACCTACTTTTTTTTTATGCCTTCACCCCATGATAATTTTTTTTATTTATTTGTTTTTTTTATCATTCAACTTTTTATCTTTCTTTTCTCACATTTTAAAAAAATATTTCTGTTCACATTACTACTTAGTTGAATTTAAAAATGATATTGTTATAATCTACTCTTCAATATGATTATTTCAAGACAAAGGAAACATGTATATTCTTTTTTATTTCCAAAATAATAAAAAAAAAATAATTGAATTTCTTATAATACCAATAAAATTTTATTTTTATTTAAGTTAACAACTTAAGTTTATTTTTAAAATTTAATTCATTGGACAACTAATTAGTTTCTACCATAAAAATATAATAGCATTTTTTATAAACTAAATTTAATACAACAAACTTAAAGTTACTAAAAATATATCTTAATTGGTAACTTAGATATTAAAAATTTAACTAATAAATTATGTAAGTTGTTTTATTTAATTGTAACACATTAGTTTTTTTAAAAAAAAAATTATGCCGCATTAGTTTCTTAAATAAGTTTAAAGGTAATAAATATGTTGCTAAAAGAAGTTATGTAAAAGTTTCTTAAACAACAAAATAACATAATATAATATGAAAATGAATATATATATATATATAGAAAAAATTTATGGTAGGTACCCTTGTTTATAGTATACTGATATGTTTTTGAACATTGATAAAGATGATTTTTGAAAGTACAAGATAATTATTGTATAACTCAATGGATTGAATCAAATATCTTGATGTCAAAAAAAAAAAAAAAACTTTACAAATATAAAAAAATCACGGAACCTAATAAAATCACAATAATTTATGTCTCTAAAATTTTAATTATTGATAACAAGTTTAGAAATATAAAATTAGATGTTCTTGTATTTTTTTTCTTCTTGTTTTATTTAAATTTTATTGAAAGATTTTATATATAGAAATTTCACTAAAATGTCATTACTTACATATTTTACTTATATGTTTATTATTATTTTGAAAGAATTTAATTTATTTATTTATTTATTATTACATAACCAATATTTTTTTTACATAAACAATGTTCTTTGGATGGAACATGATTTTTTTTCTCCAGTTTTTCTTTTTATAATTAATTTATTGCAACTAAAATGTAAGTTTTTTACTTAAAAAAAATCGAAATGAATCATACTATTAATTATTTTTCCTAAATGTGTCTTTTTCTTTTTTTTATTTTTTTTGTAAAAAAAGACAGAAAAAATAAAAAGCAAAAATATGGTGATATTCATAATTTTTCTAATTAAACATAAATATCATAGTAAGAGATAATTATTTGAAAAAAAAAAATATAGTATCTACAAATTTTTATTTTCTTTTTTTAGTTTTTTATAACTCAAAATAAGTATATAAGTATCATTAAATTTTATGTCAAATATAACAGATTAATTAAATAAATAAATAAATAAAATCTATTTTTATAGGTGTCTTACAAATATTTAGAGATATTTCATACTCATTTGAAATGGTTATTTTGTTAGACTAACAATCTGTTTCGGTATCCAAGAGAGTTTTTCAATCTATTTATTTTTCATGATCGTGTACGTTGTATATTTTAAGAGCACCTGTAAATTTTTAGAAAATTTCGAGTAGTTTATAATGTCAAAAATAAGATCTAAATATTTTATTGCACGCACGACTGTTCGTTCTTACACACATATTAAACAACTTTTTGAACCTTATTTTCCGCATTGTAAAATATTTAAAAAATTTTGAAATCTACAAGTAATCCTAAATAGCTATAACATACACGATCATGAAAAAAAAAAATGAACTAAAAATCTTTTTTGGATGCCAAAACAGATATAGAGTCTACTAGAACACCCTTTTAGGGGTGTACAGTAGATTTTAGTAGAATTCATCATAAAAAATTAATGTAGAAAAAGAAAAATATTTTGAAAATAATTGTACCCCCTATTATTTTGATAGACCCCCTTCTCTGTTTTGGTATCTATGAGAGTTTTTAAATTATTATTTTTCTTAATCATGTACATTGTAATTACTTAGAACCACTTGTAAATTTTCATAAAATTTTAAATAGTTTACAGTGCCGTAAATAAAATTCAAACAGTTGATTGCCACATCTATAAGAAAAAACAGTCGCTCGTGCAATAAAATATTTGAACCTTATTTTTAACATTGTAAACTATTTATAATTTTTTGAAAATTTACAAGTGGTCTATTGAAAAATCAAAAATATTTTTGGATGCCGAAATAAGGGGTCTACTGAGAGGGGTACACTAATTTTTATTAGATCAACTTATCTTTTTTTAAACTATCATGAAAATATTTTTATTTTAAAAGAAAAAAAAATCAACTAACTATTTGAAATAAAAATAAATTTACTAATTATTTTTTAATGAAAAAGGAAAAAGAAAAAAATTTAGGAAAACAAATTGACTAAAGTAAAAAAAAATTAAAGAAAAGAATAAGTATTAAAATATTATTAAAATTTAAAGAGATATGTAACCATATAGTAAAGTCCATATTCACTATCATACTCCTTACATTCTTCTCACCATTAGATCATTAATCAATGTCTAATAAAGTGTCCCTATCATAGAGACAAAAGAGGCATCTCTACTATAAGAGTATCCTATATATATATATCTTTATATATTAAAAGTGCCTATCTAACGGCATTTCTTGGTTTAACAGAATATACCTTAAAAATAAAAGAATATTCTGTTAAATTTAACGATGTTTATAGGTTTGATCTCCGTTAACAAATAAATCCAATAATAAAACCCAAAAAATTAAACAATCTTTTTTTAAAATTAAAAAAAATATCTTAACCACATATCTCTCTAACAAACCGTATATCCCAAATTTTAATATTTTTTTTCTTATTTTTTTTAAACAAAACATTCTTGTTGACGCTAAAGTTGTTATGACCATATCTTAATTAATTTAATTATTGGCAAAAACACATGGCATGGGATGCCCTTCATTATTTCTCAAATAATCAACCATTAATCCACTTGATCAATATCAATCACTATATCTATTTATTTTTTATTATAATATAAATTTAAATTCTCACAATAAATTAAATCACGTGTAGTGTTATAAATTAATAATGATAATAATATATTATCTATATCCTTTTCATTAAAATTTAAAAATAAACCTAATAAGTAAACTCAAAAATATCTATCTCTTCTTTACTATCGACTAAATCATAGCATACATAACTTATGGCTTATCAGACACTGTTTCACATCTCATTCCATTGGCAGTGAACAATTCTCCATTGAGTGTGGCAGTGAACAATTCACCATTGAATGTGTGTGATATATATCAGGTATATATCTCCTCTATTTATTAGAATTATATTTATTCAAATGTTTTGTTTATAATAGTATTATATATCCTCAATATATAACAAATAAAAGGAAATTAATGAATTATATTTGTCAATTAATTTGATAAGCAACTTTCAGGTAGAACTGAGCCAAAAGATTTTTTAATTACATTGGCACAAAAAGATTGAGCTAATTTGTTTCCAAAAGTTTGAATTATTACGACTAATCACCAACAATTTGAAATTAGAGGTATGTTCTATTTGAATTAATTTATTTATTCATTGGGCTTATATATTTGTGTATTTTTTTTTTTTGTGTATTTGTGTATTTATGCAATTTTTTTTTGATGAATTACTCTTTTTAAAAATAAATATGTTTATATAAATTTAATTTTAAACTCTATATAAAATAATACTTTTTTTTTCTAGAAACATAAAGCTACAAACTAATTTTATTAACAATCATCAATATAAATATTCAAGTATTTCAATAAATTCATAAACAAATAAATCAGAACAATTCAAAATCTCAAATCAAGAAAATTAAAAGTTTAGATTTATAATCTTTACAAATATGAAAAACTTAAAAAGATCTATCTACCATTGTTGTTGCCGTTGCTTAGTTACTGAATTCTTAAACAAAAACCACTAGAACTTATATAAAACTAATATTTACGTGGCTCGCCACGTAACTCTCATCTAGTATATATATATATATATAAATATAATTTTATTGTAATGCATTAGTTTCTTAAATACCTTTAAAAGTAACACAGATGTTGCTAAAAAAAGTAATGTAAAATTTTTCTTAATAACAAAACAACATAAAATGATATTTTTTTAATGACAAAAAATATATGCTTCCCACATATTAAAATAATCGTGTTAAAAAATAAGTCGCGATGGTATATTTTTTGAGCCAAAATAATTAGCGGTGTAATTAGAATTATTTTTTGAAAAATCTAAAGAGAAATTAATATTTGTTTTTCTTTTAAAAAAGAAATTAAAAAAGAAAGAAAGAAAGAAGAAGCCACTTCATTTTTAGTTTAGAAGAAGACAACTCAAAACATAAAAATGAAAAAACGTGTACTTATATTGAATACACCTGCAAGAGTAATTGTCTTAAAATAATAGAAGTGCACTTGTATTGAATACACTGTATTATATTTTTATATGGAACGTTAGTTTTTGCTCATTATTTGTGTAAAGTTATTATTGTAAATGATTTTCCAATTATGTATATTAATGTAAAGACCCCTATTTTAATAGCAAAAAGAATTTGGCCCATTGTTCTAATGAAAAGACTAGGCCCAGCGAGCCTATAGGGTTTTGTATTTTTCAATCTCTTTTTTGTTCCTTTGTAGCGGTAGGTAATGGCCTTTCAATACTCAGGCTCCTCCAAGTTCCTCCTCTTTGTTAACGGTAAAATTGCTCAATCAAAGCAGCACATTGGGCTTGTTTGGCATAACTTATACTTTTACTTTTAGACACTAGAAGAAGAGAAGTAAAAGTTTAAGCTTTTCATTTAGTGTTTGGATTTCAATTTCAAAAGAACTTCTTTTCTATTTGAAGAGCTTTTATAAGTGTTTGGTAGTAGAATATAAAAGCTCTTACAAATAATATATTTATATATATCAAATTTAATAATAATAATAATAATAATAATATAATTTCTTTTACTTGTTTTTTAAAAAATAATCTTAAAAAATAAAATAAAAATATATAAACAAAACCGATCTTTAATTTATTACATAATTATCATTTAAAACAATTATTACATAATTTCAAAAATAACACTAATACTCATGTTTATCTCAGCATGAGTTCCGCTGCAATTTTATCACGGACAACTCCCATTTCACTCTCATCTCTTGCTAAGTTGATATTTTGTACATCATCGTCTACAAAATCATTATTTGCTTCATCATAAGACGGAAAGTCCATCTCATTAATAGTCTCCCTCCTAAAAAAATTATGTAAAGCCATTGAAGCAGTAACGATAGCTACTTGTTTATCATATCCATAACTTGGCATTCGATGCAAAATTTGCCAACGTGCTTTCCATACACCAAAACAACGCTCAATAACACTACGTAATGATGAATGAGCATGGTTAAATACTTCTTTATAGCCACTAGGTTGACTACCTTGTTGAAATTGAGGAAGATGATATCTTTGCCCTTTATATGGAGCTAAATAACCTTTCATATTTGGATACCCTGCATCAACTAAATAATACTTACCTGCAATAAAATAAAATAAAAAATTATTAAATTAAGTTTCAGATCATATTCACATAATTGATAGTGATTACAACATACCATTGGGTGGTTTAGGAAAATTTAGATTTGTATTTCTTAATGCTTCAAGAAATATACGAGTATCATGTGCTCTTCCTTCCCATCCTGCCCACACAAATGTGAACAACATATCAAATCCACATACAGCCATAATATTTTGCGTAGGACAACCCTTTCTTCCAATGTATGGAATTTGTTTATCTACGGGAAGTGAAACTCGAACATGTGTTCCATCTATAGCTCCAATACAATCCTATTATAACAATTTCAAAAAAAATAATAAATTTAAAGATTCATAGGTAGTAACATATATATATAAATAAATTGTGTATTCATATTACCTTAAAGTAGGGCCAATATCTTGAATTATTTCGTATATAATACGAGACTTCGTCAAAATTTTCAGGTGGTTTGATTTCATCCAAAGCAAGCATACTCATTTTTTCCAATACATTTGTAAATTGTCTACTAACAGTTTCACCTGAATGTTGAAAATGCTCTTGAATCATTCTATTACCTGCTCCATGTCCTAAAATCATCATAAACATATCAACCGACTCTTCTAGTCTCAACCCTTTACTGGACTTTAACCCATAACTTCTCAATCTATCACATAGTTTACAAAAAATATGTTTTTCCATTCGAAACATCTCATGACAACGTCGATCATTTCCATTAAGTATTTCCATCATAAATTTCCAACCAGTGTGAGGTGAATTTCTACATGGCTCCTTAACCAAAAAGTTATTATGGTAATATACTGATGTTCTTGTAACGATAATGACTAGCTCATCAATTTCCATTTCTTCAGTTATAGCTTGTTGTATACATTCTTCATTTATCTCCTCTGTATCTGAATCACTATCCATTCTGCTATAGAATAAATATGTAAATATATAATTCAAATATTTTTGAAATAAAACAAATAATATTATTCAAGAAATCAAATAAACCAAGTTGTTTAAGAAATAAAATAAAATGAACTAAACAAACCGCAATATTCAAACAAGTAAAAAGAAATAACATCTAATTTAGAAGTTCAAATCCTGTTCTTTCAGCCATTCAATTTGATATTTAGGCTCCTTCAAAGCAACAAAAATTTCCCTATTTGCTTTCTTCATGAATAAATTAGTACCAACTTTGAATAGAGGGCTCATTGGTTCACAACCTGGAAGTGTAGCTAATTTATCCATCACTTCTTGAACACTACATCCAGGAGGATCGGTACGTATGTATGAGCTCCTATTTTTTATTGCCTCACAAATTTCATCAAGTTGTTTGGACAACTTTGCTGTTGTAGAATTATTTCTTTTTCCCTTCTTAAATTGCTTCTTATTTGGGTCAAGTAAATTCTTCTCTTTTCTTATTTGTTGACACACTCTCTCATGGTCACTTTCCTCTGAATTCTCATCGATCTCTATATCATTATGATCCTCTGTGTATAAAGGAGGAAGTGAACCAGAAGTTGGTGCCCAAGCTCTAGCCCCTGTAGCGGTAACATCTCTAAACAACTCATCCAGCTTGAAAGAATGTTCTAAACCTCTCACTCGAAATTTAGCAGCATCAGGATACTTCTGTTGATTGATTTATTAATCAGAAAACAAAATAATATGTTTGTTATATATATATAAAAAAAATTATAATTATAAGAGGTATGTATAAAAACTTACTTGTAACTTTTCCTCCCACCATTCATTAGGAGCATCAACTGTTTGCCTTTGCATGTCCCAACCAAGTCCAGTCTCTCCTCTAAGTAATGAATCCCACAACTGCCACTCCTTTTTAACATTATCCCAATGATTTTTCATTTGTTTTCGATCATAATTTCTACCCGTCTTTAAATTAAATTTTTCAATAAAAATTTTCCAACCTAATTTGCTTAAATGTGATCCATTTCTATTGCCAGCTCTCACTTGTTCTACAGCTAAATCAATCCATTTCTCATGTGTTGTTGAATCCCAAACTGCTTTTGATTTTCCTTGTGTTACCTCAGTTTCCATTCTATTTAAAATAATATGAGAAGTATAAACAAACACACAAAATAATACTATATATTATTCTATTCAAAATGGCAGCAATGACACAATAATGATTATTAATGATCAATCATTTAGAAGAAAAAAAATTTACAATACAATGAATGTAAAATATTAAACAAACAGGGTAACAATTTAAAAAAAAAATGTAAATATAAAATACCTCAATAATAGAGAGATTTTCATCATCATTGTTGAATAACATGTATATAAAATTTTTATCTCAATCACATTATTTTATGTACATAGCTCAATCAAATTTTATGTATAATTATCATTATGAAAGAAATGTAAGAAATTTTATCATTATGAAAGAAATATTTGAGAATTGGATTCTATGTATATAAGCTTGTTAAATTATAGTGTATATGTATTAATTTGATTACATAGTTAATTAATATAAAAAATGTATTTTATTATCTTTATTTTTTAATTTTTTTTTTAAATTAACGTTTATAATGTTGGATTTGCAAGAGAGTGTTGGTTTGTTACATTAATTAACAAACCATGAGATTATATTGTTTTTGTTTAAAAAAAAAAAAAAATCTAACGTAACAAGAAAGAAAAAAAGAATAAAAAAAATTAAAAAATCAATTATTTTCTTACTCACTCTTTAGAAAATTTTCCAAAAAATATCTTCTTTTTTTTTTGAAAAAAAAAAAATCTAATAATTAATAAAAAATATAAAAAAAAATAACTATTAAAGAAAAGAAAAAAAAATTGATCGTTTGTTGTAATCAAGGCTAAAAGAATTTTTTGTTTTTTATTATGAATATAAACAAGTTGTAAAAAGCATATATAATTTTCTGCATATATAATTTTTAGGGTAATTTTTTGTATATTTACAACTTTAAAATTTTCTGCATATATAATTTTCTTGGGATAATTTTCTACATATATAATACTTGCAACATTCTGTTTGCCAATTAAAAAGTAAGGGAAAGAATGATAGATGGAATTGGAATGCATTAACTCTTATTTTTGTTTTTTTTTTAAAAAAAAAAACAGACTCAATATCATTCACGCATCATTCAGAATGCAGAAAAAAAATGTCAAATTGCAAAAAGTAAATTAATATATTCATGTCATATGTCTAATCGATTAACGAGAATAGAAAAATGAAAGAATACTTACCTTTAATTGTGTTGACAAAGCAATAACTCTATTTTTTTCTTTCTTCAATAAAAATGGCTGCTGTGATTTTTTTGACTGAAGACTATTAGGTTTTCCTTATGAGAAGAATATGCAATAATTTGCCGTAATATAACAATCAAGGTGATTTAATTATTTTTTTTAGAAAAAAAAGGGTAAATTAGGTATTATAAAAGATTCATTAAACTAAAAAAAATAGCTTCCCGTGTTTTTTTTAAAAGTCCTTCCTAAAAACGCTGGTGAGTCATTGCTTCTCTAAAAAGCTCTTTTAAATCAAAAAAGCTCTTCTCATATTTTATCCAAACATATTTAAAAGTAGCTTTGAGACTTCAAAAGCTCTTCTAAAGCCATGCCAAACATGCCCATTAAAGTCATAAAAAACTCATTGAAGAGGCAGACCAACAGATTAAGAAATCAAAAACTCATTACCGTTTGGTTTCTCATTTATGATGGATTTTATTGAGCCGTTTCGGTTCGACACATCGGTGTCATTTGGAATTCTCTGATCAGCTTCATCTTCTAGTCACGGAAACATCCATCTGGTGGGTTTCGATGCCATATTCTCCATCTCTCCACGCGCTCTCCAAATACCAGATGAATATCCATTTTACTCATCCTTTCATTTGCATAAACGGATTTGCAATTCATTGATTTAGAGCTTCGTGACCTCCATTGACGACTAGATACATTTCTCTAATGGAACGTCGGAGTTCGAAGCACGAAGTGTGGAATATACTGTACGCCTTTATTTTGCGATTGTTAGAGCCTTTGTTGCAATTTTTGTGGTCGCTTCTTTGTGGCTGCGAGAACAACGACGAGTTGTTCCCCAATCCCGACCTTCTTCTTTATGCCATATTTTCGATTGTGCGATCATGACGCTGAAATCATAATCGTCATCTTCGTGAATGGTTTTATATATGCTCTGTTTAGAATAGCCTTTCTGCCATTGGTTGTAGTCGAGCTTGTAGTCATGTTGATTGCTGATAGTTCGAAGTTATGAGCCTTATTGTCACTATTCTTCTTTTGCAGGAGTTGACGCGATATCTTCCGAACTGATTTGCAATCATTGTTTTGGACTTGAGCGGTCCCGAGATCTGAGCGACCTCAAGATCAGGGCGGTTCCAAAATCTGAGAAAGCAGTTAGAGTCATTCCTTCCTCATTAAATATAATATATGTTTTTCATCTTTTCTTCTCTGATCAGCTGGATTTTTTCTAAGTTGGGAACTGTTGAGATTGCTTGCTGATGTGAATTTTGTGTTTCTCTGAACAGTGCCTTGATAAACTAGAAAGATGATTTGTATTGATTTTAGCTGATATCTAAGTGCTGGGGCTGATTTCTTGACTTTTGATTTCTATGCTAGGGGCTCGTCATGCCATGATTCTCCTCCAAAATCATAGAATATTATACAACACGTTCCCACAGATGGCGCCAAATGTTGTTGAAGGAATTTTACAACACCAAAAATAGATTGTAATAATAATAGTAAATATATAATAAGTGCGAGTACTCGACCCATAATGACGACGAGTATTCAAATTAGGAACACAAATACTTAGTACAGTAGAACCTCTATCCAAGAATACATTTGGGACTAAGTAAATTATATTCTAATTGAGAGGTTATAACTAAATAGAGTTACACTAGAAAAAAAAAATTAAAAAACCAAAAAATATCAACGTAACAATAATAACAATAAATAATCATTAATACTATATCATAATAGATATATTTTAGAGTAAATATAATATTCATACATGTATTATAATTTAAAATAAAATTATTAATTTTACATAAATAAATTTACAAAATACATGTATATATTTTATTAAGATGTAATTATTCTTATATAGAGGTATACTTTGGTAATACGGGACTTAAAAAATGTATAACTAATTACAATTTAGAGGTTATTCTTATATATAACTGGCCCAAATTGGGACTTGATTTTTTTATAACAAATTAGAGGTTATTCTTGAATAGAGTATTCTTAAATAGAGGTTCTACTGTAATAGACTGGAAAAATAATAAACACAAGAGGAATATAGTGGTTCAGTCAGATCTCGATCTGCTTAGTCCACTGTTGCAAGGATTCTGTCTCTTCTATTTCACGGTGAATCACTCCTTTATATACAAAGCAAGTGTCCTATCATTTACACAAGAATTGCATTCATTATCAATCCGTTTATACATTGATTTACAATAATTAAGCTAAAAAACGTAAACATAATAAATGAAGAACAGTTTCCAGTTTAATTCACTAAATACAGCAACGTATGCGACTTCTTTAGTGCAAGTTGGCTGTTCATATTCTTGCATAAGCTCGCAGGCTTGAGATGCCTTCGAGACTAGTTGAGTCTAGGATGCCTGCGTCCTTGTGAAGTCATTTTTATGGACATCATATAACGAGGTGATAGAACCGAGACATGCGAATCTATATCGGTTTATCGAGGTTGTTGGGTCATCGGGACCAGCTCGCAACATAGAGAATCAATCTATATGTTTTTGTAGGAGGATCGTGGGAATACTTGCATATATCTTGATTTATACGGGCTAAGGTCGTTCCTTGGTCCTACATACCACGAATCATACGAATGCGATTAGTCATTGTCATATTCGCATCATCTCGCTGAGTCTGGTTCAGGCGAGGTTCATACTCGAGGAGTCTCTCATTGACATCTCAGCTTTCCTCGGAGAAATTGAGTACACGTGTCCTTTAAATAGGAGTCCGGTCTCGAGTTTCTAGGTGAGAAAAATCTCACTATAACAGAAAGGATACAAGGGTTAGAGATCTGAGTGGGAGGAGTCATTTAATTCTGCTGCAACCACTGTAAGGTTTCTCATACCTTTTATGTGTTTATTTTCATTGTATTGGAAATCCATATTAGGATGTTTAAAAACATACTTGTTAGTAAATCTAGATCCTGGTAAAATATATTCCAACAACAAAATCCTACTTCCATCCGCCCAAATCACTCGGCCTAACATGCAACAAAAGCGAAGAACACACTCAACCAAAGTCTCCTCGAGAGGAATACGCTTAAATTCTTCCTCTGAAGGGTAAGCTCAAGGGTGAACCCGGAGATAAGAAACACATTCGGCAAAAATTTCTTGAAAAATTGAAAAGACACGCCTGAATCCCTTCTTACACATCTCTGTGAAGATTTTATCCCTAAAAGTTGCATATAAGGCTAAAATGAAAAGCTCGCAAAGGTCGATGTAAGGAAGAGGCCTCCAGATAATGCTCCCGAGACTTGACCTTGTAAAAAGACCAAAACTAAAATAGGATAGTGGAAGTCCCTGTTTCGCGGAGAAAGGCTACCTCCTGGCCGGCCCCAAATAGATAACCTTCCAGGAACTATGTCTGCATTGAAGCCATTTGAGCAGCAAAGGAAACAAACCGTGCAGAAACTAACTCTTTCAACTCAACCAAATCAGAAGAAATCTTCTGTTGGGAAGTATGCAGCAAATAAATCTTCATCTCCAAACTATCAAAATTTTTAGAAAAACCATCAAGCTTGACAGAATTGTCACTCTCAACCACAGAAGGTTGTTCCGGAACAGGAATACTCTCGTAAGAATTGTAATCAGTGTCAAACTTGAAACTGCTCAATTTCAAAGCTTTGAACTCAACAGCAGTGGGTTTCATATTTAATAGTTGCAGCTAAGAAAAAAGCAAGAAAAGGAAAAATGTACATGAGGACATAAAAAACAACAAACAAATATACCTTGTCTTTGGAGACATAAAAAATAGTAGTCTTCAAAATTTTGAAAGTCGGCTGGCTGGTACAAGGCCACTGAATAATCCTTGGAATATGAGAATTTTTCTTTTGGCAATACTTACCTTTCATGTACTTACAACACTCATAAAACCAAACTTGAAATACATGAGGACAACCAATCAAAGTGTAAAAAACACTCAGCCTCTTTCCTAAACTCTTCGTCTTTCTAACACTTTCAACCCAACTGTCAAGCTTACCCTTCAACGACAAAATAGTCAATTCAAAAGAACTCCGTCCCCAAATAAATTCATCATACCTCCCACTGTCTACAACATCTAAAATGGACCTATGAATATTTTTATGCTTAGTACCACTAAGTAAAAACCATTCTACAAAATAAAGAACTGCCAACTTAACAGCATCCTCATCAGAATTACCCCACCTCTTTGTGGTAAAACATTCCCCAACAAATTCTTTAGTAAAGTAGGCCAATATTTCAAACAGAGACTATTAACGTCTTGCTTAAAATCCAACCCACTACAATCACCTTCACAATCTAAACTAGTTATCAACGCAAACTCCTCAATGCTAAACCTAATTCTAACACCACGAATCATAACCCACAATTCAGCATCATTAGGTTGCTGAACCACCCGCAACAACAACCCATAAAAAACTTGCAGTTGAACTTTGAACTCAAGAAGCTTAATGAAATGCCCAAAACAAGTTTTTGAAAACATTTCAAGCTGGTTAGGTGAAAGGCAAGTCTTAATATTATCAATAACCTGGTATGAAGTAGTGGAGACGGCTTTCGCAAGAAACAAATTCTTCTGGTCATATATGTAATCCCATTCCTGCAGCAGTTCCAACAAACAACATGAGGAAAACAACAAAAGACTAAAAAACTAAAATACAAAATACAAAACAAGAAACAAAAACAGAAATGTACTATAAAAAAAACAGAAAAAAAAGACACCTTAGGAGGATTTTTTTAGGTATGTCAAAGTCTTCAAACTTCTTTGAGCTCTTAGGATGGACCTGAAAGTGGGGATAACAATAGAAATCATAAGCAACAAATTTGAACAACTAAAATACATAATTTGCAAGCAACAAGTAAAAGACAAACAAAAATTAAGCAACCAGAAAAAAAAACCAAAAAACAATATTTAAAAAACAACTCCAATATGGTCAGCCTAAAAGATGAGCAACTTGGAATACTGTTGCGGGTGCTGAATACTGTCATAGCAGCGACAATGTACTCAATTTGGAAGAATAAAAACAGCTGTGTTTTTTATCTTTGTTGTGCCGCTCCTAGAAGAGTTAGTTTAGATGTTCGTAAAACTGTTCAGTTGAGGTTATTGGGTAAGGGTCCGTTTGAGGATTGTATGAAGAATATGTATTTTTTAAATGTAATTAAAAGTTGGTAGTTTGGGTGGCTGCTGCCTTTTTTCTGGTTCGGCAGCTGCTGGTTTTTTGTTTGGCTTTTTGCCTTTGTTTGTATTGCTAGTCTTTTTGAATAAAGTTTCCCCTTTTTCAAAAAAAAAAAAAAGATGAGCAACTTCCAAGCAACATATTAACAACACTATGCAGAAAATGAAATTACAATAGTAATTGTCAACCGTGAAATTAAATTAAGCAACATGAAAACAACTGAAAACAAACATTTAAATAACTGTTGAGAACAAGGCAATAAAACACTAAAAAACTAACAATGCTACAAACTGTTTAATAGCATAAACAAAACCAAAAAACAACTGAAAAACAACACAAAAACAACATCAACAAAAATACATAAAAGAAATACACAAAAAATGAGACAAAACATAAAACAGTCATTATAAACAGGTAAAACAAAAACAAAAAGAAAACAAAGGGCGATTAAAAATTTTAAACTTAAGAAAATGAAAAAATTCAAGGTAAACATACCTTGGATTTAACTTTAGGCTTCACTTCCAAATTAGGGACTTCATCCTCAAAATCAGAATCGGTGATAACCTAAAACAACAAGGGGGAAAAATTTAAAACACAAAACATCATACAAAAAACACAGCAACAAGAAAAAAAAAAACTAAAAAAAAATTGAAAAACAACATAACCCAACTTACATCCTTGGCAGATTTCGAAGATTTTGTTCTCTTTGCCTTACGAGACTCAATCTTATCTGGAATAGGCCTTTTTTAGAACCAGATGGCTCTACAACATCACCCATTCCCTTCTTCGCAATGCGCTTCAAACCCATTTTAGGATCAACTTTAGATGACTTCGAATGAGCTTTCTTAGTATTTTTTGAAATTTTCTTAGTTGGGGAAGGTGGCTTCGAACCCGACCTAGTGGTGGCCATTTATAGAAGAAGAGAAGAAAATGTGGGAGGAAAAACTAACAGAAGTTATGGAAGATAATGGATATAGTAACATAGATGGGAGGTTGAAAAATTGTGGGTTAGGGCTTCGGACGGAATGATCATGGGTTGTGGCAACAGAAAAACTAAGGAAAGAGTAACAGAAAATAAAAAAAAAATCAAAAAGAAATAAGAAAGGAGAAGTTATGGCAGTGGTGGCGTGTAAGAAAAGAGAAAACTCATGACATAAGCATGGATAGACATATTTGTAATGGGAAATTTGAAAAACTATCCTTAAAAATCTCAAAATTTATTTCCCTAAATCAATACCTATTAAAATTGTCCATATATGACTCCATTTGATTTTTCCCCATAATACCCTTCTCATTTAAAAAACAAATCCCAATCAAAAATAAAAAATTCTCTCTCTCTCTCCCTCTCGGTGACCACGCAACACCACGCCGCCCTACCACGCCCGACCACCGACGACCACCCACCACCACCGACAGCAGCCTCCGACCACGCACAACCCAGCCCAGCCCCCCTCTCTCCCAATCGGATCCAGCCCCCTCTCTCTTCCTCTCTTTCAAATTGAAAAAAAAAAAGAACCCAGGGGTCCGATGGTCGGACCATGGGTCCGATAGGGGTCCGAACCATCGGACCCATGGTCTGACCATCGGCCCAATCGGACCCAGCCACCATCCTTCTTCCTCTCTTTCAAATAAAAAAGAATCCAGGGGTCCGATGGTTCGGACCCATGGTCCGACCATCGGACCCCTGGGTTCTTTTTTTTCGGTTTGAAAGAGAGGAAGAGAGAGGGGGCTGGGCTGGGTTGTGCGTGGTCGGACGGTGGTCGGAGGCTGCTGTCGGTGGTGGTGGGTGGTCGTCGGTGGCCGGGCGTGGTAGGGCGGCGTGGTGTTGCGTGGTCACTAAGAGGGAGAGAGAATTTTTGATTTTTGATTTTGTTTTTCAAATGGGAGGGGTATTATGGGGAAAAATCAAATGGAGTCATATATGGGCAATTTTAATAGGTATAGATTTAGGGAAATAATTTTAGAGATTTTTATGGATAGTTTTTCAAATTTACCTTTGTAATTATGAAACTTTTGAAAATCTAAAATTGAAAAATAAAACTTTTATAAATGTTTAAATTTAAGTAACCGAACATTGACAAAAATGTAAAAAATTGGCAAAAAGTGGCACCAAGTGTAAAAATCCCAATTTTAGACGGCCACTTCGGCTGCGACTGCTCCTTCCACGGCTCCGGTTGTTCCTCCCGCGGATCCCGTTGCTCCGCTCACGACGGCTCCCGTCTCTTCCAGTCAACCGGCTCCGATCGCTCCTCCCTCGGCTCCTCCGACAACAGCTCCGACCGTTCATATTGGTGATCACTTTCTCTCACTAATAAACTCTGTGAGGAAGCTGTCTTTTATCTGTCCAACTACAATGGATCCTGAAGTGGCACTAGAACTTGTGAAACACGGTGCCACATTTTTTCTCCTCGATGTTCCTCAATACACCCTTGTTGGAATAGATACTCAGGTAAGATCATCACTTGATTGGCTGCTTAGAAAAGCCAAGGAAAATTAAGTACTTCATCGTTTTCAGTCAGCATTTCATTCGTCACTGTCTTGCAGGTGTTTACAGTTGGGCCTTCTTTTAAAGGGATAAAGATGATTCCTTCTGGTCCCCATTTCGTCTTTTATAGCTCATCAACCAGGTTGCTTATTTGTTCTTGCATGTATATACATTTAAATATCTTTACATATCTGTATAAGTCACTTAATTTAAATTATTTTATTTTATCATCACGAAGACTAGTCTTTTTCTTGAGAGACGCTCTTGGTCAGGGATTGATGATATTCATATGTTAAATTTCTTACCGAATACTCTTCTACGATTGATTTTTAGTATGTATGTTTAAAATTCTGAATACTGTGAAAATAGCTCGGTTGGGAATATTTATATGTTTTCATAATCATAGGGAAATTAAATTTGTTTATATTTTTTTTAATCACTGTTTGCAGAGATGGCAAGGAGTTCTCTCCAATTATTGGGTTTTTCAAATATGTTGATCCCTCGGAGGTTTTTCTTGTTACTTCTTTCAATGTTTACCTGCCACTGGGTTTCTTACTAACGTTTATGTATTAGTTGGTTCCTATAATTTGATGGTAAGATTACATTTGTTGTATTTGATCACTCCTACAGATAATTGTTCGAAAATGGGATCAACAAGAGGAAAGGCTGATAAAAGTATTAGAAGAAGAGGTTCTAAATTGTGTTCTTTTCCTTTTACTAATTTCTGTTATAGGTGCAGATATAACATGTTGGTATTAAAATTTACTTTAATGCCTTAAGATGGAGTCATGTTGGTTATTGGCAGCATCAAGGTGCTAGGATGGAGTCATGTTAGACGAGTCAAGTGTATTATATCACTGAAAATATGGGATGCAAAATCTAAACATAAATTTTATTCATCTTTGCTTGAATTATACAACTATGATCTGTATTACTAATATTTTTTCTATCCCTTTCTTGCCCCTTTCCTCCAATCAAGGAAGAGAGGTTTTGTGAAGCAGTTAGAAGATTGGAGTTTGATAGACACCTTGGTCCTTATAATTTAAGCCAGTATGCAACTTGGAAGAGTTTATCTAATTACATTACGAAGGACATCATAGAACGGATGGGTACTATCTAATAGCTATTTCAAGGGTTTTTTATTTATTGTTTTCTTGATATTATCATCATGTTCCTTCATTGTTGTTTCCATTTTTGCAAATTAATGAAACCTTTGATTCATTTTTTACTGGTCTGAATTCTGTTGTGTTTTAACTATTTCCTAGTTGAATTTTATTGTTTCATAGCATTTTCTGTCTGTTGTATTGCCTTTTTTGTTTTGGATATGATTTTGTCCTATGATGGACTATGAAAGATGCCTTGGGTTTTGAGACATTTATAAAGAAAGCTACCACACAGTGAATTGTATCTCATTTTGTTTGGTAATAATGTTTGTCTCTGACTAAGAAAACTAGAACGAATCACATAGTGTATTATGCTGGACACATGTGAAAGTCAATTGGTTTGTTTTACAGAACCTATTGGAGGAGAAATTACTGTTGCGAGTGAACCTGCAATGATGAAAAATACTCCTAAAACAACAGTGGAGAAAGCTCTAGATGAGCAACTGAAAGATAGCAAGTGCTCAATATCTGCTGAAAACTCTCAGCAGACAGGATGCTATTACACATCAATTCCTCGCATCATCAAACAAAAAGGAATTCAGGGGCAAGAACTTACGGCCTTGAATCTTGACAAAGTAAGTCTCATTCAAATTTTCTCAAATATTAGTGGGTTATTATTGGTTTTTCCTATCTAATTTCTCTATGTAGACCCATTTGTTAGAAAGCTTGCTGGTAAAAGAGTATGGAGGTTCTGAGGATTTGCTTCTTGGAGAACTGCAATTTGCATTCATTGCATTTGTGGTATGTGTAAAATCCTATGTTCATTTGTATACATGTAATATAAAGCCAGATTTTATGACATCTAAAGGATGCAGATGGGACAATCACTCGAAGCATTTCTACAGTGGAAGTCTATAGTCAGCCTTCTATTTGGATGCACTGAAGCTGTAAGGATTTGCTTTTGCATATTCCCAACTAGTCTATAGCTTTATTTGGGAAAATCTACAATTTAAAATGGCATGAAACTAAAATGTACTTTCTAGTAACATGCCTTTGTGGGTACGAGCTGCACGTTTTGTTTTGTTTTAACTTTTAGGTTGTCGCTTTTTTTTCTTCCTATAGATTGCTTTTTTGATGAATTTTCTGTATTTTATATTGTTTGGGTAGATTTCTTCTAATCTTTAATCAAGAAAAAAATGTGGTTTGTTCTTGCATTGATCATTAGAAATGGAAGAAATAGATGGTTTCCTTACTGGTGAATTAGATTTGTTCCATCTTTGGGGCTGGTTATGTAAAGATATGTGCCAGTATTCCTGCGTTACTAATTACAAATATTTGGTATAAGAAAATCTGCAAAGAAGGAAAAGGGAAGTTTTCCTGTCACATTCTGGATAGGGTGGGGGTGGTATTATTAAAGTTTTCCTGTCATCTTATGTCATCAAGTTTTCTTTTGATGTTCAGCTTTGTCTTTCAAGGGTGTTTGTTTTTGAATATTTAGTTTATATTATTAGCTTTTTTTTTTCTTTCTTTTTCTCTTTTAAATGCAGCCTTTCCATACAAGGAGTCGGCTCTTTGTGAAGGTAAAGTTACAACCATTCCATTATTACTACTGTCTGTAATTTGATATATGTTTGTTAAACTAAATAACTTTGTGCCAATAGCCTATTGAGTGAAGATCTTCAATTTATGACTCTTTTGGTTAATGCATAAACATTATGTATTTTGCCTCACTTGTTGACTAAATCCAAAACAGTACTCCTGTTTAATAACTTTTCTATTCTTCCCTACCTTCTAATAGATATGGAACCACCTTTCATAAAAATATAATATGTTTTTCTCAAGCTTGCATGTGTTTTTTTTTTGTGATTCCCTTTGGGCGTTTGCTACCAGTTCAGGCTTTGTTAGAGGCATTGCAATCTGTAGATCTCAGTTTATGACTTTGGTTCTTACTATACCAATTGATCTGTACCAACAAGTTAGATTTCAATCTCTTTTGACAGGTGGCCCTTTCTCTTTTAAAAAATAAGATTTCAATCTTTTTTCTCTGGTATATTATTAGTATGTATATGTATATAAATTTACCTTCAACTTATTAGAGACCTGGCCCAAAGTTATAAACTGAACCACTTGACATTCCCATGGGGCACTTATTTGTCTGTAATTTGATAATGCATTTGTTGTTTATACTTGTCCTAGTAAATTGCTATCTATTGATACACCCGCATTGTTGTTTTTTATTAAAATGAATTTGAGAAGAGTATCTGTTGACAAGAGACGCTTGATGTTATCTTAACAGTTTATTAAGGTCATTTACTATCAACTGAAGTATGGACTTCAGAAAGACAATGCAGATTCAAGTGGTGCAGTTGTAGGGGCATCAGCTTTGATAGATGATTCGTGGTTTTCTGCTGATAGCTTCTTACACCACCTCTGCAAGGTATGCTTACAGACCTATTGTATCGAATCGATAACTTAATGTTTAATTTTTCCGGACATGCATTTCTGTGTATATTTGTACATATTACAATTATTTTGAAAAACATTATCCAAGGTTCTAACTCATCTTGTACTCATGAATTGAATTTTGTTCTCCCCACTTCTACTTCTCTTTTAACTCTTCGAATTTCAGGATTTCTTTTCTCTGATCCAAGAAGCATCCGTTGTTGATGGTGATCTCTTGTCATGGGTATGTGAAACTATTTCATGGCACATATTCCACGAGAATAGAGGGGAAACACTTTGGTTCCCTTGTGAGATAAACTTTTATAGCTAAAGCTTGTATATATTATTTACAAAGTTAGTATTTGATTTTTCATGATTATCATATGACAAACAAACTAGAGTGGATACTTGATCACTAGGTGTTAGGTCAACTTTTAACTGTCACTTGCTAGAAATTGTTTAATTGTGGTTTCATTAGTCGTGATATTTCATAATCTTTGCCTTTTATAATAATGTTGTTAGATCTGAATGCCATGTTTTCAATTTTCATAGACGAGGAGACTGAAGGAGCTACTCGAAAACAATCTCGGGTGGCAATTTCAGCAGAATAGTGCAGTTGACGGTATTTACTTTGAAGAAGATGACGAGGTCGGTATTTGTTTCTAAATTTGAGTTTAAACTCTCTCTCTATCTCTCTCTCTCTAACTATGTTTAAGCTTCTGCAGTTTGCTCCAGCGGTTGAAATATTGGATGACTAGCCTTCTTCTACTAAAGTTCAACAGCATTTTCTCTGTATGCGTGCAGTGTTATCTGTAAAGTAATGATACTCAAAATTTAGAGAGGAAAACTTATGCTAAAAGGTGTTAGTCAATAGATTATATTGTTTTGAAGAGTGGTAATTTGTATAACTTCTCTATATTATGTAGGAAATTATTTTACCAGGATCTTAGATTTACTCATAAGTATGTTTATTAACATCCTAAATAAGAACTTCCTAAAACGATAAATTAAACACATCTAAAGTTTAGGAAACCTTACATTGGGTGCAGCGGAATAATATGACTCCTTCCGTTCAGATATCTAGCCCTTGATTCCTTTCTGTAGCAGAGCATTATCAATATTTGAACCTGGATCTCTTTCTCTGAATCTTTGATGCTGAAACTCCTTTGCTGATGATCTTTCTTCACGATCTTCCTCACTATGATTGAGGTATCACTTGATGTGTGTGGGCACTACTCTAATCACTAAGGATTTCGAAATTCAAAGGAAGAAGAAAGAAGAAGTGGTAGCTAAAGATAGGAAGAGAGAAGGCTCAGTTTTTCTGATTCAGAAAGTGTCAGAAGAAAAGTCTAATTTTTCTGAAGCCTTCACTATCTATTTATAGCATTCCACTAGGGTTAGGTTTGAATTATATGGCATTAAAATAATGAAAAAATCAATTTAAAACACACACAATAGGTGGCCGGCCATGCCTTAGTGGATTGGGCCTTGGGTTTTGCAATTTTACAATTTTAACACCTTTTGTATCTGATTTTCTCAAAAATGCCAATTTCCTAATTCAACCATTTAAATGTCAATTCTAACTATTTAATAACTATAAATAATTATTAAATAATATTGTCATTTATCATATTTATTAATTGAACCATACAAAGTATCATAATTAACAAATATGCCCCTATTAAACTCTTTCTTTACAATTTCGCCCTTACTTAGTGAAAAATTCACAAATAGACATAGTCTAATTTGAGAATTATAATTGATTAATCAAAACCAATTACATGAGTCTTACAAGCAATATTATCTCAACTAGTGGGGGGACCATGGTCTATATAACCGAGCTTCCAATAAGTAGATCAAGAATTTAACACTAAAATTCACTAACTTATTAATTCTTCGTTGAATCCACGCATAGAACTTAGAATTGCACTCTCAGTATATAGAATGCTCTATATGTTCCACCATATAGACACATCATTAGTTATCCATTGTTATAATCCTATTGTGATCAATTATCCTCTATATGAATGATCTACACAGTAAAGGGATTAAATTACCGTAACAATCTACTATGTATTTTATCCTTAAAACACTTGACCCCGTATAAATGATATTTCAGCTTATGTGAAATGAGATCTCCACCATTTATTTTCGTTTGGTCAAGCTCGAAGGTGATCATCCCTTGCTTACTATTCGCCAGATAGAAGCTATAGATTCCATGTTTATGCTAGCGCTCCCACTCAATTGTACTACCGTGTTCCCAAAAAGTACGTATCACCCTGACCTAAAAGTAGGCTTAACTAACAATTCAAAGAACACGAATAGCCTTTCAAGATTGAGCCTAATCATAACAGGATTAAGATCATTTGATCTAGGATCAACTAGGTGATATTGACTTGAATAGATTTTACGGTAAGTTTAATTAAATCTAAGTCAAAGTTCAATATCGGTCCCTTCGGATGCATACTCCATGCATCCAACCTGAGCTTTACTTTAACCAATGTTCTGGAAAGAACATAATATTTCTCCAAATACAAGTAAACTCTTGTTGTAGATTATCATATCAGTAAAACCCTGTGTCTGATAAATCTAGGAAACTTTATTCACATAGTCACGTTTACTTTCCAATGTGTTGACGGCACAATAAACAAGATCAAGTATGTGAAAAGGGTTTCAGATGAATCTATACATTATGTACATATAATCATGAAATAAATCATGTGAACCATGCAACATTAAATGTTATTTCTGATCTATAAGTAAATCTGATTACATTGAAATGAGTTTTATTTAGGGCATAAAACCCAACATATTATAGTTTGAAAATTAAGTGATTTTATTTTTGTAACAAATTAGTGGGGGTTAACCTTGAATTACTGTGAAATATCACTCGAGGGTTAAAAAAGTACAGGGTGCCTTAAATTTGGCACAAAATGGGGTATTTAGGACAAAAGCTCTATTATCTAAATTTAGTGGCAAAACACTCTTCTGTTACTCCCTTGAATTTGGCACAAAATTTGTACTATTAATTGGAAGTGGTCTAAAAGGGGATTTTAGGACAAAAGCTCTCTTATCTGAAGTTAGTGACACATATGCCCCCATAAAGATAGTACTGATAAAATTGAATAAAGCAAAATTTTCTTAACATTTATAATTGTTACACATAAGACTTTAATTAAAAAAAATAGCGGCAAAAGTAATTTTACGATTTTGTTGCAGTCGTAATCTTCTTTGGTTGTTAAGTGCTAATTAAGTTCGTTAAGTGTTAACTTAAAAATACGTGGCGATATATTTCTTTAGTTTATTTAATATATCGTCTAATAATATATCGTTATGTGTTTTTAAATTGACATTTACTGGTCAAAAAAGAGTACAATTGTAATAAAATTATAATATAAGATACTCTTGCCGCTATTTTTTTTAATTAGAATTATATATGTAATAATTATAAATATTAAAAGAGTTTCGCTATAAATATTTCAAAAAAAAATAAAAATAAAGAAATAGAAGTGGCAAAACACTCCTGTTACTCCCTTAAACTTGGCACAAAATTTGTACTATTAATTGGAAATGATGTAAAAGGGATTTATGACAAAAGCTCTATTTTCTAAGGTACTTTTTTTGCAGAACTATTTTCTAAGGTTAGTGACACCTATGCCCCAATTAAAGATAAGTTTTGGATGTTACACCTATGGAAAACTTCTGTTACTTTTTTACATACTAGGTTTTGCTCTGTTGCAGTTATTAGCGGTTATCTTCCTGGTTTTTCTGGGTTCTTGTCTTCGACCTCCTCCCCTGTTCTCCACTTCTTCCATGACTATGGTTAACTACCCACTATTCCATCTCTTTCCGTCCCAGTGCCCCATCTCCAGTCGATCCACTTTCTCCATGTTGTGGCCTGAATTACGATATAAATATCACAATAGTCTGTATGATTTGTATCTTCGTTTTCTATTCTCTTTCTCCTTCTCTGATATTTGTATGGAATCCATCTTAGAAGATATGAATTCCACTCTCTGTTTGTCTGAGAAAGAAAGGAATGTTCATTCCCTTTCTAAAAAAGATCTTCAAGATCCAAATCAGCCTCCCAAATTTTTTATTGTTGCTCGATGCCTCTCAAATACTGTTAACCCGAAGACTTTTATCAAAAAAAATGGGAGAGTTCTGGAGCAATAAATGTCGTTTTGAAGTTGTAGTGTCAGAGATGCATTCTGATATTTTTCTTTTAACTTTGGCTTGTGTAGGTGATAAGCAAATAATTTCCTCAGGTGAACCATGGCACTTCTTTAATCAACTCATTCTATTGCATTCCCCAACTTCCTTACAGAATGTTTCCAAGGAGGACTTCCGATTTGCTCAATTTTGGGTACAAACTCATCGTCTCCCTTTTCTCAGCAAGTCCCGTGCTTTAGCCAAGAAAGTTGGTGAATGGGTGGGGGAGTTTATCGAGGTTTACGAAGACTCGCTTCATGAAGGATGGGGTTCTTTTCTGCGGACTAGAGTTCGTCTTGATGTTACTCAACCTCTGATGCGTGGAAAAATGGTGTCTCTGCCTCGGGTGATGAATGAACACTGGCTTGAATTCAGATATGAAAATCTTCCAGTTTTTTGTTTTTATTGTGGCAAGATTGGTCATCCTTTTGATAAGTGTATTGCTTTCATGGAACTTGTTGATATGGGAGTTGATCCTGACTTGTTATATGCCCCCCAAATGATTGGAGATAAACTTCCAATTTCAAGATATGACTGATATCGTACTGATTTCTCTAAAGCCAATGCCTACCCTTTCCTTACCAGATTGGCCAGAAAGACTATTACTTCCTCTATCCCCACTGCATCCAACCACAAAAATTTGACTTTGGGCAACTTGCCCCAACCAAGATCTTTAACCTCTGCTGAGTTAGCCCACAAAAATCAACCTGAAAGTAGCACCAAGGTTAAGTGCCCTGAGTTACCTTTACCATTCCCATCCTATGTCCCTAGCAGTTTCCCTATTGCCAATAATTCTCCGATAACTACTTCACTGCCACCATACATTTCTCCCATTTCTCTTACTCCCTCTGAAGCTAAATCTCATCCAAGTCCACCACCCACTGATCCATCGACTACTGCTAAGTTAAAAGGAAAAGCTGTGATTATTGATGATTTGGTTGAAGAAGCTGCTATCTTCAGTAAGACTTACAAGAGGCAAGTCGATCCTGATAACCTTAGAAGTGTGTTAAAGAGGTGACGTAATAACAAGAAGGACGAGTCAAGTGTTGATGATCATTCTTCTCAGTATGTTTCTGATATGCATTCGGATTCTGTTGAAGGTTTATCATCCTGTTCAGCGGAGGTTGCATCATTGCAGCCTCGCCCTCAACCATGAAACTCATCAGTTGGAATGCTAGGGGCTTGGGAAACCCCTCTGCATTCAGACATTTGAAACTGCTTATCAAAGAGCAGTGCCTGAATGTGTTATTTCTTATGGAAACAAAGTTACAATGTAATGCTATTGATCGTTTTTGGTCTTCTCTTAGATTTAGTAATGGACTTGAAGTCCCAAGGTTAGGTATGAAGGGGGGTTTAATGCTTTTATGGATGGCTAATGTCGATGTAACTCTCATCAATTACTCAATGAATCATTTTGATGTTTTGGTTTCGTCGGATAATTGTCACCAATTTCACTTCACTGCTTTTTATGGCGCTCCTGAAACTCACTTACGCATTAACACTTGGAATGTTGGGTTTTATGCCATAAATAAAACTCTTTATAATCTGATTAGTTATCAATATAAGAAATTTGAAGTGATTGATGTTTGCATGAATTTTACATGCTAATGGTTTAATATGTTTATTACATTCACACACACAAAATTAGTTAAATCCAGATCATATGTTTATTCATAATTACAGTATTGTCAACACAGTAGAATGTGATTGTGATCATATGAATCAAAAGACTTGGTCCCTGTTTCATCAGTGTTATTGGGTTTACACTAATGTGATAATCAGCGATGATGTGTACTTACACTTGGAGTAAGTGTTATGTTCTTTCCAGGACATTAGTAAAGTATACTAGTTTCGAATGTATGGAGTATACATTGAACTGGACCGATATTGCAACTAAGTTAAGATATTACAAACTTACCGTTATATATATCTTTCCAAGTCAATATCAGTAGTTGATCTTAAGATTAAAAGAATCTAAATCCTGATATGCTTAGGCTCAACTTAGGAGTGTTATTCATGTTCTTTGATTTATTAGTTAAGCCTACTTTTAGGTCAGGGTGATACGTATATTTTGGGAACATGATAGTATGATTGAGTGGGAGTGCTGAACATAAATATGGAATCTATAGCTTCTATTGGTGTATAGAAGTCAAGTGATGATTCCCTTCCAGCTTAGCAAATAGAAGTAAATGGATGAGCTCTTGTTTAACTGACTAATTATTAGATCACTAAACACCATTTACAGGTAGCTAAGTGTTTTAAGGGGCAAAATACATTGAGGGTTGAGAACAGTAAAGAAATCCCATCTCGATGTAGATCATCTATATAGAGGATCTTTAAATCACAATACGATTATAACAATGGTTAAATGAGATAGCATATTGATATCGTGGAACATATAATATGCTCTATATAAGTGTGAGAGTGCAATTCTAAGTTCTAAGAGTGGATTCAACGAAGAACTAATAAGTAGGAATTTACTTGGTAAATTTGGTTCACTTATTGGAAGCTCAGCATATAGATCCATGGTCCTCACTCTAGTTGAGAACATTCTGCTTGTAAGACTCATTAATTGATTCGTGATTGATCAATTATAATTCTAAAGTTAGACTATGTCTAATTTCATGAATTTTCACTAAGCAGGGGTGAAATTGTAAAGAAAAGAGATTCTAGGTTTATTTATTTATTAATGGACTTTATATGTCCAGTTAATAATTAAATTAAATGACAATATTATTTAATAATCTATTTTAGTTATTAAATAATTAGTTTTGGCATTTAAATGGTTAGAATTAGAAAATTGACGTTTTTGAGAAAATAGAGATAAAATTTGTTAAAACTGCAAAATCAAGTGGGGCCCATAAACTACACCATGGCCGGCCACTTATTGAGGTTTTTCAAATTAATATTTTTATTATTTTAATGCCAAATAATTCCTAACCTAAACCTATTAGTTGCCTATAAATAGAAAGTGATGGCTCAGTCAAATCATAAGTTTTCAACACAAGTTTTCAATAACATCTTCTGACAGAAAATTCTCTCTTCAGAAAAACTGAGCCTTCCCTATTTTCTATACTTGGCCGAAATCCCTCTTCTCTTTTCTTCTTCATAAATTTCGACCCTAGTGAAAGAGTAAGTGCCCACACACAGCAAGTAGTAACTCAATCATAGATTGGAAGACTGTGAAGGATCAAACTTAAAGAAGAAGGACATTCGAGCTCAGATCTTGATTATACTCTGCTACAGAAAGGATACAAGGGTTAGAGATCTGAGTGGAAGGAGACATTAATTCCGCTGCATCAATGTAAGGTTTTCTTAACTTTATAAGTGTTTAATTTATCGTTTTAGAAAGTTCATATTTATGGTGTTTAAACAACATACTTGTGAGTAGATCTAAGATCCTGGTAAAATAAATTCCAACATGGAACACTTTGAGTAGTCTTATTTCCAATACTCTGAATCAGCCTTGGTTGGTTTTAGGAGATTTTAATGAGTTGCTTTCAAATGATGACAAAGATGGAGGTCCCCCAAGAAATGATGCTCTAATGAACAACTTCCGAACTACTATTGATCTGTGTAACCTTCGGCCTATACCTTATTGTGGAGACTCTTTCACCTAGAAAAATAAGAACCATCACGGTAATATCCTAAGGGAAAGACTTGATAGAGGTTTTATTAATAGTCACTGGTCATCTGTTTTTGCTGAGGAAGATATTCACCACTTAGATTTTTATCATTCAGACCATCGAGCCATTGTTTATACTGTTTCTCATCCTAATCAACCGGCTCTTCCTAAGAAAAGAAACTCAAGATTTCGCTTTGAACAATTTTGGTTAAAGGATCCTGATTGTAGAAGCATTATTGCTGCTCACTGGAATGACTCGGCTAATGATCAATCCTTGAATCCGTTGCTGCAAAATATTACAGATTGTGCTACAGCCCTGCAGAATTAGCACCATAACAAATATGGCAGAATGGGAAGAGATATAGCAGCTGCTCATCATCACTCAGCTCAGTTACATAATGTGAAATCTAGTGCTACTGATCATATTCAACAAATGGAAAATGCTGACCGAATCCTTGATGATTTGCTTGAGAAAGAAGAGTTGTATTGGCACCAGCGCTCACGTGTTGATTGGCTTCAAAGTGGTGATTCTAATACGAAATTTTTTCACTCCCGTGCTAAAACAAGGAATGCTGTCAACAAGATCAAAAGGATTCAATCTTCTACTGGGGGTTTTATGCATACAGAGGAGGAAATTAGTGCTGAAATTGTTCATTATTTTTCTGGTTTATTCTCTTCAAATGGGGTCGATAATGAGGCTTTGAATCATGTTCTCTCCACTGTTAATACAGCCATTACACCAGATTTAAACCAGCATTTGCTTATGCCATTTACAGCTATGGAAGTGGACACTGCACTCAAATCTATGGCTCCCGATAAATCACCTAGAATAGATGGCATGTCAGCCATGTTTTTCCAACATCATTGGGATATAGTTGGGCCTCTTGTTACTCAAAATGTGCTGAAAATTCTGAATGAAGGTGAAGATATGGATTCCATCAATTCGGCTTTAATCACTCTTATTCCAAAGGTTGATCATCCTAAACTTGTGAGTGAATATAGACCCATCAGTTTATGCACAGTCATTTACAAGTTAGTGTCCAAAGTTATTGCAGCCAGATTTAAAGATGCTTTGCCCCATGTGATATCTCAAATCAAAGCGCATTTCTACCAAATCGGTTGATTACAGATAATGTACTTCTTGCTTTTAAATTGGTACATTGTCTTAAGAACAAAAAAAGAGGTAGAATGGGTTATGCAACTTTAAAGCTAGATATGAGTAAAGCTTTCGACCGAGTTGAATGGTCTTTTCTGAAGGAAGTCATGATCAAGATGGGTTTCCATATTAACTGGGTGACTTTGGTTCTGAAGTGTGTTTCTTCTGCACAACTTTCTTTTAATCTCAATGGCTCCATCAAAGGCTTGGTTGTTCCAAAGCGTGGTCTTCGTCAAGGGATTCCGTTATCACCATATTTATTTCTTATTTGCTCAGAAGGGCTCTCAGCTCTATTAAAGAATGAAGAAATGTTAGGAAATTTGAAGGGTTTGACTATAGCTAGGGGTGCTCCAGCTGTTTCTCACCTTCTGTTCGCGGATGATAGTTTTCTATTTTGTCAAGCAACTAAGGATTCTTGTCAAGTTGTTAATAGAGCTCTTGATTATTACCATCGTGCTTCAAGACAACTTCTTAATACAGATAAAACGGTTATGTCCTTCTCGCCAAATACATCTTCTGCAGTTAAAGATCGGTTTCATAATGTCCTTGGTATGCCTATTTGTTCTCTCCATGAAAAATATCTTGGTCTTCCCTCTTATGCGGGCAAAGACAAAAAAGAGCTTTTCAGTAGCATTAAAGATCGTATTTGGAAATTGATGAATCAGTGGCATTCTAAATTATTTTCCATTGGAGGTAGAGAAGTTCTTCTTAAGGCGGTGGTGCAATCTATTCCTACATATGCAATGAGTTGCTTCAGTCTCCCTAAAAAGTTTTGTAACCAGTTGGAGTCTATGATGGCTAACTTTTGGTGGGGTTCAAACACTAATAATTCTAAGATCCATTGGAAGAAATGGAAATTCATGTGTTCTTCTAAAGCTGATGGTGGTATGGGTTTCCGCTCTTTTATTCATTTCAACCAAGCTCTTTTAGCTAAGCAAGCATGGAGAATTCTGGATAATCCTAACTCTTTATTGGCTACGGTTCTTCAAGCTCGTTACTTTAAAAATGGGGATTTTCTTTCGGCTAAAAAGGTGTTTTACCATCTTTAACATGGCAAAGTATATGTGATGGTAAAGATTTGTTGTTAAAAGGATTGCGATGGAAGATTGGAACAGGAAGGAATGTTCGATGTGCCTCGGATCCTTGGTTACCTGGTAATACAACTATGACCCCTTATTCTTATACGAGAGACCCTTCTTTTACGGTTGAGCACTATATCTCTATACATCGGACTTGGGACTTAAGGATTCTTCAGACCCACTTTGGAGACATTGACATTCAGCGCATTCTATCCATTCCTCTAAGTACTTTTCCCAGAGATGATAAGTTGATTTGGCATCACTCAGATTCAGGATCTTACTCTGTGAAAACAGGATACCAATTGGCTGCAAGTTTGGAAACTCAATATGAACATTCCTCATCTTCCACTCATCGACAATGGTGGAATCGCATGTGGTCTTTGCGGTTGCCAAAAAAACTTAAGATTTTTTGTGGAGATTCATTAATGAAGCTCTTCCCACGGCTATTAATCTCGCGCATAGGAAGATTAGTTCTTCCAATACTTGCTCTCTATGTCAATGCAGTTGGGAAACATCTGGACATGCTATCTTTCGATGTAAAAGTGCAAAGGTTGTTTGGCAACAATTCCAATACCAAAATTATATGCCAAACATGGGTAATGTTAGGGGTTTTGATATCTTTTCTTACATTGCAGCTGCTTACAATGATATGGAACTTGAGCAGATAGTTTGTTTAATGTGGAGTATATGGTCTGAAAGGAACAAAGAGATCCATGGTACTAAGCCTAAACCGTTTGCTGTTTTGTGTTCTTCTTCTGCCTCTTATTTGGATCAGTTTCACAAAGCCACTGCTCCAAAACAAGCGGCTGCTGGTGTAACATCCCAGGGTGATTTTTCGACAACTCCCTCTGTTCCTGCTGCTGCTAGGACTCCTCAAACATGGAGATCTCCCCCTGCTGGCTTGCATAAATTAAATGTGGATGCTGCGTGTGATCAGGTTGCTGGAAAATTAGGCTACGGTGCTCTAATTAGAGATCATATAGGTGATGTTGTTGTTGGTTTCTCTAGGCCTTTTCATGGATTTTTCTCTCCAAAAGAAATGGAAGCTGCTGCTCTATTTCACAGTTTAACATGGGCCATTCATCACCAGCTATCCATCCACTTTATTGAAACTGATTCACTTTTGCTGGCAAATGCAATCAACTCTATGTCTTCTATTCCTTTTGTAACTTCTTTTCATGACTTAGTAGAGGACATTATTTATCTTTTATCCTACTTTTCTGGAGTAAAGGTTTCTCATGTTAAAAGAGAAGCCAATAAAGCTGCTCATGCTTTATCAAAATTTGGTCTTCGATTGGATGAAGATATTTCATAGTTAGGTAAAATTCTATCTCTAATTCATTCTGTTGTTATTATTCTGTTGTTATTGAAGACTCCCTCAATTAATAATAACAGTTTTTACTGAAAAAAAAGAAAAAAAATGAGGAGACACTACTGGTCCACATGTATACATGTCGAAAGCCGAAATTAACAAACATATAAAATAGGATATATTTTTTTTTTTTTCTTGCATACTCTAATTAATACCAACTAAAATTTACATATAAACTGCTGTATAAAGGTCTTCTTTTTTATTCAAATACGGTTTGGCCTTTCAACTTCAAGCTTCCCCTTTGCTAATCTTACCTAAAAGTAAACTCAGAGCTCCATCATCAAGCTATCAACTAAAAATAAAAATAAATGAATACTATTCAGCAATATTAGGAAAGTAAGGATGGGGAAAGGAATATTCTTTCAATAATTAGCTACAATAACAACTGTTAGGGAAGGTCTCCATGAAAACTAATGCGAGAAGATGTACTGATGCCTCTATGAAACCTTCCCTACTCCGCCACCGCACTCCAAACTCACACCCACGCTGATGCCAATGCCACTCCAGGTAAACCCACTTCTCTCTCTATCATCGCCCTCTTTTGGTAAATATGATATTGGGTAGTTGCATTGCATATATACTGTTTGATAAAATGATTGTGTAAACAATTTATTTATATAGTTGAATAGCAATCAAAGATGCTTTATGGGTAATTAATAATTATGTTCTATGTTGTTAATGCTTTACATTTTGTAAGTTTTTTTTAAATTTGTGTGACTGTTCATGAATTTTGCTCATAAGTCAAGTTTTTGAGAATAAATCAATTTAGCTATAGCACTTTCTGATTTTGATCACATTATCTTATAATCTCACTGGAAGTATGTTCCTTTTTGGATATTAAGAGTAAAAAAAAAATGCATGTCTTTTCTGTAATTATAATTGCAGTATCCTATACTTTGGTAAAATAAAAAAACTAATAAGATAGATAGTTTTATATTCTAAATTGAACAAGAGCATGATTCTCAAGGAGTGTGAGGCGGTTATATATAATATTGATGTGACCTTAATTATCCAATTTTTAGAAAGTATCTTAGGCAAAGTGGAAGAGATGTGCTTGATTTCCATCTGGCTTCCCGCCAGTTGTGTGGTCTCCACTACTTTTTTGATCAAAGTTCAAAGGGACCGAAGGTGGAGTTGATTGTAACTCTCTTAACAGATATAGGTGCAGTGGAAAGGATCAAATTTTGGTAGCTTTAATGGCCAGGAGGCTGTGTATGTATAGCTGCCTTTCCCTTGCACAAGTTTTTGGCAGACTGAGAAACCCTTCAAGGTCAAAATCTTTATCTACAGTATTCTTCAGAATTTGGGTCCCACTTCTCTTTGCAGAAGTCTTTCTTCTTCTTCTGTGTAAAGTTCGTGTCTTATCGTTTCCAGGTTAGAAACTATGTTTGGTTCAACTGCAAGTACTTCAACTAGTCAACTCTCTTTATATTTTCAAGGTGAGCTTTCCTCCCCTTCCTCTCTTTATGTTTTTTTTTTATGTGTTATAAAAATTATCAGGGATAATATATGTAGTTAGCTGTGTTTTATACTAATATCTGATGCTCACCAACTGTTTGTATGTAATCCTTGAATAATAAAAAGTTGACTGCTTGAAACTGATTCATTCTTCGCTTGAACCTGGCTCTAAGTTTAGGGATATAGAAAGGAAAGAGAGTAGGCAATTACCGGATGTTCATTGAATTGTTCATTAGGACCAAACGAACATGAAAGAAAAAGAATCAATACAAGAATTATGTGAATATAATTTAACCTAACCTCAGTTCTAGTTACCAATTTCCCAATAATATATGAAGTAATGGAATATTTTTGGCTAGTCTTCTTTTCCATAGTTTCAGCTTGTAAGAGTTTTTCTAAGAATGTAAAGGGTTTTTGAGCTTTAGTGTGGCATAAGTTTTTTCTTTCTTCTCCTTTTATAAATATCGTTCAACACTTAAAGCATACATTGCCTTTGCAGCATCACGATCATATGCTCGTGGTGGACGTGACCATTATGATCTCTTTGGCAAGAGCAAACTAGGGGATGAGGATTTTAGAAAAACATGGAAGAAGGAGATGGACGAGGAGACTTCTTTATGGACAGGAAGTGAAGATGAAAGTGATCAGGAATGTGGAAAAGACAATCTAGAAGAAGAGATCAGGAAGGTAAGGCAACAGGCAAAGGAGCACTCTCACTTAATTGATGCTGATGATAGTGATGAGTTAAAAAGCGTTTGGTCTGGGAGTGATGAGGAGAAGACTCTGTGGACAGGGACTGAAGGAGATGACGATGATGATATTCCCACAGAAGCATACCCAAATGAAGCTAGTGATAAATATGTTGATAAACTGTTTGAGTTTGAGGAAACATCAAAGTATCGAACAATATCTGAACTATTGAAGGCTGAGCAGGAACCAGAGGAGCTGTCACCTGGGAAGCAAGCTAGAAAACTTGCAGTAGAGAATGCATTGAAAAAATTGAAGAAAGGGCCAGATGGGCGTTACACCAATGTGTGGGAGGTCATGAGTGATTTAGATATTCTAATAGGTGCATTTGAAAATATAGTCTCTGGACCAGAGTATGCAGAGCTTAGACAGGGAGGGCCTAAGAGATTGAATTTGCAGTTTTTCAAGGATATTCAAGCACGAATGAGAGATCCCAATTACAAGTTCTCACCTGAATTAAAACTGAAACCAAAAAGCAAACTGGTTTCAAGAAGGAAATGGCAGAAGGCACAATCTAGGCGTAGAAAAGCACAAAAGAGATGAGTTAACTGCTTTTTTTGTTTTCCGTTATTTTTCTTCTTAGGACTAAGACATTACTTTTTGATTCATTTATACTTCTCCTTGATCCGGCAATATATGACTCTAAAGGGAATTCCCTTTGTATTTGTTCTCTAGCATGATAGCAAATTCATGTCTCTATTATATTGATCCTGGAAATGTCAAGTAGTTCGCCTATAATAGCTTTGAGTTTCTAGCTACAAATAATTCTCATTGACCATGGAAATTTTCGAAGTTAATGTTTGTAGTGTTTCTCTTGCATTTACATTTGGTATGACTTGCCCATTCTGTTTAATGCGGGACTCTTTTCTTCCTTATCTTTAGTGCTTCTCTTACAAGTTTGATGAATGAGTGAGTGCATTAAACAGATACAATATTTGACCTTTCAATCTGAGTCTTGCTTTCTGGTGTCATTCAATTACATCAAGAAATGGAGAGAGAGTGGGAGACAAGAAGAGTAATTTTATACCAAACCTCAAAATATCTACATAATATGCTAAGAATGTGTTTATCTGAATAGCTATATGTTTGGTAGGCTTAATAAGAGTCATATTGCATTAAATAACAAATTTTGTATTATATTAATTACTACGATCATAAATTTTAATATAATGCGAATCGTGTTATTTAAGACATTACAAATGATTTGTATTAGCTTGTATAATAATGTTGAGAAAAGGTTCAGGATTGGGGACTTGGACACGGGCCCAACCATGGACCCAGACTTAGAACTAGACACAAACCCCGAACCTGGATCCAGACCCAAACCTTGGATCTAGACTTAGCCTTGGCCTCGGACCTCGGCCACAAACCTAAGTTTCGGCACTAGACGACTCCAGACTCGGTCTTGGACCCAGACCCTGGACTTGGACCTAGCCCTAGCCTCGGACCTTGGCCCTAGACGTAGACTACGGACCTGGTCTTGGACCTTGAACCCCGACCCCAGACCCTAACTCTAGACCCCGACCCTGACACCGAGCCCTAAACCCGCACTCGAACCTCGAACCCCAAACCCTAAATCTGGACTCGGACCCTGACCTGCACTCGGACTTGGGCCCTAGGCCCTGGCCCAGCCTTGGCCTTGGACTCGAATTCCGGCCTTGGCCTTGGACCCCGATCCCGAACCTTGAATCCTGCCCTGGGGTTCGAGTCTGAGGTCGAGGTGTGCAGATGGGGTCCGGGTCTAGGGCCAGAGTCGAGGTTAGGGTAGAGTTTATGGTAAAGGTAACATAATTTTACATAATTAATACAAGTTAACACCAAACATAGTATTGTATTAAAGAATACTAATACAATACAATCCAGCACAATACGATACAATACAATACAACACGTTGTTGTGTTTTAAATGAGCCCTTCCATTCTTATTTATAATAGTCAGGGGGTTGGTGCAGATCCAAACATAAAAGACTAGTCAGACTACTAAGAATTCAGGAAAAATGGGTTAATACTTAACCATCATCATCATCTGGAGTTGAGGTAATCATGTTGCTTTGCTTATATTGTCATGATATAGTTACTGTGCCTATTCATTATCTACTCTACTGAGTAGTTAGTACGCCTGCATGTTAGTATTCATCATCCTTATTCTTTATACACCCATGGCCCTGCATTGTGCTCTTGAAATGCACCATATTCATGGCTCCTGAAACCAAGAAAATCAGCACCAATACCATTGTTGCCCGTATGCATGTTATTCACCATTGTTGCGGAAATGAAATTCTGACTGTATTGACCTGTTATTGCTTTTGCTCCTGTATCCTGGCTTTGGAACAATCCTGATGGCCATTCTTGTTCTTCTTCACCACAAAAGGATGTGGGGGAAACATGCTGAGCTCTGGAGGTAGTGGGGCCGTTATTTAGGCTTAGTGTTTGGTTGTTTTGCATTTGATATCTGTTCATTTCAAATTCTTGTTGGTTGAGACTTGGAGATTGAAGCTCTGCGTATTTACCAGAAACTGCCAACTTCTTAATCAAAGTTGAAGAATCCACACTGCCTACGACCAAGGCCAGCTTTTGTTCAGCATCAATGGTTACAGTGTATACACCTGAATTCAAAGCTTACAGCTCATAATCCTAAATATTACAAGACATAAGTAGCTGCCACTTCATTGCTAAATAATATTGCAAGACATTGTATTCAGTTAGAAACAGTACCCCAAAAGTGAGAGAAAGAAATAAGAAACAATTTAGCTACTAAAAATTGAGAACATTAAAGATAAAAGAGAAGTTAACACCTTCTACTTTTCTGAGGAGTTTTCTGACTTTTTCGACGCATCCTGGGCAGTGCATGTTTACTTTTAATTCATATCTCTGCCGAAGCATTAAAATATCAAAGTTATAAGGCAGACTAGCAACCATTAATGTTGAAAGTTAGAATAGAATAGTAAGAGAATACCTTCAGTTTTAAAATTTCAAATTCAGTTGCCATCTTCTCAGCTATGCTTTCTTGCTGCTATTCTCTCTCTTTATAGAGAAAAAAATGTGTGTTTGTGTGTGTGTGTGAGAGAGAGAGATTGTAGTGAATGTGATTTGACCAGGTCAAGAAGACATGTGGGTGTGGTGACAAATTTGGAGATGAAGTACACAAAATTCTCGTGGTTTTGGTCATGTGGGAGAGACTCTTACCATTTGCATTTGCCAGAACAAGACTTCTTGAAAGGCATGACTACTATTTTTAAACCAAGTGTTGTCTAATTCTGAATACAAGTATTCTTTTTTCTTCCATTTATTTTACAACTTTACATAAGTATACAATATAATTGTATGTAGTCTACTATTTTTCTTCTCTTTCTCTCGCCATATCAAACTTTTCTCTAATCTAGTCAACGTTTAGTTCATATGATAGTATGGTGATGAGCTTTCTTATTGTACTAGTTTCATCAAATAATAACGATATTAGTCACAACACTATCATAATTTTACAGGGTCTGTTAGCTTCATTCTTTTTTTCATTTCTAATTTTTTGCTTAGTACTTCTTTCCCACTCATTATAAGAAGAATCAATAGTAATAAATTCTGTTTGAAGAGGTTCATGATTTCATATGCGTCTCATTGGAGGGTTCATCTCTTGCTACTAGCTATAGGTTGCTATGAATCTGATTTTTCTTTGTGTAAATAAAATGAGGGTTGCAATATAATAAAAAGATAAATTTATGTGATAGCGAATTTAATAATTCATTATATCTCCAAATTTCCTACAAAAATTCCTAATTTAAATAACATATATCTACTATAAAATATAAAAATTATAATTATAAATGTAATAGTGAAAATTACATGGGGTTTCAAAAACATTTTATGACACTTTAAGGTTTGACCACATTTTATAATTTTTTTGGGAAAAATTATATAAAATATGAAATTTTATAAAATGTTACAAAAATATGACATTTATAAGTTTACCATTCTTCTATGATATGTTTTTACAATTAAGTTTTTTATGGTATTTGATATGCCACATTTTTGTAAACTTAATATGTAAACTCATACTTTATGTTTTTGTTTCTTACCCAATTGGTTTAATCTTTTTCTTTGATTTATTTTGCATTTGCATTTTAGGCTTTCTTTCTATTTGAAATATTTACACCAACTCCTAATTTTTTGTATGTTGTGACCTAGTTAAAAAGAAAAGAAAGAAAGAAAGCAACATTATAGTTCTAGTTGTTTGTGTAGGATCATTTATATATGTACCAATTTTTATTATATTTAATATATTTAAAAGAAGATGATAATGGTCTCAACTTTTTCTATAACTGTAATTTATAAAGCTGTTTTTCTTAGATTTGTGCTTCTTCATCCAATTCAGACCATGCAAGAGAATCAACAATTGTAATGTGATAATCTCAAACTCATTCTCTCGTGGTAACACACACAGTCACAAGCAAAATATTGATCCTAAACTCAATTGTAAAAATAAAAACTAATAATATCTTATAGTATGTATGTACTTCTAATTAACATTAAAATTCAACATATATACCGTTGGTTAGTAATCTTTAATTTTATAGGTTTTTGACATTTAATTTATAAAAAATAGTGATAAGTGAAAATATAGGTTTTGTTTCTTCTTCCCTAAATGGGCTTATCTATAATAAATTGTAGAAATGGCAGCTGCACCTACTGTCTTCTTCTCTTCTCTTGTTGGCATTGCTTATGATTTTCTCATCTATCATCCATGGCTTCTTTCTCCGCTCTCTCTCTCTCTCACTCACTCTCTCTCTCTCTCTCTCTCTCTCTCTCTCTCTCTCTCTCTCTCTCTCTCTCTCTCTCTCTCTCTCTCTCTCTCTCTCTCTCTCTCTCTCTCTCTCATGTGTTGCCCTTGGTTTCTTATTCACTCTCTGAAAAAAGTGAAAAAATAGTATTGCTAGGTGTCACGGGCTCACCTTTTTAGGCAGCGGAATACACGTGCGGTACCTTGACTTCTCTAAGCCAAAGTCAACCTTCCAACCATCCGAGTGACAATAGGCTCATTTTTCGCGCGACCGTGTGCCTCGTGGACACTTCCGTCTCTCGAACAACTCCCGCCGAGTCATGCTCGCAAGCATGCATGAGTGCATCCCTGCATCGAGGCTCTCTAGCCAAGATACTCACATTGTCCATAGGTTCCCACTATGATAAGGCAAATCCCAACACCGACACTCACTTTGTCACTCATGACCAAGGTAGCATGTGTGGCAAGATGCCAACACCAAGCCGACGTGGCCACGCTTCTATCATGCCCCATTCAATACTGTCCGAACAGTCTCCCTCGTCGCCCAAGGACTCCCATGCCTCCATGGACCAATCCTTAAGGCAGCATGCCTCCACGCATGTTGGCAGGCCCTCGAGACAAGCCACCAAACTAGCAGCATACATTAGACCTCTGTTCCTTTCCAATATGGTGCATCCATCCCATGCGCGTATGCAAACTAGCCCACGAATGACTACCTCGTCATCTCGTGTTGAGACTCATGGCCAAGGCGCACCACAACGTCTCTTGGAGGTTTGGGCCACGTCCCGTGCAAGTGGCATACCGGCAAGCCAATGGAAACGTACCCGTTAACCTCTAACAGCTTCTTAAACGCACTACCGAGTTAGCCCGATAATGTCCATGAGTACTCCAACTCATGGAGACATATGAGTCCCCTCGTGGTCCTCATATGCCCGTCCTACTAGCCCCGCTGACTAGTAGTAGCTCACTTAGCACCAAGGTGCCAAGGGGTGGTGGAGAGCTGACACCAGGGTACCCCCTTAAAGAGCATTCTGAGCTTTTAGCCTTTACCAGGAACATACATGATTTTAGCTTTGTAGACATATGGCCAAACCGCATACCAAACCACAGAGTTTCTCCAAACCGATTACACCATTGTATTCGTAGACCCAAATAAATGGTGAATACCAAGTCCCGTCCCAATTCAGACAATATTGAAGATATTTACGAAAATGCCACTACCGTACAAACTAAGCATCAACATACCACCAGCATGCACCTCAACATGCGCCACCACTTGGCCAACTTGTGGTCATCACTTAGCTTGTAACGTGCCATCGTGGCACACACGTTACACTAGGCATTAACACCAAGTTATTTTTATTTGCTCATAATTTAGTTTCTTAAATGTTAATTTTTTAAATTACAAAAGTAAATGCAAAGGACATGATTAGTGGAGGTGTTATGTGGGAACCATTTCGAATTTTAAGAGACTGTTCTAGGGAAGACATCTGAGCTCTTGCTCGTCGAATATTGCATTCGAGCCCCACCTTTCGTTCTAAAATGTGTCGACTACGGATAGAATATTGATCATTGTGTAATTTCAGATGAATAGACTCCATAAAAATTTATTAGTGCATTGTGTGATGTTTTCTTTTTACTATATTGCAATATGTATTGTGCATTGTGTGTTAGTTTCTATATCACTCATAAAATATGCAACAACAAGATTCAATTCCATAGATAAACATATTACATATAATTATAAGTGTATAACTATAGATCTAAAGAATACCTTTGTTGATTCAAAGAGAAGAATTCAAATGGCGGAAGTGTACCTTAATTCATAGATAGTGATGATCTTAATCCATCTTGTAGAGATAATCTTTGTGGTGATTTTAGGTAATGATCTTCCAAGAAAACAAGACTTAGGGTTTTCTAATTTTCTCTCTTGATGGGGGAAGATGAGAATAGAAATTCACTCTTGTTTCTTGGGGACCACTACCAATTTATAACCTCATAGCTAGGTTATTAATTTTAAGTATTTCTAATTTAGCCCCTCAATAAATTAGAAATATCACTTAGGGTATCTACACATTTATCCCATGACACTTTAATACCCAATGACCCACAATTACTAAAATGATCACTTTATTTTGGGCCAAACTTCAAATAGCAATACACTAATATACATATGAGCCCATATTGAGGATTTTAATCCAACAATCTCCCACTTGGGCTACATATGTTTTCTGATAGTGTGTAACCTTATAAGCGCTTAACTTTTGCTATCATAATTATAGGTATTTCAAAACAATCTCGTCCATTAATTATACTAACATAGGATCAAAGCGGCCTTCGCAACATTTATCGTAGCTAAACCCATCAATGGTCACGTATATCAATATAACCAAATGACATAGATCAATCATGGATGCGTAGCATGAAAATTACATGCAAATGTGATCTTAACATGTCTATTTCCAACTGGTCCTCCTTAATTGAGATCAATTCTTTATTAATTCTTTCTAACCTTATACTTAAATCTCAATAGAAAGAATACATTCAGAGTACTCAAAACTTAAATCCATACTTTATCTGCAGAATCAAACCATAAATATGTATCAGCTTGATAGAACATCTCAAATACAAACTCCCACTAAACCAGCACAATCTTAAATAATACTATATCCATATCGCACAAAATATGGAGTTTGTCCTTATTATGTTCTTAATGATCCAGATCACACAAAATATGGAGTTTGTCCTTATTATGTTCTATAGACACCTTATTACTCTGAACTTTATTTTAATAACAATTAGCTCAAAGTCAATGTGCCTTTGACCTTATAGAGTTCATGTTGTTACTAAAATGCAACCTGATTGATTTATTGTCACAAAATATATCTTTAATAGCTTTCAATACCATTCTTAATTTTGCAGCCATATGTGACAAAAAATCTCACAACTAAAAGCTTTATAAGATCAGAATCAGAAAACTTAATGATCTCCAAACATTTTCTGTTTTCTGATTTTTGATAAGTGAACATATAGTATTTTGTTCTCCTTAAATTCCTTATAGCTTATTTGGCTGCATACCGAAAGTTCCTTATATGGTTACTTAAATATCTATCCAACATTCGTAATATGTATAAGTACAAATACATACATGCTTGAGCATATATTAGATTCCAATGTAAATTAAGAATCTTCTATATTTCTTGAATTCTAAGGTTGCTTTTACGGCAATAATTTAGACAGCTTATTTTCTTTAGCTACAAGCTTATCACCTGGTATAGTATCTTTCATGCCAAAATTTTTGAATACTTTATTGATATATCTCTTTTGTTATAATTCAAGAATATTTCAAGAACATTCTCAACATATATTGAATTCCTAATACAAAATGAGTATATCATTAATGGCAAGCAATTGTTCACCAATATAATACCAGGATCATATTCTTACTTCCACTAAACCTGTGATATATACACTATCATCAAAATCTTTTATCTCAAAAACCAAATGAGAATACTTAATGAAAATTGTGTAATTATTCACGAGAAGCTTACTTGAGTATATACATGGATTTTCCTAATTTGCAAACCATATTCTTTGGATCTTTGGACACAAAGTTTTCTCGTTGCACACATAACTTTTGTCATCAATATCATTATTGATAAATGACACATTAGTAATCCATTTGATATAGCTCAAGACCATAATGAGCAGTCAGTGTCATGCTTGTCTTGAAATAGTCTTTCAATTAAACCAAAGAAAGTCTATTCAAAATAAATATATGCTTTATAAGTAATTCCTTACATGCAAGACATAATGTGCATCTCTCCACATTACAATTTGCATCCCTCTTGATTATAAATATTTATTTATAACCAATTAGTTTTACACCTTATAGCAATAGGAAAAAATACCAAAACTTTATAGTCTCACATCAATTTGTACTCTTTATTTATGATATCAGTCCAGTTTCGAGAGTTGGAACCTTCATGGCATGATAAAAGTTGATTGGATCATCGTCTATCATTCCATTATTTCCTTATGTCCTTTCTCTCATGGATTTCTTTAATGACACTGACCTTTGAGGTTGTTGAGTTTGATTATCTGAAACATTTACCATATCTTGAATGAGAAGTTGTTTGATGTTATCTTATCAAGGTTTTGGATTCACTTATTGATCAATGAAAGTCATGAAAACCTAAACATTGTCAAAAGTGATAGTTGGAATTGAGTTTAACGTCAATTCCTTCTCAAGAACAATATCTATAATAATCTTATTTCTCTCCCAAACTCAACATCCTCAAAATTATTAAAGTTTCTCGTCTCAAAATTGAACCATAATGTGGGATCACAAAAATTGTAGCTTTTTTAATTACTAGAGTATACAGTAAAGTATAGTTCCTTACTATTTTGGAGTCTGTATTCCTTTTATGAGGCTTATAAGACCTCATCTTAATTGAACATCCACAAATAGAATATATCTATATGTTAGACTATGAGTCTAACCACAACCTTAGTTTATAAAGAGTTTTAACTTATACTTTACTTGATACACAGTTCAGAATTTATGTTGCATTCTTAAGTGTTTCTCCCCAAAAAACGAGTTTCATGACGAAGAATGAATTATCACACTTCTAGTCATGTCCTTAGATAAATGTTAATTACATCTCTCAAATACCCTTCATGTTAGGTTTGCCTAACATTTTGTATTGGAAGATGAAATTACATTTCTTTAGTATTTGTGCAAAATAATCTTAGACGTTATTCACTTGATTCGTCATACCTCCCATGGTAGTGTTAACCATCATAGTTAGTTTCAACGACTTTAATTTTCTTACCTAGTTGATTTGTCAACTATGGTTTAAAAATTTAAAAGAAACGTCTAAAGATTAATGCCTTATGAACAAAACAAGTTTCATTAATCTGAAGACAAGATACTATTATTGATCATTCCATGAAACCATGAGGAAAGATCTACCAAAATATAGCATAAATTCTTAGATAATGAAACTTTTATTTTGTCGCTTGATTTTTTTATGTTTGTTTGTTACCCCTTTACAAAGTCTAAAATTTATTAAATCAAGGGATCAAGAATTCTATTAAAAATAAGTCCTTCTATTCTCCTTTTGGGAGATATAATCTTCATACTTATACCAAAGTATAATAGAATTCTCATGATTCAATTTATATTTTGTACCATAAGAGAAATTATAAGGTTTCTTTATATGAGACAAATTTCAATAAATTCATAAATTAAAGAGCTAGTAGAACCAATATTGGAAAAGACTTTTAAATTCTAAATGAACAAGAATGTCCTAATTTATTCAAAATAGAATTCAAAACCAAAACTCATCTAGGTGATGATACTGTATAAGTCTTTTCCAAATCCAAAAAATAACTAGTCTTTAACCAAAGTTTGAATATCCTTATAGCCTCATATGTAGATGTTTCATTTTTGCCCCTAAAGATGAATCTTTCATCATCACTTGGCTTTTAGTTTCATAGATAACCTTCCATAGTATACTTACATAAGAAATTTCATAAAAAATTACTTATTAAGTATAGTTAGGTACAATAAATTAAACCATTTACAAAACAAACCATAGTGAGAAACTTATTTTCATTAGATATGTCTAATGACATACTTGGAACACTTTAACCTTATTTTAATTCCTTTTGTAAAAGTCATAGATAATTCCATATCTAAAATCTTTTGCACTTTCTTTAACAGTGTTCCATGTGCAACATACTGAATTTTATCTTTGTCCTTTTATTTAAACAAGGTAGCTAAAGAAGCATATTTGCATCTTTCCTTTACTTAAAAATTTATCTCATTGGCATGAGAATTAACTTTATGTTGGTAGATATAACTAAAACATGAGCAAAAAGAAAAGAACAAAATAACCAAGGGTTCACAAAAGAATCAACATAACAAAATGAGTTCAAATAATGGAAAATCCCATCTCAAGATACCAAACACACCATTAATATCAAGTCTTTGGACAGTAATATTAACTGTAAGCGGTACTCTTGTTGTAGCAATCAAATATTGACAATAAATCCTGTCAAACAATTTGTCAATCTTTGGACTGTACATATTGTTCACATGGAAACCTTATAATTGTCACATATTTATCACCACAAGTATGTGTGCCCTCAAAATAAGTATAACCTTCCTTTGTGCCGATCAATACTTACATGAGAAACACACATACAAACATCTAACATTCCTCATGAGTAATCTACACAAGAGAGGTTGCTTTGGCGACATCATGTTTCAATCAACTCATTTAGAATGAGAGACAAACTTTAAAATTTTAGTATGCCAAATTTGAACAAAATTGATTCAAATGAGTTTTGACTTTATCTCAATATATAATAACACATCAATCCCAAATAAAAAATAATAAATACAATAAATATATACTAAATAACATTTTACCAAATCCTTAATTTCCATATATATATATTTAATTAATAAATACAATAAATATATACCAAATAATATCTTAACAAATCCTTAATTCCCATATATATATTTCATAATGAATACAATAAATATATACCAAATAATATCTAACCAAATCCTTAATTCCCTTATATCCAAAAGCTTAATCCCCTTAATGAAAAAAAAAAAAAATACTACGAAATTGATATTAGGATAAAAGATATAACATGTATTCTGAATTTATTGGTAACTGTAGTAATAATTTGGAATGAGTATTGTTGCAATCTCGTGGGTGTGCTACCGTAATTCATAACTTATCTTAAACCACTGATTCAATGGCAATCAAACATCAAGTTATATTTATACGGTAATCATAAAAAATCAATACATCAATACATCAGAGGAGAACGATATATTATGAAACCAAAACAAATAAATAAAATTTAAACCCAAAAAATAGTATTACTTAATCATCATGATATAAACATATATAAATTTATATCTCAAGCCAAAAAGTGGAAAGACCATAACCCTAATTTTTAAATGTCCAAAATTTCTTTAACATAAACCTTAAATTCTCAAAGAATCAATCAAAAGTGGCTCTAATACCACTTGTTAGTTCTTATATCACTCATAAAATATGCAACAACAAGATTCAATTCCATAGATAAACATATTACATATAATTATAAGTGTATAACTATCGATCTAAAGAATACCTTTGTTGATTCAAAGAGAAGAATTCAAATGGCGGAAGCGTACCTTAATTCATAGATAGTGATGATCTTAATCCATCTTGTAGAGATCATCTTTGTAGTGATTTTGGGTAATGATCTTCCAAGAAAACAAGACTTAGGGTTTTCTAATTTTCTCTCTTGATGGGGGAAGATGAGAATAGAAATTCACTCTTGTTTCTTGGGGACCACTACCAATTTATAACCTCATAGCTAGGTTATTAATTTTAAGTATTTCTAATTTAGCCCCTCAATAAATTAGAAATATCGCTTAGGGTATCTACACATTTAGCCCATGACACTTTAATACCCAATGACCCACAATTACTAAAATGATCACTTTATTTTGGGCCAAACTTCAAATAGCAATACACTAATATACATATGAGCCCATATTGAGGATTTTAATCCAACATTGTGCATTGTGTGATGTTTTTTTTTTTTTCTAAGTTGTATTGTGTGTTGTTTTTGATTATGTTTGTGATCAATTTTTTTTATTTTTATTTTTATTCGTGTGTACATTTTTTTTTCTTCATTTGATTGACTAATGAAATTGTTTTCGGTTGACTTCATTGTTTATCATTTATGTTTTGTTATGATTTTTCATAGGGTCAAAATTAGTTTCACCGGGTTCAAGGTTTCGAAACTGGTTTACATGTTTTGAGACTTCTGTAATGGGGTTACTCCATTTTATGATGTAATTGCATATTTTTTATTTTAAGTTACTTTTTTATTATTTTGTTTCTAGGTTCGAAACTTATACTTATATTTTATTTTCAGATTATTGGTATGCATTGTGTGTTGTTTTGATTACATTTATGATTAGTATTTTTTTTTTGTATTTGTGTGTGTGTGTGTATTTTTTTTTTCATTTTTCATTTGGTTGTCTGATGAAACTTGTTTCAGTTAACTTTATGATTCAACATTTATATTTTGCTATGATTTTTCATAGCGTCAAAACTGGTTTCACATGTTTTAAATATTTTATAATGGGGTTGCTCTATTTTTATGATGTTATTGTATATTTTTTAGTTTGTATAAAATCAATTTTATTATTGTATGATATTTGAACAACAAATCCTGTTTTATTTTATATAATAAGTTTATGATAAACATATTATTTTATTATTTTCATAATGTTTTTTTTTAAGTAACTAGTTTTCATAACTGACTTTTTTTTTTATTGTTGTTCATAATTGAGTTTTAAGTTTCAATTTTTTTTATTTGATTATTTCAGAAAACTAGTTTTTATCTTTTAGTTTTTATTTTAGTTGTTTTACTAACTGTTTCTCACATTCACTGTTTTTTATTTTTTGTTATTATTTTATGGTTTTTATTGTATTTTTGTTTCTTTAATTTTCTTTGTTTCTTTTTTTCTCTTTGATTTTAGTTTCTGATTCTCTTTGTTATATTTGTTGCATATTGTATGCTTAAATCAACTCTGATTTTTGAGCAAACAAATAAAAATTAAATGCTAAAATAGAGAATGAAGTTAGAAGTTTAGTTATTAGGTATTGATATAAAATGTATATGTCCGAAACTTATTTTTAAATTTAGTATCGTTTGTAAAAGTTTTGTTATTAGACATTTTGTATTTTTCATTATGTTGTTGATAAAACTGTTTATTTTTGTCCCTTTTAATGAAATAATTAGTTTCTTTTATTATTGATGAAACTGATTTTTAAAGTTAGTATCATTTTTAGTTATATTTTTTTTTTATTTTCTTGTTGATGAAACTATTTTTTTTTATTTTTTTTAGTGAAATTATTAGTTTCATTTAATGTTGATGAAACTGGTTTTGAAAGTTTGTATCATTTTTAGATTATAATTTTTTACATTATTTTTTTAGGATGATATTGATGAAACTGATTTTTTTTTTTGCTGCTTTTAATGAAATAATTAGTTTCTAACAAAAAAGAAAACAAATAGTAGTTTTAAAAAAATAGCTTTAATTTCTATAAAAAAAAATAGCATTCACTGTTGAGATCATTTTAGTGTTTCATTTTTTAAAAAAGAAAAAGGAAAAGAAACAAAAATTCAAAATTTTTATAGCATTCCTCTTTATATAAAATGACTTTTTCCCATATTTTTAAGTTTTTTTTTAAAATGTCATATTTAGTGTAATTAAGTTTTTATGCCATATATATCAATACTTATTTTTTTTTCTCATATTTTTGTAAATAGTCTTTTTTTTTTTTTTTTTTTATTTTTTTTTTATTTTGGGCTTTTTATATGGGTTTGATTATGCCATATTTAGGTAAATTATTATTTAAAATCCCATATATAAAATAAAGTGCATTAGGATTTACTCTCTCTTCCCAAACAAACTAAACTAGATACTTTCTCTGTCGGTATTAGTAAATGGATTAGAAATCCTAATTATAATAAATTAACAATAATTGAGCAATTATAAAATATTTTTTAAAATCCCATATTAAAAATAAAGTGCATTAGGATTTACTCTCTCTTTCCAAACAAACTAAACCAGGTACTTTCTCTGTAATAGCTCGAGATTAGTAAATAGATTAGCAACCCTAATTAGAATGAATTAACTATAATTGAGCAATTATATTATTATATAATTATTTATATGAAATTATTTGAGAATTATTGCTAGGGGCATTTTTATAATTTTAATCTGAGAAGGGTAAAATCATAATTTTAATATTTATTGTGCTAATAGACTATATTATTATATAGTACGTTTATATTGTCTTACTGTAAATGATTTTTGACAAGTTAGTGCGGTTTAGTCATAACTGGGCATTTTGGGTCCGAACTGGGTCTAGGGTCCAATATATTCTATTGTGTGATTGTGTTATAACACAATTTAATTAAGAATATCTGAATGTGTATATGAAAATGAAATATCTAAATTGCCCTTGAATGATCTAATAAATGGAATACTGGCCCAAGGGAGCAAAATGGTCTTTTGGCCATTTACCATTATTTCTTGTGAAAGATATCATTTGATTAAGTGTTAAAAATTAAAAAAAAAATAGAAATCATTTTTTGGTTCTTTCTATCCCAAACCGACCCCCTCTCTTCTTTCTCAACTCTCTCTTTATTCTCATTAAATTCTTGAGGAACTTGTGAAATTTGTAAAGAATTGGAGCTAATTTTTTGGGTTAAGCTTAAGGTAACTTCTCTAACTTAGTCTAATTGTTTAATTTTAGTAGTGTATGAACTTGATTTGAGTTATAAAAAGAGTTTGCATGTTGTATGTGTGGATGATGTCCATAAGAGAAATACAAGGTTTTCTTTGTGATTATCTTGTATTCTTAAATCTTAGTTTGGAATTTGTTGTTGTTTATGTTTATATTTTGGTTTGTGTTAATTATGAGCACGAGAATAATTCTAGGTCATTGATGTATGTTGATGTTGTTGTGGTTGAGGAGTTGAGCATGAAAATGTTAGTTTCGTGTTCTTGAGTTTGTTGAAAGCATGAATTGGAACCTTGTCATATATAAGTATTTCAACATATCTATTTGAAGTGTAAATTCCTAGAAGACACCTTAGTTTGGCAAGAATTTTGTTATTTATGACATAGGTGAAGTTTGGATTGAGTTTGTGCATTTTTGGAGATGTAAATGGATTTTTTGTTATTTTGTTATTGAGTTCAAAAAATCCAAAAATCCAAACTCAATAAAGGCTATTTTTGTAATTAGTCGCTAGGCGACAAGTATTTTATATAGACAGTGAACTTTTGTAAATGGTTTTGTAATCGGGATCCCGAGTATTTTGTATAAATATTTTATAAGTTTAATTAAAAAGCAAAAATTTTAATTAATCACGTTTTCCATAAACCTTGTTGATTAGCAACGAGCTGCACAGTATGTTTAAAAATCACGTAATACGCCTATGCTAGTTAGGGTGTTACAATTTGGTATCAGAGCCACCAGGTTGTCTTCCGAAGATCGTCACGACATGTACAATCATCATCAGCAGTTAGCTCGTTCTACGGTTCAGTAAGCTTTTATTGCTTTAGTAGTTTATTTAATTTTTATGAAATAAGAAAAGCCTGATAGGAAGCATGTTAGTAGCCTGATAGTAGAATAGGCGCATGTTTCGTTTTTAATTTCCAAATTAAGCGGCATTAGTAAGCTCTCCTTGAACATGACCTGATATGCCAACTCTTGGTTTCGCAGGCGGTTCCGACTAGATGGACGCCAGGCGGACTACCAGGAGTCAGGGCAATTCAGTAGGGTCGAATCAGGGACAGGGAGCAGTTTCCCCCGCAAGCTAGGGGCCGAGGTAGAGGTCCCAGGGGCAGGGCTCGTGGTCGGGGTGATGAGAACCCGCCACAGGCTGCCCAGGCTGCCCAAGCCGATCAGGGAGCCCAGAATTGGGAAATTAGGTTTGCTGAAATGCAAGCCAGAATTGAAGAGCAAGATCTAGAAATTCAGAGATTGAGGCAGCAGGGGGCTCCTGCAGTGCCTGTGCCAGAAGTTCCAGTGGCACCCGCCCCTGCTGCTCAGGCCGAATTGGTAGTAGCGGCAAACAGAATGGAACCTTTGTATGAAAGGTTTCGGAAGCAAGCACCTCCGGTTTTTCTGGGAGGTCCAGATGTGATGAAGGCCGAACAGTGGCTAACAGTGATCACCAGAATTTTGAACTTTATGGGGGTCACCGGTAATGACAGGGTGGTGTGTGCCACCTTCCAGTTCCAAGAAGACGCTCTTGTCTGGTGGGACATGGTGTCTCAGATCCATGACGTCACTACCATGACCTGGGAAAGGTTCCAGGAACTCTTCAACGCCAAGTATTATAACGAGGCGGTCAGAAGCGCCAAGAGGAAAGAGTTCACCCACCTGACCCAGCGGGAGAATATGAGCGTGACAGAGTATACTACTCAGTTCGACCGGTTGGCGAGGTTAGCCTCGGGAATAGTGCCAACCGACTTCAGCAAAAAGGAGAAGTATCTGGACGGGTTAAATGTGAAGATTAAACACGACTTGATGATCACCACTGATGACAAGACCACCTATGCTGAGATGGTGGAGAAGGCACTGCGAGCTGAGGGCGCAGTTGGATGTATGTCGGAGTCAGCTAGTACTCCAGCGAGTGGCGGGGCTCCTACCCCTTCTGCATCAGGCTTTACCAGGGGGAGTAGTTGTTCGGCCATGGACCAGAAGAGGAGAACATCCACTGCATCTAGGGGCTCGAGTCAGAACAAGAGGTTCCGGGGGAACCAGAGTAGAGGTAGTCGTCATAGTGGTGCAGAAACCCGGTTTTCCTATCCTGAGTGCCCCAGTTGCAAAAGGCACCATCAGGGTGAGTGCAAGGGTCAGGGATGCTTTCAGTGTGGCATGCCCGGGCACTACAAGAGGGATTGTCCCCAGCTCCGATCAGAGGCACCGAGGGCTCCGGCGAGACCCACTCCAGCTAGGGTGTTCGCCATCACTCAGGCTGATGCAGATGCTAGCCCCTCAGTTGTAACAGGTCAGCTTTCAGTTAATAACTTGTTTTACTCAGTGCTGTTTGATTCTGGGGCCACACATTCCTATGTGGCAGCCAGAGTCTTTAGTAAATTGGATAGACCGTATGATAGATATGAATCAGGATTTGGAACCCTATTACCTGGCGGAGAGTTAGTTATCTCCAAAAGGTGGATTAGGTCTATGCCAATCAGAATAGATGGTAGAGAGTTAAGTGCTGACTTGATAGAGATGAGCCTAGTAGAGTTTGATATTATTTTAGGAATGGATTTCCTATCTAAATATTCGGCCAGTATTGATTGCAAAAGAAAGATGGTGATCTTCCAACCAGAAAGTGAAGAACCTTTTGTGTTTGTTGGTTCTGTTCAAGGATCTCGGATCCCAGTGATTTCGGCCATGTCAGCTAAGGAGTTATTACATGGTGGATGCTTAGGGTTTCTGGCCGTGGTGATGGACACCACTCGGCCAGATACCATTCGGCCAGAGGACATCAAGGTGGTTCGGGAATTTTTAGATATTTTTCCCGAAGAACTTCTAGGGTTACCACCTCAGCGGGAGATTGACTTCGTTATAGATCTGGCACCAGGAGTGGAACCGGTTTCCAAGGCTCCATATAGAATGGCTCCAGCTGAACTTAAGGAATTAAAGATTCAGCTCCAGGGGTTGCTTGACATCGGGTTTATTCGGCCTAGTGTGTCACCCTGGGGAGCCTCGGTTTTATTCGTCAAGAAGAAAGATGGAACTATGAGGATGTGCATCAATTACAGAGAATTGAACAAGCTAACAGTGAAGAATAAATATCCAATACCTAGAATCGATGATCTGTTTGATCAACTTCAGGGGAAGACGGTCTTTTCCAAGATTGATCTCTGTTCGGGTTATCATCAGTTGAAAATCTGAGAGGAGGACATTCCGAAGACGTCTTTCCGTACTAGGTATGGACATTATGAATTTCTGGTTATGTCGTTTGGACTAACCAATGCTCCTACAGCATTCATGGATTTGATGAATAGAGTATTCAAGGATTTCCTCGATATCTCTGTGATTGTGTTTATCGACGACATCCTTGTGTACTCTCAGTCAGAAGAGGAGCATGAGTTACATCTTCAGATGGTACTGCAACGGCTTCGGGAACACAAGCTTTATGCCAAGTTCAGGAAATGTGAATTTTGGCAATCTCAGGTGTCCTTCTTAGGTCACATCGTTAGCAAAGATGGGATCAAGGTATATCCCGGGAAGATAGAATCCGTCAGGGATTGGCCAAGACCGAAGACAGTGACAGAAATTAGAAGCTTCTTGGGTTTAGCTGGGTATTATCGTAGGTTCGTGGAAGGGTTTTCTAAAATTTCAACACCCTTAACCGAACTTACAAAGAAGAATCAGCGGTTTGTCTGGTCAGACAAGTGCGAAGCTAGTTTTCAGGAGCTGAAACAGAGATTGATTACCGCTCCAGTGCTAGCTTTGCCTTCAGACAACGAAAAATTTGTAGTTTATTGCGATGCATCCAGACAGGGTCTGGGGTGTGTGCTGATGCAAGCCAATCGGGTTATCGCTTATGCCTCCCGTCAGTTAAAGGATTACGAACAACGATACCTGACTCATGATCTAGAGTTGGCCGCAGTGGTTTTTGCATTGAAGATTTGGCGGCATTACCTTTACGGAGAAAGGTGTGAAATCTATACCGACCATAAAAGTCTCAAGTATTTCTTTACTCAGAAAGATTTGAATATGAGACAGAGGCGTTGGTTGGAATTAGTGAAAGATTACGACTGTGAGATTCTCTATCACCCTGGGAAGGCCAATGTAGTGGCCGATGCCCTGAGCAGGAAGGGTCCCGGGCAGGTAGCTAGCATGGTTCAGATCTCACCTCAGCTAACAGAGGATATGGTTAGATCCAGCATTGAGTTTATGGTAGGTCAGCTTCACAACTTAACGCTGCAATCTGATATGTTGGAAAGAATCAAAGCCGCTCAGATGATTGATCCAGAGTTAATGAAGATCAGAGATGAGGTTTTGGCTGGTCAAGCCAGGGATTTCTCAGTGTCAGACAACGGGATGCTTCTGTATAAAGCTAGGGTTTGTGTTCCGAGTAGTGTGGAACTCAGGAATGAGATCTTTGAGGAGGCTCATTCTACCCCTTATTCTCTGCATCCCGGCACCACTAAGATGTACCAAGATCTTAAACCGTACTTCTGGTGGAGCGGTATGAAGAAGAATTTGGTAGAATTCGTATCGAGATGCCTCACTTGTCAGTAGATTAAGGCTGAACATCAGAGACCAGCAGGGTTGTTGCAGCCTCTAACCCTACCTCAATGGAAGTGGGAAGATGTCATGATGGATTTCGTGGTCGGGTTACCTAGAACCACGGGTTTCCATCTGGGTAGTGGTGGATCGCTTCACGAAATCTGCTCATTTTCTGCCTGTTAGAACAACATTTACAGTGGATCAGTTGGCAGAATTGTATGTTAGAGAGATTGTAAGACTTCACGGGGTACCGAAGTCTATAGTTTCGGATAGGGATCCGAAGTTCACCTCCAAGTTTTGGCAGAGTTTGCAACGAGCAATGGGTACAAAACTGAAATTTAGTACAGCATTCCATCCTCAGACAGATGGTCAGTCCAAAAGGACAATTCAGATATTGGAGGACATGTTGCGAGCCTGTGTTATGGATTTTGAAGGCTCTTGGAATAAATACCTACCGTTGATAGAATTTTCTTACAACAACAGTTATCAGAGTACGATAGGGATGGCTCCCTATGAACTGTTATACGGTAGGAAGTGTAGATCTCCTATCCACTGGGATGAGACAGGGGAGAGGAAGTACTTAGGTCCGGAGTCAGTGCAGCGGACCAATGAGGCAATAGAGAAAATAAAAGCTAGAATGCTTGCCTCGCAGAGTAGACAGAAAAGTTATGCAGATCCGAAACACAGAGATGTTGAGTTCCAAGTAGGGGACCATGTATTTTTACGAGTGTCTCCAATGAAGGGGATCAAACGTTTCGGGAAAAAAGGCAAATTATGCCCTAGATTTACAGGACCTTTCGAGATTCTCGAGAAGATAGGTCAAGTGGCATACCAGTTAGCATTGCCTCCAGCCTTATCAGCAGTTCACAACGTATTCCATGTCTCTATGTTGAGAAAATATGTTTCAGATTCCTCTCATATACTCAGTTATGAGAGCCTAGAACTGCAGCCAGATATGTCTTACGAAGAACAGCCAGTGCAGATCCTGGATAGAAAGGATAAAGTCCTCCGGAATAAGACCATAGCAAAGTTCTCTAGAAAAACAGCAAGGTGGAGGAAGCCACCTGGGAGCTAGAGTCAGATATGAGAGCTCAGTATCCAGAGTTATTCAGGTTAGATTTCGGGGACGAAATCCTTTTAAGGGGGGAATAGTTGTAAAGACCGCTTAGTTTAATTTGGAAATTAGCAGTCAATCATGTTTAATTATGAAAATTATTTATAGCTATTTAAGTAATTATTTATACTGTTATTATTGAATTATGAAATGCATTTTATGTCATTTAGTAGTTTTTATAATTTTGCATTTCCGGTGCCTGGTAACATGGAAGTCGGTGTTTGGCTCAGTAAAATCACAACTTAGTATGCTAGTATTGTGGGACGGTTTATTAGACATTGGGAATGTCGGGAATGGCCGGGAATTTAGAATTTCCCAAAATACCCCTTTAGTGTTATTTATGAGATTTTAGTGTGGAGGGGCAAATTGGTCATTTTGCCACATTGTTGTTATGTCCTTTTGTGGACTTAGTATGTGGAAATTAAGGGTTTATTTTATTAAGTGTTGGCTGAAATGAAGTTATTATGTTTATGTGATATTTTCAGAGGTTTAATCTTGTTATTTTAAGTAGATTAGAGCTAGTTTAATGCATGATATTTGCTTTGATTCAAGATTGGAAGTTTTTAGCTCAAAGTTTAGTTTTCAAAGGGAAATTTTGAAATCTGTTGCTGTGATTATTGCTTGAGTTAGAGTTTGTTTTCTGCAGTGTTCTTATGCATGATTATGTAGTTTTTATCTAGTTTTGAGGCTTGTAAGTGAGCTTTAGCCAAGTTTGAGTTTGAACTCAAAGCTTGGAGCTCACATGGTGATGTTTAATTCTGTGCTTTCTGGGCTGTATTGCTGCTTTAGAATTGTTCCTTAGGGTCTAAAAAGCAGGTCTGGAAGTTTTGGTATAGTTTGGATTGGATTTGTGCATTGTGTGAATTTTTGAAAAATTCCTGCGAGGAACCGGAATTCCGGTTGTGCATCCGGAATTCCGGATGGGTTTTGAAAATTTCCAGAACCGGAATTCCGGTTGGACAACCGGTCTGCCGGTTGGGTGATTTTCAGAAACCCTAGTTTTCCTCGTTTTTATGTTATTTGGGGTATTGCCATGCTTTTTATCGATAGGGAAACTTTCAGTTCCTAGTTTAAGTCCCCGGGAAGTGATTTAGCGTATCACTTATAGTGTTGTGATTGTTATGGTTTAGGAGCCTGTAATCCGCCGCGCAGTTCGTTCCAGTCAGGTTGACCGGCACACCTGAATTCAGAATTGAGGTAAGATTAGTATAACAGTATGCATATATAGATTACATGTTTAGCGTGCATGTTAGGAAGCCTGTTAGATTACATTAGATATGTATGTTGGCTTCGAACCATCCGACTGTGTCACATCGGTACAGGCTAGAGTATGACTAGCAGCTGGAGTATGACCAGTTTGACCGAGTATAGGCTGACACTGTATCACATCGGCACAGGCTAGAGTATGACTAGCAGCTGGAGTATGACCAGTGTGCCGAGTATAGGCTGATACTTAGGTTGGTGGTTCCGTACTATTTGACGTATCACATCGGTACAGGCTAGAGTATGACTAGCAGCTGGAGTATGACCAGTTTGACCGAGTATCGGCTGATACTGTAACACATCGGTACAGGCTAGAGTATGACTAGCAGCTGGAGTATGACCAGTGTGCCGAGTATAGGCTGATACTTAGGTTGGTGGTTCTGTACTATTTGACGTATCACATCGGTACAGGCTAGAGTATGACTAGCAGCTGGAGTATGACCAGTTCGACCGAGTATAGGCTGTTACTTGTCAATAGTACCGTCCCTATGAACGTTCAGGACTCAGTATCGTGTTGGACACGGCAGTTAGGGTTATGGTCAGGGGTATGGGCGTCTGATCATGACTCGGGATTTATGTATGATTATTATTATGCTTTTCTTACTGAGTCTGTCGACTCACAGTGCTATGTTTATGTGTAGGTAAGGGCAAGGCTAAGGTTGATGGACCGTGAGAGCGAGCCGGTGAAGATTGTACATGTCGGGGTGGTTAGGCCTGAGGCGTACGATCCTCGGGACAGCAAGGCTATTTTTGTAATTAGTCGCTAGGCGACAAGTATTTTATATAGACAGTGAACTTTTGTAAATGGTTTTGTAATCGGGATCCCGAGTATTTTGTATAAATATTTTATAAGTTTAATTAAAAAGCAAAATTTTTAATTAATCACGTTTTCCATAAACCTCGTTGATTAGCAACGAGCTGCACAGTATGTTTAAAAATCACGTAATACGCCTATGCTAGTTAGGGTGTTACAGATATGAAATGATCCTTACTCATTTTCCCTCTCATTTTCAACTCTCTCCCCCTTACTCAAATTTTTGAATCTTTTAATTTTTTTGTAAGCTTCAAATTTCTTCTATTTGAGGACAATTTCGAAGACTTGATCATCTACAAGAAACATCCCAAAAAGAATTACGTTGAAGGTCAGTAATTTTCTTCTAAGTAATCATTTTCTTTTGCTTGAATATTCGTATGCATCCTGGGTTTTAGGGGTAGAAAATGTATGAAATGAATAGGGCTTATAAATAAACTTAAAAGTTTAGGCAGAATATGGTATTTTATTTGGAAAATATGTGCTTGAAACTTGAATACTCGTGGGTTTCATGATGAACTCTTAAATACTCGCATCTCTATGATAATACCCTTTTGCGTGCTTGCACTTCGGGTTTTTAATCCATATTCACTTTAGCTGATTGTAAAAACCTATTTGAGTTCTTCAAATGGTGGGTGTATCCCATTAACTTAATATTCATGCAATCACATGCCCCTTAGGATACTGGGATACACTCAACTATTTCTTGAGACATGCTGTTGTTCGGTTTTGTGCCCTAAATAAAACCCTTTACAATCTGATTAGTTATCAATATAAGAAATTTGAAGTGATTTATGTTTGCATGAATTTTACATGCTAATGGTTTAATATGTTTATTACATTTACACACAAAATCTGTTAAGTCCAGATCATATATTTATTCACAATTACAGTATGGTCAACACAGTAGAATGTGATTGTGATTATATGAATCAAAAGACTAAGTCCCTGTTTCATCAGTGTTTTGGATTTACACTATTGTGATAATCAGCGATGATGTGTACTTACACTTGGAGTAAGTGTTATGTTCTTTCCAGGACATTGGTAAAGTATACTAGTTTCGAATGTATGGAGTATACATTGGACTGGACCGATATTGAACTTAGTTAAGATATTATAAACTTACCGTTATATCTTTCCAAGTCAATATCAGTAGTTGTGTAAAGACTCGGTTTGACCGAGTCAAATTTGTTTATATATATATAAAATAATAATAAAATAATATATATATGTATATTAAAAAAAAAAAAAAATTCAAATTATATACAGATACGTTTTTCTCTCTCTCTCTCTGTCTATCTATCTATCTTTATTTCCTTCTCTCTCTTCAAATATACAAAAAAGAAAAATAATAACCCATAAACCTCCATAACCACCACCACTCCGGCGACCCACCTCCGGCCACCGCCTGACCTCACGCGCCGGACTACTCCGACCTCCTAGTGCCGGCGACCTCACACCCCAAGCGGCGCCGCTCCTCTCGCCGCCGTTAGCTTAGGATCGCAAGTCAAAGTTTTGGGTTTCAAACTTTGAACGAGTTTTCCGGTCACCTCCGGCGTCCGTTTGACGAGAGGTTTTCACCACTACACTCAGCTCGTCGAGGAGAACAACCTACACTAAACCATTTTTCCCGGTTCGCAACTTTTTCCGGTGACATTTTTGTAGCTCCGCCCCTTTCCGGCGACTTTCCGGTGACCTCGTGTACCGTTTTGACAAACGGTTGGCATGAGTGTGATCTACTCGTCGAGGTGGTCGTTTTGATATATACTACTCCTATTTTCGGCGACATTTCCGGTACACCAATTTTTACCGCCACCGATTGTTAATGTGCACCGCTTAGGTGAGGTTTCGGAATCCCAAATTTTAAATATAGTCATATTATATGTCGTTGGACTCGGTTTTGAATGTAGAATGCGATGATGATAATTATTTAATCATTTGATGGTATAGGTGAGAGTAATATGTAAGTTTGGACTAAACAATTGGAGCTCGGGACTTGAGAGCTTAAGATCGTCTTTTGGAAAACAAAAGTTTAACGACTCGGGAGAGGTAGGGACTCAACTTGATTTTTGGACTTGATTTTTATATGCGTTGTATAACATTAGACATATTCCAATTTTTATGATTTACAAAATTGTTTGAAAAATTGAAAACTTAATCTGCATATTTTCTGGACTGTTCTGGGGCACCGAGTGCCAAATATATTTTTGTGTGCAAATATTTATGCAGGTTATGATTTTTGGGTTTATTCAAAATACAGCTGTTATGCTGCCGAATTTTCTAGAAAATAAAAAGGAATATGTTCTTTTGTTATGCTTATTATTTGCCTGCTTTGGTTATATTGATGAGAGCCATGTTGATCATGTTCGATGCATATTGTTGTTTCACGACCTAGTCTCTGTGTCATCATAGGTAGATCAGGTGTGCACTCACCTGTAGGTGAAAGACCTAGAATCTGTACAGGAGTGAATTAAATCTGAGCCCCGTTATTTATGGTGGGTATCAGATGCGACTACCCGGTTTTGGATGTCGTTTTCTATGATTTGGTATTGAGAGCTAGGGGTCTAGTGGACGGTGTGATATGCATTTGACGTTTGATTTGTGATTATTTGTGGTCTCTCTATTTTATTTGTACATATTCATACTGTTGATGAGACATTTTATTTTTATAAAGCTAACCATGCAGGAATTTTATCAAACCAAGGGTCCTTTGATATTAGTTGTTTTCCTACTGGGCTTTATAAGCTCACCCCCTATTTTCTCCCATTCCAGGAACTCAGTTTGATGCTAGTGGATGAGGATGGTACTGTTGGGAAAGGAATGTCGTTATTAGTTTAGTCATATTTTACTCTTTCACCTTCTAATGAGACTGATTTTGTATTTAAGAACCAATGGATGGTCTGGATGACTTAAATTAGCTATGTACTAGTTACAAATGAGAAATGATGGATGCTAGGTATTATTTTGGCATTTTATTGACTTATTAAATCTATCTATTTGGTGATTACATAACTGTGGGGATATTACTGTTCTCTTATATAGATGAGTGGTCCTGATTTTTTATTACTAATATATTTTTATTAATATAGGAGTTAATCCATTCTTTTAAATTAGTATTTTGTAATATAAATAAAAGGATCATTTATAAGCTTTATTTTCCTACAAGGGTCAAAGTGTGACCTTTGACCACCCAAGTTATGGATATTACACATCTGCCACAGCCTAGGGCTCGGGTCGTGACAGAAAAATGGTATCAGAGCACCGGGTTCAATTACCTCGGGGTGTATCACCAAATAGTTTAGATTTATTTTAATTAATAATAGTAATAAATATCTTGGTATTTATATGTATAAGGCATATTTATATTATTAGCATCCAATCCTCACTAACTGAGTAGCTTTTGGTTCTCAGACCTAAGAAAATGCCTCCAAAAGGAAAGAAGACAAGGAGAACGGTTGGAGAAGACGCCCCTCAAGCTAATGTCCAACTTCCACAAGCTGAATTCCCTATGAACGCCCTTCTCGAAGCCTTAAGAGCTATTCCCGCTCAACAAATGGATCCTGCCGCTCGACAGAGTCATCATTTTCAGATCTTTCATCGAATCCAAGTGCCTGAGTTTGAGGGTGGACAAGATCCCATGGTAGCTGAAAGGTGGTTGAGGCAAATAAAGAAAAATTTCAACACAATAGGGACACCTGAGGAATACCAAGTTACTTTCGCTGTGTCCAAGTTAGAGGGTGGTGCAGCAGATTGGTGGGAGACCTTGTCCAGGACAATGGAAACTGATGGGATGACTTGGCGAGAATTTGAGGAAGTTTTCAGGGAACAATATTTTAGTCCATCTCACAGGAGGGCTCTTATTGGAGTATTTGATGGTCTAAGACAAGGGGATATGACTGTGAATGAATTTTACATGAAGTTTGTAGAGCTATCCTCTTATGCATATCCTGGTGTTGTTGATCAACCCTTGGTGATTGAACAGTTCATGCGTCGTTTGAGGCCAGCGATACGTGGTCCTATAGCCCCTTTGACCTTTAACAACCTGACTGAGTGTGTGACAGCAGCCTTGCGAACTGAGGCTCATGTTGAGGGGAATGAGAAGAAGAACACAAACAGAGGAAGAGGAAGTGACCGAAAGATGACCAAGAAGAATCAGGGACAATGGTCCCAAGGACAACAATTTAGTGGGGGTAGCACTAGTAGTGGTTCATCTGGAAAGACTCGTAGTGGACCATACGGGTGTTTCAGTTGTGGTCAACAAGGTCATAAGAAGAAAGATTGCCCGCAACGACAACAAAGATTTCAAGCATCTCATGGAGGACCCATAGGGAGCTATGTAGAGTCTACTCCTTTTCAGGGACAGCCCAGGACAAACCAGTCTCAGTCTTCATCCTATGGTTTCACACCCCAATCGGGCCAGCAGTCTCAGTATCAACATCAGTTCAGGCCACAAGGTTCAGGGTTCAACATGGGGTACTCACAAGGTTTCCAAACTCCTGCTCCTAGTGGGAGTCAAAGAGGGTACAATCAAGGTGGAGGGTCTGGTGCAAGTACAAGCTACCCTAGTCAGGGAAGGGGCAAGGCAAAAGCAAAGTCATCCGCTCAAGCCTACGCTCTTGGGGTTGATGATGTGCAGGGCGGTGCTGACCAGGGAGTTGTCGATGGTATGGTTCTTATCTCACACTCTTGGGCTCATGTGTTATTTGATACGGGTGCATCGCATTCCTTTATATCTTTGATGTTTGCTAGTATGTTGGGTTTGAGTTGGGAAACTTTTAGTCCTGCATTGCATTTGAGTGTACCTATGGGGGGACATGGTGAGGTATCCACCATATGTAGGTCAATTTGTATTGTGTTCGAGGGACACAAGTTGTCTGGAAACTTATTAGTGTTGCCTATGGGGCAATTTGATGTAATTCTTGGTATGGATTGGTTGTCTAAATACCAAGCTATTGTGGATTGTTCACGTAAAAGAGTGACTCTTTTAACCCCTAGTGGTGATTTCATTGTTTATCGAGCCAACATGAGTGCAGTGAGACAAAATCCTATCTTAAGGGCATGTTTAGGTGGAAAGAGAAACTTAGAGTGTTATGGGAATCTGTTTGCGATCGATGATGAGTCTAGGAATTTAGACCAGTTCCCTTGGATATCAGTGGTTAGTGGTTTTCCGGATGTGTTTCCAGAGGATTTACCAGGGTTACCACCTGATAGGGAGATCGAGTTTTGCATTGATTTGATTCCCGGAGCTCAACCAGTCTCTATTGCACCTTATCGCATGGCACCTGCAGAGTTGGTTGAATTGAAAAAACAATTAGGGGAGTTAATGGATAAGGGCTACATCAGACATAGTACTTCTCCATGGGGAGCTCCAGTCTTGTTTGCCAAGAAAGCTGATGGGACTTTGCGACTTTGTGTCGACTATAGAAAGTTGAATCAGATGACAATTAAAAACAAATATCCTTTACCGAGGATTGATGAACTATTTGATCAACTTGGTGGTTCAAAGTTCTTTTCAAAGATTGATCTGAGGTCAGGCTACCATCAATTGAGGATTAGGGAAGAAGATATCCCTAAGACTGCTTTCAGGACACGGTATGGACACTTTGAGTTTTTGGTAATGCCATTTGGGTTAACGAATGCACCTGCCGCATTTATGGATCTTATGAATAGAGTCTTTAGACCTTTCTTGGATAAGTTTGTGGTGGTATTTATTGATGATATCTTGGTGTATTCTAAGACACGTGAGGATCATGCTGAACACTTGACAACAGTATTACAGACATTGAGAGATCATCAATTATACGCTAAGAAAGAGAAGTGTGAATTTTGGATAACTGAAGTCAAGTTCTTGGGCCATGTAATTTCTCAAGATGGTATCACCGTTGATCCTGCAAAGATAGACTCTATTCTACAGTGGGAAAGACCAAAGAATGTCACTGAAGTTCGAAGTTTTCTTGGGTTGGCAGGCTACTACCGTCGCTTTGTGGAGAATTTCTCACGAATTGCTATGCCTTTGACAAAGTTAACAAGAAAAGAAGTAAAGTTTGTGTGGGATGATAGTTGCGAAGAAGCTTTTAGAGAATTGAAGGAAAGATTAACTTCGGCGCCTGTTCTCACTGTTCCTAATAGTGAGGAACCATATGTGGTATTCACTGATGCTTCAGGTACTGGATTAGGAGGTGTCCTCATGCAAAACGGCAAGGTGGTTGCCTATGCTTCTCGACAATTGAAACCACATGAGAAGAATTACCCTACACATGACCTAGAACTTGCTGCGGTAATCTTTGTCTTGAAAATTTGGAGATGTTATTTATATGGCGTAAAATTTGAGTTATACTCAGATCATAAGAGCTTGAAGTATCTTTTTACTCAAAGGGACTTGAACTTGAGGCAAAGAAGATGGGTTGAGTATATGGAAGACTATGATTTCACTTTGCAGTATCACCCCGGGAAAGCTAATGTAGTAGCTGATGCACTAAGTAGAAAGCCTCATAGTACTTTGGCATGTTTGGCTCTTGAGGACTGGAAAAGGACAATCACAATGGGTGATTATAACTTGCAATACTATGAAGGGGAAGAAGTAGCTTGTATCTCTAACTTAGTGGCTACACCAGTACTACTTCAACAAGTTAAGCAACGTCAGTGGCAAGATGAGAAATTAAGACTTATTTGGAACCGAATCCAGGATGGTGAGCAACTAGATGGGTGGACAGTTAATGGTGAAGGGTACCTATACCATATGGGAAGACTAGTTGTTGCAGATATCCCTGAACTTAGGGAGACCATTTTGATTGAGGCCCATAGATCCAAATTCGCTGTACATCCTGGAAGTACAAAGATGTACCAAGATTTAAAGAGACAATATTGGTGGGAAGGAATGAAAAGAGATGTGGCCAGCTTTGTAGCTAAGTGTATAGTATGTCAGCAAGTGAAGGCTGAGCATCAGAGACCCTCAGGTTTACTTCAACCTTTGCCTATACCAGAATGGAAGTGGGACAAGATTACCATGGACTTTGTTACTGGATTGCCATTGACACCTTTGAAGCATGACGCTGTTTGGGTTATTGTTGATCGTTTGACTAAGTCTGCTCATTTTATTCCAATTAGGAAGGATTACAAGCTTACCAAGCTAGCTCGACTTTATGTAGACAATATAGTTCGACTACATGGAGTACCTTCAAGCATTGTTTCTGATAGAGATCCTCGATTTACATCAAGGTTTTGGAAGGCCTTGCAACAAGCCTTAGGGACTGAACTTCACTTGAGTACTGCCCACCATCCACAGACAGATGGACAGTCTGAGAGGACCATACAGACTTTGGAAGACATGCTTCGCTCTTGTGTTTTGGATTTTGGAGGTAGTTGGGGAGAACATTTGTCACTAGTGGAATTCACATACAACAACAGCTACCAAGCCAGTATAGGCATGGCTCCTTATGAGGCCTTATATGGGAGACCATGCAGATCGCCATTGTGTTGGGCAGAACCAGATGAGCATGTCACCATTGGACCCCAGATTATCACTAGTACCACTGAAAAGATTAAGGGAATCCAAGAAAGACTTAAGGTTGTTCAGAGTCGTCAAAAAAGCTATGCCGATCTCCATCGACGGGAAGTTGAGTTTAATGTTGGTGATTATGTCTTCTTGAAAGTTACTCCTATGCGTGGCGTAACGAGATTTGGAGTGAAGGGTAAGCTAGCCCCGAGGTATATTGGACCTTTTGAGGTTATCGAGAGGATTGGGGAGGTCGCTTATCGATTAAACTTACCAGGACGGTTGGGACATGTTCATAATGTGTTCCATGTGTCTATGTTGAGGAAGTATACTCCAGATCCGTCACATGTTATTGAGTATGAGGCTATCAATCTCCAGGAAGATGTGACTTATGAAGAGCAACCTGTCAAAATCTTGGCGAGAGAGCTAAAGGTGTTAAGGAACAGAGAGATTCCAGTAGTCAAGGTCTTATGGAAAAACCACAGGGAAGACGAGGCTACTTGGGAGATAGAGTCCGAGATGTATATGAAGTATCCTCATTTGTTTAATTTTCAACTTGAGGTTGTACTTTAAAATTTCGGGACGAAATTTCTTTAAGGAGGGGAGAATGTAAAGACTCGGTTTGACCGAGTCAAATTTGTTTATATATATATAAAATAATAATAAAATAATATATATATGTATATTAAAAAAAAAAAAATTTAAATTATATACAGATACGTTTTTCTCTCTCTCTCTCTCTTCCTATCTATCTATCTTTATTTCCTTCTCTCTCTTCAAATATACAAAAAAGAAAAATAATAACCCATAAACCTCCATAACCACCACCACTCCGGCGACCCACCTCCGGCCACCGCCTGACCTCACGCGCCGGACTACTCCGACCTCCTAGTGCCGGCGACCTCACACCCCAAGCGGCGCCGCTCCTCTCGCCGCCGTTAGCTTAGGATCGCAAGTCAAAGTTTTGGGTTTCAAACTTTGAACGGGTTTTCCGGTCACCTCCGGCGTCCGTTTGACGAGAGGTTTTCACCACTACACTCAGCTCGTCGAGGAGAACAACCTATACTAAACCATTTTTCCCGGTTCACAACTTTTTCCGGTGACATTTTTGTAGCTCCGCCCCTTTCCGGCGACTTTCCGGTGACCTCGTGTACCGTTTTGACAAACGGTTGGCATGAGTGTGATCTACTCGTCGAGGTGGTCGTTTTGATATATACTACTCCTATTTTCGGCGACATTTCCGGTACACCAATTTTTACCGCCACCGATTGTTAATGTGCACCGCTTAGGTGAGGTTTCGGAATCCCAAATTTTAAATATAGTCATATTATATGTCGTTGGACTCGGTTTTGAATGTAGAATGCGATGATGATAATTATTTAATCATTTGATGGTATAGGTGAGAGTAATATGTAAGTTTGGACTAAACAATTGGAGCTCGGGACTTGAGAGCTTAAGATCGTCTTTTGGAAAACAAAAGTTTAACGACTCGGGAGAGGTAGGGACTCAACTTGATTTTTGGACTTGATTTTTATATGCGTTGTATAACATTAGACATATTCCAATTTTTATGATTTACAAAATTGTTTGAAAAATTGAAAACTTAATCTGCATATTTTCTGGACTGTTCTGGGGCACCGAGTGCCAAATATATTTTTGTGTGCAAATATTTATGCAGGTTATGATTTTTGGGTTTATTCAAAATACAGCTGTTATGCTGCCGAATTTTCTAGAAAATAAAAAGGAATATGTTCTTTTGTTATGCTTATTATTTGCCTGCTTTGGTTATATTGATGAGAGCCATGTTGATCATGTTCGATGCATATTGTTGTTTCACGACCTAGTCTCTGTGTCATCATAGGTAGATCGAGTGTGCACTCACCCGTAGGTGAAAGACCTAGAATCAGACAGGAGTGAATTAAATCTGAGCCCCGTTATTTATGGTGGGTATCAGATGCGACTACCCGGTTTTGGATGTCGTTTTCTATGATTTGGTATTGAGAGCTAGGGGTCTAGTGGACGGTGTGATATGCATTTGACGTTTGATTTGTGATTATTTGTGGTCTCTCTATTTTATTTGTACATATTCATACTGTTGATGAGACATTTTATTTTTATAAAGCTAACCATGCAGGAATTTTATCAAACCAAGGGTCCTTTGATATTAGTTGTTTTCCTACTGGGCTTTATAAGCTCACCCCCTATTTTCTCTCATTCCAGGAACTCAGTTTGATGCTAGTGGATGAGGATGGTACTGTTGGGAAAGGAATGTCGTTATTAGTTTAGTCATATTTTACTCTTTCACCTTCTAATGAGACTGATTTTGTATTTAAGAACCAATGGATGGTCTGGATGACTTAAATTAGCTATGTACTAGTTAGAAATGAGAAATGATGGATGCTAGGTTTATTTTGGCATTTTATTGACTTATTAAATCTATCTATTTGGTGATTACATAACTGTGGGGATATTACTGTTCTCTTATATAGATGAGTGGTCCTGATTTTTTATTACTAATATATTTTTATTAATATAGGAGTTAATCCATTCTTTTAAATTAGTATTTTGTAATATAAATAAAAGGATCATTTATAAGCTTTATTTTCCTACAAGGGTCAAAGTGTGACCTTTGACCACCCAAGTTATGGATATTACACATCTGCCACAGCCTAGGGCTCGGGTCGTGACAAGTTGATCTTAAGATTAAAAGAATCTAAATCCTGATATGCTTAGGCTCAACTCAGGAGTACTATTCATGTTCTTTGATTTATTAGTTAAGCCTACTTTTGGGTCAGGGTGATACGTATATTTTGGGAACATGATAGTATGATTGATTGGGAGTGCTGAACATAAATATGGAATCTATAGCTTCTACTGGTGTATAGAAGTCAAGTGATGATTCCCTTCGAGCTTAGTTAAATAAAAAGAAAATGGATGAGCTCTTGTTTAAGTGACTAATTCTTAGATCACTAAACATCATTTACAGGTAGCTAAGTGTTTTAAGGGGCGAAATACGTTGAGGGGTGAAAACAGTAAAATTATCCCATCTCGATGTAAATCATCTATATAGAGGATCTTTGATCACAATAAGATTATAACAATGGTTAAATGAGATAGCATATCTATATCGTGGAACATATAATATGCTCTATATAAGTCTGACAGTGCAATTCTAAGTTCTAAGAGTGGATTCAACGAGGAATTAATAAGTAGGGATTTACTTAGTAAATTCGGTTCACTTATTGGAAGCTCAGCATGTAGATGCATGGTCCCTATTCTAGTTGAGACTATACTACTTGTAAGACTCAATAATTGATTTGTGCTTAATCAATTATAATTCTAAAGTTAGACTATGTCCAATTTGTGAATTTTCACTAAGCAGGGGTGAAATTGTAAAGAAAAGAGATTCTAGGTTTATTTATTCATTAATACAATATTATTTAATAATCTATTTTAGTTATTAAATAATTAGTTTTGGCATTTAAATGGTTAGATTTGGAAAATTGGCGTTTTTGAGAAAATAGAAATAAAAATTATGAAAACTGCAAAATCCAAGTAAGGCCCATTAACACCTATGGCCGACCACTTGGGATGGTTTTTCAAATTGATATTTTCATTATTTTAATGCCAAATAATTACTAACCTAAACCTAGTAGTTGCCTATAAATAGGAAGTGATGGCTCAGTCAAAAATATGCTTTTTGTCAAAAAATCAGAAATTGCTTTTTCAGAAAAACTAGCCTTCCACTTCTCTCTCTATAGCTGAACTTAACCCTCTCTCTTTTCCTCTTCATAATTTCGAAACCCTCAGTGATAGAGTAGTGGCCACACACAGCAAGTGGTACCTCAATCATAGATTGGAAGACTGTGAAGGATCACACACAAAGAGAAGGACATTCGGGCTCAGATCTTGATAATACTCTGCGACAGAAATGATACAATGGTTAGAGATCTGAGTGGAAGGAGACATTATTCCGCTGCAACCAATGTAAGGTTTTCTTAACTTTATATGTGTTTATTTATCGTTTTAGAAAGTTCATATTTAGGGTGTTAAACAACATACTCGTGAGTAGATCTAAGATCCTGGTAAAATAAATTTTAACAACTGGCCTCAGAGCCATGGTAATTGATTTGCTTGCAAGAAATTTGGACTTTAAAACGATATGTTTGTGTTTGGGATGGTTTCATGTTGTGTTGTGTGTTATATGATGTTTGATTTATGTTTATGAATTTTCGTGAAAAATAATTAAAATTCTGTTTCTAGCATTATTTTTGTTGGATAGTATGGAAAAAATTAAGCAATTTACTTTTTTACAGAACTCAATTTCGATTTAATTTGAATTAGTTATGATTTTTTGAAGTTTCGAAAAATATCAGGGTCGTGCAACCAACTCACGCGCGCGGATGAGGGTGATACCCTCGGACAGTACGCGTTCAGACAGATGCTCAATCGAGTTTTTGTTTAAAACTCGTCCCTGCGCGCGCGGAACAGGCTCCGTGCAGCCTCCTGCGCCGAGGGACCTTGGCCATGCACCCCCTTTGCGCGCGCGGGCAGTATGCTCAGGATACTGTCCTTACAACTCGCATTTTTTTTTTTCGTTTTTCTTCGATTTTTTATGCTATTTCATGGATTTAACTTCCGATTTTTTGTGTAGCTTTGTATTTAGATTTTATTTTTCAATTTTTAAATCTAATATCAGAAATAAATTAATTTGATATTTTTAAAATTAATCTTAGATATTAGTGTAATTTGAATTTGAAAACAAGTAAAAATCTATCTTTTTTGCTTAATTTTTTTATCTTATTTTTAAATTTGATTATATCTTATCTTATTTTTAAATTTATGGTCAGATATTAATTTCTTTTAAATTAAATATTTTTTTTTTAATTTGACCTTATTTAAATTTAAAAGATAACTATAATCATGATATTTTGAATAGAAATAAGATATTTTGCTAACTTTTAAATTTTGTTATTTTATTTATTTAAATTAAATCATAAAATCTGAAAAAGATATTAATTTATCTTTTTTAATTTTTATTGAATATTTAATTTATATAATAACATTAATTTTTTAAAAATAGTTAGCAAATTTTGAAATGATATTTAGGTTGGTTGAAACCTAATTTTTCAAATGTAGGTTTAATTTTAAATATTATTTTATTAATTTCGAAAATAAATATATTTTTTATTATTCAATTATTTTTTCGAAATTTAATTATTTAAAATTAAATAAATCCTACATCCAACTATCCAGTTAACCTTGTTGCAGGAGTATGTGTTTTAGCTTATGTGTAAGTTTTATAAAACCTATTATTGCTTGATCTAAATTGCCACGGTTAACTTGTTGACAGATCCAATGATCTAATTTTAACCCATGGTTCAATTGACGATAGGTCAAGTAAATAATTTGTAATAGGTAAATTTTACAATCTTCTTTCATCTGTGTATGACCTAGCAACATGATAGGATCCATCCAAGTGTGTGCCTGTGTGAGCCTATATGTTTATTTTATTATATAGATGCATATAGGTTGTTGCTAAATAAAATGTCACACCATGATAGATTTTATTTAGGTCCATTTAGTTTTTGGACCTATTCAATTAATAACAATTATTTATTTTAAGGTTAAATTCCTCTCTTTTGGGCCTTGTGTGAGAGTTGGGGGCCATTAGAAGTGGGTACGACATACTGAACCCAGCTCCCCCTCACATGAACTACCCCAATTGTGAAGGCCTATTTGCCTGATTTGAATAACTGTGCTAGGTTAATTAAATTCGTTTAACCTAATAAAATTGATTAGCAACATAATTAACTTTTAAAATATATGAAATTTATTTTTATTTTAATATTTTAAAGTTAATTTTAAGAAAAACACTCTTAGTTTTAGATATTATTTCTAGACAAACTATTTGTATTTTTCTTGTATTTAATTAAATAAAGAATTTTAACTAACTAGATTCTTTCTGAAGCTTATTTAATTAAATATTCCTATTTAAGTTAAAAATTAGTTATATTAATTGATTTTTCTGATCTAACTTAAATTTGAATACTTTATTTAAATTTAAAATCAAGTTGAGGAATTCTAGGCATTAGTTATTAAAGATTCTTAAGATATTTTTTAAGTTAGTTTTAAACTTAAAATGGAATATTTTTCAAATTAAGTGGTTACAACTTAATTTTTGATATTTAATTAAATTTAAATTTGAAAATATTTAAGTTCTAGATTTTTTCTATAACAACTTAAATTAGATATTTTTTCAAATTTTTGTGGAAAAGATACTTAGTCAAATAAGATATTTTCTAGATAGTTATTTTTAGACTACTTATTATTTCTAATATTAAATAGGAAAATATTATACATTGTGAAATTAATTATTTAAATAATTAATTTTGGTACAATTTATTTTAAGTATATTTTTTTTCCTAGTATTAAACTAGAGATTATTAATTAAGCCTTCTCTACACTTAATTATTTATTTCTTTAATTTAATACATTTAATTAAATTGAAAAGTTAAATATCTAAGTTTATTTTCATCATGATACTTAAATATTTCTTTTTCATGACACTTAATTAAATAGAAAATTATTTTTAGTTGAAATTTATTTTTTCAACCTAAATTTAAATAATTTTCAAAATATATATTTATTTATTTTATTAATCAATTTCGAATTGTATTTAATTATGCTAGATGTTTTTGAATTTATCTTGAAAAATAGATTAAGTTGTAAATTAATTATTTATTTTAATTAATTCTTGGACCAACTTAAATCAATGATTTTTTCATTTATTGATTAATTTAAAATGAATAAATTAAAATATATTATTAGAAATTAATTAATTAGTCAAAGGAAAATCTAGATAGGTGATATTCTTGCTTGAAGTATTTTTTCTAAGTAATTATTATTTAAGTATTTCGAAAATATAAAGTTTTTATACCCTTTTTTTTTCAAAATACAATAAATATATTCTCATGAAAATTTAATTTGAGTTGCAAATTAATTTAAATTAATACAACTTAAGTTAATTTTCTTAATATTTATATATATAAAAATTACTAGTAAGATGGAAATAATTCAATTTATTTCAATCACCATCTAAGTATAATTTTATAAATATTAAATTAAATTCTAATTTAGAATTTTAATTCTAAATTCGATATTTAATGAATATATTTTATTAGAAATAATAAAAAAAATACAGTTTAAAGAATGAGCTTTATTATTATTAAGATATTCGATCTCCATTGTTGGTTTTACATAGCTTTTGTTTTAGTGAGTAATCCTCCCTAATGGAGGAACGTTCATTAGCAAGTTAGCACCGTTTAATCTCGAAAGATAAGTAGCTTTGTAAGTGTTTTATATAGTATGGATCACCCTAATGGTGGCGACTATATTTGACTTACAAAATATGAAACAATGATGGAAGCTCATAAGATAGAATAGCCTTGACTCTCGCCTAAACGGGACAACGCTGGATTCCAATCTTGATCGAATAAAAGGTTGCTAGAATGTTTAACATTTTAGATGAGCTGACAACTCTATTCAATGGATGGTAGCTTTAACTCTCGCCTAAACGGGACACTGATATCAGTTTGTTGAAAACCTTGGAAATTATTTAGGATTGTATTTTTTAGTATTTTTCCTTATCATTCCTACTTACTCTGTGCTTATAATTTCTGAATTGGATTTTGTGTTAAACCATTATTGATTTCTATTTATTATTTTGTAGTATCCTGTCCATGTTATCACTCTTGACCGAAAATAAGCTAAATGGATCTAACTTTCCAAAATGGAATGAGAACATTAATATTGCTCTCATAGGAGAAAGTTCCTTGTTTGTGTTAACTGAGCCGTCTCCAGAAGTGCCGGGGGACAATGCAACCAAAGTTGTGAAAGAAAAGTATGAGCGTTGGCAGAAAGCTAACGACAAAGCTCTATACTTCATGCTTTCCAGCATGGTTGACACCCTTAAAACTCGGTTTTCTAAAACCGAAAAGGCTGCTGAAGTTATGACGAAGTTAACTGAGCTATTCGGTAGGGCATCTCTTCAGTCTCGCTTTGACGCGACTAAGAAATACATCAATGCACGGATGGAACCCCATCAAAATGTGCGTGATCATGTTCTCCTAATGGCAAGTTATTTCCAAGAAGCTCAGGATCATGGTGCTGAAATGGATCACACTACTCAAGTAAGCTTTATCTTGAATAGTTTGACTCCATCATTTCTGCCCTATACATCAAATTATGTCATGAATAAAAAGGACATAGACTTTCATGAGTTAGTCAATGACCTTCAGACATATGAAAATTTGATTGGAGGCCCCAAGAAGAAAGGGGGTAAACCTCAAAATTCTGGCAATGGTAATGGGACGGTCAAACCTGAGGCAAATATTGCCTCTGCTTCAAAACCCAAATCTAAGAAGAAGTGGAGAAACACCAAGAAGCGTGCCAAAGCCATGAAAAACAAAAAGGCTGCTGCTTCTGGTGATGCACTAAAAGGAAAGTGTTTCTACTGCAATGAGAAAGGTCATTGGAAATCCCAATGTCCTAAACTTCTTGCAAAGAAAGAAGATATTTCTTTCTATAAACTTTAAGAGTTTTAGTGAATTATTATCCAATTGGATTATTGATTCTGGACTATGTTTATTTGTTTCTTCTTCTTATAGGCCAAGCTACTTGAACTCAGATGCTATCTTCATGAGTTGGATCGGAATGCTGGACAAAAGGGTGAAGATCGTCCAAGATGAAGATGAAGCTCATTTATCTATTTTTGAATTAATTGTTTTAGTTTAAAGACAATTTGGATTTCAAATTTTAGTTAGGGATTTTTATCCCTGTTTTCTCATATTGTTGCAATACATTTTTTTATTATTAATAATATTTTATTTTCTATTCAAACAAATTGCAATTTATGAGATTGAGCTTCATTTACTTTATCTTAAACCACAATTACCACATTATATTTATATGTTTGTATGTGTAAGTGTTTTTATTATTGAGGCAAATTCTATAATATTTACAACTCTTCATAGAGTTATATTAAATAAACACTAGAAACTATCTCTATGTTTATTAATAATTGTTAATTATAATACAATTATTGAGAATTTGTTTAATAAAAGGATCTTTTGATTTGATAGGGGTAGAGAAAAGTTAAGAAAACTATGCAGTTCAACGATCTTTTATATCTAATGAACTCTGGATTGTATTCAACTCCACATAAACTCTATAACACTTAGAGAATCATGATCTTTATAACCTTTAGGGGTGGATCATAATCTCTATATACTTAGGGGTGGAATTTATCCACAATACCCTATGTAACACATATTTTCTTTAAACATGGAAGTAATATAATGCATTAGCTATTATCAATATAAATCCTTGATCTTGATTGTATGTTCCAATTTAGTTTTATTGTTGTAGTAAAATGATACCTGTAAAAGTTCTTTGATAATGTATCACACTACCTTAATTAAGTGGGAGAATTTTAAAATTCTTTACCCATCTTCATTAGGTTGACACTTGTGATAGGAACTTAAGAACACTACTGAAAAGCAAATCTAACCATTCATGTGGATAGATATAACTTATCAGAATTATGAGAATAAGATAAAAGAATTCTAGTTCAGTCTATTCGAATGACTTGAGCCAAGATTTCTTAATCCTCATAATATTTTATGGTATCTTAATTTTGATTACTAAATCTTTGGCAAGTATTTTTCACTTCAAATACTAGTCTGCTATGTTGATGATTTAGTCTTAAAAGAAACTTAAAGTTTCAGACTAATACAATAAGTCACAACTAGATAACTCTCCAAATAATAAGAGGTTAAAAGTATTATTTAACCAGACATCTGCTATTGAGTGGGAGCTATCTGAGATGTAATCAAATTAGGAACGTTAGAAGATATTCAAGAAAGATTTATGAAAGTGATCTATATGTTAGATATTAAGGAACTGTATATCAGTTATCCTTGTATCTACCGAACTCATTCGAATTCTTGAGATGGTGGTTACTCTGGGGGTGGAGGAGTTATTCTATAATAATTCAAGCTCTACCAGAGAAGATTAATAACTTTGTAAATTCGAAATTACCAGAAAGTTATTTTACTGAAGAAAAGTCTACGCTGTATTATCTCAATTCCATATTTTAAAATATGAGAGATATGTCTTCTGTTTATTCAGATGTACTTTAAAACAGTAAGGATTTCAGTATCCCTTGATGAGTAATGCATATAGTAAAGGATGTTTCATAAATATATTTATGAACTAGTTTCCAGAAGTTTGGTTGGATTCAAATATACTACACTTGATCTGAAGATCAAGACATCAGATTGATTAATTTGCACAGTTTGTTTTATGTTAGTGCAAGTGGGAGTTTGTTGGGTTTTGTGCCCTAAATAAAACCCTTTACAATCTGATTAGTTATCAATATAAGAAATTTGAAGTGATTTATGTCTGCATGAATTTTACATGCTAATGGTTTAATATTTTTATTACATTTACACACAAAATCTGTTAAGTCCAGATCATATATTTATTCACAATTACAGTATGGTCAACACAGTGGAATGTGATTGTGATTATATGAATCAAAAGACTAAGTCCCTGTTTCATCAGTGTTTTGGATTTACACTGATGTGATAATCAGCGATGATGTGTACTTACACTTGGAGTAAGTGTTATGTTCTTTCCAGGACATTGGTAGAGTATACTAGTTTCGAATGAATGGAGTATACATTGGACTGGACCGATATTGAACTTAGTTAAGATATTATAAACTTACCGTTATATCTTTCCAAGTCAATATCAGTAGTTGATCTTAAGATTAAAAGAATCTAAATCCTGATATGCTTAGGCTCAACTCAGGAGTACTATTCATGTTCTTTGATTTATTAGTTAAGCCTACTTTTGGGTCAGAGTGATACGTATATTTTGGGAACATGATAGTATGATTGATTGGGAGTGCTGAACATAAATATGGAATCTATAGCTTCTACTGGTGTATAGAAGTAAAGTGATGATTCCCTTCGAGCTTAGTTAAATAGAAGTAAATGGATGAGGTCTTGTTTAAGTGACTAATTCTTAGATCACTAAACATCATTTACAGGTAGCTAAGTGTTTTAAGGGGCAAAATACGTTGAGGGGGTGAAAACGGTAAAATTATCCCATCACGATGTAAATCATCTATATAGTGGATCTTTGATCACAATAAGATTATAACAATGGTTAAATGAGATAGCATATCGTGGAACATATAATATGCTCTATATAAGTCTGAGAGTGCAATTCTAAGTTCTAAGAGTGGATTCAACGAAGAATTAATAAGTAGGGATTTACTTAGTAAATTCGGTTCACTTATTGGAAGCTCAGCATATAGATCCATGGTCCCCATTCTAGTTGAGACTATACTGCTTGTAAGACTCAATAATTGATTTGTGATTAATCAATTATAATTCTAAAGTTAGACTATGTCTAATTTGTGAATTTTCACTAAGGAGGGGTGAAATTATAAAGAAAAGAGATTATAGGTTTATTTATTAATTAATAGACTTTATATGTCTAATTAATAATTAAATTAAATGACAATATTATTTAATAATCTATTTTAGTTATTAAATAATTAGTTTTAGCATTTAAATGGTTAGATTTGGAAAATTGGCGTTTTTGAGAAAATAGAAATAAAATTTGTGAAAACTGCAAAATCCAAGTAAGGCCCATTAACACCTAAGGCCGGCCACTTGGGATGGTTTTTCAAATTGATATTTTTATTATTTTAATGCCAAATGATTACTAACCTAAACCTAGTAGTTGCCTATAAATAGGAAGTGATGGCTCAGTCAAAAATATGCTTTTTGTCAGAAAATCAGAAATTGCTTTTTCAGAAAAACTAGCCTTCCACTTCTCTCTCTATAGCCGAACTTAACCCTCTCTCTTTTCCTCTTCATAATTTCGAAACCCTCAGTGATAGAGTAGTGCCCACACACAGCAAGTGGTACCTCAATCATAGATTGGAAGACTGTGAAGGATCACACACAAAGAGAAGGACATTCGGGCTCAGATCTTGATAATACTCTGCAACAAAAACGATACAAGGGTTAGAGATCTGAGTGGAAGGAGACATTATTCCGCTGCAACCAATGTAAGGTTTTCTTAACTTTATATGTGTTTATTTATCGTTTTAGAAAGTTTATATTTAGGGTGTTAAACAACATACTTGTGAGTAGATCTAAGATCCTGGTAAAATAAATTCCAACAGTTGTTAGTTCTTCTCTTCTTGCTTTTTGATTTGTGATCGGAGCTTACTGAGTTCTCAAAGTGGTGGGTGTCTCCCTGTAACTTAATGTTCATGTAGTCGCATGACCCTTAGGATACTGGGAAACACCCAGCCACGTCTTGAGACAGACGATCAGTTTTGTAAACTTTACTTTGATTTTTTTTTTTAATTCGGATGAGAACACTTTCTGTTCAAATTACTCTCGCACCATGCTTAAAAGATCTTATATCTTTCAGATGAGAGACCTATCAGACAACCAGAGATACAACTCTGGAGAGGGAGCTTTCGCTGATGAATCTCAAAAGAGTGATAGCTTCATACCCACCTCGCTATCTAAAGATGAGACTCCTAGGGCTAGGGCTCGAGAAGGCTCACTATCTACTGATGAGAGAGATCGAATGGTGCAAGAATTAGCAAAACCTATCTTCTTAGAGGTACGAGATAGTGATTCCACGGTGTCCGCCCAAGGTAACTTCGCATATCCACAAATTGCTCCTAACGTGGAGGTTGAAGAGATGGGCGAGGACTTTGAATTACCAGATTGCGAAGGTGGAGATGAGGCAGATGGTGAGGGTAGCAAAATAGATTCAGTGGATAATGCTCAATTAGATGAGTTTTTTCCTCTGAGGACCTAATCTCGAGGGTTAAAAAGTCTGATCTGACCACTTTAAGAGGCTGAATCTTATTCGTACTACTACCTCAAAACCCATGTCAATGTAGCGACCTCATCTTCCATTCACCAATCCTACGATCTTCCCAACTCAAAATGTTGTGGTTTTTATTCCCATTCTTTAATGCGGGGTGACACTTCATTTCCACCCATTTGTAAAGGCCATCTTAACGCACTATGACATTTCCCCCTTTCAACTTATCCCTAATAGTTATCACATAATCCTTGGATTCTACGTGATGTATAAGGAATACACGCAAGGGGAACCCATAGTCGAGGATTTTAGCTACTTTTATGACAGAAAAAGCATTGGTCAAGATAATGGCTTCTACTATTTTAGCAAATGGGCCAATTTTGAGATAAATGGGGTAGAAGGCACAGTTTCCAATATGGGGGATTGGAAGTCAAAATGGTTTTATGCGTTTAAGATGTTAGGGGTATGGATTGACTTCAATCGCTGACCTCGTATGTCGCATACTTTTACACTCTTTTATTCTTGTTATTTTATAGACACTAATATCTACTTCACGCTTGCAGGTAGACCTACTAGATTGTATTAGACAAAAGTCATGTGGAAATCACTGAAGTGTTAAGTAATCTTCCAGTTCAAGATCACGATTGCCATTTGTTGTGTACCTCTGCAAAGTTGCGAGAACACAAGTTGATTCCACCTGACGCTAAACTTCAGCGAGAAAAATATCAGGTAATATGACTCAACAATTACTAATAATATTATCTTAAACTTTCTCAAATTCTTACTTTTGTGTCTCTCTTTGCAGATATGACTTTCTTAAAGCAGGCTCCCTCTTTTACCCACAAACCGAAGGTCAACATCGCGACTCCTACTACGACACCTCAAAAGAGGAAGAGTGAAGTCACCAAAACTCCTGTGGTGGATTTGTCGAAGAAGCTTCAAAAAGTTGCGCAAGACAAAGGAAAAAAGGTTATGATGGATCCTGCTACCAAAGCTCGCACCTTCATGGCTTTACAGGAGAAGTTTGTGAGCGACGACTTTGTTGCCAAAGTCAAAGGGGCTCCTACTGAGGACCTTTTATCTCGTTCAGCTGAACTTGCCTTGCAGATCATGACGGTGTACTCGCAGGCCCTTGGTGCGAGTATCAAAGATCTTGACTTTTTGAAGAAACAAAACTTGGCTCTTCAAGAAGGTTTGAAGAAAGCACAGTTGGATGTTGTTACAAAAGAAAAAGAAGTCGAAGATCTTGGCAAGGCCAAAGATCAGGCGGAGGAGAGGGCCAAGAAGTCAGAGGATAAGAGTAAGAAGTTAGAGGAAGAAAATACTACCCTTACTTGCAATCTTGAGACCGAGAAGGAGAATGCAAAGAAAGCATATGATCAGGCTATCTCTGACTACATATACACCACCCTGACTAAGCTGCCAGACTTTGAGTTCGTAGTTTTTTGACTAGAGGTGGTTGAGATGGCTAATGCTTTCCAATATGTCACCTACTGAGACTCATGGGTTAGGTGGGAACCTCTTTCCTAAAGATGTCAAAGATGCATGCCAGCAAGCGATCTATTTCCTCCTTAAGAGCTTGGTACCTCGCGGGGTCCATTTTGCGACGATTCTGTCATACTCCTCGCGTATCAGGGTCGATGTTCAACCGATGCCACATGATCTCGGGTGGTATTTTGACCATGCTTGAATATTTCCACGTGAAAGCATCTAGATTTTGTTTGAGAAAAGTGACAAGCCTTTCTCGCTACTAAAAAGTTAGTTTAGAACTAATTTTTAGCACTTTAGAATGATCAGAAGAATCGATAGGTACCTCGATTGTCTCTTATGTGGCTTGCACAGTGTTGGTATAGTTGAGGATCCTGGGATCCAGATTTGGTTTCTCTATATGCGGTATTTCCTTAATTCTAAAAAATTCATGTCGAGGGGGAGGAGCGTCGAGCAAGTAGATGACATTTACCGACTTCTTCTTTTCTACAATTTTAATGCAATATTGTAGCATTCCCTCGAATTTCCCTAGACTCCTTGCACTGATCCCACACCCGCAGGGGTGGGGAACTTCATGGTGAGATGATAGATTGACGTAACTATCTTCATTTCTTTCAAAATAGGACGACCTATCAACGCATTATAGGCGGAATGTTGGTCAATTACTGGAAAATTGACCATTGATTTGGCAATGACGGGGGCAGTCCCTAAAGTTATTGGTCACTTTATCATTCCCTTTAATGCGATGGTATTTCTAGTGACACCATAAAAGCTTGAGGTTACTGGTCGCAAGTCTTTTTCATGTAACCCCATTTATTTAAAAGCTTGACAAAACTTCCATTATCAACTAGGAAACGATGTACATTATCCCCTCCAATGTTAGCGACTACCACTAGGGTGTCGGTATGTAGATGATGTACCCACATTGCGTCGCTCTCCATGAAGGTAATGTTGTCGCATTCTTTTTTAAACAACTTTTCTGGCTGTTCACTCAAGTTATTTGCTTTAGTGAGGGCTTTTTCTTCTGTTTCGTGTGCATAGTGCTCCTATGCTTTTCTAGAATCTCCATTGACATGTGGTCCTCCAATGATAGTTAAAATATTACGAGAGGCTCGAGATCCACTTGCATCATTTGTATTGTTGTTATCATCCGCTCGGGGATGATTTTCTCCATTCTTCTTATATTGGCTGAATTTTCCTCATCTGATTAATTCTTCAATCTCATCCTGGTCTTCAATCTTGTCCTGGAGGAACCAACATTCCAAAGTTGTATGGTCAATATCTTTGTGATACTTACAAAATTTCTTGGGGTCCTCATGTCACGATTACCCCAAATCGAAGACAGTTTTTTGAAAATGTTGTTTTGTTCCTCAATTACATAAATATGATCGCAAGAATAGATACTTCGGTGTAGTTGAAAAAACGTGGGGCCCCTTTCCTCTTTAGGGATGTTTCTTTCTTACTGGGGGACTTGGCGAGCTTTGGAATTCGTCGTCTAGCTGGACTACGTCTTCTGGGGCTACGTCCCTTGCTATTATTTGCATTTAGGCTTTGAGAACGCGATCTTCATACTGGGGGCTCACGCTTCTCCTTTCCTCTTTCCAATTCGGCCAGAGAATTCTCAATTCTCTTATGTGGTTCTGCCATGGCGAATAATTCTACTAAGGACCCAGGTCGTCGTGCCTGCATCTACTTCCAAAAGTCAGTTCTTGGTAGAACACCTGTAATCAACATACAGACCAATAAAGACTCGACGGTTTTTTCCAGGCTTTCCACCTCCTTCTCGAGCTTTTCCTCCTTGGTCTACTTAGTCTGGACGTCTTTCTCTAACTTTGAAAGAAGAGTGCGGAGACTCTCCCTCTCGTCTTTGAGAGCGTTGACGTCCTTGCTCAGAGCCTCATTATCTGCCATAAGATTGGCAGTAGAGGGCATTTCTTGCATATCCTTCGTCAGCTCCTCAACCCGATTCTCAGTAGCAAGGAGTTTCTTGTTCACCTCCTTGAGCTCCTTCCTCACGTCTTGAACCTCTTTTTTAGCTACATCCATCTCCCTCTGCAATGTGTTGTTGGTGGCAAGGTTTTTGGCAACTGCAAACTTGGCTCGGGAATAGGCGTAGGCCATCTTTAGATTGACCTGCACGAAAAAATGTTAAAATTCGAGCTACGAAAAAAGAGAATAAAACAAAGAAGGAAATATTTACCCGTGTAGCTTCCTTCAGAACTCGTCCTAAGACCAGTTCCAAGGACAGCTCATTGTCCGCCCCGGACAGCTGATCACTCACTTCAAGAAGAGATCGATCCAGATAATACTGATGCATATCCTTGCCCCTCTTTGCCTCCGTGCTCAGCGCCAAGGCCGTTGAAGGGGTCCTAGTCTGATCAGACTCGTCCGAGCTACCCCCTCTAGAACACTTTGACTTTGAGACCTTCTGGACTGGAAGGTCCACAACAGGCCATTCCTTAGAAATGTCCGAGCTACCCCTTCTAGAACACTTGGCTTTGCCTTTTTCTTCTTCTTCTTCTTCTCCTTCACAGGACTCAGCACAAAGTCCTATGGGAAGAGCTTGTACTTAACATAATTGGCCTCAGTGGCCTGCCGAGTGATGTTTCAAGCATCTTCTGGCAGTTGGAGAATTTTCTGTGCCCTCTCCCTGAGTCCCAATGTGAAAGGAGGGCGGTAGTACGAGGGAATCTACTGGAACCGAGTGTGGACGGTATCCATGCCCTGAACGAAATAGTACTAGTCCACAAAATGTCCTATTTTGCTGACATTAGTGTCCACAATACCCCTCAGCCATTTCTCATCCAATTGAGAGAAGTAGAAGTACCCCGACCTGCTCTGCATGGGAGTTGACTTCAGGTCAAAAAGCTAGTTGGTGTCGTGCGGGGACGCCTCACCCCATCCTTCCTTGCGAGGCGTAAAGGATGAACATGGTGGATAAATATTTGATGCCCTTTGGAGTGAATTGGGTTGGGCAGAGGTGATAGTAGTCCGCAATCCTTTTGAAGTACGAAAGCAAATGCAACATTGTACCCAGCTTGGTATCAGCACCCAACCAGGCACAAAATCCTTGTCTTGGACTAGTTGCCTGATGATTTGGAGAAGGGAAGAAGCATTCAACATTTTCCAAATAGCCGTGCTTCTCAAAATTCTTCATCTTGGTCTGGGTTACTATGGACGAAGGGGAAACCCATCGAGCTCCTAAGGCACCTTACCTTCTTTGAGGAACACCCTCGGTGTATTCCTCGGTAACATAGTCTTCACCCTCTACCAAGACTTCACCAGCCTCGGACACGGGCTCCCCTTCCTCGTTGTAACCCGTAAAGGGCAATCCCTGAGCAACTCCCTCCTCTTCAGCATCTGATGGAGAATCAGGACGGACCTCACCCTGATCCTCCACCTCTTGGACTTCGGCACCCCCTCATAATCTTCCTCTTCAGCAGCAGGGCAGGCCTGTTTATCACTCGTCATTGTGGCAAGCCAGGCCACGTGAGGATCAGTTAAAGTAGATCTCCACACTGTATGTTTGGTGCAGGCCATCATTCTATCCCTAAAAAGAGCTTGATTAGTGTGCCTAGCAACTGTCACAACGAAGGTGGCTATAGGTGTACCTACAGTAGCAGAACTTGGGCGACCTATAGGTATAGTGTCAACTATATCCGGCCGGATGATATATGTCCAATTGGACGACAAATATAGCCTCCTCCCCTTCCTGAGCTCCCAAATAAAGCGTGTGTAGCCTTCACCCACGATCTGGTCGGGATAAAAATGGTGTTGCACCTCGGGTTCTGAAGAAGGTGTGTGTTTGCTTCTTATTTCCCAGTCCTCAAAACTCGAGTTGGAAAGACTGTCACTTAATCAGGATAGACTGGCACAAAAACGAGGTTGATCCTCCTACAGAAGTTGGAGAAGATCCTGGTCGATATGATGTTCTTCTCCCCAAAACTCACCAGGGTTCAACTACAAAAGATAGGACACAAGATGAGTATTTGGCCGGAATAAAAACAAATAAAATATACTGACCAGGTCCGATTGAAGGATTAAAAAAGGAAATTTTGCATGATATTAGGTTTATAACTTAGAATTTTAAGACTTCAGATTAAGGGTTAATTTTCACTAAACCCCGAATGGGCAAGTGAAACCGAATATCGTGAAATCAAAGTCAGAATGCAATTACAGTCAAGTCGTATGGTTAAGCACAATTGAAGTCCCATATTCTTAAACTAGATTTTTTACGGTTTTCCTAGAATAAGTTCAAGGACTATCGAATTTCTTACAATGGAAACCCAAAAAATCAATTATGCAAATATAAAAGAGAAAAAAGAGGAAGAACTTACTCACTGTTTGAAGCTTTAGAGTTGTTCGGATGACACGGATCGACACTTCCTAGAAATTCTTCGAAGAATTAAAGAGGAAAAGGTGTTCTTGCTCTGAAATCGTCAAGAAAGAAAAATGCTAAAAGTGGTTTATTAGGGATTTCTACCCTATTTATAAGAAAATTAGTAAGGAAATGTAATCATTTAAAAATTAAAATGCCTCGATTTTCCCCCAAAAGTAAACGTTAGGCAATCAAGTACCTGAAGAGCAACCATCAAAGCATGCAAATTTTTGGAAAAATTCAAGGTACAAATCAATCAGCATTAATGAGCCGGATATCGAAGAGACGCATCACACACGTGTCACCCGTTCAAATAAGGATTCAAACCGAGTGAAGTCCACATGCGACTTCAAAAGTCCTGCACAGACTTAGGGGGCAATGTTATCCTATTTTTCGCACTATGACGTGGCAACATTATGAGTGACACGGGTCTGTCATCCCTTACACTTGGGCGGAGAAATGTTCCGAATAGACTTCAAGCAACATAATCACCTGCACGAAGTCTGCTTGATCGAGCAGAGTAAAGGGCAGATAATCTGAGCAAAGAGTGAAGTTGGTTCTCCGAGCTGTATACCAAGACTTAACTACTTCAGAGTTGATAGTGTGAAGCCCAAGCCCAAAGGCAATCCCTACAATCATGAGATTGAATCAAAGGGGTACGACAACCTCTCTCAATCCCCCATTTGATGTATTCTAAATATGTAATGTATGTTCTTACTAATTATAGATATTGTAAGTAAAATGAGAACCTTCCCTCATGCATTTAGCCCTATAAATAGTGATCTAGCTTCACTGTAAAAGTTATCGAAAGAATTGCTTTAGAGAGAGATCTAAGAGAAAACACTCAGAGATTTCATTGTGAGAGCTTTGAGAGAGGAGTAGGCTATTACCGAACTAAAGGGGACAAAACTCTTTAAAACCTGATGTTCGTTATTGCTTATTGATTTTTGCTCTGTCTTTATTACATTTTTAATCGCTTATTAATTGACTCACTGTCGTTGGCTAAAAGCAAAGTCAACAATAGTAAAATATCAATTTGTGAATTTATCTTCTAATAAAGTATTAAAAATGAGAGAATTAAGAAGAGAAAGAAATAATTTAAAAAAAATTTAAGAGTGTCATGTCATCCCCTCATTCCTCTCCTTGATATGTATATATATTGATGTTTAAAAGCTCACCATATGATGGGCACAAGACTTATAATTAATGGACCAGGCTGGCATATGTAAAATGTAAAAAATATTAAATGATAGTTATTGTGTTGGTGTATATGCATATTGCTAGGTACACATTCTCTAAAATATATTATGAAAAGAGAGTTGTAGAGTTTGAAGTAGGAGGTAGGTATCCAATCTAATCCAATATTTTTTTTCCAATTCGTGGATTTGAAAAATTATCATCTGATCCAATCTATTTAAACCTCAAAATCCAATCCAATCTGATCCAATTACTAATTGGATTGGATAAATTTTTTAATTAGATATCCAATTACACACAATCTTTAATATTAACTTAAAAATATGAAAATAAATACGTAAAACTACATCACACCATTAATTTTTAAGTTTAATACTCCATAAAAATATCATTATTACAAGTGTAGTGTAAATAAACGTTTGAAATAACTAAAACTACAGTATTTCCAAGTAATAAAATATAACAAAACATCATGAAAATAAATACATAAAACAACCAACTGTTACAAATTTCACAAAAAAAAGTCACAAAAAATATAATTAATATATATTTTTATTTTTTTATTAGTTTTTATTATATAAATCAATATAAATAAATTTTTAATATATGTAAATGTAATTTAATTGGATCGTTTTAATTGGATTTTAAGATTGACATCTAATAACTGATCCGATCCAATTATAATCTAACTTTTAGCATCCAATCCAATCCAATTATAATTGAATATCCAATTTTTGTAATTAGATTAGATTGGTTCGGTTCGGTTCAATTGTATTGGATTGGATGTTGCCCACCCTAGTTTGAACAATATTGAAAATCGAAATAGATGTAACTTTATGAAATCACTAATTGAAATTAGCAACGAATTAATTAAGTAGCTTTGAATCTTTTTAAAGAATATAAAAATAAGCATAGCTGGTAATCTAATTACTCATGCTAACATGGTGCAAGTGTATTATAATTAGAATAAATGCTCTTAGCTAAGAATAATTATTTTTTGACATATTAGCTAAGAATAATTTAAACTACTAATCATATATTCAAATGTTAATTATGGAATTATTTTATTGGAATCGGAATGGTTTACGTGACCATCGACCAAACAAAATACGTGATAGTCCAAATATTTGAGTTAAAATCGAAGAAAATTTATAGTCGTTAACATCAATTTTCCTCCCATAAAATTGGTGATTATTATTAATTAATTAATTTTGTTATAAAATAATATAAAGTAGATGAGAGGAAAGAAGAAGAAGATGAAGAGAGAAAGAGAAAGTGAATGAGAATTTCTGAGTTGTTTATTCTAATGGGGTGAACCTCTATTTATACAAATACAAGAGTGAGATATTAAGAAACTAAGAAAAAGGGAAACTAAGAAGAAGAGGAATGTTGATTACAATTAATGGTAATAAATAAAAGATTTGGACATCCACATAATTATTAATATTTATAACACTCCCCCTTGGATGTCCATAATAACTGCCTTATTAAAAATCTTGCTGAAAACTTGATTAAAAGAAAAAGAGTATAGTGTAAGCTAACTCCCCTCATTTAGGCATTTGTGGAGATCTCCTAATCGACGAATTTCGATCTTGTCTGCCGTCTTCTCAAATGTTGATGTTGGTAATAACTTTGTGAATAAGTTTGCAAGGTTGACACTTGATTGAATATGTTGAACACCAATATGTATTTTCTTGAAGCGTATAAAGAAGAATTTCGTGAAATGTGTTCGAACTCTATCTCCTTCAATGTACCCTCCTTTTAGTTGAGCGATGCAAGCAGTATTATCTTCATAGAGAACTGTTTGTGTTGATACTTCTTTATAGAGTGCAATCCATATGTTTCCCGAATATGCTATGTCAATGATCTCACTCCCACACATTCTCTACTTGCTTCATAAAATGCAAGTATGTTAACATGATTTAAAGTTGCCTCTTTAAAAACCTTGTCAGAAAAACCCAGTGGGACAAAATCTGAGCTAAGGAAAAAAAGAGTACAATACATATTTCATATTCATAATTATTTGCAAGTTGTCTCGTTAAAAACCTTGCCAGGAAAACCCAGTGGGACAAAACCTGAACTAAGGGAAAAAGAGTGCAACATGAATATGTCTCCCCCTCATGCACATATGATCCATAATTCTTTTGGTGATAATATATCTTATAAGATTATTGTTATCACTTTTAAAATATCACCATATATATCTTTGATCATATATTTTCTATAACTCTTTCAGAGTATGTATGGACTTCTAAATTATAGATGAGGGGTTCGTGGAACATTAGTCTTTATCCAACTAATTGTATCATTCATGTGTGTACACAACTTTGTTCATACGAAAATTTAAAATTTCAAGTAGATATGAACATAACACATTAATGGTACTACAAATTTTCATTTGTGACAATGATGGTACTCCAAGACCATATATTTATTCCATCTTGTTTTATGATCTTAATTTCTATATCAAATGATCATATATCTATAATTCTTGATACATATGAAGTACTTCAGGACTTCAATACTAATGAACAAACTTTATACATTAATATTTCTCGAAATACAAAAGAAATAAAAGTTTGTTCTTCAATTAATTAAAAACTCTTCAAGAGTCTATCACAACGTATAATTTACGTATTTATACTGCATAGACAACCATACGTATTTTTCAAACAATAATTTACTTACATGTCTTTATTTCATACAAAGATCTTTGTCATATAGTGCGCGCGACTTAGAATTTATATCACTTAAGACATGTATTAAATTCTTCTAGAATTTTTAGATAAGGCTTATTTCAAATTCTCACTATATTGGGAGCTCCAAATAAATAACCTTTTGTTGCAACATTTATGTGACGCTTATAAATCCTCATAAAATATATTCCAGGCTATAATCAAATCATGATTATATTTTCTCAATATTTAAGCCTTACTTCAATCAATCTCATGTCTATGCAAACTTTGTACAACAATTCATTATGTACAAATACATATATGCAAATTTCTCATTAGAAATATTTATTTGCACACCCTACAGGTCTTACTTCACTTTATGTGAGTAAATTTGCCTGGATTGCGTCATAATATTTTGGCCAAAAATCAAAATGTATGTCGATGATTCTCGACAAATCTAATACCATGATCCTTGCTATCTCATGTTAGTTTATTGCATATGCAAACAATCAATATTTATTGTCGACAAAAATTTCAATAAATGATAATTTCCTCCCATATTGACATAACTTATAGAGATCTCTTTAAATTACATATTTTTCAAATATGTTTATCATTTATAGGTACCTATATAGAATCACTTCAGGGATTCAATTATGATCAAATGTGTTATGTCTAACTTCTCTTGGGAGTCTTTTCGAGTACCGTTTTCATCACGGTTATCATTTTAATACTTTATAACATTAAGGTATCTCCATGAGTACCTCTAGATTTAACAACTTCAGGACAAATCAAATGAACATTTATTAATAATTTCTACATTGTTCATTTACGCTTCAGGTGTTTTCAATTCATTCTATCTCAACTTTGAATAATATTGATTTGCAGTTGGTATATATCATTTTGAACTATATTGTTCTTATATACTTTGTGCAAGGATCATTTTTCAAAAATTATCATCGATCCCAACTGCTTCTCTCCCCCTGATCGAGAGAATTTTTAAAAATTGTGATATCTAATAATATTAATATACCTGTAGGGATTTCAATATATCACAATGAATCAATATTTATTTAAACTCATATATACTATATGACATTGAACTTCAGGTTCAATAAACTTCAGTTTCAAGTTCAATCCTTATGAACTTAATTCATTTCTAAGAATGAGTCATACGTGTATAATTAGAAATACATAAATTTACACATTTTGTAAATGCATGATCATATAATCTTATCACATCGATAAGAAACTATGCAATAAAAATCTAACAATGGCTCAAGATTGTTAAGAAAATATAATTTAAATATTTTCTATGTGCAAATATATGCACATTCTTCTTTTGAGCCTTATAAATAACAATGAGAAGAATCTTCTGGTTCTTCAACAAAATTTAGTCAAATTCTTTGACAATTTATTGCATATGATTGATCATGTCAAAATAATTCAATTCATGAACTTCAGGTTCACTATAATTTGTATTTCAATGAAACTTTCAAAATGTAATGTAAATTCATTACAACATAATCATTACAAGTTTCATTTTTATATACACGAATAATATAATTATATTATTCTCCAAAAGATATACACTCTTCAGGAATCACTATCATCAATTCAATGATGTGTATAATTTAAAAGATACATGACAACTTTATCATGTTATTGTAATGGTCAAATAGATATAACCATAACATATCATTCATTTTTCCTGATATCTTTTTAACAAGTCGTCTAATTTATTAATAGACTATTCATCAGTCTAATTATCATGACTTGATATATTATATATTTAAATGTACAACAAGTACATACAATAAGTTATTTATTATCACTTTCATAACTAGATAAAAATTACACATCTAGGTACATACAAAGACATTTTACTATTCAAAGTAGCAATTGTATGTAAGACTTCTTCAGGAAGCTTTTCAACTAATCATTTTGTGATTCTTTATCACTTTGATTATATTGGATCACTAACAAATATTAGTAAATTATATATCCACTTTTAGGAATATGCAAACTGAATTATATGGTAACTATATATTTACATATCATGTACCAACAATAGTTTGAAACTATTGATTTCAAGAAATAATAAAATATGTATATATTAATTTGCTTCTGGCATTACCAATATATGTGAAATCTATATTCTTTGAAATAGAATTTCATGCCTATTCATTCTCTTTAGGTAATGATATTTAAATATTCTAAATGTACAATAAGTTTGTACAATTCACATTCTATTAAATAATCAAGTATACTTTTATCTTGATTATAAGTGTGTCCGTACTACAGGTACGCGACCACTATTATTCAATTCCACACATGATATATAGATTCCATGCACTTTGATTGTGTGTGGTATCTCATCTTTTGGTTGTTTCCACTTTTTTCTGGAAATATTTGAGTAGTAAATAATGTCATTGATTATTTAAAATCATTACATTCACTTCGGGGAATGACGTTGAACAAGTAGAACATTATTATAAATTTCTTAAAAATTTATTACTTGTTCATCCATAAAAATATAAGAAATTATTCAACAATTTCTTTTACGATATTTCAAAGAATATATGAATGCACTTTTGGCATAGTCTCCAAGATGTATGCAAAATTTAATCTTTAATATATGTCAGATTCAATAATTTGCAACATTGCAAGTAATAACAATGTATAATAACATGACTAATACGAGGAATCTTTAAAAGTAATTGACTTCAATTCGTATCATTCTCTGCAGGGAATGATGAACAATAAATACATGCATCATGTATTTAAATAACATTAGTCATGCTCATTGTTATTCTTATACTTTGATGTTTCAATGCAATTTTCTTAATATTCTTTTTGGATATTCAAAACCCACTATAAAATTGCATCAATAATAATCATTTTTAATGATTCTTTAGTTGTATTCACATAAATACAATCATTTTTTTTTTGACAAATATAAAACATTTACTTCAGGAAATGTTTGTCAAAATCTATATCGATATTAGATTACTTTTCATTGTCCTCAAAGAATACAAGAACATATATATAAATATGTATTCATCTCTTTCATTATATATCCATCAACTATATAATGAATATTACGTTTGCATAATCTTCAGGATATATGCAAGATTTTATTGAGGACGCATAATCATCAGGATATATGCAATATTTTATCGAGGATGCATAATCTTCGGGATATATACAATTTTTTATCGATGATGCATAATCTTCAGGATATATGCAATATTTTATCGATGATGCATAATCTTTAGGATATATGCAATATTTTATCGATGATGCATAATCTTTAGGATATATGCAATATTTTATCGATGATGCATAATCTTTAGGATATATGCAATATTTTATCGATAATACATAATCTTTTGGATATATGTATAATTTATATAGATTTTCTCTATCATATCATAGGCACACATATATTGTAAATATTATGAATGATAAGAACATAATATATATATATGAAATCAATAATAAATATATAAAAACATATACATACATATATAATATATAGATATATAGATAAAAAGAAAAAAGAAACCAAATGATTCTTGAAATTGTTTCAGTCAGAGGAGTATATATATATTTAGTGTATTTTGACTTTGAAACAATTCAAGAACTTTAACAAGATACTTACATTGGGTCTTAGGCAGAGACTCATGCTTGAAGCTTAGGCAGAGACTCGTGCTGATAACGTGTTATAAAATAATATAAAGTAGATGAGAGGAAAGAAGAAGAAGATGAAGAGAGAAAGAGAAAGTGAATGAGAATTTCTGAGTTGTTTATTCCAATGGGGTGAACCCCTATTTATACAAATACAAGAGTGAGATATTAAGAAACTAAGAAAAAGGGAAACTAAGAAGAAGAGGAAAGTTGATTACAATTAATGCTAATAAATAAAAGATTTGGACATCCACATAATTATTAATATTTATAACAAATTTAAAATAAATGGACCTCTATATGTAGAATCCCTATATTTTATCTTGCTTTTTTAACTGATATGCTAATGCTCTTTTACATTTAATATAATAAGAATTTGATTAGTGGGTTCATTAGTCATTACGGACTGTCCATTAATTTGATTGGTAAAGCTATTTTACAAAAGTTGAAAGGACCTTCAAAAGTTCAGTACTAATCCTAACAGAAGCTTCCTTCATACCACAAAAGGGTACGTTATTCTTTTTTTTTTCTTTTCTACATTAAAATAATAATAAAGATGGTGCTCCTACACAGTAATCATTCTCTTTCTTTATGACTACATAAAGTTATTAATCTTAATTGATTCTTCCATTATCAGTATCATTATCAAAATATTGTTATAAGTAGCAGCTAGCAAAAAAGATTGGTCAATTTGTTCATTAATAATATATATTTCTTCCTGTTAGACCAACGCATAATAATAATATTGATCTGTTATTGATTATATATATTCGCCTCATCTTCGTAATATTTTCTCTGGTAAATTGGCAAAAGTTAACCTATGGTCGTTTGACAGGAAAAATAAATAAAATAAAATTAATTAATACAATGTTAATAGTGGTTATTGTTTAAAGTGTATCATAGAATGTGTCTCTGCACTTTCTAGAAATTTAAAAAGATATTTGTACGGTACTACAAGACTAGTAGTACTATTATTTGTATTTGGGCATAACTACATCGTGTCAGGATATCTATAATAACCAATCATGTATGCACAACAAAGTGGGGATGTATAGTATATGTCGTTGAAAATGATTTATATATATGGTATACGTGAACAACATGTAAATAAATTTATATAGCATTATTGTTCAAATGTGAAAATTGTTGTTTGCCCACGTATAAAGAATTTTTTATTTTTTTTTCGACTAATACGTATAAAGAAAATTAACTCCGTTTATGCGTGTGTATATTCATGTTAGCTGCCTTAAAGAAAGAGAAAATTATTAATATATATGTGTATACTTGATCAGGGCCGGCCCTGAAATAAAGTGAGCCATACGGAAAAAAATAAATTTTGGGCCCTTATGTTAGAAAAAATGTGGTATTTTACAAAATCGGTAAAAAAATGTATAATTTTAAAAGAGGAAAAAAAAAATTTAGGCCCCTAGGCTGGGTGGGCCCTAGACACAGGCCTAGCCCGCCTATGCCCAGGACCGGGCCTGTACTTGATCTACAAATAAGAGGCATCTATCTTCTATAATACTAACAGAATTGTTAAATGACAACAATAGTGCTTAGTGAAATTCATTATTCAATTTTTATATATTTTGATTTAATCATTACTATTATTCCCCCTTATAATCAAATACTATTAATTAATGCAGTATTAAACATCATTAATACTTAATAGGTAATAGTATTGTATTATTTGCATAATCTATATGCTCATATACTTTAGTTATACTATATAGTACAGTTTTAAATACTATTAATTTATACTATATAGCTAATATTATATAGTATAGTTTTAAATACTTAGTTAATTAAAAAAAAATATTCTATTTGGTTGTGTTCTTGTGGAGAGAAAAAGCTAGTTATTTATGTTTTGTACTATTAGCTTTTGTTAGGTACATAATTAGTTAAAAAGTGGTTAAGTGTTAGAGGTTATTTTATAATTACAAACATATATATACCTCTCTAATCATTTTTTCATTGAATAATACAGAATACTCTTTATCTCTCAAAACACTCTTTTTTCACTAAAACCTCATGTTGGAAATTATTTTACCAGGATCTTAGATCTACTCACAAGTATATTGTTTAACATCTTAAATATGAACTTTCTAAAACGATAATTAAATACATATAAAGTTAAGAAAACCTTACATTGGTTGCAGCGGAATAATATGTCTCCTTCCACTCAGATCTCTAACCCTTGTATCCTTTCTGTCGCAGAGTATTATCAAGATCTGAGCCCGAATGTCCTTCTCTTTGAATGTGATCCTTCACAGTCTTCCAATCTATGATTGAGGTACCACTTGCTGTGTGTGGGCACTACTCTATCACTAGGGGTTTTCGAAAATATGAAGAAGAAAAGAGAGAGAGAGAGGGTCGGCTATAGAGAGAAAGAGGAAGGCTCAGTTTTTTTTTTTTTTTCTGAAAAACAATCTTAAGAAACTGTTATTTTTGACTGAGCCATCACTTTCTATTTATAGGCAACTACTAGGTTTAGGTTAGTAATTATTTGGCATTAAAATAATGAAAATATTAATTGGAAAAAGCCAATCAAGTGGCCGGCCATAGGTGTTAGTGGGCCTCACTTGGATTTTGCAGTTTTCACAATTTTTATTTCTATTTTTTCAAAAACGCCAATTTTCCAATTCTAACCATTTAAATGTCAAAACTAATTATTTAATTACTAAAATAGATTATTAAATAATATTGTCATTTAATATAATTATTAATTAGACATATAGAGTCTGTTAATTAATAAATAAACCTAGAATCTCTTTTCTTTACAATTTCACCCCTGCTTAGTGAAAATTCACAAATTAGACATAGTCTAACTTTAGAATTATAATTGATTAATCATAAATCAATTATTGAGTCTTACAAGCAGTAATGTCTCAACTAGAATGGGGACCATGGATCTATATTGCTGAGCTTCCAATAAGCTGAACCGAATTTACTAAGTAAATTCCCTAACTTATTAATTCCTTGTTGAATCCACTCTTAGAACTTGGAATTGCACTCTCAGACTTATATAGAGCATTCTATATGTTTCACGATATAGATATGCTATCTCATATAACCATCGTTATAATCTTAATGTGATCAAAGATCCTCTATATAGATGATTTACATCGAGATGGGATAAATTTACCGTTTTCACCCCTCAATGTATTTGGCCCCTTAAAACACTTAGCTACCTGTAAATGATGTTTTAGTGATCTAAGATATAGTCACTGAAACAAGAGCTCATCCATTTACTTCTATTTAGCTAAGCTCGAAGGGAATCATCACTTGACTTCTATACACCAGTGGAAGCTATAGATTCCATATTTATGTTCAGCGCTCCCACTCAATCATACTATGATGTTCCCAAAATATACGTATCACCCTGACCCAAAAGTAGGCTTAACTAATAAATCAAAGAACATGTATAACACTCCTGAGTTGAGCCTAAGCATATCAGGATTTAGATTCTTTTAATCTAAGATCAACTAGTATATTGACTTGGAAAGATACAACGGTAAGATTATAATATCTTGATTAAGTTCAATATCGATCTAGTCCAATGTATACTCCATACATTCGAAACTAGTATACTTTACCAATGTCCTGGAAAGAAGATAACACTTACTCCAAGTGTAAGTACACATCATCGCTGATTATCACATCAGTGTAAATCCAAAACACTGATGAAACATGGACTTAGTCTTTTGAATCATATAATCACAATAACATTCCACTGTGTTGACAATACTGTAATTGTGAATAAATATATGTTCTGGACTTAACTGATTTTGTGCATATATTAGATATATTAAACCATAAGCATAAAAAATTCATGCAAACATAAATCACTTCAAATTTCTTAGATTGATAACTAATCAGATTGTAATGGGTTTATTTAGGGCACAAAATCCAACACCTCACATGGTATTAGAGCTTCAATCATCCATCAATAGAGTATGTTCAATTGTTCAATGCAGCAGGAACAAGATTGAACATTGCTCAACTCCACAACTAGTAGGTTCCCTTACTAAGGTCATCCAATTTCGTTTACACATTATTTGTCGATCAAGCTTGATGAACACAATTTCCTCTCCTGGCGCCATCAAGTTTTAGCTTCAATCAAAGGTTGTAACACCCTAACTACCTTAGGCGTATTACGTGATTTTTAAACGTACTGTGCAGCTCGTTGCTAATCAACGAGGTTTATGGAAAAACGTGATTAATTAAAATTTTGCTTTTTAATTAAACTTATAAACCATATTACAAAAGACTCGGGATCCCGATTATAAAATCATTTACAAAAAAGATTTAACTGATTAACCATTACATAAAAATAAAAGTCGTCTAACGACCGGTTACAAAAATTCAGCCTTGCTGTCCCGAGGATCGTACGCTCCAGGCCTAACCGCCCCGACATGTACAATCTCATAAGCTCGCTCACGGTCCATCAGCTATAGCCTTGCCTTTACCTACACATGAACGTAAACTGTGAGTCGACAGACTCAGTAAGAAAAGCATAATAATATCATACATAATTCTAACAGCCGTGTCCAACACGATACTGAGTCCCGCTACTGCCATGTCCAACATGGTACTGAGCCACTACTGCCATGTCCAACATGGTACTGAGTTTTGAACGTTCACAGGGACGGTACTATTGACAAGTATCCTCCTGATCGGTCGAACCGGTCATACTCCGCCGCCGGTCATACTCCAGCCCGTACCGACGGATAGGTCAATAGCACGGAACCACCAACCAAATGTCGGCTGATCGGTCGAACCTGGTCATACTCCGCCGCCGGTCATACTCCACTCGTACCGACGTGACAGGGTTGGGTGGTTCGAAGCCAATATACATAACTAATGTAATCTAACAGGCTTCCTACATGCACACTAAACATGTAATCTACATATGCATACTGTTATACTAATCTTACCTGGATTCCGATTTCAGGTGTGCCGGTCAACCTGACTGGAACTGAAGCTGAGCGGCGGATTACTGGCTCCTAAACCATAAAAATCACAACGCTATAAGTGACACGCTAAATCACTTCCCGGGGACTAAAACTAGGAACTAAAAGTTTCCCTATCGATAAAAAGCATGGCAATACCCCCTAAAACATAAAAACGAGGAAAACACGGGTTCTGAAAAATTCCCCAACCGGAAGACCGGTTGCCCAACCGGAATTCCGGTTCTTGAAAATTCAGGACCCTCATCCGGAATTCCGGATGCACAACCGGAATTCCGGTTCCTCGCAGGCAGCAACATCAAATTTTCATAACTTGCACAATTCAACCCCAAATCATCTCAAACTTTCCAGACCTGTTCTATACCTTCCCTAGAACATTTCTAAGGCCTCAAAGTAACCCAGAAATCACAGAAGCAAAAATCACCATTGGAGCTCAAGCTTTGAGTTCTAAACTCAAACTTGAGCAAATCCACCTAAACAAGCATTCCACTAGCTTAATTCTACTTAAACTAGCATAAAATCACCTCTGGAAACTAATAGAAACTACGAAAACAACACAGAAACAGATTCACTATATTTTCCTCCAAAAATCACATTTTTGTAAAGAAAACTCAAACTTTAAACAATCTATCCAACATGCTTTCAACACAGCTCAATTAACATCAATTAACATGCTTTAAACCACATAAATTAACAACAAAATCACAGCAGCAACAGCAACTAAAAATCATGCAAGAATCATCATATTTTCATCAAAATTCAAGAGAAAACTAAAGAAGCTAACCTAGCTTGAAGATTGCTTAGCTTTGGATGAGAATCCACTAGAAAATCAAAGCAAAAATCCACCCTTTTTCACCCACATGCACAGCCGAGAGAGAGAGGAAAAGAGAGAGAGAGCTTTGAGTGAAATTATGGAAATTTTCTTTCTTTTTCTAAACTTAGTGATTTTTTGATAAAAAGAGAAATGAAATAAACTACATGCAATATTCATTTCAGCCAAGATAATTATTTAAAATAAACATTTAATTCATTTAATAAATCACATAAGACAAAACACTAATGGGGCAAAAAGACCATTTTGCCCCTCCACCATAAAATCACATAAAAAATCACTAAAGGGGTATTTTTGGGAAATTCTAAATTCCCGGCCATTCCCGACATTCCCAATGTCTAAAACCCGTCCCCAAACTACTAACATACTAAGTTGTGATTTCTACTGAGCCAAACGCCGAGTTCCAAAATACCGGACACCGGAAATGCAAAAATATGCAAGCTACTGAATAACATAAATAACAGTATAATAAATTATTTAAATAGCTATAAATAATCTCATAATTAATCATAAACAACTGATAATTTCCAAATTAACTAAGCGGGCTTTACAACTATCCCCCCCTTAAAAGGATTTCGTCCCCGAAATCTAACCTGAATAACTCTGGATATTGAGCTCTCATATCTGACTCTAGCTCCCAGGCGGCTTCTTCCACCTTACTGTTTCTCCAGAGAACATTGACCAATGCTATGGTCTTATTTCGAAGGACTTTATCCTTTCTATCCAGGATCTGCACTGGCTGTTCCTCATAGGTCATGTCTGGCTGAAGCTGAAGACTCTCATAACTGAGTATATGAGAGGTGTCTGAAACGTATTTTCTCAACATTGAGACATGGAATACGTTGTGAACTGCTGATAAGGCTGGAGGCAATGCTAACTGATATGCCACTTGACCTATCTTCTCGAGAATCTCGAAAGGTCCTGTAAATCTAGGGCATAACTTGCCTCTTTTCCCGAAACGTTTAATCCCCTTCATCGGAGATACTCGTAAAAACACATGTTCCCCTACTTGGAACTCAACATCTCTGCGTTTCGGATCTGCATAACTCTTCTGTCTGCTCTGTGAGGCAAGCATTCTAGCTTTTATCTTCTCTATCGCCTCATTGGTCCGCTGCACTGACTCTGGACCTAGGTATTTCCTTTCCCCTGTCTCATCCCAGTGGATAGGGGATCTACACTTCCTACCGTACAACAGTTCATAGGGAGCCATCCCTATTGTACTCTGATAACTGTTGTTGTAAGAGAATTCTATCAACGGTAGATACTTATTCCATGAGCCTTCAAAGTCCATAACACAGGCTCTCAACATGTCCTCCAATATCTGAATTGTCCTTTCGGACTGACCATCTGTCTGAGGATGGAATGCTGTACTGAATTTTAGCTTTGTACCCATTGCCCGTTGCAAACTTTGCCAAAATTTGGAGGTGAATTTCGGATCCCTGTCCGAAACTATAGACTTCGGTACCCCGTGAAGTCTCACTATCTCCCTGACATATAACTCTGCCAACTGATCCACTGAAAATGTTGTTCTAACCGGCAGAAAATGAGCAGATTTCGTAAATCGGTCCACCACTACCCAGATGGAATCATACAAACCCGTGGTCCTAGGTAACCCGACCACAAAATCCATCGTAATATCCTCCCATTTCCATTCTGGTAGGGTTAGAGGCTGCAACAACCCCGCCGGGTCTCTGATGTTCAGCCTTAATCTGCTGACAAGTGAGGCATCTCGACACGAATTCTACCAAATTCTTCTTCATACCGCTCCACCAGAAGTACGGTTTCAAATCTTGGTACATCTTGGTGGTGCCGGGATGCAGAGAATACGGGGTAGAATGAGCCTCCTCAAAGATCTCATTTCTCAGTTCCACACTGTTCGGAACACAAACCCTGGCTTTATACAAAAGCATCCCACTATCTGACACTGAAAAGTCCTTGGCTTGACCAGCCAACACCTCATCTCGAATTTTCACTAACTCCGGATCTGTCATCTGAGCGACTTTTATTCTATCCAACAGATCAGATTGCAGCGTCAAGTTGTGAAGCTGACCTACCACAAACTCAATGCTGGATCTAACCATCTCCTCTGCTAGCTGAGGTGAGATCTGAACCATGCTAGCTACTTGCCCGGGACCCTTTCTGCTCAGGGCATCGGCCACTACATTGGCTTTTCCGGGATGATAGAGGATCTCGCAATCGTAATCCTTCACTAATTCCAACCAACGCCTTTGTCTCATGTTCAAATCTTTCTGAGTAAAGAAATACTTGAGACTTTTATGGTCGGTATAGATCTCACACTTCTCCCCATAAAGGTAATGCCGCCAAATCTTCAGTGCAAAAACCACTGCGGCCAATTCTAGATCATGAGTCGGGTATCGCTGTTCATAATCCTTTAACTGACGGGAGGCATAAGCGATGACCCGATCGGCTTGCATCAATACACACCCCAAACCCTGTTTGGATGCGTCACAGTAGACTACAAACTTTTCCTTGTCCGAAGGCAAAGCTAGCACCGGAGCAGTAATCAACCTCTGCTTTAGCTCTTGAAAGCTAGCTTCGCATTTATCTGACCAAATAAATCTCTGATGTTTCTTTGTAAGCTCGGTTAGGGGCATTGAGATTTTGGAGAACCCCTCCACGAACCTACGGTAGTACCCAGCTAATCCCAAGAAGCTTCTGATCTCTGTCACTGTCTTCGGTCTCGGCCAATCCCTGACGGATTCAATCTTCCCGGGATCCACCTTGATCCCGTCTTTGCTCACAATGTGCCCTAGGAAGGACACCTGAGACAACCAGAACTCACATTTCTTGAACTTGGCGTAAAGCTTATGTTCTCGAAGCCGTTGCAGTACCATTTGAAGATGTAACTCATGCTCCTCTTCTGATTGAGAGTACACGAGGATATCGTCGATAAACACAATTACACAGATATCGAGGAAATCCTTGAATACTCTATTCATCAGGTCCATGAATGCTGCAGGAGCATTGGTTAGTCCGAATGACATAACCAGAAACTCGTAATGTCCATACCTAGTGCGGAAAGCCGTCTTCGGAATGTCCTCCTCTCGGATTCTCAACTGATGATAACCCGAACGGAGATCAATCTTAGAAAAGACCGTCTTCCCCTGAAGCTGATCGAACAAGTCATCGATCCTAGGTAATGGATATTTATTCTTCACTGTCAGCTTGTTCAACTCCCTGTAGTCGATGCACATCCTCATAGATCCATCCTTCTTCTTGACAAACAAAACCGGGGCTCCCCAGGGTGACACACTGGGCCGAATGAACCCTATGTCAAGCAACCCTTGGAGCTGAATCTTTAATTCCTTAAGTTCAGCTGGAGCCATCCTATACGGGGCTTTGGAAACCGGCTCCACCCCTGGTGCCAAGTCAATCACGAAATCAATCTCCCGCTGAGGTGGTAACCCTGGAAGTTCTTCGGGAAAAACGTCCAAGAATTCCCGAACCACTCTGATGTCCTCTGGCCGAATGGTGTCTGGCCGTGTGGTGTCCACCACCACGGCCAGAAACCCTAAGCAACCGCCGTGCAACAATTCTCTCGCTGACATAGCCGAGATCATCGGGATCCGAGATCCCTGAACTAAACCCACAAATACAAACGGTTCTTCACTTTCCGGTTGGAAGACCACCATTTTCCTTTTACAGTCAATGCTCGCCGAATATTTAGATAGGAAATCCATTCCTAAAATAATATCGAATTCGACTAAACTCATCTCTATCAGATCAGCGCTTAACTCTCTACCGTCTATCCTGATCGGCATAGACCTAATCCACCTATTGGAGATAACCAATTCTCCGCCAGGTAACAGGGTTCCAAACCCTGATTCATATCTATCATAGGGTCTACCCAATTTACTAAAGACTCTGGCCGCCACATAAGAATGTGTAGCCCCAGAATCAAACAGCACTGAGTATAGCGAGTTGTTAATAGAAAGCTGACCTGTGACAACTGATGGGCTGGCATCTGCATCAGCCTGCGTGATAGCGAACACCCTGGCTGGAGTGGGTATCGCTGGAGCTCTCGGTGCCTCTGGTCGGAGCTGGGGACAGTCCCTCTTGAAGTGTCCGGGCATGCCACAATGAAAGCATCCCTGACCTTTGCACTCACCCCGATGGTGCCTCTTGCAGCTAGGGCACTCGGGATAGGAGAACCTGGTCTCAGTACCACCGGGACGACTCCCTCTGTTCTGGTTCCCCCGAAACCTCTTGTTCTGACTCGAGCCACCGGAAGCAGTGGGTGCTCTCTTCCTCTGATCAATGGCCGAACCACTACTCCCCCTGCTATAGCCTGAGGCAGGAGGGGTAGGAGCCCCGCCACTAACCGGAGTACTGGCTGATTCTGACATACACCCCACTGCGCCCTCAGCTCGCAGTGCCTTCTCCACCATCTGAGCATAGGTGGTGCTGTCGTCGGTTGTAATCATCAGATCATGCCTGATCTTGGGATTCAACCCGTCTAGATACTTCTCCTTCTTGCTGAAGTCGGTCGGCACAATTCCCGAGGCTAACCTCGCCAACCGATCAAACTGAGTAGTATACTCAGTGACGCTCATGTTCTCCCGCTGGGTCAGGTGAACGAACTCTTTCCTCTTGGCGCTTCTGACCGCCTCATTGTAGTATTTTGCATTAAAGAGTTCCTGGAACCTTTCCCAGGTCATGGTGGTGACGTCATGGATCTGAGACACCATGTCCCACCAGACCAACGCGTCCTCCTGGAACTGAAACGTGGCGCACACCACTCTGTCGTTACCGGTGACACCCATGAAATTCAGTATCTTGGTGATCACCGTCAGCCATTGCTCGGCTTTCATTACATCCGGACCTCCCAGGAATACCGGAGGTGCTTGCTTCCGGAACCGCTCATACAGAGGTTCCAATCTATGGGCCGCCACCACTATCTCGGCCTGGGCAGCAGGGGCAGGTGCCACTGGAACTACGGGCACTGGAACTGCAGGAGCACCCTGCTGTCTCAACCTCTGAATCTCGAGGTCTTGTTCTTCGATCCGGGCTTGCATCTCCGCAAACCGCAACTCCCAGTTCGGGGCTCCCTGATCGGCTGGGGGAGCCTGGGCAGCCTGTGGCGGGTTCTCATCACCCCGGCCACGAGCCCTGCCTCGGGGACCTCTACCTCGGCCCCTGGCAGGTGGGGGAAACTGAGCTCCCTGACCTTGATTCGACCCTACGGAGTTGCCCTGACTCCTGGTAGTCCGCCTGGCGTCCATCTAGTTAGAACCGCCTGCGAAACCAAGAGTTGGCATATCAGGTCGTATTCAAGGAGAGCTTACTAATGCCGCTTAATTTGGAAATTAAAAACGAAACATGCGCCTATTCTACTATCAGGCTACTAACATGCTTCCTAACAGGCTTTTCTTTTTCATAACTGAATAAAATAAACTACTAAAGCAATAAAGGCTTACTGAACCGTGAACCGAGCTAACTGCTGATGATGATTGTACATGTCGTGACGATCTTCGGAAGACAACCTGGCGGCTCTGATACCAAATTGTAACACCCTAACTACCTTAGGCGTATTACGTGATTTTTAAACGTACTGTGCAGCTCGTTGCTAATCAACGAGGTTTATGGAAAAACGTGATTAATTAAAATTTTGCTTTTTAATTAAACTTATAAACCATATTACAAAAGACTCGGGATCCCGATTATAAAATCATTTACAAAAAAGATTTAACTGATTAACCATTACATAAAAATAAAAGTCGTCTAACGACCGGTTACAAAAATTCAGCCTTGCTGTCCCGAGGATCGTACGCTCCAGGCCTAACCGCCCCGACATGTACAATCTCATAAGCTCGCTCACGGTCCATCAGCTATAGCCTTGCCTTTACCTACACATGAACGTAAACTGTGAGTCGACAGACTCAGTAAGAAAAGCATAATAATATCATACATAATTCTAACTGCCGTGTCCAACACGATACTGAGTCCCGCTACTGCCATGTCCAACATGGTACTGAGCCACTACTGCCATGTCCAACATGGTACTGAGTTTTGAACGTTCACAGGGACGGTACTATTGACAAGTATCCTCCTGATCGGTCGAACCGGTCATACTCCAGCTGCTGGTCATACTCTAGCCTGTACCGACGGGATAGGTCAATAGCACGGAACCACCAACCAAATGTCAGCCTGATCGGTCGAACCGGTCATACTCCGGCTGCTGGTCATACTCCAGCCTGTACCGACGTGACAGGGTTGGGTGGTTCGAAGCCAATATACATAACTAATGTAATCTAACAGGCTTCCTACATGCACGCTAAACATGTAATCTACATATGCATACTGTTATACTAATCTTACCTGGATTCCGATTTCAGGTGTGCCGGTCAACCTGACTGGAACTGAAGCTGAGCGGCGGATTACTGGCTCCTAAACCATAAAAATCACAACGCTATAAGTGACACGCTAAATCACTTCCCGGGGACTAAAACTAGGAACTAAAAGTTTCCCTATCGATAAAAAGCATGGCAATACCCCCTAAAACATAAAAACGAGGAAAACACGGGTTCTGAAAAATTCCCCAACCGGTAGACCGGTTGCCCAACCGGAATTCCGGTTCTGGGAAATTCAGGACCCTCATCCGGAATTCCGGATGCACAACCGGAATTCCGGTTCCTCGCAGGCAGCAACATCAAATTTTCATAACTTGCACAATTCAACCCCAAATCATCTCAAACTTTCCAGACATGTTCTATACCTTCCCTAGAACATTTCTAAGGCCTCAAAGTAACCCAGAAATCACAGAAGCAAAAATCACCATTGGAGCTCAAGCTTTGAGTTCTAAACTCAAACTTGAGCAAATCCACCTAAACAAGCATTCCACTAGCTTAATTCTACTTAAACTAGCATAAAATCACCTCTGGAAACTAATAGAAACTACAGCAACAACACAGAAACAGATTCACTATATTTTCCTCCAAAAATCACATTTTTGTAAAGAAAACTCAAACTTTAAACAATCTATCCAACATGCTTTCAACACAGCTCAATTAACATCAATTAACATGCTTTAAACCACATAAATTAACAACAAAATCACAGCAGCAACAACAACTAAAAATCATGCAAGAATCATCATATTTTCATCAAAATTCAAGAGAAAACTAAAGAAGCTAACCTAGCTTGAAGATTGCTTAGCTTTGGATGAGAATCCACTAGAAAATCAAAGCAAAAATCCACCCTTTTTCACCCACATGCACAGCCGAGAGAGAGAGGAAAAGAGAGAGAGCTTTGAGTGAAATTTTGGAAATTTTCTTTCTTTTTCTAAACTTAGTGATTTTTTTTGATAAAAAGAGAAATGAAATAAACTACATGCAATATTCATTTCAGCCAAGATAATTATTTAAAATAAACATTTAATCCATTTAATAAATCACATAAGACAAAACACTAATGGGGCAAAAAGACCATTTTGCCCCTCCACCATAAAATCACATAAAAAATCACTAAAGGGGTATTTTTGGGAAATTCTAAATTCCCGGCCATTCCCGACATTCCCAATGTCTAAAACCCGTCCCCAAACTACTAACATACTAAGTTGTGATTTCTACTGAGCCAAACGCCGAGTTCCAAAATACCGGACACCGGAAATGCAAAATATGCAAGCTACTGAATAACATAAATAACAGTATAATAAATTATTTCAATAGCTATAAATAATCTCATAATTAATCATAAACAACTGATAATTTCCAAATTAACTAAGCGGGCTTTACAAAGGTAGTCGCCTTCATAAATTTATTGATTCTACTCAAATTCATCTTAAATTTCTCACACTAGCAGATGAACGAAATAATGTTCTCAACCCTGTCTTTGAGGATTGGGTACAATAAGACATCCTCTTAGTTTCTTGGCTTCTTTCTTCCATTTTTGAGAAAACTAACAATCAGATGATTGATGATGACACCACAAATCAAATCTGGAAAGCTCTTCATGAGTATTATACTACTTTTAATGCTGCTAATGTTAGCCTGTACAAGTCTCAACTAAGAAATACCAAGATGCTAGGCTCTTTAAATAACAATCTACTGAAGATCAAAGGTATTGTGGACCTCCTTGATACTTTTGGTCACAAACAGACAACTTAAGATCACATCAAAGCCATTTTCAATGGCCTTCCTCCTGAATATGATGTGTTTGTCACATCTGCTACCTCCAAAAAAGATGCATACTCTGTTGCCGAGATCAAGGCCTTACTCATGGCTTAATTTGCAAGGATTTACAAGAATGCTAAAAGTCTTGATATCAACAAAGGAGAGGTAAGAGCTTAACTATTCACAAGGTCATAAACAAAACACTTGAAATTTGATATGTTCCCTCCAGTGATCAAATAGTTTTATTGCCTAACCAAGAGCTTAGGTAATCACAAGTTTAATTTCTAGTAGACAAACATGGTGTAGTTGAGACACCATAAAGTTTGAGGTGAGATGTAAAGAAATGAAAATTACCCTCATGCTTCTAGAAGTGAGATGCTGTCATAACAAACTTTGGTATCCTATAAGTAACAAACAATGATTGTATAATTGAAATATCAATATATATACAGGAAGGTTTAAAACATTATATGTGACATCTCATATGAGTTTTTTTTTTTTACATTTTCTTTGCTTTCTCATTTTTTTTCTTCATATTTTGTAGTTTTAGTTAAATTTTCATTATTTAATACACACTCATTCATAATTCATTATTATCAATATTATGTAACCGAATATGTTTCCCGAGATTTTTAGAAACAGATTGAAATAATAGGAACTAAAGAAATAATTAACAACAGAGAAAGTATGATAAGAAACACACATATTTTTTTACGTGATTGGTGCGTTAACAAGCCTTAGTCTATGAGTTACTTTTATTAAGTAGTGTCTTAAATAGAATAATCTCAGAAGTACATAAAGTGTATGTTTTTATTTTTTCCTGAGCAAAAGTACGTAAGAGAATTCAACCCCTAATCATGAGATTAGTTGGATATTTATAGTGATTGGAGAATTACATTCAGGTTTCCCCTTTTCCCTCTACCGAGGAGTTTACAACTGAATAATGTCCATGATCTTACTCATGAAGTCCAACCCATGAAGGGTAAAACTTGCTGACTAGGCGAGTCGGGCTTGAATTGATCAGGTCAAAACCGTATCTGATTATAATGAGAGAATATTCTGAAAAAACTGCCCTACGCTTATTATGGGAAGTTTCCTTTTCATCGCGATATGATATTATTTTCTAATATGATAACTGTCCTTCCCTTATTTATAGGAGAGAATAAATAGGGAAAGTGGAAGAGTCCTCTAGGAATAGTGCACCTTACCCTTCCGACCCCACGACTCCAGAACTGTCCTTTGGGCTCGACCTGTAGAAGGCGGAAGGTATCCTGAGTACAAAGCCAAGATAACTCCTAGAAGGACATATTAAGATGGGCTTTGCCTACCTTACCATTGATGAGGGTCTTACTGATGGGTCTGAAATGTTGACATGGAATCCACATGTCCCCTCCTGAAACGCGAATAACATTTACCCCCCAAGCTTCCAAGATGCTGTTCATGATAAAAGCTTGCTCTAATCTCTACATCTTGATGCGTGGATATTAGAAGAATAAAAATAATGATTCTTCCCAAATTACTCAACCATAGAAGTTGGCTTTCATCTGTCATGATGATGTGTCCACGTGGTAATTGAGCATTGGCTAGAACACAGTTATCGAGGAGTTATCTTTCAGGAACGACTATATTTTGATTGCTGCTCACTAACTGGCACAAAAATTAAAAAAAAAATAATTTTCATTATTAGTTCATCCTTGATTTTGAAAGGCATTAAATGTGGAGATATTCATAGATCTTTAGTTTCCCTGATTGTTGGATGAGGATTGCACTTTTGTGCCAAAAAAATCGTGGCCATCCACTCATTCCTGAGGAGGATCATTGTCTTGGGTTATAAATACCATTGGTAACCTTCAGTTACCACTTTTGCTTTCTTTTCCAAATTCTCTAACTCCCAAATCGCACTAGACTTCCTACCATCGAAGAACTTTGAATCGCAGTTAAGGAAAATCATTTTGGAAGAGGTAATAGATTACTGCCTTCGCCGGTTGCTGAGAATTAGGGCTCATGAATATCCCTATCTTCTATTGCTACTGATCAGGACGACTACCGTAGAGGAGATAGCAAGCCTAGACTTTGGGAAGGAAATTGACTCATTGATCGCCTCCGTTTCTCATCTTCAAGAGAGGTTCGATCATCTTCCTGAGCCGAACCCAACAACAATAAGTTTAAACCTCCCCTTGTTTGCACTAGGTACGTCCTTTCTGTTCATGTATTATACTTTTACAAATTTGCTTATTTTGATTTATATATGCACCCTCTATTTGAGATGAAATTTGGGTTTTATCATCTGTGTGAATATCACCGTAGGCAAACTTATGAATTATAAATGGCTTCTATCCTCAAATTTTTTGTTTAGGAATTTCATTAAATACGCTGGCAAATTTTTTGCCCAAAATCCTTAAGATTCAGGGGTGACTGCTAGTTTGTGTTGTCTTCTGATTTGAAACAAGCAACCCCTTGGAATAATCTTTTTTTAAGTAGTATGTCTAGTTGGGACCTCTCGAAGTAGTTTATGGAGAGAGGACCCTCATCTTTCTTTCTATACTAGGTAGTTAGGGTAGCTAACTTCTTGGTTTTCCTTCTTCCTGTATAGAAACCATGACAAAGCCTTCTCGTCGAAAGGAAGTTGACTCAGAGGAAGAGACAAAGGAAACTCGTAGGGCTCCCCAAGTGGTTCTGAATGACAGTCTGTGGGAGATAGACTAGCATGTCAACTTGTTCAAGAAGTACAACAACTTGAGGAAATATGAAACCCCATGGGGGCTTCAAAGTGTTCTAGGACTATTTCTGAATAGGCTCTCTATAGTTGGTGAGAGGCCTAGCTGGTGCGCAGAAGGAGGCTTCAGCGTATGGAGCTGGGCCCATATCAAGATGGGGGCACACTTGCCCCTAAGGTTCTATTTTGTTGAATGATGCACCTTGTCTGGAGTAGCACCCTTCCAGTTCATCCCCCAAGTATATTGTCTTCTAGTGAGATGGTATGTTTTTTTGTGTTAAACAAGGCAAACCTGTGCTGACGCCAAAAGAGATCTTGTACTTTTACTAGATCGAATCCCAACTGATGAGGCCTCACAAGGACAAGGTCGGCTTCTATTGGTTGTAGCGATACAACACAAGTGTCCCTTGCCCAACTAGTCATATACAATACATGCAAGACTTCCAGGACTATATCTTCTCCACTTTCAGCTTCCCATTGAGGAGGGTCTCCACCATCAGTTTGGACTTAAGTCTTGTAAGTAAGTTTTGATTCCAATTTTGACTTACAAAACTCTATTTTCCCTACATACTCATTGTTCTTATTCACTACTATTTTCTGGGAGAGAGAGTTAACTTCTACAAATCCTTCTTACCCTAGGGGTTATAGGTTGAGAGCCTGGTGACCATGACAAATCTTTGGGAAGTGGGTCTCATTGCCCCACACCAGGATATAGCTCACCTCTCCATGAAGGAGACAGTTAAGGATGCTTTTAAGGGGGACCCTAAAGAGGTTAAGGAAGCCATTACAGTGATTACTGCCAAGGAGGCTTTATGGCGGTTAAGGCTGATAAACAATGGCTGGAGGATTGGAGGAAACAATTCCCTGCAAGCATGAGTGAGGTTGAAGAACTTTCCATCCATTTCAAGGATGTGATGCCCAATGAAGGTGCTCGGGGAGCGAGCACCTTCATTGGGCTCCCACTGTGTCTGATTTTGAGATGGCCACTCAGTGTGGATTTGATCCATACTTCTTGAATTTAGACCGTCATAGGTATTCTTTTAGTAGATATGTAGATAGGGTAGACTGCATTGTCCACAGTCCTAACCACTTTATCCCTCCTGTGCACCATCATGTCCGAGTGTATGCATTTAGCATAATCTACTTTCCCAAATTCTTCTAGTACGAAACCAATTTAGGTCGGGAAGACATTGCTCTGTTTGTTAGGGGAAAAGCCAATTATGCTAGGATTAATGGTTTGAACCTTCGTGAAGTCTTGCATGTTTATATGTTACAAACTTCATGCATTTTGTTTAATTTCTTTTAATGATTACTTTGTGTGCTTTATGCTGATCAACCGACCACTCTCTAGATGGGGCTTCTAAAAAAGTTCTTAAGCAGTGCCCATGCCTGTTCTAACAAGGTTAGGGAGATTGTCCAAGGCGGTAATGTTGGTAGAAAGAACCAGGCCTCCAAAAGTGGAGCCCAGAAGCTAACACCCACAGTACTAAACCTAGAAGCTGTTCTGAAAGGCTCTGGTCATGGAGACAACATCCACTACCATCGTGGATCTTACCAAACCTGCCTATTTGTGGAGCCTCTGAACAAAGTTCCCTAGAGTATTTTGAAGAAGATAGTTTTGATTGTGATGGGCCCATCAAACCCATTAAGAAGCCGGCTGGCCCTTCTGATGATGGAACAAATAAGAAGGTGAAGATGGAAGCCAAAAATAAAGTCCCGCAGCTAACAGCCTTGAGGAGGCAGGTTACATAATCTCGATCCTTGAAGGGAACATCCTCTTTCGATGATGGGAAGCCTCCAAGGTGAAGTACTCATTCGTTAAGGGACAAGCTGGACCTTCCTCCCACAGCCCCAGCGCCTACAGTGATTCCGGCCATTTCGACCCAATTATGAAGGTTAAGGACTAAACTGCCTCTGTTGCCACCGGCAGCGTTCACACTTCCTATCAAACTCGTACAGTTGACGGAAGGGGAGGAAGCCAGACTGGAAGCAGTGGATAAATTTTATCAATAAAGGTGCAGCTCTAAGGTTGAGGAGATGAGGAAATTGTCTACTGTCATCTCTTCCAAGCGCAATGCTGAATTTGCTGATTATGACAAATGGAATGAGACTGCTCCTCCATGCATAAACAGGGTTGAACTGATAACGAAACTTTGTCCATGCATTGGGACTTATTTGTCACCATTTTTGGCAGATCTATTGGAGCAGAACGCTACCACAAGCTATAGGCTTAACGCTGATAGATTCGCCATGATGGCTAGTAGGGACTTGAGGTACGTGACTAACTCCGTGAGGACTCAGGCCAATGATGTAAGTTCGATACTCTTCTAACTCCAATAAGGTTTTGGGGTTTCCATATTATTTAAGCCTACTTATGTTCCTTCCATTGTAGATTGGTTTGATGGCAGAGAGGATCTACTCCGTGATCAGCTAGTTGGCTTACGACATGGAGATGGTGAGAGCTGTACATGACAATGCTAAACAAAGGAGGGAGGAGGCAGAGAAGGCCTTAGCTGATGCCAATGCCAACATGGAGACTACCACAACGCAGAGGGTGTCCGAGTATATGGAAAAGTCCTTGTGTCGATAGAAGATAGCTACCAAGACGGAGAGGGAACTCAGAGACAAATACAAAGACCTACACTCCAAGGCCCTCTTGCGCGTTAAAGAATTGGAAGCCGATGTGCAGCAGGCCAAGAAGGTCATGCGGTAAGCCAATGTTGGGTTTTGTGCTCTAAATAAAACCCATTTCAATATAATCAGATTTACTAATTAATAAAGATCAAAAATCATTTAATGTTGCATGGTTCACATGATTTATTTCATGATTTATACTTAATGTATAAATTTAATTAAGTCCAGAATATATATATAAATATATATTTATTCATGATTATAGTGTCGTTAGCACTGTGGAATATAATCATGATTATATGTTAAAAAGTTTTATTTTCATGATTTGATAGTTCACTGGATTTAGACTGACGTGATAATCGGGGATAAGGTATACTTACACCTTGGATAAGTGTTATGTTCTTTCCAGGGTATTGGCAAAGTTTACTAGTATTAGATCTATGGATTATACATTGGAAGGGACCGATATTGATCTTGGATAAGATATCATAAACTTACCGTTATATCTTCCTAAGTAAATATCAATGGTTGATCTTAGGTGTATGGATATTAATCTTGATATGGTTAGGTTCAATCTTAGTTGTATTATTTATGTTCTTCAAGATGTTTATGGAAGCCAACAAATGGTTCTGGCGGATATTTACATCTCGGGAACATGGTAGTTCAATTGAGTGGGAGCGCTGGTCATAGATATGCAATCTATAGCTTCTATAAGTATTTAGAAGTGAAACGATGATTTCCTTCGAGGTTGGCTGAATAGAGATAAATGATTGAGATCTCATTTCAATAATTATATTAGTTTTATAAAATATCATTTATAGGTAGCTAAGTGTTTTAAGGATAAAATACATTAAAGGGTAGAACGGTAAATTTGTCCCTTTTCAGTCTAGATCATCTATAGAGGATCTTTGACTATTAGGATTGTAATAATGGATAATCATAGCGTATATATATCGTGGTACATATAGAGCGTTCGATATAATTGAGAGTGTGTTCAATTCCAAATCTATAGTGGCGCAAGGCAGAATTAATAAGATAGAGAGTTTACTTGGTAAATTCTAGATCTACTTATTGAAAACTCGATTATATAGGCCCATGGTCCCCTCACAAGTTGAGATAATACTGCTTGCAGACTTAGTTAATTGATTTTAATCAATCAATTATAATTCTAAAATTAGACTATGTCTTATTTATGAATTTTCACTAAGCAAGAGCTTAATTATGAAGAAAAGAAGTTTTGGGGTCAATTTATTAATTAAGAGACTTTGTATGGTCTAATTAATAAATAATATAAATGACAATTTTATTTGATAATTAATTATAATTATTAAATAAATAGTTTTGGCATTTATAGGATTGAATTGGAAAATATGGTATTATGGAAAGAAGAATAACTGGTTGAAAAGTGGCAAAATTGTAACTAGAAAGTCCTTTATATGGTCGGTCTTACAAGATATATTTTCCCAATATTTTATTATTTTTTAATCCATATAACTCAGCCCTAAGCCCTAGTTGAAACACTATAAAAGGAACATGATGCTCTCATCTCATCCAACTCTTTCAACCTCCCAAAAATCTAGTTTTCTCTGTTAGACAACTAGTAGATGAGAGGCACGTTCTATATTGATTTCAAACCTCCTTCATTGTTCTTCATCATATTCGAACCCTTAGTGATAGAGTGACATGCCCACACATAGCAAGTCCAGTACTCAATTATAGTGAGTAAGACGGTGGTAATTAAACTCGAAGGAGCGAAATAGATCCAGGCTCGTATCTTTATAATACTCTGCGACAAAAAGGAATAAGGGTTAGAGATTTGAGCGGAAGGAGTCATATTATTCCACTGCAATCAATGTAAGGTTTTTTAAACTCTTATGTGTTTAATTTCATTGTTTTAGAGATAATCATGTTTAGGATGTTAATTCAACATACTTGTTATTAAATCTAGATCCTAGTAAAATATTCCAAACAACCAAGCTTGAGGTCTATGAGAAAGAAAAGAAGATCAACACCCTGTCTTAGTAGTACAATAACCAAGCTCAAATTTTTGAAAACAAGTTCCTCAATGAGACTAGGCTAGAAAGACTAGTGGAGCATCATCTTAATCTACAGAAACAGAAGCCATAAAGAAGGCTAAAGAGGCTGAGGGAAAATTGGCTACAGATACGAAGGCTTGTGAAGAAGCCCAATTGAAGGTCATCAACCTAGAGGCTCCTCTTCAAGAGCAGGTGGCTCGACACGTCAAAACTTTGGAGCAAGCTTTTGTTCACTCAGTATATACCCTCTTGCAACATAATAAGGCCATGATATATCTCCTAGACGTTAAAGATAGGGAGGAAGTTTTGCCTTAACTGTTGGCGTTGGAAAAGGCAGACAAGTCATGGAACGAGCCTCAGGGATCGGGGATGGTTGATCTTGGAACCACCATCCCTGTATGTGAGAACACAGACAATTCCGCTCCTTTGACCTCTGAGGTTCTTGTCCCAACCCGGTCTGCACTCCTGGAGGGCCAAACTAAAAATGCTCCAGCACTAGACGACTATGCTCAACCTTAAATGCTCTGAACTATTCAATTTTATTTTTATTTTAATTGAGGAACAAGGGTTTCTGTTTTTGAATGTGCGGAAACAATTTATACCCTTGCCGTGAAGCTTTCTTAGTACTTGTTACTTATTTATTCTTATTTATTGACTCATTAGATATTCACGTTTTATATCATAGAATTTGTTAATCATTCGACATTTTCAGTCTTGAAAGGGTTTTGGTTCCAAAGACCTGAACCTTTGCTTTTTAAGTACCCTGACTTAAATGCTCTTTGAGAAAAAATGCTTTTTTAGAAGGGTTTATTTGAAACTTTGAATAATTAATTAACCTGAACTAATTAATTTTCTTGAGAACTTACCCTTTTTTGGCATCCTTAACTTTTTTTTTGACCTGAATCAATCAATTAAATAACATGAATATTGTGGTATCGTTAACCTGAATTAACCATTAGGCCTTAGCCTTTATTTTAAGTTAACATAGATTAACTATTTTAATGTGCAACAATTAGTTCCAAATGTACCAAGACAATGATTTACTTCTGGTTCCCTGAGGCTTTGGTTTTTTCAAACTTACTTTTCTCACATTTGGTTAAGTGTTAAATAATCATCAAATACAATAAGGCAGTGACTTACTTTCGGTTCCTTGAGGTTCTAGTTTCAACAATACTTCCTACTCTTATATTTGAGTATTTAACTACTCTTATATTTGAGCATTTAACATAGACATTTTCTTGTGGAGGAAAGGGAAGATGAATATTTGTACAATAACATGTATGTGCTACCCCACAAGTGATTAGTAGTTGAGACTTCTAATCACTTGTTACATGGTAAAACTTTCAAAGACCAATTATGAGATGAAAATTCTTATTTTCATTCAAATAATTCTTTCCCTAAGGCGTACATGGAAATTAATAAAAAGGCAAAGCAAAAATGTAAAAAGGAACTTGACCATCCTTATTCTACTGATAGTATCAGCACAGGTGGTTAGCGTTCCAAGCACTTGGAATTCTTGTTCAATCTAGTCTCTTCATATGATAAGTTCCATCACTAATTTTATCCGTTACTTTGTACGGTCCTTCCTAGTTTGGACATAAGATTAAAACTCCAAGTTCTTGAGAAGCAGGGAAAACTTTTCTCAAAACATGGTCACCAATCTAAAATTTTTTGCTCTTAACCTTTGAGTTGAAATTCCTGGCTATTTGTTTTGATACATTTGGAGTTGCACCTGTTACTGTTCCTAGAGCTCCTCAATTAAATCTAAAGATTCTTGGAGTAAAGCATGGTTCTAAGTCGAGTCATAGGTATCCCTCCTATGCGTAGATATAGTGGATTCCACTGGGATTACGACCTCACACCCATAAGTCATGGAATATGGAGTGTGGCCTGTAGAAGTTCTCTCAGTTATTCTGTAGGCCCAAAGAACCCTGGGGAATTCTTCAGGCCAGTACGCTTTATAGGCTTGAAGCATCTTTTTCAAAGTAGTCTTTAGGATTTTATTAACGACTTCCACCTATCCTTTGCTTGAGGTCTGGCCACAACAGAAAAGCTTTTGATTATTCTTTTGTTGGCACAAAAATCAGTGAACTGGTCACTATCAAGCTGCTTTCCATTGTCAGACACTATTTTGTGTGGAAGTCCATATCATCACACTATATTTTTGATAACGAAGTCCAAGGCCTTCTTCGAAGTTACTATATTCACGGGTTTGGCTTCCACCCACTTAGTAAAGTAGTCAACGATGACAATGACAAATTTGACTCATCCCTTGCTGGTTGGAAGTGATCCTACTAAATTGATTCCCCAAGCTGCGAAAGGCCAAGGACTACTCATGAGGGTTATCTCTGTTGGCAGAGCTCTGGGAACTTTTAAGTAACATTGGCACTATTCACACCTATGGACATATTGAGCCCAATCCTTCTTCATGGTAGGTCAAAAGTAACCCTGACGAATGATCTTTTTAGAAAGACTTGGTCTGGATGTGTGATCCCCACAAACCCTTCATGGATTTCATGCATAAGAGTGCTTATTTCTGTTTCGGCTATGCATCAAAGATATGGCATTGATAACCCTCTTTTGTATAACCTCCCATCCATGATTACATATCTATGAGCTTGGTACTGAACTTTCTTGGAAGCAACACTATCCTTCAGGAGTGCACCTATTTCCAAGTACTGTTGTATTGGTGCCATCTAGGAAGTTGAATGGTCAATGGCGGAGACCCCCACTCCTTCCGTACTTGGAGCTATCAAATGTGCCATGGGGGCAAGCCCATATTTTTCTATCCCCAAATCTATTGCTAACTTTGCCAAGATATCAGCAAAAGAATTCTTATCCCTGGGGATTTGCTTTACAGAGTAATGCTTAAAATCTTACAATAGTTCCCGAGTTTTAGTAACGTAGCTAGCCATCTTCTCCCCTTTTGTCTGGTACTCTCCAGACACTTGATTTACCACAAGCTGCGAGTCATTATAGAGTTCGATGTGTTGCGCACTAACTTCCTTTGCTCACAATAAACCCAATCATGGCTTCGTGTTCGACTTCATCATTGGAGGCTTCAAACTCAAAAAGGAATGCCCTTTGAAGATGGAGGTGTTGTGGGGATATCAATATGATTCTAACACCTGCACCTTTTTCATTTGATGCTCCATCAACATATATCCTCCACACTTCTCTTTCTGAGGTCAACATGCCAAGGTTGTCATTTATCCCAGTACATTCTTCTATGTAGATGGCCAATGCTTGAACTTTCATTGATACTCTGGGTTTGTATTGTATGTCGAACTGACTCAATTCTATTTCCCATTTTAGGAGCCTCCCTGATGACTCTGGCTTTTGCAACACTTGATGAAGAGTGGTGGTTGGTTAGCACCCTTATGGAATGTGCCTAAAAGTATGATCTTAACTTCTAAGAAGCAATTAGTAAGCAGCAGGAAAGCTTTTCAAGCACTGGATATCTAGACTCCAAGCCCAGTAGTCTCTTGCTTGAGTAATATACTGGAAGTTGTACCTTTCCTTCTTCTCGCACGAGTGCAGTGCTTAAGGCATGATCGGACACTGCCAAGTACAAAACAACAACTGTCCGTCAACTAGCTTGGACAATATTGGGGCCTTCACTAAATGTTCTTTTACTTACTGGAAGGCTGTCTAACATTTTACTGTCTACTCAAACTTATTATTATCTCGATGTATATTGAAGAATGGTATGCACTTGTCAGTGGATTTGGAGACGAATTTGCTAAGTGTCATTCTTCAGCCTGTTAAATTCTGAATATCCTTATGTTTCCTGGGTGAAGGCATATCTAGAAAGGCTTTGATTTTCTCAAGGTTTACTTCGATTCCTCAAGAGCTGACAATGAATCCCATAAATTTCCCTCAAGAGACTTGATGAGTCTATATTTGTCTTATAATGATCAATTTATGTATTAATACTCTTAAATTGATTATTCAAATTATTGATTAGTGTAATATTAATTGTTTTGGATATTTTAAAGACTAATCATGCATTTGGAGTCTTTTGGAGAGATTTTAGCGTATTTTTGTAGAAAATGGTGGAAGTTGGCGAGCTCGGTTTTACAAGGTAGGATTTAAATGCAAATTTGGACGATCTTAGATGAATAATTGGACTTGGAGCTCAACATAAAAGTTTTAGATCTCATATTTCTCTTTCCAGAACATCTAGAATCGTCTAATTCCAAGTTGTATTGAAGAAGTTATGGCCAAAATACTAAACAAGTGCAGAAACAAAAATTGTGCAGCGCCCAATTCCTGCGCTATAACGCTGGTTTGAAAATAAAAAAGATAATTTCTGAACATAAGTTGTTCAGCAAATATCTCATGGGCGAAATAGCACCGAATTTTCTTTTATATATATATATATAAAATCCTTATTCTAAGGGGATTCATCTATCTTTTCAAGCATTATAAATAGAACCTTTTAGGCTAAAAATTTTAGAACCCTAGAGCTACAAAATTGAGATAGAAACTTAGAGAGAGAGAGCAAGGACGAGAGGGAGATCGCGACTTCGAAGTGTTCTTCATCATAGTTCTTCTCTTCTCCTTCTTACTATTTATTATGATTATCATTATAATGTCTAGTTTTGAGTAGTTTCCTTTTAGTTAAGGGTTATTTCAAAACCCGAGACATGAATTCTTAATTTCATTATTGAATGTTAATTTTTAGTTTCTATTACATCAAATTGCTTCTATTCTTTTATGCTCAATGCCATGATTATTAGATGGCCACTAAATTAGGTTTTACTTTAATCTAGCATCATCTTAGGATTACTATTCACCTAATAGTCTAGGATTCTAAGTGTTTGTGATAAATTGCAATTTTTAATATTATCACAGGTATTTTTAATTGTGATGAAGAATAGAACCTAGATTAAATGAATTAAATGCTTCATTAATTTGTTGCCTAGATTAGTCTATCTCCATAAATCTTAAAGCATAATTTACGTTAAATAAATTACATGCTTCATGGATTTACTGCTTAGGTAAAAGAGTTAATTATTGAGCGTTTCGCCTTGATTAAATGTAATAGGGAGATTGGGATAATTGACTGCTTCAGCTTTATCTGCGGGATTAATAGTTTGATTGGAAATTGAAATTACATTCATTAATAGGAATTAAGAATGATTGTTGAGAGTAGCGAATAACCTTTAACTAGTTTCTCATATTGTAGTCTCGCTTTTAATTTGTTTTTATTTTTATTTATGCTATTATACTCTAAATCTCAAAACCCCTTTTTTTTAACTTTTGTCATTAATTTTTGAGTAATTAAATAAACATAGTCTTCGTGGGATCGACCCTTGCTTACAGTTATACTAAAATAATTGGAGGTATTGGAAATAAATATTAGTAAATTTGTTGTGGCTTACGACACATATCAAATTTTTGGCGCCGATGCTGGGGACTATTGTTTTATTTTATTATTCATATTTAATTTTTGCTTTACTAACTTGTTCTTCTAGTTGTTGTTTTAACTTTTGGATCTTCCTTTAAAAACATGATGATGGACAATCAACAATACTGTGATTCATATTATATCTCGCCACAAGTGTATCAATATAATTCCTACTACGATACTTACACATACAATCAACAATGGGGAGATTATTCTAGCACTTCCTGTAGTGGGATCAATCAATACATTCAACCAACTTCTTACTATCCTCCTATAGCACCACAAGATCAAGATCATTTTCTTAATGATCTGCTCAACACTTTGGGGGCTTCTACAATTTAGATGGAACAGAATAATTCAAAATTTCAACAACCTACTCATGTTGCACCATATAGTGAAAAGCCAACTACTACTAAGCTGATTGAAATGTTAGAAGCTAATAACTTCTAGTTTAGCAAAGCTTTCAGAAACTTGTGTAGAACACCCAAAAATCTTTACAAAAGTTAGAGAATCTTGAAGAGCCAATGAAAGCATCTATGAGTGGATATGAAATTAAAAATCCAAATACTTTACCTACACAAATAGAGAGTAACCAAAAGAATATCAATGGCATCACTATCCAAAGTGCTACACAGCTTGAATTACCACCAAGCAAAGATGTTAATGAGTTGATTCCATCTAAAGGAGTCAACAATTTATCCCTTGAAGAGTAATCTTTACCAAAGTTTGAATCTCCTACTTTAGTTGGTCCACTATCACTGAAAAAGCCATAAAAACCAATTGTACCAACTTATGTCACTCCTTCACCTTTTCCAACTAGATTGAAAAAATATAAGAAAGAGGAGCCCCATCAAGGAGATTCCTAAAACTCTTTCGAAAATTGAGGTAAAAATTCCATGTCTTGAGGTAATCAATGAAGAGCCTCATTGTACTAACATTTTTTAGGAGTTGTGTCCAAATGAAAAAAAGTTGAATGGAGATGAGAAAATAAGTGTGGGGGAGAATGTTTCTATTGTTCTCCAAAGAAAGTTGTTGCCTAAAACAAGTAAAATTCAATGCACAATTAGTAAAACCAGGTTTGGTCATTGCATGATAGATTTAGGATAAATTATTAATAATATGTATTATTCCAAGTTTGTCTCTTTAAATCTTGGTTTGTTAAGAGAAACTCAGATTTTAATTCCATTGACTAATCAAACTAATCCTTGTCCCTCAGGAATAGTTGAAGATATTTTTGTGCATGCTAATGGACTTGTCATTCCAGATGATTTCTACATAATTGAGCTGGAAGATGAGGGTGATACTAATCCTACATCAATTTTATTTGGGAGACCCTTCTTACTCACTACGAGTAAGAAGTGGAATACGAAAGCGTGAATACTCACTATAGATGATCTACACTGAATAGGGACAAATTTACCGTTCTACCCTTCAATGTATTTTATCCTTAAAACACTTAGCTACCTATAAATGATATTTCACTAAACTAATATAATTACTGAAATGAGATCTCAATCATTTATCTCTATTTATCCAAGCTCGAAGGAACTCATCGTTTGACTTCTAGGTCCAGATAGAAGCTATAGATTCCATATCTATAATTAGCGCCCCCACTCAATTGTACTATCATGTTCCCAAAATGTACGTATCACCCAGACCAAAAGTTAGGCTTAACTAACAAATCAAAGAACACAAATAACACTATTGAGATCGAACCTAACCATGTCAGGATTGAGATCCATAGACCTAAGATCAACCATTGATATTGACTTAGAAAGATACAACGATAAGTTTACGATATATATCTAAGATCAATATCGGTCCTTTCCAATGTATACTCCATACATCCGATATTGGTAAACTTTGCCAATACCCTGGAAAGGACATAACACTTATCCAAGGTGTAAGTATACCTATCGCAAATTATCATGCCAATCTAAATCCAGTAAACTGACAAATCATGGGAATTAAATTTTGAACATATTGTTATCTCAATTTTTGCACTCTGATGTGGCATCACATGAATGGTGACACATGGAATCCACTTGGAACATCTGCTCGGGAAGCATAGTCTGAGCAGGATGCCTTCTGGCATGCTCAGAGCAAGGTATTCAGCAATCCGCGCAGAGCAACCAACACTTAGCGAATTCAACTTTTGCATCATGAGTCATCAGCACAATCCCTATAACTCAGGGATCAATTTACATGGATATGGCATACACACGATCTCGTTATTAGTGTATTCATCCTCAATCCCACGATCCTTGCATTCAGCATTGATCCCACGATCTTTCTATTTATACGCATTGTAACGAGAGTGGAAACTCTTCCTCCCTATGCTTACTAGCCCTATAAATAATGATGTATATTCACTGGGCAAAGGATCGGTCGAAAAGTAGTTGAGCTAAGACTATACCTTAAATATATCTAAGAATTATATATTCAAAGATATTGTTGTAAGAGCAATAAGAAAAGGAATCTTTCTCCTTGATCTTAAGTCAATACAAATAATGAGGATTATGCTATTACCGAACTGCTCGGGGCTGAACCTCTATAAAATTCCTGAGTCTTTTTATTGTTTTATCATATGTTTGTTATTATAAATCATTTATCGCTTATAAAATAGACTCATTGTCGTTGGCTAAAAGCGAAGTCAACATTTTGGTGCTTTCATTGATAAAAGGATCACAAATTACTCTTTATTCAACATCCAATCGCCAATACGATGGTGCAAACTCGTAGAGGCCTGACTGATCTGGAAAATTCATAGACGCTGGATACTGCATCACAGAACACAGGGAACATGAGGGTTCTGCCTACTGTGAATCCTCGACAGCCGGCGAGCGTGGGGAATGGTGAAACAGTTCCTATAGATGAAATTGCACCTGGTGTGCAAAAGACTGGGAATAACAGTTCTGCACCCAACCATGGCATTCATAATACAACTGTTTCGCCTGGAACCAATGCCCAGACGACTATCGGAGATGCCACTGAATTACAAAATCTTTGTGACACGCTCGGACTCATGCAGGGTCATAATAATACCCTACATCATCATCAAGACGAACTACGCGCTGCAGTAAATCTCGTGTTCGACGAACAAAAGTGTATATTCGCCGAATGGAGGGATAGAGAGATGGAGGAATTAAATTCTCACCATGCAGAGATCGAAGATCGTAGTCGGCAAGCTACCGTACTGATACGAAGGACCTACCAAACTATAGGTCAGCAATCGCCGAAAGTCGTTCCCCTGGGAGAAACGGATGAGGATCCAACGATGAACACTTCCCAGACTACAAATGATCAGCAACCCAATCTCCGGTCACGAGTTCCACTCATGGGCCCAGCGGTAGGTGAGCAGACCTTGTCTGGTAATTCATCTGGAGGAGTCATACCTGATGGCTCCAACCAGATCCATGGTGCCATTCCACTCGTCAACCGAGCGAATCAATTGCTAAGGCAACCACGCGCTTCTGTGTTTGAAAGGTTACGGACAACCCATGACCTAAGGAATGATCTAAATAGAAGGAGGGGAGCAAACGATCAGAATGTTACTACAATCGTGCAGCCCAGAGCCCGTACTCAAATCTTCACTCAGAAAGATGCTGACGTAATCCAAGTTGACCAGAATGCCGAACAGGTCAGCCCAGGCATACAAGCTCAGCTAGACGAACTGAAAAATATGTTTCACGGCATGGCTGGACAAAGAAATAATGATCTTGAGCTAGACCGAGCATGCAGAACTCCTTTCTCGCCAGAGATCAATCTCTTGCCGCTGCCCCCACAAGTTCAAAATGCCGACGTGGAAAATGTACACGAGGAGAAAAGATCCCCTTTCCCATCTCAAGTACTTCGAAATGCAAACAGATTTGTAAGGGGTACGAGGAGATGTATGCTGCAGAATCTTTCCTGCCACTGTGTCAAAAGCCGCTTAGCAATGGTATTTCAAGTTGGCTCCTGGAAAGTTTAGTTCATGGAAAACCTTCTCTTTGGAATTCCATGCACAATTCTCCTCCTCGTGCCAACTCCCATTGCATTTGGGAGACTTGGTCGAAGTTAAGCAACGACCAGAAGAGCCACTCCGGGCATACATCAGCAAATTCATGACAGAAGCAACCAAAGTTTCACGGGTAACTGAGGATGGAAAGTTATCCGCAATACTGGGGGGCATCGAAGTCCTCGGTTCACATTGGAAGGATATAAGGAAGAACGCATCAGTAGACTCAATGAGTGATTTTCTTGACTGTGCCGAAGGCTTTATCAAGCTCGAAGAAGCCATTCAACGAGCGGAAGGTGAGCAAAATCTTGGCAAGTTAAAGGCTCCTTCCACTGGAACATCTGCCCAACTTCCCAACTATCCAAACAATTCAAGCTCAAGAGGCAAGCGTTCCAGCAACAACCACAAGCAAGGGAACGGGAAGAAAGGAAAGTTCACTGGTAAATCCGAACAAGCTCCCCGGGAGAATCATGCCAAATACACTGCATTCACTATTCTGACTGAAGATATAGAATGTGTATACATGGCAACCTAGTCGTTGGCCCCGTATAAGAAGCCCGGGCCCATGAAAAAGATACAAACAAAAGGGACATGACAAAGTTTTGTCGGCTCCACGGAGACTACGACCACAACACTAATGAATGCTACAATCTGAAGCGGAAAATTGAATTCCTAATAAGGAAAAACAACCCGCACCTGCAAAAGTATGTGAAGACCGACCAAGGTCAGAGGAACGACAATAACCAAGATTTGCTACCTCCACTAGTAGATGGACATCTACAAGTCATTGTTGGAGGTCGTCACATTGCTGGAGATTTGGGCAAAGCTCGGGAGAGGTATGCCCGAACAGTGTAGCACAAGCAAGAAGAAGTCATCCTGGCCGTGGAAGAAAGGAGGCCCAAAGTTCCACGAGCAGGAGAGCCGACCATAACCTTCAACGATGAAGACGCTGTCAAAATTAGATTTTCGCACAACGATCAGCTGGTCGTGGAATTCCATATAGCCAATAAAATTGTGGCAAGAACCATGATCGACAATGGAGCTTCTTCCAACATTTTGTTCAAGACTGCTTACAAAAAGATGGGACTCCAACTCAAGGATCTAACCCCATGCCTCCAGCCTGTCTATGGTTTCTCCAATCAAGGAGTTGCACCTCTAGGACAAATCTGTCTACCCCTCACTGTTGGACAAGCTCCGATGAGCATGACTATCATGGCACAGTTCCTAATATTGGATGTTCCTTCAGCTTTTAACGTAATGCTTGGCTGGCTGGCCTTGTATGACTTAAAGGCTCTCACATCAATATTTCACTCGTGCCTGAAGTTCCCAACAAAGAATAGGGTAGGGTGTTTGAGAGGAAACTAGCAGTCTAGACGGGAAGATTATAACCTTGCAGTGGCCAAGGCTAAGAAGGAAGTATCCTCCAGCCAGAGCACAGACAAGGGAAAAAACATTCCCAAGTAGAGAACTTCCCAAGGCGGGGATGAAGATGTGGATCCTCGACTTGGGGATCCAAGCAACAATGTTAGACCTGTAGAAGAATTAGAATAGATCAAAATCGATCCAGATATCCCGACTAGAAAGCTAAAGATCGGAAAAGTTTTGTTGCTCAAAGTAAAATCAGAATTGATATAATTTTAGAGAGCAAACCTAGATATTTTTGCCTGGTAACATGCGGATATGGTCGGAATCGATCCTTCTATCATTTCATATGTTCTGAATATCGATCCCCACTTGTGGCCTATTCAACAAAAACGAAGACTGTTGGACAAAGAACGAGCAGTAGCCCTGAAGGATGAAGTTGAAAAGTTGCGCAACAACAACTCAATAATTGAAGCTTTTTACTCGACTTGGGTCGCGAATCCCGTACTAGTGCCCAAGCCGAACAAGAAATGGCGAGTCTGTATTGATTTCACAGACCTCAAGAAGGTGTGCCCTAAAGACTGTTTTCCACTTCCAAGAATCGATCAGCTTGTAGATGCAACAGCAGGGCACAAAATATTAAGCTTCATGGACGCTTACTCAGGCTACAATCAAATCAAAATGCATCCACCACACCATGAACATACAAGTTTCTGAACAGATATGGGTCCCTATTGCTACAAAGTCATGCCGTTTGGTCTAAAAAATGCTGGGGCTACGTACCAAAGATTGGTAAACAAAATGTTTAAAGATCAGATCGGGTGAAAGATGGAAGTATACGTGGATGATATGCTCGTAAAATCTAGAAAGGCTGAGGGGCACATAGACGACCTGGACGAATGCTTCAAAGTCCTCAAAAAATACAACATGAAACTAAATCCCTTAAAGTTTTCCTTCGGAGTCAGCTCGAGAAAGTTTCTAGGCTTCATCACCAATGCCCGAGGAATTGAAGCTAATCTAAAAAAGATTCAAGCCCTCCTAGATATGAACTCGCCAACAAAAACCAAAGAAGTGCAAAGTTTAACTGGTCCGATCGCCGCGCTCAGCAAATTCGTTTCAAAATTAACAGACAAGTGTGTCCCATTCTTTAACATCCTGCAAGGAAACAGTAGTTTGAGTGGACAGAGAGTGTGAAAAAGCTTTCCAAGGGCTAGAGGCACAACTTGCAAAACCTCCCGTACTCTCAAAACCTCTGGATGGCGAGGAACTGGGAATATACTTGGCTGTTACAGAACATGCCATGAGCCGCGTATTAATCAGAGAAGAGAATGATATACAGCACCAAGTCTATTACAACAATAAAAGACTCATTGAGGTCGAGGGCCGATATCCGTTAATAGAAAAACTCGCCTACTCCTCATTCTAGCAACAAGGAAGTTGAGGCCTTATTTCAAAGCTCATCCTATTTGGGTGTATACCGACCAACCACAAAGCCAAATACTGCAAAAACTAGATGCTTCTGGACAGCTACTCAAGTGGGCGGTAGAGTTGGGCCACTACGAAATCACTTTTCAACCCCGAACAACAATCAAAGGCCAAGCCTGGCAGACTTTGTGGTAGAATGCATAGGCAAAAAGGAAAGCATACCAGAAAGCAACCCCGAGCCAGTACAAATACCTCAGCCAAGTCATAATGATCACAAACCAACCTGGAGACTACATGTGGATGGGTCGCCTACAAATCAACTATCTGGTGCAGGAATTACCCTTGTCACGCCTAGGGGGCAACACCTACACGCTCCAGTCAAGTTCGGATTCAAAGCATCTAACAACGAAGCCGAGTACGAAGCTCTAATCGCTAGGCTAAGACTAGCCCAAGAGATGAAAGCTGAACACATCAAAATCTACAGTGATTCATAGCTGGTGGTAAATCATGTATCCAGAGAATATGAAGCTCGGGGAGAAAAGATGATAGCTTGTATAAGGAAAATACACGATCTGCTCGCACAATTCAAAAGCTACGATCTCAGACAAATTCCATGAGAAGAAAATACAACTGCAGACGCGTTGGCTCGATTGGTAAGCAGTAATGTAAGTGACAAGGGAAACCTGGTTCCTATCCAGTTCCTCGAAGAACTTAGCATCACTGACACGGAAGGAATCGAAATGATTGATACATCCCCAAACTGGATGACACCAATAGCGGCCTACCTCGAGTTTGGGAAACTCCCAGATAACCGAAATGAAGCTCAGAAAATGAGAAGGAAAGCTGGACGGTACATCATAGTAGAAGGAGTCATGTACAGAAGAGGATTCTCAATGCCATTGCTCAGATGTGTCACTCAAGAAGAAGCTGCACGGCTCCTATCTGAAGTACACGACGGATTCTGTGGAAATCATGCCGCCGAACAAAGCTTATCCAAGAAAATTCTAAGACAAGGTTACTTCTGGCCGACAATGATTGAAGATTCAAAAGCCTATGTCAAGAAGTGTGACAAATGCCAGAGATTTTCAAAGATACCAAGAGCTCCACCCAACGAGTTAACACAGATGCAAAGTCTCTGGCCCTTTGCCATTTGGGGGATTGACCTGATCAAACAATTACCTAAAGGTAAAGGTGGAGTGCAGTATGTAGTGGTAGCAGTTAACTACTTTACTAAGTGGACTGAAGCCGAACCACTCACAACCATTACATCAAAGAAAGTTCAAGACTTTATTTGCGAAGAACATAATATGCCGATTCGGACTATCGAACAAAATAGTCATAGATAATGGCAAGCAGTTCGATAGCCAATCCTTCACTGATTTCTGTGCAAACCATGGTATCATCAAAAGTGTCTCCGTAGTGGCGCATCCTCGGTAAACGGTCAAGTTGAGGCAGTCAACAAAACCTTGAAGGATACACTAAAGAAAAAACTTGAAGATGCCAAAGGAAATTGGCCAGAAGAGCTTCCTGAAGTTCTATGGTCATACCGTACAACTGAAAAAACGGCAACTGGACAAACACCATTCGCAATGGCATACGGTTACGAAGCTATGCTGCCCGTAAAACTCGAGCCACCTTCCCACAGAATATTGACGTACGATCAAGGTACCAATCACATACTCCTTGCAGAATCACTTGATGAAATCGAAGAAAAACGAGCAACTGTAAACTTAAAGTTGATGGCCCATCAACAAAAAGTAGCTCGGTATTTCAACAAACAAGTGAAAGCTCAGAAATTCTTCGTGCGAGATATGGTCTTGATAATGGTATTCTTGAACACTAAAGACAGTACGACATGTGTACTTGGACCTAACTAGGAAGGACCATATCAAGTGGTCGAGGTTCTCGACTCCAAAGCATGCAAGTTAGGTAAGTATGACAAAAAAATGCAACTCATTCTAGTACCACGGTACTGGAATGGAGTGTTGGAATTATTTTACCAAGATCTTAGATCTACTCACAAGTATGTTGATTTAACAACCTAAATATGAACTTCTAAAACGATAGAAAATTAAACACATAAAAGTATGAGAAATCTTACATTGGGTGCAGTGGAATATATGTCTCCTCCCACTCAGATCTCTAATCCTTGATTCCTTGTGGTCGCAGAGTATAATCAAGATCTGAGCCCGAATGTCCTTCTTTGTTGACTCTGAATTCTACACAACCTTCCTCACTATGATTGAGGTATTACTTGATGTGTGTGGGCACTACTCTATCACTTAGAGGGTTTTGAAAAACAGAGAAGGTAAAGAGAGAGAGAGTGGCGGCTTCAAGATGATTTTTGAGTGAAAGAAAATAATGTCAAAGTGTGTGTAAAACCTGAATCCTTTACCTTCTATTCATAGAAGACCACATAGGGTTATGGTTGAATTATTTGGCATTAAAAAATAAAAAATAAATGGGAAAAGGGAAGCAAAGGTGGCCGGCCAAGCAATGTGGAAACAAGCCTTCCACTTTTCCAACTTTCCTTTCCATCATTCCTAGTTTGCCATTTTCTCAAAAATTGCCAATTCCCTTATTCAACTACATAAATGTCAAATCTAATTATTTAATAATTATAATTAATTGTCAAATAATATTTTGTCATTTATTTATTAATAATAAAACTAATCAAAGTTTCCCAATTAATAAATATACCCTTCAAATTCTCTATTTACAGTTTTGCCCTTAATAAGTGATAAATTCTCAAATAGACATAGTCTAACTTGAGAATTATAATTGATTAATTAAAATCAATTAAATGAGTCTTACAAGTAATATTGTCTCAACTAGTGAGGGGACCATGGGTCTATATATCCGAGCTTCCAATAAGCATATCAAGAATTTACAACTTAAATTCACTGACTTATTAATTCTTCGTTGAATCCACGCATAGAACTTAAAATTGCACTCTCCGTAATATAGAATGCTCTATATGTTCCACCATATAGACATGTCATTAGTTATCCATTGTTATAATCCTACTTTGATCAATGATCCTCTATATGGATGACTTACACCGTAAAGGGATTTAATTACCGTAACACCGTACAATGTATTTTATCCTTAAAACACTGTATAAATGATATTTCAGCTAAGTGAAATGAGTACTCCACCATTTATTTTCGTTTGGTTAAGCTCGAAGGAAATCATCCTTTGCTTTCTATTTGCTAGATAGAAGCTATAGATTCCATATTTATGTTAGCGCTCCCACTCAATTGCACTACCGTGTTCCCAAAATGTACGTATCACCCTGACCCAAAATTAGGCTTAACTAACAAATCAAAGAACACGAATAATACCCTTGAGATTGAACCTAATCATATCAGGATTTAGATCATTTGATCTAGGATCAACTAAGTGATATTGAATTGAATAGATATTACGGTAGGTTTAATAAATCTATTTCAAAGTTCAATATCGGTCCATTCCAATGCATACTCCATGCATCCAACCCAAGCTTTACTTTAACCAATGATCTGGAAAGAACATAGCATTTCTCCAAATGCAAGTAAACTCTGTTGTAGATTGTCATATCAGTAAAACCCAGTGTTCTGATAAATCTAGGAATCTTTATTCACATAGTCATGTTTACTTTCCACTGTGTTGACAACACAATAAACATGATCAAGTATGTGAAAAGGGTTTGAATGAATTTATAAATCAAAAGGACAAACAATTGATAAGGTGAACCAAAACATACACAAATGAATGAAAAATACTTCTGTTACTTTATTGATATAGAATAATCTGGATTACATTGAAATAGAGTTTTATTTAGGGCATAAAACCCAACATGGAGAACATTTAAGAAAATACTACCAATAAAGTACCAGGTCGGGTGACCACTTTAAGTACTAAATGAACATTTGCTTTTAAGTGAATGGCCTTCTGAGCAGACTACGCTCAAAGGTTTCGATAAAAGAAACAAAGTACTCAGGTCGGGTGACCACTTTAAAGTGTAGTCTCTTATGTCTGCAATTCGTTTTATTTCATGTTAAGCTAAAAGATCAGATTAAATCAAATAGCTCTTATGTAAGTTACTACGGTAACAAATACACTTTTCGATCAATAAATGAATAAGGATAGTTATTTCAAAATTCAATTGAGTCGAAATTATCAGCATGATTATAATTTACCATACAATGCGTACAAAAGGTTTGGTCAAACCCAAAACACCGAACAGATAAACAATATGTTTGTAAAAGACAAGTGACCAAGAGTCATACGTCTGCTTGGTCACTTGTGGGGCACCTATACCTGTACAAAGCATTTGGTAAAAATAAAACAACCATGATTACACGAGAATTATAAACAGAGAATGAAATTCATTAAGGATAACAAAAGCACGTAATACCGGGATTAAAAGTTGCCCAGTCAGCCTGTTGTCCGAAAAAAGAAAAATAATTCCAAGTTTAAAGACAGCTTGGCCGGTCATGATGTCTTAGAAAAGGCGCTGAGGTCGAATAAGATATATCAAATAAAAAGATAAAAAGAGAAGTGTTTAAGCAACTAGAGTCTCAGGTTCTTGGTTCGGTTCTTCTGGACCAACCGGAGCAGGAGGATCTGTTATTTGAACAGGAGGTGCATCAGCGGCCTGACCGGGGGTTGAAGCAGCCGCCTCAGTTTCGCCATAAGCCATTTGGGACGCGTAGAACTCAAGGTACATGTCCTTAGCATCTCCCAAGTAGTCGAAATTGGCCCGAGGATTAGCCTTCCAAAAATCAAAGAAGAGCTCGAGACCGGCTGTCTCCAAGGCATTGACCTTCTCTTTCAACCTTTCCACCTCAGCTAAAAGCTCCCCCTCCTTGGCTTCCTTTTCCTCCTTCATCCGATGAAGAACTACTCAAAGGGAAGTCCTCTCATCCTGAAGACTGTTCAAATCAGCAGATAAGGTCTTGATGGTCTCCTCAAAACGGTCAGTAGCCTCGAGATCCTTAGTCAACACAGTAATTTTCTTCTGAGCGAAAAACAGCTTTTTGTTGGCTTCACCCAATTCCAACCAAACAGCTCCAACTTCTGCCCTGGCTTCTTCAGCATCCTTCCTGGCCAAGTCCGCCTCCGCCTTCAGGGTGTCGGAGAGAGCCGTGTTCTTGGAAGCAGCAGACTTAGCCTAGGAGTAAGTGTAAGCCAACTTAAGACCGGCCTGCACAAGGAAAAAACTTTAGCATCTAAGTTAAGTATGGAAAATAAAAGGGAAGTATTAAAAAAAAAAAAGACTTGCCCTGGTGAACTCCTTCAAGACTCCACCCACCAGCAATTCCAAAGAAGAATCATTGTCACACCAGCCAGTTGCTCGATTACCTCAGGAACCAGCCGGTACATATAATGGGCCAGCATATCCTTGCCTTTCTTGGCCTCTGGAAGCACCGACAAAGCTGGAGTAGGTGCCTGGACCCGTTCCGGATCACTCCTGACCAGTTCAGACCCAACCTTTGGTGGTCCAGACTCCTTCGACTTAGCAGCTTTGGGGGTAGAGGGGTTTGCAGCAGTCAGCTCCTCGGAAAGATCAATGACCTCCCCCAGCAGGCCTCTTTTCCTTAGTAGAGGACCCCTCACTGCCCTTAGACTTCTTAGTCAGAGGAGAGGCGCTAGAGCTTCTGCCCATTCTCTTCTTCAGAGCCTCAAACATCTGCCGAGACATGTCTGTACTTAACAAAAAACAACATGGTTAGAAAACAGACATCAGAAACATAAGGCATGAAAGTCAAGAAGCTCAAAAACAAGACAAAGTAGTATGCAAGTTGACTGCCCAAACAAGATTCGAAAGTTCATCATCACCTGACATCGATCTTATTTCAGACATAAAAACTTTCCCTTTACCGAACACGGGAGGGGATGGCCGAACAGATGAAATGGGCTCCCTTATGCGAATGGCATGTCCAGCAGGCCTGGGCGGGGCTGGAAGTTTCTTCTTCCTCTTCCGTGGAGTCACTTGCTCTCCCTCAGCCTCATCCTCAGGATTCAAGGGCTCCTAAGCATACTGCTCAGCCCTGCACCTCCCTTCAACTTAGCTTCGCGCTTAAGTTGAATGAGTTCATTCTCCGAATGAGCTCGTTCGGTCTGGCCAACACCAGATTTCCTCTTCTTCCCTGTCATGGACTTAGGACTAAAGTCCTTGGGATAGAGCCCGTACCTCACAAAGTTATCCTCGGAGGTCAACTGGATAATAGCCGGACAAGTTTTTAAGCCCTATCCTTAAGAGCAAGAGTGAGGGAAGGGCGGTGATAGGTCAGAATCTATTGGAACCGAGTGCGAGTGATGCCCGTGTCGTCCACCATAAAGTACTCATTAGCAAAGTGCCCAATCTTGCTGATGGCCGTATCGTTTGTGCCCGTCAACCACTTGAAGCCTGGTTGAGAGAAGTAGCAGTACCCTGACCTGCCTTGCTTGGGGGTGGACTTCAAATCAAAGTACCAAGCAGCCTCGTGGGGAGAGGGCATACCCCATTTTCGGGAACCATAGAGGACGAAGAGGGTAGATAGATACTTGATGCCCTTAGGAGTGAACTGGGCTGCGCAGAGGCCGAAGAAGTCCGCCACATCCTTGAAGTATTGATGCAAGGGCATCAATGCTCCTTGCTGACCATGGGCACCCGACCAGGCTCACATCCCCCTTTCAGGATTTGTGGCACGATTGTTATGGGCAGGAATGTAGCAGTCCAGCTCGCCCAGGTATCCGCCCTGGTCAAGAGTTTGAAGGCGCGCCTCCGTAATCTTGGACGGAGGGCTTACCCACCTTGCGCCCAAGGCACCCTACCTTCTATGAGGAACCACCACAGCAAGCTCCTCACTGACGTAGTCCACACCCTCAACCAGAACGTCTCTTTCAGCATCGATGGCTCCCTAGCCTCGTTGTACTCCCCATAGTTTGGGGGTGCAACCTCTGCCTCATCCTCCTCCTCAGAAGAACTGCCAGGACGTACATTGTCCTACCCCTCAATCTGCTGGACCTCAGCGTCCCCTTCATGATCCTCCTCCATCTGGACGTCTGGATCCTGTTCGGCGCTGGGCAAAGTGGCGTGCCGAGCCACTTGAGGGTCAGACGCGTAGTTTTCTTTGTACAAGCCATCAGTCTATGGTTGGGTACAGGGTTTGAAGAATGGGCTTCACTAGAGGAAGGTGGACTAGCACAAAGACAAGGATGATCCTCGTGCAGAAGTTGAAGCAGGTCGTGGTCAATTCGATGTCTGTTTTCCCAAGACTCACCTGAGTTCATCTACAAAAGACAACGTACAAGATGAGTGTTCGGTCAGAATATCGAGCAATAAACAAGCAAATATGCTGACCAGGAGTACTCAACAAATTAAAGAACGATTATGTTTGAAGAAAAGTCAGAACTCAAGAAGTCAAAATTTTCTCGAGTTAGGGCAAAAAAACTCATGAAGCTTAGAATAAGCAACATGAAAGACAAAGGTTACGCAGTTCACAAACAAATGTTATGACGTAAAAACGCACGAAGGCATGATAAAGAAGAATTGCAGAGGTTTCTGGGCTTAGGGTTTCCTAAACATTTTTCTACAACAAAGTAGAGGATGCAGTTGACATATAAACATGCAAAGATAAGCATAAAGGAAACAAGAGACTTACTCGAAGATCAGATGTCTAGGAGCGAGCAACGTCAATCCAACAAGCAGTTTGTATGAGAGCACTTCGACAACTTTGAAGTCAAGAATTTCTCTTTTCGCTCCGAAGCTTACTTAGCAAAGAAAGGTGATGAAAATGAGTTTATGTGCCAATGTTGTTTGGTATTTATAGGCAAGTCACGAAAAGAGGTAACCATCTCAAATGAACCTCAAACGCCTCAACTTCCCTCCTTAAAAATGAATATGGGAAATAAAAAATAATCAAGTGCAGCCGTAAGCCGTGGAGAGAGAAAATCGTATTTCAAAATATTAAGTGTCAGAGCATTTATTAGCTAAAAACCAAAGGGACGCCCAGTCAGCCTCACATCAAGTCTCGGACGGTCACGCTCAACACGTGTCCCCATCCAAAAGCAGATCAGCTCGGATAAAGTCTACACGCAACTTCGAAAGTCCCGTACAGACTTGGGGGTAAATGTTATCCTAATTTTCGCACTCTGAAATGGCATCACATGAATGGTGACACGTGGAATCCACTTGGAACATCTGTTGGGGAAGCATAGTCCGAGCAGGATGCCTCGCTGGCATGTTCAGAGAAAGGTATTCAGCAATCCGCGCAGAGCAACCAACACTTAGCGAATTCAACTTTCGCATCATGAGTCATCTGCACAATCCATATAACTCAAGGATCAATTTACGTGGATATGGCATACACACGATCCAGCTATCAGTGTATTCAGCCTCAATCCCACGATCCTTGCATTCGGCATTGATCCCATGATCTTTCTGTTTATACGCATTGTAACGAGAGGGGATACTCTTCCTCCCCAAGCTTACTAGCCATATAAATAGTGATGTATATTCACTGGGTAAAGGATCGGTCGAAAAGCAGTTGAGCTAAGACTATACCTTAAATATATCTAAGAATTATATATTCAGAGATATTGTTGTAAGAGCTATAAGAAAAGGAATCTTTCTCCTTGATCTTAAGTCAATACAAATAATGAGGATTAGGCTATTACCGAACTGCTCGGGGCTGAACCTCTATAAAATTCCTGTGTCTTTTTATTGTTTTATCATATATTTGTTATTATAAATCATTTATCGCTTATAAAATAGACTCATTATCGTTGGCTAAAAGCGAAGTCAACACATATAATCATGATTATATTCCACTGTGCTGACAACACTATAATCATGAACAAATAAATATATTCTGGAATTTATAGAATTTATACATTAAATATAATCATGTGAACCATGCAACATAAAAGCGATTTTTGATGTTTATTAATTAGTAAATCTGATTATATTGAAATAAGTTTTATTTAGAGCACGAAACCCAACATACACTACTCTATATCGTGCTATTGTGCAGAGAAAGAGAATTTTCAAATTTCTTCATGGCCTTAACAAAAATCTTGATGCAGTGTGGAGTCGAATCATGAGCACCAAGCCACTTCCTAAGGTCAAAGAAGCATTTTTTGAAGTCGGTCTTGAAGAAAGTAGGAAAAAGGTTATGATGGGTACTCAAAAGTCTTTTTCAGATCAAGAATCATCTGCCCTTTCTTCTGGAAGACAGTTCCATGAATCTACCTCTGATACTCGTCAAACTAAGGGGCACCCCTGGTGTGATCACTGCTAGAAACCTAGACACTATAAAGAAACATGCTGGAAAATTCACGGAAAGCCTCCAAATTGGAAGCCAAAGTCTGGGGTGAACGTGAGAGTAGGGGAATTGTTGCTGCCACTTCTGGTTTCACAGGTGAAGGAAAAAGTGATGCAATTGAGTCAGCTCCATTCAATAAAGCTGAACTTGAGGCCCTTCAGAAGCTTCTAAGTCAATCCTCCACTTCGTTGACTGCCACTCATGGTATTGGAATGTTGGCAAAACGAGGTAATAAATCAGTAGCTTATTTTGTCAAAAAAAGAAATACTAAATCTTGGATTCTTGATTTTGGGGCTTTAGATCACATGACAGGAGATGCATCAAATTTTTCTAAGTTGCACATGAGTACAGGAAATCATACAGTACAAATTGCTAATGGTACACTCTTGAAAGTTGAGGGTTTGGATTCAGTCATCATTAATAAGGGCCTAACCCTCAATTCTGTACTCTATGTACAGAAATTGGATTGTAATTTACTTTCTATTAGTAAATTTACTCGTGACCACCACTGTGAGACTAATTTTTTCTAAAATCTTTGTGTGTTTCAGTACTTGGATTCGGAGAAGAGGATTGGCAGTGCTGAGATGTGAAGAGGTCTTTATGTCCTAAGGAATGAAACTCAATCTACTAGCACAACCCAAAAGTTTAGTTTGCTTTCTTTGAATAATCAATCCATTTCTTCTTCTAATTAATTATGATTCACAACAACCTTTAATTTTAATAGTTATTGAGAATCCATAACTAATCATTAATAATCCACAAGTCATTGATAAAATTCTAATAAGTTATGTTATTTAGTAATTGCTTACAATTGCTAAACAACATACATGTTGAACCATTCGCTCTTTAAGAGAGTTTGTTGGTTCATCCTTAAGATAATTTATTAGAACAAAAGGATTAGTGGTTTCTAGTGATTACCTTATGTACAATAAGAGTTCAACTACAATATTAATTTGAGACACAAATTAAACTGTGGAGTGCAAAGAATTGAAATTGTAGTACAATATGCATGAATGAAGAAATGAATATCCTAAAGAACAATGAAATCTATCTTTAGTAAAGTTGCCTAATGGGGTGGAGAACATTAATTTAGCATAGATCTTTCACCAGTAAATGCTCATTAGGCAACATAGAGAAATATAAAGATATAAAACAAGATTCATTGCTAAGAAGTTTATTTTGAACTACGAATCAATAACAAGGGAGATTTACATTCTCACTTGTCTTTATATAAGATTCTATTATAGTAACATTGGCATTTATTGCTCGTTTCAATTCATTAATCAATTCAAAACAATGAACTAGAGGAGAAGGTATACAGATTACTATATATAGATTTTCCACTAATAGTTGTGAACTACATATGCAAGCTTAAGAAGTCTACCTATAGATTAAAACAAACATCTCACAAAATGTTATTTTCATTATGTCATCTTTTTTTTTTTTGGTTTGAATTTATATACCAGAAGGTCAGTGAGAGTAATATTTATTTTATATATAGACAATATGATACTTACAAGTGATGATAAAAGTTTCATCTGTATAAGGTGAAATAATTCATATCTCAAATTATTATTTTCAGATAAAGAATATAAATAACATATATAATTTTAATTAATTAGAGAGTGACCACATCATCTGATTAAATAAAATTATGTATTATTCATCTCATGTTACTTTTATCTTTAAGTGTGGTAAATTCAACTTAAACCAACATTTATAAAATGATCTGGAATAAGAATAAATTAAGAACATTAATTTGCTTCTTTTTTTAGAAGCCTAAAGTATGTCTCGTAGTCCGAATAAGACTTTGCATTGTATTTGTTTCAGGATCGTTAAGTAGTATCAGAATAACTAAAGTTAAGACTACTTCATTTTTCATACAAAGTAATGAGGTGTCTTTGAGATACATTAAATATTACATTCATTGAAGTAAATTGACATATATTGACATATATAACAAAAGTTAGTGATTTGCTACTTGGATTTCTTAAATGATATTCTTTTTAATAAATTAGAGAGAGGACTTGAATTGTTTCTTTCTATTAAAAATTGAGTCTAAATAGTCTTTCAAAAAACTAATTAGAAACTATCATTTTTTTCATTTATTTTCTTATAAAAACACATGCAATTTTTTTTTTGTTAATCTATTTCTAATATTTGTCACAAAATCGTCATCTTTCTTTGTATTTTAAAAATTGAAAATTTGTTTCTAATTTTAATACTATTACTTTGTTTAAAATATTATATTTTAGATTACATGAGTATAAAATATAAGGATATGATTTTGTCCCGTGATTGTACTTTCACAGAATGCATCCCGTGATGTACGGCAGCCGTCAGATGAAGGAGTTATTTGATGTGACGGCTGAGATTGATCTAGGGGTAATTAGAGTTAAAAAGTAGAAACGCATCCTGACACTCATTTAATGTACCCTGAGACCCATATAATGTACCACGGAATACATTCCGTGGAAGTAAATTACGGGACAAAATCGTATCCCATAAAATATATATCTATGAAAAGATTATAAAATTTAGATAATACCACACTCGCGCAACTTAATTAGTTGCATAGTTTTGTTATATATATTTGCTCTCAACGTCATTTCTTTGTAACCAATCAATTCATTAAATATAATATGGCCAGCCTCTAAGACTAAATCAGTGAGCTGAGCTCATTCAATTATCTCTTTTCTTCATATTCTGACTTTACCCAATTTTTTTTCGCATATATATATATATATATGTATAGAACAATTCTTAATGGGTAATACCCATTGATGGGAACTAAAAAAAATTAATAAGGTAACAATCTAATAATCTTTTATGGCAAGTTTCTAACAATTATTTTTAAAAAAAAATTATATTCATTTTTATAAAATTGGAAGTAATAATTACAACCAATTGTTTGAAAAAAAATTATAAATTATTTTTAAAAATTAATTAAAATTACTACTTTATTATTTTATAAAATTGTGAGTTTATTAATAATTTATTATTGTAAAACTAAAAATTATTTACATATATATTACTGTATTTTTTTTATTAGGAGAATAAGAGCTTGATTCTGGAATCCAATTGTCTTAATATTATTCATACTCTTAAAAATAAAACTTTACAACTTCTTAGTTCTTACTTAGGCTATCATTGTTAGAGAAAAATTATTATTATCCAATAATTTTTTTGATATTACCATGCATCATTCTCCTAGAATAACTAATGAGGTGTTGTTTATTATTTATATTTTTAGGATTGGAAAATGATAATCTTATCTAGGAGTCAAATATAATTTTTTGTACTGAAATTCTTATGTTGGCAATTGCCATTATTCAATAATGTTTATGACACTTTTTTCTTCCTTCATTTTTTTTTTGGTTAAAATTTTCTTTATTGGTTTTGTTCTTATAAATTTAGTAAGCTCAAGTATTTTAAAAAAAATAAAAACATATAAATAATTGTTAATTATTATAAAATTAAAGATTTTAGGTTTAGAAAAAATATTATACATTTTATATGTATTACAGTTTAAAGCTTAAAATTAATATTTTTTTGTTTTCACTAATGCAATTTAGAATTCTAGTTTGAAGAAATTTTATAAAAAGATAAATATACACTTTTTTTTTTAATCTTTAAAATGATTTTTATTAAAAAAAATAGTTTGTTAGTTTTTTAGTGTGTTTTATTTTTTAAATAACAATTCCATTTATAAATTTTTTATTTCTATTAATAGTTTTATCTATTTTTGGAATATAGAGAATGACAAAATAGGAAATATTATTTTTTTAATATTTAATTAATGATTATAAATATCAACTATTAGATATTTAATCCAGGTCAAGAATAAAATACCCGTACATGGGTAATACCCATTAATAGTGATGCAGCAAAAGTGTAGATATATTTAACTACGTCTAGCTAGTAATTATATTTATTTTTGTAATAGTAGAAATTTATTAATTAAGTCCAACGCCATTCAATTAAGAATTTTTGTTATATATAATTTCATCCGTTTATTGTGTGTTACAAGAATCTCATTCGTTCTTGGCTCTGATTTTTAAAGATCATATTATACATATAATAAATATATAAATATCGTCTCCAGTTGGACTACTTTTTCACCGACCCATTTATATATATATACTTCTTGAGTTCTTTCCCTGCTAGCTTCAAAATGCAAAACGAGGTATACAATCTACAATTAATTTTTAAACACGTAAACAATTAAAAATTAATTAATGTTAAAATTCGATGCATGCATCGAAGTGATCATGTTCACAAATAAAACAACGACATGATACATATATATTTATATAAGTGACTGACCATACAATATAATATATAATCATCGATCGATGTCATCTCTGGTCATCACAATAAAAATGGTATTTGGGATCCAATGGAGGGATACCCTAATGAATTGAGGAAAAATCTACCTTAATACTCATATTCCACATGCATAAATAACAAAATATAATTTGTGAACATAACATATATATATATATATAAAAAGGATATTGATGAACTTCACATTATGGAACAAGCATTAACATTGTCATCGCTGAAAAGGGAGACCATATTGTCCTCGGCCGCATTAGATGCCGGAAAAGCTTGGACGGAATTTCTGACGTGGCCGGCGGGAGCCCTTTTGTCATAGACGCCTGATATGTAAGGGTAATGGACTAGATGCTGTGGAATGTAAGGCCAAAATTCTGCTGCCTTTCCCGTTCTCTTTATCCTTTTCAGCACTTTTATTGGCTCCACATACCCATTAACACTTACTTTGCTTTGTTTTCTGTTCACCTCTACAGATTTCACACCTACAAATTATTCATATATTAATTAGTCTGAGTTTATTAAAAGTGTAATATTCTAATTAATTATGTAATATGTGACATACATATATATATATTGTTGTGTGTTTTTTAACGGGATCCATAAAAATGCAATGAAACTTTCTCCGCTGGAAAGAGAGGGAATCAGTCCGTATAACAGCTAGCCTGCCCTTTCGAATAATTTGTAAAAGAAAATAAAAGGTGGCCTCATTCAAACAGGATATTAATTAAAAAGAAAAATTATTTAGCCATGCAAATTATAATGGTATATTATGCTATTATATTTTTTTACCCTGTGTATGTTATATATAAATCATTCTTTTGTACATTTTTGTACACCAATATATATTCATTTATAATTTCCACATATATGCTATATATACATATGTAGGTAGATTGGTGAGGGAACATATATATATATCTTATATATATATATATTTATAAGATAATATAATTTGGAATGCAAAAAAATATTAGGCTCAATTTATAATAATTAAAGTCAGGATATGAAAATACTCTAAAACAGATTAATATATCATTTAGTTTGCTTCCATAATGGTCGGGGCAGTTCTTCCCCAATGATGCCAATTGTTTTTCTCTTATATATAGAATATTGATTTTCATCCCCTTTAACATATAATTGATATACATTGCTACTTTTATTATAAATTAGTATTTTTCACACCGCAAGAAAATTTTGCTTTAAAGACGAAATAAGAGAGGATCTACAAGCTAATCATGAATTAATTACCTTTCATGGAGGCAACAGCATTCTTTACTCTTCTTTCACAACCATCACAATCCATTTTGACTTTAATCTCAACTGTCTGGGATTGGAAACCGAAAAATGTGTAAATGTTCAAAATTAGTTAATTTTATGATTGAACATGAGTTCTGCATATATACTGAAACATAATTAGTTAATATTAATCATTCTAGTCCTGATAATACTATTTAGTTTCTGCTCCATTTATAGTATACACAGAATCAAAAGCAGGTTTCTTATTAGTTTTAACATTAAAATAATAAGTAAATTAGGTATGTTCTTGCAAATAATCGTACCTGCATTGGTTTGCGCTTGCTTCTAGTAGTGCTGCTGGTGACAATGCAAAAGTTTGAGAGGTAATCCAGAGCTCCCATTGATCTTCTTTGTTATAGCTACGATATGTATATATATATATATAGAGAGAGAGAGAGAGAAAGAGAGAGAAACATTACCTATATAATGGGAAATGGGAGAGCAGGTATTTATATTAATGAGAAAAGGTGTCTTCTTTGTTTAAATGAATTTAGAAAGAGGGTATGCTTGCAAAAAAAAGTATTATTGAGACTAAAAGTTAGTCTATAATTACCAAAAGGAATATCAAGTTTGGCAAGAAAGGCCTGTGACTTGAAAATTAAAATCATATAATACTTTTTTGGGGTATAAATAATATTATTCTTTCATATTTTTTAGACAATCTAGTGAGGAAGACAAATATTGTATTAAAGTTTGTGATATATGTTCGATCTCTTTTATTTTTGTTCAACGAGAGTGTGGTTTTGCTTTTTCTTTTGTAAGCTAGCCAAGGGAGACCTATGTAATGGCCTCTAATTAATTAGCTGATTCTATTATAATGCATATATATAATTCAAACAAAAGAAAATATTCCATATAAGTAGTATGGTATCATTCCTTTTTCTCAAAAAAAAAAAAAAAACATAAATAAATAAATTGTTCTAAAATATTATATAATACATATATATGGATCACTATAATTATGGAGAATCAATTAGTTACCCAAAAATAATTATTATCATAATGTTTCATTGTATTTTCTAATTTTTTTTATTATATTGATTTAATTTTTTATTCTTTTAACTATATTTTTTTGTATAAATAGAGTTTCACCCATTAAAATAAATTCCTGAAAAATTCTCATTCGGTTTCTCTTTCTCGTTTCATCTTCTTCTTCTTCTTTTCTTATTTATTTTATATTATTCATATTAATTTTATAACAAGTTATCAGCACGAGTCCCAAGGTAAATTTTTTTGTTAAAGTTTTTAAATTATTTCAAAGTCATGATACACTAAATATATATTTATATATATATACTCATCTAATAACTTAAATAATTTCAAGAATCCTTCTACTTTAATTTTCTCTTTTTTCTTTGTTATTAATATATTATATATGTTCTCATTCTCATATATTTATTCTTAATTTTATATATATTATATGCTCTTAATATTTATCTATAATATCATAAAGAATATATATAAATTATGTATATATCACTACTACAAAAACACCCTTTAGAGGCGGTTTTTAAGCCCTTTCAGCGTCGGTTTTCGCGAAATTCGCTACCGACGCTGATCAGGGCGACGCTAAAGGGTTTATATGAACCGACGCCATATATACCCCTATGGCGTCGGTTATAAACCGACGCCATAGGGGTATATATGGCGTCGGTTCCTAGCCAAAAACCGACGCCATATGTGGCGTAGCAACCGACACCAAAAGTGAGCAGATTTCGGTTTTTTTTTTTTATTTTTTTTAAATTTAATTATATTATTTTAATTTTATATTTATTAATTTATATATTATTTTATTTAATTTAAATTACATATTTATTTAAATTTTAAATTACATATTTATTTAATTTAATTATATATTAATTACATTTTAAATTAAATTGTAATTAAATTTGGGTAAAAACATAATTTGATTTCATAAAAGTAATTAAATATTACACAAACATGTAAAATTAGTTAAAAATATTAATAAGTTAATAAATCTAACTACAAGTTAATCTATAAAAATTACATAATGAAGAAAAATTCTTCGACCTTTGAACCTCAATCGTCACCGTGAATCACCGCCATCAATTGTTCGATCCACTTTCGCTGTAGTGGTAACAATTCTGTTTTTGAATCATATTGCTTCTTACCCCCAAACTGTTAAAAAAATTAAAAATTTATATTAGTTTATGTATATGTATATTATATATTTGTTATTATAAAATTTATATACTATAATCAATAATTAAAACTTACAGCTTTTTGATCTTGTATGTAACGGTTGGGGTTGGCACGTGCGACGATGTCAGTGATATATTTCAAAACATAAAAACCGCATTCTTGGCTTTTAGGTTGTCTTGGACAGTTTGCTTGTGAAATTCCTTGCCACGGGCCAAGATACTGATGTGCGTCCCCTATATACATGAATGCCCTGTTTGGGAAAATTATATTAGCATTTCAATTCGTTAGTTAATTTAAATTCGTTACATAAGAAGTCATTAAATTATTACCTTCCGATCATTTGTTCTATTTCTTCGGGAATTGGGCGGCCTTTTACAGGGTTTAAATGGATAATTTTCCTTGGCGCAACCACCACTAGCGTCCAATGCATCCTAGAAAATTATATTGGAATATAAGTAAGATAGTATAAAAATAATTTGAAGACGTAATATAGAAATGAACAATTAGCACTAAAGAATTTAATAAAGTTTACCCGATATTCCAAGGAATAAAGAACATTTGGTGGTTGTTGTTCATTAATGATAACCAATTAGCCAATCGTCTTGCCGCATCGTCAAAAGACTGACTCTGTTCTTCATCGTTGATCCCATGCACTGTGAGAAGCTCTGGGTCGTAAAACTTGAAAATTTTTCTCAGACCGTTGATGCTCTCCCATATGTGCCTGCCAAAAAAAGTGTTAGTGCCTTATAATAATTTAACTATAATTTGATATAAGGTTAATTAGATTAAAGAAGAGTATACATCATTCCAAACAGCATTCCCTGGTTGCCGATGTAGTCACACGTAGCAACCTGCTGCAAATCCTCTCCAGATAACGTGATCTGGGTACGCGGTGCAATGAATCCTCGGGAGACAAGAATTGTGATTATATCACGTTTATCTTTGAGCCTTAGGAATTCATGAATCATCCATTTTAGCGAATTAGGGATCAACGCCATCTTCTCTACCGTGAACAAGTCATCTTCCTGTGCACCACGACCTTGTGGAGAAAGCATCCGAGCTTTCCCCTTTGACGCATCACGTCTTGAGGGCGGTTGAGCGAGTGGACCCTAAACAAAATAGAACATAATATATACATATCAAATTTTATCCAAATTCTACCGAAATTTCGGCAGCATAACGGTTGTAATTGAATGACCCCAAAAATTTTGAACATGGCTGTATAACGACAAATAACACATATGAACCATTAAATGGATCATGATGTCGAAAAAAGATGTCGGAAAAAACTTTTCCAGGTTGCACAATGTTTTGACTACATGTTCATGTAATGCATCTAACTTATCCAATTCTAATTCCTTCCCGCACAGCCTATTAAAGAAAATGCAAACATGTGTCAAACACTCTCGAACATTTTTTGGCAAGACTGATCTAATGGCAATTGGAAGTAGATGTTGCATAAACGCATGACAATCATGTGATTTCAGACCCATTAGTTTCAATTCAGTCTCATTCACCAAGTTTTTGATGTTAGACGAGTAACCATCGGGTACTTTCATATTTGAAAGTGATTTGCAAACTGTTTGTTTCTCTTTTTTGGACAAAGTGAAACAAGCAGGAGGCAAATATAAACGTTCACCTTTCTTCTCAGGTGCCAGAGATTGTCGCATACCCATTTCAACGAGATCTAAACGACTATTTAGACCGTCCTTAGTTTTGCCGGGAATATCAAGTAAGGTACCAATAATACTCTCACACACATTTTTTTCAATATGCATGACATCCAAACAATGTCGAACTAGTAGACTTTTCCAATATGGAAGATGAAAGAAGATTGACTTTCTTTGAAAACAACCATTAGTTTTTTTATTTTTTTGCGTCTTTCCATACTTAAAATCTACAAGTTGAACTTGTTGGAGAATTTGTTCTCCAGACAGTGGCAAAGGAGCCATATCACCCTCTTCAGTACCATCGAATGCTTTCTTCTTCCGTCTATCAAGATGATTTGCAGGCAAGTACCGTCTGTGACCCATATAACACATCTTGTGTCCATTTTCCAAGCGACGAGCCGATGTGTTAGTGCAACAAATCGGACAACCTTCGTAACCTTTTGTGCTTAAGCCTGATAAATTACTATAAGCAGGGAAATCACTGACAGTCCACAACAACATAGCTTTCAGATTAAAAAATTCTTTTTAAAACCATCATAGACCTGAACCCCGTTCTCATACAATTCTATTAAATCGTCAATCAATGGTTCCAAATATACATCGATATTATCTCCAGGTTGTTGCGGGCCTGATATCATTAAAGAAAGCATGTTAAATTTCCTCTTCATCACTAACCTGGGAGGAAGATTGTACATAACTAGGAAGACAGGCCATGAACTATGACGACTACTTAGAGATCTATGTGGATTTACTCCATCCGCGTACGTACCGAGACGAATGTGTCTTGGTTCGATTTGAATTCGGGATTTATGTAGTTTACTTTTTTCCAAGCTTGGGAATGCGGGATGTCTAAGTTTTCCATCTTTCACTCTCTTGGTCTCATGCCAAATCAAATTTTCAGAATGTAAAGCACTACGATATAATCGTTTCAGTCGCGGAATCAAAGGCATGTACCACATCACTTTTTGGGGGATAAGTTTCCTATTCTCCTTACTCTTGTTTACTTTATGGCGGGATAAACCGCAAGTCGGGCAATAATTCATGTCTGCATATTCCTTACGATATAAAATGCAATCGTTCGGACATGCATGAATTTTTTCATACTTCAATCCTATAGAATTTAACGTTTTTTTCACTTCATAAGTAGATTCCGGAAAGCAGTTGGAAAATGGTAAGATATCTTTAAAAGCAGCTAAAAATTGAGTAAAACATTTATCGCTCACTCCATTTTCTGCTTTTATGTTGTAAAACTTTACCATTGATGGTAATCTTAGTTTTTTACAACCATCGAACAGAGGTTTATCAGCATCACTAAGAAAATTATCAAATTTCTCAGGATCATTAAGAAATTCCTCCTGTGCTTCGTTAAGCAAGTCCAATGGATAATCATCGAAATCATTACCCTCGATATCATCTACCCTTGCTTTCCTAATGGATATGGATCATTAGGTAAATGTTCGCCATGGTAATACCAATTAGTATAACTTCTATTGAAACCTCGTAAATACACATGGTCCTTAATCATTGTAATATTCCCTTTAGATACATTACAACAATCTACACACGGACAATGAATACGATCGTGATTTGTAGAATTCTTTAAGGCAAACTCTAAAAATGCATCGAACCCTACTTGAAATCGCAGTGTGTCTCTCTCCTCACGCATCCATGATTTATCCATAACAAAAATCCTATCCAAAAAAATTCAGTATTTAGTAACTAATTATAGCTAGTTACTAATTACACAATGTAACTAACTAAGTTTCTCACAATTTATTCATATTAATTTATAAATTACTCAAATTCTCGTTTTAGATTAGTTCATATTATTAGGTTGTTTTGTTGATTAGAATGTTGGTAAAATGTTAAATATTTTTAATAAATAAAATTGAGGGGAAAATTTTTTGGTAAAGCAATAAAGGTATTAACTAATATTTTCCCCTTTTAATTAACTTTTGCTCTTTATTTTCTTTGAAAAATAAAAATCCACATTGAACCTCTCAAATGAAAGAAAAAAAAAAGAAGGATTTTATATGTTTATTTTGTTAATGTATTTAGTAACTAATTATATCTAGTTACTAATTACACAATGTAACTAACTAAGTTTCTCACACAATTTATTCATATTAATTTATAAATTACTCAAATTTTCGTTTTAGATTAGTTCATGTTATTAGGTTGTTTAGTTGATTAGAATGTTGGTAAAATTAAAAAGTTTACATAAATGTGAATATTATTATTTTTTATGTGACCTAACTTCTTATTACTATGTTATAATTAACTATATTATGAATGGTTTTAGTAAGATTTATCCTAATTCTACCGAAATTTCGGCAGCATAACGGCTGTAATTGGACGTTCCCAAAAATTTTACAAGTGCCTAAAATAACAAACAAAACAGATAAACAATACAAAATTAATCCACCCATCCGAGCGCAGTACATGTATTCGCAGAACCTACTTCACTACGGATGAATATTTAAGATATTCAAACTCAACTAACATGCATTGATAATTAATTATATAATAAGAAAAAGTTAGTTAAAGTATATACCTATAATTGCAAGCCCAAATACGCTACACACAAAATTATGCCGAACCCCTATAATATAAAGAAATTCAACGAAATTACAAAATTAATTATTTCATAACTTATAACTAGTTATAAAAAATTGTAACAAGTTACTTAGTTACTAAATTATACATACATATATATAATCAATTATATCTCACACTATTATCTCAAAAAAATAAAATTATATCACACACTAATTCAATTTTAAAATTTTTATTTCTAAACTAATGAAATCCCTCCAATGTCATTTTATTCACAATAAATATATTACAAAAAATATATAAAATACAATTACAAAATTTATTTCCATAAAAAAATATACACACACTATATACACACAATATATACACACATTATATACAAATATTCAATAAAATATACAAATACATATATATACTATACATTGAGGTATAAATTATTACCTAATAACCGCAATCCGACGACCACCGTAAAAAATCCCGACACTATACACATAAAACACAATAATATTACTAATAAAATAAAAAAAATCAAATAATAATTTACAAAAACAAAAAATAAAACAATATACATAATACAAACAGAATAGAAGCAATATTTATACCTTAAACGAGGTTGAGATTGAACAATTTCTCAAGAAAAATGAGTGGCCGGATTTCAAACCCAAAGTTTACTATTTGGGTTCGAATGACACTTAAAGAGGCTAAAAAATCAAAACTTTTTAGGTGTATGTTATTAAGTATCGAAAATGGAGGATTTTAAAAAAAAATGGGCTAAAAAGGTTAAGAAATGGGGGAGATAAGGGTGGGACAAGGTGGTGGAGGCGAGGGTTTTGAGTGAAGTGGGTTGCTGAGTGTCAGCAGACTGTGTACCCTATGCCGTCGGTTCCTATGCAGGAACCGACGCAATATGGTAGTTCAGAAAAAAAAAAAAGTAATTAATTTCCAACCGCCTCTAAATGGTATAATGCAATTTTATACCTACGGTTTTTATCAAAAAACCGCCTCTAAATGTCAATTTCGAACATAGCGGGTATTTTCACACCCTTTAGCTTCCCTTTTTATAAATAGAGTTGAAAAAACTGCCTCTAAAGCCTAATATTGTAGTAGTGTATTTTGAAGATTACGTGTCTTCGATAAAAGAGATGAATACTTATTCATATATATATATATTCTCTATAAAATTCTTATATATATCCCGAAGATTATGTAAATATAATATTTATTAATGTATAATATTGATTGAAATATAATAAATTATGAATATATATATATTATTATATATTTGATAATAATGAAAAATAATTATCATATTGCTATAGATTTTAATAAATATTTACTTCAATAAATGTTTTATATTTGTCAAGAAAATAAATTATATTTATGAATATATACAATAATAGAATATTGAAAAGATTTATGATTGAAGCAAATGTTTATATTAATTATGAATTTATCGTATATGACATATTAAAGATCAGATTTTGCAAACATCTTAAAAATTATGCAAAATTTATATTTATTTATTCTTTAAAATTTTGTAAAAAATAATTGTTGAATAATTTTTTATATTTTTATAGATGAATTAACAAGTTTTTAAGAAATTTATAATAATATTGTACTTGTTTAACGTTATTTTCGAAAGTGAATGCAATAATTTCAAATAATCAATGACATTATTTACTACTTAAATATTTTTAGAAGAAATTAGAAACAACAAGAAGATGAAATACCACACACAATGAAAGTACATATCATGTGTGGAATTGAATAATAATAGTCACGTACCTGTAGAACATGCATACTTATAATCAAAGTAAAATTATATTGGACTATTGAATGAAATGTGAATTGTACACATGATATATCGCAAATTTATTGTACATTTAGAATATTTAAATATCATTTCCTGAAAAGAATGAATATACATAAAATTATATTTCCAAAATATAGATTTTACATATCACTACAAAAAAAGATTACTTTTAGTGATAACCTTTGTTGGGTTTTATGCCCTAAATAAAACTCATTTCAATATAATCAGATTTACTTATTAATATAGATCAGAAATAACATTTAATGTTGCATGGTTCACATAATTTATTTCATGATTATATGTACATAATGTATAAATTCATCTGAAACCCTTTTCACATACTTGATCCTGTTTATTGTGCCGTCAACACATTGGAAAGTAAACATGACTATGTGAATAAAGTTTCCTAGATTTATCAGACACAGGGTTTTACTGATATGATAATCTACAACAGAGTTTACTTGCATTTGGAGAAGTGCTATATTCTTTCCAAAGCATTGGTTAAAGTAAAGCTCAGGTTGGATGCATGGAGTATGCATCGGAAGGGACCGATATTGAACTTTGACTTAGATTTAATTAAACTTACCGTAAAATCTATTCAAGTCAATATCGCCTAGTTGATCCTAGATCAAATGATCTTAATCCTATTATGATTAGGCTCAATCTTGAAAGGCTATTCGTGTTCTTTGATTTGTTAGTTAAGCCTGCTTTTAGGTCAGGGTGATACGTACATTTTGGGAACACGGTAGTGCAATTGAGTGGGAGCGCTAGCATAAACATGGAATCTATAGCTTCTATCTGGCGAATAGTAAGCAAAGGATGATCTTCTTCGAGCTTGACCAAACGAAAATAAATGGTGGAGATCTCATTTCACATAAGCTGAAATATTATTAAATACGGGGTCAAGTGTTTTAAGGATAAAATACATAGTAGGGTGTTACGGTAATTTAATCCCTTTACTGTGTAGATCATTCATATAGAGGATCATTGATCAAATTAGGATTATAACAATGGATAACTAATGATGTGTCTATATGGTGGAACATATAGAGCATTCTATATACTGAGAGTGCAATTCTAAGTTCTATGCGTGGATTCAACGAAGAATTAATAAGTTAGTGAATTTTAGTGCTAAATTCTTGATCTACTTATTGGAAGCTCAGTTATATAGACCCATGGTCCCCCACTAGTTGAGATAACATTGCTTGTAAGACTCATGTAATTGGTTTTGATTAATCAATTATAATTCTCAAATTAGACTATGTCTATTTGTGAAATTTTCACTAAGTAAGGGCGAAATTGTAAAGAAAGAGTTAATAGGGGCATATTTGTTAATTATGATACTTTGTATGGTTCAATTAATAAATATGATAAATGACAATATTATTTAATAATTATTTATAGTTATTAAATAGTTAAAATTGGCATTTAAATGGTTGAATTAGGAAATTGGCATTTTTGAGAAAATCAGATACAAAAGGTGTTAAAATTGCAAAATTGCAAAAAGTAAGGCCCAATCCACTAAGTGTATGGCCGGCCACCTTAGTAGGTATTTTAAGTTGATTTTTTCATTATTTTAATGCCAAATAATTCAAATCTAACCCTAGTGGAATGCTATAAATAGATAGTGAAGGCTTCAGGAAAATAACACTTTTCTTCAGACTTTCTGAATCAGAAAAACTGAGCCTTCTCTCTCCCTATCTTTAGCTGCCACTTCTTCTTTCTCTTCCTTTGAATTTCGAACTACCTTAGTGTATAAGTAGTGCCCACACACATCAAGCAATACCTCAATCATAGTGAGGAAGATCGTGAAGAAAGATCATCAGCAAAGGAGTTTCAGCATCAAAGATTCAGAGAAAGAGATCCAGGTTCAAATATTGATAATGCTCTGCTACAGAAAGGAATCAAGGGCTAGATATCTGAACGGAAGGAGTCATATTATTCCGCTGCACCCAATGTAAGGTTTCTTAAACTTTATATGTGTTTATTTCATCGTTTTAGAAAGTTCATATTTAGGATGTTAATAAACATACTTGCGAGTAGATCTAAGATCCTGGTAAAATAATTTCCAACAACTTTTTAGTCATAACAAAAAAATTACTTGTGACTAAACATAATTGTTGACCGAGGTTTTTGGCAACCAATTTAATAATATATAAGAAAGTTGTATGAAGTTTAATGCATGAGATTTTTCTGTGGTTGGAGCATTAATGAGCCTTAGTCCACGAGTCTTTTGTATTTATGACAGTATTTATTACAGAGAATGTTCTTGGTAGTTTTTCTCTCTTTGGTTCTTATGAAACCCAGAATTCTCGACCCCTGCCTTAATGTGTTTGGGGGGTATTTATAGTATTTTTGTGGGGTGATCCCTAGAACCGAGCTACATGTCTTTCTGTATCTTTTCAGTAGGGGCACACATTCCCAACAGATGTAACATAGGAAATGCATGGTCTATACCCTAGGTATCTTAGGGGTTAGGTGGATATAATCCTTTATCACTTCTTGACTGATGTGATCCCTTATAAAGTAGTCGTCACTAGCCTTACTAATCATAGCGTAATAGCTACAGAAGAGGGGTTACGCCGTCAGACTTAATACTTATTGCAGTTCCAATACGCCTTCTCCCATGCAGCATTAAATGCGAGGTGACTGTTCAGATGGGGTCTGGTGCCTCCCGGAGCTGCTTTGCTATAGCTCTGCCATCTGGGAGTACGTGGATCCCTCATACCTTCTCTGGGAGGTGTTTTCTTGTTGATACTCTTGATATAAAAAGACAGTCAAATTATCTCAAAACCATATTCCTCAAATCCACGTGTCGTAGTCTCATTGGTCCACGTATTTTGGGCAAAATTAAGGGCAACATTTACCCCCCAAGCCTTGTTTGGTGGGAAGTAAACGAGGCTTGTTTAGGTGCCTCCGTTTGTATTATTGACTACCTGGCATGTGCTTTGGGCGCGTGGGGTGCATTTATGACAATCATCATTGCAGTTTTTACTTTTTGCAAGCAACGATTTATTTCCCATCCATTAACGATCCGGTGCATTTAATGGGTATCAGTCAAATACTCAATTGTTTCCAACCGCCTTGATGAACGCTTGTCCCAACCGTTATATCAGTAGAATGCGAATCGATTGCTATTCTCACCGTACGATGAGGCTTGATCATAGATGCTTCACACCCGTTCGGGCCTATAAAAGCAAACCTTCTCATTTCATTTGGTTACTTTCGTTAGTTTGCCAAATTTTCTCAGAGCTTTTACAGAGAGGAAAAAATTCCAGACACCATAGATTATTTGCTACTCTTCCTTCGACGTTGCAAGTCCTCATTGTATCGACGATCAACACCAACCCCCAGCTCTCAAACTTCATGTAAGTTTTCAGGATACTTTATACTTGTCTACTGTTTGTTTGTATAACATGTTTACAATATCTGGGTTGAGTGCTGAATTTCTGGGAAATATCTTTGACTGAATTTGCTGTGTAATGCGTAGAATCTCTCTTATTTGTGTCCTTGCTATTTTTCTTTATTGCTTTTCTGGAGTTGTCTTTTTCTTCGAGATAACGCTTTTAAGGCATAGAGCGATTCTTGTTTCCACCCTCGGCGTTTTCTCCTTTCTCTTTTTTCTCTCTTTTTTTTTTATTTTTCTTTCCTCTTTTGTCGTTGTCTTTGGGATTTTTGCACCTGATGCTTGTTAAGGAAAGTCCTTGGGGTTTCCTTTTTTAGCAAACATCCGGAGGGGGCCTCTCTCCAGCGGTTAGGGGACCCCCATTCCCTTCTTTAACATTAGGATTTGGTTTGGGGCCTAACTGCTGGATTTTTATTTTTTTAGAAAAAATGTCTGGCCCCACAATCTTCAGAAAAGGGGGCGGCCACCTTGGCCACTCTAGGGGAAGTTATGAAGGGCCCTGTCGCCTAGGAGAACTATACTTCTCGCGCCAACGGCTGGGAAGCGGATGAGCTTCGTTCCACCTTGGTTTGTGCTCATCAGCTCGAGAAGATTGTGACTGCGGCATGTATCAAGCCATCTGCGTCCGGGGTCTTTCACCACTTGCCTCGAAACGAAGAGACGCCCAACCACAACTATGGGGGGTTCAGAGCTTGGAGCCAAACCCACCTTATGTCCGGGGCAATGCTCCCTCTTCAAGACTACTTTGTTAATTTTCTTATTTTTGCGGCCTCGCGCCTTACCAATTGATTCCGCAAGCTTACCGCCTGCTCTCAGGCTTATTTATTTTTTATGTTGCCAGAGGCTGGACTTCACCTAGCCCCGCTGAAATTTTATACTTTTATGAACTTGTATTTGTCCCCAAGAAGGGGGACAAGTTTAAGGACGGTTTTTTCACCCTCCGGGCCCATCCTTTAAATGAGGGCCCGGTTCCTTTTAATCCTCAAACGAATGTAAAGCAGTACCACCATCGCTTTTTCTTTTCTTCCGGCTTCCAAGCCGTGGACCGCCCGGAGCTTCTCACGGAGTGGGTCAGGATTCCCCCTCTTCTCCGCACTGCTCCTACCCGACTATTTCTCCAACACGCCAAGACATTCTCCACTTGTGACAAAAAAGATCTCAACGTGGGGGACTTGGTCACGAGGGAAAACTGTCGGATGGCCAAAGTGATCTCCGAGAGCCAATCGGTGGATGACTTCAACCTCTCGAAGGTTCTCTACCCTAACATCCGCACCCCGACCGCGGAGAAGGCGCTCCGGGAGGATATTATAGCCTCAGCGGAGGACCAGTACCAGAAGTACCTCTTTAGGAGGGAACAAGAGCTGGCTTATATCAAAGCCCAAGCCGCCGCTGGGAGGACCCTTCCTTGGAAGTAGGCACAAATCGGGTGCCCTCCAGGCCTTAGTCTTTGGTCCTGATTCCCAACACTGGTCATAGAGATGACGTCATGGATCTGAGACACCATGTCCCACCAGACCCGAGCGTCTACTTGAAACTGGAAAGTGGCACACACCACTCTGTCATTACCGGTGACACCCATGAAGTTCAGGATCTTGGTAATCACGCGTCGGCCTTTGCTCGGCTTTCATCACGTCCAGGACCTCCCAAGAAAACTCGAGGTGCTTGCTTAGGAACCGCTCGTACAAAGGTTCCAGTCTATTGGCCGCCACCTATCTCGGCACAGGCAGCGAGGCGGTGCCAACTGGAACTACGAACCTTTGGAAGCTGAGCACCCTGGTCTCAACCTCGAATCTCGAGATCTTGCTCTTCTATCCGGGTTTGCATTTCGCAAAGCCGTAACTATCCCAGGCTTCTGATTGACTTGGGCAACTTTGCGGCGAGTTAACATCCTCCAACCGCAAACCACACACCTTTGGGACCTCTACCTCGACCCCAAAACACTTGAGGGAGGCCCGAGCTCCTCGACCTTGATCGACCGTGAGATGCCACGACTCCTAATATTTCGTACGGCGTCCATCTAGTACGAGCCGCCTCGAAATCACGAGTTGGCACTTCGGGTCACGATCGTCGAGAGCTTTACTAATGCCGCTTAATTTGGAAATTAAAAAACGAAACATGTGCCTATTAACTATCGAGTACTAACATGCTTCTAACAGGCTTTTCTTTTCATAAGCGGAATAAAATAAACTACTAAAGCAATAAAGGCTTGCGAACAGTGAAACGAGCTAGCTAACGATGATTGTACATGTCGTGACGATCTTCGGAAGACAACCTGGCGGCTCTGATACCAAATTGTAACACCCCAACTAATTTAGGCATATTACGTGATTTTTAAACGTACTGTGCAGCTCGTTGTTAATCAACGAGGTTTATGGAAAAACGTGATTAATTAAAATTTTGCTTTTTAATTAAACTTATAAAACAATACTACAAAAGACTCGGGATCCCGATAATAAAATCATTTACAAAAGGTTTAAGCGTTTTTAAGCTGTTACATAAAATAAAAGTCGTCTAACGACCGATTACAAAAATCGGCCTCGTTGTCCAGGTGATCGTACGCTCGGGCACCCTGTAGCCCCGAGCATGTACAATCTCATAAGCTCGCTCACGGTCCATCGGTATAGCCTTGCCTTTACCTACACATAAACGTGGGGGCGGCAGGTCGACGGACTCGATAAGAAAAGCATAATAATACTCATACATAATACTAGCTGCCGTGTCCAACACGATGCGAGTCCGCTCTTGCCATGTCCAACATGGTGCGAGCCCCTCTTGCCATGTCCAACATGAGTGCGAGTTACGAACGTTCATAGGGACGGTACTATTGACACGTAACAACACGATCGGTCGAGCCGGTCATACTCCATTCTTTGGTCATACTCCGGCACATGCAGACGTGTTACTATATCCTCACGATCGGTCGAAGCCGGTCATACTCATTCTTGGTCATACTCCGGCACATGCAGACGGGATACGTTAATAGTACGGAACCACCAACCAAGTGTCGGCTGATCGGTCAAGCCGGTCATACTCGAGCTCTTGGTCGCCTACTCGGCTGTATCGACGTGACGGGGTTGGATGGTTCGAAGCCAACATACAACTAATGTAATCTAACGGGCTTCCTACATGCTCGCTAAACATGTAATCTACATATGCATCTTTGTTATACTAATCTTACCGGATTAAATTCAGGTGTCTTCAGAACATTTGGAAGGCCCGAAGGTGAGCGGCGGATTACGGCTCCTAAACCATAAAAATCACAACGCTATAAGTGACACGCTAAATCACTTCCGGGGACTAAAACTAGGAACTAAAAGTTTCCCTATCGATAAAAAGCATGGCAATACCCCCTAAAACATAAAAACGAGGAAAACTAGGGTTTACGAAAATTCCCCAATAGGTAAAATAGGTTACTTATCGGAATTAGGTTCGAAAGTCGGGACCCCCATCCGATGGGATGCACTGGCCAGAATTAGGTTCCTCGCGACGACAACATCAAATTTTCATAACTTGCACAATTCAACCCCAAATCACCTCGGAAACTTTCCGGACACAGTACATGCCTTCCACACAGAACATATCCAAGGCATCAAAACAACCCAGAAACCTCAAACACGAAAAATGCCATTGGAGCTCAAGCTTTGAGTTCTAAACTCAAACTTGAGCAAAACCACCTAATCATGCATTTCACTAGCTTAATTCTACTTAATCAAGCTTATCTAAGCCTCTGAAAACAATTAAAAACAACAGCAACATCACAGAAACAAATTCACACTATTTTCACCAAAAATCACATTTTTGCATAGAAAACTCAAAGCTTTGAACAAGGTAGCCTATATGCATTTCTAACAGCTTGAATCACCTCAAATAACATGCTTACAATCCAGAAATTAAAACAAAATCACAGCAGCAACCATATATCAAAATCATGCATGCATTTCATCAATTTTACTTAAAATTCAAGAAAACACAAAGGCAAGTTAAAAGTGATCAAACCTTGGCTAAGATTACACAAAGATGAGTTGAAATTCACAAGGATTTGAGGAGAAAAACCCAGCTTTTGAATCCCATGCACCAGCCGAAATAGAGAGAGAGAAAAGAGAGTGTTTCCTTTTCAAGATTTTCTATTTTATTTTTCTAAGTGTTGAAATGAGAATGAAAAGAGTAAATGCCACATATATCATATTATTTCAGCCATCAAATAACACTTAAACATTTATTTTTCCATTTAATAAACTCACATAAGACAAAACACTAATGGGGCAAAAAGACCATTTTGCCCCTCCTCCATAAAATCACATAAAAATCACTAAAGGGGTATTTTTGGGAAATTCTAAATTCCCGGCCATTCCCGACATTCCCAATGTCTAAAACCCGTCCCCAAACTACTAACATACTAAGTTGTGATTTCTACTGAGCCAAACGCCGAGTTCCAAAATACCGGACACCGGAAATGCAAAATATGCAAACTACTGAATTACATAACATGCATTTCAGAATTCCATAAATAACAGTAATAAATTATTTAAATAGCCATAAATAATTTCATAATTAAACATAAACAACTGCTAATTTCCAAATTAACTAAGCGGGCTTTACACTTTTACTTTTCCCATTTAGGTAATTTCTTAGGCCAGTCCCGGATGGGTCTCGGACCTCCTGCACCCATCCCTCTGGATCACTCAGCCTACTTGTCTTCTAGTTGGTTTCTCCCCTCGGACAACTTTCTGGGGGATTATGAAGATAGCATTGTAGTTCAAGACTTTGTTAGGGCTGAGTTAGATAGTCGGGGTAGGACTAGCTTTAATGCTTTGTGTTTCAGGCGCATGCTTTTCTTACAGTTTTTCTAACACTTTGTTTATTTCTTTTTGAAGCAGCCAGGCGAATGGAAGACCTTTTGGCGACTCTAGCTGGGACCTATAGCCTGGACCCTTCTCTTCCCCCGGCGTCTGCCCAGATGGTGACCTCGGGGAGGTCATCTTTTAGTGCCCCTTAGGCACAATTGTCTTGATCGACGAGGAAAGGGAGGACAAGGAGGAGGAGGAAGGCGAGATTGTGGCTCCCCTCGACCGGAAGCGCAAGGGCAAAATGGTTGAGGCTGAGTCTTCCAAGAAGCCCAGGAGAAAGGACACCCTGGCCGTTAGCTCGAATTCAGGGATTCCTTCTGAAGCAGAGGAGTACATCGTGCCCCCCGGCATCACCCTTACTCCGGTCCCCGCTGATGAGGAGAGGCAACAACTTCGAATTGCCAAACATAATTATGCTATGGATGAGTACAGCAGGGGAAATGCTGAGGTGGAAGCCTTGAAGAAGGTCTTGCGGGAGGCTCAACAAAATTTTTTACGCGAGGAGGCCTTCAAAAATGCCTAGGACCTAAACATGGACCCCCTGACGTACTGGTTCAACCACTTCGTCGGCCCTGCTCTTGCTCCCTTTGCCTCTGAATTGACGAGCAAATTTGTTTCCCATCTGACCCAACTCCCGGCCAAAAGATACGCAGCCTTCGCCTCCACAAACGCTATTTATCAGGTTCAGGATATTAGCGCTCACTACAAAATAATAGACCTATCTTGGCAGGCCCGGCCCCCCGTTATTGCTCTATCTCGGCGGTCCGTGCGTGTCGAGATTGAATAAGGGGCTATCTCGACAGTCCTGGCCCTTCATTATTGTTATGCAATCTCGACGGGCCTTTTAAGGCCCGTCAAGATAGGTACAATTCTAATACATTTCTACACCTTTACATACCAATATCGGCAGGCTTACCCCCCGAGATTGATCAATCTCGGCAGTACACATTGAGCCCGTCGACATAGACCTTTTTTAATATAAAAAAAATTTATAAAATTAAAAATACATCTAATGTCAAAATATATACATAATATTCATCTTGTACAATATTCATACCATAATAACCACAATCAAAATAAATAAAAATTAATTTCTATGCCAATATTATGGCATAACTGATAACAAAAATCTTCCCAAATAAAATATACAATTACACACAATAAAATAATACAAGATTTGATAGCTAAAGAAAAAATTCTAATCATCATAAGATAATCACTAAGATTGGCTTCTAATCTTAAAAATTTAAATTCATTACATAATAAAAGTACCTCAACTTCTCTACATGGGTATAGCTAAAACTCATAAAAAATAATACAATCACTGCAATTGGCCACATCAACTCTCCATAATTTTCTCTACTATCTCCTACCTTGCCTCAGCTGATCACCTTAATCACATGGGAATATGGATTTCTCCATTGATTTCTGTATAGCTACAGCACAAATTTGAAATGTATTTTTAAATAATAAGAACCGAAGACACTCCAAACATGATAGATATTAGGCAATAAATAAGAAAACGAGAAATATATCAACAATGTTATGATAAATACCTTTGAACTTTGATCTTGTTTAACATATAACAAGGCAAGCATCCCCACCTAATCAATACCAGATTTCACATCACGACATTCAATAAAATGTATCAACAAGGGTTTCACTAAACAAATATTGTTTTTATTAGTCTCACATACCATCAATCTAAATTCCGAGACAATATTTTAAATAACTTAACTACCAAGCTTAGCTTTTATAGCAGCTTTTCCAAAATCCAGCCTCACATACTATCACTCTACTAAAAAATAAAATTACTTCATAAGATCCAAGTCCAATAATTCTAAGAAAAATCTTTAAAAATTTATGAGTGAATTGCAATCATGTAATTCTAACATATTATATACATTATATACAAAAGAATAGTGTTAATAGTGCACTATACTAAAAAAAGAAAGAATAGATCATATGCTACATTCCAGAAACAAAATGGAAAGAAAGAAAACCAAAAGAACAAACTAAAGCCAAATGACCCAAGGAAACAGAGTGTGAACTCTTATATGAATCATCAATGCAAATAACTTTATTATTTACCGAACATAAATATAATAAAATATATTAGCTGAAGCCAAAAGACCTAAAAAAACAAAGTTCATAAAGCCAAATAACAAAATAAAAAAATTTAACCACAAATAAAGAAGAGATTGATAAAGAAGCATCAACAAAAATATATATGGAAATCTATGAATAAAAAAAATCAGCAAAATCATTCAAAAATCCATCCTACTACAGTTGGAACTACTAAAAGTAGGGAAAGAGTATCCTCAAATTACAGTATCATTATTTCTAACTAAATATTTCTTTGAGACATTTTATCAAACATATTTCCTGCGCAATAATTTTGAGAGCAGAAGTAATCAAATAGCATGGACTCCCACCTACTTTAGATCATATTAATCTAACATTCTCATTTTCAAATTTTATAAAAATTATACTGTTGAAATAACTAACAAAATTTAGGGTTAACAATACCAAAATCAAGCAAATATCCAAAAAAAAAAAGACGAAACAAAGAACTGATTAATCTAAACTAGAAAAATATTGTAAAAAACTTCATCTTCCCTGCCACAAAGAGCTCACCATCGTCTGAGAATGAGCCACACAAATCCCCTAGCCCCACCTCCCAATCGCAACCCCCATTACCTAGATACTTCGTTGTTCACCCAAGAAGAAAAAAAAAAATAACCCAACTGCCTCAAGACACTCCCATTCGTCCCTAGGCCCTTACATCAACTCCTTCCATTATCCCTAACCCAACACTATGTTCAAGCCTAGGACAAGTAAACATGACAAAAAAAAATAGCTGAAGAAAAAAATGCCAGTCCCCATCGTCTGTCACTGTTTGCCCCCATCATTCATCCCCATCGCCCTCCACCACAACCACGATGAATAGTTTCCCAACCTTTGTCCTCAAGCAAGATGAGAGTGAGAGAGGCAGAGAGATAGTGAGATAGGGAGTGAGGAAGGAAGAGAGATAGGGTTAGGGTTTCTATACTCATGGGCTGGGCTATGTCGACGGGCTCATCTAGGACTGTCAATATTAGTGGGTTGTTTCACCTTAGCGTACACAGTACGGGCTGGACAGGACCTATCTCGGCAGTCCATAATGCGCCCGCCGAGAATGTTCCATTTTTAGTTGAAAAAAAAGCTCCAATAACGACGGGCTACAAGTGTACCGTCGAGATTACTATCTCCAAAATTTTATTTTTAATATTTAGACTCAATCTCGACAGCCACACGCGGGCCCGCCGAGATTGAGGGTCCGAATTTGCCCAGTTTTCTTGTAGTGGCTGCCATGACCGCGGTGAGTTTTTGGTATTCGTTTCTCTTTTAGCCCGTGCTTTATCCCATGGCCTTTGATCTCTTGTGCTTAAGTTTTTTTCTTTTCCAGATCGCTGCAGAGACCGGTCGCCTCTCAATGACCCTGATAGATCATGGGTATGTCATGTCCGAATTTAGGGGCACGGACGAGGCCATGAAAAGTCTGAGAGACTTGGCGGTCGAGAGGAAAGCGTTCTGGGAGGAGGCCAAACAGAGGGAGGCACAGGCGAAGGAGAGGCACCAGGAGGAGCTGAAGGTTCAGGGCGAGGTTGTGGCCAAGGCCAAGCGCGAGTTGAGAGAAGCTAATGAGGTTGTGGAGGAGCTAACTGCCAGGCTAAAGTCAATGGAGGAGCTGCAACAGGCAGATTTTCAGTCGACGACTAATTTTACCGTTAAGGTGAAGGAGCTCAGGGACTTGAAAGATCAGGCGCTGAAGAAGGGTAAAAGAGATGAGCTCCTGGCCCCTGTCGTTTGCAAGCATTGCATCAAGCGCTTCGACGACAGCGTCTTCATGGCTTGGTAGACAAATGGCCATAACATCAAGCTCGATTTCTATCCCAAGCCTGAAGAAGTCCTCGCTCGCTTCTGGGAGAAGAAGAAGAGGCTTGACGCTTTGCTTGAGGATCGCAGGGGGCCTCGTCTTCCACCTCGCATTTGATTAAGTCAGTTCATTACTACCATCTCTATCTCTTTTTTTTTATATATATATATTTACAGTCTCTTTTCCCTCCTTTCAAACAATTTTAATTTTTATCTTTAAGGGGAGACAATTTTAAGGCCCGTCCCCAGGCCCTTAATGTTTTTTTAGGGCCTGTTACTGGGTCTGGACATCTTTACATTTATGCTTAAATACATTTTTTGCTTTAATTTTGCTAAACATTTGTCCTGTTTTACATTTTTCCATGTGGTATGCCTTACTACCCCCTTGAGTGGCATGAAAAAATTGTTTTTAAGACACTCAGCTTTACACATAAATTTGGAGGTTGCATATACTTTTTTGGTACAAATTTTCTTGACAAAGCCTAAGTTTACATTTTCTGACTATTGGTAATACTTTTGGAGGTGATCAGCGTTTTAGGGCCTAGGCACCATGGTTCCGTCCATTCTTTTGAGCTTGTAGGTCCTGGAGCCAATTTCGTCCTCGATTTCGTATGGTCCTTCCCAATTAGGCCAAGTACTCCCACTCGGGGTTCCTGAGTGGCTAGGAAGACTCGTCTTAAGACTAGATCACCAATAGCGAATTTTCTACTTTTAATTTTTGAGTTAAAGTACTTAGTCACTGTCTTTTGGTAAGCTGTCATTCATATTTGAGGCTCATCCCGGAGTTCGTCAATTTGATCCAACGCTTCTTGTAATAATGCCTTGTTTGTTGTTGGATCATAAGTTGTTCTCCTGTGGGATGGGAATAACGTTTCCACCGAGACCATTGCCTCACAAACGTATACCATTGAAAATGGCAAGTGGCCGGTTGTGGTTCTTGGGGTTGTCCGGTAGGCCCATAACACTCTTGGCAGTTCTTCTGGCCAATTATTTTTGCAGGCCAATAGCTTTTTCTTTAGAGTGACTTTCAGGATTTTATTGACCGCTTCTGCTTGTCCGTTTGTTTGTGGCCTTGCCACTGCGGAGAAGCTTTTGATGACTCCGTGTTGGTTGCAGAAGTCGGTGAATTCTTCGCAGTCAAACTGCTTCCCATTTTCTGAGACTATTTTGTGAGGCACGCCATATCGACACACTATGTTTTTGATAACAAAGTCTAGTGCTTTTTTAGCAGTTATAGTCTACATTGGCTCAGCCTCCGTCCACTTTGTGAAGTAGTCTACTGCTACTATGGCATACTTTAACCCTCCCTTTACAGTTGTGTAAAGCCCGCTTAGTTTAATTTGGAAATTAGCAGTTAATTATGATTAATTATGAAAATTATTTATAGCTATTTAAATAATTTATTATACTGTTATTTATTGAATTCAGAAATGCATTTTTATGTCATGTAGTAGTTTGCATAATTTTGCATTCCGGTGCCCGGTATTTTGGAACTCGGTGTTTGGCTCAGTAGAAATCACAACTTAGTATGTTAGTAGTTTGGGACGGTTTTTTAGACATTGGGAATGTCGGAAATGGCCGGGAATTTAGAATTTCCCAAAAATACCCTTTAGTGTGTTTTATGTGGTTTTAGTGTGGAGGGGAAAAATGGTCTTTTTGCCCCATTAGTATTTTGTCTTCTAATGAGTTATTAATTGAAAAATAAGTGTTAATTGATATTAAATGTTGGCTGAAACAAAGAGTAAGTTGTTGCATGTTATTCATTTTCATTTTACAAAAAAATCACAAAGTTAGAAAATTCAAAACACTCTCTCTCTTTTCCTCTCTCTCTCGGCTGAGTGTGTGGGTGCAAGGAGCTGGGTTCTTGCTTTGATTTTCAAGTAATTTCTCTTCCAATCTAAGCATTCTTCAAGCTAGGTTAGCTCCTCTTCATTGTTTCTTTAAAAATTGTTGAATTTTGATGAAATAAAGATGAGTAAATGCATGATGATTTTGAGTTTGTTGCTGCTGTAGTTTAGGGTTGTATTCTATGATTTTCTATGTTTGAATTGAATGGAATTAAGTAGGTTTCATGCATGCTAGTTACTTGGTTCAAGTTTACGAGATTTTGTTCAAAAGCTTTGATTTTGAAGATATATGTGGAATCTGTAATTACCTGCTGTAGTTGGTTGTTTTCATTTTCAGAGGCTTAGTTATGCATGATTATGTAGGTTTGATCTAGTTTGATTGCATGTTAGTGGATTCTAACCAAGTTTGAGTTTTGGAACTCAGAGCTTGGTCTTTAATGGTGTTTTGTGATTCTGTGAGTTCTGGGTGGTTTTGTTGCCTTTGAATGGTTATTTGGGTCATATAGAACAGGTCTGGAAGATCTTGTGTGATTTGGGTTAGAATTGATCGAGTTATGAATTTTTGAAAAATTCCTGCGAGGAACCGGAATTCCGGTTGTGCAACCGGAATTCCGGATGAGGGTCCAGTAATTCCCAGAACCGGAATTCCGGTTGCAGAACCGGTCTACCGGTTGGGGAATTTTCAGAAACCCTAGATTTCCTCGATTTTATGTTTTAGGGGGTATTGCCATGCTTTTTATCGATAGGGAAACTTTTAGTTCCTAGTTTAAGTCCCCGGGAAGTGATTTAGCGTGTCACTTATAGTGTTGTGATTTTTATGGTTTAGGAGCCTGTAATCCGCTGCGCAGTTAAAGTTTTAGTCAGGTTGACCGGCACACCTGAATTCGGAATCCAGGTAAGATTAGTATAACAGTATGCATATGTAGATTACATGTTTAGCGTGCATGTAGGAAGCCTGTTAGATTACATTAGTTATGTATGTTGGCTTCGAACCATCCAACCCTGTCACGTCGGTACAGGCTGGAGTATGACCAGCAGCCGGAGTATGACCGGTTCGACCGATCAGGCTGACACTTGGTTGGTGGTTCCGTGCTATTGACGTATCCCGTCGGTATAGGCTGGAGTATGACCAGCAGCCGGAGTATGACCGGTTCGACCGATCAGGTGGATATAGTAGCACGTCGGTACAGGCTGGAGTATGACCAGCAGCCGGAGTATGACCGGTTCGACCGATCAGGCTGTTACGTGTCAATAGTACCGTCCCTATGAACGTTCAGAACTCAGTACCGTGTTGGACACGGCAGTAGTGGCTCAGTACCGTGTTGGACACGGCAGTAGCGGGACTCAGTATCGTGTTGGACACGGCAGTTAGGGTTGTGATCAGGGGTATGGGCGTCTGATCATGACCGGGATTTATGTATGAGTATTATTATGCTTTTCTTACTGAATCTGTCGACTCACAGTTCTATGTTTATGTGTAGGTAAAGGCAAGGCTAAAGCTGATGGACCGTGAGCGAGCTTATGAAGATTGTACATGTCGGGGCGGTTAGGCCTAGAGAGTACGATCCTCGGGACAGCGAGGCTGATTTTGTAACTAGTCGCTAGGCGATAATTATTTTGTATGAACAGTTAAATCTTTTTGTAAATGATTTTTTAATCGGGATCCCGAGTCTTTTGTAATATTATTTTATAAGTTTGATTAAAAAGCAAAAATTTTAATTAATCACGTTTTCCATAAACCTCGTTGATTAGCAACGAGCTGCACAGCATGTTTAAAAATCACGTAATACACCTATGTTAGTTAGGGTGTTACAATTTGGTATCAGAGCCGCCAGGTTGTCTTCCGAAGATCGTCACGACATGTACAATCATCATCAGCAGTTAGCTCGTTTCACGGTTCAGTAAGCCTTTATTGCTTTAGTAGTTTATTTTATTCAGTTATGAAAAAAAGAAAAGCCTGTTAGGAAGCATGTTAGTAGCCTGATAGTAGAATAGGTGCATGTTTCGGTTTTAATTTCCAAATTAAGCGGCATTAGTAAGCTCTCCTTGAATACGACCTGATATGCCAACTCTTGGTTTCGCAGGCGGTTCTAATCAGATGGACGCCAGGCGGACTACCAGGAGTCAGGGCAACTCAGTGGGGTCGAACCAAGGACAAGGAGCTCAGTATCCCCCACCTGTTAGGGGCCGAGGTAGAGGTCTCCGAGGCAGGGCATGTGGTCGGGGTGATGAGAACCCACCACAGGCTGCCCAGGCTCCCCCAGCCGATCAGGGAGCCCAGAATTGGGAGGTTCGGTTTGCGGAGATGCAAGCCCGGATTGAAGAGCAAGACCTCGAGATTCAGAGGTTGAGACAGCAGGGTGCTCCTGCAGTTCCAGTGCCCGTAGTTCCAGTGGCACCTACCCCTGCTGCCCAGGCCGAGATAGTGGTGGCGGCCAATAGATTGGAACCTTTGTACGAACGGTTCCGGAAGCAAGCACCTCCGGTTTTCCTGGGGGGTCCGGACGTGATGAAAGCCGAGCAGTGGCTGACGGTGATTACCAAGATCCTGAACTTCATGGGTGTCACCGGTAATGACAGAGTGGTGTGCGCCACTTTCCAGTTCCAGGAGGACGCTCTGGTCTGGTGGGACATGGTGTCTCAGATTCACGACGTCACCACCATGACCTGGGAAAGGTTCCAGGAACTCTTCAACGCGAAGTATTACAATGAGGCGGTCAGAAGCGCCAAGAGGAAAGAGTTCGCTCACCTGACCCAGCGTGAGAATATGAGCGTCACCGAGTATACTACTTAGTTTGACCGGTTGGTGAGGTTAGCCTCGGGAATTGTGCCGACCGACTTCAGCAAGAAAGAGAAGTATCTTGATGGTTTAAATGCGAAGATCAAACATGATTTGATGATTACCACGGACGACAACACCACCTATGCTCAGATGGTGGAGAAGGCACTGCGAGCTGAGGGCGCAGTTGGGTGTATGTCGGAGTCAGCTAGTACTCCGGTGAGTGGCGGGGCTCCTACCCCTCCTGCATCAGGCTTTAGCAGGGGGAGTAGTGGTTCGGCCATTGATCAGAGGAAGAGAGCACCCACTGCTTCCGGTGGCTCGAGTCAGAACAAGAGGTTCCGGGGGAACCAGAACAGAGGGAGTCGTCCTGGTGGTACTGAGACCCGATTCTCCTATCCCGAGTGCCCTAGCTGCAAAAGGCACCATCGGGGTGAGTGCAAAGGTCAGGGCTGCTTTCACTGTGGCATGCCCGGACACTTCAAGAGGGACTGTCCCCAGCTCCGATCAGAGGCACCGAGAGCTCCGGCGATACCCACTCCAGCCAGGGTGTTCGCCATCACTCAGGCTGATGCAGATGCCAGCCCATCAGTTGTCACAGGTCAGCTTTCTATTAATAACTCGCTATATTCAGTGTTGTTTGATTCTGGGGCTACACATTCTTATGTGGCGGCCAGAGTCTTTAGTAAATTGGATAGATCGTACGATAGATATGAATCAGGGTTTGGAACCCTATTACCTGGCGGAGAGTTGGTTATCTCCAACAGGTGGATTAGGTCTATGCCGATCAGGATAGATGGTAGGGAGTTAAGTGCTAAACTGATAGAAATGAGTTTAGTAGAGTTCGATATTATTTTAGGAATGGATTTCCTATCTAAATATTCGGCGAGCATTGATTGTAAAAGGAAGATGGTGATCTTTCAACCGGAAAGTGAAGAACCATTTGTGTTTGTTGGTTCAGTTCAGGGATCTCGGATCCCGGTGATCTCGGCTATGACAGCTAGAGAATTGTTGCACGACGGTTGTTTAGGGTTTCTGGCCGTGGTGGTGGACACCACTCGGCCAGATACCATTCGGCCAGAGGACATCAAGGTGGTTCGGGAATTTTTGGATGTTTTTCCTGAAGAACTTCCAGGGTTACCACCTCAGCGGGAGATTGACTTTGTGATAGACTTGGCACCAGGGGTGGAACCAGTTTCCAAAGCCCCGTATAGAATGGCTCCAGCTGAACTTAAGGAATTAAAGATTCAGCTCCAAGGGTTGCTTGACATAGGGTTTATTAGGCCTAGTGTGTCACCCTGGGGAGCCCCGGTTCTATTCGTCAAGAAGAAGGATGGATCTATGAGGATGTGCATCGACTACAGGGAATTGAACAAGCTGACGGTGAAGAATAAATATCCATTACCTAGGATCGATGATTTGTTCGATCAGCTTCAGGGGAAGACGGTCTTTTCTAAGATTGATCTCCGTTCGGGTTATCATCAGTTGAGAATCCGAGAGGAGGACATTCCGAAGACGGCTTTCCGCACTAGGTATGGACATTATGAATTTCTGGTTATGTCATTCGGACTAACCAATGCTCCTGCAGCATTCATGGACTTGAATAGAGTATTCAAGGATTTCCTCGATATCTGTGTGATTGTGTTTATCGACGACATCCTCGTGTACTCTCAATCAGAAGAGGAGCATGAATTACATCTTCAGATGGTACTGCAACGGCTTCGAGAACATAAGCTTTATGCCAAGTTCAAAAAAATATGAGTTCTGGCTATCTCAGGTGTCCTTCCTAGGGCACATTGTGAGCAAGGATGGGATCAAGGTGGATCCCGGAAAGATTGAATCCGTCATGGATTGGCCGAGACCGAAGATAGTGACAGAGATCAGAAGCTTTTTGGGTTTAGCTGGGTACTACCGTAGGTTCGTGGAAGGGTTTTCAAAAATTTCAATGCCCCTAACCGAGCTTACAAAGAAGAATCAGCGATTTATCTGGTCAGATAAGTGCGAAGCTAGTTTTCAGGAGCTAAAACAGAGGTTGATTACCGCTCCAGTGCTAGCTTTGCCCTCAGACAAGGAGAAGTTCGTAGTTTATTGTGACGCATCCAAACAGGGTTTGGGGTGTGTATTGATGCAAGCCGATCGGGTTATCGCTTATGCCTCCCGTCAGTTAAAGGATTATGAACAGCGATACCCGACTCATGACCTAGAGTTGGCCGCGGTGGTTTTCGCATTGAAAATTTGGCGGCATTAACTTTACAGGGAAAAGTGTGAAATCTATACCGACCATAAAAGTCTCAAGTATTTCTTTACTCAGAAGGATTTGAATATGAGAAAATGGCGTTGGTTGGAATTAGTGAAAGATTACGATTGTGAGATCCTCTATCACCCCGGAAAGGCCAATGTAGTGGTCGATGCCCTGAGCAGAAAGGGTCCCGGGCAAGTAGCTAGTATGGTTCAGATCTCACCTCAGCTAGCAGAGGATATGGTTAGATCCAGCATTGAGTTTGTGGTAGGTCAGCTTCACAACTTAACGCTGCAATCTGATCTGTTGGAAAGAATAAAAGTCGCTCAGATGACGAATCCAGAGTTAGTGAAGATCAGAGATGAGGTGTTGGCTGGTCAAGCCAAGGACTTTTCAGTGTCAGACAGTGGGATGCTTTTATATAAAGCTAGGGTTTGTGTTCCGAATAGTGTGGAACTCAGGAATGAGATCTTTGAGGAGGCTCATTCTACCCCGTATTCTCTGCATCCCGGCACCACTAAGATGTACCAAGATCTTAAAACCGTACTTCTGGTGGAGCGGTATGAAGAAGAATTTGGTAGAATTCGTATCGAGATGCCTCACTTGTCAACAGATTAAGGCTGAACATCAGAGACCAGCAGGGTTGTTGCAGCCTCTAACCCTACCAGAATGGAAATGGGAAGATATCACGATGGATTTTGTGGTCGGGTTACCTAGGACCACGAGTTTGCATGATTCCATCTGGGTAGTGGTGGATCGATTTACGAAATCTGCTCATTTTCTGCCGGTTAGAACAACATTTACAGTGGATCAGTTCGCAGAGTTGTATGTCAGAGAGATAGTAAGACTTCACGGGGTACCGAAGTCTATAGTTTCGGACAGGGATCCGAAGTTCACCTCCAAATTTTGGCAAAGTTTGCAACGAGCAATGGGTACAAAGCTGAAATTCAGTACAGCATTCCATCCTCAGACAGATGGTCAGTCCGAAAGGACAATTCAGATATTGGAGGACATGTTGAGAGCCTGTGTTATGGACTTTGAAGGCTCATGGAATAAGTATTTACCGTTGATAGAATTTTCTTACAACAACACTTACCAGAGTATGATAGGGATGGCTCCCTATGAACTGTTATACGGTAGGAAATGTAGATCCCCTATCCACTGGGATGAGACAGGGGAGAGGAAATACCTAGGTCCAGAGTCAGTGCAGCGGACCAATGAGGCAATAGAGAAGATAAAAGATAGAATGCTTGCCTCACAGAGCAGACAGAAGAGTTACGCAGATCCGAAACGCAGAGATGTTGAGTTCCAAGTAGGGGACCATGTGTTTTTACGGGTATCTCCGATGAAGGGGATTAAACGTTTCGGGAAAAGAGTCAAGTTATGCCCTAGATTTACAGGACCTTTCGAGATTCTTGAGAAGGTAGGTCAAGTGGCATACCGGTTAGCATTGCCTCTAGCTTTATCAGCAGTTCACAACGTATTCCATGTCTCGATGTTGAGAAAATACGTTTCAGATCCCTCTCATATACTCAGTTATGAGAGCCTTGAGCTACAGCCAGACATGACTTATGAGGAACAGCTAGTGCAGATCCTGGATAAAAAGGATAAAGTCCTTCGAAATAAGACCATAGCATTGGTCAAAGTTCTCTGGAGAAACAGCAAGGTGGAGGAAGCCACCTGGGAGCTAGAGTCAGATATGAGAACTCAATATCCAGAGTTATTCAGGTTAGATTTTGGGGACGAAATCCTTTTAAGGGGGGGATAGTTGTAAAGCCCGCTTAGTTTAATTTGGAAATTAGCAGTTAATTATGATTAATTATGAAAATTATTTATAGCTATTTAAATAATTTATTATACTGTTATTTATTGAATTCAGAAATGCATTTTTATGTCATGTAGTAGTTTGCATAATTTTGCATTCCGGTGCCCGGTATTTTGGAACTCGTTGTTTGGCTTAGTAGAAATCACAACTTAGTATGTTAGTAGTTTGGGACGGTTTTTTAGACATTGGGAATGTCGGGAATTGCCGGGAATTTAGAATTTCCCAAAAATACCCTTTAGTGTGTTTTATGTGGTTTTAGTGTGGAGGGGCAAAATGGTCTTTTTGCCCCATTAGTATTTTGTCTTCTAATGAGTTATTAATTGAAAAATAAGTGTTAATTGATATTAAATGTTGGCTGAAACAAAGAGTAAGTTGTTGCATGTTATTCATTTTCATTTTACAAAAACATCACAAAGTTAGAAAATTCAAAACACTCTCTCTCTTTTCCTCTCTCTCTCGGCTGAGTGTGTGGGTGCAAGGAGCTGGGTTCTTGCTTTGATTTTCAAGTAATTTCTCTTCCAATCTATGCATTCTTCAAGCTAGGTTAGCTCCTCTTCATTGTTTCTTTAAAAATTGTTGAATTTTGATGAAATAAAGATGAGTAAATGCATGATGATTTTGAGTTTGTTGCTGCTGTAGTTTAGGGTTGTTTTCTATGATTTTCTATGTTTGAATTGAATGGAATTAAGTAGGTTTCATGCATGCTAGTTACTTGGTTCAAGTTTACGAGATTTTTTTCAAAAGTTTTGATTTTGAAGATATATGTGGAATCTGTAATTACCTGCTGTAGTTGGTTGTTTTCATTTTCAGAGGCTTAGTTATGCATGATTATGTAGGTTTGATCTAGTTTGATTGCATGCTAGTGGATTCTAACCAAGTTTGAGTTTTGGAACTCAAAGCTTGGTCTTTAATGGTGTTTTGTGATTCTGTGAGTTCTGGGTGGTTTTGTTGCCTTTGAATGGTTATTTGGGTCATATAAAACAAGTCTGGAAGATCTTGTGTGATTTGGGTTAGAATAGATCGAGTTATGAATTTTTGAAAAATTCCTGCGAGGAACCAAAATTCCGGTTGTGCAACCGGAATTCCGGATGAGGGTCCAGTAATTCCTAGAACTGGAATTCCGGTTGCAGAACCGGTCTACCGGTTGGGGAATTTTCAGAAACCCTAGATTTCCTCGATTTTATGTTTTAGGGGGTATTGCCATGCTTTTTATCGATAGGGAAACTTTTAGTTCCTAGTTTAAGTCCCCGGGAAGTGATTTAGCGTGTCACTTATAGTGTTGTGATTTTTATGGTTTAGGAGCACATGTCTGTAGCGCGATTAAAGTTCCGATCGAGTTGACGGCACACCTGAATTCGGAATCCAGGTAAGATTAGTATAACAGTATGCATATGTAGATTACATGTTTAGCGTGCATGTAGGAAGCCTGTTAGATTACATTAGTTATGTATGTTGGCTTCGAACCATCCAACCCTTTCACGTCGGTACAGGATGGAGTATGACCAGCAGCCGGAGTATGACCGGTTCGACCGATCAGGCTGACACTTGGTTGGTGGTTCCGTGCTATTGACGTATCCCGTCGGTACAGGCTGGAGTATGACCAGCAGCCGGAGTATGACCGGTTCGACCGATCAGGTGGATATAGTAGCACGTCGGTACAGGCTGGAGTATGACCAGCAGCCGGAGTGTGACCGGTTCGACCGATCAGGCTGTTACCTGTCAATAGTACCGTCCCTATGAACGTTCAGAACTCGATGCACCGTGTTGGACACGGCGATGGTGGCTCGATGCCGTGTTGGACACGTCAGTAGCGGGACTCAGTATCGTGTTGGACACGGCAGTTAGGGTTGTGATCAGGGGTATGGGCGTCTGATCATGACCGGGATTTATGTATGAGTATTATTATGCTTTTCTTACTGAGTCTGTCGACTCACAGTTCTACGTTTATGTGTAGGTAAAGGCAAGGCTAAGGCTGATGGTGTTGGAAATTATTTTACCATGATCTTAGATCTACTCACAAGTATGTTTATTAACACCCTAAATAAGAACTTTCTAAAATGATAAATTAAACACATGTAAAGTTTAAGAAACCTTACATTGGGTGCAGCGGAATATAATGACTCCTTCCGTTCAGATATCTAGCCCTTGATTCCTTTCTGTAGCAGAGCATTATCAATATCTGAACCTGGATCTCTTTCTCTGAATCTTTGATGCTGAAACTCCTTTGCTGATGATCTTTCTTCACGATCTTCCTCACTATGATTGAGGTATCACTTGATGTGTGTGGGCACTACTCTAATCACTAAGGATTTCGAAATTCAAAGGAAGAAGAAAGAAGAAGTGGCAGCTAAAGATAGGGAGAGAGAAGGCTCAGTTTTTCTGAATCAGAAGAAGTAGTTTTTCCTGAAGCCTTCACTATCTATTGTTAACATTCCACTAGGGTTAGATTTGAATTATATGGCATTAAAATAATGAAAAAATCAACTTAAAATACACTCAATAGGTGGCCGGCCATACCTTTAATGGATTGGGCCTTGCTTTTGCAATTTTGCAATTTTGCAATTTTAACACCTTTTGTATCTGATTTTCTCAAAAATGCCAATTTCCTAATTCAACCATTTAAATGCCAATTCTAACTATTTAATAACTATAAATAATTATTGAATAATATTGTCATTTATCATATTTATTAATTGAACCATACAAAGTATCATAATTAACAAGTATGCCCCTATAAACTCTTTCTTTACAATTTCGCCCTTACTTAGTGAAAATTTCACAAATAGACATAGTCTAATTTGTGAATTATAATTGATTAATCAAAACCAATTACATGAGTCTTACAAGCAATATTATCTCAACTAGTGGGGGGACCATGGGTCTATATAACCGAGCTTCCAATAAGTAGATCAAGAATTTAGCACTAAAATTCACTAACTTATTAATTCTTCGTTGAATCCACGCATAGAACTTAGAATTGCACTCTCAGTATATAGAATGCTCTATATGTTCCACCATATAGACACATCATTAGTTATCCATTGTTATAATCCTAATGTGATCAATGATCCTCTATATGAATGATCTACACTGTAAAGGGATTAAATTACCGTTACACCCTACAATGTATTTATTCCTTAAAACACTTGACCCCGTATAAATGATATTTCAGCTTATGTGAAATGAGTACTCCACCATTTATGTTCGTTTGGTCAAGCTCGAAGGAGATCATCCTTTGCTTACTATTCGCCAGATAGAAGCTATAGATTCCATGTTTATGATAGCGCTCCCACTCAATTGCACTACTGTGTTCCCAAAATGTACGTATCACCCTGACCTAAAAGTAGGCTTAACTAAAAAATCAAACAACACGAATAGCCTTTCAAGATTGAGCCTAATCATAACAGGATTAAGAACATTTGATCTAGGATCAACTAGGCGATATTGACTTGAATAGATATTACGGTAAGTTTAATAAATCTAAGTCAAAGTTCAATATCGGTCCCTTCCGATGCATACTCCATGCATCCAACCTGAGCTTTACTTTAACCAATGCTCTGGAAAGAACATGGCACTTCTCCAAATGCAAGTAAACTATGTTGTAGATTATCATATCAGTAAAACCCTGTGTCTGATAAATCTAGGAAACTTTATTCACATAGTCATGTTTACTTTCCAATGTGTTGACGGCACAATAAACAGGATCAAGTATGTGAAAAGGGTTTCAGATGAATTCATACATTATGTACATATAATCATGAAATAAATCATGTGAACCATGCAACATTAAATGTTATTTCTGATCTATATTAATAAGTAAATCTGATTATATTGAAATGAGTTTTATTTAGGGCATAAAACCCAACAGATGGACCGTGAGCGAGCTTATGAAGATTGTACATGTCGGGGCGGTTAGGCCTGGAGAGTACGATCCTCGGGACAGCGAGGCTGATTTTGTAACTAGTCGCTAGGCGACAATTATTTTGTATGAACAGTTAAATCTTTTTGTAAATGATTTTGTAATTGGGATCCCGAGTCTTTTGTAATATTATTTTATAAGTTTGATTAAAAAGCAAAAATTTAATTAATCACGTTTTCCATAAACCTCGTTGATTAGCAACGAGCTGCACAGCATGTTTAAAAATCACGTAATACACCTATGTTAGTTAGGGTGTTACAAGTTGGCAGGGACCCAATAAGGTCTATTCCCCAGACCGCAAAGGGCCACGGACTAGTCATCAGGGTGATCTCGTTGGGAGGGGCTCTGGGTATGTTCGCGAATCTTTGCCACGAATCACATTTTTGTACGTAGTCTATACAATCTTTTTTCATAGTTGGCCAGAAATACCCTTGTCTCAGTATTTTCTTTGAGCGACTTAGGCCTCGTGTATGATCTCTGCAGAACCCCTCGTGGACCTCTAGCATAATTTTCTTAGCTTCAGGGTCCGATACACACCTTAGGTACGGGATGCTGAGTCCTCTTTGATAGAGAATATTTTCCATCATTACATAACGGTGCGCTTGGTACTGTATCCTTCTGGAAAGTGCCTTTTCTTGGGGCAAGTCGCCTTTTGTTATTTATTCGATGATGGGGGTCATCCAGTTGAGCTCTTGCTGAACTTCCGCTACGGTACTCTTGGCTTTGATGCTTGGTTCCGTAAGGCTTTCCACGGGTATTACCCCCAGTTTCTCAATTTTGCTGTCTGAGGCTAATTTAGCCAAACAGTCCGCGTGAGCGTTCTTTTCTCTGGGGATTCTATCTACTTTGTAGTCTGTGAACTCGTGGAGCAATTCCCGGACTATTGCTACGTACGCAGCCATCTTTTCTCCGCGTGTTTGATATTCCCCCGATACTTGGTTCACTACCAGTTGTGAATGACTGAAGACTTCTACTCTTTTAGCCCCCACGGCCTTTGCTAATCTCAGCCCTGCTATCAAGGTTTCGTATTCGGCCTCATTATTAGAGGCTGTGAATTAAAACTGTAGGGCTGCCTGGAGTCGAAGTCCGTTTGGGGATATCATTGCTACCCCTGCTCCGGATCCATTTTCGTTGGAGGCGCCATCCACAAATACTTTCCACGTTGGGACTTGCGTTGTGGGCATGCTTGCGTTAGCCTCTGCCTCATGGCACTCCGTGATGAAGTTTACTAACGCCTGCCCTTTTATGGAGGTGCGTGGTATGTAATGTAGATCGAATTGGGTTAACTCCATGGCCCATTTGAGAAGTCTCCCAGACGCTTCTGGTTTTTATAGAACTTGTCGGAGCGGGTGGTTGGTTAATACTTTGAATGGGTGAGCCTAAAAATAAGGTCTTAGCTTTCTCGAGGCCATCAGGAGGCAAAAAACTAGTTTCTCGATCACCGGGTATCGTGTCTCCGCCCCTATCATGCGTTTGCTAACATAGTACACGGGATGCTGAGTTTTTTCCTCTTCCCACACTAAGGCCGCGCTAACCGCATTCTCGGAGATGACCAAGTATAGGAACAAGTCTTCTCCGAGAACAGGTTTTTACAAGATCGGGGGTTTAGCCATGTGTTCCTTTAGTTTTTTAAATGCCTCCTCGCACTCGTCGGACCATTCGAATTTTCGGCATTTTTTCAGAATGTTGAAGAAAGGAATGCACTTGTCTGTGGATCGGGAGATGAACCGGCTCAGGGCAACCACCTTTCCGATTAAGCTCTGTACATCTTTGTGCTTTTTGGAGGAAGGCATGCTTAGGAGAGCTTGAATATTTTTTGGGTTTGCCTCTATCCCTCGTTGGCTAACAATAAAGCCTAGAAACTTTCCTGATTTGACCCCAAAAGTGCATTTCTTCGGGTTAAATTTCATCCCGTATCTCCGAACCATTTCAAAGCACTCTTCGAGGTTGTCTGCATGGCTCGCGTATGCCTTTGATTTGACCAACATGTTGTCCATGCACACTTCCATTATCCGTCCCAGTAGGCCTTTAAACATCCGATTCACCATTCGTTGGTACGTTGCACAAGCATTCTTTAATCCGAAAGGCATGACCAGGTAGCAGTATACCCCCTTATCGGTCCTGAAACTAATGCATTCTTAATCTGCAATGTGCATCTTAATCTGGTTGTAGCCGGCATAAGCGTCCATGAAGGACGGTAGCTTGAATCCAGAGGTGGCGTCCACCATTTGGTCGATTCGTGGTAGGGGGAAACAGTCTTTTGGGCAGGCCTTGTTTAGATCGGTAAAATCTATACATACCTACCATCTCCCGTTTGGTTTGGGCACCAGTACTGGATTAGCCAGCCATTCTAGATAATACACATCTCAGATCATGCCACTGGTCAGTAGTTTGTCCACCTCTTTCTCCAGGGCTTTTGCTTTTAATTGGCCGAGGGGGCGCCGCTTCTGTTGAACCGGTGGCATGTTCGGGTTAACGTTAAGGACATGGGTTATGACATGGTATGTCGGTCATCTCCCCTTGGCACCATGCGAAAACATCCGTGGCTGCCCTTAGTGCCTTAATTATTTTTTCTTTTTCCTCCGGCTCTTGGCTTTTCCCCAGCCGGAGGACCTTGGCGGGGTCGAGGTCACACATCGATACTTCCTTGACGTCCTCCATAGGTTCTACGATTTTTTCAGATCCCACACGGGGATCCAACTCATCTTGTTCTGCCATTCCTGGCTCAATAACTTCACGGACCATCAATATTGGTAGGTGGGCAGCAACATTATAACACTGCCTGGCCTCTCCCTAGTTCACTCTCACGGTCCCTGTCTCAGCTTCCTGAGTAAGGAACTTTAAACACAAGTGCCTGATTGACGTAACTGCGCCGAAATCCACCAGGGCCGGTCGACCGAGGATCGCGTTGTAAGCAGTCGGGCAGTCTACCACAATGAACGTGCAGTATTTAAAAGTGCTTTGGGGTGTGACTGGGCACAAGGTGACTAGCAGCCTTACTTTTCCCATTGGGATAAGTGTTCTCCCATTGAATCCCGTGAGCTGGGAACCACTCTGCGAGAGATCCCAGTGCGTGAGGCCTATTGCCGTGAAGGCTTCTTTAAATAATAAATTCACAGAACTCCCGTTGTCGATTAGTATTCTGGCCACAATCTTGTTGGCGATGGGAGTCTTGTTGGGTTTTATGCCCTAAATAAAACTCTTTACAATCTGATTAGTTATCAATATAAGAAATTTGAAGTGATTTATGTTTGCATGAATTTTACATGCTAATGGTTTAATATGTTTATTACATTTACACACAGAATCAGTTAAATCCAGATCATATGTTTATTCACAATTACAGTATCGTCAACACAGTGGAATGTGATTGTGATCATATGAATCAAAAGACTAAGTCCCTGTTTCATCAGTGTTTTGGATTTACACTAATGTGATAATCAGCGATGATGTGTACTTACACTTGGAGTAAGTGTTATGTTCTTTCCAGGACATTAGTAAAGTATACAAGTTTCGAATGTATGGAGTATACATTGGACTCGACCAATATTGCAACTTAGTTAAGATATTACAAACTTACCGTTATATCTTTCAAAGTCAATATCAGTAGTTGATCTTAAGATTAAAAGAATCTAAATCCTGATATGCTTAGGCTCAACTCAAGAGTACTATTCATGTTCTTTGATTTATTAGTTAAGCCTACTTTTGGGTCAGGGTGATACGTATATTTTGGGAACATGATAGTATGATTAAGTGGGAGTGCTGAACATAAATATGGAATCTATAGCTTCTACTGGTGTATAGAAGTCAAGTGATGATTCCCTTCGAGCTTAGCAAATAGAAATAAATGGATGAGCTCTTGTTTAAGTGACTAATTCTTAGATCACTAAACACCATTTACAGGTAGCTAAGTGTTCTAAGGGGCAAAATACATTGAGGGGTGAGAACGGTAAAATTATCCCATCTCGATGTAAATCATCTATATAGAGGATCTTTGATCACAATAAGATTATAACAATGGTTAAATGAGATAGCATATGTATATGGTGGAACATATAATATGCTCTATATAAGTCTAAGAGTGCAATTCTTAGTTCTAAGAGTGGATTCAACGAAGAATTAATAAGTAGGAATTTACTTAGTAAATTCGGTTCACTTATTGGAAGCTCAGCATATAAATCCATGGCCCCCATTCTAGTTGAGAACATACTTCTTGTAAGACTCAATAATTGATTTGTGATTAATCAATTATAATTCTAAAGTTCGACTATGTCTAATTTGTGAATTTTCACTAAGCAGGGGCGAAATTGTAAAGAAAAGAGATTCTAGGTTTATTTTTTTATTAAATGACTTTATATGTCTAGTTAATAATTAAATTAAATGACAATATTATTTAATAATCTATTTTATTTTGTAAATAATTAGTTTTGGCATTTAAATGGTTAGAATTAGAAAATTGGCGTTTTTGAGGAAATAGAAATAAAATTTGTGAAAACTGCAAAATCAAGTGGGGCCCATTCTATACACCTTGGGTGGCCACTTTATGTGGAATTTCAAATTGATATTTTCATTATTTTAATGCCAAATAATTCGTAACCTAAACTTAGTAGTTGCCTATAAATAGAAAGTGATGGCTCAGTCAAAATCACAAGTTTTCATTATTCTTCTGACAGAAAATTCTCTCTTCAAAAAAACCGAGCCTTCCTTTTTCTATACCTTGGCCGAACCTCTCTCTCTCTCTTTTCCTCTTCTAAATTTCGAACCCTAGTGATAGAGTAAGTGCCCACACACAGCAAGTGGTAACTCAATCATAGATTGGAAGACTGTGAAGGATCAAACCCAAAGAGAAGGACATTCGGGCTCAGATCTTGATAATACTCTGCGACAGAAAGGATACAAGGGTTAGAGATCTGAGTGGAAGGAGACATTAATTCCGCTGCATCAATGTAAGGTTTTCTTAACTTTATATGTGTTTAATTTATCGTTTTAGAAAGTTCATATTTAGGGTGTTAAACAACATACTTGTGAGTATATCTAAGATCCTGGTAAAATAATTTCCAATAAGTCTCTATGACCAGCAGGTCATGGTGGGTAAAACGTGTTGGAAATTATTTTACCAGGATCTAGATTTACTAACAAGTATGTTTGATTAACATCCTAATATGAATTCTAAAACAATGAAATAAACACAGAAGAGTTTAAGAAAACCTTACAGTGGGTGCAGCGAAATATTATGACTCCTTCCATTCAGATCTCTAGCCCTTGATTCCTTTCTGTAGCAGAGCATTATCAAGATCTGAATCTGGATCTCCTTCTCTCCTTCTTTGATGCTGATTTTCCACAGTCTTACATACTATGATTGAGGTACCACTTGATGTGTGAGGGCACTACTCATCACTCAAGGAATTTCGAAAACAGAGAAGAAAGAAAGAGAGAGAGTGGCGGCTTCATAGTGTTTGAGAAAATAAACAATAAAGTGTCTGTCAAACCTGAAGCCTTTACCTTCTATTTATAGAATACCACATAGGGTTAAAGTTGAATTATATGGCATTTAAAAATGAAAAATAAAATGAGAAATAGAAGCTTAGGTGGGCGGCCATACATAGACGAAACAAGCCTTCCATTTTTCCAACTTTCCTATTTCATCATTTCTAGTTTCCCATTTTCTCAAAGATTGCCAATTCTCTCTTTCAACTACATAAATGTCAAGTCTAATTATTTAATAACTATAATTAATTATTAAATAATATATTGTCATTTATTTTATTTATTAATAAAAACTAATCAAAGTTTCTCAATTAATAAATATACCCTTTAAACTCTCTCTATTTACTGTTTTACCCTTGCTTAGTGAAAATTCATAAAGCAGACATAGTCTAGCTTTTAGAATTTTAATTGATTAATTAAAATCAATGAACTGAGTCTTACAAACAGTATGGTCTCAATTAGTATGGGGACCATGGGTCTATATAACCGAGCTTCCAATAAGTCGAATCGAGTTTACCAAGTAAATTCCTTAACTTATTAATTCCTCATTGAATCCACACTTAGAACTTGGAATTGCACTCTCAATCATATAGAACGCTCTATATGTTCCATAATATAGACATGTCATTAGTTATCCATTTTTATAACCCTAATGTGATCAATGATCCTTTATATAGATGATTTACACTGTAAAGGGATTAAATTACTGTAACACCCTACAATGTATTTTATCCTTAAAACACTTAACCCTGTATAAATGATATTTCAGCTAAGTGAAATGAGATCTCCACCATTTATTTTCGTTTGGTTTAGCTCTAAGGAAATCATCCTTTACTTTCTATTCGCCAGATAGAAGCTATAGATTCCATATTTATGTTAGCGCTCCCACTCAATTGCACTACCGTGTTCTCAAAATGTACGTATCACCCTGACCAAAAGTAGGCTTAACTAACAAATCAAAGAACACGAATAACACTCTTGAGATTGAACCTAACCATATCAGGATTAAGATCGTTTGATCTAGGATAAACAGGTGAAATTGAATTGAATAGATATTACGGTAAGTTTTAATATATCTAATCAAAGTTCTATATCGGTCCCTTCCGATGTATACTCCATACATCCGATACTGGTAAACTTTGCCAATGTCCTGGAAAGGACATAATACTTTTCCAAGGTGTAAGAATACCTATCGCTGATTATCATGTCAGTCTAAATCCAGTGTTCTGACAAATCAGGGAATAAACTTTTGAACATATAATTAAGATTATATTCCACTGTGCTGACAACACTATAATCTTTAACAAACTCATATCTTCTGGACTTAAAAAGGAATTCATACATTATATACATATAATCATGAAATAAATCATGTGAACCATGCAACATAAAATGTTCTTTCTCATCTTTATTAATAAGTAAATCTGATTATATTGAAATGAGTTTTATTTAGGGCACAAAACCCAACAAACTTCCACTTGCACTAACATAAAACAAAATGTGCATTTCAAATAATCATTAACACCTTGATATACCAATCAAGTGTAATAGTAGTAAACTCCTCGTAATAGGATCTGACAGGTTGAATTAAACACAACCTCTTCTCCACCATTACTCTTCCTTAATCACAAAATCATTTATAATGTGAAATTCCTCTCTATATGTCTACTCTCTTGGGATACTGGATTCTATACTTTTGGAAAATACTTCTTGGTTATTCAGGAAGTAACCCTAGTAGTTAAGGCAAGTTGGAATGGTGCCACAAAAGTATAGAACTTTCCTTAGACTGAATAAGTATCTTTCCTGCAACTTTTAACATTCAGTCTCTCTCTGGTAGACTAAGAGATTTTAGAAAGGTTTTTACACTTCTCCAAAATCACTACTCCACCCCCAGAGTAATCACCATCTCATCAGCAGACTTCTTAGCACACAGGCAAGTCTCGAAATCTGATGTGGTGTAGTCGACGAGTTTTAAACACACCCTTATTGACTAACATATAGTTCCTCTTCTTTATCTTAAGATTTACTTGATTGTCTTCCAATGTTCCTCTCCTGGATTAATCTGATACTTACTCATTACTCCCACTCAACAGCAGGTGTCTGGCCTAAGGCATACTAAAGCATATCTGAGACCTCTCACTGTTGATTTAAGAATTCTTTCATGGCTTTATCTTTTCTGGAATAGTTGAGACTTTTCCTTAGATAAATAAAATCTATATCTAAGAAGTTGTGAAGCTTGTATAGATTAACATTGGAAAGAAAATGCTTCAGCATCTTATGCTTGCATTAGAGTAAGTAACTACCAGGTATACCACAAGCCATAGGTTTAGATAAACTCAAACCTATAATACTAGGAACAGGAAGTTTTGTTAAGTCCATTGAATAGACTTATGAACGAAAATTTCCTTTCATGTCGTTGTAATAGAAAACTTTAGGTTACTCCATGTGAATGGATCAAACCATAGTTCTATTGGCTTTCTTCTTAGTTTCTTATCTTGACAATCCATTACTTGTTTAAACTCACAATGGATTTTAATCACTAGTATCTTCCAAGTCATGAGAAGGTAAAATTCCTTGAAACTCTCCCACTACGACAAGGTACCGTGAATTATGTCTAAGAAAACTAAATGGTATTGATTTCTTCGGTTGTGTTAAGACAACAGAGGCAGTGGGATCATCTTGTAACGAATAAGATGATAGAACACTTATGGAATCAAGAAAAAATATCTCCTTTATTTGCTACTTTATTTTCAGACTTAGTCATTTTTTTAGAAAAGCAGTATTTGTTTAAACAAACACTTTCTTATCTAATGACTATGGGATGCTCCACCCCTAATCACTTAGAATAGCTAACAAACATGCAAACCAGGGTTAGCAGTTCTAGCTTTTCTTAAGATTTCGATTAGGTCATCCATGAATCTAGTAATGATTTACATTAAGTATACAACCATTGCATTATTCTGAAATTATATTACCATAGAAGGATTTAGGCAACGACTAGTAACTAATCATCAATATGCAACTCGAATTTCTGGGGAGGTAAGTTTGGATATAATTCAAAATCAAATTAATGATCTTTGAACTGCATATCTACTAACTTTTTCTCCACCCCTATCATTTCGCAAGATCTTTAACCACTTATCATTGCTAGAAATTCATGAAATTTTTCAAACATTTCAAATTTCTTTTGCATAAGGTAACATCTAGAGTGATCGTTTTAAGATTACAATGAAGACTCATATCCACCCCTGAATGTATATCCATCTGCGAATGAGATGATTATACTTTCAGTGGATATAGGCATATTAACTCTTTGCAGAGAATGATCATCTCAAAACCACTATGAACAAGATACAAATGCCATAGATTTATAAAATATGTGGTTGTATCTTTTGATGACTTAAGTTTAGTTACATCAAAGAGTTCTTAGAATAGTGCAAGTGGATTCTGGTCACAGAATACTAAACTCATACAGTTTGAATCCATTGAAAGAAAATGGTTATTAAATACTTGTGAAAGTGTAACTGTATAATTAGTAATTCTTTCTTGGACCACCACTACTAATCTAACTCTAAGTTTGATTTTCCCATACAAGTAGGAGATTTCTAAGATTGAGGATTTATATCATTTTGGGATAGAATTTTGGGAATATAATCATATGCGTCATTTAATTTCTTAAGAGAAAATATAGAATGACTTTATATGACTTATAGACCATTCATCCAATGATATGTTATTAAGCTGATTCGAAAAGAATAAGCTAAGAGGAATTAGGATAATTTTATTTTAAATAAGAATCCAACGATGCTCGATTAGCGAGAGTCAAAGTAATTTTATTTATTCAATCTTCTTGTTTCATATTGTAAACTACTAGTCTAAGGTGTCATCAATTGATGAACAGCTAGATGTTGCATATACAATATTTATCTTTCGAGATCTAACACTATTATGTTAGTCTAATGGTGAAAATCCATTAGGGATTTATCTCATTAGAAAAACAAGCCAAGTTAGACCAACAATGAAGATTCGAAATTAAACTACAATTTAATAACAGAAAATAACATGGTTCAATACAAATTCATACACAATTCAGAAATTATGAAGCACATAGCAAGTAGGAATGACAAGTGAAAATACTAAAACATACAATCCTAAATAATTTCCAAGGTTTTCAACAAACTGATATCAGTGTCCCGTTTAGGCGAGAGTCAAAGCTACCATCCATTGAATAGAGTTGTCAGCTCATCTAAAATGATCAACATTCTAGCAACCTTTTATTCGATCAAGATTGGAATCCGCGTTGTCCCGTTTAGGCGAGAGTCAAGGCTATTCTATCTTATGAGCTTCCACCATTGTTTCATATTCTTGCAAGTCTTATACAGTCGCCACCATTAGGGTGATCAAAACTACATAAAAAACTTACAAGATTACTTATCTTTCGAGATTAAACGGTGCTAACTTGCTAATGAACGTTCTTCCATTAGGGAGGATTACTCACTAAAACAATAGCTATGTAAAACCAACAATGGAGATCGAATATCCTTATAATAAAGCTCATTATTTAATGAAGGTTGTATTTTCTTCTAATATTTATTTTAATCAATTTATTTTAAATATATATATTTATTTAATTAAAATTTCCAATTTAGAATAAAATATTCTAAATATAAATTTTAATTTAATATTTATAAATTATACTTAGATGGATATGAAAATAACGTGAATTATTTTCATCTTAGTAATAATTTCCATAAATATTCAGAAAATTATTCAATTTAAGTTGTTTCAAAATTAATTTAAATTAATTTACAACTTCAAATTTAATTTTCTATAAATATATATTGCATTTCGAAAAAAGAAGTGTATAAGAATACTACTTTCGAAAATGCTTTAAAATAAAATAAAATAAAATAAATCCTGAAAAATTACTATAATTTTATGTTGGCCCAAAATTAATTAATAAAAATTAATTTTCAACAAAAAATATAATTTTATTATTTAATTAAATATCTAAGAAAAATTTTAAAAATTTAAGTATCATGATTAAAAATCAACTTAAATATTAATTTTCTATTTAATTAAATACACTAGAAAAATAATTCAAGCAAAACAGATAACAACTATCTAGACTTTCATACACTGATTAATTCTATTTCTAATTATAATATATTTTAGTTCATTTATTTTAATTAATCATTTAATGAAAAAATCATTGATTTAAGTTGGTCCAAAATAAAATAAATAATTTTCAACTTTAATTTATTTTTCAAATAAAATTCGAAATTTCTGCATCAAAGTGATGCAATTTCGAAAATTTGGGAAATGATTAATAAAATAAAATAAAATATATTTTGAAAATTATCAGCTTTAAGTTATTCTGAAATAAGATTCCAAACTTAAGATAATTTTCAACTTTAATTAAATAACATGAAAATAACAATATTTAAGTATCATGATGAAAATCAACTTAGATATTGAATTTTCAATTTAATTAAATGTATTAAATTCAAGAAATAAATATTAATTATAGAGGAAACTTAATTATTAATTCTAGTTTAATACTAGGAAAATATACTAAACTTAGATTGTACCAAAATTAATTATGAAACAATTAATTTCACAATCAATGATATTTTCCTATTTAATATTAGAAATAATAATTAGTATAGAAATAACTATCTAGAATATATATCATTAACTAAGTGTTTTTCTAAAATTAACTTTAAAATATTAAAATGAAAAATAAATTTCATATATTTTAAAAGTTAATTATGTTGCTAATTCAATTTTAATTAGGTTAGACTAATATAATTAACCTAATACAATATTTAAATAAGGCAAATGGGCCTTCACAATTGGGGTAGTTCATGTGAGGGGGAGCTGGGTTCAGTATGTCGTACCCACTTCTATCAGCCCCCAACTCTCACACAAGGCCCAAAAGAGAGGAATTTAACCTTTAAATAAATACTTGTTATTCATTGAATAAGCCCAAATCTAATTGGGCCTAAATAAATTTACTTATGTCAAAATTTATTTTAGCAACCTAGTCCATTTACTTAGTAAAAACTTAAATGGGCTTCCTATATGCATCTAAGCCCAAAAGCAAACATATAGGCTCACATTGGTCAAATGATTTGGATGGGCCCTATCCTGTTACTAGGTTTACACAGATGAAAGAAGTACAAAATTTACCTGTTACAAATTATTTATAAGATCTATCGTTAATTGGACTATGATTAAAATCAGATCATTGGATCTGTCAACAAGTTAATCATAGCAATTTAGATCAAATAAATAATAGGTTTCTAAAAAAAATTTGAATAAACAACATTAATAAACAAACATTGTTCATGTAACAGATGTGAAAATAAGATATTAATATAATTAAATTATTATTCTTAAACTAACCAACTAAAGGAAACTAATTATAAAATATCTAGGTTTATTTGAATCAAATTAAATTAAATATCTAATAAGATCAATGATTTGAAAGGAAAGAATCTTCAATATCACTTTCGGATCTTAAAATTTAATAAAATAAACCAATTTTAAAATAGATTTGGTTAGATAATTATTATTTTAGGAATAAAACAATAAATGAATAATAATTACCATAATTATATGTCAAAATATCTCAAATTAAGCATTATTCAAATCTCTACAAAAATATCTATATTATTTAAATATTTAAGATATGATTTATAAATTTATAATAAGGAAAAAAAATGATATATATAGAAAAAAATATCATTTTTAAACTTATAATTTATAAATAATTAAATATTTAACAAAATAACAAATTTTTGAATTTGAAAAATATTATGGTAAGTATATCTATAAAAATATCTATGTTAATTTTAAATTTATTAATTATTTAATTGGTCATATAAAATAATTTTAATATAATATTTTAAATAAAAATACAAAGTTATCTTTTAATTTAAAATATCTTAAATATCAAAATATCTAATCTTATAATTAAATAATAAATAAATATTAAAGAAGTTAACAAATTTTTAAATCTCACCATAATAGGAAATATTTAAAATTGGAAACATTCCAAAATAGAAATATTTAAAAATTGGAAAAATTCTAAATTGAAAATATTTATAATTGGAAACATTTCAATTTAGAAATATTTAAAAATGGAAAAATAAATTTTGGGAAAGAATCCCATGAAAAAATTGGATTTTTGGGGAAAAACCTACAAAATTCGCAATTTGTAGGGGCTACGAGGATAGGCTGCATGCAGCAGCCATGATTTCTAATCTTCCAAAATTCATATCTTTCTCAATTTTTATCGGAATCGAGTTCTGTAAAAAACAAAATTGCTCAATTTTTTAACAAGGAATCTAAATAAAATATTATCAAAAATAGAAAAAATATTTTTCATGCAAAAAATTCGTACAACACATACATTCATCACATAAACACATAAACCAACATGAAACCATCCAAATCAACACAAAAAATTATAAAAAAATCGTTTTAATTCATATTACATGAAAGTAAATCATTACCATGGCTCTAACGCCAGTTGTTGGAAATTATTTTACCAGGATCTAGATTTACTGACAAGTACGTTTGATTAACATCCTAATATGAATTCTAAAACCATGAAATAAACACATAAGAGTTTAAGAAAACCTTACAGTGGGTGCAACGGAATACTATGACTCCTTCCATTCAGATCTCTAGCCCTTGATTCCTTTCTGTAGCAGAGCATTATCAAGATCTGAATCTGGATCTCCTTCTCTCCTTCTTTGATGCTGATTTTCCACAGTCTTACATACTATGATTGAGGTACCACTTGATGTGTGTGGGCACTACTCATCACTCAAGGAATTTCGAATACAAAGAAGAAAGAAAGAGAGAGAGTGGCGGCTTCATAGTGTTTGTGAAAATAAACAGTAAAGTGTCTGTCAAACCTGAAGCCTTAGGTTAAAGTTGAATTATTTGGCATTTAAAAATGAAAAGTAAAATGAGAAATATAAGCTTAGGTAGCCGGCCATACATAGACGAAACAAGCCTTCTATTTTTCCAACTTTCCTATTTCATCATTTCTAGTTTCCCATTTTCTCAAAGATTGCCAATTCTCTCTTTCAACTACATAAATGTCAAGTCTAATTATTTAATAACTATAATTAATTATTAAATAATATATTGTCATTTATTTTATTTATTACTAAAAACTCATCAAAGTTTCCCAATTAATAAATATACCCTTTAAACTCTCGCTATTTACTGTTTTACCCTTGCTTAGTGAAAATTCATAAAGCAGACATAGTCTAACTTTTAGAATTTTAATTGATTAATTAAAATCAATTAACTGAGTCTTACAAGCAGTATGGTCTCAACTAGTATGGGGACCATGGGTCTATATAACCGAGCTTCCAATAAGTCAAACCGAATTTACCAAGTAAATTCCCTAACTTATTAATTCCTCATTGAATCCACACTTAGAACTTGGAATTGCACTCTCAGTCATATAGAACGCTCTATATGTTCCATGATATAGACACGTCATTAGTTATCCATTGTTATAACCCTAATGTGATCAATGATCCTTTATATAGATGATTTACACTGTAATGGGATTAAATTACCGTAACACCCTACAATGTATTTTATCCTTAAAACACTTAACCCTGTATAAATGATATTTCAGCTAAGTGAAATGAGATCTCCACCATTTATTTTCTTTTGGTTAAGCTCGAAGGAAATCATCCTTTACTTTCTATTCAACAGATAGAAGCTATAGATTCCATAATTATGTTAGCGCTCCCACTCAATTGCACTACCGTGTTCCCAAAATTTACGTATCACCCTGACCCAAAAGTAGGCTTAACTAACAAATCAAAAAACACGGATAACACTCTTGAGATTGAACCTAACCATATCAGGATTAAGATCATTTGATCTAGGATCAATAGGTGATATTGAATTGAATAGATATTACGGTTAGTTTTAATATATCTAATAAAAGTTCAATATCGGTCCCTTCCGATGTATACTCCATACATCCAATACTGGTAAACTTTGCCAATGTCCTGGAAAGGACATAACACTTTTCCAAGGTGTAAGAATATCTATTGCTGATTATACCATGTCAGTCTAAATCCAGTGTTTTGACAAATCAGGGAATAAAATTTTGAACATATAATTAAGATTATATTCCACTATTCTGACAACACTATAATCTTTAACAAACTCATATGTTCTGGACTTAAAAAGGAATTCATATATTATATACATATAATCATGAAATAAATCATGTGAACCATGCAACATAAATGTTATTTCTCATCTTTATTAATAAGTAAATCTGATTATATTGAAATGAGTTTTATTTAGGGCACAAAACCTAACAAAATGCACCGTCTTAGGGTGCTCTTCTGTGAACGTAATGGGATGATCCATGAGTCGGGGCCTTTGAGCTGGGAGCTGAGTAACTTCCCAAACCTCACTGTGCTTTACGGCCCCGGCTTAACGTTTCAATTCCTTTCGAGTAGTCCCTCCGATATGGTGTCTTCCAGAGATCATAGCTATAGTTCCATTGGGTCTCGGTGGTAGGCCAGGAATCTGGTGAGGTTCCCCCGGGAGAGCGACTGGTGCCAATGATGCAAGTGCACCCCTTGGCTCTCCTTCGGGTAAAGGTCCTGCTGCCGAAACCGGGTTGAGATGAGGCAGCCGGTTCTTAATCCACTCGTAGAGATGACCCAATCGAATCAAGTTTTCGATCTCATCTTTAAGTTTCTTGCATTCATGGGTGATGTGTCCAATCTCATTATGGTATTCGCATCTTTTGTCGGGATCCCTTCGGGAGCTATCTCTGTACAGAGGAGGCGGTCTGCGGTAGTGTGTATTTTGCCTGGTGACGAAATACACACGTTCCTGGGAGTCCGTCAGTTCCGTGTACTAGGTGTATTGGGAAGTGTACCCCCTTTTCTGTCGCTTGTCCTCTGTCCAGGTGCTACCTTTCGAGGACCTCTTGCTCCGAGAGCCTTGACAAGGTCCCGCTAGGCTTGCAGCAGGAGCAGAGTGAGACAGGACTTGTCCACTTACCTGAGAAGATGCAGGAGCCAATTCCTGATTCTGATTATATCCTGGGGTAGCGGAAAATTGTATGCCGCTCATTGGTAGAGTAGCCGCTGGTAGGGTTCCCGGGAGCTTGACTCCGAGCACATACCCTGCTATTCCGGTCCGATAATGTCCCCCGTAAGCCACTATTTGGACTTCTTCTAAGTTGATGTACTTTTGGACTCTCTTCTGGAAATCCTGAAGGTTGGAGGCCCCTTCTTGCTCTAATTCATTCCAAAATGTAGTCCCTGTACAGATCCCTGCTTGAAGAAGTGAAGCTGTTGTCCGTCGTCAACTTTCTTAGTCTTTGAGGCTTCTTCCTTAAACCTCTTTATGAAGTTTTTCAATGTTTCTGTGAGTAGCTGCTTGATGTTAGTCAGGGCGCTGACCTCAAGATTAACCTTTCTCCCGGCGACAAACTGTCTCCAGAAACTAACTTGCAGCTTGTTCCACCAGTCCACTGATCCTAGTTCCAACTTCTTGAACCATTCCTCCGTGGACCCACTCAATGTTAGCGGGAAGCATAAACATTTGGCGTCATTGCTGACTCTCATGACCGTCATTACACGGTTGAACCGTGACAGGTGATCGCTATGGTCCGAGTTCCCAGTATAAGCTGCCATTTTGAGCATCTTAAAATTTTTGGGTAGCACTGCCTCCAAGATGTGTTTGGCACATGGCTCGCGGTCCTCACAGTCAGAGTCGGAGTCATTGCCTTTTTGTCTCCGGGAGACATGAGCAATATCTTTACGTAGTATGGCAAGCTCAGCCATGATTCCCTCATTCAGCGTTCCCGTGGAGACCGCTGGTGCATGTTTCTTCTAGTCTAGGTGATCCCGGAGGTCACCGTGTTTCTCGTTAATCTAATGTCTCAGATCGACGGGAGGGTATCTTTGGCTCCTCCTTCCTCTCTCTCTCTGGGTTCCTGGTGCACAGAAATGCTTTTTCGGTCCTCTCGATCTTAAGGGCAAAGACTCCCTTTTTGGAGTTTGTCCCTCTGCGGACCTTTCCCTTTCGGGAAATCTGAGCGGACCTTTCGCGGATCCTACACCTTTTTCTTTTTCGCGGGGGTGGAAGTAGGATTTTTTCGCTGGTTCCCTTCAGAGGGATACCGTATAAGGCTAGGTTCCCTGGATTTATGTTTTTGGGTGCTTGGTGAGGACTCTTCTTGTGTTTCTCCAAGTCCTACAGGGATGGCTTTAGGATGTACATGGATCCCTGCCGCCTCCATGGTTTTCTTCATGGCAAGCATCACCTCTTGCATCTTTTTGTTTTGCTCTTTTTGGGCTGTGATTTCGGCTTCATGATCAGCAGCCTTTTGCCTCAAGAGCACTAGTTCAGTATAGCTACCTTCGTCATAGGCATCGTATTCGTCGAAGTTTCCTTCGTATTAGTCGACATGGGTTCTTTCTCCTACCTCAGAGCCCACGTTAACTCTTGAGGCCACCTCCTCATCTTCAGGATCTTGGGCGTCTTGAGGAGGACGGGGCTGACGCGTGTTGCGAGTCTCCACAATTGTTGTTTTGACTTATAAGGTTGTTGTCTATCTGTAGACGCTTCCTTCAGCTCTCAATGAAAGCACCAAAATATTGACCGAGATTTTCGGCAACCAATTTAATAATATATAAGAAATTTGTAGGAAGTTTAATGCATGAGATTTTTACGTGGTTGGGGCATTAATGAGCCTTAGTCCACGAGTCTTTTGTATTTATGAGAGTATTTATTACAGAGAATGTTCTTGGTTTTGTTTCTCTCTTTGGTTCTTATGAAACCCAGAATTCTTGACCCCTGCCTTAATGTGTTTGGGGGGTATTTATAGTGTTTTTGTGGGGTGATCCCTAGAACCGAGCTACATGACTTTCTGTATCTTTTCAGTAGGGGCACACATTCCCAACAGATGTAACATAGGAAATGCATGGTCTATACCCTAGGTATCTTAATATAATCCTTTATCACTTCTTGACTGATGTGATCCCTCGTAAAGTAGCCGTCACTAGGCCTATTAATCATAGCGTAATAGCTGCAGAAGAGAAGTTACACCGTCAGACTTAATACTTATGGCAGTTCCAATACGTCTTCTCCCATGCAGTATTAAATGCGAGGTGACTGTTCAGATGGGGTCTGGTGCTTCCCGGAGGTGCTTTGCTATAGCTCTGCCCTCTGGGAGTACATGGATCCCTCATACCTTCTCCGGGAGGTGTTTTCTTGTTGATACTCTTGATATAAAAAGACTTAGTCAAATTATCTCAAAACCATATTCCTCAAATCCACGTGTCGTAGTCGCATTGGTCCACGTATTTTGGGCAACAGTAATATTTAGATACAAGTTGTCACTAATTTTGTTTTAGACACAACAAGTATTATGACTAAAAATAAATTTAGTCACAACAAATTATATTTTTTATGACTAATACTTTTAGCTACAGACTTTTTAGTCACAACGTAGGAATGACAATTTATAATTAGTCGCGATTTTTTTACTTTTAGTCACAAGTTTTGTTGTGACTAAAAGTAAAAATTTTGTAGTGTATATTAGCAATGCCAGTAATAAATTATATATACATATTTTATTATTTCTTGAAATCAATAGTTTCAAAATTGTTGGTGTAAGATATGTATATATACATTTACTACTTAATTTAGTTTTATATATTCCTATAAGTGAATATCTAATTTAGTAATACTTATAGTAAAATTTGTCCGTGATTCAATATAAATTAATATTGTTACATTCCTCAAAGTGATAAATAAACACAAAATAATTATTTAAAAAGCTTCCTAAAAATGTCTTAAATATAATTGCTACTTGAAGTAGTCAAACATATTTGTATGTTCCTAGAGGTATAATTTTTATCAAGTTGTGAAAATGACAAGAAATGTCTTATTATATATACTAGTTGTACATTTAAATATACAATATATATTTAGTCATGATAATTAGACCTCAGAATAGTCTATTAATAAATTATACCACTTGTTAGAAAGACATGTAGAAAAATAAATATTATGTTATGATTATATTCATTTGACTGTTACAACAACATGATGAAGATGTCTTGTACCTTTTAATTAATATACACATCATTGAATTGATAATGAGGTAATATAAAGTTTGATAAACATAATAGTGACTCTTGGAGAGTGTATATGTTTCGGAGAATAATATAATTATTTTATTTGTGTATATCAAAATAAAACTTGTAATGATTAGTTATATATTGCAGTGATTTTATAAATTATCCTACAAAAGTTTCATTATAATAAAAATTATAGCGAACCTGAAATTCATGAATTGAGTTGTTTTGACATGATTTATCATACGCAATAAATTTTCAAAAGATTTGACTAAATTTTGTTGAAGAACAAGAAGATTCTTCTTAATCATTATTAATTTATAATAATCAAAAGAAGAATGTGCTCATATTTTGCACATAGAAAAAAGTGACAGTATATTTTAATATTTTCTTCTAATTTTAAAAGTAATACATCTATAATTTTATTTAGTTTTTCTTTTATACTTGTTTAAAAGATAAAATTATATTTTTATTCATAAATATTTTTGCTAATATAATTTAGGGTAAATAGCGGCAAAACCCCCAAAACTTTCATTTTGGTTTCACTTAACCCCCAAAACTAAAATTTAGGCGGCAAAACCACCAATACTTGCATTCTGTTAGCAATGTAACATTTCCGTCCATTTTAGGTGTTAAGTGCCATGTTGGACTGTACACAGTGTACACATCGCACAATTTTATTGGTCCACGTCAAAAATTATTTAAAAAATAAAAAATTAATTATTTTAAAATAAAAATAGAAAAAAAAATCTTTAAAAATTAAAAAATTTAAAATTAAAAAAACCTAATTCCTTAACCTCAACCTAACACCCTCCTCCTCCTCCTCCTTCTTCTTCTTCTATCTTATTCTCTGAACAAAAACAATAAAAATTAGAAAAAAAATTATCAGATCCCAAATATTTTCAGCCTCTTCAATGGAAACCAGGAGTCCAAGAAGCGTTGTGGACCACTAATCGCCGTGAAAAAGTAATTGTCATCAACCCCAAACAGCCACGAATCTCCTAGAACCCCGAACCGCCATGGGAACCACAAACAACCACTATCTTCGTCGACCTGCAAATAAAATGGAAGAGAATCGATAAGACCGAGAGGGAGAGGGAGAGAGAGAGAGAGAGAGAGAGAGAGAGAGAGAGAGAGAGAGAGAGAGAGAGAGAGATAGAGAGAGAGAGATATCTAGATATCGGTTCGAGTGCTATTAAGAACAAAAAAAGGCAAAAATATAAGAAATTGTGAATCGGCTCGGCGATCTGAAGAACAAAATCAAAGAAGAAGAAGATGAGGCGGAGAGAGTACCTGGTCGCTTGGACTTTGGTCGTCGTTCGTCGATTGGGGAAGGACTTTGGAAGCTGTTGCACGAAGAAATTAGTGGTAAAGATGCTTGAGTCTTCAGATGGAAAAGAAAGAAACAAGAGAGAACATAGATAAAAAGTTTGGATTGGTGGCTGTGCGAAAATGAATAGAGGGAGAGAGAGGTGCGTTAGGTTTAGGTTAGGGTTTTTTTTAGCACAGAAGAAGAAGAAGAAGAAGCAGGAGGAGGAGGAGGAGGAGGGCGTTAGGTTTAGGTTAGGGAATTAGGGTTTTTTTTTTAGTTTTTTATTTTTTTAAAATTGTTTTTTTAATTTTTAATTTTTTAATTTTTTAATAATTTTTTTTATTTTTATTTTAAAATAATTAATTTTTATTTTTTAAAATAATTCTTGACGTGGACCAATAAAATTGTGCCACGTGTACACTGTGTACAGTCCAACATGGCACTTAACACCTAAAATTGACGGAAATGTTAAATTGCTAACAGAATGCGAGTATTGGGGGTTTTACCGCCGAAATTTGGGTTTTGGGGGTTAAGTGAAACTAAAATGAAAGTTTTGGGGGTTTTTCTGCCATTTACCCTATAATTTATTTAAATATATGCGAATTTATTTATTTGTCTAGAAAATAGATATATTAAATTATTTTGAAGAAAAATGTTTGGATTATATTTTTTTTAGCAATTTTGAGCAATTGTTAGATTATTATTGTATAGCTTCTTATCAATGTGATAAGATCATATGATCATGGATCTACAATATTTATAGATTTATGTATTTCTAATTTTACACATATGACTCATTCTTAGAAATGAAATAAGTTCATAACTATATTTATTGAACCTAAAGTTTAATGTCATATAGTATATATGGGTTTAAACAAATATTGATTTATTGTGATATATTGAAATCCCTACAGGTATATTAATATTATTAGATATCACAATTTTTTAAAATTTTCTTGATCAGGGGAAGAGAAATACAGTTGGGATCGATGATGATTTTTAAAAAATGAGCCTTGCCCAAAGTATATAAGAACGATATAGTTCAAAATGATATACACCAACTAAAAATCAATATTATTCAAAGTTGAGTTTGAATTGATTTATTGTGATATATTAAAATCCCTACAAGTGTATTAATATTATTAGATATCACAATGTTTAAAAATTCTCTCAATCAAGGGAAGATTAATACAGTTGGGATCGATGATGATTTGTGAAAATGATCCTTGCACAAAGTATATAAGAACGATATAGTTTAAAATGATATATTGCAACTGCAAATCAATATTATTCAAAATTAAGTTACAATGAGTCCAAAAACGCCTGAAGCGTAAATGAATGATGTAGAAATTATTAATATATTTCATTTGATTTGCATTGAAGACGTTAAATCTAGAGGTAATCATGGAGATGCCTTAATGTTATAAAGTATTAATAATTTTAAAAATGATAACTATGATGAAAATGGTACTCTAAAAAATTGACCCTAGAGAAGTTAATTATAACATATTTGATCATAATTGAATCCTTGAAGTGGTTCTATATAGGTGCCTATAAATGATATACATGTTTAACAAATATGTAATTTAAAGAGATCACTATAAGATATTAATATGAGAGAAAATTATCATATAATGAAATTTTTTGTCGACAATAGATGTTGAATGTTTACATATGCAATAAACTAACATGAGATAAGAAGGATCATGGTATTAGATTTGTCGAGAATTATCAACATACATTTTATTTTTGGGCAAAATATTATGAAGCAGTCCATGCAAATTTACTCACATAAAGTGAACTAAGACCTGTAGGGTGTACAAATAAATATTTATATTGAGAAATTTGCATATATGTATTTGTACACAAAATGAATTATTGTACAAAGTTTCCATTGACACGAAATTGATTAAAATAAGGCTTAAATATTGAGAAAATATAATAAAGATTTGATTATAGTTTGGAATATATTTTATGAGGATTTATAAGCGTCACATAAATATTACAACAAAAAAATATTTATTTGGAGCTCTTAATATAGTGAAAATTTAAAATATGCCTTATCTAAAAATTTTGAAAAATTTAATACATGTCTTAAGTGATTTAAATTTAATGTCGCGCGCACTATATGATAAAGTTCTTTGTATGAAATAAAGACATGTAAGTACATTATTATTTGAAAAATATGTATGATTGTCTATGCAATATAAATTCATAAATTATAAGTTGTAATAGACTCTTGAAGAGTTTTTGATTATATTATAAATGATTGAAGAACAAACTTTTATTTCTTTTTGTATATTGAGAAATATTAAATTAATGTAGTTTGTTCATTAGTAGAGAAGTCCTGAAGTACTTCATATGTATCAAGAATTATAGATATATGATCATTTGATATGGAAATTAAGATCATACAATAAGAATGGAAAAATATATGGTCTTGGAGTACCATCATTATCACAATGAAAATTTATATTATGATTAATGTGTTATGTTCATATTACTTGAAATTTCAGACTTTTCCATGATTCTTGGATTAGGAAAGTTTTTTATTCCATGACCATGAAAGAATATTCATTTTTAATCAATGTAGCAATCCATGGTAACACCATTCCTTAACGGGACCTAGGGCAAGAAGATCTCATGTATCCTTATGAGTTTCTTATGTTTAATAAATGTTGGGATAATTATATAAGGCACTATTTTTTGTAAAACAATTACATTTTTGCATTTAATGAATTTTTTTTTTTTGCATTTTTACGGTTTTCCATAAAAACAACACGAAAATAACAAGAAAACTACATAGAAGTAACATAAAATAACATCTAAATAACATCAAAACAATAACAAAAAATAGCATACAGATAACAAAAATCAACAACAAATTAACATGAATACAACATAAAAAGACTGTATTTTCTGTAAATAAAATTAAAAAATTCGTAACAAAATGTTTAAAATTCTGTGAAACCGTATTTTCGTAAATTTTTTGTTGTTTTTATGTATTTGTTAAATTATCCCATAAATGTTTGGTTTGGTTTGGTGAATTATGATTGTGCTTATAATATTCTTTGGGGTATCTTTGTGGGAGAAGAGACTAGATCACCTCTCATTTATTTTTGCTAATGATAGTTTACCTTCTCTAGGACTTTAGTGGACAACTATTTAAAATTCAAACAACTTTTGGCTTGGTATGTTAACTCTTCTTGGCAGACAATTAATTTTGATAAATTTGTAAGTTGTTTTAGTCCCAATGTTGATTTGATGGACCTCGATTGATTTATTTTCCTGGCATAGTAAGTTTGGATTTTCATGAAGTATTTGGGTCTTCCTTATGTTATTAGTCATAAGGCTAAGCATTTGGAGTAGTTTTGGCCTGGACCTAACTTGCGAAACCTAAAAATTTGAAGAAAAAAAACTATAAAAACTGAAGGAGTTTGGTTGTACCCGTTCAAATGATCATGCGAGTTATCGGTTAGAAGTTTATGTACCTACACGTACAGGTTAGACCCGAACCCACCCGTACACCCATATAACACTTATATATTTATATATATTTACTAACATAACATAAACTAAATTAAACACACACGTACACATTCACACACCCTAAAGTAAAATTAGGAGGCTCCATCCCCTTCTCTTGTGCGACTACGAGAGGACCAGCCACAACCCTCCCCTCCCTTTCTCTCTAACAGCTGGCCAACACAAAACGGACCAGAATGAGTCACCAGACCCCCTATCCTCCCTACATTCATGTTTGTCCTTTCTTATCCAATCTCTCCACCTCCAACATAGCCCTCCACCCCTAGATCCAGTTCTTCTACCCCAGATCTAGTAGTTAGCATTACTCTTCCCCCATCGATTGCTTCTGGTCAAACAGTGGAGTCTCACTCTTCTCTCCTGTAGACTCTTTTGTCTCTTTCTCTCTCTCTCTCTCTCTCTCTCTCTATATATATATATATTATAAAGTTATATTGTTTATATATAATATTCAATATATATACATATAATATTATCATTATTGTTATTCATGTTTTCCAATTGATGATGGGTACACTTTCAAGGCCCAATATCAGCCAAAGTAGGCCCATTCCAAGGCCCAATCAAGTTAATAAATCAACTCATAAGTAGAGTCAAGCTATGATTTCTGGATCCAGATCTAAGTTCAACTTATAGACTCGACGAGGTCGGACCACATTGGCTCGAGAAATGTTATTTGGCTCAGAAAACAAAAGGTCCATCAGGATGAATCTAGATATCCACATGGGGTAATCCAAATACTTGTAATTGAAGAGGCATCTGGAAGCCTCTGGATGACATCCTATGTGGCATCCTCCATGTATAGGGTACCACCATGTCAAGGGCTCGTCCCTTATTTTAGACCCAGGAAGTGTGTGCACCACCAAAAGGAAACCATCTTTTTGTCCAACATAATATTCTCTGACATTCTCGGTACCAACATGGTTGTGCATGACACCTGACATCACCAAATGGTCCCCACTCATACAAACGAGCATTATCTGGTGAATTTGGCCTCACCAAATATTCCCAAAGCCAATATATAATGCATTTTACCCCATTAGTTGGCCTACTTGACACCTCTAAACCCTGTTGAGTCTCGGTTCACCCATACCCAATTCTAGCCGTAAATAGAATATTGCTCATTTATGCAAATAGTTGGGATAATCATATCTACTATCAAAAGCTAAGAATTAGGGTTCTTAAGCTAGGGAAAAACAATACTTTGAAGCTTTTCTAGTTCAATAATATTGACTTGTGGACTAAATCTCATTAATGCTCTAACCACGTAAAAATTCTTATTTCTTATTCTTAAATTTACTTCTTTCTTAAGCTTATTTATTTTATAATCAGTTTCCAAAAATATTGGTAAATATTTTGGTGCTTTCGTTGACACCTGAAGATAGATTTACCGAAGTTGTCATCTACAAAAATGGTTATAACCCAAAAGGCAGTGGTCAAACCACTTGATCGAGATGGTTAGGACAACACAACCAATGACACCAAGAACCAGCTCCCCTCAACAAAACTCTCATGCGGGTGTCATGGCATGTCGCTGATGATCCCATCAATGAAGATGAGTAAGGAGGTCACAAAGATTACCCTAAGGATGACCATAAAGAAAACCACAACAAAGACTATGAAGAAGAGTACTACAAGCAAGACTCTAATGTAGTACAACTGCAGTAAGAGCTTGCGGTTATCTACAGGAGGTTATTAGATTAAAAGGGAGTCTCGTATCAGATGAAAAAAGCTCTTGCACATTTACATGCTCAGGCTAGCCTCCTTGAATAAAACTATCATACTAAGAAGTTTAACCATCTTAGAGTTAGGTCGTTCACCCTATAAAATGACAAAGGAAAGGGTGTATTGTTTGCCCCTCCAAGAAGACCCATGTACAATGTTCCATGGAGCAATAGAAATGTAGTTGACCAACCCTACCAGAAAGAAAGGGACACTAAACCCCGGAGCTATGCCAACCAATAAATTTGTGGGGCAGAGCGTGTGGAACGATGGGTTGGGTACTAATGTCCAAGGTCCTAACATTTGTGGATGGAAAAACTACCCCAACGATTCTATTAACAAGAGCTTCCATGTGGAGGATCTAGACTCGGAACACAGCATGTCAACAACGAACCTGAAGGATCGTTTGAATGCCAAATGAGAAAAAGTGAAGGGTGAGAAGGTAAGGCCTTGCAGAGGTGATTTAAGAAACTATATCAATGATAGAATTTGTGGACGTGGACTCTTAGATGATCACACCAGACAACCATAGGATCAAATAGTCGCTTTAACAAAACTCACAAACCATTTGGCCTGAAAAAAAAAAGTGGAGTCGTATCTAACTCGAAAGATGAGGATCCAGAGCCATGTGTAAATAGAATCATTGAGGCACAACTGGCGAAAGATTTATGTTGTAGCAAATGGAGTTGTACGAAGGGAAGACAGACCCCAGGGCTTACCTATCCAAGTATAATAGGCTGATGCGAGTGGTGCAAGTCAATGAATATGGGAAATCTTTGTGTTTATCATTAACTTTGTCTAAATCCATCAAATGCTTGTGGGAAATGTTGCCTTCTAGCTCTAGCCAAAACTGGAAGGATTTACACTATATCTTCCAGAAATATTTTGTAGTTGCTAAGGACCTTGATATGGAGGTTAGCTCATTGACCAACATCAAGCAATAATCTGGGGAGAGCCTGAAATCCTATATCCAATAGATTATGGAGGCAACAACACAGATCTAAGTCAATGATGACATGAAGTTAGTGGTTATGTAGTCAAGGCTTTGGGCAGGATCCCTATTCTAGAATGAGATACATAGACAAAGGTTTGACACCTTGTCAGAATTTTTGACAACGGCCCAAAGTTTTATCAATCTAAAGGATGCTTACACCCAAGCTTTTGGAGTGTCTCTAGCACCTTCAATCATTGTCAGTAATTCTGGATATGCACTGTGTTGACTCAAAAAATTTGACTAGACTTCTAAGCAGCACTCGCTCGCTAGATTGGCAGGAATGAATAAAAGTAGTTAAGTAATTAAGAGAGACACAACCAACTTATAGTAGTTCACCCCTTATATCGTGATAGTAATGGGACTATGTCTACTTCAATTTTTTATTTCTCACGAGACGGTAAGTACAACAATAGACTGAGTGTCAGAAGCTCTATATTTTAGAGAGAGAAAATCTAGAGAGAGAAGCTTTCACCTTGTGGGTAGTTTTTTGAATGTAAAAATGAGCTAAGGGAGCCCTCCATTTATAGGTGAAGAAAGCCCACAAAGATAGGAAAAAAATAATTATTTTTTGACTGTTGATGATGATCTAATGGTGAAAATTAGCTTCTCGAGGTGATGGCCAATTTTTGGTGCCCAGTGGGTTCTGTTGTAGATAACCTGGAGCTTATTTTTGTAACTCCCTTCAGGTGAATTTTGACGATGATAGATTTAGAATTACGTCTGGAGTTTTGTACATGAATTGATAGAGCATTGAATTAGCTTCGAAACACAAGTTATATCCCGCCAATCGGATAAAAATTGAGTGAGTTATAGTTATTTTACTGAAGGCAGTTCAAGTCACAGCGCCTGGTTGACATCCAGCACCCAGGTTGACATCCCAGCGCCTAAGTTGACATCTAATGTCAACATGGATGTTGTGTAAGTATAAAAACGTCCAAGGGATGTACTTTAAGATGCCTAAATGATAGTTTGACACCACTTAGTCCATTTATATGTTTTGGCAAAGCTGGTCACCTGTTCTAGGAGATGTTGCTGGTTTGGAGAAATGAAAGACTCAAAACTCTTAATTTCTGGGTGTGCTGGAAATGAGAAATGCAAAGTTGTGAATTTGATTCCTTTGAAATCATATATCATTTTATTTGTGAAAAACTAGACGGGCAGTTGAAACAACATCGAATTTGGATAAGCAGAACCCATCGCACAAAGCCATTTGATGACTTAGGCGTTGGGCCCTTTCTCCGAGCTCCCGAGATTTCATTTTTGATACTTCCAAGGCTTTTAAAATTTAGCAATTGAGGGCAGTGTCCCAGGTTGATTGTCAACCTGGGCGCAGGGCCCTATTTCTAGGGACTCATGATTGTGGTTTTCTCCTTGAGTTTACTTGAATCTTTTTTATTTCTGATGATGGAAAAAATTTCTGAAATAATCCCTAAAAAACTCCATTTTAAATGGCCAAGTTAAAAAAATGTCAACTTGGGCGCAGGGACAGCCCCAGGTGGTAACCTGGGCGCTGTTATTTGTGCCTAAAAATTATTACTTTTCCTCCAAAAGGACCTATTTCCCAATTTTTGATGAAGACAAATACGATGCAAAAGTTCGATCTCCGATCAGACACTTGGAAGGTGCCCAGATTGACAGATTGTCAACCTAGGCGCTAGGTGCTCGGGGCTCTAGGTGCTGAAAAATCAACTTTCTCTTATTCTAATTCTAATGCCTCAAATATTTAAGTGGTATGTCTAGTTGATGTCCCATGGCATGTTTTGACCATTTTTCACAAAGACAGTCTTAGGAACTAAAACCTAAGTTATGGATGTCAACTTAGGCATCGGGTGAAACCTTAGGTGCAAGGTTTGTTTCAGATTACATGTTCGTGTAATTTCAGCTCTTAGGGCTTGGATTAGGTTGGTTCATATCTTAATGGTACAGAATACTAAAAGATAGTGGGTTGGTTTGAAGTCCAAACTTCTATCTTGGAGATTCCAAAGTCAACTTAAGCGCGGGGCTAGGGTCCCCCCAGGTCGACTACTATGACTTAGGTCTACTCAACTCTGTTATGTCATATTTCATGCCACGTGTGAAACATTGATGTCCAAGTCACTAGAGAAAGTTTTTAGGTTAGTATTTCCCCCCATGTAAACTTTACACTTGTCTGGAGTTGACTTAATGACGTGAACCGAGCCTATTTTGCTTGAAACTACTAGATGGGAATCAATTTTGACAATCTTAGGCACTTGTATCTGTTCTTCAAGCATTCACAATTAAATTAGGACTTTGAACACTTTTAATTAGTCCTTGAGAATTTCAAGAATTAATTAACAAAGAAAAAGAGGAAAAATCTTATCTTTTTTTTCACTTATCTTTTTCTTTGAAATTTTAATTTTTTTTATTTATTCTTATGGCATTAGGATTAATTGGATTGGAATCCTAATCCTTTTTGTTGATTTCATTTGAAATTAGAGAGAGAAAGAAAGAAGAGAAAAGACTTTTGGCCATTTGCTTATCATTTATCTTTTTCCTTTCATTCCCTAATTTTTCCTTAGTCCCAATGGCATTAGGAATTGTTGTTACTGTTGGATATTATTTTACCAGGATCTTAAATCTACTCGCAAGTATGTTGATTAACACCCTAAATATGAACTTTCTAAAACGATGAAATAAACACATATAAAGTTTAGGAAACCTTACATTGGGTACAGCGGAATATAATGACTCCTTCCGTTCAGATATCTAGCCCTTGATTCCTTTCTGTAGCAGGGCATTATCAATATCTGAACCTGGATCTCTTTCTCTGAATCTTTGATGTTGAAACTCCTTCTTGCTGAAAGTCTTTCTTCACGATCTTTCTCACTATGGTTGAGGTATCACTTGCTGTGTGTGGGCACTACTCTTACACTAAGAATTTCGAAATCTCAATGAGGAAGAGAGAGAGAGTGGGTTCGGCCAAAGATAGGGAGAGAGAAGGCTCAAGTTTTTCTCTGAAGGAAAAATAGAAAATTTCAGTGTAATTTTCCTGAAGCCTTCACTATCTATTTATAGCATTCCACTAGGGTTAGGTTTGAATTATTTGGCATTAAAAAAATGAAAATATCAGTTTAAAAATTCAAACCAAGTGGCCGGCCATGTACAGTAATGGGCCTTACTTGGATTTTGCAGTTTTCTCAATTCTGCATCTGATTTTCTCAAAAACGCCAATTTTCTAATTCAACCATTTAAATGCCAATTCTAACTATTTAATAACTATAAATAATTATTAAATAATATTGTCATTTATCATATTTATTAATTGAACCATACAAAGTATCATAATTAACGAATATGCTCCTAAAACTCTTTCTTTACAATTTCGCCCTTGCTTAGTGAAAAATTCACAAATAGACATAGTCTAATTTGAGAATTATAATTGATTAATCAAAACCAATTATATGAGTCTTACAAGCAATATTATCTCAACTAGTGCGGGGACCATGGGTCTATATAACCGAGCTTCCAATAAGTAGATCAAGAATTTAGCACTAAAATTCACTAACTTATTAATTCTTCGTTGAATCCACGCATAGAACTTAGAATTGCACTCTCAGTATATAGAATGCTCTATATGTTCCACCATATAGATGCATCATTAGATATCCATTGTTATAATCCTAATGTGATCAATGATCCTCTATATGAATGGTCTACACTGTAAAGAGATTAGATTACCGTTACACCATACAATGTATTTTATCCTTAAAACACTTGATCCCGTATAAATGATATTTCAGCTTGTGTGAAATGAGTACTCCACCATTTATGTTCGTTTGGTCAAGGTCGAAGGAGATCATCCTTTGCTTACTATTCGCCAGATAGAAGCTATAGATTCCATGTTTATGTTAGCGCTCCCACTCAATTGCACTACCGTGTTCCCAAAATGTACGTATCACCCTGACCTAAAAGTAGGCTTAACTAACAAATCAAAGAACACGAATAGCCTTTCAAGATTGAGCCTAATCATAACAGGATTAAGAACATTTGATCTAGGATCAACTAGGCGATATTGACTTGAATAGATATTACGGTAAGTTTAATAAATCTAAGTCAAAGTTCAATATCGGTCCCTTCCGATGCATACTCCATGCATCCAACTTGAGCTTTACTTTAACCAATGCTCTGGAAAGAACATAGCACTTCTCCAAATGCAAGTAAACTCTGTTGTAGATTATCATATCAGTAAAACCCTATGTCTGATAAATCTAGGAAACTTTATTCACATAGTCATGTTTACTTTCCAATGTGTTGACGACACAATAAGGATCAAGTATGTGAAAAGGGTTTCAGATGAATTTATACATTATGTACATATAATCATGAAATAAATCATGTGAACCATGCAACATTAAATGTTACTTCTGATCTATATTAATAAGTAAATCTGATTATATTGAAATGAGTTTTATTTAGGGCATAAAACCCAACAGTTACCTTATAAATTTGTATTCCTATTCCTAGTTGTATAGGAATTTCAAAATTGGCTTAAGAAAGGGGAACAGAAAAGATAGATTTATATCTTTTCACTTATCATTTACCTCTTCCTTAGAAAGCCTTTAAATTTAAAAGACTCCCATTAGCTTTAGGATTAGGATAGTGGACTCAACTATAAATAAATGAGTTGAGAACCAATTTTTCACACTTCTCTTCTCCCTCCCACATGCCTATAGAGAACTTTGGGATTTCATCTTCATCAAGCCTCCAAGCCTTCCTCACTTCAAGGTAGAAAAAAATTGATTTTTCTCCTTCTCCTCCTTTGTTGGTCTTCTTCCAAGGACTCTTAAACTTCCAAAAACCCTTGAAACAATTTTTCCAAAACACTCTCCTTGTGCCTTGAAAAATTCCTCCAAATTACTTTGACCTTTTCTAACATAAATTTGACTTTTCTTGAGTTGTGAGAAATTGAGTTGTTGAGCTTGAGATGACTAGGATGAAGAGAGGCAAAAGATTGCCTAATAAATATGATCCCCATATTACTCAGTTCATTAGAGCTAAGCTAACTTTGCCTAAGTCTAAGAACTTGGACAAGGCCCATGGTGGAAAAGTAATGGCAATTGAGCTTCTCAAAGCTTCCATTGAGAGTGTTGATTCGCGAGATTGAGCGTTTAAGCTTAGGCCGCTTGTATCTAGTACAATTACTGTGCTTCAAGCTCAAACAATTCGAGATGATTATTGTATCCCTAAAACTATTGTTTGGAAGCCTCGACATGGTGCTCCCAAGGGTTCTCAGAATACTTGTTATAGTGCCTAGTGAGATTCCACATGAATTGGGGTGCTTACTTGCCCTTGCATCCATGTTCATATCCATTGTTTTCCCTTACCAAATAAACCCAAATGGCTATATGAGTCTTGGCACCTTCTTCATATTCTACCATCTTAAAAACTAGCCTATTCTAACTCATCATGAGATAAAATTTCCTTGCGACTTGAAAAGAAGTCCAACCCGCAAAGATCAAGGCTTCTAACACTTTCATCAATTTGTCCCATTCATAGAAAAGATAACCAAGAGTAACTGTGGCCTTTACTACCAAAAGTACTTCTATACTCCTATTATTCCGTCGAGAGACATTACCTTCCAAAAAGTCACCTCTTTCTGAAGACTTACTCCTCTTATTCACATGAAGAGGAGAGCAGAAGCCATGTTTCTTGAAATTGATGCATCGTAGAGAGATGGCCGAACCCTCTTCATTACTAAAAATCTTTCAGAAGGTTGTGTTGATCATGTCATGCCAGCAGGTTTATGTTGATACTAGCTTCCCTAATGATTCTTGGACCATACCACTCGAGCAAAGTGATGAAGATGCTCAGAGTGCTACCGTCATTTTGTCTCAAACTATGATGGAAGAAGTTACTTCTATTTGAAATGACACAAAATATTCACGGAGAATATATGTGATCTTAAACCAGGATGATGGAGAAGTTAACAAGTTTTTTTTTTCATGCTTATGGTTTAATATATGCACAAAATAACTTAAGTCCAAAATATATATTCATTCACAATTACAGTGATGTCAACACAGCGGAATGTGATTGTGATTATATGATTCAAAAGACTAAGTCCCTGCTTCATCAGTGTTTTCGATTTACACTGATGTGATAATCAGCGATGAAGTGTTCTTACACTTGGAGTAAGTGTTATGTTCTTTCCAGAACATTGGCACCAGTTTCGAATGTATGGAGTATACATTGGACTGGACCGATATTAAACTTAGTCAAGATATTATAATACTTACCGTTGTATCTTTCAAAGTCAATATCACTAGTTGATCTTAGATAAAAAGAATCCAAATCTTGATATGCTTAGGCTCAATCTCAGGAGTGCTATTCACGTTCTTTGATTTATTAGTTAAGCCTACTTTTGGGTCAGGGTGATACGTATATTTTGAGAACATCATAGTATGATTGAGTGGGAGCGTTGAACATAAATATGGAATCTATAGCTTCTACAGGTGTTTAGAAGTCAAGTGATGATTTCCTTCGAGGTTAGTTAAATAGAAGTAAATGGATGAGCTCTTGTTTCAGTGATTATATTTTAGTTCACTAAAACATCATTTACAGGTAACTAAGTGTTTTAAGGAGCCAAATACATTGAGGGGTGAAACGGTAAATTTATCCCTTCTCGATGTAAATCATCTATATAGAGGATCTTTGATCAAATTAAGATTATAACGATGGTTAAATGTGATAGTGTATCTATATCGTGGAACATATAGAGCGCTCTATATATCTGAGAGTGCAATTCCAAGTTCTAAGAGTGGATTCAACACGGAATTAATAAGTTAGGAAATTTACTTGGTAAATTCGGTTCGGCTTATTGGAAGCTCAGTAATATAGGTCCATGGTCCCCATTCTAGTTGAGACCATACTGCTTGTAAGACTCAATAATTGATTTATGATGAATCAATTATAATTCTAGAATTAAACTATGTCTAGTTTGTGAATTTTCCCTAAGCAAGGGCGAAATTGTAAAGAAAAGAGATTCTAGGTTTATTTATTAATTAAGAGACTTTATATGTCTAATTAATAATTATGTTAAATGACAATATTAATTATTTAATAATTTATTTTAGTTATTAAATAATTAGTTTTGGCATTTAAATGGTTAGAATTGGAAAAATGGCGTTTTTGAGAAAAAGGAAATGAAAATTGTTAAAACTGCAAAATTCCAAGTGGGGCCCATTAACACCATGGCCAGCCACTTGGATTGGCTTTTTCCAATTAATATTTTCATTAGTTTAATGTTAAATAATTACTAACCTAAACCTAGTGGTTACCTATAAATAGATAGTGATGGCTCATACCAAAATAAGAGTTTTCAGTGATTCAAGAGATTGCCTTTCAGAAAATGAGCCACTCACTATCCTTCTATAGGCGACCTCTCTCTCTCTCTCTCTCTCTCTCTCTCTCTCTCTCTCTCTCTCTCTCTCTCTCTCTCTCTCTCTCTCTCTCTCTCTCTCTCTCTCTCTCTCTTTTCCTCTTCCAAATTTCAAAATACCTTGAGTGATAGAGTAGTGCCCACACACATCAAATGGTACCTCAATCATAGTTTGGAAGATCGTGAAGAATCCAACTTGAAGAGAACGACATTTGGACTCAGATCTTGGTGATACTCTGCGACAGAAAGGATACAAGGGTTAGAGATCTGAGTGGAAGGAGACATATTATTCCGCTGCAACCTATGTAAGGTTTCCTAAACTTTATATGTGTTTATTATCGTTTTAGAAAGTTCATGTTTAGCATGTTAAATAACATACTTGTGAGTACATCTAAGATCTTTGTAAAATAAATTCCAACAATTGACCTCAGAGCCATGGTAATTGATTTTCTTGCAAGAAATTTGGACTTAAAATGATTTGTGTGTGATTTTGATGGTTTCATGTTGATCTGTGTGTTATTTGATGATTGATTGATGTTTGTGAGATTTTGTGAAAAATCATTGAATTTTCGTTTCTGAAATTATTTTTAATGGATAGTTTGGAAAAAAAAAATAAGCAATTTACTTTTTTACAGAACTTAATTTCGATTTTATTTGAATTAGTTATGATTTTTTGAAGATTTGAAAAAAGATAGGTTGATCACCCAACCCCACGCGCACGAAACCGAGTGTCCCTCGGTCAGGTGCGTGTTCGGACATCGTCTTGTCCGAGTGACACGCCCAAGGGTGTCTCAAAACCCTTTCCGCGCGCAGAAATCATGCAAGGGGAGTCTTGCGCCAAGTTTTCTCGGCTGATCTCCATCTGGGCGCACGCGGATGGTATGCAACTGCATACCATCCGTACAACTCACATTTTTTTTTCGTTTTCTTCAATTTTTCATGTTGTTTCATGGAATTAACTTCCGATTTTTTGTGTAGTTTTGTATTTTGATTTTTACTTTTCATATTTCAAATCTAATTATCATAAATAAATTAATTTGAATTTTTTAAAAAAATTAATTTAAGATATTAGTGTAATTTGAACTTTAAAATAGGTAAAAATCTATCATTTTGCTTAATTTTTTATCTTATTTTTAAATTTGATTATTTTATCTTATTTTAAATTTAAGTTCAGATATTAATAGTTGTTAAGAAAATTATTTTAATTTTAAATTATTTGACCTTATTTAAATTTAAAAATAAGATTACTATAATCATGAAATTTTAAATAGAAATAAGATATTTTGCTAACTTTTAAATTTTGTTATTTTTTAATTAAATTAAATTATAAAATCAGAAAAGATATTTATTATCATTTTATTTTATTGAATATTTAATTTATAAAATAACATGAAAATTTAAAAGATTGTTAGCAAATTTTTGAAATGATATTTAGGATAGTTGAAACATAATTTTTCAAAATTGTAGGTTTTAATTTTAAATCTTATTTAATTTTTTTTAAATCCGAATTTTTTTTATTTATTTTTTTCGATTTTTTTTTAAAACTAATTAATTAAAATTAAATAAATCCTACATCAAACTATCTAATTCAACTTGTTGCAGGAGTATGTGTTTTAGCTTGTGTGTAAGTTTTATAAAACCTATTATTGCTTGATCTAAATTGCCATGGTTAACTTGTTGACAGATCCAATGATCTGATTTTAACCCATGGTTCAATTGTCAATAGGTCATGTAAATAATTTGTAACAGGTAAATTTTACATTCTTATTTCATCTGTGTATGACCTAGTAACATGATAGGATCCATCCAAATTTTTTGTGCCTGTGTGAGCCTATATGTTTACTTTATGTTTAGATGCATATAGGTTGTTGCTAAGTAAAATGTCACACCATGATATATTTTATTTAGGCCCATTTAGTTTTTGGGCCTATTCAATTAATAACAGTTGTTCATTTTAAGGTTAAATTCCTCTCTTTTGGGCCTCGTGTGAGAGTTGGGGGCCAATAGAAGTGGGTACGACATACTGAACCCAGCTCCCCCTCACATGAACTACCCCAACTGTGAAGGCCCATTTGCCTGATTTGGATAATTGTGCTAGGTTAATTAAATTAGTTTAACTTAATAAAATTGATTATCAACATAATTAATTTTATTTTTTTTGAAATTAATTTAAGAAAAACACGCTTAGTTTAATGAATTATTTTCTAAATAAACTATCTGTATTTTTCTTGTATTTAATTAAATAAAGAATTATAACTAACTTGATTCTTTCTGAAACTTGTTTTAATTATTTATTTAAATATTCCTATTTAAGTTATAAATTAGTTATTTCTAACTAATTTTTCATATCAACTCAAATTTGAATATCTTTTTTGAATTTAAAATTAAGATGAGCAATTCTAGGAATTGGTTATTGAAGATTCTTAAGATATTTTTTAAGTTTTTTTTTTTTTAAGATTTCTTAAAATCAACTTAAAATGGAATATTTTTAAATTAAGTGGTTACAACTTAATTTTTGATATTTAATTAAATTTTATTTAAAAAATATTTAAGTTGGATTTTTTAGATTTTTTTTCTATATCAACTTAAATTAGTTTTTTTTTAAATTTTAGAAAAATACTAAGTTAAATTGAGATATTTTCTAGATAATTATTTCTAGTACTAGTTATTATTTTTAATATTAAAATAGGAAAATATTTTAGATTGTGAAATTAATTGTTTAATAATTAATTTTGGTACAATTTAAGTTAAGTATATTTTCCTAGTATTAAACTAAAGTTAATAATTAAGTCTCCTCTATACTAAATTATTTATTTCTTGAATTTAATACATTTAATTAAATTGAAAATTTATATATCTAGGTTGATTTTCATCATGATACTTAAATATTATTATTTTCATGATATTTAATTAAATTGAAAATTATTTTAAGTTGGAGTTTTTTTTTTTTCATAACAACTTAAATTTGAATAATTTTCAAAATATATTTTTTTAATCAATTTTCGAAATTGCATTCAATTATGCAAGACAATTTTGAATTTATCTTGAAAAATAGATTAAAAGTTGTAAATTAATTATTTAATTAATTTTTGACCAACTTAAATCAATGATTTTTTTTTTCATTTAATGATTAATGAACTAAAATATATTATATTTAGAAATTGAATTAATTTGTCTAAGAAAATCTAGATAGATATTATTTTTTCTTGGAGTATATTTTCTAGTAATGTTTAATTTATTTTATTTTATTTTAAAGGATCTCGAAAATTGTATAATTATATACTTTAATTTTTCGAAATGCAATATATATTTTTAGAAAAATAAATTTGAGTTGCAAATTAATTTAAATTAACACAACTTAAAAATTTATTGAAAAATTACTACTAAGATGGAAATAATTCATTTTATTTTCATATCCATCTAAGTATAATTTTATAAATATTACATTAAAAATTTATTTAGATTTTTATTCTAAATTGGAAATTTTAATTAAATAAATATATTTAAAATAAATAGATTTAAATAAATAATAGAAGAAAATACATTTTAAATAATGAGCTTTATTATTATTAATATATTCGATCTCCATTGTTGGTTTTACATAGCTATTGTTTTAGTGAGTAATCCTCCCTAATGGATGAACGTTCATTAGCAAGTTAGCGTCGTAGAATCTCGAAAGATAAGTACTATTTGTAAGTGTTTTATATTTGTAATGATCACCCTAATGGTGGCGACAATATAAGACTTACAAAAGTATGAAACAATGGTGGGAGCTCATGAAATAGGAATGACCTTGACACTCGCCTAAACGGGACAATGTCGGATTCTCTTTTCGATCGAATAAAAGGTTGCTAGAATGTTTTTCATTTTAGATGAGCTGACAACTCTATTCAATGGATGGTAGCTTTGACTCTCGCCTAAACGGGACACTGATATCAGTCTGTTAAAAACCTTAGAAATTATTTAGGATTGTATGTTTTAGTGTTTTCTCTTGTCATTCCAACTTGCTATGTGCTAATAATTTCTGAATGAGATTTAGTGTTAAACCATAATTGATTTCTATTTTTTTTGTAGTATCCTATTTTTTTGACCATGGCCAATCCCATGTTATAACTGTTGACTGAAAATAAGCTAAATGGATCTAACTTCCCTAAATGGAAAGAGAACATTAACATTGCTCTCATAGGTGAAAGTACCCTGTTTGTGTTAACTGAGCCGTCCCCTGAACAGCCGGGTGACAATGTAACTAAAGCTATTAAAGACAAGTTCGAGCGTTGGCAGAATGCTAACAACAAAGCTCGATAGTTCATGCTTTCCAGCATGGTTGACACCTTGAAAACAAGGTTTGCAAACACTGTCACGGCTGCAGAAATCATGACGAAGTTAACTGAGCTATTCGGAATGGCATCAATTCATTCTCACTTTGACGCGACTAAGAAATTTATCAATGCACGGATGGAACTCCATCAAAATGTGCGTGATCACCTTCTCCAGATGGCAAGTTATTTCCAGGAAGCCCAGAATCATGGAGCTGAAATGGATCAGACAACTCAAGTAAGTCGTATCTAGAATAGTCTGACTCCACTTTTTCTTCCCTATACATCGAATTATGTCATGAATAAAAAGGAACAAGACTTTCATACGTTAGTCAATGACCTTCAGACATATGAAAATTTGATTGGAGGACCCAAGAAGAAAGGGAGTAAACCTCATAATTCTGAAAAATAGTAATGGGACGATTAAACCTGAGGCAAACATTCCCTCTACTTCCAAACCTAAGACAAAGAAGAAGTGGAAAAATAGCAAGAAGCCTGCTAGAGCTGTGAAAACAGTTAAAAAGAAAAGGCTGCCACTCCTGGTGACACACTAAAAGGAAAGTGTTTCTACTGCAATGAGAAAGGTCATTGGAAACCTCAATGTCCTAAACTTCTTGCAAAGAAACAAGGTATTTCTTTTCCTATAAACTGATGAGTTTTAGTGAATTATTATCCATTTGGATTATTAATTCTGGACCTACTAACCATGTTTATTTGTTTTTCTTCTTATTACAACCCAAGTTGCTTGAACTCGGATGCTATCTTAGCGAGTTGAATCAGAAAGCTGGACCAAGAGGTGGAGTTCGTCCAAGATAAAGATGGAGCTCGGTTTTTTATTATTTTTGAATTAATTATTTTAGTTTCAGAACAATTTGGATTTTAATTATTAGTTTGAGATTTTATTCCCTATTTTATTTCATATTGTTGCAAATAATTCCTTTATTTTTGGAAGATTTTATAATAATTTTTTTTTGAAAAATTACAATTTATAAATTGAGCTTCATCTACTTTATCTTATGTACAATTACCAATTATATTTATATGTTTGTATGTGTATGTGTTTTTATTATTGATACAAATTCTATAGTATCTTAAACTCTTCATCGAGTTATTACTACATAAACACTAAGAAATTTTATTTTCTATGTTTATGAATAATTGTTAATTCTAAAATAATTTTTAAGAATTTGTTTAATAAAAGATCTTTTGATCTGATAGGGGTGGAGAAAAAGTAAAGAATAATATGCAGTTCAACGATCTTTTATATCTATTGAACTCTGGATTATATTCGAAACTCCATATAATCTCTATAACACCTAGAGAACCGTGATCTCTATATCCCTTAGGGGTGGATCATAATCTCTATATACTTAGGGGTGGACTATATACCATAGTACTCTTTGACACACATAATTTTAAACATGGAAGTAATATAGTGAATTAGCTATTATCAGAATAAATTCTTGATCTTGATTATATGTTCCAGTTTATATTTACTGTTGTAATAGATAATTGATACCAATAAAGTTCTTTGACAATGTATCACACTACCCTAATTGAGTGGGAGAATTTTAAAATTCTTTACCCATCTTCATTTGGTTGACACTTGTGATAGGAACTTAAGAACACTACTGAGAAAGCAAATCTAACCATTCATGTGGATAGAAATAACTTATGAGAATTATGAGAATAAGATAGAACAATTCTTGCATAGTCTATTCGAATGACTTGAGCAAAGATTTATAATCCTCATAAATTTTATGGTATCTTAATTTGATTGCTTTATCTCTAGCAAGTATTTTACACTTCAAATACCAGATTGCTATGTTGCTAATATGTCACAACTAGATATCCCTCAAAACAATAGTAAGAGGTTAAATGTATAATTTAACCAGACACCTACTGTTGAGTGGGAGCCATCTAAGATGTAATCAAATAAGGAACATTAGGGGACAATCAAGAAAAATTTATGAAAGTGACCTATATGTTAGATAGTAAGGAACTTTATATTAGTAATCCTTATATCTACAACAACTCATTAAGAATTCGAGATGGCGATTACTCTCGGGGTGGAGGAGTTATTCTAGAAGAGTGTTAAAACCCATCTATAATAATTCATGGTCCATCAGTGAAGAGAAATAACTTTGTAAATTCAAAATTACCAGAAAGTTGTTCAATTGAAGAAAATTCTACACTGTATTATCTCAGTTCCAATCATTAGAGTATGAGAGATATGTCTTCTGCTTGTTCAAATGAACTTAATAAGTAGTAAGGATTTCAGGATCCCTTGATGAGTAAAGCATATAGTAAAGGATGTTTCATAATATTTTATGAACTTGGTTCCAGAAATTTGGGTTGAGTTAAATATACTACTCTTGATCTAAAGATCAATTCAACAGATTGATTGGAATGCACAACTTGTTTTATGTTAGTGCAAGTGGGAGTTTGTTGGTTTTTATGCCTTAAATAAAACCCATTATAATCTAATTTGATTAGTTATCAATAATAGAATTAGAAGTGATTTATGTTAACATGTTTTTTTTTTCATGCTTATGGTTTAATATATGCAATAAATCAGCTAAGTCCAGAACATATATTCATTCACAATTACAGTGATGTCAACACAGGGGAATGTGCTTGTGATTATATGATTCAAAAGACTAAGTCCCTGCTTCATTATTGTTTTGGATTTACACTGATGTGATAATCAGCGATGAAGTGTACTTACACTTGGAGTAAGTGTTATGTTCTTTCCAGAACATTGGCAAAGTATGCCAGTTTCGAATGTATGGAGTATACATTGGACTGGACCGATATTAAACTTAGTCAAGATATTATAATACTTACCGTTGTATCTTTCCAAGTCAATATCACTAGTTGATCTTAGATCAAAAGAATCCAAATCTTGATATGCTTAGGCTCAATCTCAGGAGTGTTATTCATGTTCTTTGATTTATTAGTGAAGCCTACTTTTGGGTCAGGGTGATACGTATATTTTGAGAACATCATAGTATGATTGAGTGGGAGCGCTGAACATAAATATGAAATCTATAGCTTCTACAGGTGTTTAGAAGTCAAGTGATGATTTCCTTCGAGCTTAGTTAAATAGAAGTAAATGGATGAGCTCTTGTTTCAGTGATTATATTTTAGTTCACTAAAACATCATTTACAGGTAACTAAGTGTTTTAAGGAGCCAAATACATTGAGGGGTGAAACGATAAATTTATCCATTCTCGATGTAAATCATCTATATAGAGGATCTTTGATCAAATTAAGATTATAACGATGGTTAAATGTGATAGTGTATCTATATCGTGGAACATATAGAGCGCTTTATATATCTGAGAGTGCAATTCCAAGTTCTAAGAGTGGATTCAACACGGAATTAATAAGTTAGGGAATTTACTTGGTAAATTCGGTTTGGCTTATTGGAAGCTCAGTAATATAGGTCCATGGTCCCCATTCTAGTTGAGACCATACTGCTTGTAAGACTCAATAATTGATTTATGATGAATCAATTATAATTCTAGAATTAGACTATGTCTAGTTTGTGAATTTTCACTGAGCAAGGGCGAAATTGTAAAGAAAAGAGATTCTAGGTTTATTTATTAATTAAGAGACTTTATATGTCTAATTAATAATTATGTTAAATGACAATATTAATTATTTAATAATTTATTTTAGTTATTAAATAATTAGATTTGGCATTTAAATTGTTAGAATTGGAAAATTGGCGTTTTTGAGAAAAAGGAAATGAAAATTATTAAAACTGCAAAATTCCAAGTGGGGCCCATTAACACCATGGCCAGCCACTTGGATTGGCCTTTTCCAATTAATATTTTCATTATTTTAATGTTAAATAATTACTAACCTAAACATATTGGTTACCTATAAATAGATAGTGATGGCTCATACCAAAATAAGAGTTTTCAATGATTCAAGAGATTGCCTTTCAGAAAATGAGCCACTCACTATCCTTCTATAGCCGACCTCTCTCTCTCTCTCTCTCTCTCTCTCTCTCTCTCTCTCTCTCTCTCTCTCTCTCTCTCTCTCTCTCTCTCTCTCTCTCTTTTCCTCTTCCAAATTTCAAAATACCTTGAGTGATAGAGTAGTGCCCACACACATCAAGTGGTACCTCAGTCATAGTTTGGAAGATCGTGAAGAATCCAAATTGAAGAGAAGGACATTCGAACTCAGATCTTGGTGATACTCTGCGACAGAAAGGATACAAGGGTTAGAGATCTGAGTGGAAGGAGACATATTATTTCGCTGCAACCTATGTAAGGTTTCCTAAACTTTATATGTTTTTATTATCGTTTTAGAAAGTTCAAATTTAGGATGTTAAACAACATATTTGTGAGTAGATCTAAGATCATGGTAAAATAGATTCCAACAATAACGAAGTACTCTTTTGCAAGCTTCCCAATGTGTGGAAGTAGAGCATGTAAAAATTTGCTAAGCTTATTGACTATGAATGCTACATCTTGTCTTATGGGAGACAAATATTGAAGAGCACCAAGCGTACTCTTGTATAATGTTATGTCCTCCAGTGGCTCATTAGCATTTAAGGCCAACTTTGTTGCAGCACTTGTGGAATTAGGACTGGCTTTTGCTCCCTCCATATGTAATTTGACAAGCAAGTTATTTATATACTTTGATTGGGAAAGAAACATGCTTGAGTTATCTCTGTGAATTTCAACTCCCAAAAAATAATGAACCGGTCCTAGATCCTTAAGAGAAAATGCCTTATTTAAACTAGAAATTATGTGAGAAATCAATGCAGAATTCAGGCCAGTAATGAGAATGTCATCCACGTAAACCAGCAAGATAACAAGGCTTGAACCTGTGCCACGTATGAAAAGAGAAGAGTCTGACCTGCTGCTATGAAATCCCCATTGATGAAGTGTGTTTTTAGCTTGTCATTCCACACACATGGTGCTTGTTTGAGCCCGTAAATGACCTTGTCAAGTTTGCATACATGAGATGGATACTTAACATCTTTAAAACCTTGTGGTTTGAGCATATATACTGTTTCCTCAAGCTCACCATTAAGAAAGGCGTTGCTGACATCTAACTGTTGCATAGGCCAGTATTTTGAAACTGTTATAGAAAGAATAACCCGAACAGTTGCAGGCTTGATAACTGGGCTAAAAGTTTGTTCAAAATTGATCCCAGGTGTTTGAAGATAGCCCTTAGCAACCAACCGTGATTTACATCTGTCTAACGAGCCATCTGCATTAAGTTTAACACGGTGCACCCATTTGTTTCCAATGACATGCATACCATTTCCATATGGAACTAGATGCCAAGTACCAGCTTTCTTTAGAGAACTAATTTAGACTGGATGGAAGCAAGCCATTTTGGATCTTTTAATGCAGCTTTGAGGGATTTATGCTCTGTTGGAAGTAGAGATTAAGGGAGTGGATGTTTTGTGGCAAGATAGGACTTAGGTTTAGAAAGGCCATTTAGTTATCATGGGGTGTTTGCGTGAACTGGAAGGAACTAAAGTAGAATGGGAGACAGGGTTTGTGATATCTGTAAGAGGCAAGACAATATTGAGAGGCGCATTGATGATGGGAGTAATCAGTGGTGTGTTATGAGGGATTGTAGCAACTGGCTCATTGATAACGGGTTGGGAAGCAGCAACTGGTTCATTTATGGTTCCAGGATTATGATGCTACTGGTTTGTTACTGCTACAGCATCAGTTGTAGCAGTAGTAGATGCTGGTGCCAAATCAAGGGGGTTGTCTTGAATTGGTTGTTCATTTGGCAATGTTGCAGCACCAATGTTGGAATTTTACCCTTGCATGGTTGAACCAGGTTGAGGTGTAGGAAGCTCACCATTGTGGGTTGAGATGCAGAATGCAAAACAAGTGGAGAAATGCTATTAGGGGATGGGAAAAAAATATTGTGGAAGGATTTACAGTGGTATGAGTTGAAGGTACCTGATTATGTGCATAGAAGGAATGAGCGGGGAAGCAAGATTCATTGAATACCACATGTCTTGCTATAAAAAGTCTCCCATCTTTATTCTCACATAGGTATCCTTTTTGATTATTAGAGTAGCCCAAGAAGATGCATTATTGAGACTTGTACTCCATTTTATCGTGATAATATGGTCTCAAGTATGGAAAACAAGCACACCCGAAAGGCTTCAAGATAGTGTAATCAGGTGTGTTTCCAAACAAGCACTCAATAGGAGAAATATGACCAATCATTGGTGTAGGTAACATGTTAATGGTATAAATAGTACACTAAAAGGAAAACCACCAGTAAGTAAAGTCCAAACCCGATTGAGCAAGAATGGTTAGACCAGTTTCTGTGATATGCCAATGCTTTCTCTCAGAAACTGGTCTAACCAGTTTTGTTCATGTGTATGAGGACATGAGTGAGTGAAAAGAATTCCTTGATCACTCAAAAATCTAGCAAAAGTCCTATACTCTCCACCCCAGTCAGCCTAAACATTCTTTATGGGCAAATTAAATTGCTTTTCCACCATGCTTTTAAATCTAATAAAGGTATCAAAGGCCTAATCTTTTTTTAAACCAATGGAAAAATCCATGTATACCTGCTGTAGTCATCTAGGAAATGTACATAGTATTTATAGCCATCTTTGGCTGTGATGTGAGAGGGACCCCAAAGATCGGTGTAAATTATTTCTAGGGGTGTGGATGCTCTGCTAAGGGAAATAGGAAAGGGTTGCTTGTAGTTTTTTCCTAGTTGACATGCATTGCAAAATTGCAATTGATTAATGGTGCCTGTATGAGGAATAAAGGGTAGGATTCTTTACATAACATTGGGAGAGGGATGGCCAAGTTTTAAGTGTCACATATTAATATCATTGAGTTTAAATGTATGAAATGCAGAGGGATAGGAATCAAAAGAAAATTGATCAATTTTATTCATCTCAGACTCAGTACAATTTTGAGATTGAAAAATATTGCAATGACATGAATTAGAAATACAAGAGGCAGACTCAATAGAGGTAGTATGACACTGAGGTGGTTCTTGGGATCTTTGGCTTGATGTTGTGTCTCCTAACTGGTACAACTTGTTCTTAACTTTCCCTTTGAGAAGAACTCTCCCCGTTTGCTTGTCCTTTACAAAACAACAAGTTTTGTGAAATTCAAGGAAGACATTGTTGTTATTAGTTAACTGAGATACACTAACAAGGTTTTTTGTTATAGCCGGCACTTGAAGAACATAATGCAATTTTAAAGGACAATTAGAGGAAGTGGGTAAAGAAGTGGTACCAATGTGAGAAATAACCAGCTTTTTACCATCTCCAACAGCAAGGGAGTCATGTCCATGGTAAGAGATGGATGTTTCAAGATTCAGAGGATTGTTGGTTACATTATGAGTGGCCCTTGTGTCCACAAACCAGCCCTCATCATCACAAGAATCTAGAACAAAGGAAGCTGAGAAAGCCTGGGATCATATTCACATTCTTTTTTTGTAACAAATGCACGAGGTGGCACAGTTCTTGGTTTGGGGGTGACCCATGACTTATCAAAACAATAGTGACAGGTGGGTGCGGTATGACCAAATCAAAGGCAAACTTGGCATTATGGTCGAGTAGATTGAGTTCTTGGTTTTTGATATCCACGACCCATGTTCTTGGTGCTTTGAGGAGGTCGATAGACATTGGATCTTGAGTTCCCATATGTTAAATTGGCTTGCATTTTCATGGCCATTTCATTCACAGCATTGTGATTCTCTAATCTATTTTCATGGGAGAGAATAAGAGCCTGAACTTCTTTGAGGGAGAAGATCACTTTTCGCTGTAATACCAGAAACCACGGAATCATACTCGGGTCCTAATCCATTCAAGAGTTGCAGAATGATATCTTGATCATTCATAGTATAACCTGCAACAGCTAAGGAATCTGCAAGATTTTGAACCTTGTCAGCATAATCCGAAATTGAAAGATTACCTTTACGGATTGTGGAGAACTGATTCTTCAGTTGAAGAAGCCTGGCACAAGACTGACTATTGAACCTTTGTTCCAGGGCTTGCCACACCACGTAAGAAGATTGGAAATTTGCAACAGATGCAAGGACTCCTTCAGACATGGATGAGCGAAGCCAGGATAGAGGAGCTGATCCTTCTCTCTCCACTAAGCAAACATTGGATTGGGACCGCCATTAACGAGGGTAGAGGGAGGAGGAACACCGTGAAACAAGATTTCATCAAGATCGTGGCCTATCATAGTAGGAACAACCTGTGATTTCCAGGCCAGGAAATTGAGTCGATCTAATTTGATTATGAGATAGGATGACAAAGAATTGGAAAACGGATTCTAAGAAGGAATTGCTTGAGCCATAGGCGCAGGAGGTGTCGCAGAAGCAGCGTTCGTAGCAAGAATTGGCTGAGCCATATGCTTAGGAGGTGTAGCAGATGCATAATTTTTAGCAGGATCAATTGAGGAGGACTCCATTGACGTGAGTCAATAACAATCTGATACCATGTAATAGTGGAAAAGAAGATGAAGAACAGAGAGTTTCTGAATTCATACACTAAGCTAGAACAGTGGTATTAACTAACTCACTAAACTAAACTTAAACTTAGAGAAGCTTTAATTATATTCAATAGCAGAGTACAAAAGTAAGAAAACCAAATAACAGAAAAACTAATCTTTAATAGTAATAACGGAAAAATCGTTATGTATTATCTATCCTAACACCTGTGAGCACGTGTGAGCACTCTCCACTTATCCAAGGATTCATGGGTGGTAGTGTTTAACTCACTTAAGAGACAACCAAAGTTATCTCAAGACCAACTCACAAGCTTTACTCAGCGCTTAGAGAGCGTAATCAGGTCTGTGAGCTGAAATTGATTAATTTAAAAGAAGCATTGATAACTCTATGGTATAGAGTTACTTTTAGTGCCTATAAAGTGAAATTATCATGAAAGAGTAATGAAAGTGTGTTTATTTGATTAACTCTAATCAGTTTTTATCTTCATTTTCAATTTGGTAAGCTAGCTTTTAAGTCTAGTAAATTTTTTTTTATGAATAAGAATATGTATTGGCTCACAAACATTGTGTTTACAAACTAATAGCGCCCAACAAGGGCCTAAAATAATCATCTATACATGCTAATCTCAACTCTTGCTTCTACTCTATACATTTACATCATTCATAAACTAACAAACTATTGTCTATCTTTCTCTGAAATTTTCTTTGGCCCAAATAGCTCAATCATTTGTGTTACCCCCAATTTCAGCTCTTTAAACATCTTGACAGGGTCTGGTTCTTTGTTGTTCCACTGGCATTTGTTTCTCATCCTCCATATGCTGTAAGCAAGGCTGGCAATAGCAGCAGCCATTACCTTTTGATCTTTGTTGTTCCGCAGGCATTTGCTCTCCCAATCCATTTGATTAAATTGGAAAGAGAGATATGAGCAGATTTTCAATTCAGCCAAGCTTTCAAGTTTTGTATGCAGCTCCTGGTAGTAGAACACTCAAAGAATAAGTGCTCTACATTTTCTTGGTTATCACAGCACAATAAACAGGTCTGATCCTCTATTATTCCCATCTTGAATAACCTATCCCTGGTTTTCAATCTCTGGTGCATTGCTAACCACAGCACAAAGTTGTGTTTTGGTGAGTTCAATTTGCTCCATACCTATTTAAACTAGTGTATGTTTGTTCCTGCTGGTTTCAGCAAACAATAACCCTGTGAAACTGAGTATTTTTGCTGTAGCATTGCTCCTCCCATTGCCTCCTTGTATTGGTCGTTGAGCCTAACCAAACACTTCAAGTACTAACTACTTTGACTTGAAGGTTTGTGGGCCCACCATTCTGCATCATGCAAATATACACTATTGGCCCATTTCAGCCATAATGTATCTTCTTTGTTTACAATCGCCCACACATATTTGCCCATTGCAACTTTATTCCATGTAGCCACATTCTTAAAACTGATTCCACCAGTTGATTGAGGTTGACAAATGGATTCCCATGAGATAGCACCAAGTCCTTGATATACTGCTTTCCCATTCCACAAGTAATTCATGCATATTGCTTCAATAGCATTCACCACTTTCTTTGGCAAAATGAGTACTTGACACCAATAGGCATGTATGGCCATCAACACAGAATTTATTACCACCACCCTTCCAGCAAATGAAACGTTCCTTGAACTCCATGTCTTAATTCTAGCAGTTATTTTCTCTGCCAATACTTCACAATCTTTTCCTGAAATCTTCTTTGCTCCAATTGGAAAACTCCTAGGTAACTAAGAGGCAGAGACAAGCTTGTAAACCCAAAAATTTGCAACAGCTTCCTTAACTAATCATCAGACATGTTGCTTGAGTATATTGCTGATTTTGTGGCATTTGGATACAATCCTGATGTCATTGAAAACAACTTAAGCCCCTGTAATAAGTAGTGAACACTTCTAAAATCACCTTTGCAAAACAATAGTACATCATCAGCAAAAGCAAGGTGGTTAAGCTTTATTTCTGTACATCTGTGATGGAAATAAAAGTCAGGTTTTTCCCTAACTTTCCCTATTATTCAGAATAAGTATTCCATACCTAACACAAATAATAAGGGTGACATTAGATCTCCCTGTCTAAGTCCTCTCTTAGACTCAAAGAAGCCATGCAAAGTTCCATTAAACATTAGTGAAAACCTTGGTGTTCTAGCACAGGTCATCACAATGTTAATGAAACTTTGGGGGAATTGTAAACCCTTCAATATTTCCTCAATGAAGTCCCATTCTATAGTGTCATAGGCCTTTCGCAAATACAACTTGATCATGCAACCAAGCTTATTGTTTTTCCTCCCATAATGCCTAATTATGTCCTAAAAACCTTCCCCTAATAAAGCTTCCTTGGTTCTGAGAGACTAAATTAGGAAAAATGTTTTTGATTCTAGAGCACAACAGCTTGGTTGTAATTTTGTAAAGAACATTGCAACAAGCAATTGGTCTAAAATCCTTGAATGTATTAGGAAATTTTAATTTGGGCACTAATGTCAGAACAATAGCTTTTATTTCCTTGAGCAGTTTTCCTGTTTCTACGAATGATGTCACAGCCTCATACAGGTCCTCTCCAACAAAATCCCAATTGTCTTGATAAAAGAAACTTGAGAAGCCATCTGAACCAGGTGCCTTGTTGCCAGGTATATCAAATAAAGCTTGTTTCACCTCTTCTTTAGTGAACTTTTGAGTCAACATTTCAACTTGCTGAGAATTCACTACAGGCCCTCTTGTAATAATTCTATGCTTGACTCTCTTCCTGCCTTCCATTCGAGTGCCCAAAAGTTCCTTGTAATACTCAACAAAAGCCTCTGAAACCTGATTTGGTTCAGTTACTCTAGTGTCATTTTGCTGCTCAATCGAAAAAATTTGATTTTGCCTTATTCTTTGCTTTATGCTTGCATGAAAGAGGGCAGTGTTACTGTCTCCATTCTGAATCTAGCAAGCCTTAGCTTTTTGTTGCAGGAAAGATGTATAATCTTTCTACACTTGCATCAGTTTATTTCTAGCTTGCAACTCCTCACCAATTAAAATATCATTAAGAGAACACTGCTGCAACTCCGTCTGAGCTCTTTCTAACTCATTTTTAGCTTGTAGTATTGATGTGTGGATATCAGAAAATTAATCCTTGTTAATTTCCTTAAAGACAGGCTTTAGGGCTTTTAGCCTAGTAACCACCTGGTACATCTTTGTTCCTGCAATCTGCTTCCTCCAAACTTTAGATATATTCTTTTCATAATCAGCATGGCTCTTCCACATTCTGAAATATCTAAAAGGCCTTTTCTCACTGGTCCACCTAGGATACAGAGAGAATATGCCAGGTGAGTGATCAAACAAACCCTCATTTAGGAAGTTTCCCTCAGCATTCTGATAGTGATCTAACCATGCTTGATTAGCCATGATCCTGTCTATTTTGGAAAAAATTTTGTCATTCCCCTGTTGCTTATTTGACCAAGTAAAGAAATTTCTTGTCGCCTTGACATCTTCAATTTGGCAATAGTTCACACAATCAGCAAAGTCTGTGTCAGGATAGTATTTAACTTTTTGCCCCACTCTCTCTTCTTTGGCCAATATATCATTCAAATCTCCCATCAGTAGCCAATTAGCTTTAGTGGCCAACTCCCTCGGGTCTTTCCATAATTTTTGTCTTCCAATTTTGTCATTAAAGGAATATATTATAGTAACAAAGCTACTATAAGTGTTTACCAAAAAAAATTTGGTTACGGTAATTATTTATTGTATATATTATACCTTCAAAAAATCATATAAGAGCAATATTTTTTTATTCATATAGAAAGGTAAACTTATTAAATATATATATATTACCAAAAGAAACCTTACTATAGTTTATTTTTTAAATATTAGTCACAAAAAAAATATGTTTTTTTATTTTTGGCTCTAGGTACTGTAATGAAATCTTGAAAGTTAACTTATCATTTGAATTTCAAAATTTTTCAGTTAGCCTATCTATGGGTCAATAATTGTTACACTGTCTGTCCTAAAAATCTTTATCCATTCGAGTATCAAGTAATATATCTTTCCAACCCTAAGAGTGACAACTCTTTCTCTTTTCAAATATTTTAATACCTGTGAGAATTTTGAGTTAAGACTTTTTAGTTTAAATATTTTTTGATATTATCGTTGTTATGGAATTAAGTAAAGAATATGATTTGAAACATACACACAAAATTTGAATTTATATCTATTGCAATTTTTTATATAACATTTTTCTATAGTTTACGCTAATATTTTATTTTGTTTTAATTAGACAAAGTTTATTTTAATTTTTTTTATCTTGGTAATATTTTTTCATCCAGTTGAATTGCTAAGGACTAGTAAATAGCTAGTTGGAGATTGTATTAAATGCCAAAATATTACATATTTCATAGTATAAAAATATAAAGTTAATTAAATTTTAAATAATATTTTCATTAAATTAAAGTTATATATTTGTATGTTGAAAATATTTTTTTTAGAATTAATTTTATCTTTGTTTACACTTAATAATTAGTATTTATGACATAATTAAGAAAAGAAAAAAAAAGGATAAGACATGCGTTATTTTTATTAAAAGAACTAAAAATTAATTAGATTTTTAAGAAATATTTCAGTCTAATTAATGTGATATATTTTATGTTAAAATATTTTATTTAGAAAGATGGCTAATATCACCCTATGTACTTAATCTACAAAGAGTTGATAGAAACTCAAGAAACCATCTATGTTGTGAATGAGGACCGAGTTCTATTCCAAGTTCCTAAACCAGTGAAGCATGATCAAGCCAAGAGAGATGCTTCAAGATATTTCTAATACCACAAGGACATCTTCCACACAGTCAATAAGTGTCAAAATCTCAAAGATAAAATTAGAGAAATGCTAAAGGGCACCAGTGGTGCCTAGCACCCTCCTATGTGTCAGTATCGCTATTGGTCCAACTAAGTATCGAGTCCCATATAATTTAATATAATAGTGTTTAGGGAGTATCGCCAACCAATCGCAACGTGACATGTCGAGAAGGTGCTAGGCACCACTGGTGCCTTATAGCAATGCTCATAAAATTAAGATTCTAGTCCTTAATGGAACACTTGTCCTTTATGCACTACACAACTTTCACGGAGGACATGTCAACTGACTAAAGCTCCACCTATGGAGTGAGAATGAATTTAGTATTTCTTGAATTTTTATACTTAGTCTTTGCAAAGATAATTTTTATGCAATTTTTAACTATTAAAATATTACCTTTATTTTCTGGAATGTAAGTAGCTAAACTCATCTTTATATGAGTGCTACAATAACTAGATTTTTTATTTCTTTTGGTAAACCCACCAATAGGCAACATAGGATTACACCCAACCTATAAATACTCAGGGGCAAAAGAGCATAGACCATAACTATACTCCACAAAAAATGTCAAATTCGTTACCAATACATCACATTAAGAGCATAGGGTTTTAAAAATAAAATTTGCCTTGAATATTTTTTAAAATTTTCACCTCGAATTAGAAACAAAATTAGTATACAGACGATAGAACCAATAGAGGGTGCTCCAAGGATCCATAACTCAAAAATCCATTTAACAAGGCTTTAATGGCCTGCATTTGATACTTTGACAAATATATCATGTGCGAAACTCTTACCTAAAGAGTTAACGCCCAAGCTAAAAACTCGCTCAAGAAGGCAACACCCAAAAACTAGCCACCATAATGATCCCATGTCATGGAAAAAATCTAAAGAGCTAAGATATAACTTTTTTTTGCCTAAGCAAGAGTCCTATCTCTATTCCAAATAAGAAGAAAATCTAACTCTATTTGCAACCGATCTTTCTAGCCCACCAACTTGAACAAGAAAATTTAACTTTGTTCGCGGCAGACGTTGATTACCAACAATTTTGAGCAAGAGATTTACTCTAATCAATGATGAGATTGATAAAGAGATATAACTTTACTCTTCACTCAAAACTTAACCAAGAGATTTCAAAACTCTGCAAAAGTTTCAAACTCGAGCAAGAAATATAACTCTGCTCCTAAGTCAAAAATATAAGCAAAAAGTTTAAACCTTGCAAAAGTCCCATAATTGAGAAATAGACATAACTCTACTCGACTACCACATGAGCTATGAGATATAACTTAGCTCACATTTCAAGGATAAGCCACATTTAAAAACTCCACCTACCTAAGTCTAAGGACAATGGAAGTGCCCATGCACACATCTCTTGAAGAGAAGTAACATACATGCACTCCATAAAAAAGTAATTTTTGTGTCAATCTCGAGAAAAGTTAAAAAGCATTGCTCGAAGGCTTACAGGAAAATACTATTGGGGCGAATGTTATACCCAATTTCAGAAAAAAAAAATGACAATTCCCTCACGAGGACCCACAAGCCAAGAATACCTTGAAGATACCCAAGCCAATAAGGACGGCTTTAACCAAGACTCAAAATACCAAATGGAGATAAGACTTAATCCAGGGACTACATGGTACCATGTTTGAGTGCCCCATGGCACACCAAGAAGGCCATGCAATCACTGAACATTCACTAGTGTCAGTACTCACACATTAGGGTTTTAAACCTAGGGTTTCATGAATCTATAGTAGGGTTTCGCTTTAAAACCCTAATCTTAGAAGAAATATAACAAGTACTTGATTTATTGAGGTAGAAGGAGGCCAAGACTTTAACATAGAGTCAAAACTGCACAAGAATAAACCCCTCAATAGTGTTATTGACCAGTGACCTCTTCCAATGGTCACTGCTTGTGTTCCATGCGAGCAGTGCCACTCTAAAGTGGTCACTTCTCCCCTAGGAAGGAAGAGAAGAGGAAACTTGGCCAATTGTGTTTCTCCAACATTAAGGAGCATAAAACCAATAAAAGAAGCCACCCAAGGGTGGAGAAGGGTCTTATGCGACCAGTGACCACTTTTTCACTCCAAAGTGGTCACTACTCTCCCAAAGACAAGGAGAAGGAGAAAGTTGGTCAAAAGTGTTTCTCCAACATCAAGACACATAAAATGAATGAGAAAATCCACCAAGAGGTGGTGAGGGGCCGTATGTGACCAATGACAACTTTGAGTGGTCACTACTTGCATAATGCATTTTATAAGGGTTCACTAGGGTTTTAGGGTTAAAAACTAAGAGAATGTTTATCACCATCAAGAAACTTGCCAAAATACACCCTGAGTTGTTAGAAATCAAGTAACTCAAGAGCAGTGCCATATCTTATGGTCACTTCTCGTGTAAGACATGAATTTGCAAGCATTGACCAACCCTAATGGTCACTGCCTGCAGCCCTTCAGTAAAATTGATATAACTCGCTCAATTCTTATCCAAATGATGAGGGTCAAAATGGGTTAGAAAGCTCTTTTCAAGACAATCTAAGCTTGTACAATATTCATATCACTATTTTGATGTTTTTGGTCCCGAAATTGTGTTACAAGATTAACTTCTTAATTCGACTGGCGAAATGAAAGCTTCATCAAAAGGGAGTCGCATGGAGTTGGCACACAAACTGTGTCACTTTCCTAGCGGCAAGGCTCCCCCAAATAGACTATATGTGAGCAGTAACCAGTTCCCATGGTCACTACTTGCCCATTTCATTATCCTCTGAAAGGAGAATCTCACTGACACATGTTAAACTTATCTTGGAAGATACACTTCCACAAGACATTTATTTCCTTCCATGATTATATGGATATGTTTGGATAGTTCCTTTCAATGTAATTTATTACCTTTATTCAATGAGAGAATTAGTGTGTGTATTAAATTTCTTGAGTCATGAGAAATGAAGAAAGGAAAACCCTAACTTTTTCCTAGGTCTATATAAACTAAAAGATAAGACCTAAAAAAGGGATCTGACACTAGTGTTATACCCAAAATTCGGCTGCTATCTCAGTGGAAGATGCATGTCAAGATAAAGGGAATATGGATCGATGCAATCGCTTTTTATGGAAAAACTCATTAATTATGTAAGCATCAGAGTATATTTGTAACCTGCTTACTCTAAAGTCTTATGTGAGGAAAAAATATACAAACTATTGCTTAGTATAATAGCGAGAAACTATATGTCGCTGAATGTGAATAGTGAGGCATTAAGTATGTTACATCTAGGAATACGAAAGTGACACATATCGACTGCAAAAACCCTTAGTGTATAATGTACAGACTAAGTGTGACAGTCAGGTTGGCTCGAGACCTAGCAAGCGAGGTGCCTATCTCGCTATGGGAAGACTTCATGTAACTTCACCCAGTTAACTTCAGACATTTTCTCAATGAGGTTTACAATCTTGACAAGTCAGAAGCTAACATTCAAACAAGCCTCAAATAATTATTTGTATATAAGAACCACGATCGCCGCAAGACGTGCATCATCGACCTCGGAAGGAAAAAATAGCCCCAGCTTGCTATTGTGATCACTGGAACCAAGCTTCTATCAAGACATCCCCATATACAATAATTAGAGACATATTTAAATACACGATCATTTTGACCCAGTAAGAGCGGGAAAATCAAAGCTGTATAATTTTTAAGTAATAACTGCATTTACACTGCGTGATGTGTAATCAAACCCCATGATTTTAGGATATTATTGTTGTAAATTACCATGATTCTTTTTGGTTTTATTTCTCAATCAGAGAGACATGAAACAATTGTCAATTACCATCACCATTTTTCTCCATCCTTTTGGTCATTGTTCCCAAGAACTTTGATCTTGTACTTACCACTAGTAAAATTCGTAATGTGGTTATCTTCCAAAAAATCATATACAAACACCACCAACACTTTGATTTCACCAAGAAATTTCTTCTGTAATTTACTCAAGCATTCTTCTGAGAACCTAACTCTAGTGTGCTTAGGTCTTATTAATAAAAATCAAAGTAGACGTAGCTTTATACCATCGCAATATGGGGGTGAACTTCAATAAATCCTAGGGTCACTTTTTTTTACGATTTTATTTTTGACAACCATTGTCTTAGTCTAGTTCTCTTTTATTATTATGATCTTCTTAGATCAGTTGATGAAAAACTGCGCCAACATATATATTTATAGCGGTCAAATCATGTAGAATCAAACTATATACAACACCTTTACTAAGTGCCTACCCACATATGTCATTTAAATCACAGTCACATGCTACTACTAATTAATGCTTACTAAACCGTACTTGGTAATTCTATATTAAAGATTACATACTTTTATACACTACCAACTAGTTATATTCATATGGTATGATCTCAATTCTCTAGTACTCTTATAGGATCATAAACTCTTATATGAATAGGGATTGTTCTGATATTTATTACTTATTTAATAATAATTAACGTATTCATTTATAATATTTTTATATTTTATATATTTAATAAAATATTATTTGTCAATTACTTATTTTTAGATCATAAACCCTAACAAGAATAATAGTCTTTTTCTTCTTTTTTTCTATCAAGAACAAAGATACATTTCCTAGCCATAACCAAAGTTCTCATTTATTGATAAATACTTTGATCCAGAAAGTAACATCGTTCTCTATGTGCCCACACACATCTTGAGGTGTAGAGAACAATCTAAAAGATCTAAGGTGTGAGTACACAAGCTCATCAACGAGCAAAAATATGAAGATCATGATTTCATACGAAAAGATTTAAAGATACTTGATAGACTTCAAGAAGTAAAAGAATCTTAATCTTTTATATGTTATTTGTGTGGATCAGAATATATAAGTTAAGTATATAATAATATATATGTTTATGTGGTATGTGTATATGTGTGTATGAGCGCATATATACTTTGCATGATCATCAATGTGATATATTAATGAGATTTGTGATCTTGGATGAATATAAACTATTTATATCATAAGTTGAAACAAAATTTATATACATGACTATATACAACTACTCACCAATTGTATTCTGTTCCATAAGACTCTGTCTCCAACATATTCAAGCTTCAAATGGATTTTATTCATGATATTCATAGGTTGCGTTCTCAATTTTGGTGGGGAGGGAAAGATATCAAGAGAAATATACAACAATATTGTACTTGAAAATGACTCTGTTGGCACAAAAATAATTGTGATATGGGCATTCATAATTTGCACCTTTTTAAGCAGGTTTTATTGGCAAAACATGAGTGGGGATTTTACAAGTTTACTTCTTCCTTGGCAGCTCGAGTGTTCAAAGATTGTAATCACAATAATAACTCTTTCGACAAAGTTTCTATTGAAAAAAAAAACAAAAAAAAAAAAAGGTTCTTATACCTAGAAAAATAACTTAAGGGAGAGAGAGAGAGAGATTTTTGATAGTGGTGCTTTATGGAGGGTTTGTGGTGGCTATGGTATCTCGATTTATAAGGCAAAATGGCTTCAAAGTGTTGACATGTATTTACTTGTTTCCCCTTAAGTGCTTGATGAGCAGGCGGTGGTGGCTTTCTTCATCTTGATAATGGTGTTTGGAGTGACATATTTTTTTCTAGTGAGGCTATTGCTTTTTTTTACATACATTGGCTTCTATTGATGCTAAAGAACAATTAATCTGAAGTCACGAGACTTCTAGTTTCTATACAGTGAAGAGTGGCTAATGGTTCGCCACACGCAACTTGAGTTTGAGTCGTGCCTCCTCTTCTCACAGATCTAATTGGTGGTACCATTTGGGGAATTTGAATCTTCTGCCAAAGGTTAAGAATTTTTCTTCTTCTAGTTAGATCCCTACTATGGATCACTTGAATAATAATGATTTTTTCAATTACTATATTTTTGTTTATGAAAATGAGGCAGATATTTTTGGTTGTCACAAAATATTTAAATTAATTAAAAGTTTTATTATTTAAGAAACTATCGCCTAAGTTGAATAAAGCTATTGACCTTGAAAAGTGTCAATGAGAATGACATCTAATAAGTGGTAGTTGTTATATAGAGAGAGGAAACATAAATAATAACATATTGTATAGTAATTCATCCCCATTATCATTGGTAAAAGGACTATATCTACTTGAGCTTTTATTCATTATTCAGCACTTAGAACACTCAACCTAAGTGATGAAAGCAAATATGCTTAAAGAAATCTGACTTAGAGCACTTTGTATGAAGTTTGGAAAAGCTACTTGATTTTCAGAGCTTAAGTTCTCCAAAAAAAAAACTCAAAATATATAGAAAGAATTAAATTATCTTTGAGTTTATAGGAAAGGGTGGATGGATATTTAAATTTAAAATAATAATAAATAATTCAAATAAAAGGTATATATTTTAGGGATATTCCTTTCAAGTTGATCCAGGTCGTTAATTGAGGACACATCATCTGAACTGTGACTATACATCTTCTAGGATTGATCTTGACCGTTGATCTTATTTCTTGATGAATAGTTGAGATTCACCCATCTTTGTTGACATTATGACCATTGATTCCAAGATCTAACAACGTCTATTGATCAAAATCTAGATGATACCCTAAATTCTTACTTACCCTTGCAATTCGATTTTCGACTAGAAGAAGTCCAAATTTTTCTCTCATTGTGAAACATCAATCGAACAAGCATCAAAATATATTTCCATAAAATCTGGAATGTAATATTAGGGCATCATTAAGATAAACCCTTGAATTTTTCATCATATTCTAGAAAAAAGCGAGATTACAGACTAGGGTGGTGCCTGATGCACCACCTGGACACCCATTTCGGGGATTAGGTGTTCGATCCTGCATTTTGATGTTGGTTTGATGCGAACATCCCAATATGATTGTATTGACCAAGTCTGGAAAAAGTTCTTAGGATCAAGTGAGGACATTCATCTGTTTCAGATGGATATATGTTTTGTATGTACCAGCTGATTGTGGTGCACAAGGATCACTTGGGTACATGGTGTCACATGGGCACCCAATGCTTGGAGCCCAGTGTTAGTTCACGTGGCACAAATTATCTAAGTTATTCGTGATGCTAAAGAAATATTTTTCAATCATGGTGAGATATCTGGTGAACAGAACCACACTCTTAAGGATAAAGCTCACCCGTGCATAGCGCAACTTAGGCACTGATTACTTGGGAACCATGTGGGTACAACAGCTTCGGTGACTTCTTAAGTATATCCACAACACTCGTCGTGAGTTGAAATTAGATTTTGTAATCGTCTTGAACTTTTGCATCTAGGAATAACACATTTGAGCCCAAGTGTGGACCAAGTTTCCACTAGGACATTGGTGCCTAAAGTTAGGGAAACCTAGGTGCCTCCTAGGGGCACAATAAATTGATGACTATGTTTGATGCTTGTACACTTGTATTCACTACCATTTAAAAAAAAATTGTTGATTTTTAAGGTGTAAGTCAAAGTTAACAAGGGAATCAATTTTGTTTAAAATCTTTTATTGAAACCATAAGGGCATGGTTCTCAACATATTTACAAACATTAAATCTATTTTGTGAGTAATAGAACCTTTTTATGATTGTTAAGCCTAAAAATTAGCAAGGCTAGTTCCCAAGATTAGTCTAATTAAGTGTGTAATCAATGGAGTCTCATCAACAATAAAATGTTCAAATCCTTCAATCCATAAGCATCAATTCTCAAGACTTAAGGCTCGATGTTCAAGCCTCGGGGACCATCTTGGCTCCAAAAGATAGTGATCATCTTGACATGCCCTACAAAAGCACCATGTCGACATGAGGAAGTGGTGACCATCTCAGCACCACTCCCTTGGTGATAATATTAACACACCCAAGTGGAGACCATCTTGGCATGTGTGCCATGAAGACCATCTCGCCATGCATGCCTCAAGAACATCTTAGCATGCATGCCATGAAGAGTGTATCAACATGCATGCCTTAAGACTATCTCGGCATGCATGCCATGAAGAGAATCTTTCTATTCATGCCTTAAGACCATCTTAGTATGCATGCCATGGACAACATCTCGGTAATGCTCATGACAATGAGCATCTCAGCCGTGAGTCCTTACATCCCTTAATAATGCAATAAACACTTAGTAAATTTTTTAGAGATAAAACCATTGGATGTAAAATCAAAAGGACAAGGTGAGCATGTGGTCAAGTACATGTCATGTCAGTGTACGGTCACGTCACTTGTGAGACCTGAAATGAGTCGATGATTGTGAGAGGAGGACTTCCCGTACGAGTAGTGGAGGTACCTCGCCTGCACGCCTTGACATCCTAACAAAGGGTACGCTGCAACCACTACCTCTACATGCTATGAAAACCTAACGCCTAACAGCCATTACTTGACACATGACCACCTCCTGCACCCTGTCACCTCTAAGAGTATGACCTCTAACCTATCCCCTTGGGACCATTAGGGTATCAATCTGTAACACCGAACACCTAAAAAAGTATTACTAATGAAAATGGAACATTGACATCACACGATCATCAAGTAAGAAGTTAGATTTATACTTTCAATTAAAGAGCACATCCTAGATGCCCTCCATTTGTAGTGTTGAATGTATTAGAAAGTGGAGAGTCATGATATTTTTCCTTGAGAATTTGTGAAAGAGGATGTCATGAGCAACCTCATGTTTATAACAGGATGTAACCCAAGTTCTCAATAATATTAATGAAGTATCAAATTTCAATTGTTTTACATACTCGTAGCAACTGTAGCAAATAGGCAATGACTCAAGTGTCCGTTAGTATCAATACTATCAAACACTTGGGGACCTCACACCATATATCAACAAGAAATATGTATATAAAGTGACAACGGTAAAACTCTTAGGAAGACAAGGATTAGCTAACCTTGCGGTCTAAAAGATAGCACTAAAGCAACCTCGGAAAAAAAAGAAAAAAAAAAGGCAAACAAAAAGATAGAATAAGTGTAGAGCAATAATAGTTGTCTAGCCAAAAATATTCTTGAAAGACACATGCAAAAAATGAGAAGGAAGCTTCTCAACACATATAAAAGTCCTAAAGCACGCAAGGAGACAAAAAAAAAAGTAAAAAAATGTTGAGAAGGTTTAAAAAACCAACATCTCCTTAAATCCAAAATAACTAAAAAGAAAGAGAAGTTTCAAAGAAACAACGTCTCCCTTGAATTCGAAAAGTCAAAAGAGGTTAAGGAATGTTAACATATAAATACTCCCTTGCATAACAAAATTACTACAATTTTCATCATAAAGTGAAACAAAAAGAAAAATAAAAACAAAAATCAATACAGTCATCCAATTTAAAGAAACAAGGGGATAGAGGGGTCATACTAACAAGCCCTAAAGATTCTAGAATAGAAATCTCACACGAGATGGAACAGAGCTACTATTCGCCTGCATCAAGATTTCTAGATGCTTGACGATGCATAGTCTCCTGCTTCCTCTTTTTTTCTTCATATTCTACCTTGAAGGACTCAATCATGTAATAGGAAAATAAACAAAAAAATGCTAAAATTAGCATGGAGATTTTTTATCTACACACCATATAGGATGCGTTTGATATTGTCTTATTCTTAGTCCTTACTGTCCCGCTACAAGGCAACAATATACTTTTTAAGCTTGGAAATTTGGGCTTTAAGCAGTCGTTTTTTCTCCAACGCCCTAGTCTCCTTGTGTTTAGCCTAGTCTTGAAGCTCAATGGATTATTAAAGTTACTTGATTAAATCTTCAATTCTAGGCTCAAGCTCTTTGACTTTGGCTTAGAGGCAATCCTGATTGACAGTCATGTTGGTCAAGTCTTGTAAAACCTTTTGGCGATGAGAGAGGCCAACTTGATCGAAAGTGTCAGCATCATGTGTGTACTGGATAAGGATAGACGCCTGAAACATACAAAAAAACTTTGAAATTAAGATATCATTCATAGGAAGGTATAAAGAAAAAAAACCAATTCTAACAAAGAAACACTAACCCAACTAATACATTTGAGGACTGGCTCACATCGGTCCTCATCTGAAAACTGGTGGAGGCATGATCACTCTTGCGAGGTGTATGTTCCCAAGAAACAATCATGCCTGCTAGAAAATTAGGTCATTTGGGACTGGGATCATGCTAGTTCATCAGGGCCATAGGCAGGATGGGGAAAGCCGAAGAGACATTAGGGGTTGAAAGGATCAAAGGAAACATTGGATGCATATTCCATTCCTCCCAAACCAACTTCATCCTAAAAGTGACCCTCTTGGCTCTTAGAATGATCCCTTTTGACATGGGCACACTCCCCTTGGCCTTGCACTTCAACGCCATCCCTCAGGTTATCGTGGGTGGCTTGCTATAGCTCCTCCTCATGGTGAACCTCCTCCCCTACTAGAGGAAGAATAGGAGAGGTCAAAGGAGATAAGTCCTATAGCGCAACCATCAAGGAATGTCGAAGGTATTTTTATTGGACAACCCTAGATGGGCTGCAACCTCCTTGCACTTACATTGGTAATTCTGAAACAACTTTCCCGCTTGGGACATCACCTTCTTGAGGTTGAGGGATTTTGTCATTGTTGGTATGCCTACAACATGCTTTGAGATAACAGGTGTATGAGATGTGCTCCCTCTCATTTCTGTGGGATGACCTCAACTCAAGCCCACAACATTGGAGACCGCTTCACATAAAAATTCAGTGATCGTAGCAAGGGTCATCGCTCCTCCTCCTTCAAGGTGTTATCCCTTAGAAGAATTTCTAGAAGTTGGGTCAGTTACTGGGTCATAGGATGGGTCATCACCCAGGGCATCCACATTTGGGAAAGCAAAGAGAGTAGACTCAGGTAGGGTAACAGCGGTCAAACCCGACCTCACCAAGTAAGTCAGTGTAGGGAGATTCATGCACGTCCTCCTTCCATATGGAAGATCGTAGAATCTCTATATGGCAGTTAGAAAGTTGTTACTGAGGGTAGGATTCCCCTTGGTCACGGAAGAGAAACATATGTGAGACTATGTCATAGTTATTAAAACAAACTAGGAATATCTAGATTAGAATAAACATACCGAAAGCATTAAACTTAAAGTGAATGTTGCCAAGCATCTTTTAAATAATACAACTAAGCTTAATCTAACCATACCAGGATTAAGATCCATAAACCTATGATCAACCAGTGATATTGACTTAGAAAGATATAACGGTACGTTTATGACATCTTATCCAAGATCAATATCAGTCCAATTCAATGTATTCTCCATACATCCGATACTGGTAAACTTTGCCAATGCCCTGGAAAGGACATAACACTTATTTAAGGTGTAGGTATACCTTATCGCCAATTATCATGTCAGTCTAAATCCAGTGGACTGACAAATCATGGGAATTAAACTTTTGAACATATAATCATGATTATATTTCACTTTGCTGAAAACACTATATTCATGAACAAATATATATTTATATATGTTCTGGACTTAATAGAATTTATATATTAAACTTAATCATGAAATAAATCATGTGAACCATGCAACATAAAATGATTTATGATCTTTTATTAATCAGTAAATCTAATTATATTGATATGGGTTTTATTTAGGGCGCACAACCCAACAAACTCCCACTTGCACTAATATAAAACTAAAAGTGCATTTCAAATAATCTCAACACCTTGATATCCAGATCAATTGTAGTATGTAGTTTTCTCTATGTAATAGGATCTGACAGGTTGTATTCAATACATCCTTTCTCCACCATTACATCTCCTTAGTCACAAAATCCTTGATGTTGTGAAATTCCTCTCTATATGACTATTCCTTAAGGGATACTAGATTCTTTACTTTTTTGCAACTAATTCTGTGTTAGTCAGAAAATAACACTAGTAGTTAAAAAATTATTGGTACAATGCCAAAAACTGTATAGAACTTTCCAAAGGCTGAATAAGTATCTTTGTTGCAACTTTAACATTCAGTCTGACTGGTAGAATTATTTTTTACACTTCTCCACCCCAAGAGTAATCACCATCTCATCAGTAGACTTTCTAGCATCAAGGCAAGTCTAGAAACATGATTTGGTGTAGTCTAAGAGTATTAAAATACCACTCTTATTGACTAACATATAGTTCCTCTTTTTGATCTTAAGATTTAAATGATTGTCTTTCAATGTTCCTTTTCTGGATTAATCTGATACCTACTCATTACTCCCACTCAACAGTAGGTGTCTGGTCTAATGCATACAAAAACATACATAAGACCTCCAATTGTTGATCCTAAGGAATTCTTTCATGACTTTAATCTTTTCAGGAATAGTTGAAACTTTTTCTTTGACAAATAAAATCTAAGTCTAGGAGCTAAAATACTTCCTTTAGAATTAGCCATTTGAAAAAGAATTCTTCAGCATCTTACTAAAGTAAGTTGTTTGCACTTGAGTAAGTAAATTACCAGGTATACCATAAGTCATAGGTTTAGATAATCTCAAACCTACTATACTAGGATCAGGAAGTTTTCTTAAGTCCATTGAATAGACTTATTATCAAAATTTCCTTTCTTGTCCTTGTAATCGAAAACTTTTGGTTACTCCATGTGAATGGTTTTAACCATAGTTCTCTTGGCTTTTCTTCTTGGTTTTTTATTCTGACTATCTATTACTTGTTTAAGCTAACAATGGATTTTAATCACAAATGTCTCCTAATTCATAACATCGTGAGTTCCTTGAAACCCTCCCACTACGACGAGATACCGTGACTTACTGTCTAAGAATATAATTGTATTATCCCCATTGGTTTTGTCAATACAATAGAGGCAGTGGGACCATCTTATATAGAATAAGATGATATAACACTTTGTAATCAAGAAAAAATATCTCCTCTACTTTGCTACTTTCAGATTTAGTCATTTTCTTAGAAAATCAGTATTTGTTGAAAACGAACACTTTCTTATCTTAATGACCATAGGATGGTCCACCCCTAATCACTTAGAATAGCTATCAAACATGCAAACATTAATTAACAGTTTTAGCTTTTCTTAAGTTCACGATCAGGACATCCTTGAATCTAGTAATGGTGTACACTAAGTACATAACCATTCCATCATTCTAAAATTTTCCTATCACTAAGGTATTCCCTAGAAGGACTCAGACAGCTACTAGTGGCTAATCATAAACCTTTCGCTATAACCAACATAAAAATTGAATTTCTGGAGAGGTAAGTTTGAATACAGTTCGAAGTTCAAATTAATGATCTTTGAACTGCATATCCACCAAATATTTCTCCACCCCTATGAGTTCACAAGATCTTTAACCACTTACCTTAATGGTTTTCCACCATTTCTAGAAATTCATGAAACTTCTCAAACATTTCAAATTTCTTTGCATAAGGTAAAATCTAGAGTGATCTTCTAAAGATTATAACAATAACCCATATCCACCCCCTGAATGTACATCCATATTCGAATATAGATGATCCTACTTTCAAGTGAATATTGGCATGTTTTCTCTTTGTAGAGAATGATCTTGTCAAAACTACAATGAACAAGTTGCAAATGCCATAGATATAAAATAATAGTTTGATGAATCCTAGGTCTACTTACAGCAAAGAGTTCTTAGAATAGTCTAAGTAGATCCTGGTCACAGAATACAAATCTCAAATTCCATCATAAACATACAGTTCGAATCCATTGACAAAAAATGGATATTAAACTTGTGAACATTGTGTTGTAATGTTCAATGTAATCTTGGAAACTGAAATTGAAATTTCTATTTAGAATCTTAAATTTAAAGTCAAAGACTTAAATTTATACCAAAAAAAACTTGAGTTTTTTTTTATTCTAGCTTGGACCACCACTACTAATCTAACTCTAAGTTTAAGTTGCCTATAGTAAGCATATACAAGTAGGAAATTTCTAAGATCGAGGATTTATATCATTTTGGGATAGAATGTCGGGAATATAGTCATCTGCGCCATTTAATTTTATAGAAGAAAATATAATGATATCATAAGCAGATAATTTATAAACCATTCATCCAATGATATACTATCTAAGCAAATTCTAAATGAAAAAGCTAAGAGAAAAAACAAAGGATAATTTCGATTAAAATAAGAATCCAACGATGTCCCATTTAGGCGAGAGTCAAAGTTATTATTATTTTATAAATCTCTTCATTATTTGATATTGTAAACACTAGTTTAAGTTGTCATCTTTGGATGTACAACTAGATGTTGCATTAACAAATACTTATCTGTCGAATCTAACACTATTATGTTTGTCTAATAGATAACAAACTTTTGGAATTTGTCCCATTAAAAACAACAAATTAAGTTAGACCAACAATGAAGACTCAAAATTTATACTACAATAATTAATAATAGAAAATAACATGATGGTTCAATATAAATTCATACACAATTCAGAAATTATCATACATTTAGCAAGTAATAAGGAAATGTAAAAATACAAAACAAACATATCTTAAATAATTTCCAAGGTTTCCAACAAACTGATACAGTGTCCCAGTAGGTGAGAGTCAAAGATATCATTCGTTGAATAGAGTAGTCAGCTCATCTAAATTTATACTTTGTAAATTTATCTCTAAGCAGTCACCGTAGGGGAGGGTCTAATAGAGACAAAAACTTACAAAATACTTATCTTTCGAGATCTTTACGGTGTTAAATGCTTCAACAAATAACCATCCATAAGGGGGACGAAGTCTAGCGTCTTGAGGTTATATTGAAACAATTAATCATGTAAGACCAACAATGGAGATCGAATATCCTTATAACTAAAGCTCATTATTTTAAAGAGTTGTATTTTCATTTGATATATATTTTAATCTATTTATTTTAACATATATATTTATTTAAATAAAATTACTAATTTTGATAACTCTAAATATAAATTTTTATTTAATATTCATAAAACTATACCCTATAAAGATCTGAAAAATAAAAATTTATCTTCCATCCTTAGTATTAATTTTCTAATAAATATTATGAAAATTACTTAATTTAAGTTGGTTTAAAATTAATTAAATAATTAATTTTCAACTTAAATTTAATTTTCTTTAAATGGATATTTAGTTGCATTCGAAATCCAATGTATTAAAGTAATACATTTTTCGAAATCATTAAAATAAAATAGAATAAAATAAAACTTGAAAAAATAATTCTAATTTATGTTGATCTAAAATTAAATAAATTAACTTTCAACATAAATATAATTTTCCTATTTAATTAAATTTCTTAAGAAAAATATCAAATATTTAAGTGTCTTGAACAAAATCAACTTAAATATTAATTTTTTGTTTAATTAAATATATCTAGAAAAATGCCAAAAGTCTACCTAGAAAATATCTATCTAGATAATTCATCAACTAATTATTTATTTTTTAATTACAATATAATATATTTTAGTCTACCTATTTTAATTAAATCATTAATGAAAATTACTGGAATTCAAGTTAATCTAAAATTAATTAATAAATTAATTTTCAACTTAATCTAATTTTTAAAATTAAAAAATTTCGAAATATCTGTATTTAAAGAAATGTATTTCAAAATTGTAGAAAAAACGATTCTTAACATAAAATCAAATGTACTTTGAAAATTATTCTAAATTAAGTTGATCTGAAATTGAAAAATTTTCAAGTTAAATATAATTTTTTTCTATTTAATTAAATTTATTAAAATAGAAACAAATAATTAAGTATCTTGAATAAAATCAACTTAATTATTAATTCTAATTTAATATCTAAGAAAATATTCTAATTTAAGCTGGTCTAAAATTAATAAAAAAAATCAACTTAAATATATTTTACTTATTTAATTAAACTTCTTGAAATAGAAATAAATAATTAAGTATCTTGAATAAAATCAACTTATTATTGATGATAATTTAAGTTTTAAGAAAAATATCTTAATTTAAGTTGGTCTAAAATTAATTGATAATTAATTTTCAACTTAGATATATTTTTCTACTTAATTAAATATCTTGAAAATAGAAATAAATAATTAAGTATCTTGAGTAAAATTAACTTAATTATTAATTCTATTTTAAGTTTTAAGAAAAATATCCTAATTTAAGTTGGTTTAAAATTAATTAACAAATTAATTTTCAGCTTAAATATATTTTTCTACTTAATTCTAGGTTGCAGCTTCCATCTCTGAAAATTACTCTATTTCTCGATTTCAAGATTGCCTTGCACAAACATGCCACATAGAGCTTGAGATCATTATCCTTCAAATTTGTCCACCATTTGCCAAACTCCATGATGTTTTTCTAATGCATCACATCAACCTGAATTGCCCAACAACTCTGGAACGACATAGCTCTCGTGAAACTACTCATACAGAAAATATATATAGCTGATTTGACCTCAGAGTTGCAGAAAGCACATCTATTTTCCTCCAAACCAATGTGCTCTTTGGTTGGCATGATATTAGACTAGATTTTCCAAAGAAGTAGTTTCAAACGAGGGTGTAAATCGACTATACATTATCTTGTCGGTCAAACAGTGTCACATAATCTACAATAATGTTTCACTACTATACATTATTTAAATAGCGTATCATAATTATATTCTAATCATATCATAATCATATTACAATCATACCATAAGCATATCATAATTATATCATAACTACATAATAATCATATCATAACAATATCATAATCATATCATATTCATACCATAATCATATCATTGTTTAAATAATGCGAATCCATTGTACCGTCCATTATCTAAACAACATAACTAGTTTAAATAATGCGAATCCATTGTACCGTCCATTATCCAAACCACATAATCAGTTTAAATAATGTGAATCTTATAAACACACTATTTACATACATACTTAAATAACATGAATCTTATAAATATAATATTTAAATATATACATTTAGCAATGGCCATGCTCTAATACTGTAAATATACATAAATAACATGAATCTTTAAACATATTATTTAAATATATATTATACAGTACATTAAATAATAAACAATAAAGAGCCAGGCAGAAGACCTTAGTGAACTTCTCTTTTACTATTCCCACTCTTCCTATGAATGTTATTACATACAGAAAACTTATGTTTTTCTACTTAATTTCCTTACCTCGAATGTGGAGTCCTAGCCTTGATTGCAATGAGGGTGATCCTTGGGAAACAATGATTATCCTAAGTTTCATACTTATTAATTAGAATATATTATAGTGATATATATACACATATATATACATATATAAAACTTAACCTTGAATCTATAAAGCAATAGTATAATTATAGTTGACCATACCGTAACTTTTAAGGGGAAATCCTGTTCTTCACTATGAAGAACTCTTCGAGCCCAAGCCTACTGTTAAAGCTTTCCAAAACTTGAGGAGGACTAAATGAGAAAACAATTATGGTCTTGAGAATATTATGGCGGTGTAAGGGTGATGGTGATGTTGAGATGATATTATGTTGAGAGCATATTTGTGGCGTGGTGTAGTGTAGTATCTTTCACTCTTGAGGAAACAAGTGAATAAATGGAAGAAGATAACTACAACTTTGTAGTATATAAAGGACGAGAGATACAATGTTGAGAGTTTTTGGCTTCTAGTGAGTTTAGAGTTGTTGGATTATATGCCCTAAATAAAACTCATTTCAATATAATCAGATTTACTTATTAATATAGATCAGAAATAACATTTAATGTTGCATGGTTCACATGATTTATTTCATGATTATATGTACATAATGTATAAATTCATCTGAAACCCTTTTCACATACTTGATCCTGTTTATTGTGCCGTCAACACATTGGAAAGTAAACATGACTATGTGAATAAAGTTTCCTAGATTTATCAGACATAGGGTTTTACTGATATGATAATCTACAACAGAGTTTACTTGCATTTGGAGAAGTGCTATGTTCTTTCCAGAGCATTGGTTAAAGTAAAGCTCAGGTTGGATGCATGGAGTATGCATCGGAAGGGACCGATATTGAACTTTAACTTAGATTTATTAAACTTACCGTAATATCTATTCAAGTCAATATCGCCTAGTTGATCTTAGATCAAATGATCTTAATCCTGTTATGATTAGGCTCAATCTTGAAAGGCTATTCGTGTTCTTTGATTTGTTAGTTAAGCCTACTTTTAGGTCAGGGTGATACGTACATTTTGGGAACACGGTAGTGCAATTGAGTGGGAGTACTAGCATAAACATGGAATCTATAGCTTCTATCTGGCGAATAGTAAGCAAAGGATGATCTCCTTCGAGCTTGACCAAACGAAAATAAATGGTGGAGATCTCATTTCACATAAGTTGAAATATCATTTATACGGGGTCAAGTGTTTTAAGGATAAAATACATAGTAAGGTGTTACAATAATTTAATCCCTTTACTGTGTAGATCGTTCATATAGAGGATAATTGATCAAATTAGGATTATAACAATGGATAACTAATGATGTGTCTATATGGTGGAACATATAGAGCATTCTATATACTGAGAGTGCAATTCTAAGTTCTATGCGTGGATTCAACGAAGAATTAATAAGTTAGTGAATTTTAGTAATAAATTCTTGATCTACTTATTGGAAGCTCGGTTATATAGACCCATGGTCCCCCCACTAGTTGAGATAATATTGCTTGTAAGACTCATGTAATTGGTTTTGATTAATCAATTATAATTCACAAATTAGACTATGTCTATTTGTGAAATTTTCACTAAGTAAGGGCGAAATTGTAAAGAAAGAGTTTATAGGGGCATATTTGTTAATTATGATACTTTGTATGGTTCAATTAATAAATATGATAAATGACAATATTATTTAATAATTATTTATAGTTATTAAATAGTTAGAATTGGCATTTAAATGGTTGAATTAGGAAATTGGCATTTTTGAGAAAATCAGATACAAAAGGTGTTAAAATTGCAAAATTGCAAAAAGCAAGGCCCAATCCACTAAGTGTATGGCCGGCCACCTTTGTGTGTATTTTAAGTTGATTTTTTCATTAATTTAATGCCATATAATTCAAATCTAACTCTAGTGGAATGCTATAAATAGATAATGAAGGCTTCAGGAAAATTACACTTTTCTTCTGAGACTTCTTAATCAGAAAAACCTGAGCCTCCTCTCTCTTATCTAGCCGCGACTCTCACTCTCTCTTCTTCCTTGATAGTTTCGAACTACCTTAGTGATTAGAGTAGTGCCCACATGTAATATCCAGATTAAAATAGTATTTAATTTTTTTTTCTCTACTTGGGATATTAATTATGTGAGGATAATTATCTTATATATTTGTGTTGTTAGTGAGTTGAGATTGTTGCTTAGATTATTGTACCAATTTTCTAGAGAGAGTTAAAGTTATATTAACTACGAAAGTAAAATATTATGGTATTTTTACAAGGTAGGTAATCATTTAATTAAAGCCCAATATGAAAGTTTATTAGGGTTTTATAAATTATTTAGTGGATTTTAATTAATGGTATAAGTGATATTAAATAACATTATTATAGAATTAATGTTAAAAATTCGTAGGTTTGGATAAATTCGCAGGATTAAAAACTGTTTTACTAAAACAATCATATCTGGAGTTCTAGAACTCGGATTGAGGTGATTTCAGTGGCGATGGAAAGATAATTCAAAGATCTATCAATTATGTAGAAATAGATTTATCGTAATTTTAACTTTATTGGGGTCAAAATTAAGGTACAAAGTGACGACCTGTTAAGTTTAGTATAGAAACCCTAAGTTTTAAAATTCAAATTTAAAACTTATAACTAACAAATAAGATTTTTATTTAATTATTCTATTTAGAGTTAAATTAGTATCAGATTACAGGGGTTATTTTATTATTTTCTTTTATGGGTTTAATTAGATTATAAAACCTAAATCTATCACATTCTTGATACGTAATATGCAACCCTGAGAAAAATAAAACTCAATCTCAATCTCTTTCTTTCAGCCTGAATACAATTCTTAGAGGAGACACTCATAAAATCCTATACCCTACAAGTTATCCATCTCGCTACCTATCAAAGATTTATAATTTTCCTTCTTGTTTCATTCTCTTCGCCAAACAACACTCATGATTTTCATCAACATAACATTGAGATCATCATCACCATTCTAATAATTTGAGATTTCAAGATCTAGCACTGATTAAGAAGAGTCATCAAGAGGTAAGAGAGTTCTTCCACTTATTGTTGTGAACTTTTAGGTTAAACTATGAAATCTCGTTTTTTTATTTTTTTTTTCTGAAAATTATTGTCTTAGTAAAATAGTCATATCTGTCTCAATATTGATCCTTTTCTAGCGATTTTTATATCGTTAGAAAGCTTATTCGATGATCTAAAATTTTTATGAAGAAACTATTCACCATTTCGGTGATATTCTATGTCGAAAATTATCATCTTTCTGATATTGTTGTAAATCATTTTTTTCATATTCCCAGAAAAAGTACTTTCACTTAAAATACCGTAACTCTCTCAATTCTTATCCATTTTTAATGATCTATATATGGTTTCAAAGCTTGTTCAATTTACCATAAGTTTCATAGAGAAACATTTCGTGAATTCGGAGTTATACTATGTCGAAAAGCTAATTTCCTTCTGTATCATGTAATTCGTTTCTTGAATCTTGTTCTTCCAAAGCTGTTATGGTAAAATTATAATATCTCTTTGAATATAATTCCAATTTCAGAGATTTTGGTATCATTGGAAAGGGAATTTAATTTCTTAAAACTTTCATGAAGATGTTATCTTCTAGTTCTGAACCTTTCAATGCAAAAAGTTTGTATTTTTGCTAAGTCGTATAATTCGTTTTTCTATATTTCTCAGAAATAGTTTCAGTAAAACAATCATAACTCTCTCAGTTTTAATCCATTTTTAATGATCTTTATATCATTGGAAAGATAATGGAATTTTCTATAATTTTTATGAAGACAACTTTTACTGAATTAGTGTAGTTGTTGGTCAAAAATAGTAATCTTTCTGCTGTACTGTAAGAGTACGAATTTTAATATTAGGGCCTTGACCCATGTCTTATTATAGGTAGTAGTGACGAGATAACAACTCTTAAGCAGCGGGATTTGAGGTAAGGAAATTAGATAGTTTTGTATGTGTTTATCTGCATAAATTTAAATTCTTTATGTATTGAAATATGACTTTTGATTTGTTTTTATGAATATGTATATGGTACTGAGAATGTGTGGTATGGACACAATATGAGTTTGTGAATTGATACATAGATTATGGTTGTATGACTTGTATATGTTGTATGTTGTATTTGTATGTTTCAAGTTGTGTGTTGTATGATGTATTTGTATGTTGCATGTTATATGTTGTATGTTGTATGCTAACGTCTCAGGTAAAGTGGGGGACCATGGTGGGGTATGATACGAGATAAGGCCGTTCAATGTAGAGATACCCTACCCTGCATTTTACTGAGTCGTGTATGAGATTGTTATGGTGGGTATGATACAATGATGTTACTGTTGAATATAGAGATACCCTATCCTATAACAATGGTAGGGCTGCATAGGCCCATGTTATTATATGGGCAGATTATGCCCAGGATATTGTAGGGTCAGGCTAGGCCCGGGTTATGTAAGTAATGGCTATGATATGCCAATGTTGTGATAATGTTATTATTATTTATAGTATTGATATGATTATGTTATGAGTATGATATTGGAGTTATGATCTCTGTATATGTGTACGGTGTGAACAAATAGTATAGACTTGTATGATAAAGGTTTCCATATGTACAGTTATTTGGTTATAGTTATAAAAGAGCATGTATGATATTGCTAAAACTTAATAAATACATTAATGGTATGTGTGATATTGTATGGTATTGTTTGATAAGCATTTCCTTACTGAGCTTTTAGCTCACCCCCCCTTACTTTCCCCCTACAGGTATTAGACAGGGAAGTATGTATAGTGAGCAGGGTCAGTTCTGGTACGTATACTGTGAGCGGCTATGGGCGGACAAACGATCTAGAACGCCGGTGGTGCCTTAGTTTTATTTTAAGAAATTGATAAATCTAACACAGTGGAAATGCATTATTTAAAATTATTTACTTACTGTATCTTGTTTTACAAATGAAGGATCCTTCTCTGTTGCATTTTGATTATTTTAAAATCCACTGTTGTATTTAAATTATTTTTTTTTATCTTTTCAAATTATGCATGAAAATAGTATTTTTGTAAAATAAGGAAAAATATCGGGGCGTTACAGTTGGTATCAGAGCCGATCGTCCGTTAGCCCGAAGGATACTCACGGTATACATACAGAAGACTGAAAAAGATCCCTCTCACTATTATGTAAGTGTTAGTTTTAATTTTCTTGGTATTGCCATTACTAGTCTTATATGTGATACATATAATTAGAGCCTCATCTTAGGTGGTGCTTAGAGACATCAATAGTACCCTCTATCTCTTATGATTGATTACACTTTTTAGGAAGAAGATGTATAGGTTTATATTTCTTTATTGTCTTGAATTGAACTAGGAAGGACCGTGTTCCTTTCTTGAAAATTTAGAATAAATTATATTAGGAGTTCATAAGACTTTATTTGATAAATAGAATATTACTAGTTAAGCTTGACAACATTAAGTTTAGATATGTACATAGAATCTTCTCTTCCAATAATTGAACTCTTTTGTTTCTTTTAAATCAACCTTTCTTGTAAGAGCTCACACATGAAACTAGAAGATCAGTTAGAATCAATGTGAAAGGAACGACCAATACAGGTGGGGGCTAAGGATGTGTGTTCCGCTGACCCACACATGGTTGATGTTCTAGAGAACCCAATATTAGTTAAGGCTAACGATCTAATAGAGGTATTGGAAGGACTACGAGCATGACTAAGACAATTTGTTGAAGAGTTTTCACATGCTCAGCAAAATATCACCAACACTAGTAGTGGAACTTGAAGCACATAATGAAATGTACCAATAGCCAACTAAGTACCGACGCATATATTTTCACCTATCTATGAATGGTTGAAGAAGCGGTCTCTACACCTAACCATGAATGGAATCCCAACATATAGGAAGTAGGGATGACTTAGAATAGTAGACGTTATACCAGACTGGGACAGTATAATTTACGAAACCTACTTATTAAGAAGGATGAAATAATAGATCTTTAAGGAGAAGGTACTATCTTGTTGGATATTCTATAAGTTACACACTCCTAAGTTAGATTTTAAGAAGTATGAGTACTGTATGCAAAGACATTGGAGATAAGTATGTTATAGAAATGAGTCAGGAGAGGACGATGCCATCATATAGAAAGGAGTGTAGTGTGCTGAATAGAATCCAAAATGAGAAGTTAGAAAGAGACATGATAAAATTACTAGAGGTAATAACTTATGAAGGTATCTTAAACACTAAGAGATAAGTAGAGCATCAACAAATATTAGATTACCGAAGGAAAGTTGTAAACTTTAAACTCAAGGTCATCTACTTGGTGGAGGAGATAATAGAGAAAAATGTGTATGGTTTCGACAGAGACATTTTCAAAGGAGAAAGACAAAAAAGGTCCAGGCACGGCTAACAATTTGGGTACAACATGAATGAGAGACAACTAAGAGGGTGACTACTCGGAATTGATCACAACTACACAACTAAGAGATTGTGGATGCAGCTTTGTGGCGGGTGTACAACAAACAACTATAGAGAGTAGATCGCAAATTCAAAACTTGAGAAGGAGGAGGAATTAACATTCAAGGGTGACATCCCTAGATTCCAAATACTCACTGATACAACAACAATGGTGTGGAGTATAGCTCAATGAGAAAATGTTAGGAAAGCCTCACTTAGAGACAGGAGAAAAGTGAGACACAATTAGGACCAAAGTAACATATATTGAAGAATGTCATGGCATGTCAAGGACTATACAAGTTTTTGATAAGTGTTGGGATTAGAAAATACACTCATGCAACATAAAGGAATTCAAGGCACAACGTAAGCAAAGGATACTACAATCCAATTACGACTTATATTATGGGCAATAGTATAAGTATGTTGGAGTGTCATCTAATGAGAAACTAAGAGGAAAACTCACAAAGTCCAGCCATGCTGAAAAGAGATGGTGTTTCTAGGCCCTATAGTGCCCGAGAAGAAAATGACTATGGATTTGTCAAAAGCTAAAATTGTTAAGAGAAAATAAAAAAAAAGGAAAAATATTAGATATTTTTCTCAATCTAAAAAGCCAGTAATAGAGATCTTTGGAAGGACTCTCTTAAGCTGACAATAACTAACTTATTGCACACTACTAAGTCTTGTCCAATTGAAAGTGCAAAAGTTAGAAGAAGAAAAAAAAACAAGATAGGTATTGATAATTTGGTGGCGTTTGGATGTAAAATGAGGCGCTTGAACGAATTATTGACTTGTGCTTAAAGGTAGTATGGGAAGTAAGAATAAAAAAATTCCTGACTAAGGAATTATAAATAGTGAGTCTCCAGTAATAAATCAAATACAAGTAGGGGTATAGGAGGTATAATAGTGATGGACAGAGTAAGGTCTGTTCGGCATAGTTTGCAAATCATATATATAGTATCCTTACCCTGATAACTTGGATGATCAATACATTATGAGATTGGTATGGTTGACTTATTGTTAATAGTCAACAGATAATAAATAATTAGGCTACGATAAGCCATGGTAGGGTTGAACTTATTTTAAAGGGGTTATTAGTGTGCTTTCTATGTTTTAATACATATATGGTATAGTCTTAAGTAAATAATTAGTATTGGAATGTATGTTTAAGAGATTTAAAAGTTTTAGAAGTACAATTAAGAAGTTGAGATATTTTCTTGGTGAATTAAAGACGGCTACAATATTGAGGGCATGAATATGGCTGGAATAATCAATGCTATGATAAGTATGAAGTTATGTGATACCTCAGATGGCTAGTATATTAGAAGAAGCAATCATTAAACATAACTATCAGAATCTATCGGCATTACAGATTCAAACTTCACCACTATAGCAAGATAATACCAAAGTAGATAAAAGTTAGTATAGAAAACTAGCTAATCTCATAATCAAGTCAACTTGATTGAAGGGGGTAATGGAGGACCAAGCACCATAAGAGAGATTAGCAAAGAAAATACAATAGAGTGATACAAAAATCAGACAACAAAAGGAACCAAAGACTATTATCTTGGAAAATGGGAAGTCATGACAAGTGCAACGAATGCATGGATAAAGGAAATTAAGAAGTGAACGTTAGATAAAAAGGTAGTCGGATAGATAGTTAAATATTTATACATAGAAGACCTTTTAAAGAGATTCCATGTTTATTTCCAAGTGCCATGGAAAAAGTATCTATCGATGAGTAACAACTATGAAACTGTAAGAATGACACCGTAGCTTTACAGTGGAATAAAAAAGAGAGAGAGAGAGAGAGAGAGAGAGAGAGAGAGAGAGTAAGATTTTAGTCTGTAATAACATTCAATGAGAGAATGAGAATAATTAAAGAGAAGTCCGCATAAGATCTTTTACCCTACTCTTTGTGTTTGTTATTTTTGTATTATATAATGTGTTCTCAAGTGACATGTAAGGATGTTCATGAGAGAATGAATAGTTTTACTCTTGATGGCATGTAAGGATGTTCATTAGAGAATAAATAGTTTAACTCTTAATGACATGTAAGGATGTTCATAAGAGAAGAAATTTTTATAAAATTACGAGCATGTTATTGCAAAACTTATGTTTTTAAAGCATGTATATGTACGTTATTGTAATGGAGTATATTTTGGTATTTAAGTAATGTATAGAGAAATAATAATACTTAATTAAGTTGTGTATATTTTATGTGTTATGGATTGACCGATAAGACATAGGTTAAATGCATGTTTATTGGGTCCATATATATGGTAGATAATGAGGTAATGCAGTAAGTGGTGAAAGACATGAAGACTCAACACCCCGAGTGTTGGTAAGTTAAATTTCGAGGACGAAATTTTTTTAAGGAGGGTAGAATGTAATATCCAGATTAAAATAGTATTTAATTTTTTTTTTCTCTCCTTGGGATATTAATTGTGTGAGGATAATTATCTTATATATTTGTGTTGTTAGTGAGTTGAGATTGTTGTTTAGATTATTGTACCAATTTTCTAGAGAGAGTTAAAGTTTTATTAACTACGAAAGTAAAATATTATGGTAATTTTACAAGGTAGGTAATCATTTAATTAAAGCCTAATATGAAAGTTTATTAGGGTTTTATAAATTATTTAGTGGATTTTAATTAATGGTATAAGTGATATTAAATAACATTATTATAGAATTAATGTTAAAAATTCGTAGGTTTGGATAAATTCGCATGATTAAAAACTGTTTTACTAAAACGATCATATCTGGAGTTCTAGAACTCGAATTGAGGTGATTTCAGTGGCGTTGGAAAGATAATTCAAAGATCTATCAATTATGTAGAAATAGATTTATCGTAATTTTAACTTTATTAGGGTCAAAATTAAGGTACAAAGTGACGACCTGTTAAGTTTAGTATAGAAACCCTAAGTTTTAAAATTCAAATTTAAAACTTATAACTAACAAATAAGATTTTTATTTAATTATTCTATTTAGAGTTAAATTAGTATCAGATTACAGGGGTTATTTTATTATTTTCTTTTATTGGTTTAATTAGATTATAAAACCTAAATCTATCACATTCTTGATACGTAATATGCAACCCTGAGAAAAATAAAACTCAATCTCAATCTCTTTCTTTCAGCCTGAATACAATTCTTAGAGGAGACACTCATAAAATCCTATACCCTACAAGTTATCCATCTCGCTACCTATCAAAGATTTATAATTTTCCTTCTTGTTTCATTCTCTTCGCCAAACAACACTCATGATTTTCATCAACATAACATTGAGATCATCATCACCATTCTAATAATTTGAGATTTCAAGATCTAGCACTGATTAAGAAGAGTCATCAAGAGGTAAGAGAGTTCTTCCACTTATTGTTGTGAACTTTTAGGTTAAACTATGAAATCTCGTTTTTTTATTTTTTTTCTAAAAATTATTTTCTTAGTAAAATAGTCATATCTCTCTCAATATTGATCCATTTCCAGCAATTTTTGTATCGTTAGAAAGCTTATTCGATGAACTAAAATTTTTATGAAGAAACTATTCACCATTTCGGTGATATTCTATGTCGAAAATTATCATCTTTCTGATATTATTGTAAATCATTTTTTTCATATTCTCAGAAAAAGTACTTTCACTTAAAATGCCATAACTCTCTCAATTCTTATCCATTTTTAATGATCTATATATGGTTTCAAAGCTTGTTCAATTTTCCATAAGTTTTATGAAGAAACATTTCGTGAATTCGGAGTTATACTATGTCGAAAAGCTAGTTTCCTTCTGTATCATGTAATTCGTTTCTTGAATCTTGTTCTTCCAAAGCTGTTATGGTAAAATTATAATATCTCTTTGAATATAATTCCAATTTCAGAGATTTTGGTATCATTGAAAAGGGAATTTAATTTCCTAAAACTTTCATGAAGATGTTATCTTCTAGTTCTGAACCTTTCAATGCAAAAAGTTTGTATTTTTGCTAAGTTGTATAATTCGTTACTCCATATTCCTTCTCATAAATAGTTTCAGTAAAACAATCATAACTCTCTCAGTTGTAATCCATTTTTAATGATCTTTATATCATTGGAAAGATAATGGAATTTTCTATAATTTTTATGAAGACAACTTTTACTGAATTAGTGTAGTTGTTGGTCAAAAATAGTAATCTTTCTGCTGTACTGTAAGAGTACGAATTTTAATATTAGGGCCTTGACCCATGTCTTATTATAGGTAGTAGTGACAAGATAACAACTCTTAAGCAGCGGGATTTGAGGTAAGGAAATTAGATAGTTTTGTATGTGTTTATCTGCATAAATTTAAATTCTTTATGTATTGAAATATGACTTTCAATTTTTTTTTATGAATATGTATATGGTACTGAGAATGTGTGGTATGGACACAATATGAGTTTGTGAATTGATACATAGATTATGGTTGTATGACTTGTATATGTTGTATGTTGTATTTGTATGTTTCAGGTTGTGTGTTGTATGATGTATTTGTATGTTGCATGTTATATGTTGTATGTTGTATGCTAACGTCTCAGGTAAAGTGGGGGACCATGGTGGGGTATGATACGAGATAAGGTCGTTGAATGTAGAGATACCCTACCCTGCATTTTACTGAGTCGTGTATGAGATTGTTATGGTGGGTATGATACAGTGATGTTACTGTTGAATATAGAGATACCCTATCCTATAACAATGGTAGGGCTGCATAGGCCCATGTTATTATATGGGCAGATTATGCCCAGGATATTGTAGGGTCAGGCTAGGCCCGGGTTATGTAAGTAATGGCTATGATATGCCAATGTTGTGATAATGTTATTATTATTTATAGTATTGATATGATTATGTTATGAGTATGATATTGGAGTTATGATCTCTGTATATGTGTACGGTGTGAACAAATAGTATAGACTTGTATGATAAAGGTTTCCATATGTACAGTTATTTGGTTATAGTTATAAAAGAGCATGTATGATATTGCTAAAACTTAATAAATACATTAATGGTATGTGTGATATTGTATGGTATTGTTTGATAAGCATTTCCTTACTGAGCTTTTAGCTCACCCCCCTTACTTTCCCCCTACAGGTATTAGACAGGGAAGTATGTATAGTGAGCAGGGTCAGTTCTGGTACGTATACTGTGAGCGGCTACGGGCGGACAAACGATCTAGAACGCCGGTGGTGCCTTAGTTTTATTTTAAGAAGTTGATAAATCTAACACAATGGAAATGCATTATTTAAAATTATTTACTTACTGTATCTTGTTTTACAAATGAAGGATCATTCTCTGTTGCATTTTGATTTTTTTAAAATCCACTGTTGTATTTAAATTATTTTTTTAATCTTTTCAAATTATGCATGAAAATAGTATTTTTGTAAAATAAGGCAAAATATCGGGGCGTTACACCACACACATCAAGTGATACCTCAATCATTGTGAGGAAGATCGTGAAGAAAGATCATCAGCAAAGGAGTTTCAGCATCAAAGATTCAGAGAAAGAGATCCAGGTTCAGATATTGATAATGCTCTGCTACAGAAAGGAATCAAGGGCTAGATATCTGAATGGAAGGAGTCATATTATTCTGCTGCACCCAATGTAAGGTTTCCTAAACTTTATATGTGTTTAATTTATCGTTTTAGAAAGTTCTTATTTAGGATGTTAATAAACATACTTGTGAGTAGATCTAAGATCCTGGTAAAATAATTTCCAACAACTGGTATCAGAGCCATGGTAATTTATTTACTTGCAAGAAATTTGGACTTTAAAACGATTGTTTGTTTGTTTTTGGATGGTATCATGTTGTATTGAGTGTTATTTGATGATTGATTGATGTTTGTAAATTTTCGTGAAAAATAATTGCAATTCTGTTTCTGGAATTATTTTTATTGGATAGTATGGAAAAAATTAAGCAAGTTAGCCTTTTACAGAACTCAATTTCGATTTTATTTGAATTAGTTATGATTTTTTGAAGATTCGAAAAAATCGGAGCTATGCTGAAATTTTCCTGCGATCGCGAAAACTGTCCGTACAGTTCACAATTTTTTCGTTTTTCTTCGATTTTTCATGCTTTTTCATGGAATTAACTTCCGATTTTTTGTATAGTTTTGTATTTATACTATTACTATTCCTAATTCAATTCTAATTATCATTTTGAATTAATTTAATATTTTTTAAATTTAATTCAAGATATTAGTGTAATTTGAATTTGAATAGAATTAGTATCTATCTTCTTGCTTAAAAATCTATCTTATTTTTTAAATTTGATTATATCTTATCTTAATTTTAAATTTAAGGTCAGATTTTATATATATTTTTTAAATTAAATCTTTTTTATATATTTTGACCTTATTTAAATTTAAAATAAGATAATTATAATCATGTAATTTTAAATAGATGTAAGATATTTTGCTAACTTTTAAATTTTGTTATTTTATATATTTAAATTAAATTTAAATACTGAAAAAGATATTTAACTTATCTTTTCTAATTTTTATTTAATTTTTATTTATAAAATAACATTTAAATTTTAAAAGTAGTTAGCAAATTTTGAAATGATATTTAGGTTGGTTGAAACCTAATTTTTCATAATTGTAGGTTTAATTTTAAATTTAAATTTTTTTAAAATTTTGAATGATTCAAATTTTTTTAAAAAAAATTTCGAAGAATTATTTTTTAATTAATTAATTATTTCGAAATTAATTATTTAATTTAAAATTAAATAAATCCTACATCCAACTATCCAGCTAACCTTGTTGCAGGAGTATGTGTTTTAGCTTGTTTGTAAGTTTTCAAAATCTATTATTACTTGATTGCAAATAGCCATGGCTACTTTTTGCCAGATCTAATGATCTGATGGCTCCCTTGGTCAAGTTAATAATTTGTAACAGGTATATTTACAATCTTCTTTCATCTGTGTATGACCTAGCAACATGATAGGACCCATCCAAAGTGTGCCTGTGTGAGCCTATGTGTTTAATTTGATTATAGATACATATAGGTTGTTGTTGCTAAAATAAATTATCATAGTTCTTGATAGAATTTATTTAGGCCCATTTAGTTATTGGGCTTATTCAATTAATAACAGTTGTTCTTATTAAGGTTAAATTCCTCTCTTTTGGGCCTTGTGTGAGAGTTGGGAGCCATAGAAGTGGGTACGACATACTGAACCCAGCACCCCCTCACATGAACCACCCCAATTGTGAAGGCCCATTTGCCTGATTTGAACAACTGTACTAGGTTAATTACACTAGTTTAACCTAATAAAATTAATTAGCAACATAATTAATTTCATTTATTTTGAAATTAATTTAAGAAAATTATAGTTTAAAGAATTCTTTATTCTAAGCTAAACTATATGTATTTTCTTGTATTTAATTAAATATAGAATTATAACCATCTAGATTCTTTCTGGAACCTAATTTAAATTTTTCATTAAATATTCTTATTTAAGTTGATATTTAGTTATCTACAACTAACCAACTTAAATCTGAATATCTTTTGAATTTCAAATTTCAAAATTAAGTTGAGGAATTTTAGGCATTGGTTATTAAGATTCTTTAGATATTTTTTAAGTTAATATCTTTTCGAATATTAACTTAAAATAGAATATTTTCAAATTAAGTGGTTACAACTTAATTTTTGATATTTAATTAAATTTAAATTTAAAAATATTTAAGTTCTAGATTTTTTCTAATACAACTTAAATTAGATATTTTTTCAAATTTTGTGGAAAAGATACTTAGTCAAATAAGATATTTTCTAGATAGTTATTTCTAGACTACTTATTATTTCTAATATTAAATAGGAAATATTATACATTGTGAAATTAATTATTTATTAATTAATTTTGGTACAATTTATTTTAAGTATATTTTTTCTAGTATTAAACTAGAGATTAATAATTAAGCCTTCTCTACACTTAATTATTTATTTCTTGAATTTAATACATTTAATTAATTTGAAAATTAAATATCTAAGTTGATTTTTATCATTATACTTAAATATTTCTTTTTCATGACATTTAATTAAATAGAAAATTATTTTTAGTTGAAATTTATTTTTTCAACTAAATTTAAATAATTTTCAAAATATTTTTTTCTTTATTTTATTAATCAAGTTTCGAAATTGCATTTATTAAATGCTGGAATTTCAAATTTTATTTGAAAAATAGATTAAGTTGTAAATTAATTATTTATTTTAATTAATTCTTGGATCAACTTAAATCAATGATTTTTTCATTTATTGATTAATTTAAAATAAATTGAATTAAAGTATATTATTAGAAATTGAATTAATTAGTCAAAGGAAAATCTAGATAGGTGATATTTTTGCTTGAAGTATTTTTCTAGTGTATTTAATTAAATAGAAAATTAATATTTAAGTTGATTTTCATCATCATACTTAAATATTTGAAATTTTTCTTATATATTTAATTAAATAGGAAAATTATATTTTTTTGTTGTAAATTAATTTTATTAATTAATTTTGGGCCAACATTAAATTAGAATAATTTTTCCAAGATTAATTTTTTATTTTAACATGCATTTTCGAAAATTGTATTCTTAAATACTTTAATTTTTCGAAATGCAATATATATTTATAGAAAATTAAATTTTAGTTGTAAATTAATTTAAATTAATTTTGTAACAACTTAAATTGAATATTTTTCTAAATATTTATTGGAAATTATTACTAAAATGGAAATAATTCATGTTATTTTCATATCCATCTAAGTAAAATTTATAAATATTAAATTAAAATTTATATTTAGAATTTTTCATTCTAAATTGGAAATTTTAAATAAATATATATTTAAAATAAATAAATTAAATAAAGAGAATCAAAGAAAATACAACTCACTTTAAATAATGAGCTTGATTATTATTAAGATATTCGATCTCCATTGTTGGTCTTACAAAAGTTAAATGTTTTTAATATAACCTCGAGACGCTAGACTTCGTCCCCCTATGGATGGTTATTCGTTGAACGCATTTAACACCGTAAGATTTCATTTGATAAGTGTTTTGTGAGTTTTTCGTCTCTATTTAGACTCTCCCCTACGGTGACTACTTAGAGATAAACTCATAAAACATGAAACAATGGTGGAAGCTCATAAAATGAGAATAACCTTGACTCTCGCCTACCGGGACAACGTTGGATTCTTATTTTGATCGAATAAAAGGTTGCTAGAATGGTTTCTATTTTAGATGAGCTGACAACTCTATTCAATAAATGATGCTTTGACTCTCGCCTACCGGGACACTGTATCAGTTTGTTGAAAACCTTCGAAATTATTTAGGATTGTATGTTTTAGTATTTTCACTAGTCATTCCTACTTGCTATATGTTTATAATTTCTGAATTGTGTATGAATTTATATTGAACCATGTTATTTTCTGTTGTTAAGTTGCAGTTTAATTTCGAATCTTCATTGTTGGTCTAACATGTTTGTTTTTCTAATGAGATAAATCCCTAGTGGATTTTCACCATTAGACATACATAATAGTGTTAGATCTCGAAAGATAAATATTGTATATGCGACATCTAGCTGTTCATCAATTGATGACACCTTAGACTAGTATTTTTACGATATGAAACAAGAAGATTGTATAAATAAGATTACTTTGACTTTCGCTAATCGAAGCATCGTTGGATTCTTATTTTAAACGAAATTATCCTAATTCCTCTTAGCTTATTCATTTCGAATTAGCTCCATAATATATCATTGGATGAATGGTCTATAAATCATTTCATGTCATTATATTTTCTCTTAAGAAATTAAATGACGCATATGATTATAATCCCGAAATTCTATTCCCAATTGATATAAATCCTCAATCTTAGAAATCTCCTACTTGTATGGGCAAATCTGACTTAGAGTTTGTATTAGTAGTGCTGGTCCAAGATAGAATTACTCATTATATTTGGTATAAATTTAAGTCTTTGACTTTAATTTTAGATTCCAAATAGAAATTTTCTTATACTTCTAATTCCAGAATACAATACAGTTACACTTTCTCAAGTGTTTAATATCCATCTTTTATTAATGGATTCAAACTGTATGGAATATGAGTTAGGTATTCTGTGACCAGGATCCACTTGCATTATTCTAAGAACTCTTTGATGTAACTAAAACCTTGTCATCAATAGACACTACCATTTTTTTAATCTATGGTATTTGTATCTTGTTCATAGTGGATTTGACAAGATCAATCTCTGCAAAGAGTTAATATGCCTATATCCACTGAAAGTAGTTCATCTCATTCGCAGATGGATGTACATTCAGGGGTGGATATGAGTTTTTCGTTGTATTCTTAAAACGATAACTCTAGATTATACCTTTTAGCAAAGAAATTTGAAATGTTTGAAAAATTTCATTAATTTCTAGCAATGGTTAAAACCATTAAGGTAAGTGGTTAAAGATCTTGCGAACTGATAGGGGTGGAGAAATAGTTAGTAGATATGCAGTTCAAAGATCATTAAATTGATTTTTTAAATTATATCCTAACTTACCTCCCCAGAAATTTCGAGTTGCATGTTGAGGATTAGTTACTAGTCGTTGCCTAATTCCTTCTATGGTAATACAATTTCAGAATGATGTAATGGTTGTATACTTAATGTAAATCATTACTAGATTCATGGATGACCTAATCAAAATCTTAAGAAAAGCTAGAACTGTTAACCATGGTTTCTTAGCTATTCTAAGTGATTAAGGGTGGACCATCCCATTGTCAATAGATAAGAAAGTGTTTGTTCAAACAAATACTACTTTTCTAAGAAAATGACTAAGTCTGAAAAACAAGTAGCAAATAAAGGAGATATTTAATTCTTGATTCCAAAAGTGTTCTATCATCTTATTTGATATATGATGATCCCACTGCCTCTGTTGTCTTGTCACAACCAAAGAGGTTAATACCATTTAGTTTTCTTAGACATAATTCACGGTACCTTGTCGTAGTGGGGGAGTTTCTAGGAACTCACCTTCTTATGACTTGGGAGACACTAGTGATTAAAATCCATTGTGAGTTTAAACAAGTAATGGATTGTCAAGATAAGAAACTAAGAAGAAAGCCAATAGAACTATGGTTTAATCCATTCACATGGAGTAACCTTAAGTTTTCTATTACAAGGACATAAAAGGAAATTTACGTTTATAAGTCTATTCAATGGACTTAACAAAACTTCCTGTTCCTAGTATTATAGGTTTGAGTTTATCTAAACCTATGGCTTGTGGTATACCTGGTAATTACTTACTCTAATGCAAGCAACTTACTTTAGTAAGATGCTGAAGCATTTTCTTTCTAATGGAAATCTATAGAAGCTTCACAACTTCTTAGACATAGATTTTATTTATCTAAGGAAAAGTCTCAACTATTCCAGAAAAGATAAAGCCATGAAAGAATTTCTTATATCAACAGTGAGAGGTCTTAGATATGCTTTTGTATGCCTTAGACCAGACACCTGCTGTTGAGTGGGAGTAATGAGTAGGTATCAGATTAATCCAGAAGAAAAACATTGGAAGACAATCAAGTAAATCTTAAGATTAAGAAGAGGAACTATATGTTAGTCTATAAGGGTATGTTTAAAACTCTTAGACTACACCATATCAGATTTCAAAATTTGCCTTTGTGCTAGTAAATCTTTCTGATAAGATGGTGGTTACTCTGGGGGTGGAATAGTGATTTTGGAGAAGTGTAAAAACCTATCTAAAGTCTCTAGGTCTACCAGAGAGGGACTGAATGTTAAAGTTACAGGAAAGGTACTTATTCAGTCTAAGGAAAGTTCTATACATTTTTGGCACCATTCCAAATTTCCTAAACTACTAGTGTTAATTTCCTGATTAACCAAAAGTAGTTGCCAAAGGTATAGAATCCAGTATCCCAAGAGAGTAGACATATAGAGAGGAATTTCACATTATCAATGATTTTGTGATTAAGGAAGAGTAATAGTGGAGAAAAGGTTGTGGTTAATTCAACCTTTCAGATCCTATTACGAGGAGTTTACTACTACTACACTTGATTTGTATATCAAGGTGTTGAGATTATTTGAAACGCACTTTTTGTTTTATATTAGTGCAAGTGGGAGTTTGTTGGGTTTTATGCCCTAAATAAAACTCATTTCAATATAATCAGATTTACTTATTAATATAGATCAGAAATAACATTTAATGTTGCATGGTTCACATGATTTATTTCACGATTATATGTACATAATGTATAAATTCATCTGAAACCCTTTTCACATACTTGATCCTGTTTATTGTGCCGTCAACACATTGGAAAGTAAACATGACTATGTGAATAAAGTTTCCTAGATTTATCAGACATAGGGTTTTACTGATATGATAATCTACAACAGAGTTTACTTGCATTTGGAGAAGTGCTATGTTCTTTCCAGAGCATTGGTTAAAGTAAAGCTCAAGTTGGATGCATGCAGTATGCATCGGAAGGGACCGATATTGAACTTTGACTTAGATTTATTAAACATACCGTAATATCTATTCAAGTCAATATCGCCTAGTTGATCCTAGATCAAATGATCTTAATCCTGTTATGATTAGGCTCAATCTTGAAAGGCTATTCGTGTTCTTTGATTTGTTAGTTAAGCCTACTTTTAGGTCAGGGTGATACGTACATTTTGGGAACACGGTAATGCAATTGAGTGGGAGCGCTAGCATAAACATGGAATCTATAGCTTCTATCTGGCGAATAGTAAGCAAAGGATGATCTCCTTCGAGCTTGACCAAACGAAAATAAATGGTGGAGATCTCATTTCACATAAGCTGAAATATCATTTATACGGGGTCAAGTGTTTTAAGGATAAAATACATAGTAGGGTGTTACGGTAATTTAATCCCTTTACTGTGTAGATCATTCATATATAGGATAATTGATCAAATTAGGATTATAACAATGGATAACTAATGATGTGTCTATATGGTGGAACATATAGAGCATTCTATATACTGAGAGTGCAATTCTAAGTTCTATGCGTGGATTCAACGAAGAATTAATAAGTTAGTGAATTTTAGTAATAAATTCTTGATCTACTTATTGGAAGCTCGGTTATATAGACCCATGGTCCCCCCACTAGTTGAGATAATATTGCTTGTAAGACTCATGTAATTGGTTTTGATTAATCAATTATAATTCACAAATTAGACTATGTCTATTTGGGAAATTTTCACTAAGTAAGGGCGACATTGTAAAGAAAGAGTTTATAGGGGCATATTTGTTAATTATGATACTTTGTATGGTTCAATTAATAAATATGATAAATGACAATATTATTTAATAATTATTTATAGTTATTAAATAGTTAGAATTGGCATTTAAATGGTTGAATTAGGAAATTGGCATTTTTGAGAAAATTAGATACAAAAGGTGTTAAAATTGCAAAATTGCAAAAAGCAAGGCCCAATCCACTAAGTGTATGGCCGGCCACCTTTGTGTGTATTTTAAGTTGATTTTTTCATTATTTTAATGCCATATAATTCAAATCTAACCCTAGTGGAATGCTATAAATAGATAGTGAAGGCTTCAGGAAAATTACACTTTTCTTCTGAGACTTCTGAATCAGAAAAACCTGAGCCTCATCTCTCTTCTCTAGCCGCCACTCTCACTCTCTCTTCTTCCTTGATAGTTTCGAACTACCTTAGTGATTAGAGTAGTGCCCACACACATCAAGTGATACCTCAATCATAGTGAGGAAGATCGTGAAGAAAGATCATCAGCAAAGGAGTTTCAGCATCAAAGATTCAGAGAAAGAGATCCAGGTTCAGATATTGATAATGCTCTGCTACAGAAAGGAATCAAGGGCTAGATATCTGAACGGAAGGAGTCATATTATTCCGTTGTACCCAATGTAAGGTTTCCTAAACTTTATATGTGTTTAATTTATCGTTTTAGAAAGTTCTTATTTAGGATGCTAATAAACATACTTGTGAGTAGATCTAAGATCCTGGTAAAATAATTTCCAACAAGAGTGACTATGATAGAGCTTACGTGTGTGATGATAATGAGTTTACTAGAGATATTTATAGGCGCTAAAATTAACTACGAACACACCAATGATTAGATTAAAAATATTTGAATGAGTCACTAAACTCTAACCTCCCTCTTCATAATCGGTCAAAGAGAACAAATGAGGTAAATATGAATTCAAATTTAAACTTTATCTATAACTAAGTCTCCTAACTGCTTCCATTTGATAGCCACGTGTAGGATAGTCAAAATAACCAAATATTTCTATAGGTTTCTCTCTATGCCATGCATGTGTCTAGACTAACTTCCAAGGATTTTCTAAGTTTTTACTTATTCAAACTTATCAACATCATCCACCTAAATCTCTACAGAAAACTTGTTGAGAGATTAGTTCCTTACTCCACGTGTGAGTAAGACTCCATTTATAATTTAATTTCTTCCATGACACACTACTAGGTATGCCACTATCATTATTATTATTTTTACAGAATATTATTTTACTCATAGTTTACATCTGTTACTTTGATTAAAAATAATGACCAAAATTACTTCATGTGACCCACGTCTAACCTATGTATGGGGAAATGATTCTACTTCATTCCATGCATTAATCCAAAAATACCGCATGAATAAGACTACTCTAAGCAATTCTTATCTCCAATTTGAAAATCGGTTACTACTACTAATACTCAATATTACCCTTAATTATACCTTAATAATTAGCTAACTTAATCATACTAACTAACTGTAAAATCGGTTACTACTACTAATACTCAATATTACCCTTAATTATACCTTAATAATTAGCTAACTTAATCATACTAACTAACTGTAAAGCTCCTACTATTATTTCTTTTATTATCAAATAATACTATACCATTACACACGTTTAAGGAATTATAATGCTACTATTTTATAAAACAAGTCAACCCCATTTCACACCTAAAAATGTTACTGCCACCACTATTTATTTGCTATAATTATTAACATGGTACCGTATATAACATCAAGCAGTATCCCATTTACCAAATAAATAACTATCACTAATAGCAATAGTATTACTTCCTAACCCAATATATATTAAGACCAAAAATGACATAACTCTCGCAGCTAAAAAAAAGTCTAATATATTCTATAAAATTACTATCCCCACATCGAGATTACTAAAAAACTATATACTATAGCATAATAATTAATATTTTGGTTATTACAATCTACCCTCCTTAAAAGGAATTTCATCCTCGAAATTTAACTTCTACTCACAAATCTTTGGGGTATCATTTCTTCATATCCTTTCCCAACACTCACATTGCTCTATTAGAACTGTCACTCTACAGGACCTTATCTAGGGGTAGCAGCTAAAAAAAAAGTCTAATATATTCTATAAAATTACTATCTCCACATCGAGATTACTAAAACTATATACTATAGCATAATAATTAATATTTTGGTTATTACAATCTACCCTCCTTAAAAGGAATTTCATCCTCGAAATTTAACTTCTACTCACAAATCTTCGGGGTATCATTTCTTCATATCCTTTCCCAACACTCACATTGCTCTATTAGAACTGTCACTCTACAGGACCTTATCTAGGGGTATACTCATATATATTAGTTGCCCTTTCTACCACGCTTCCTAACGTGTCGTATAACTCATGTCCTGGTGTAGTTTGAAGTTCTTGTACTTAAGCATGCGTGTGGGATTGGATATCTACCTTCTCCAAATTAAAATGTGGGATCCGTTATTCATATTTGCTATAGTAGGTGGACTTAAATATCTCAGGCTTTACATGCCCTTTTCTCTTGAAATACATAATATCTCTATATTGAAGTGACCTTTAAGAACGTACGGTCACCAACAGTACTTAACCTTTTATCATTTTTAAATCCTCATCATTCTCCATCTGCTAGAGCGGCGGACATACTCTGTCATATTTTTTCTACTATTTTTGATAATTCTCTTACTTCTTGCCGACTTTATAGGTGGTACCTCACTCCAAGTAAATTTGGCACTCATAAAACATCTCATAGGGTCCCATACATATTGTGGCCAACCAGCTGTCATCATAAGAGAATGTTATCAACTATAAACACTTACTCTAACTTACCAGGAAGTATACCATTTGTAACATCCTTGCCTCAAACCTCCATTAGGTCCTTACACCCACAGAATAATGGCTCTTATACACAAGTACGTCACTTTGGTTGCTTCCTAGATGATGCTTTTGCTAGTTTACATGACTTCGTATGGTTATCTAAAGGTTTGTATTTGACCTAACACTTGAAAATATACTAAAATTCAGATCGAGGTCACCTTCTTTACGAATACAAGGATCATATCATTTTCATTAGTTTTTAATGCTCCACTCTTACATGCTGGCATGTAGGACGTCAAATTACAAATCCAATTGCCACTTTCTGAATACTCATCCATCCTTTACCTCATCATTGTACTATTTTACAACTAACTCGGGATGCATCTAGTGTGATGTAGATTGTGCTTCTGTCATTCTCTCGACCTTAAGTTTCCATTGCAGTTCGAGTAGCAACACTAACATAGATGCTTTCCTGGTTACAAATTCTGGCCATATCCTTTGTTTCATACTCTCCTTGAGGTTCGTCAATGTGTAGGCTACTACATATTAGGCCAAGGAAGCTTTCAGTCTCTCTTCGGTCTTTGTGCGCCGACAGCTCTTGAATACTATCACACTTGTAGGATCAACCACAAGTTCTGTATTAAGAAATAAGCATTTTTTTTTTGAAAGCCAGCTCTTTGAACCAATAGCTTTGATCTTCTAATCCTCTAGTTCAGTTGAGTCCTCTAAACTCAGTTTGGGGTCATATTTAAGTATCCTTAACATCCTCCCACATGTTGGAGTATGGAAAACATCATCAACAACGAATTCCTCCACCTAATTTTTGAGCACTCACACCATCCCCTAGGCATTGAATAATTTAAGATCAAATTCCTAGTGCCTCGGTGTTTAAGTGCTACTTCGGATGTCACACTCTTTTTTACTTCTTGCTTTCGGTGTCTAGTTTAAGTATTTATTCCCGATTTAAGAATTAACATTGCTTTATTAAAAAGTAGATTCCTAAGTAGAGGCAAACCGTCTTCCTTGTTAATTTTGCAGGGAGTTGTTTTGGTCATAAAAGAAGAATTTGATTGAAGGAAAATAAATCTTTATTTACTTAAAAGCGTACTAAATCTCTAGTTACAGAGTCACTAGATTATTGGAATAGGAACAAAAATATCTTCTTTGGATAAAATTTGACAAGTTGAAAGAGACTATTATTCGTCCTCCACGCATGACTCCGCTTCAGATCCTTCAGGGTCTTCTTCTAGGTCCTATTCTGGGTGTTCCTCGAAGTTTATTTCCATTTCCACATCTGCTGGAATTGGTGCTGGCATGTCCTCGGATTCAGAGTCTGACTCATCAATTTCTACTTCAAAATGATAGTCAGGTATGTGATCTTTTAGTTCATCGATGTTGGTTGCTGTGGGTAGATCTGAGTCCTTGCTCTTCGGTATTGGGGGGTAATCTGGCTCATTGGCCCCTTCTGTCATTTCCTCATCTTTGGATTCTTCATCTGAAGGAATCTCTATTACTTCTACTATTTTCTCTGCTTCTATTTGAGGTGGGCTTTTTAGTTCAAGTTCCAACATTTCTGTTGTCACTTCAAAATAGTCTGGCATTTCTGATTCTTCCAAATCTCGTTTATTTGTTACGTTCACAGATTCAGTTATGTCCTCGATACTTTCGTCACTTAGCTTATATCGTATGTTCTTGACGCGTTCTTCTTCCATGTCGTTTGTTTCCACAATATAAGTCTTTTTGAAAACGAAGTTGTGGAAGTCAAGCGTTAGCTAACATATGAATGCTGCGTATCTAATTACGTCGCCAAGATTTGAGACACGGTGCCAGACTGCATCGATATAGTAAATAAGTTCGGGGACATGTGACAAAGGAGCCCTTAGCACTAGAAACTTTTCTCGTGATTTGATTAAGGCTCCCCTAACCTCTACTACTCTTTTAATTTCTTCATTAATTGCGATGACCTCTCGTAGAGCTCTAAGAATCTTATCCTCTTCGTGGCGGATATTTTCGATCTTAAGTGACGTAATGCTTTTTATTTCTGCAAGTACTGTTTTGTTTGACGCCTTAATTCTAAGAGACATATCTCCTATATCTGCAATAATTTTTCCTTAACTATTCAGTAAGACTTAATATAAGTAGATATATATATAAATCTTTATCAAATAAAATAAAACATCTTTATTTATTTATAAATTCCAAAATATAACAAGCTAAAGGAGTTACACTAAAACTCCTAACTAAAGTGGAGCCATACTAACACTCCTTATTACATAAAAAAAATAAACACATAGAATAAAATGCAACTTGACTTTTCTACTCTTCTATGTCTGACCCTTCCTCTAACATATCTTCTGTCAAATCTACATAGTCGAGTTATAAGTACACCAAGTTTGACGAGATTGGTAACTTTTGAAGGAATTTAGACCTAACAACATTATTGGGTCGATGATATATTTCTTCCTTAGAGCCATCAGTGTGATAAATGGTGTCGATAATTTTGTACTGATCCACTAGGTTGATCATGAGTAGGTCATATATTTCGGCCTCATCTACCCCAACATACCCTAGATGTTCCCAATTTGCTCTTAGACTACGTTGGACTTGTGGTATGTTGAGAGCGTGCATCAAGGCTATGTACTTCTCATGTGACTTCAACAAACAATTCCAACAATCTATTATCTTATCCATACCGTCATGTATTTTGTTAATTCTATCAAAGACTTTGTTTTCTTCCCGCATGGGTGGGGTCTTGGGGACTCTCTTTAAGGCCTTAATATGCCTAACAATGTGCTCTACTTGCTCTGGTCTCATGATGTTGGCGCTTAGTTATTTCTAGGGTTTTGAAAATAAAAGGAACTTTTGAAATTACTAAAATGCACATAAATAGAATCATGCAAAAATGATACTTACTTGGTAGCGAGCGGAACCTTTTTAGCCGATATGTGTAACTCGTGAGAACGTTCGGGACCAATATAACTGTGGCTCTGATACCAAACTGTAACGCCCGTATTTTTGATAAATTACTAATTTAGTTACAAGCGTTAAAATGCGGAAAAACTATAATGTCGCTTTTATTTATAAACATAAAATATTTCATATTTGAGCTCGGTTTGGACTTAAAAGACATAATAATTAATAAATAAAAATAACTGCGACATTAATTTAATAACACTAATTAAAATAAATGGAGCGTGCCCTAGACCACCCTCAGTTATATGGTTCTCAGCGAGTACACACACAAGCCTCCAAGGTCTCACTTGCCACCGGCTTTCTAAGTTTTACAACCTTAATCTGCACATGGTAAGTTTGATAAGGGTGAGCTACTAAACTCAGTAAGGAAATGCTTGTCACGTAGTCACATAAAAGAAAACATATAATTAAAACTTAGATGCACATATTTAGACAAATAGCAATACATATAAGCTTAATCTTGTCACTAGTAACTAATCACTAGTTCCTAAGCTAAGTCACATAATAATGGTTACGCCCGAGTCTGACTTTGGCAAATAAACCCGAACTATTAGACTAAATGGCGGAGGGCTGGGTTCAGTAAAATCGTACCCACTACTAGATGGCCCCCTATCTACCATATAGACCCAACAGTCAAGTATTTAACCATTATCTTGTCGGTCAAACCATGTCACATAATCTACAATAAATCTAATTTAAATAATGTTTAACTACTATACATTATTTAAATAGCGTATCATAATTATATCCTAATCATATCATAATCATATTACAATCATACCATAACCATATCATAATAATATCATAACTACATAATAATCATATCATAACAATATCATAATCATATCATATTCATACCATAATCATATCATTGTTTAAATAATGCGAATCCATTGTACCGTCCATTATCTAAACAACATAACTAGTTTAAATAATGCGAATCCATTGTACCGTCCATTATCCAAACCACATAATCAGTTTAAATAATGTGAATCTTATAAACACACTATTTACATACATACTTAAATAACATGAATCTTATAAACATATTATTTAAATATATACCTTTAGCAATGGCCATGCTCTAATACTGTAAACATACATAAATAACATGAATCTTATAAACATATTATTTAAATATATATTATACAGTACATTAATTAACAAACAATAAAGAATCAGGAAGAAGACCTTCGTGAACTTCTCTTTTACTATTCCCACTCTTCCTATGAATGTTATTACATACAGAAAACTTATGTTTTTCTACTTAATTTTCTTACCTCGAATGTGAAATCCTAGCCTTGATTGCAATGAGGGTGATCCTTAGGAAACAATGATTATCCTAAGTTTAATACTTACTAATTAGAATATATTATAGTGATATATATACACATATATATACATATATAAAACTTAACCTTGAATCTATAAAGCAATAGTATAATTATAGTTGACCATACCGTAACTTTTAAGGGGAAATCCTATTCTTCACTATGAAGAACTCTTTGAGCCCAAGCCTACTGTTAAAGCTTTCCAAAACTTGAGGAGGACTAAATGAGAAAACAATTATGGTCTTGAGAATATTATGGCGGTGTAAGGGTGATGGTGATGTTGAGATGATAAAAATGTTGAGAGCATATTTGTGGCGTGGTGTAGTGTAGTATCTTTCACTCTTGAGGAAACAAGTTAATAAATGGAAGAAGATAACTACAATTTTGTAGTATATAAAGGACGAGAGATACAATGTTGAGAGTTTTTGGCTTCTAGTGAGTTGAGAGTGACTATGATAGAGCTTATGTGTGTGATGATAATGGGTTTACTAGAGATATTTATAGGCGCTAAAATTAACTACGAACACGCCAATGATTAGATTAAAAATATTTGAATGAGTCACTAAACTCTAACCTCCCTCTTCATAATCGGTCAAAGAGAACAAATGAGGTAAATATGAATTCAAATTTAAACTTTATCTATAACTAAGTCTCCTAACTGCTTCCATTTGATAGCCACATGTAGGATAGTCAAAATAACCAAATATTTCTATAGGTTTCTCTCTATGCCATGCATGTGTCTAGACTAACTTCCAAGGATTTTCTAAGTATTTACTTATTCAAACTTATCAACATCCTCCACCTAAATCTCTACAGAAAACTTGTTGAGAGATTAGTGCCTTACTCCACGTGTGAGTAAGACTCCATTTATAATTTGATTTCTTCCATGACACACCACTAGGTATGCCACTATCATTATTATTATTTTTACAGATTATTATTTTACTCATAGTTTACATCTATTACTTTGATTAAAAATAATGACCAAAATTACTTCATGTTACCCACGTCCAACCTATGTGGAAATGATTCTACTTCATTCCATGCATTAATCCAAAAATACCGCATGAATAAGACTACTCTAAGCAATTCTTATCTCCAATTTCAAAATCGGTTACTACTACTAATACTCAATATTACCCTTAATTATACCTTAATAATTAGCTAACTTAATCATACTAACTAACTCTAAAACTCGTACTATTATTTCTTTTATTGTCAAATAATACTATACCATTACACACGTTTAAGGAATTATAATGCTACTATTTTATAAAACAAGTCAACCCCATTTCACACCTAAAAATGTTACTGCCACCACTATTTATTTGCTATAATTATTAACATGGTACCGTATATAAAATCAATCAGTATCCCATTTACCAAATAAATAACTATCACTAATAGCAATAGTATTACTTCCTAACCCAATATATATTAAGGCCAAAAATGATATAACTCTCGCAGCTAAAAAAAAAGTCTAATATATTCTATAAAATTACTATCTCCACATCGAGATTACTAAAACTATGTACTATAGCATAATAATTAATATTTTGGTTATTACCCTTTCCAAGGCCTATCCCACAAATCAATATCACCCTTTCCAATCAAGATCTCTGCCCCTTCTTGACAGATGTATCGTGCTTCCAAAATTCCCTGCCAGCATCGAGAATCTCCAACATGCTTCTCAACATCCCAAGCATCGAATAATGGACAGTACTTTGATTCCATAATGCTCACTCAATGTAACACCCTAACTAACAAAGGCGTATTACGTGATTTTTAAAAATGCTGTGCAGCTCGTTGCTAATCAACGAGGTTTATGGAAAAACGTGATTAATTAAAATTTTTGCTTTTTAATTAAACTTATAAAATAATATTACAAAAGACTCAGGATCCCGATTATAAAATCATTTACAAAAGATTTAACTGTTTAACTGATACACAAAATAAATGTCGCCTAGCGACCAGTTACAAAAATCAGCCTCGCTGTCCCGAGGATCGTACTCTCCAGGCCTAACCGCCCCGACATGTACAATCTTCACAAGCTCGCTCACGGCCCATCAGCTTTAGCCTTGCCTTTACCTACACATAAACGTAGAACTGTGAGTCGACAGACTCAGTAAGAAAAGCATAATAATAATCATACATAAATCCCAGTCATGATCAGACGCCCATACCCCCTAACTGCCGTGTCCAACACAATACTGAGTCCCGCTACTGTCGTGTCCAACACGGTACTGAGCCACTACTGCCATGTCCAACATGGTACTGAGTTTTGAACGTTCATAGGGACGGTACTATTGACAAGTATCCTCCTGATCGGTCGAACCGGTCATACTCCGGCTGCTGGTCATACTCCAGCCTGTACCGACGGGATAAGTCAATAGTACAGAACCACCAACCAAGTGTCAGCCTGATCGGTCGAACCGGTCATACTCCGGCTGCTGGTCATACTCCAGCCTCTACCGACGTGACAGGGTTGGGTGGTTCGAAGCCAACATACATAACTAATGTAATCTAACAGGCTTCCTACATGCACGCTAAACATGTAATCTACATATGCATACTGTTATACTAATCTTACCTGGATTCTGAATTCAGGTGTGCCGGTCAACCTGACTGGAACTTTAGCTGAGCGGCGGATTACAGGCTCCTAAACCATAAAAATCACAACACTATAAGTGACACGCTAAATCACTTCCCGGGGACTTAAACTAGAAACTAAAAGTTTCCCTATCGATAAAAAGCATGGCAATACCCCCTAAAACATAAAAATGAGGAAAACCTGGGTTCTGAAAATTCCCCAACCGGTAGACCGGTTCTGCAACCGGAATTCCGGTTCTGGGAATTACTGGACCCTCATCCGGAATTCTGGTTGCACAACCGGAATTCCGGTTCCTCGCAGGAATTTTTCAAAAATTCCTAACTCGATCAAATCAAACCCAACTCATACCAAACCTTCCAGACCTGTTCTAAATACCCCAAAGAACATTTTCAAAGCACTAAAACAACCCAGAAATCACAGATATGAAAAACACCATTAAAGCTCAAGCTTTGAGTTCTAAACTCAAACTTGAGCAAATCCCTCTAATATGCATTCAAACCAACTCAAATCTACTTAAACATGCATAAAATCACCTCTGAAAACTACAGTAAACATCACAACACAGCAGCAACAGATTTCAACAATTTTCTTTGAAAACCATAGTTTTGAGCCAAAATTTCATAACTTAATAAACTCAAGAAATCATCAGCCCTAACATGCATGAATCAACATTTTAAATCAAAAATAAACCTCTGAAATTAACTCACAAACACAGCAGCAACAACACCTCAAGAAGCATGCATATACTCAACTTTTTCATCATTTTTTTCAAGAAAACAAAGAAAGAAAATTAGGAAATACATACCACAATCAAGAGTTCCCAAAGTTATGATGAATCTAGCTTGAAAATTGATGAAAAACCCAGCCTTTGAATCCCATGCACCCAGCCGAAATAGAGAGAGAACTTGAGAGAGTTTTCTTTTTCAAATTTTTCTATTTTTTTTGACTAAGTGTTGATTTTTTTGAAAAAGAGTTAAAAGCCACATAACATATATCAATTCCATTTCAGCCAACATTTAATTAAATAAACATTTATTTTTTTCAAATAATAAGTCACTAAAAGACAAAACACTAATGGGGCAAAAAGACCATTTTTCCCCTCCACCTTAAAATCACATAAATCATACTAAAGGGGTATTTTTGGGAAATTCTAAATTCCCGGCCATTCCCGACATTCCCAATGTTTAAAAACTCATCCCAAACTACTAACATACTAAGTTGTGATTTCTACTGAGCCAAACGCCGAGTTCCAAAATACCGGGCACTGGAAATGCAAAATATGAAAACTACTGAATGACATAAACATGCATTTCTGAATTCCATAAATAACAGTATAATAAATTATTTAAATAGCTATAAATAATTTTCATAATTAATCATAAACACTGCTAATTTCCAAATTAACTAAGCGGGCTTTACAATTATCCCCCCCTTAAAAGGATTTCGTCCTCGAAATCTAACCTGAATAACTCTGGATATTGAGCTCTCATATCTGACTCTAGCTCCCAGGTGGCTTCCTCCACCTTGCTGTTTCTCCAGAGAACTTTGACCAATGCTATGGTCTTATTCCGAAGGACTTTATCCTTTCTATCCAGGATCTGCACTGGCTGTTCCGCATAAGTCATGTCTGGCTGTAGCTCAAGGCTCTCATAACTGAGTATATGAGAGGGATCTGAAACGTATTTTCTCAACATTGAGACATGGAATACGTTGTGAACTGCTGATAAAGCTGGAGGCAATGCTAAACGATATGCCACTTGACCTATCTTCTCGAGAATCTCGAAAGGTCCTGTAAATCTAGGGCATAACTTGCCTCTTTTCCCGAAACGTTTAATCCCCTTCATCGGAGATACCCGTAAAAACACATGGTCCCCTACCTGGAACTCAACATCTCTGCGTTTCGTCTGCGTAACTCTTCTGTCTGCTCTGTGAGGCAAGCATTCTAGCTTTTATCTTCTCTATCGACTCATTGGTCCGTTGCACTGACTCTGGACCTAAGTATTTTCTCTCCCCTGTCTCATCCCAGTGGATAGGGGATCTACATTTCCTACCGTATAACAGTTCATAGGGAGCCATCCCTATCGTACTCTGATAACTGTTGTTGTAAGAAAATTCTATCAACGGTAGATACTTATTCCATGAGCCTTCAAAGTCCATAACACAGGCTCTCAACATGTCCTCCAATATCTGAATTGTCCTTTCGGACTGACCATCTGTCTAAGGATGGAATACTGTACTAAATTTCAGCCTTGTACCCATTGCCCGTTGCAAACTTTGCCAAAATTTGGAGGTGAACTTCAGATCCCTGTCCGAAACTATCGACTTCGGTACCCCGTGAAGTCTCACTATCTCTCTGACATACAACTCTGCCAACTGATCCACTGTAAATGTTGTTCTAACCGGCAGAAAATGAGCAGATTTCGTAAATCGATCCACCACTACCCAGAAGGAATCAAATAAACCCGTGGTCCTAGGTAACCCGACCACAAAATCCATCGTAATGTCTTCCCATTTCCATTCTGGTAGGGTTAGAGGCTGCAACAACCCTGCTGGTCTCTGATGTTCAGCCTTAATCTGCTGACAAGTGAGGCATCTCGATACGAATTCTACCAAATTCTTCTTCATACCGCTCCACCAGAAGTACGGTTTCAAATCTTGGTACATCTTAGTGGTGCCGGGATGCAGAGAATACGGGGTAGAATGAGCCTCCTCAAAGATCTCAGTCCTAAGTTCCACACTATTCGGAACACAAACCCTGGCTTTATACAAAAGCATCCCACTGTCTGACACTGAAAAGCCCTTGGCTTGACCAGCCAACACCTCATCTCGAATCTTCACTAACTCTGGATCCGTCATCTGAGCGACTTTTATTCTTTCCAACAGATCAGATTGCAGCGTTAAGTTGTGAAGCTGACCTACCACAAACTCAATGCTGGATCTAACCATATCCTCCGCTAGCTGAGGTGACATCTGAACCATACTAGCTACTTGCCCGGGACCCTTTCTGCTCAGGGCATCGGCCACTACATTGGCCTTTCCGGGATGATAGAGGATCTCACAATCGTAATCTTTCACTAATTCCAACCAACACCTCTGTCTCATATTCAAATCCTTCTGAGTAAAGAAATACTTGAGACTTTTATGGTCGGTATAGATTTCACACTTTTCCCCGTAAAGGTAATGTCGTCATATCTTCAGTGCAAAAACCACTGCGGCCAACTCTAGATCATGAGTCGGGTATCGCTGTTCATAATCCTTTAACTGACGGGAGGCATAAGCGATAACCCGATCGGCTTGCATCAATACACACCCCAAACCCTGTTTGGATGCGTCACAATAAACTACGAACTTCTCCTTGTCTGAAGGCAAGGCTAGCACTGGAGCGGTAATCAACCTCTGCTTTAGCTCTTGAAAACTAGCTTCGCACTTGTCTGACCAAATAAATCGCTCATTCTTCTTTGTAAGCTCGGTTAGGCGCATTGAAATTTTTGAAAACCCTTCCACGAACCTACGGTAGTACCCAGCTAAACCTAAGAAGCTTCTGATCTCTGTCATTGTCTTCGGTCTTGGCCAATCCCTGACGGATTCAATCTTCCCGGGATCTACCTTGATCCCATCTTTGCCCACAATGTGCCCTAGGAAGGACACCTGAGATAGCCAGAACTCACATTTCTTGAACTTGGCATAAAGCTTATGTTCTCGAAGTCGTTGCAGTACCATCTGAAGATGTAACTCATTCTCCTCTTCTGATTGAGAGTACACGAGGATGTCGTCGATAAACACAATCACACAGATATCGAGGAAATCCTTGAATACTCTATTCATCAAGTCCATGAATGTCGCAGGAGCATTGGTTAGTCCGAACGACATAACCAGAAATTCGTAATGTCCATACCTAGTGCGGAAAGCCGTCTTCGAAATGTCCTCCTCTCGGATTCTCAACTGATGATAACCCGAACGGAGATCAATCTTAGAAAAGACCGTCTTCCCCTAAAGCTGATCGAACAAGTTATCGATCCTAGGTAAGGGATATTTATTCTTCACCGTCAGCTTATTCAGTTCTCTGTAGTCGATGCACATCCTCATAGATCCATCCTTCTTCTTGACGAATAAAACCGGGGCTCCCCAGGGTGACACACTGGGCCGGATGAACCCTATGTCAAGCAACCCTTGGAGCTGAATCTTTAATTCCTTAAGTTCAGCTGGAGCCATTCTATACGGGGATTTGGAAACTGGTTCCACCCCTGGTGCCAAGTCTATCACAAAGTCAATCTCCCGCTGAGGTGGTAACCCTGGAAGTTCTTCGGGAAAAACATCCAAAAATTCCCGAACCACTTTGATGTCTTCTGGCCGAATGGTATCTGGCCGAGTGGTGTCCACCACCACGGCCAGAAACCCTAAACAACCGCCATGCAATAAATCTCTAGCTGACATGGCCGAAATCACCGGGATCTGGGATCCCTGAACTGAACCAACAAACACGAATGGTTCTTCACTTTCCGGTTAGAAGATCACCATCTTCCTTTTGCAATCAATGCTCGCCGAATATTTAGATAGGAAATCCATTCCTAAAATAATATCGAATTCGACTAAACTCATCTCTATCAGATCAGCACTTAACTCTCTACCATCTATCCTGATCTAAGATGTATCTAATCCACCTATTGGAGATAACCAATTCTCCGCCAGGTAATAGGGTTCCAAACCCTGATTCATATATATCATACGGTCTACCCAATTTACTAAAGACTCTGGCCGCCACATAAGAATGTGTAGCCCCAGAATCAAACAGCACTGAATATAGCGAGTTGTTAATAGAAAGCTGACCTGTGACAACTGATGGGTTGGCATCTGCATCAGCCTGAGTGATAGCGAACACCCTGGCTGGAGTGGGTATCGATGGAGCTCTCGGTACCTCTGGTCGGAGCTGGGGACAGTCCCTCTTGAAGTGTCCGGGCATGCCACAGTGAAAGCATCCCAGACCTTTGCACTCACCCCGATGGTGCCTCCCGCAGCCTAGGGCACTCGGGATAGGAGAATCTGGGTCTCGCACCACCAGACGACTCCCTCTCGTTCCGGTTCCCCCGAACCTCTTGTTCCGACTCGAGCCACCGGCGTGGGTGCTCTCTTCCTCCGATCAATGGCCGAACCACTACTCCCCCTACTAAAACCCGATGCAGAGGGGTAGGAGCCCCGCCACTCACCGAGTACGCCGACTCGACATACACCCAACCGCGCCCTCGCCCGCAAGGCCTTCTCCACCATCCGAGCATAGGTGGTGTTGTCGTCCGTGGTAATCATCAAATCATGCCCGATCCCGGCATTCAACCCGTCCGCATACTTCTCCTTGCCGAAGCCTCGGCCGACAATTCCCGAGGCTAACCTCGCCAACCGATCAAACTGAGTAGTATACTCAGTGACGCTCATATTCTCACGCTGGGTCAGGTGAGCGAACTCTTTCCTCTTGGCGCTTCTGACCGCCTCGTTGTAGTACTTCGCGTTGAAGAGTTCCTAGAACCTTTCCCAGGTCATGGTAGTGACGTCATGGATCTGAGACACCATGTCCCACCAGACCAGAGCGTCCTCCTGGAACTGGAAAGTGGCACACACCACTCTATCGTTACCGGTGACACCCATAAAGTTCAGGATCTTGGTAATCACCGTCAGCCACTGCTCGGCTTTCATCACGTCCGACCTCCCAGAAACCGGAGGTGCTTGCTTCCGAACCGCTCATACGCGAGGTTCCAACCTATTGGCCGCCACCACTATCTCTACCGGGCAGCAGAAGGTGTGCCACCGGAACTATGGGCACCGGAACCGCAGAGCACCCCGCCGTCTCAACCTCTCGAATCTCGAGGTCTTGTTCTTCTATCCGGCTTGCATTTCCGCAAACCGTAACTCCCACCCCGGGGGCTCCCCGATCGGCCGGGGGAGCCCGGGCAGCCCGTGGCGGGTTCTCATCACCCCGACCACGAGCCCCGCCCTGGGGACCCTCTACCTCGGCCCCTAACAGGTGGGGGAAACTGAGCTCCCTGTCCTTGGTTCGACCCTACGGAGTTGCCCTGACTCCTGGTAGTCCGCTTGGCGTCCATCTGATTAGAACCGCCTGCGAAACCAAGAGTTGGCATATCAGGTCGTATTCAAGGAGAGCTTACTAATGCCGCTTAATTTGGAAATTAAAAATGAAACATGCGCCTATTCTACTATTAGGCTACTAACATGCTTCCTAACAGGCTTTTCTTTTTCATAACAGGATAAAATAAACTACTAAAGCAATAAAGGCTTACTGAACCGTGAAACGAGCTAACTGCTGATGATGATTGTACATGTCGTGACGATCTTCGGAAGACAACCTGGCGGCTCTAATACCAAATTGTAACACCCTAACTAACAAAGGCGTATTACGTGATTTTTAAACATAGCAGTACCGTTGCTAATCAACGAGGTTTATGGAAAAACGTGATTAATTAAAATTTTTGCTTTTTAATTAAACTTATAAAATAATATTACAAAAGACTCGGGATCTCGATTATAAAATCATTTACAAAAGATTTAACTGTTTAACTGATACACAAAATAAATGTCGCCTAGCGACCAGTTACAAAAATTAGCCTCGCTGTCCCGAGGATCGTACTCTCCAGGCCTAACCGCCCCGACATGTACAATCTTCACAAGCTCGCTCACGGCCCATCAGCTTTAGCCTTGCCTTTACCTACACATAAATGTAGAACTGTGAGTCGACAAACTCAGTAAGAAAAGCATAATAATAATCATAAATAAATCCCAGTCATGATCAGACGCCCATACCCCTGATCATAACCCTAACTGTCGTGTCCAACACGATACTGAGTCCCGCTACTGCCGTGTCCAACACGGTACTGAGCCACTACTGCCATGTCCAACATGGTACTGAGTTTTGAACGTTCATAGGGACGGTACTATTGACAAGTATCCTCCTGATCGGTCGAACCGGTCATACTCCGGCTGCTGGTCATACTCCAGCCTGTACCGACGGGATAAGTCAATAGTACGGAACCACCAACCAAGTGTCAGCCTGATCGGTCGAACCGGTCATACTCCGGCTGCTGGTCATACTCCAGCCTGTACCGACGTGACAGGGTTGGGTGGTTCGAAGCCAACATACATAACTAATGTAATCTAACAGGCTTCCTACATGCACGCTAAACATGTAATCTACATATGCATACTGTTATACTAATCTTACCTGGATTCCCAATTCAGGTGTGCCGGTCAACCTGACTGGAACTTTAGCTGAGCGACGGATTACAGGCTCCTAAACCATAAAAATCACAACACTATAAGTGACACGCTAAATCACTTCCCGGGGACTTAAACTAGAAACTAAAAGTTTCCCTATCGATAAAAAGCATGGCAATACCCCCTAAAACATAAAAATGAGGAAAACCCGGGTTCTGAAAATTCCCCAACCGGTAGACCGGTTCTGCAACCGGAATTTCGGTTCTGGGAATTACTGGACCCTCATCCGGAATTCTGGTTGCACAACCGGAATTCCGGTTCCTCGCAGGAATTTTTCAAAAATTCCTAACTCGATCAAATCAAACCCAATTCATACCAAACCTTCCAGACCTGTTCTAAATACCCCAAAGAACATTTTCAAAGCACTAAAATAACCCAGAAATCACAGATATGAAAAACACCATTAAAGCTCAAGCTTTGAGTTCTAAACTCAAACTTGAGCAAATCCCTCTAATATGCATTCAAACCAACTCAAATCTACTTAAACATGCATAAAATCACCTCTGAAAACTACAGTAAACATCACAACACAGCAGCAACAGATTTCAACAATTTTCTTTTAAAACCATAGTTTTGAGCCAAAATTTCATAACTTAATAAACTCAAGAAATCATCAGCCCTAACATGCATGAATCAACATTTTAAATCAAAAATAAACCTCTGAAATTAACTCACAAACACAGCAGCAACAACACCTCAAGAAGCATGCATATACTCAACTTTTTCATCATTTTTTTCAAGAAAACAAAGAAAGAAAATTAGGAAATACATACCACAATCAAGAGTTCCCAAAGTTATGATGAATCTAGCTTGAAAATTGATGAAAAACCCAGCCTTTGAATCCCATGCACCCAGCCGAAATAGAGAGAGAACTTGAGAGAGTTTTCTTTTTCAAATTTTTCTATTTTTTTTTTGACTAAGTGTTGATTTTTTTGAAAAAGAGTTAAAAGCCACATAACATATATCAATTCCATTTCAGCCAACATTTAATTAAATAAATATTTATTTTTTTCAAATAATAAGTCACTAAAAGACAAAACACTAATGGGGCAAAAAGACCATTTTGCCCCTCCACCTTAAAATCACATAAATCATACTAAAGGGGTATTTTTGGGAAATTCTAAATTCCCGGCCATTCCCGACATTCCCAATGTTTAAGAACTCGTCCCAAACTACTAACATACTAAGTTGTGATTTCTACTGAGCCAAACGCCGAGTTCCAAAATACTAGGCACCGGAAATGCAAAATATGAAAACTATTGAATGACATAAAAATGCATTTCTGAATTCCATAAATAACAGTATAATAAATTATTTAAATAGCTATAAATAATTTTCATAATTAATCATAAACACTGCTAATTTCCAAATTAACTAAGCGGGCTTTACACCCAAACCTTATTTTCTTTGTGTAGCATCATCCAGCATAATTTTGCAAGTAAGGCAAGATTTATGTCCAAGAAATTCCTCAAACCCAAGCCTCCACATATCTTTGGTTGGCATAAGTCTATCCAGCTTTTCAAAGCACGGTATCGCTTCTTCTCCGAATTTCCCTCCCACCAGAACCTAGCCACGACCCTATCCAACTCTTCACATAAAGTCTTGGGAACTTTAGTCGTGGACATAAAGTAATTGGGGATACTCTATAACACCGAGCCAACCAAGGTTGTTCTGCCTGGTTGAGACAAAGATTTTGCTTTCCACCCCTCCAAACAGGCAAAAATTTTTTCCCTAAGGAAATGGAAATCCCTTCTCTTTTTAGCAGTCTAAAAGATAGGGTTCCCAAGGTACTTTTCATTGTAACCAAGTGGATTCATCTCCAACATATTCTTTATTTCTTCCTTACTCCTCAGCTGAATATTTGGAGAAAAAACCAGCCCGCTTTTCTGTTTATTAACCATTTGACCTAACCATTTTTTCGTATTTAGTAATACAATCCGTAAAAGCCACAACATTTTGAAAATTAGCTTTACAGAAGAAGATGGCGATGTCAGCATGAAACACATGTGTAATAGGAATTGCATTCCAAGAAACCTTCACACCAGTCAAATCCCCCCTACTTTCTACTTTTATAATAAGTTTCGGCAACACTTCGCTCCATAGAATAAATAGGCACGGCGATAGCGGATCACCTTGCCTCAAGCCACGCTTAAGATTGAAGGGAGATAACGGAGTCCCATTAAGAAGTATAGAATAGGAGACCGAAGTGACACAATTCATAATAAGAGTATAAGCATGTTCATTGAAGCCATTTGCCTTCAGAACCCGAAGCAAAAAGCTCCACTCCAAACGATCATATGATTTACTCATATCTGTCTTAATCGCCATAACTCCTTGTTTCCCCTTCTTACTCTTGAAACAATGCAACACTTCTTGAGCCAAAATAGAGCATTCCGAGATCCATCGACTAGGTATGAAAGCGGACTGAAAAGGAGATACCAATTTGTCGATAATACCTTTGAGTCGATCCGTCAAGATACGGGAAAAGATTTTGTAATAGAAATTGCATAAGCTTATAGGCCAAAACTGATCAAGGCCAAAACTGATCAAATCGACTAGCATTAGAGATTTTAGGAATTAAACACAGAAAAGTATGGTTTAGTTTTGTGCTTAAAGTCCTCTTCTCAAAGAAATTCTGAACCATATCACAAACTTGAGCTCCAACAATCTGCCAATATTTCCTATAAAAAATCCCTGAAAAGCCATCTGGGCCAGGTGATTTTAGGGGATGTAATTCAAAAACAACCTTTCGGATTTTCTCACTCGAGGGTCTCCTACACAGGAAAGCATTCTCATCCTCCGTAACCACCTCCGTAAACAGGGTTTCAAGCTCACTGTCGATTTTAGAGTCTTGAGATTCGTACACCTTGACAAATTTTTCCATGAAGAATTCCCCACTTTCTTCCCGACTGTGTAACCATCTCCCATCATCCTCAATGCTCACAATCTGATTCCTTCTCCTTCTTATCACTGTGGAAGCATGAATTAAATTCATATTTTTGTCGCCTTTTCGGACCCAATTCTCCCGAGACTTTTGTTTCCAAATACGTTCCATATTAAATTCCATTTCTAAAATTTCCAATTGCAGGCTCGCTTCATGTTCTAGGTTTTCAGGAGAAGGAGTTGCATTCTGAATTTTAGCCAACTTCTCTTTGAGCTTCCAAAGTTTAGTATCGCAGAAACCAAAAGAGTTTTTGTTCCAAACTATTGGTTCCTTTTTTGTATTTGCCAGCTTCTTTATCAAGATCTTGTCACCATTTCCAGTGAAGATGAGTCTCCAAGACCTATCCACTACCTTCTCACTGTCTGGGCTAGACGTCCAAACTTCCAGGAATCTGAATGGGTAGCTCAATTTTCTCGCTTCACTCCAAACTGTCAACAAAATGGGAGAATGATCGGACCCCAAAATGGGTAAGTTTGTCATTTTTGCATTAGGAAAATCCATACACCAAGAAGCATCCGCTAATGTAATGACCGCTTTAGTAATTTGGATTAGTAAAGGCAATTAGCACTAATTTCTAATATTTTTGTAATTTTTTATGGATTTAATTAATTGTGGGCCCATTTGTAGAAATGGACATTAGAGTTATAATTTCTCAAGTTCTGGGATTTTATCAAACTCTAGGGGTATTATTTGACTTATCTGTGAATTGTGTAATTTTTGTAATTTTTGCTCGGTGACAACGGAAAATGCGATGGATGACTAGTTTGATAACATGGGTAAGTTTAGAACCTTATTTCTTAGTGGGATATATTCTGGAGAAAATAAAATACTGAGGTTGTGCGGGGTTATGGTTTTTGACCATTTTACCCCTAGGTTTGAAATAGGCTAAAATTAGGCATCAAGGGTATTTTAGTCTTTTCCAAGGGAGTGTCTTGGTGGCTGCCCTAGAGCTTCACACCTGCCCTTTCCTTTTTCAGCAAAGGATTAATTAGGAAAATCCTTAAATCATTTAGAGAAAATAAGGAGAAAAGGCAAAAAGTGAAAGAACTCATCCTTTCACTCTCTCTTTGTTCGGCCAACCCAAAAAACCAGAGGAGGCTCAACAATTTCAGTTTATTTTCTTGAAATTCAGCAAGATCTTTGTGAGTTTGAAGCAAAGGTAAACCCTAGAATCTTTGATTATGTGTATTTAAAGCTTTGAGTTGGTTTGAGCATTTGATTTTGAAAATTAGGGGCTGTTAGGGTTTAGTCCTTGTGTAGTTCAATTGTAAGGTTTATTTGAGTTAGATTTAGCTTCTAGCAGCTGGTTTTGGTGTATGGGATTGGTTTTTTGCAAGTTTGAGCTTAGAAACCTAAACTTTTTAATGGCATGTTTTGATTTATTGTGTTTTTCTGTGAATTACTAGTTGGATTATGTTGTATATACCCTGTTTAGGTACTATGGAAAGTTTGGTGGCAATTGAACAAGTTTTGAGCAAATTGGTGAGTTTTTTGGGAGGACTGGTATAAACCGGTTTACCAGTTTACCAGTACCTGTAAAACTGGTAAACCGGTTTTGGCAGGGTTCCCCGAATGTCCCGTTTTCTCAATTCTCGTCCATTTCAGTGCCTTAGTTGGGTGTTTCCCTATTTCCTCAGTTAGTGTAATCCCTAGGGAATATAGCAAAGCCTAGAGTTATAGGTTTGAGTTTCTCGGATTAGGGTTTCGAGCCTGTGATTTACCCAGTTTTAATATGTGATTAGGGCATCCATCCAACACAAGACTTTCTATTCAGGTCGGCCAACACACTTGAATCTGGAAAGGAGGTAAGAACTGTATATAATGTGTGATATCAATATGCGAGTGTATGTATATGTTAAGTGTATATGCATGCTTATATGTTTTTCACACTACCAACACTTGTACGATTATGGTACAGAGTGCATTGGTATAGTGTATATTTTCTAAGAGTACATTACAGTGATACCAGCACAAGTACAGGTAAGTACAAGGTGTGTGTGGTATATCACTTAATGGTACTTGGGGTACGAAATAAACCTTACCAACACTCGTACAGTAAGGTACGTAGTGTATGTGGTATAGTGGTTGTACCCTAGTATGGAATGTTCTTACTCATCTGTTAAGCCTTGTAAATAGGTGTATGGGCGCCTAGATACAAGTCGGTATTATATGATATGTTATATGCTTTTCTTACTGAGTATGTCGACTCATAGTTCTGCTTCCATGTGTAGGTAAAGAAAAGGTGAAAGATCAACAGGAGTGAGCCTGGCTGAGATGAGGTTGTACATGTCGTGGCGGCGCAACCTGAAGTGTTCGGTCTCGGGACATCATGGGTTATTATTTTGTAGTCGTTGTGCGACCTGGTTATGTATTTTATATATTCTGTATAAAAGTTTAAAAACGGGATCCCGGTACTTGTAAATAGTTTTGTAAGTTATAAAGTTTAACATTTTATATAAAAGTTTTAATTTGACACATTTTTCGAGAAAATTCTTTGATTAACAAAGATAGCACTATAATTGAAAAAGTACTGTAGTGTAACACCCTAACTAGCATAGGCGTATTACGTGATTTTTAAACATGCTGTGCAGCTCGTTGCTAATCAACGAGGTTTATGGAAAACGTGATTAATTAAAAATTTTGCTTTTTAATTAAACTTGTAAAATATTTATACAAAAGACTCGGGATCCCGATTACAAAATCATTTACAAAAGTTTACTGTTTATACAAAATACTTGTCGCCTAGCGACTAATTACAAAAATAGCCTCGCTGTCCCGATGATTGTACGCTCCAGGCCTAACCGCCCCGACATATACAATCTTCATAGGCTCGTTCACGGTCCATCAGCACTAGCCTTGCCTTTACCTACACATAAACATAGCACTGTGAGTCGACAGACTCAGTAAGAAAAGCATAATAATACCCATACATAAATCCCGGTCATGATCAGACGCCCATACCCCTGACCATAACCCTAACTGCCGTGTCCAACACGATACTGGGTCCCCCTAACTGTCGTGTCCAACACGGTACTGAGTTCTGAACATTCATAGGGACGGTACTATTGACAAGTAACAGCCTGATCGGTTGAACCGGTCATACTCCGGCTGCTGGTCATACTCCAGCCTATACCGACGTGTTACAGTATCAGCCTGATCGGTCGAACCGGTCATACTCCGGCTGATGGTCATACTCCAGCCTGTACCGACGTGATACGTCAAATAGTACGAAACCACCAACCTAAGTATCAGCCTGATCGGTCGAACCGGTCATACTCCGGCTGCTGGTCATACTCCAGCCTGTACCGACGTGACATAGTTGGATGGTTCGAAGCCAACATACATATCTAATGTAATCTAACAGGCTTCCTACATGCAAGCTAAACATGTAATCTACATATGCATACTGTTATACTAATCTTACCTGGATTCTGAATTCGGGTGCCTTGGCCAACCTGACTGGAACTATCTGCGCGGCGGATTACAGGCTCCTAAACCATAAAAATCACAACACTATAAGTGATACGCTAAATCACTTCCCGGGGACTTAAACTAGGAACTAAAAGTTTCCCTATCGATAAAAAGCATGGCAATACCCCCAAAAACATAAAATCGAGGAAAACTAGGGTTCCTGAATTTTCCCCAACCGGTAGACCGGTTGCCGAACCACAATTCCGGTTCTGGAAAATTTCAGAACCCCATCCAGAATTCCGGATGCACAACCGGAATTTCGGTTCCTCGCAGGCAGAACTTCAAAAATTCACACAATCCTCAAATCAACTCCAAACCAAACCAAAACTTCCAGACCTGTTCTATACATCCCTTAGAACATTTCTAAAGCATCAAATCCACCCAGAATGTACAGAAACGAAAATCACCATTAAAGCCCAAGCTTTGAGTTCTAAACTCAAACTTGGTTAAAATCAACTAACATGCATCCATTCTATGATTAAAACTCAAAAACAAGCATATAACAACTACAGAAACTAAAACCTAACTCATGCAAACACTACAGCCACCAAAACCTCAATTTTTCTTTGAAAACTCAAGCTGTTTAACAAGAAATCTATCCAACTAGAGCAAGAAACACTAGCATGCAATTCAACCTAATTAAACATACTTAAATCAACATTTTCAACATAGAAACAACAACAATAATTTACAGCAGCAACAACATCAATTAATCCATGCATAACTCATATTTTTCATCATTTTTTTCAAGAAAACAAAGGGAGAAAAGCAAGAGAGAACATACCACAACAAGAGTTCACAAAATTAGATTGAAGCTAGCTTAAAAATCAATGAAAACTCAACCCTAGAATCCCCATGCAACCAGCCGAGAGAGAGAGAGGAAAAGAGAGAGTGTTTTTCCAAATTTTCTATTTTTTTCTAAGTTTTGAATGAAAAATGAAAATGAAATGCCACTTACTCCTATTTTACTTCAGTCAAAACACAATAAAATAAACATTTATTTTTTTCAATTAATAAGTCACAAAAGACAAACTATCAATGGGGCAAAATGACCATTTTGCCCCTTCACACTAAAATCACATAAATAACACTAAAGGGGTATTTTTGGGAAATTCTAAATTCCCGGCCATTCCCGACATTCCCAACGTCTAATAAACCGTCCCAAACTACTAACATACTAAGTTTTAATTTTACTGAGCCAAACACCGAGTTCCATGCTACCGGGCACCGGAAATGCAAAAATATGAAAACTACTGAATGACATAGAAATGCATCTCTAAATTCAATAATAACAGTATAATAATTATTTAAATAGCTATAAAAAATTTCATAATTAAACGTGATTAACTGCATCTCTTCTGTGTACTTTGTGAGGCAAGCATTCTAGCTTTTATCTTCTCTATTGCCTCATTGGTCCGCTGTACTGACTCTGGACCGAGGTATTTCCTCTCCCCTGTCTCATCCCAGTGAATGGGAGACCTACACTTCCTACCGTATAACAGTTCATAGGGAGCCATCCCTATCGTACTCTGATAACTATTGTTGTAAGAAAATTCTATCAACGGTAGATATTTATTCCATGAGCCTTCAAAATCCATAACACAGGCTCGCAACATGTCCTCCAATATCTGAATTGTCCTTTCGGACTGACCATCTGTCTGAGGATGGAATGGTGTACTAAATTTTAGCTTTGTACCCATTGCTCGCTGCAAACTCTGCCAAAATTTGGAGGTGAACTTCGGATCCCTGTCCGAAACTATAGACTTCGGTACCCCGTGAAGTCTTACGGTCTCTCTAACATACAACTCTGCCAACTGATCCACTGTAAATGTTGTTCTAACCGGCAGAAAATGAGCAGATTTCGTAAATCGATCTACCACTACCCAGATGGAGTCAAATAAACCCGTGGTCCTAGGTAACCCGGCCACAAAATCGATCGTGATATCTTCCCACTTCCATTCTGGAAGGGTTAAAGGCTGCAACAACCCTGCTGGTCTTTGATGTTCAGCCTTAATCTGCTGACAAGTGAGGCATCTCGATACGAATTCAACCAAATTCTTCTTCATACCGCTCCACCAGAAGTACGGTTTAAGATCTTGGTACATCTTAGTGGTGCCAGGATGCAGAGAATACGGGGTAGAATGAGCCTCCTCAAAGATCTCATTCCTGAGTTCCACACTATTCGGAACACAAACCCTAGCTTTATACAGATCCCGCTGTCTGACACTAAAAAGTCCCTGGCTTGACCAGCCAAAACCTCATCTCTGATCTTCACTAACTCTGGATCAGTCATCTGAGCGACTTTAATTCTTTCCAACATATCCGATTGCAGCGTTAAGTTGTGAAGCTGACCTACCACAAACTCAATGCTGGATCTAGCCATATCCTCTGCTAGCTGAGGTGAGATCTGAACCATACTAGCTACTTGCCCGGGACCCTTTCTGCTCAGGGCATCGGCCACTACATTGGCCTTCCCAGGGTGATAGAGGATCTCACAATCGTAATCTTTCACTAACTCCAACCAACGTCTCTGTCTCATGTTCAAATCCTTCTGAGTAAAGAAATACTTGAGACTTTTATGGTCGGTATAGATTTCACACCTTTCTCCGTAAAGGTAATGCCGCCAAATCTTCAATGCAAAAACCACCGCGGCCAACTCAAGATCATGGGTCGGGTATCGCTGTTCGTAATCCTTTAACTGGCGAGAGGCATAAGCGATGACCCGATCGGCTTGCATCAGTACACACCCCAGACCCTGTCTGGATGCATCGCAATAAACTACAAACTTCTCATTATCTGAAGGCAAAGCTAGCACTGGAGCAGTAATCAACCTCTGCTTCAGCTCCTGAAAACTAGCTTCGCACTTGTATGACCAGATAAATTGCTGATTCTTCTTTGTAAGTTCGGTTAGGGGCATTGAAATTTTACAGAACCCTTCCACGAACCTACGGTAGTACCCAGCTAAACCCAAGAAGCTTCTGATCTCTGTCACAGTCTTCGGTCTCGGCCAATCCCTGACGGATTCGATCTTCCCGGGATCCACCTTGATCCCATCTTTGCTGACGATATGCCCTAAGAAGGACACCTGAGATAGCCGAAATTCGCATTTCTTGAACTTGGCATAAAGCTTGTGTTCCCGAAGCCGTTGCTGTACCATCTGAAGATGTAACCCATGCTCCTTTTTTGATTGAGAGTACACGAGGATGTCGTCGATAAACACAATCACACAGATATCGAGGAAATCCTTGAATACTCTATTCATCAAGTCCATAAATGCTGCAGGAGCATTGGTTAATCCAAACGACATAACCAGAAATTCATAATGTCCATACCTAGTGCGGAAAGCTGTCTTCGGAATGTCCTCCTCTCGGATTCTCAAATGATGATAACCCGAGCGGAGATCAATCTTAGAAAAGACCATCTTCCCCTGAAGCTGATCGAACAAATCATCGATCCTAGGTAATGGATATTTATTCTTCACCGTCAGCTTGTTCAATTCCCTGTAGTCGATGCACATCCTCATAGTTCCATCTTTCTTTTTTGACGAATAAAACCGGAGCTCTTCAGGGTGACACACTAGGCCGAAAAAACCCTATGTCAAGCAACTCTTGGAGCTGAATCTTTAACTCCTTAAGTTCAGCTGGAGCCATTCTATATGGAGCCTTGGAAACTGGTTCCACCCGTGGTGCCAAATCTATCACGAAGTCAATCTCCCGCTGAGGTGGTAACCCTGGAAGTTCTTTGGGAAAAACATCTAAAAATTCCCGAACCACCTTGATGTCCTCTGGCCGAATGGTATCTGGCCGAGTGGTGTCCACTACCACAGCCAGAAACCCTACGCATCCACCATGCAATAATTCTCTAGCTGACATGGCCGAAATCACCAGGATCCGAGATCCCCGAACTGAACCAACAAACACGAATGGTTCTTCACTTTCTGGTTGGAAGATCACCATCTTCCTTTTGCAATTAATGCTCGCCGAATATTTAGATAGGAAATCCATTCCTAAAAATAATATCAAACTCTACTAGGCTCATCTCTATCAAGTTAGCATTTAACTCTCTACCATCTATCCTGATCGGCATAGACCTAATCCACCTTTTGGAGATAGCCAACTCTCCGCCAGGTAATAGGGTTCCAAACCCTGATTCATAACTATCATACGGTCTATCCAATTTACTAAAGATTCTGGCAGCCACACAAAAACATCCTTGACCTAAGCACTCCCCCAAAGGATGCCTCTTACTATTGAGACACTCCGGTAAGAATAACGGGTCTCAACACTACCCTGACGACCGCCTTGATTCTGGTTCCCTCGGAACCTCTTGTTCTGACGCAAGCCACCAGATGCAGTGGATGCTCTCCTCTTCTGGTCCATGGCCGAACCACTACTCCCCCTGCTAAAGCCTGATGTAGGAGGGGTAGGAGCCCCGCCACTCGCCGGAGTACTAGCCGACTCCGACATACACCCAACTGCGCCCTCAGCTCGCAGTGCCTTCTCCACCATCTCAGCATAGGTGGTCTTGTCGTCAGTGGTGATCATCAAGGTCATACTTGATCTTCACATTAAGTCCATCAAGCAATTTTTCTTTCTTACTGAAATCGGTTGGCATAAATCCCGAGGCCAACCTCGCCAACCGATCGAACTGAGTAGAATACTCTGTCACTCTCATATTCTCCCGCTAGGTCAGGTGGGCGAACTCTTTCCTCTTGGCGCTTCTGACCGCCTCGTTATAATACTTGGCATTGAAGAGTTCTTGGAACCTTTCCCAGGTCATGGTGGTGACGTCATGGATCTGAGACACCATGTCCCACCAGACCAGAGCGTCTTCTTGAAACTGGAAGGTGGCACACACCACTCTGTCGTTCCCGGTGACACCCATAAAATTTAGAATTTTTGGTGATCACCGTTAGCCACTGTTCGGCCTTCATCACATCTGGACCTCCCAAAAAGACCGGAGGTGCTTGCTTCCGGAACCGTTCCTACAAAGGTTCCATTCACTTTGCCGCTACCACTACCTCGACCTGAGCAGCAGAGGCGGGTGCCCCTGGAACTTCTGGCACCAGCACTGCAGGAGCACCCTGCTGCCGCAATCTCTGAATCTCATTATCTTGTTCCTCTATCCGGGCTTGCATTTCAGCAAACCTAACTTCCCAATTCTGGGCTCCCTGATCGGCTTGGGGAGCCTGGGCAGCCTGTGGCGGGTTAACATCACCCCGACCACGAGCCCTGCCCCAAGGACCTCTACCTCGGCCCATAACACTTGGGGGAAAAACTGAGCTCCTTGACCTTGATCTGACCCGACTGAGATGCCTTGACTCCTAATATTTCGTCTCGCGTCCATCTAGTCTGAACCGCCTCGAAATCCCGAGTTGGCACTTCAGGTCACGATCATCGAGAGCTTACTAATGCCGCTTCATTTGGAAATTAAAAACGAAACATGCGCCTATCCTACTATCAGGCTACTAACATGCTTCCTATCAGGCTTACTGAACCGTGGAACGAGCTAACTGCTGATGATGATTGTACATGTCGTGACGATCTTCGGAAGACAACCTGGCGGCTCTGATACCAAATTGTAACACCCTAACTAGCATAGGCGTATTACGTGATTTTTAAACATGTTGTGCAGCTCGTTGCTAATCAACGAGGTTTATGGAAAACGTGATTAATTAAAATTTTTGCTTTTTAATTAAACTTGTAAAATATTTATACAAAAGACTCGGGATCCCGATTACAAAATCATTTACAAAAGTTTACTGTTTATACAAAATACTTGTCGCCTAGCGAATAATTACAAAAATAGCCTCGCTGTCCCGATGATCGTACGCTCTTGGCCTAACCGCCCCGACATGTACAATCTTCATAGGCTCGTTCACGGTCCATCAGCACTAGCCTTGCCTTTACCTACACATAAACATAGCACTGTGAGTCGACAGACTCAGTAAGAAAAGCATAATAATACCCATACATAAATCCCCGTCATGATCAGACGCCCATACCCCTGACCATAACCCTAATTGCCGTGTCCAACACAATACTGAGTCCCCCTAACTGCCGTGTCCAACACGGTACTGAGTTCTGAACGTTCATAGGGACGGTACTATTGACAAGTAACAGCCTGATCGGTCAAACCGGTCATACTCCGGCTGCTGGTCATACTCCGGCTGTCTTGACGTGTTACAGTATCAGCCTGATCGGTCGAACCGGTCATACTCCGGCTGCTGGTCATACTCCAGCCTGTACCGACGTGATACGTCAAATAGTACGAAACCACCAACCTAAGTATCAGCCTGATCGGTCGAACCGGTCATACTCCGGCTGCTGGTCATACTACAGCCTGTACCGACGTGATACAGTGTCAGCCTAATCGGTCGTAACAGTCATACTCCGGCTGCTAGTCATACTCCAGCCTGTACCGACGTGACACAGTTGGATGGTTCGAAGCCAACATACATATCTAATGTAATCTAACAGGCTTCCTACATGCACGCTAAACATGTAATCTACATATGCATACTGTTATACTAATCTTACCTGGATTCCGAATTCAGGTGTGCCGGTCAACCTGACTGGAACTATCTGCGCGGCGGATTACAGGCTCCTAAACCATAAAAATCACAACACTATAAGTGATACGCTAAATCACTTCCCGGGGACTTAAACTAGGAACTAAAAGTATCGATAAAAGCATGGCAATACCCCCAAAAAAAAAAATCGAGGAAAACTAGGGTTCCTGAATTTTCCCCAACCGGTAGACCGGTTGCCCAACCGGAATTCCGGTTCTGGGAAATTTCATAACCCCATCCGGAATTCCGGATGCACAATCGGAATTCCGGTTCCTCGCAGGCAGAACTTCAAAAATTCACACAATGCTCAAATTAACTCCAAACCAAACCAAAACTTCCAGACATGTTCTATACATCCCCTAGAACATTTCTAAAGCATCAAATCCACCCAGAATGTACAGAAACGAAAATCACCATTAAAGCCCAAGATTTGAGTTCTAAACTCAAACTTGGTTAAAATCAACTAACATGCATCCATTCTATGATTCAAACTCAAAAACAAGCATATAACAACTACAGAAACTAAAACCTAACTCATGCAAACACTACAGCCACCAAAACCTCAATTTTTCTTTGAAAACTCAAGCTTTTTAACAAGAAATCTATCCAACTAGAGCAAGAAACACTAGCATGCAATTCAACCTAATTAAACATACTTAAATCAACATTTTCAACATAGAAACAACACCAATAATTTACAGCAGCAACAACATCAATTAATCCATGCATAACTCATATTTTTCATCATTTTTTTCAAGAAAACAAAGGGAGAAAAGCTAGAGAGAACATACCACAACAAGAGTTCACAAAATTAGATTGAAGCTAGCTTGAAAATCAATGAAAACTCAACCCTAGAATCCCCATGCAACCAGCCGAGAGAGAGAGAGGAAAAGAGAGAGTGTTTTTCCAAATTTTCTATTTTTTTTCTAAGTTTTGAATGAAAAATGAAAATGAAATTCCACTTACTCCTATTTTACTTCAGCCAAAACACAATAAAATAAACATTTATTTTTTTCAATTAATAAGTCACAAAAGACAAACTATCAATGGGGAAAAATGACCATTTTGCCCCTTCACACTAAAATCACATAAATAACACTAAAGGGGTATTTTTGGGAAATTCTAAATTCCCGGCCATTCCCGACATTCCCAACGTCTAATAAACCGTCCCAAACTACTAACATACTAAGTTGTGATTTTACTGAGCCAAACACCGAGTTCCATGCTACCGGGCACCGGAAATGCAAAAATATGAAAACTACTGAATGACATAGAAATGCATCTCTGAATTCAATAATAACAGTATAATAATTATTTAAATAGCTATAAATAATTTCATAATTAAACGTGATTAACTGCTAATTTCCAAATTAAACTAAGCGGTCTTTACATGTAGCGTGCCTTAGCATTAGGGCGTTACAACTAAAACCCTATCCAGCCTTTTCCTGACATTTTTTGTGCCTCTTCTCGTATTGTACCATGTACACTTCACCCCCTGGAAACCCAAGTCGACCCCTCCAGTATCAAGTAGAAAGTTTCGAAGCAGATCCCCTTCACGGCTAGATAATCTATTTCCCCCCATCTTCTCTGATTCTTCCAAAATGATATTATGATCTCCCAGAACAACACACGGCTCCGAACACTCAGCCACCTTCACTGTAAACCATCTCCAGAATTCTTCCTTCTTTTCTGCATAAGGAGGTCAATATATGGGGAAAAGATGCCACCGACAAAACCCGCGCGTTTCCAGAATTATCCCATGAAACCCCGTATCAAAAACTTCATGAACATTTATCATAACATCATGTCTCCAAGCTAAGCAGAAACTGCCACAAATACCCACCGATGGAATCCCAATAACATTTGCAAATCCTAAACGATTCATTGTAGCTGTCATAGCCTCCATTCCAACCTTTGTTTCAGAGAGAAACACCAACTCTGTATTTGTCTCATGGATTAAACCTCGAAGAGTTCTCTCCGTCGTGGGCCTACTAATCCCACGAAAATTCCAAGAAAGGCACCTCATGACGAAGGTGGTGTTGGAAATTATTTTACCAGGATTATAGATCTACTCACAAGTATGTTGATTAACACCCTAAATATGAACTTCTAAAACGATTATAAATAAACACATATAAAGTATGAGAAACCTTACATTGGGTGCAGCGGCATAATATGTCTCCTTCCACTCAAATCTCTAACCCTTGTATCCTTTCTGTCGCAGAGTATTATCAAGATCTGAGCCCGAATGTCCTTCTTGTTGAATGTCTTTCTTCACGATCTTACTCACTATGATTGAGGTACTACTTGCTGTGTGTAGGCACTACTCTATCACTAAGTGCGTTCGAAATATTCAATGAAGAAGAAGAAAGGAGAGTGGCGGCTAGGTTAGAGTGAAAGGCTCAGGTTTTTCTCTGAAGGAAACAAGATGCAAAAGTCACTTTTTCCTGAAGCCATCACTATCTATTTATAGCATGCCACATATGGTTAGGTTTGAATTATTTGGCATTAAAATAATGAAAATATTAAATGATAAAGCCTACAAAGGTGGCCGGCCATGGCTAATGGATTTGGGCCTCACTTTTGCAATTTTCTGTTTTATCATTTCTGTATCTCATTTTCTCAAAAAAGCCAATTTTTAAATTCAACCATTTAAATGTAAATTTCAACTATTTAATAACTATAAATAATTATTAAATAATATTTTCATTTATCATATTTATTAATTAGACCAGACAAAGTATCTTAATTAACAAATATGCCCCTAAAAACTCTTTCTTTACTATTTCGCCCTTGCTTAGTGAAAAATTCACGAATAGACATAGTCTCATTTGAGAATTATAATTGATTAATCAAAACCAATTAAATGAGTCTTACAAGTAATATTGTCTCAACTAGTGGGGGGACCATGGGTCTATATATCCGAGCTTCCAATAAGCAGCTCAAGAATTTACATCCTAAATTCACTAACTTATTAATTCTTCGTTGAATCCACGCATAGAACTTAGAATTGCACTCTCAGTATATAGAACGCTCTATATGTTCCACCATATAGACACGTCATTAGTTATCCATTGTTATAATCCTAATTTGATCAATGATCCTCTATATAGATGATCTACACTGTAAAGGGATTAGATTACCGTAACACCCTACAATGTATCTTATCCTTACAACACTTAACCCCGTATAAATGATATTTCAGCTAAGTGAAATGAGTACTCTAGCATTTATTTTCGTTTGGTCAAGCTCGAAGGAAATCATCCTTTACTTTCTATTTGCCAGATAGAAGCTATAGATTCCATATTTATGTTAGCGCTCCCAGTCAATTGCACTATCGTGTTCCCAAAATGTACGTATCACCCTGACCCAAAAGTAGGCTTAACTAACAAATCAAAGAACACGAATAACACTCTTGAGATTGAACCTAATCATATCAGGATTAAGATCATTTGATCTAGGATCAACTAGGCGATATTGACTTGAATAGATATTACGGTAAGTTTAACAAATCTATGTCAAAGTTCAATATCGGTCCCTTCCGATGCATACTCCATGCACCCAACCCAAGCTTTACTTTAACCAATGCTCTGGAAAGGACATAGCATTTCTCCAAATGCAAGTAAACTCTGTTGTAGATTGTCATATCAGTAAAACCCCAGTGGTCTGATAAATCTAGGAATCTTTATTCACATAGTCATGTTTACTTTCCACTGTGTTTACAACACAATAAACAGGATCAAGTATGTGAAAAGGGTTTGGATGAATTTATAAATCAAATAGACAAGCAATTGATAAGATGAACCAAAACATACAAATGCATGAAAAATACTTCTGCTTCTTTATTGATATTGAATAAAATGGATTACATTGAAATGGAGTTTTATTTAGGGCATAAAACCCAACAAACTCCCACTTGCACTAATATAAAACTAATCAGTACATATCAATTAATCCTAAATTCTGGCGGTGCTTTTCAAATGCAGTCACTGCCAAGACTTTGGTGAATGGATCAGCTAAGTTGTCTTCTGTGTCCACTTTCTCAGCCAGACATCCCCTCTTGCCACATATTCTCTGATGATATGATATTTCCTTTCTATGTGTTTGCTTCTCTTGTGGCTTCGAGTTTCCTTACTGTTGGCTATTGTTCCATTGTTATCACAAAGTAAGACAAGAGGCTTTTCCATTCCAGGCACGACACCGATACTGGTGAAAAACTTTCTCAGCCAGACAAGCTCTTTGGCAGCTTCTGCTGCAGCTATGTATTCTACTTCCATTGTAGAGTCTGAAATCGCGGTTTGTTTAGCACTTCTTCAAACCACTGCTCCACCCCCAAGAGTAAACACCATCCCAAATGTAGATTTCCTGTCTTCAAGACATGCCTGGAAATCTGAGTCGGTATAGCCTATGGGATTTAAAGCACCACCCTTGTAGACTAACACAAAATTTCCTGTACTCTTTAAGTATTTCAGAATATACTTAACAGCATTCCAATGTTCCTGACCTGGATTTGACTAATACCTGCTCACGATTCCAACTGCATAGCAGATGTCAGGTCTAGTGCATAACATTGCATACATTAGACTTCCAACTACAGAAGCATAAGGAACTTTCGCCATGTCCTCTATCTCTTAAGGATCAGTAGGAGACTGTTCCTTAGATAGACGAATACCATATCTAGAAGGCATATTCGCCCCATTGGTGTTGTTCATGGAGAATCTCTCTAACACTTTGTCAATGTAAGTTGTTTGAGAGAGAGCAAGGGATCTGTTCTTCCGGTTTTTGATAATCTGAATACCAAGAACATAGGCTGCCTCATCCAAATCTTTCATATCGAATTGAGTGTCAAGCCATTCCTTGATGTTAGTCATTTTCTTGATATTGTTTCCAATAATCAAAATGTCGTCAACATAAAGGACCAGGAATACTACTACTTGGTCTTCCTTGAGTTGGTAAACACAAGGTTCATCTTCATTCTAAAGAAAGTCGTAGGTCTTGATGATTTCATCAAACCTTTTGTTCCATGAGCGAGAAGCTTGCTTAAGTCCATAGATAGACTTATTTAATTTGCAAACTTTCTTTTCCTGCCCTGGAAGAACATAGCCGTCTGGTTGCTCCATATAGATGGTTTCTTCAAGTACCCCATTAAGGAAGGTTGTCTTGACATCCATTTGCCAGATTTCATAATCGAAAGTGGCAGCTATGGAGAGAAGAATTTGGATGGATTTGAGCATGGCAACAGGACTAAAAGTTTCATCATAGTCCACACCTTCTCTTAGGGTATGACCCTTGGCTACCAGTCTAGCTTTAAAAGTTTCGACTTCGCCTCCAGCGCCTCTTTTCTTCTTGTAAACCCACTTACATCTGATTGGATGATAGTCATCGGGTGCGTCTACATATTCCCAGACTTTGTTCTTTTTCATGGAATCCATCTCCGAATCCATGCCGGCTGACCATCGTTTTTGTTGCGGACTTGCCATTGCCTATTTATAGGTTAATGGGTCGTCATCAATACCATCACCAACGACCATATTGATTTCGCCATCCAAGCCATAACGAGCTGGTTTTGTTGAAACCCTTCAACTACGACGAGGAGCGGTGATCTTCTGAACAGGAACTTTGGTAGTAGTTTTCTCAGTTGGTTCGACTGAGGGAGTGGGATTATCCTCTTCTTGAGTGGAAGAGGACGGAACATTGGAAGGTCTTATATCTGCAAGCATTTCCTCCAATACTACTTTACTTTGTAGTTTGAAATTCTTAATATAGCCATCTTCAAGGAAAGTGGCGTTTGTGGAAACAAACACTTTATCATCCTTGCGACTATAAAATAGTCCACCCCTAGTCTCTTTAGAATTTCCAACAAACATACAAACCTCAGTTCGCTTTACAAGTTTGCCATCTTTCTTTCTTAAGACATGAGCAGGGCACCCCCAGATTCTATAATGGCGTAAACTAGGTGTACGACCATTCCATAGTTCTAAATGTGTCTTAGGGACTGATTTAGATGGAACAACATTTAAAATTTCGGTTGACATCTGAATTGCATATCCCTAGAAGGACGTAGGTAGAGTTGAATAACTAAGCATGGACCTAACCATTTCTAAAAGCGTGCGATTCCTTCTTTCTGCAACTCCATTTTGCGGTGGAGTGCTAGGGGCAGTTAATTGGGATTCAATGCCAAGTGCGATCAAATGATCTTTGAACTGCATATCCATATATTCTCCACCCCTATCAATTAGCAAGATCTTTAACGTTTTACCCAATTGGTTTTGAGCCAATGCTTGAAATTCCTGAAACTTTTCAAACGTTTCAGATTTCTTATGCATAAGGTAAATATGTCCATATCTAGAGTAATCGTCAATGAAAGTGACAAAGTACTCATAACCACCTCGGGCTTTTACATTCAAAGGTTCGCAAACATCTGAATGCACTAACCCTAGGGGTTGTTTGGCACGCTCTCCCTTTGCAGAGAAAGAACGTTTGGTCATCTTTCCTTCTAGGCAAGACTCGCAAACAGGTTATTCACCTAAGACGACATTTTTCAATGGACCATCTCTGGTTAGCCTATTTAGTTTGTCATAGCCTATGTGACCTAAACGTAAATATCATAGATATGTTTCATTATCATCATCGATCTTTTGCTTTTTGTGGTTTCTAGGTTTAGCTACTTTAAAAAGTTCGTTATGTAGGGAAAATGGTGCTTCTGGTCTAAGAACATAAAGCCCCTGTTCCATGGATGCAACACAAATATGAATGTCATTTTGAGAAATGGTAGAACCAGAACTCGAAAAATCTAATTTGTATTGTTGTAATTGTAAGCATGAAACAAAAATCAAGTTTCTACTGAAATTTGGAATGTATAAGACATTGTCTAATTCCAAAATTCTGTTTTGAAACTTGAGTTTGGATTTTCCTCTAGCTCTAACCGATACCATTTCGCCATTACCAATCTTAAGCTTCAACTCTCCGGATTTCAAATAATTCCATTTCTCAAGCAATTGTATTGAACAACTTACATGGTTTGTAGACCCAGAATCAAGAATCCAAATGGATTTATCATTCTCTAAAACACATGATTCGAAGACTAAAGCATCACTGCTTATTCATTTTTGAATTGTTGTTCTTGCTAGTTTATTTTGTTGTGAAGTATAATTTGAGGAAGTGCAATCACTTTCTCTTATCTTCTCAACTGAGCTTGAAATAGTAGGATTTATGGAGTTATGAACTATTTTCTCTTCAGAGTGAACAATTCCCAGCTTATCTGCTTTCTGGAATTTCATGTCATCATGAGCACATTTGAAGTATTACTCTGACCAGGAGTTTTATTCATATCTACAAGTTCATTTGCTAAGATATTAACTAGGAGTGGATTGGGATGAGGGTTAGTGGCACTACAACATATCAATAAAACAGAAGTAAGTTTTGGTTCAATAAATTCATACACAAGTTCAGAAAATAACAAATAATCACATATGTTATAAAAATCCTAAATCTAACATAGTTTATTTTCCAAGGTTTCCAACATAATGAAATACAGTGTCCCGGTAGGCGAGAGTCAAAGATAACATTATTTGAATAGAGTAGTCAGCTCATCTAAAATAAAACCATTTTAGCAACCTTTTATTCGATCAAAATGAGAAGCCAACGTTGTCCCGGTAGGCGAGAGTCAAGGTTATTCTCTTTTTATGAGCTTCCACCATTGTTTCATGTTTTATGAGTTTATCTCTAAGTAGTTACCGTAGGGGAGAGTCTAATAGAGACGAAAACTCACAAAACACTTATCAAATGAGATCTTACAATGTTAAAAGTTTTCAACAAATAACCATCCATAAGGGGGACGAAGTCTAGCTTCTCGAGGTTATATTAAAAAAATTTAACTATTGTAAGACCAACAATGGAGATCGAATATCTTTTGATTAAAGCTCATTATTTAAAAAAAATATGTATTTTATTTAATCATCTGTTCCATATTTTAATAATGAAAAATTACAAATTAAAGTTTGTTTTAAAAAAATTAATATAAAAAATATCCAACTTTAATTAAATTTTAATTATTATTTAAATTTGAAAAATAAATTCGAAAAGAATGGAACAAATTTGAAAATATCTTGTTTAAGTTGTTTAGAAGAATCTAAAATATCAACTTAAATATTTTTCAAATAAAATTTAATTAAATATTAAAACTAAGTTGTAACCACTTAATTGAAAATATTCCATTTTAAGTTTATATTTAAAAAAAATATATATATCAACTTAAAAAAAATCTAAAGAATCTTAATAACCAATTCCTAAAATTCCTCAACTTAATTTTGAAATTTAAAATTCAAAAGATACTCAGATTTAAGTTGATTAGTTAGAAATAACTAATTTTCAACTTAAATAGGAATATTTAATGAAATAATTTAAATTAAGCTTCAGAAAGAATCTAGTTGGTTATAATTCTATATTTAATTAAAACAAGAAAATACATATAGTTTAGCTTAGAATATAATTCATTAAACTATGTTTTTCTTAAATTAATTCCAAAATAAATGAAATTAATTATGTTGCTAATCAATTTTATTAGGTTAAACTATTTTAATTAACCTAGTACAGTTATCCAAATCAGGCAAATGGGTCTTCACAATTGGGGTAGTTCATGTGAGGGGGAGCTGGTTCAGTATGTCGTACCCACTTCTATTGGCCCCCAACTCTCACACAAGGCCCAAAAGAGAGGAATGTAACCTTAAAATGAACAACTGTTATTAATTGAATAGGCCCAAAAACTAAATGGGCCTAAATAAAATTTATCAAAATCTATGACATTTTATTTAGCAACAACAACCTATTTGCATCTATAACAAAAGTAAACATATAGGCTCACACAGGCACACGTTTGGATGGATCATATCATGTTACTAGGTCATACACAGATGAAAGAAGAATGTAAAATTTACCTGTTACAAATTATTTACTTGACCTATTGACAATTGAACCATGGGTTAAAATCAGATCATTGGATCTGTCAACAAGTTAACCATGGCAATTTAGATCAAGCAATAATAGGTTTTATAAAACTTACACACAAGCTAAAACTCATACTCCTGCAACAAGATGAATTGGATAGTTGGATGTAGGAATTATTTAATTTTAAATAATTATTTTCGAAAAATAATAAATAAATTAAAAAAAAATCGTTATTTTAAATGAAATAAAATAATAATAAAAAAAATTTAAAATTAAACCTACAATTTTTGAAAAATTAGGTTTCAACTAACCTAAATATCATTTCAAAAAATAATTGCTAACCACCTTTTAAATTTTTAAAGTTATTTTATAAATTAAATATAAAATAAAAAATAAATAAATATTTTTCAAATTTTATAATTTAATTTAAATAAAAATAACAAAATTTAAAAGTTAGCAAAATATCTTATTTCCATTTAAAATTTCATGATTATAATAATCTTATTTTAAATTTAAATAAGGTCAAATTATTTAAAAAAAATTAATTTAAAAAAAAAAATTAATATCTGAACTTAAATTTAAAAATAAGATAAAATAATCAAATTTAAAAATAAGATATAAAATCAAGCAAAAAGATAGATTTTTACCTGTTTTCAAATTCAAATTACACTAATATCTAAAATTAATTTTAAAAAATTCAAATTAATTTATTTCTGATAATTAGATTTTAAAATTAAAAAGTAAAAATCAAAATACAAAACTACACAAAAAATCAGAAGTTAATTCCATGAAATAGCATGAAAAATCGAAGAAAACGAAAAATTTGTGAGTTGTACGGACAGTATGCATTGCATACTGTCCCTGGGCGTGCATCAGGAGGTCTGACCGAGAAACCTCGGCGCAGGAGGCTGCATGCAGCCTCTCCGCACGCGCAAGGGGAGGTTTCAGACACGAAACCGTGTCTGAGCGCGTGTTGTTCGAGGGTTGCCCCTCATTCGCGCGCGTAGGTTAGTTGCACCATCCCGATATTTTTCTAATTTTCAAAAATTCATAACTAATTCAAATAAAATCGAAATTGAGTTCTGTAAAAAAGTAAATTGCTTAATTTTTCCCAAACTATCCAATAAAAATAATTCCAGAAACAGATTTTCAATTATTTTTGACGAAAATTCACAAACATCAATCAATCATCATACAACACACAAAACAACATGATACCATCCAGATCACAAACAAATCGTTTTAAGTCCAAATTTCTATCAAGCAAATCAATTACCATGGCTCTCATAATACTCTGTGACAGAAAGGATACAAGGGTTAGAGATCTAAGTGGAAGGAGACATATTATTTCGCTACACCCAATGTAAGGTTTCTCATACTTTATATGTGTTTATTTATAATCGTTTTAGAAGTTCATATTTAGGGTGTTAATCAACATACTTGTGAGTAAATCTAAGATCCTGGTAAAATAATTTCCAACAGGTGGGGGCATGCATGTGGCTGCCTCCTCGCAATTGCCAAAATTTTGAACGACTTGGATTGGAATTTCAACACAATTATCCAGAACTACTTCCAAATTACCTAAAAATTCCTTGGAGGCAAACTTCTGAATTTCTTCCCTTTTTCTTCCTCTTCTTGTCTTGACTCGCGAAGACCTTTTAGTCGAAGTCATGCCTTTATCAATGCCATTGAGTCTCTTTCGTGATCCCTTCCATCGTCATCCCTCTGGACTTTCTTCCATTCTGATACAAAATCTCGGTTCCTCATTGACCTCCTCCACTGGGCGACTGCTTCCCTTATCTTTCTCCACGGAAGTAGGACAACTTGGTAGGGGGAAGTCAATCACTGCTGGTACAGGATCAAACCATGTATGTGGCTTTCGTTTCTTGCTTCCCCATAAGTGAAGAATCATCATGGACAAATCTAGTGAATTCGAAATTAAAGAAGCTTGGGCCTTGTAGAGATCTGTGTAATCCGATCCATAAAGTTGTAGAAACATCTTTTGGGCTTCAGGATCATTGTTGGGCCATTTAATAGGGGTAGGTTTAGGAAACTCATGTGGCCTTTGTGATCTGCACAACCAAGAATGTGGTATTTCTAAACTTTGTGCAATTGAAGGCCCAATGTCAGGGATCCACTTTATCATTCACAAAAGAAAAGTCTGGTGTTGGTAAATCTAAATAATGAGGCCCACGATCATTATTCAAAATTTCCATCTATCCATTAACCACGTTTTCCACATTTTGCCTCGTGTCAATCGTACCTTCCATAATTCCATTCGACCCCAAAACACGTTCATTCTCTGTACTCTGATTGTCAACCGAATCAGAGTAGTGGAGGTGCCTCCTCGTACTATTTTATGTTTTTGACAGCTCACCATCTCCTCGCCGATGCTCTCCTCCTCGATAGTACCCCGGTTATCTTTTGTTTTACCGGTGATAAGTCGGTCTCCATTTTTAGCAGTATTGAAAATAACTAAATAGACATTTTCAATATCATTTTCTAACCTTATAATTTAACAAAATTAAAATAATAAAATAAACTAATTTTAAAAAAAATTATGGTTAGGCTATTATTATTTTAAGAATAAAATAATAAACAAATAACAATTATCAAAATTATATGTCAAAATATCTCAAATTAAGTATTTTTAAAATTTATACAAAAATATCTAGGCTATTTAAATATTTAAAATACCATTTATAAATTTCTGATAAGTAAAATGATATAATATAGCATAAATATCATTTTTCTATCTTATAATTTATAAACAATTAAATATTTAACAAAATAACCAATTTATGACTTTGAAAATATTATAGTTAGGATGTTTATAAAATATCTAGGTTAATTTCAAAATTTATTAATTATTTAATTTATCATATAAGATAATTTTAATATAATATTTAAAATTAAAAGATAAGGCTATCATTTAATTTAAAATATACCTAATATTAAAATATCTTATAATATATATAAAAATATTTAAGAAATTAATAAAATTTTAAAATCTGACCATAATTAAAAAATAAAATAATCAATTTTTTAAATTTAAACCAAAGAATAAATAATAATCTATTAAAAATTAAATATTATTAATTTGAAAATTTGATATTTAAGTTTAAATGTTAAAAATAATATTTTATTTTGATATTTAGGATTTAAAAATTAAAAAATTTGAAATTTAGTGAAAAATCACCAAAAAAATTGCATTTTTGGTGCAAAGCACCTAGACTGCCCAGCAAGAGGCTGCACGCAACCTCAGATGCGCGCGAAGGATGTGAGATGCAGGGTGGGATGCGCGCGGGAGTGTGTCTGAGCTGAGTGCATGCCGAGCTATAGACACAAACTGTCTGAATTCTGCGCACACAATGAGCCTCCTTGTTTGTGATGCTAGTGCGATTGGCACCATCTCGACACCATATGCACCTGATTTTTCAAACCTTCATATCTCTCTCAATTTTTATCGGAATTGAGTTCTGCAAAAATTATAATTGCTTAACTTTTCACAAAGAATCCAAATAAATTATTTTCAGAATAAAAATAAAATTATTTTCATGGAAAAGTTTCGTAAATCACATTTATTCATCAAATAACACATAAACCAACATGAACACATCCAAATCAACAACTTAAACATATTCTTCGTTTATTACATGAAAGTAATGTTGGAAATAATTTTACCAGGATCTTAGATCTACTCACAAGTATGTTGATTAACACCCTAAATATGAACTTTCTAAAACGATAAAATAAACACATATAAAGTTTAGTAAACCTTACATTGGGTGCAGCGGAATAATATGACTCATTCCGTTCAGATCTCTAACCCTTGTATCCTTTCTGTCGCAGAGTATTATCAAGATCTGAACCTGGATCTCTTTCTCTGATTCTTTAGTGCTGAAACTCCTTCTTGCTGAAAGTCTTTCTTCACGATCTTCCTCACTATGATTGAGGTATCACTTGCTGTGTGTGGGCACTACTCTAATCACTAAGTATTTCGAATCTTAAGGAAGAAGAGAGAGAGAGAGAGTGGACGGCCAAGTATAGAGAGAGAGAGGCTCAGGTTTTTCTGAATGAAAAGTGTAATTTTCCTGAAGCCTTCACTATCTATTTATAGCATTCCACTAGGGTTAGGTTTGAATTATTTGGCATTAAAATAATGAAAATATCAGAGGATCATTCCTATAAAAGTGGCCGGCCATGGCAGTATGGATTTGGGCCTCACTTTTTTCAATTTTACAGTTTTATCACTTTTGCATCTGATTTTCTCAAAAACGCCAATTTTCTAATTCAACCATTTAAATGCCAATTCTAACTATTTAATAACTATAAATAATTATTAAATAATATTGTCATTTATCATATTTATTAATTGAACCATACAAAGTATCATAATTAACAAATATGCCCCTAAAACTCTTTCTTTACAATTTCGCCCTTACTTAGTGAAAAATTCACAAATAGACGTAGTCTAATTTGAGAATTATAATTGATTAATCAAAACTAATTATATGACTCTTACAAGCAATATTATCTCAACTAGTGGGGGGACCATGGGTCTATATAACCGAGCTTACAATAAGCAGATCAAGAATGTATAACCTAAATTCACTGACTTATTAATTCTTCGTTGAATCCACGCATAGAACTTAGAATTGCACTCTCAGTATATAGAATGCTCTATATGTTCCACCATATAGACACATCATTAGTTATCCATTGTTATAATCCTAATTTGATCAATGATCCTCTATATGAATGATCTACAATGTAAAGGGATTAGATTACCGTTACACCCTACTATGTATTTTAACCTTAAAACACTTGACCCCGTATAAATGATATTTCAGCTTATGTGAAATGAGTACTCCACCATTTATTTTCGTTTGGTCAAGCGCGAAGGAGATCATCCTTTGCTTACTATTCGCCAGATAGAAGCTATAGATTTCATGTTTATGTTTGCGCTCCCACTCAATTGCACTACCGTGTTCCCAAAATGTACGTATCACCCTGACCTAAAAGTAGGCTTAACTAACAAATCAAAGAACACGAATAGCCTCCTGAGATTGAGCCTAATCATAACAGGATTAAGATCATTTGATCTAGGATCAACTAGGCGATATTGACTTGAATAGATTTTACGGTAAGTTTAATAAATCTTAATCAAAGTTTAATATCGGTCCCTTCTGATGCATACTCCATGCATCCAACCTGAGCTTTACTTTAACCAATGTTCTGGAAAGAACATAGCATTTCTCCAAATGCAAGTAAACTCTTGTTGTAGATTATCATATTAGTAAAACCCTGTGTCTGATAAATCTAGGAAACTTTATTCACATAGTCATGTTTACTTTCCAAATTGTTGACAACACAATAAATAGGATCAAGTATGTGAAAAGGGTTTCAGATGAATTTATAAATCAAATAGACAAGCAATTGATAAGGTGAACCAAAACATACACAAATGAATGAAAAATACTTTTGTTTCTTTATTGATGTTGAATAAAATAGATTACATTGAAATGGAGTTTTATTTAGGGCATAAAACCCAACAAGTAAATCATTACCATGGCTCTCAGGCCAGTTGTTGGGAATATTTTACCAAGATCTAGATTTACTAACAAGTATGTTCTCTAAAATAATGAAGTTAAACACATAAGAGTTTAGAAAATCTTACATTGATTGCAGCGGAATAATATGACTCATTCTGCTCAGATCTCTAACCTTTTGTCATAAAGTATTATCAAGATCTGAGCCTGGATCTCTTTCTCTCCTTCGGGTTCAGTTACCACCGTCTTACCCACTATGATTGAGTACTTAACTTGCTATGTGTGGGCATGGCACTCTATCACTATAGGATTGAGTATGAAGAACAATCAAGGAATCGAAATCACTGTAGAAGGAACTCTCTCATCTACAAGTTGTATGACATAGAAAACTAGGTTTGGTAGGTTGAATTAGGTTAAGTTGGATGAGATGAGAGCATCACGTTCCTTTTACAGTGTTTCAACTAGGGCTTAGGTTTGAATTATATGGATTAAAAAAGAATAAAATATTAGGCAAAAATCACTTAATGGTTGGCCACTTAAGGGGTCATTCTCTAGTTACAATTTTGCCACTTTATTTTAACCAGTTATTCTTCTTTCGATAATACCATATATTCAATCCTATAAATGCAAAAACTGTTTATTTAATAATAATAATAATTATCAAATAAAATTATCATTTATATTATTTATTAATTAGACCATACAAAGTCTCTTAATTAATAAATAGACCCCAAAATCACTTTTCTTCACAATTAAGTCATTGATTAGTGAAAATTCATAAATAAGACATAGTCTAATTTTAGAATTATAATTGATTAATTAAAACCAATTAACTGATAGTATTATCTCAACTAGTGAGGGGACCGTCGGCCTATATAATCGAGCTTCCAATAAGTAGATCTAGAATTTACAAAGTAAATTCTCTAACTTATTAATTTCACCTTGCGCTACTATAGATTTGGAATTGCACTCTCAATTATATAGAACGCTCTATATGTACCGAGATATAGATACGTTATAATTATTCATTATTACAATCTTAATAGTCAAAGATCCTCTAAAAATGATCTACACTAAATTGGGATAAATTTACCGTTCTACCCTTCAATGTATTTTATCCTTAAAACACTTAGCTACCTATAAATGATATTTCAATAAACTAATATAATCACTGAAATGAAGCCTCAATCATTTATTTTTATTCAGCCAAGCTTGAAGAAAATCGTCATTTTACTTCTAAATAATTATACAAGTTATAGATTCCATATTTGTGATTAGCGCTCCCACTCAATTGAACTACTATGTTCCCAAGATGTAAATATCTGCTAGAACCATTGCTTAGCTTCCACGAACAACTTGAAGAACATAAATAATACAACTAAGTTGAACCTAACCATATCAGGATTAAGATCCATAGACCTAAGATCAACAAGTGATATTGACTTAGAAAGATATAACGGTAAGTTTATGATATCTTATCCAAGATCAATATCGGTCCAATCTAATGTATACTCCATACATCCGATGCTGGTAAACTTTGCCAATGCCTTGGAAATAACATAATACTTATTCAAGGTGTAAGTATACATTATCGCTGATTATCATGTCAGTCTAAATCCAATGAACTGACAAATCATGGGAATTAAACTTTTGAACATATAATCATGATTATATTCCACTGTGTTGACGACACTATAATCATGAACAAATATATATTTATATATGTTCTGGACTTAATAGAATTTATACATTAAACATAATCATGAAATAAATCATATGAATCATGCAACATAAAATGATTCTGATCTTTTATTAATTAGTAAATATGATTATATTGAAATAATTTTTATCTAGGGCACACAACCCAACAACTAACCGAATGGAAGTCAAAGCAATCGATCAAAACACCACGTGGATGGTACCTATGATCAAATATCTAACTACCAGAGCGCTACCTTACTATGCCATAAAAGTATTATAATCATTTTTCTTGAGCTAATAGTAGGCACAGTGATGCTCTTGGTGCGGCTCTGATCCAACTTTCAATTGCTCCAAGTTGGTCTTGGTCCCCTATGGACAGCCAAAAGTTGATTATGAACGTTATCCGGATGGGAAACCCAAAAATGGGAACGGTGTGGTGCTTGGTGATCATGAGGGGATGAATCTTCTCTCTACCATATAGCATTCTATCTCTTTGATTTCACCTACGATAGTCGAAGCAATGTATATCCTTAATCCTTCAGGAACTGAGATTTTTCAAAATAATAGAGGGATTCGTAACTATTTTACAATTATTTTTAATGATTGATATCGACAAGTGAATTGCAACACACCATTGCAAGGCTTCAAGAATAGATTTAGCTTCGACAATCGTTGGAGAAATTCTTTAATTTTGTGGTGAAATCAATCTAACTGTCCTTGACTATTGCTAATGGCAGCACCCACGCTATATTTTTAATTGGCATATGATTAAGAGTTGTATCTGTATTTAACTTGTAATATCTGTTGGAAATATTTTACCAGGATCTAGATTTACTAACAAGTATGTTTCATTAACATCCTAATATGAATTCTAAAACAATGAAATAAACACATATAAAGTTTAAGGAAACCTTACATTGGTTGCATCGGAATATAATGACTCCTTCTGTTCAGATCTCTAGCCCCTGATTCCTTTCTGTAGCAGAGCATTATCAAGATCTGAACATGGATCTCTTTCTCTCCTTCTTGAGTCTGATTCTCCTTCTTGTTGATTGGATTCTTCACAGTCTTACACACTATGATTGAGATATCACTTGATGTGTGTGGGCACTCACTCATTCACTCAAGGTTCGAAAATTTAGAAGAAGAAAAGAGAGGGATAGTGGCGGCTATAGGTAGAAGACTCAACTTTCTAAAGACAAGAAACTTCATTCAAACTGCTAAGTGTGAGTCATCGCTATCTATTTATTGGTAACCACCTAGGTTTAGGTTAGATTTATTTGGAAATAAAATAATAGAAAAATAAATGGTAAATTCTTAGTGTGGTTGGCCATAGGATGTTATTGGGCCCCACTTTGCAATTTTGCCATTTTGTCATTTTTCCATCCCATTTTCTCAAAAATGCCAATTTTCCAATTTAACCACTTAAATGTCAATTCTAATTATTTAATAACTAAAAATTAATTATTAAATAATATTGTCATTTAACATATTTATTAATTAGACAGATAAAGTCTCTTAATTAATAAATAAAACCTAGAATCTCTTTTCTTCACAATTTTACCCTTGCTTAGTGAAAATTCATAAACTAGACATACTCTAATTTTAGAATTATAATTGATTAATTAAAATCAATTAACTGAGTCTTACAAGAAGTATGGTCTCAACTAGTATGGGGACCATGTTGGATATTATTTACCAAGATCTAGATTTACTAACAAGTATGTTTGATTAACAACCTAATATGAATTCTAAAACAATAAAAATAAACACATATAAAGTTAGAAAACCTTACAGTGGGTGCAGCGAAACAATATGACTCCTTCCATTCAGATCTCTAGCCCTTGATTCCTTTCTGTAGCAGAGCATCACCAAGATCTGAACCTAAATCTTCTTTTCTCCTTCTTTGATGCAGAATTTCCATAGTCTTAGATATTATGATTGAGGTACCACTTGATGTGTGTGGGCACTACTCTCTCACAAGGATTTCGAAATTTTCTCTCTTTTTCTCTCATAATTTCGTGTGATATGAAGCGTGAAGAGAAGAGAACAAGGGCTGCTATATATAGGGAAAAGGGAGAGCACAACTTTCCAAATAAGCAGTTTCCTCTTTTACTGTGTAATTGATTAACTGCCTTATTTAGCGTGATCCACCACTTTTCTGTTATTGCTAGGCTTTGATTAGAAATTACATGGCAATTAAAATTGAAAATAATAATTGGGAAACAAGCAAAGGGAGTGGCCGGCCATGGAGTTTCATGGGCCTCACTTGGATTTTGCAGTTTCCTCAATTTTATTTTTATTTCTCCAAAAATGTCATTTTTCCAATTCTAATCATTTAAATGCCAAAACTAATTATTTAATAACTAAAATAGATTATTAAATAATATTGTCATTTAAAATAATTATTAATTAGAAATGCAAAGTCTCTTAATTAATAATTAAACCTAGAAACCCTTTTCTTTACGATTTCATCCTTAGTGAGAATTCATAAAGTAGACATAGTCTAACTTTTAGAATTATAATTGATTAATTAAAATCAATTAACTGAGTCTTACAAGCAGTATGGTCTCAACTAGTATGGGGACCATTGGTCTATATAACCGAGCTTCCAATAAGTCGAACCGAATTTACCAAGTAAATTCCCTAACTTATTAATTCCTCATTGAATCCACACTTAGAACTTGGAATTGCACTCTCAGTCATATAGAACGCTCTATATGTTCCATGATATAGACACGTCATTAGTTATCCATTGTTATAACCCTAATGTGATCAATGATCCTCTATATAGATGATTTACATTGTAAAGGGATTAAATTACCGTAACACCCTATAATGTATTTTATCCTTAAAACACTTAACCCTGTATAAATGATATTTCAGCTAAGTGAAATGAGATTTCCACCATTTATCTTCGTTTGGTTAAGCTCGAAGGAAATCATCCTTTACTTTCTATTTGCCAAATAGAAGCTATAGATTCCATATTTATGTTAGCGCTCCCACTCAATTGCATTACCGTGCTCCCAAAATGTACGTATCACCCTGACCCAAAAGTAGGCTTAACTAACAAATCAAAGAACACGAGTAACACTCTTGAGATTGAACCTAACCATATCAGGATTAAGATCATTTGATCTAGGATCAACAGGTGATATTGAATTGAATAGATATTATGGTAAATTTTAATATATCTAATCAAAGTTCAATATCGGTCCCTTCCGATGTATACTCCATACATCCGATACTGGTAAACTTTGCCAATGTCCTGGAAAGGACATAACACTTTTCCAAGGTGTAAGAATACCTATCGCTGATTATACCATGTCAGTCTAAATCCAGTATTTTGACAAATCAGGGAATAAACTTTTGAACATATAATAAAGATTATATTCCACTGTGCTGACAACACTATAATCTTTAACAAACTCATATGTTCTGGACTTAAAAAGAATTCATACATTATATACATATAATCATGAAATAAATCATGTGAACCATGCAACATAAAATGTTATTTCTGATCTTTATTAATAAGTAAATCTGATTATATGAAATGAGTTTTATTTAGGGCATAAAATCCAACAAACTCCCACTTGCACTAATATAAAACAAAAAGTGCATTTCAAATAATCATTAACACCTTGATATACCAACCAAGTGTAATAGTAGTAAACTCCTCGTAATAGGATCTGAGAGGTTTAATTAAACACATCCTCTTCTCCACCATTACTCTTCCTTAATCACAAAATCCTTGATAATGTGAAATTCCTCTCTATATGTCTACTCTCTTGGGATACTGGATTCTATACTTTTGGCAACTACTCTTTGGTTATTCAGGAAGTAACCCTAGTAGTTAAGGCAAGTTGGAACAGTGCCACAAATGTATAGAACTTTCCTTAGACTGAATAAGTATCTTTCCTGCAACTTTTAACATTCAGTCTCTCTCTGGTAGACTAAGAGATTTCAGATAGGTTTTTACACTTCTCCAAAATCACTACTCCACCCCCAAAGTAATCACCATCTCATCAGCTGACTTTCTAGCACACAGGCAAGTCTCGAAATCTAATGTGGTGTAGTCTAAGAGTTTCAAAACCACCCTTATTGACTAACATATAGTTCCTCCTCTTAATCTTAAAATTTACTTGATTGTCTTCCAATGTTCCTCTCCTGGATTAATCTGATACTTACTCATTACTCCCACTCAACAGCAGGTGTCTGGTCTAAGGCATACTAAAGCATATCTGAGACCTCTCACTGTTGATTTAAGAAATTCTTTCATGGCTTTATCTTTTCTGGAATAGTTGAAACTTTTCCTTAGATAAACAAAATCTATATCTAAGAAGTTGTGAAGCTTCTATAGATTGCCATTGGAAAGAAAATGCTTCAGCATCTTACTGCTTGCATTAGAGTAAGTAATTACCAGGTATACCAGAAGCCATAGGTTTAGATAAACTTAAACCTACAATACTAGGAACAGGATGTTTTGTTAAGTCCATTGAATAGACTTATTAACGAAAATTTCCTTTCATGTCCTTGTAATAGAAAACTTTAGGTTACTTTATGTGAATGGATCAAACCATAGTTCTATTGGCTTTCTTCTTAGTTTCTTATCTTGACAATCCATTACTTGTTTAAACTCACAATGGATTTTAATCACTAGTATCTTCCAAGTCATGAGAAGGTAAATTTCAATGAAACTCTCCCACTACGACAAGGTACCATGAATTATGTCTAAGAAAACTAAATGGTATTGACCTCTTCGGTTGTGTTAAGACAACAGAGGCAGTGGGATCATCTTGTAACGAATAAGATGATAGAACACTTATGGAATCAAGAAAAAAAAATTATCTCCTGTATTTGCTACTTTATTTTCAGACTTAGTCATTTTCTTAGAAAAGTAGTATTTGTTTAAACAAACACTTTCTTATCTAATGACTATGGGATGCTCCATCCCTAATCACTTAGAATAGCTAACAAACATGCAAACCAGGGTTAGCAGTTCTAGCTTTTCTTAAGATTTCGATTAGGTCATCCATAAATCTAGTAATGATTTACATTAAGTATACAACCATTGCATCATTCTGAAATTTTATTACCATAGAAGGATTTAGGCAACGACTAGTAACTAATCATCAATATGCAATTCAAATTTCTGGGGAGGTAAGTTTGGATATAATTCAAAATCAAATTAATGATCTTTGAACTGCATATCTACTAACTTTTTCTCCACCCCTATCATTTCGCAAGATCTTTAACCACTTACCTTCACCATTGCTAGAAATTCATGAAATTTTTCAAACATTTCAAATTTCTTTTGCATAAGGTAAAATCTAGAGCGATCGTTTTAAGAATACAACGAAAACTCATATCCACCCCTGAATGTACATCCATCTACGAATGAGATGATTATACTTTCAGTGGATATAGGCATATTAACTCTTTGCAGAGAATGATTTTGTCAAAACCACTATGATCAAGATACAAATGCCATAGATTTATAAAATATGTGGTTGTATCTTTTGATGACTTCAGTTTAGTTACATCAAAGAGTTCTTAGAATAATGCAAGTGGATTCTGGTCACAGAATACTAAATTCATACAGTTTAAATCCATTGAAAGAAAATGGTTATTAAACACTTGTGAAAGTGTAACTGTATAATTAGTAACTCTTTCTTGGACCACCACTACTAATCTAACTCTATGACTTGCCTATACAAGTGGGAGATTTCTAAGATTGAGGATTTATATCATTTTGGGATAGAATTTCGGGAATATAATCATATGCGTCATTTAATTTCTTAAGAGAAAAAATAGAATGACTTTATATGATTTATAGACCATTCATCCAATGATATGTCATTGAGCTAATTCGAAATGAATAAGCTAAGAGGAATTAGGATAATTTCGTATTTTTATAAGAATCCAACGATGCTCTGATTAACGAGAGTCAAAGTAATCTTATTTATACAATCTTCTTGTTTCATATTGTAAAATACTAGTCTAAGGTGTCATCAATTGATGAACAGCTAGATGTTGCATATACAATATTTATCTTTCGAGATCTAACACTATTATGTTAGTCTAATGGTGAAAATCCATTAGGGATTTATCTCATTAGAAAAACAAACCAAGTTAGACCAACAATGAAGATTCGAAATTAAACTACAATTTAATAACAGAAAATAACATGGTTCAATACAAATTCATACACAATTCAGAAATTATTAATCATATAGCAAGTAGGAATGATAAGTGAAAATACTAAAACATACAATCCTAAATAATTTCCAAGGTTTTCAACAAACTGATATCAGTGTCCCATTTAGGCGAGAGTCAAAGCTACCATCCATTGAATAGAGTTGTCAGCTCATCTAAAATGATCAACATTCTAGCAACCTTTTATTCGATCAAGATTTGAATCCGTGTTGTCCCGTTTAGGCGAGAGTCAAGGCTATTCTATCTTATGAGCTTCCACCATTGTTTCATATTCTTGCAAGTCTTATACAGTCACCACCATTAGGGTGATCAAAACTATATAAAAAACTTACAAGATTACTTATCTTTCGAGATTAAACGATGCTAACTTGCTAATGAACGTTCCTCCATTAGGGAGGATTACTCACTAAAACAATAGCTATGTAAAACCAACAATGGAGATCGAATATCCTTATAATAAAGCTCATTATTTTAATGAAGGTTGTATTTTCTCCTAATATTTATTTTAATCAATTTATTTTAAATATATATTTATTTAATCAAAATTTCCAATTTAGAATGAAAAATTCCAAATATAAATTTTAATTTAATATTTATAAATTATACTTAGATGGATATGAAAATAACGTGAATTATTTCCATCTTAGTAATAATTTCCATAAATATTTAGAAAATTATTCAATTTAAGTTGTTTCAAAATTAATTTAAATTAATTTACAACTCAAATTTAATTTTCTATAAATATATATTGCATTTCGAAAAAAAAATGTATAAGAATACAACTTTCGAAAATGCTTTAAAATAAAATAAAATAAATCCTGGAAAATTACTCTAATTTTATGTTGGCCAAAAATTAATAAAAATTAATTTTCAACAAAAAATATAATTTTCCTATTTAATTAAATATCTAAGAAAAATTTCAAATATTTAAGTATCATGATAAAGAATCAATTTAAATATTAATTTTCTATTTAATTAAATACACTAGAAAAATACTTCAAGCAAAACAGATAATATCTATCTAGACTTTCATAGACTAATTAATTCAATTTCTAATTATAATATATTTTAGTTCATTTATTTTAATTAATCATTAAATGAAAAATCATTGATTTAAGTTGGTCCAAAATTAAATAAATAATTTTCAACTTCAATCTATTTTTCAAATAAAATTCGAAATTTCTGCATTAAAGAAATGCAATTTCGAAATTTTGGGAAATGATTAATAAAATAAAATAAAATATATTTTGAAAATTATTCAAACTTAAGTTATTCTGAATTAAGATTCCAAACTTAAAATAATTTTCACCTTTAATTAAATAACATGAAAATAACAATATTTAAGTATCATGGTGAAAATCAACTTAGATATTGAAATTTTCAATTTAATTAAATGTATTAAATTCAAGAAATAAATAATTAAGTATAGAGGAAACTTAATTATTAATTCTAGTTTAATACTAGGAAAATATTCTAAACTTAGATTGTACCAAAATTAATTAAGAAACAATTAATTTCACAATCAATGATATTTTCCTATTTAATATTAGAAATAATAATTAGTACTAGAAATAACTATCTAGAATATATATCATTAACTAAGTGTTTTTCTAAAATTAACTTTAAAATATTAAAATGAAAAATAAATTTCATATATTTTTAAAAGTTAATTATGTTGCTAATTCAATTTTAATTAGGTTAGACTAATATAATTAACCTAATACAATTATTTAAATAAGGCAAATGGGCCTTCACAATTGGGGTAGTTCATGTAAGGGGGAGCTGGGTTCAGTATGTCGTACCCACTTCTATTGGCCCCCAACTCTCACACAAGGCCCAAAAGAGAGGAATTTAACCTTTAAATAAACAATTGTTATTCATTGAATAAGCCCAAATCTAATTGGACCTAAATAAATTTACTTATGTCAAAATTTATTTTAGCAACCTAGTCCATTTACTTAGTAAAAACTTAAATGGGCTTCCTATATGCATCTAAGCCCAAAAACAAACATATAGGCTCACACAGGTCAAATGATTTGGATGGGCCCTATCATGTTACTAGGTTTACACAGATGAAAGAAGTACAAAATTTACCTGTTACAAATTATTTATAAGATCTATCATCAATTGGACTATGATTAAAATCAGATCATTGGATCTGTCAACAAGTTAATCATAGCAATTTAGATCAGATAAATAATAGGTTTGTAAAAAAAATTTGAATAAACAATATTAATAAACAAACATTGTCCGTGTAACAAATGTGAAAATAAGATATTAATATAATTAAATTATTATTCTTAAACTAACCAACTAAAGGAAACTAATTTTAAAATATCTAGGTTTATTTGAATCAAATTAAATTAAATATCTAATAAGATCAATGATTTGAAAGGAAAGAATCTTCAATATCACTTTCAGATCTTATAATTTAATAAAATAAACCAATTTTAAAATAAATTTAGTTAGATAATTATTATTTTAGGAATAAAATAATAAATGAATAATAATTACCATAATTATATGTCAAAATATCTCAAATTAAGCAATATTCAAATCTCTACAGAAATATCTATGTTATTTAAATATTTAAGATATGATTTATAAATTTCTAATAAGAAAAAAATGATATATAGATATATAGAAAAAATATCATTTTTATACTTATAATTTATAAATAACTAAAAATTTAACAAAATAACAAATTTTGAATTTGAAAATATTATGGTAAGTATATCTATAAAAATATCTATGTTAATTTCAAAGTTATTAATTATTTAATTTGTCATATAAGATAATTTTAATATAATATTTTAAATAAAAAGACAAAGTTATCTTTTAATTTAAAATATCTTAAATATCAAAATATCTAATCGTATAATTAAATAATAAATAAATATTAAAGAAGTTAACAAATTTTTAAATCTGACCATAATAGGAAATATTTAAAATTGGAAATATTCCAAAATAGAAATATTTAAAAATTGGAAAACTTTCAAATTGAAAATATTTAAAATTGGAAATATTTCAATTTAGAAATATTTAAAAATGGAAAAATGAATTTTGGGTAACAATCCCATGAAAAAATTGGATTTTTGGGGAAAAATCCCAAAAATTCGCAATTTAGGGGAAATCAGCCCAGGAGGCTGCATGCAGCAGCCCAGGAGGCTGCCAGCAGCCCCTTACGCGCGCGAATGCAGGGCTCACGCCGAGGAAGCTCGGCGCCTGCAGGGTGCGTGGGCGGCAACTCTCGGCGCATGCAGGGTTACACGGACGTGTCACGCGCGCGCGATTGAGCACTCTTGCATACCCGAAATCCCAATTTTCCAAAATTCATAACTTTTTCAATTTTTATCGGAATTGAGTTCCGTAAAAACGAAAATTGCTCAATTTTTCACAAGGAATCCAAATAAAATATTTTAAAAAATTGAAAAAATATTTTCATGGAAAAATTCGTACCACACAAACTTTCATCACATAAACACATAAACCAACATGAAACCATCCAAATCAACAAAAAAACATATAACACATTGTTTTAATTCATATTACATAAAAGTAAATCATTACCATGGCTCTGGTGCTAGTTGTTGGAAATTATTTACCAGGATCTAAATTTACTAACAAGTATGTTTGATTAACAACCTAATATGAATTCTAAAACAATAAAAATAAACACATATAAAGTTAGAAAACCTTACAGTGGGTGCAGCGGAACAATATGACTCCTTTCGTTCAGATCTCTAGCCTTTGATTCCTTTCTGTAGCAGAGCATCACCAAGATCTGAACCTGGATTTTCTTTTCTCCTTCTTTGATGCAGAATTTCCATAGTCTTACATACTATGATTGAGGTACCACTTGATGTGTGTGGGCACTACTCTCTCACAAGGATTTCGAAATTTTCTCTCTTTTTCTCTCATAATTTCGTGTGATATGAAGCTTGAAGAGAAGAGAACAAGGGCTGCTATATATAGGGAAAAGGGAGAGCACAACTTTCCAAACAAGCAGTTTCCTCTATTACTGTGTAATTGATTAACTGCCTTATTTAGTGTGATCCACCACTTTCCTATTATTGCTAGGCTTTGATTAGCAATTACATGGCAATTAAAATTGAAAATAATAATTGGGAAACAAGCAAAGGGAGTGGCCGGCCATGGAGTTTCATGGGCCTCACTTGGATTTTGCAGTTTCCTCAATTTTATTTCTATTTCTCCAAAAATGCCATTTTTCCAATTCTAATCATTTAAATGCCAAAACTAATTATTTAATAACTAAAATAGATTATTAAATAATATTGTCATTTAAAATAATTATTAATTAGACATGCAAAGTCTCTTAATTAATAATTAAACCTAGAAACCCTTTTCTTTACGATTTCATCCTTAGTGAGAATTCATAAAGTAGACATAGTCTAACTTTTAGAATTATAATTGATTAATCAAAATCAATTAACTGAGTCTTACAAGCAGTATGGTCTCAACTAGTATGGGGACCATGGGTCTATATAACCGAGCTTCCAATAAGTCGAACCGAATTTACCAAGTAAATTCCCTAACTTATTAATTCCTCATTGAATCCACACTTAGAACTTGGAATTGCACTCTCAGTCATATAGAACGCTCTATATGTTCCATGATATAGACACGTCATTAGTTATCCATTGTTATAACCCTAATGTGATCAATGATCTTCTATATAGATGATTTACATTGTAAAGGGATTAAATTACTGTAATACCCTACAATGTATTTTATCCTTAAAACACTTAACCCTGTATAAATGATATTTCAGCTAAGTGAAATGAGATCTCCACCATTTATCTTCGTTTGGTTAAGCTCGAAGGAAATCATCCTTTACTTTCTATTTGCCAAATAGAAGCTATAGATTCCATATTTATGTTAGCGCTCCCACTCAATTGCATTACCGTGTTCCCAAAATGTACGTATCACCCTGACCCAAAAGTAGGCTTAACTAACAAATCAAAGAACACGAGTAACACTCTTAAGATTGAACCTAACCATATCAGGATTAAGATCATTTGATCTAGGATCAACAGGTGATATTGAATTGAATAGATATTACGGTAAATTTTAATATATCTAATCAAAGTTCAATATCGGTCCCTTCCGATGTATACTCCATACATCTGATACTGGTAAACTTTGCCAATGTCCTAGAAAAGACATAACACTTTTCTAAGGTATAAGAATACCTATCGCTGATTATAACATGTCAGTCTAAATCCAGTGTTCTGACAAATCAGGGAATAAACTTTTGAACATATAATAAAGATTATATTCCACTGTGCTGACAACACTATAATCTTTAACAAACTCATATGTTCTGAACTTAAAAAAGAATTCATACATTATATACATATAATAATGAAATAAATCATGTGAACCATGCAACATAAAATGTTATTTCTGATCTTTATTAATAAGTAAATCTGATTATATGAAATGAGTTTTATTTAGAGCATAAAACCCAACAGACCATGGGCCTATATAACCGAGCTTCCAATAAGCAGATCAAGAATTTACCAAGTGAATCCACTGACTTATTAATTCCTTGTTGCATCCACGCATAGAACTTAGAATTGCACTTTCAGTCATATAAAACGCTCTATATGTTCCACGATATAGATACGCTATATATTCATTGTTATAATCCTAATTTGATCAATGATCCTCTATTAGATGATCTACATTGTATAGGGATTAAATTACCGTTACACCCTTCAATGTATTTTATCCTTAAAACACTTAGCTCAGTATAAATGATATTTCAGCGAAGTGAAATGAGTACTTAACCATTTATCTCTGTTTAGCCAACCTCGAAGGAAATCATCGTTTCACTTCTAAATACCTATAGAAGTTATATATTCCATATCTATGTTTAGCGCTCCCACTCAATTGTACTACCATGTTCCCAAAATGTACGTATCACCCTGACCCAAAAGTAGGCGTAACCAACAAATCAAAGAACATGAATAATACTTTTGAGATCGAACCTAATCATGTCAGGATTAAGATCATTTGATCTAGGATCAACTAAGTGATATTGAATTGAATAGATATTACGGTAAATTTAACATATCTAATCAAAGTTCAATATCGGTCCCTTCCCATGTATACTCCATACATCCGATACTGGTAAACTTTGCCAATGCCCTGGAAAGGACATAACACTTATCCAAGGTGTAAGCATACCTATCGTTGATTATCATGCTAGTCTAAATCCAGTGCACTGACAAATCAGGGAATGAAACTTTCGAACATATAATCAAGATTATATTCCACTGTGCTGACAACACTATAATCATTAACAAATACATATGTTCTGGACTTAATAGAATTTATAATCATGAAATAAATCATGTAAACCATGCAACATAACATATTATTTCTAATCTTTATTAGTAAATTTGATTATATTGAAATGGATTTTATTTAGGGCACAAAACCCAACAATATCCTGGTTCAAGCAAATGAGAAGGTTCTGAAAATATACTCTGTGCTAGATCGCCACCAAAATCTAGCCATAATAGACTCAAGATCATCACAAAAATTGATTGGAACTTGAAAAATAGTTATAGCACAAGTTAGCAGCTTAGAATAGCTTGAATAGCAGCTTTAAGCATGGTTTCTTTCCTTGCTTTGGGGCAGCTACTGAGATTCTGCCGCTCATCCTATTAAGTAAATAGTTTACACGCCAAAAGGAAAAGCACAGTAAACACTAAAAATGACATATTATATAAATAACGATCTCCTAAATTATATAAATCTAACAGATACATATAAGACGATAGTCATACTGTCAAGTTGCATTTTCCAAAGATATACTTCATAATGGAAAAATGATAATATAAAATTTTCATTTAGACGAAAAATAAAAACTCAAGTTCATTCTACCTTACATATAATATTCCAACAGCAAACGCATTCGGAAGGACCAAAATTCTGGCTAAATGAAGGCTCCACAAACAAAACCCATGTAAAGCTAATTAAACCAACACGCTTTTTTTTTTTGTCTTTCATTCTAGGATTAGAAACACAAAACAACAGCAGGATATGTCAATTCGACTCTCAACATCTTCAGTCAGGAAGAATTTGTTCACCATCAGCATCTCCTTCTGTTTCAATCTGAGGCTTGGGAGCTCCGCCTGCTCCGGTGGCTTGCTTCTTTTTAATCCCACTCACAATATCGTCTATTCTCAGAAGCATGCAGGCTGCTTCTATTGCAGTCTTAAAGGTCTGTGCCTTCACATTGTACGCATCCCAGATCTGATGACACAAAAAAACTATATTATACTCTTGGACAAGGGATACCAGACTATTTATCATCTTTATCACAATAAGTTAAGAAATATGGATCAATATAGTTGGTAATAGATTATTGAAGACAAAACCAAAAACTTGTACCAGCTTGGTGAAGACAGTTGATATACTTTAAAGTTCAAAAATGCACATCATAGATGACAAATAGAACCCTATACATTTGCTTGGCCCAACGATTTTATTGATTCAAAATGGAACCCATTGTTTTCATTGACCCAATTGTATTGATTCAAATTATCTCAAGGGTCCTGTTATATTGGTATTATCTGAACTAAATATATCCAATATAACATTTTATTTTATTTTATTTTATTAGTAAATAAGAATAGATTTGGCAAGGTAGATGAAAGTTGCGGCTATTGCATACCTTCTGCTCTTTCACGTCAGTGATGGCACCAGTGTTTCCATCAATGCCAATCCATGCATTTTCACCATTTGCATGCTAAAATAATAATTTAGACAAGTTGAAGAAATTCAGCATTATATCCTTAGAATGCAAGAATAGCATAACAAAAGCTTATGAATTGCTTCCTACCTTTCCTTGCAGTGTAGTCATGGTTCTAATCACATTGACACCACAATTTTGTGCCAAAGTTCGTGGTATAGCCTCAAAAGCTAAGGCAGCAGCTTCATATGGCCACTGTTGCACAACCATATGGTATGTTAGTCAATATTAAAAGCATCATAGATAAGTTAGAAATATATATATAGCATTGAGAAAACAAGTCGCTTCACTAAATCCTATGAGAACATAAAATGTGTATCACAAAAGAACTTAGATTAAATCATTGAAAAGAATGCCACCTTTCTCCTCTAAAAAATAAGCTCTTTTTTTTTTTCTCTTTTTCTGTGTAGGCGTGTGGGTGCACCTCGAAAGTTCAAAGATTCCACTACAAAGTGTATTAGTAGGGAACCACCATACCTTTTCGATGCCTTCAATGGATGAACTCTTTTGCTTTAAGGTTGCAGATACAGTTAACTCTGTAGCACCACCTCCCGGCACAAGCTTTGGGTTTTTTATTATATTCCTTGCTACAGACATGGCATCCTGCAATCGGAATAACCATCAGAACATAGTATTGCCCACAACCAGAAAACATAAAGTGATACCGCAAATTCATAACATATACCTGTAGGTTTCTTTCAACTTCATTTAAGAGATCCTTACTGGCACCTCTTAATAGAACAGTACAAGCTTTTGGATCTTTGCAATCAATAATAGAGGCAAAAAACTCATCCCCTATCTTCTTAACCTCGAACAACCCAGCTCCTGTACCAACATCAGACTCTTGTAGTTCATCTACTCTGTTGACAATGACAGCACCACAGGCCTTGGCTATTCTATTATTGTCTGTCTTCCTCAACCTCCTAATTGCACTGATACCAGCTTTGCTAAGATAATGACATGCCAAGTCACTAAGGCCCTTCTCTGTGATTACCAAGTCTGGTTTGAACTTAATTATCTGTGCACAAAGGTTCTCAATATATTCTTCTTCCATTTTCAACAGGACTCCCCAATCCTCTTCATTGACTAGTTCAGCATTTGTTTGGTTCTCTCCTTTTTTGTATTCAAGGGGAGAATCAAGAAGTATGATGCGAGGGTTAACAATCTTTCTCCTCATTTTGCCAGGGGCAACAACATCTTTGTTGAACATAACCCCCCTAAGAACTTTGGAATCTTCCAACTGCCCACCAGGTATCTTCTCAACCTTAATGTACTTCTTGATATCGACTTCCCTCAGCCCTTGGCCAAGATCAACACCCACAGTGGTGGTAGCATCAATTGCCAAATCCTATGACAAATAAATAGCTCAAGATTAAGAATGAAATAAAAAAAAAATAAGAAATGTGTGGGTGTCCATTTGCCAAAATACGTATACACCCAACCTCAAAAAATCTCCTTCCCTCTTCGAACACCAAAATATGAGAAGAGAATTAAAGTATTTTCGTTAACTAAAAAAAAGCACATAAGATACTTACAGCAATCAGATCTCCAAACTGGCTAGTGAATTTTGTACCTATACAGCTCTTAACCAGCCCCAACATTGTTGCGCCTGATAAATATTTCCATGAATTATTTATGTAACCATACACAATCAGATAAAGATATCCCCAATTAAAAGGAAATTATCTTAAGAAATGAAGAGTTCAAGAAACATACGGTCCTGTGTATCAATGGGCATAGCTATTTTGTCAAGCACATCAATAGCATCCTCTAGAGCTTTATTGTAAGCTGAAAATCAATTAAAACATGTGTTCTAGATAATTAACATAATGAATCTCAAGCAATAATTTTTAGCAAATACCTTTTATATAGCATTACCTCTGCAGATAACTGTAGGATGAAAATGTTTGTCAATAAATGCTTCTGCAACATGGAGCATTTCACCAGCTACAGTAAAATTTTAAATCCAGAACTCAGTGACAGAAGAAATATGACATATTTTTGCGTACAATATTGACCATACAGGCATCAACAAACAACAAGAGTGGGACACATCAGTACTTCAAAATTGTGACCATTTTTCACATTAACCATGGTTGTAGAGATTACAGTATTGTGATTCTCAGCTAAGTTTGAGCAGCAATTACTGAAGTAAGATCTGAACTTTCACCCACTCAAGATAGAAACATTAACTCAACCTATTCCCATTGTACACTCACAACTTACCAAGAACAATAACAGATGTTGTTCCATCCCCTACTTCTTCGTCTTGAGTACGACTTAGCTCGATCATAGACTGCCAGCAACAAAATAAAGGCAATGCTCATCAGGGGTAGAAGAAAACCAAAATGAAAAATAGTTATGTAGTGAAATGGGGCAAAACATATGTTGTATAATTGTATATTGTACCTTTGCAGCTGGGTGGGCAAGGTCCAATTCACGAAGAATGGCATTTCCATCGTTAGTCACCACGATACCTGTAACCAATGCGGATACATAGAGCTCACTATATAAGGCTACTGAAACAAATTACAATCAAGCTTCCCAGACAAGTAAAAAAAACTCAAAAATAATACAATAATTAATAAATATATATCAAACAAGTACTGAATATATAAATCATCATCCATGAAAATGATTTTACCTCCAGCAGCATCTAGCAGCATTTTCAACATGGATCTGGGACCCAAAGTTGTACGTATAATGTCAGCAACAGCCTAACAAGATTTGAAATGGGTTTATATTGGTACCATTAAAAATTAGAGAGAAAACAAGCACGCAAACTATACAATACCTTGGAAGCTTGGATGTTGGCATGTTGCACTTTGCTTCCAGATTCTCTCTTGAGAGAATCCTCTGCTCATCAAAATTGAGAATGTATGAGGCTAATCAATTTCATTTCACTATAAACAAAATCATCTCATTTAAGAAAAAAAAAATCAAGAGCATAGAGAAACTTACTTAGAACAAGAACTGGTGCGTGCATTTTTTTAGGTCTGAGATTTGGCCTCAAATGCAAATGAAAGCGAGAGAGACTGATAAGAAATTTAGACCATAAAGGAGAACAGTTAGCTATTGGGTTCACTCAGAGAGTAAAAGATCAGAGAGTGAGAATGAGAATACCCTGTATAACTGTACCTTTTGACGCGAGAATGGGATTTGAGGAGTTGTGCAGAGTTGAGAGAACAAAGATATTAGGGTTCGTATTTTTGGAGGGGAGGGGGTTTAACATTCTCCAATTGAAAACTCGTACTGATAAGAAGACCATTTTACCCTTCCTATGTGTAACCAGGTGCCTGAGACCATTTACCATTTGTTGGTGCAATGTTCTTTTGCACGGTCTTGTTGGCATCTTTCGGTTCTAAATTGGAGTCATACGCCTATGGAGTCTTTTTCGGATTGGTTTAGCCACATTCTGCTACAACACTCATCCACGGCCCAGGAAGAATTGCTCATGGTTCTTTGGGCGATTTGGTATGCCCGAAATGAGGTGGTTTGGCGGGACAAATCAATGTCAGCGGCGGAGGTTATTCTTTTGGCAAGAGTAGTCCTTAATCAATGGAGAAATGCTCAACAAAGGAGAATGGGGTCTCTACTTGGTCCTACGGGTTCAAGAGAGGACTTAGAGCATTGGGTGAAACCAGTTATGGGAAAGATTAAGGTTAATGTCGATGGTGCAATCTTTGCAGGTGATGGTCGATTTGGAGCGGCAGGGGTGGCCCGAGATTCTCAGGGTCGATTCATTGAAGGTTTCACAGTTTTACGAGTGGGGTGTGTGGATTCGGCTATGGCTGAATTGGTAGGGGTTAAGGAGGCCTTGAGTTGGATAAAGAGGAAACATTGGGGACCGGTTGACCTTGAAACCGATTCTTTGGTTGTTGTCCAGGCAGTCCAAAGCACGGTGGAGATACCTTCTCCTTTTGGCCTTCAGGTGGCGGTTTGTCGTTCTCTTTTAGCCGATTTGCCGTTAGTCTCAATTAATTTTGTTAAACGTTCTGTAAACAAAGCTGCACATTGTCTTGCTCGTAGCTCTTGTTTGTATCCAGATCGTATTTTTAGTGAGGATGATGTTCCTCCCGATTTTCTTTCTATTGTAGTGGCTGAATCTTCTTATTAATAAAGTTACCATTTTCCTTCAAAAAAAAAAATAAATAAATAAATAATCTTATATGCTAAAAAAACATTCAAGCATAGGAAATAAGGTATTAATAAGAATGCTCTTTCCTTATACCATGGTTTTTTTTTTTTAAAATTAAACTCTTATTAACAAGAACTAGAGTTTAATACAAATCAATAAGAAAAGATGAAAAAATCTCAGTCTAAGCTAAAAGAAACTTTTCCTTATACCATGGTGCTTCAAGTGAGCTTGCCAATTTTTTCAAGTCTTCTATTTATTTTTTTTCCCCAACACTAATCACACGCATAATTCCAAATCGTCTACAATAATTTAGGATTAAAAAACAAATCTTTCATTAGTAAATATCTTAATTTACCTCAATGTCTTTCTAAGACTAAAAGAAACTTTTTCTCTTTTTTTATTAAAAAAAGACGTTTAATTAATTAAGCTTACACCTCGCGGTCATTACAAAAGAGGTTCATAGGAGTGGACGAGATAGCAAGTCGCCCAATCCAGTTGTGGGCAAATGCCCACTTGGTCACATTATGAGCCATAAATTTACAATTTCTAGCAGTAATACAAAATAAACAACCAATAAAGGAAGAGACGACTCTTTTACAAAATAAGAAATAATTCTCCAACTCCCATCTGGGATCAATATCGTTGAAGGAGTTGATTACTACTTTAGAATCGCTTTTAACCAAGATAAACTTGTGGTCGTAATCCTATGCCACTTCAAGAGCCAAACAAACAGTGGTAGCTTCACCTCGAAGAGCATCAAAAAAGTCCAGTTTCGCCGAATGAACCCAAACCACCTTGCTTTAGGAGTCTCTAGCCACAACTTCAATGCACATGTGCTTCCCTCCAACTCTAACATCGCAATTTAACTTGATCCATTCTTGAGGGGGAGGACACCAAACAGCGGGGCAGAGGGTCGGGGAAGGGGAGGGGGTAAGGGAATCTTTATAATCTGCATAAGAATGAGAAACATAGTTAATACACTGACTCATATTATCCATTCTATTATTATGAACCTTGCCATTCTGCACCCTCCAAATCGTATCGATAACAATGGATGCATAAAAAAAGACCTTGTCTTCGTTTACGCCTTTGCTTTTTAGGCTCCATAAAAATTTGACCCAACCCGCATACGAATACCAATACCAGAGATTGGGGAGATATCCCACGGGGAGAATTGCCAAAGATGGAAAGCCAGGTTACAGTGGAGGAAGAGGTGCTCAATGGATTCCTCCTCTTCCCCACAAATAGGAAAGGTGTTGTCGACAATATGAAATCTTTTGAAGCAGACCCCCTTGTTAAGAGAGCATTTGAAAGAACGCTCCACCACATAACTTTGTAGCATTTAGGGATCCTACTGTTCCATAATTTGTTCCAAAGTGAGGGGGCAACCTTACAATGGGGAGATCGTTGCAGCGCTTGGATTAAGTAAGCTGACTTACTCGTGAACCGACCACTACCCTCCTTAGTCCAAACCCAATGATCATGTCCATGGCCTGAAGGTTTTCCCCCTTTCAAGATGGCAGAAACGGTTTCATGATCAAAGAGACGTTGCAGCTTTTGGGTGTCCCAGTCACTAGAAGCAGTCAAAAGCTCAGAAACCATATTGAAATCAGGAGATGGGTTATCAGTCGACTTTGGGTAGAACACTTGTCCATGATTGACCCAAGGGTCCTCCTAAATTTTAGTGTCATTGCCATTGGTGATTACTTTACAAACACCCTTCCTAAGAATATCATTAGCTTTTATTACACTTTTCCAAAACCACGAATCTGTGGCTTTGTCTTTGCACTTGAGGATATCCATCCCCCTGAGATATTTTGCCTTCAGAATGTTATAACAAAGCAACTGACATCTTGTTAGAAGCTTTTAACCCCACTTAGCCAAGAAGGCTTGATTCATTTCTTTAGTTTTCTTGAATCCAAGACCGCCCCGAGATTTAGGGAGGCATAATTTGTCCCAAGACTTCAAGTGTATCTCATGGTTACCTTTTTCAAAACCCCACCACAAATCACGCGCCAAACCATCAATCCTAGAAATCAGACGGTTAGAAAGCTTTGTGGTTTGCATGGCATAAATAGGCATTGCCAATCCCATTGATTTGATGAGGGTAGCCTGGCCTGCCTTAAATAAAGTCTTTGCTTTCCAGCCTTGAGGCTTAAAAGTCAGGTTTTCCAAGATAAATTTAAAGTCTGCATCCTTATGTCTAGACCGGAATAGAGGAAGGCCAAGCTACTTAGTTATGCCTTCTGGACCCCCGATTCTCAAGGAATTTTTAATTTCCATTTTCAAGTTCTCAAAGGTACTCTTTCTAAAGAAGATAGAGGTTTTAAGTTTGTTGACACGCTGCCCCGACCAATCACAAAACTTCTCTAGACAATTCCACATACCTCTAGCTTCCCCTACAGTAGCTTTTCCAACCAGGATAAGATCGTCTGTGAGAAAAGATATGAGAAATAGTTGGTCCCCCACGGGACAATTTGATCCCCTTAATAGTACCCTGTTTAAGAGCATCTTGAATATGTCTAGAGAGGATTTCTGCAGCCCAAATGAACGATTGGAATAGTAAAAACATTTCTTGAGTTGGCGAAGAAATTCTTCTTAAGGTTGTTATTCAAGATATCCCTACATATACAATATCTTGCTTTAGAATTCCTATTGGTGTTTGTAGGGATGTTGAGTCTAGGATGACTAAATTTTGGTGGGTTTCCTTAGGAAAAGGATCTAAGAGCACTCTCATCAGCTTCTCTACACTATCCTTGAAAATACATCACCAAAACCTTACTTTTTCTATTTTACCTCAAACTTTTACATTACACTGTTGACTCAAAAATTTGGACACATACTTCTAAGCCACACTCGCTTGCTATATTGATGAGAATGAGATGTATGTTAAGTATAAATAAAGAGACACAATAATTTATAGTAGTTCACTCATTGTGTTGCGACAGTAATACATCTACATCTACTTCAAGTTTTTATTCTCATGAGATGGATTACAGAAAAATGGCTACGTCTGGATGCTCTAATTTCTAAAGAGAGATACTCTAACCTTATGGCTACTTTTCTGAACTTGAAAAATGAGCTAGTATAACTTTCCTTTTATAGGTGAAGGAGGTCCTATTAAATGGGAATAAAATAATCCAAAAAATATGGAAAAATTAATTTAGGCTATTTTGACCGTAGATGATGATTTGATGGTGAAAATTAACTTCTGAGGTTGATCGTCAATTTTCGAAGTTCGAGTCGCGACGGCGGGACCCACTTTGGGTAAGTTGTAGCTTAAATTCGTAATGCCCTTGGGATGAAATTTGGAGACGATAGCTTCAGAACTATGGTTTAAATGTGAAACATTACTTGATAGAGCATTGAAATAGCTTCGTAATGCAAGTTTAACCGCATCAATCGAATCAATATTGAGTGAGTTATGGAAATTTTACTGAAGGTTGTTCTAGGCCCAGTGCCCAAGTTGACATCCCAGCACCCAGGTTGACATCCCAGCACCTAGGTTGACATTTGGACACTAGTGAGTGGAAAAAGGCATTGAGAATGTATTTTTTGATTCCTAAGTGATATTTTGACATCACTTAGTGCATATATATGTTCTAGCAAAGCTGGTCACAAGTTCTCAGAGATGTTGCTATTCTACAGAAATAGGAGACTCAATTTTCTGAGTAAATCACCTTATCGAAAAAATAAAAATATGAAGTTGTGAATTTGACTATTCTCAATTCATGGCTCTCAATTATTGTGAAAACTATGAACGGTTGAGACTGTATTAGAATAAAATAAGCAGAACCTAACGTACTAGGCCATTAGTCAACCTGGGCATTGACAAATGGCCTAGTATGGAGTTTGTTGGGTTTTTATTTAGGGCATTGACAAGTGGGAGTTTGTTGACGTTAAAATATTTTTAGACCGCCACGTCACCCTCTCATACTTCTCATTTATATATATATAAATATGTATTAGTAATATTTGATATCTTATTATCGATTTAATATTTATAATTTTTACTTTTTATAATTAGATTGGTTATTTATTTTTTATTTTATTAATTTTTTTTTTGAGTACGTAGGATACAAATTTGAATTTGTTGTTTTTATTACTTAATATATTTGAAGATTTTTTTAATAATCATAAATTATAGACTTAATTAGGATAATTTTTTAATTAATTTTTTTAAACTATATATAAATATTAATTAAGAAATAAAATAATATTAAATAATTTCAAAAATATATATATTTATTTAAAATATGATAAATTTATGTAGAGACCTCCACAAAAATAAAAATAAAAAATCATAAATTTACAAATGTATGTTATAGGAAAGAAAAATTAGAAATTGTAGAATTATTATACAGAATAGAGATTTAAAACAAAAAAAAAATAAAACAATAAATCTATATTAAAAAAAACTTATCATATAAAAAATATATACTATGAAGTACTATATACATGAATTAAAATAAAAAAAATTGAATCCAACTCCTACTATTATACAATTAAATTAAACTGGTATATTATATATACAATTTTTTATATTTTAAGATAGTTAGGTAAAGATTTTTAAAATAATTAAAAAAAAAAATTGATATTCCAAATATCTTTAAATTATACTAACTAAAAAAAATGGTCCATATAAGAAGAAAAAAAAATCTAATAAAAATAAAAATAATTAAATTATTGAAGTTAACTGCTAATACTACTAAAGGTAAATTAATAATCTTTCCAAACATAATAAAAAAATGGTAAAAAACTCCAACAAAATCTTAATCATTTAATATAAGTATTATACATTTATAAAAATTTTGGTGACATTGTGAATTTGTGAAAGAAGATATGTATTACTATTGGTTTAATATACCTCATGAGTCATAGTTGGAAATTGAGAAAGGGAAGTTTTTATATAATATTGTTTATTATTAATTGTATAGCATATATATAGGTATGCTCAGTGCTCTTGATGGGTATTACCCAAATATCTAATAGTTGATATTTATAATCATTAATTAAATATTAAAAAATTAATATTTCCTATTTTGCCACTTCTTTCTTTGATTTTGTTATTATCTATATTCCTAAAATAGATAAAACTATTAATAGAAATAAAATATTTATACATGGAATTGTTATTTAAAAAATAAAACACACTAAAAAAACTAACAAGCTATTTTTTTTTAATAAAAATCATTTTAAAGATTAAAAAGAAAAAAGTGTATATTTATCTTTTTATAAAATTTCTTCGAACTAGAATTCTAAATTGCATTACTGAGAACAAAAAAAAATAATTTTAAGCTTTAAGCTGTAATACATATAAAATGTATAAGATTTTTTCTAAACCTAAAATCTTTAATTTCATAATAATTAACAATCATTTATATGTTTTTATTTTTTTAAAATACTTGAGCTTACCAAAACCTATAAGAACAAAACCAATGAAGAAAATTTTCACAAAAAAAAAATGAACGAAGAGAAAAAGTGTCATAAACATTATTGAATAATGACAATTGTCAACACAAGAATTTCAGCACAAAAAATTATACTTAACTCCTAGACAAGATTATCATCTTCCAATCCTAAGAATATAAATAATGAACAACACCTCATTAGTTATTCTAAGAGAATGATGCATGGTAATGTCAAAAAAAAATCATTAGATGATAATAATATTTTTCAAACAATGATACCCTAAGTAAGAACGAAGAAGTATTGTGGCGTTTTATTATTAAGAGTATGAATAATATTAAGACAATTGGATTCCACAATCAAGCTCTTATTCTCTTAATACAAAAAAACACATTAATATATATATATATAAATGATTTTTAGTTTTACAATAATAAATTATTAATAAACTCACAATTTCATAAAATAATAAAGTAATAATTTCAATATATTTTTAAAAATAATTTATAATTTTTTCAAACTATTGGTTGTAATTATTATTTCCAATTTTATAAAAAATAAATATAATTTTTTTTTAAAAAAAAATAATTGTTGGAAACTTGCCATAAAAGGTTATTAAATTGTTACCTTATTAATTTTTTTAGTGGCCATCAATGGTTATTACCCATTAAAAAGTGTTCCATATCTATATATATATATATGTTTAAATTGAGTGTATACGACATTTTCAAAAAAGAAATTGAGTTTATACGGTATATTTTTTAGGGATAATTGCTGCATAAGTCCCCAAAAAGTCCAATTTGATGTAGATAAATCCTCAACCTCAAAAATTGGCGGTGATAGTCCCTAAGGTCAGCGTTTTTGTTTGTCCGTTACTACCTAAGTTAACGGATACGTTTGTGTATGTTAAAAATGCTACGTGTTAAAATATTATTCGTTCAAATCATAATTTAAATTAAAAAATAATATAAAAATTAAAAACATTAATATTTTTTCATTTTTTTTTCTGTTTTTTTTTTCATTTCTTCTCCATTAGCAATATACAATTCATCTTTTTTTAGTTTCTTTTCCAACACCAATATAAACAACAGCAATCAAAAATTCATCATCTTCCAAAAAAAAAATATACAACTCAATCTCCAAATCAATAACCATTTTTAAGTCTAAAAAATCATCCCCTTAAGAAACATATACAACTTATCTTTTTTCACAGAAAAAAAATCTGCCAAACAATTATAGAAAAAAAATCAATGCTCAATCACTCAAACAATTCTAAATGCATACTTAAAAGAAATATGTTCAATCACTAGAATATTTGAAACCTGTTGGGAGTCTCTAGGGTCGACGACGAAGTTGGGACGACAAGGAGAATGAGGAGATTTGGGTTCGCATAGATCTAGGTTCACCTTCAACCATAAAGGCCAGATCCGTAGTGTATGCGCGAGGAGGAGATGAACTCTTGGTGGTCTTCGACTGTGAAGGCTAGATCTGTGGTGGTGGCCTCCATTTTTGACGGCGAAAGGCAAAGCTTCATCAATGGCGGAAGAACAACCCAACCTCGACACGATTGAGGAGATGGAGAATGAGAGAGCTTTGGGGGTTTCTGGATTCTTGGTAGTCCATTTGGGTCGAGGGTAGCCGGAGCATTACAGTCCGTCGTGTGGGTTGCGTAGGGGTTGGGATCGGGGTTGGCTGGAGATAAGAAGAAGATAGAAGAAGATGATGAAGAAGAAAACTGAAAAAAAAAAATAATTGATGTTTTTAACTTTTAATAAATTTTTATTTTTTAAATTATTTTTATTTAAAATTATGATGTGGACCACTAATACTTCAACACGTGGCATATTAAAATACACAAACGGAACAGTTAACTTAGGTAGTAACGGACAAACAAAAATTGTGACCTTAGGGACTATCACCGCCAATTTTTGAGGTTGAGGATTTATCTGTATCAAACTGGACTTTTTGGGGACTTATGCCGCAATTATCCCTATTTTTTAATTAGAATAATTAAAAATTAAAAATTAAGAGAATTAATAAGAAAATATATAGAGCATAAATTTTTAATTATAATAGTAAAGTATTAATTTATAAATTTATGCCTTAATAAAATATTAAAAAATTGAGAGAATTAAGGCGAAAAAAGAAAAATAGCTTTGGAGAGATTTTAGACCGCCACGTCACCGTCTCATACTTCTCCTTCATATATATAGATATTCTGTTAAAACAACAAAAACTGTTAGATAGTCATATTTTATACATAAAAATGTATAATTTTTTTTACATAAGTAATTAAGTACAACAAAATTCACTACTTACCTATTTTGCCACCAAAATTTCGACACAAGTAGTTAACTCAACTGCAATAAATATCCAGTCGAACACTCTGCAATTACATTTTGCTATTGATGTTTTGGAAATTGGAATAAGCCTTTTTTTCTCCCTTGATGGAGTGTTGGGGTCCAACTAGACGGTTGTGTCTTCTTTCTTTGACATTCTTGTTTGTCGGAGGTTTGCTGTTGGGTCTTTCGAAGTAAGTTGCTGGGTGTAATGGGGGATAGCAATCAGAACATAGAGGAAATGAATGTTGAGAATGTGGCAGGTGGGGTAGATGGAGAATTTATGGAAGGGGTAGGTGTCGACTTATCTACTCCAAATGGCCCAGATAAGGAGACATTAACTTCTTCTTCTAATACTCATAATAATGGAAGGTAGGAAGAGAGCAACAGCGATAAGGTACAAAAGACTACACAGGAAGAGACTGGAGGTGAAGATTGCGATGGGGAGCTAGAGAAGCTTCAGAACACTTTTGTTCAGACAATGGCTCTAGACCTGGAGCCGGATTTCGAGATAAATGGCGAGCTGATAAGATTTGGGGTACTGGTATGTTTCTTCGACGGTAATGGCCTTTTGAGAATGAAGCTGAAGGAAATTTTAGGTAACATATGGAAACAAGGGATAAAAGGTCAGTGGAGGTTCAAAACACTGAAACCAGGGATGTTGGGAATTTTCTTTGATTTAGAAGAGGATTGCATTGAGATTCTTCACAGGAGGCCTTGGATCATCAATGGGAAGCTGCTGATTATCAGGGAATGGCTAGAGGATGCAAATTGGACAGTAGTCGATATGAAGAAGACGGTATTTTGGGCTCAGGCTACGGGGCTCCCAACTCCCTACCTGAATAGGTCTAATATCTCAATCATTGCTGCTAAAGTAGGAACATTCATGAATAGTGATACATGGGATCAACGCACCATCTCTAGACGCTGATTCTTTAAATTCCAAGTAGAAATATATACGAATCAACAATTGATTCCTGGCTTTTATTTGGACATTATGAGGGGAAGGAAGGAGTGGATCCAATTCCGCTACTTCAAACTGCCAAAATTTTACTACAACTGTGAAAGAATAGGACATGATAAGAACGACTGATGGAGACCGACGGTGTTTGCATATCCCTTGGAAGGGAAAGCTGTTATGGCGTTTGGCCCGTGGACAAAAGTGGAGACGGCAGTAATCAGTTGCTTCAACACAAGAAATCAATTGGAGTGATTTAAAAATGAAGCCAGAGCAAATTTCCTTCCGCCTAGAAATCCCACTGTGAAGTGGCCGACGATGATGGATAAAGGGAAGAAACCTATGGAAAGTGACAACACTAGCCTCGACAAAAGTGCACAACATATTAGAGGACTAAGAAGGAAGGTGATCAAAGTTCAGGATATTACACTAGGTGTTGTGTAAAAACCGCTTAGTTTAATTTGGAAATTAGCAGTTAATCATGTTTAATTATGAAAATTATTTATAGCTATTTAAATAATTATTTATACTGTTATATTGAATTCTGAGATGCATTTTATGTCATTTAGAGATTTTCATAAGTTTGCATTTCCGGTGCCCGGTAACATGGAACTCGGTGTTTGGCTCAGTAAAATCACAACTTAGTATGTTAGTAGTGTGGGACGGTTTATTAGACATTGGGAATGTCGAGATTGGCCGGGAATTTAGAAATTCCCAAAATATCCCTTTAGTGTTATTTATGTTATTTTAGTGTGGAGGGGCAAAATGGTCTTTTTTCCCCAATGATATTTTGTCCTTTAGTGGACTTAGTAAATGAGTTTAATATGTGTTTTATATTGTAATTGTTGGCTGAAGTGTATGGTGGTAAATTGCATGTTTTCTCTTTTATTCAAAAAATTCAAAGTTAGAAAAAACTAGAAAAAATCAAGCTCTTTTCCTCTCTCTCTCTCTCGGCTGGTATGGTGCTTTAGGGCTGAGATTTCCTTTGATTTTCAAGCTCTTTTCCTTTCAATCTAAGTGTTCTTCAAGTGCTTGGTAAGACCTTTGTACCTTGTTCTTTTAATTTCTTGAATTTTGATGAAAAGATGATGTATGCATGCTTGAATTGGTTGTGTAGTTGCTGCTGTGTTTTGATGTGGTTTACAGAGGTTTAATCTTGTTATTTTAAGTAGATTAGAGCTTGTTAATGCATGGTTTTTGCTTTGATTCAAGATTAGAAATTTTTAGCTCAAAGTTTAGTTTTCAAAGAGAATTTTCGAAATTTGTTGCTGTGATTGTTGCATGAGCTTGTGTTTGTTTTCTGCAGCTTTAGTGAGCATGTTTAAGTAACTTTTGGCTGATTTGAATGCATGATATGTTGCTTAGACAAGTTTTGAGTTTTTGAACTCAATTTTAGACCTTTAATGGTGAAATGAGTTTCTGTGGTTGAAGCTTAGTTTTTATGCTTTAGAATTGTTCCTTAGGGTCTAAATAGCAGGTCTGGAAGTTTTGGTATAGTTTGGATTGGATGTGTGCAAAGTGTGAATTTTTGAAAAGTTCCTGCGAGGAACCGGAATTCCGGTTGTGCAACCGGAATTTCGGATGAGGGTTCAGGAATTCCCAAAACTGAAATTTCGATTGCAGAACCGGTCTGCCGGTTGGGGAATTTTCAGGAACCCTAGATTTCCTCGTTTTTATGTTATTTGGGGTATTGCCATGCTTTTTATTGATAGGGAAACTTTTAGTTCCTAGTTTAAGTCCCCGGGAAGTGATTTAGCGTATCACTTATAGTGTTGTGATTGTTATGGTTTAGGAGACTGTAATCCGCCGTAGCGATTCGTTCCAAGTTGACCAAGCACACCTGAATTCAGAATTGAGGTAAGATTAGTATAACAGTATGCATATATAGATTACATGTTTAGCGTGCATGTAGGAAGCCTGTTAGATTACATTAGATATGTATGTTGGCTTCGAACCATCCGACTGTGTCACATCAGTACAGGCTAGAGTATGACTAGCAGTTGGAGTATGACCAGTGTACTGAGTATAGGCTGACACTGTATCACATCAGTACAGGCTAGAGTATGACTAGCAGCTGGAGTATGACCAGTGTACTGAGTATAGGCTAATACTCGGGTTGGTGATTCCGTACTATTTGACGTATCACATTAGTACAAGCTAGAGTATGACTAGCAGCTGGAGTATGACCAGTGTACTGAGTATAGGCTGATACTGTAACACATCGGTACAGGCTAGAGTATGACTAGCAATGAGTATGACCGATTAATGCGAGTATAGGCTGTTACTTGTCAATAGTACCGTCCCTATGAACGTTCAGGACTCAGTATCTTGTTGGACATGGCAGTTAGGGTTATGGTCAGGGGTATGGGCGTCTGATCATGACTCGGGATTTATGTATGTTTATTTTTATGCTTTTCTTACTGAGTCTGTCGACTCACAGTGCTATGTTTATGTGTAGGTAAGGGCAAGGCTAAAGCTGATGGACCGTGAGAGCGAGCCGGTGAAGATTGTACATGTCGGGGCGGTTCGGCCTGGAGCGTACGATCCTCGGGACAGCAAGGCTATTTTTGTAATTAGTCGCTAGGCGACAAGTATTTTGTATAGACAGTAAACTTTTGTAAATGGTTTTGTAATCGGGATCCCGAGTATTTTGTATAAATATTTTATAAGTTTAATTAAAAAGCAAAAATTTTAATTAATCACGATTTCCATAAACCTCGTTGATTAGCAACGAGCTGCACAGTATGTTTAAAAATCACGTAATACGCCTATGCTAGTTAGGGTGTTACATGTTGGAAATGGGAAAAATTTGAAAGTGGTTGAAGCTTCAGGCTTTGATCCAAGGGTTATATCCTCCTCTAATGCAGTCCACAAGAATTGTCACGAAGAGATATATAAGGCTAGGCGTGCGAGATCGATCTCCCCGAGCTTCTGGAGGAAACGTAATGAAGGAAAGAAACTGCCTGTGACTGATGAAGACATTTTAAAAAAGTATTCTTCAAGACCTATTCCAACGGCTAGAGATAATAGGGTTTTAGCCACTATTATGTCTCGTAATGGGCCTACTTACGAACAGATGATAGATTGGCCTCATGAACAACTTTGCAAATCTAGGCAACCCCATAAGTTCCCAGAACATACTCATTTTCCTTGGCCTTCTTATGCTGGGAAAATTGGACTTGCAGAAGAATTAATGGGCTCGGTCTAGGTGGACAAATATGAGCCTGTCCCAACTCTTTTTCATGATCCGTTGGATGTCACGGAGCAGGTGCACCCATGTCCACAGGCCCGAAAGAGAAAGGCAAGTCTAAACTTAATGCCTTTTGTTCCTCGTACAGAAGAAAATACCAAGGAATTCTCCCAAGATTTGCCTGTTATGGAGCCGTTCTCACCTACTCATTCTAATTCTTCCTTTAAAGTGGGGGTGGGTCCTCCTATGTCATCTTCGAAGAATGATAAGAAAAGAAGGATGAGATCAAGATCCCAGAGCTCACTTCAGAAGAAGAAGGTGCCAAGAAAGGAGAATTGGAGGAGAATATAGTGAGAAACTTAGAGGAAACTATGAATTTGGTAGAGGTACGAGTAGAAAGTTCTGAAGTTTTCTGTATGGGCGAGGATGCGACCCTTATCAAGCCCCCCACCTCCCAATGATTGTCCTTTCTTGAAACTATCGAGGATTGGCCAAGGAATCGGCAGTTCAAGCTTTATTGGCCTTGGTGGGGAAGTTTAAGGTAGATAGTATTTTTTAATGAAAACTAAATTGGGAAAGGAGAATATGGAGGGAGTAGCCCGAGTTCTGGGTTTCGGTAGAATAGTGTGCCACCCTGGGATCGGTTTGGCGGGGGGATTTTGTCTAATGTGGGAGCAAGATGTTAACTTAAACATAATAAGTAGTAGTAGAGGTTCTTTCGAAGCAATGGTGTGGGATTGTCAATCAAGAGATCATTGGATGATGTGTGCAACTTATGGTACCCCATACTCCTCTGAAAAGAGTAGTTTTTGGAGTGATATGAGCTCGAGAGTAAGCAATTGTGATATCCCTTGGGTGGTTATAGGGGATCTCAGCTGTATTGGGAGTCCCGAGGAAAAGATTGGGGGCAGGAGAGTCACGCACACTGAACTAAAATGGCTCACAGAATTCATGGAAGATACTGGTGGAGTGGATATTAGATGTAAAGGTGGAAAGTTCACGTGGCACAGCAAGAGGTTTAAGGATGGGCTCATTCGTGAACGGTTGGATAGAGCAGTAGGTTCAATTAATTAGATCACGACTTTTCCAGAGGCTGGAGTACTCAATCTTCCCATCACTTGCTCGGATCATGCACCAATTATTTTGGATATATGTCTATTTTCCAAAAAGAGACATATTCCTTTTCGGTTTTTTGATGCTTGGACTTGGGATGAATCTTGTCGTGAAGTAATTAAGAAGGTTTAGAACTGTGAGGGGCCAATAACGAGTAAGTGTTTACTTCGTAATATATGCAATACTCGCAGTGCTTTGGCTAAGTGGAAGAAGAACTTCTTTGGTGAGATGGACACGGTGATTAGAAGCCTTGAAGAAAGGATCTCTTGGACTCAAAAGCAGCAGCTAGAGAAGTCCTTAATCGAGGAAGAATTGGATTTGAATGAGAAACTTTCCTTGGCTTGGAAATGCAAAGAAGATAAGTGGCGCCAGAAGTCTAGAGACATTTTGTGACAGTCAGTAGTCCCGTGATCCGTAAGGGGAAACACTGGGTAAGCTGTGCAATCCCACACCGCCTGGGGAAGGTCAAGTGGGATGATTCTGAGACTGTGTAGGTATGGGACTACACAGTTGAAGAGAGCATAAATGGATTGATGGGTATTACCTATATCAACAAGGTGCATCTTGTTTTTCGGTAGCCCATCTCGAAAGAACTCCACAGTTAAGTGTGCTTGACCTGGAGTAATTTCAGGATGGGTGACCTCCTGGGAAGTCTTCCCAGGGAGCGTGTGAGTGAGGACAAAGCATGCTGGAAACACTCGTGTTGGTCTGTAGGGTCAGTCATCAATCCAGTAAGCAGCCAGAGTGACGTACTCGTGTATAAGAGCCATTCATTTCGTGGGTGTAAGGGCCCAATGGAGGCTTGAAGTGGGGACGTTACAAAATGGTATCAGAGCCTTGACCCAGCCGAAAGTGTGGTCGACGAGGACGTCAGACCCCGTAAGGGGGGGTGATTGTGACAGTTAGTAGTCTCGTGATCCGTAAGGGGAAACACCGGGTAAGCTGTGCAATCCTACACCGCCTGGGGAAGGTCAAGTGGGATGATTCTGAGACTGTGTAGGTATGGGACTGCACAGTTGAAGAGAGCATAAATGGATTGATTGGTACTACCTATATCAACAAGGTGCATCTTGTTTTTCGGTAGCCCATCTCGAAAGAACTCCACAGTTAAGCGTGCTTGACTTGGAGTAATTTCAGGATGGGTGACCTCTTGGGAAGTTCTCCCAGGGAGCGTGCGAGTGAGGACAAAGCACGCTGGAAACACTCGTGTTGGTCTGTAAGGTCAGTCATCAATCCAGGAAGTAGCCAGAATGACGTACTCGTGTATAAGAGTCATTCATTCCGTGGGTGTAAGGGCCCAATGGAGGCTTGAAGCGGGGACGTTAAACATTTGGCTGAAGCTTGGAGATAGAAACTCCAAATTTTTCCACGCTTTAGTTGCAGTAATGAAAAGAAGGGATTATATTTGGGGACTGAGAGATAAGCAAGGCAATCTGTGGGATTCAAAAGGTAAAGTGGAAGGTATTATAAACACTTATTTTAATGATCTATATTCCTCCATTGATCCGGAATTCTCAGAGAACTTTGACATTCAAAAACAAATTAGCAGAGAAGTAAATCAAGATCTAGTTGCTATTCCTTCTGCAGAGAAAATACGAGGTATAGTTTTTGAGCTTCATCCACTCAAGGCCCAGGGACCGGATGGCTTCTTGGGGTGCTTCTTTCGGAAATACTGGGAGATTGTTAGACCGTTGGTAATAGAGGCAACCCAGGAGTTTTTCTGTACTGGAGTGCTAAACCCTCTGGTGAACCATACTTTTATCTGCCTTATTCCCAAGGTAGATCATCCTGAGTTAATTGAGCAATTCAAACCAATAAGTCTATGCGATTTTCAGTACAAGGTGATAGCAAAGATTTTATCCAATAGGCTTCGACCGGTTATGGAGGATTTAGTGTCTCCAGTCCAGTCTGCTTTCATTCCAGGGAGATGGATAGCTGAAACTTCAATTCTAATTCAGGAATTAGTGCATAAAATTTGCCGAATGAAAGGGAAAGGTGGTCTTATGGCCATTAAATTAGATATGCACAAGGCCTATGATAAGATGGAGTGGAGTTTCCTAGATAAAGTTCTCAAGAGGAATGGATTCAGCGAGAAGGCTAGAAGTCTCCTTGTGGCCTGTGTAGCGGGAGTTTCTTATTCGGTATTACTCAATGGAAATCCCTTGAAGAAGTTTGTTCCATATAGAGGACTTCGCCAAGGAGATCCGTTATCTCCTTTTCTATTTCTATTGTGGCAAGAAGTTTTATCAAAACTAATCTTGAATGCCGAAGGACGAGGTAGGATTCATGGGATTAATATTGCTAGAGATGCCCCTGTTGGAATTTATTTTACCAGGATCTCAGATCTACTCACAAGTATGTTGTTTAAACACCCTAAATATGAACTTTCTAAAACGATAAATTAAACACATATAAAGTTAAGAAAACCTTACATTGATGAAACAGAATTAATGTCTCCTTCCACTCAGATCTCTAACCCTTGTATCCTTTCTGTAGCAGAGTATAATCAAGATCTGAGCCCGAATGTCCTTCTTCTTCAAGTTTGATCCTTCACAGTCTTCCAATCTATGATTGAGTTACTGCTTGCTGTGTGTGGGCACTTACTCTTTCACTAGGGTTCGAAATTGATGAAGGAGAAAAGATAAGAGAGGGTTTCGGCCAGGTATAGAAAGTGGGGAAGGCTCAATTTTTCTGAAGAGAGAAATTTCTGTCAGATTACTAATGAAAGCATGTTAATTGACTAAGCCATCACTTTCTATTTATAGGAAACTACTAGGTTTAGGTTAGGAATTATTTGGCATTAAAATAATGAAAATATTAATTTGAAAAACCTCATTTAAGTGGCCGGCCAAGGTGTTATAGTGGGCCCCACTTGATTTTGCAGTTTTATCAAATTTTATTTATATTTTCTCAAAAACGCTAATTTTCCAATTCTAACTTTTAAAATGCCAAAACTAATTATTTAATAACTAAAATAGATTATTAAATAATATTGTCATTTAATTTAATTATTAATTAGACATATAAAGTCCATTAATAAATAAATAAACTTAGAAACTCTTTTCTTTACAATTTCACCCCTGCTTAGTGAAAATTCATAAAATTAGACATAGTCTAACTTTAGAATTATAATTGATCAATCACGAATCAATTAATGAGTCTTACAAGCAGAATGTTCTCAACTAGAATGGGGACCATGGATCTATATGCTGAGCTTCCAATAAGTGAACCAAATTTACCAAGTAAATTCCTACTTATTAATTCTTCGTTGAATCCACTCTTAGAACTTAGAATTGCACTCTCAAACTTTTATAGAGCATATTATATGTTTCACGATATCAATATGCTATCTCATTTAACCATTGTTATAATCTTATTGTGATTTAAAGATCCTCTATATAGATGATCTACATCGAGATGGGATTTCTTTACGGTTCTCACCCCTCAATGTATTTTGCCCCTTAAAACACTTAGCTACCTGTAAATGGTGTTTAGTGATCTAATAATTAGTCAGTTAAACAAGAGCTCATCCATTTACTTCTATTTGCTAAGCTCGAAGGGAATCATCACTTGACTTCTATACACCAGTAGAAGCTATAGATTCCATATTTATGTTCAGCACTCCCACTCAATCATACTATCATGTTCCCAAAATATACGTATCACCCTAACCTAAAAGTAGGCTTAAATAATAAATCAAAGAAGATGAATAGCACTCCTGAGTTGAGCCTAAGCATATCAGGATTTAGATTCTTTTAATCTTAAGATCAACTACTGATATTGACTTGGAAAGATATGTATAACGGTAAGTTTGTAATATCTTAACTTAGTTGCAATATCGGTCCAGTCCAATGTATACTCCATACATTCGAAACTAGTATACTTTACTAATGTCCTGGAAAGAACATAACGCTTACTCCAAGTGTAAGTATACATCATCGCTTGTAAAGCCCGCTTAGTTAATTTTGAAATTATCAATTGATTGTGATTAATTATGAAATTATTTATAGCTATTTAAATAATTTATTACTGTTATTTATGGAATTCAGAAATGCATGATTATGTTATCAGTAGTTTTTCATATTTTGCATTTCCGGTGTCCGGTATTTGGAACTCGACGTTTGGCTCAGTAGAAATCACAACTTAGTATGTTAGTAGTTTGGGGACGGGTTTTAGACATTGGGAATGTCGGGAATGGCCGGGAATTTAGAATTTCCCAAAATACCCCTTTAGTATGATTTATGTGATTTTATGGTGGAGGGGCAAAATGGTCTTTTTGCCCCAATGACTTTTGTCTTTTAGTGACTTTTTATTTGGAAATTAAATGTTTATTTTAATTTTTATTTGGCTGAAATAAATGAGATAAATGGCTTTGATTTATTCCCCATTTTTTTTTACAAAAATTAGACTAAGTGTTGGAAATAGAAACTTTGAAAAAAGAAACTCTCTCTTTCTTTCCCTTCCATTTTCGGCCAAGCATTGAGCAGCAAGGAGTGGGTTTTTCTCCTTTGATTTTACTTGTTGATTCATCTCATCCTAAGATCCTTTGCAAGCTAGGTTAGCTCATCCTCTCCTTTCCTTAATTTCTTGAGTTTTTGATGAAAAATATGAGTAAATGCATGTTAATTTAGTTGTTGTTGCTGCTGTGATTTTGTTGTTAATATATGTGGTTTAAAGCATGTTAATTGATGTTAATTGAGCTATGTTGAAAGCATGTTGGATAGATTGTTTAAAGCTTTGAGTTTTCTATGCAAAAATGTGATTTTTGGAGGAAAATATTGTGATTCTGTTTCTGTGTTGTTGCTGTAGTTTCTAATAGTTTTCAGAGGCTTATTCATGCATATTTGAGTAGAATTAACTAGGTTTGAATGCATGTTTGTGGGAATTGCTCAAGTTTGAGTTTAGAACTCAAAGCTTGAGCTTTAATGGCATTTTGTGTATCTGTGAATTCTGGGTTAGTTTGATGCCTTGGATTTGTTCTTTGGGGTATTTAGAGCGAGGGTACGGAAGGTTTGGAACCAATTGGGTTTGATTTGGTTGAGTTAGGAATTTTTGAAAAATTCCTGCGAGGAACCGGAATTCCGGTTGTGCAACCGGAATTCCGGATGGGTGTCCAGTAATTCCCAGAACCGGAATTCCGGTTGGGCAACCGGTCTACCGGTTGGGGAATTTTCAGAAACCCTAGTTTTCCTCGTTTTTATGTTTTAGGGGGTATTGCCATGCTTTTTATCGATAGGGAAACTTTTAGTTCCTAGTTTTAGTCCCCGGGAAGTGATTTAGCGTGTCACTTACAGCGTTGTGATTTTTATGGTTTAGGAGCCGATGTCCGCCGCTCGGCTCCGGTTCCGGACGGGTTGACGGCACACACTGAAATCGGAATCCGGGTAAGATTAGTATAACGGTATGCATATGTAGATTACATGTTTAGCGTGCATGTAGGAAGCTTTGCTAGATTACATTAGTTATGTATATAGGCTTCGAACCATCCAACCCTGTCACGTCGGTACGGCCGGAGTATGACCGACGCCGGAGTATGGCCGGTTCGGCCGTCAGTGACATTTGGTTGGTGGTTCGTGCTATTGACCTATCCGTCGGTACGAGGTGGAGTATGACCGGCGGCGGAGTATGACCGGTTCGGCCGATCGGGAGGATACTTGTCAATAGTACGCGTCCCTATGAACGTTCGAACTCGGTACCATGTTGGACATGGCGGTAGTGGCTCGGTACCATGTTGGACATGGCGGTAAGCGGGACTCGGTATCGTGTTGGACACGGCGGTTAGAATTATGTATGATATTATTATGCTTTTCTTGCGAGTACGTCGACTCACAGTTTATGTTCATGTGTAGGTAAAGGCACGGCTATAACTGATGGACCGTGAGCGAGCTTATGAGATTGTACATGTCGGGGCGGTTAGGCTGGAGCGTACGATCCTCGGGACGACAAGGCCGAATTTTTGTAATCGGTCGTTAGACGACTTTTATTTTTATGTAATGGTTAAACAGTTAAACCTTTTTTGTAAATGATTTTATAATCGGGATCCCGAGTCTTTTGTAATATGGTTTATAAGTTTAATTAAAAAGCAAAATTTTAATTAATCACGTTTTTCCATAAACCTCGTTGATTAGCAACGAGCTGCACAGTACGTTTAAAAATCACGTAATACGCCTAACGTAGTTAGGGTGTTACAATTTGGTATCAGAGCCGCCAGGTTGTCTTCCGAAGATCGTCACGACATGTACAATCATCATCAGCAGTTAGCTCGGTTCACGGTTCAGTAAGCCTTTATTGCTTTAGTAGTTTATTTTATTCAGTTATGAAAAAGAAAAGCCTGTTAGGAAGCATGTTAGTAGCCTGATAGTAGAATAGGCGCATGTTTCGTTTTTAATTTCCAAATTAAGCGGCATTAGTAAGCTCTCCTTGAATACGACCTGATATGCCTACTCTTGGTTTCGCAGGCGGTTCTAACTAGATGGACGTCAGGCGGACTACCAGGAGTCAGGGCAACTCCGTAGGGTCGAATCAAGGTCAGGGAGCTCAGTTTCCCCCACCTGCTAGGGGCCGAGGTAGAGGTCCCCGAGGCAGGGCTCGTGGCCGGGGTGATGAGAACCCGCCACAGGCTGCCCGGGCTCCCCCGGCCGATCGGGGAGCCCCGCGGGAGTTACGGTTTGCGGAGATGCAAGCCCGGATCGAAGAACAAGACCTCGAGATTCAGAGGTTGAGACAGCAGGGTGCTCCTGCAGTTCCTGTGCCCATAGTTCCAGTGGCACCTGCCCCTGCTGCCAGGCCGAGATAGTGGTGGCGGCCCATAGATTGGAACCATTGTATGAGCGGTTCCGGAAGCAAGCACCTCCGGTATTCCTGGGAGGTCCGGATGTAATGAAAGCCGAGCAATGGCTGACGGTGATCACCAAGAGATGCGAATTTCATGGGTGTCACCGTGTAACGACAGTGGTGTGCGCCACGTTTCGGTTCCGGGAGGACGCCCTAGTATGGTGGGACATGGTGTCTCAGATCCATGACGTCACCACCATGACACAGGAAAGGTTCCGGGAACTGCTTTAATGCGAAATACTACAATGAGGCGGTCGAAGCGCCAAGAGGAAAGAGTTCGTTCACGACCCGGTGGGGAGAACATGAGCGTCACTGAGTATACTACTCAGTTTGATCGGTTGGCGAGGTTAGCCTCGGGAATTGTGCCGACCGATTTCAGCAAGAAGGAGAAGTATCTAGACGGGTTGAATCCCAAGATCAGGCATGACCTGATGATCACCACCGACGACAGCACCACCTATGCTCAGATGGTGGAGAAGGCCTTTGCGGGCGAGGGCGCGGTGGGGTGTATGTCGGGAATCGGCCGGTACTCGGTGAGTGGCGGAGCTCCTACCCCTCTGCATCGGGCTTTAGCGGGGGGAGTAGTGGTTCGGCCATTGATCGGAGGAAGAGAGCACCCACGCTTAGGTGGCTCGAGTCGAACAAGAGGTTCGGGGGAACCGAGCAGGGAGTCGTCCTGGTGGTAATGAGACCCGATTCTCCTATCCCGAGTGCCCTAGCTGCAAGAGGCACCATCGGGGTGAGTGCGAAGGTCAGGGATGCTTTCATTGTGGCATGCCCGGACACTTCAAGAGGGAATGTCCCTAGCTCCGACCAGAGGCACCGCGAGCTCCAGCGATACCCACTCTAGCTAGGGTATTCGCTATCACGCAGGCTGATGCAGATGCCAGCCCATCAGTAGTCACAGGTCAGCTTTCTATTAACAACTCGCTATATTCAGTGCTGTTTGATTCTGGGGCTACACATTCTTATGTGGCGGCCAGAGTCTTTAGTAAATTGGGTAGACCACTTTGATAGATATGAATCGGGGTTTGGAACCACATTGTTACAGCGGAGAATTGGTTATCTCCAATAGGTGGATTAGATCTATGCCGATCAGGATAGATGGTAGAGAGTTAAGCGCTGATCTGATAGAGATGAGCTTAGTCGAATTTGATATTATTTTAGGAATGGATTTCCTATCTAAATATTCGGCGAGCATTGACTATAAAAGGAAGATGGTGGTCTTCCAACCGGAAAGTGAAGAACCGTTTGTATTTGTGGGTTCAGTTCAGGGATCTCGGATCCCGGTGATCTCGGCTATGTCAACGAGAGAATTGTTGCACGGTGGGTGCTTAGGGTTTCTGGCCGTGGTGGTGGACACCACTCGGCTAGACACCATTCGGCCAGAGGACATCAGAGTGGTTCGGGAATTTTTGGACGTTTTTCCCGAAGAACTTCCAGGGTTACCACCTCAGCGGGAGATTGATTTCGTGATTGACTTGGCACCAGGGGTGGAACCGGTTTCCAAAGCCCCTTATAGGATGGCTCCAGCTGAACTTAAGGAATTAAAGATTCAGCTCCAAGGGTGGCTTGACATAGGGTTCATTCGGCCCAGTGTGTCACCCTGGGGAGCCCCGGTTTTGTTCGTCAAAAAGAAGGATGGATCTATGAGGATGTGCATCGACTACAGGGAGTTGAACAAGCTGACGGTGAAGAATAAATACCCATTACCTAGGATCGATGACTTGTTCGATCAGCTTCAGGGGAAGACGGTCTTTTCTAAGATTGATCTCCGTTCGGGTTATCATCAGTTGAGAATCCGAGAGGAGGACATTCCAAAGACGGCTTTCCGCACTAGGTATGGACATTACGAGTTTCTGGTTATGTCATTCGGACTAACCAATGCTCCTGCAGCATTCATGGACCTGATGAATAGAGTATTCAAGGATTTCCTCGATATCTGTGTGATTGTGTTTATCGACGACATCCTCGTGTACTCTCGATCGGGAAGAGGAGCACGAGTTACATCTTCAGATGATACTGCAACGACTTCGAGAACATAAGCTTTACGCCAAGTTCAAGAAATGTGAGTTCTGGTTGTCTCAGGTGTCCTTCCTAGGGCACATTGTGAGTAAAGATGGGATCAAGGTGGATCCCGGGAAGATTGAATCCGTCAGGGATTGGCCGAGACCGAAGACAGTGACAGAGATCAGAAGCTTCTTGGGATTAGCTGGGTATTACCGTAGGTTCGTGGAGGGGTTCTCCAAAATCTCAATGCCCCTAACCGAGCTTACAAAGAAGAATCAGCGGTTTATTTGGTCAGATAAGTGCGAAGCTAGCTTTCAGGAGCTGAAGCAAAGGTTGATTACTGCTCCGGTGCTAGCTTTGCCCTCGGAAAAGGAGAAGTTCGTAGTCTATTGTGACGCATCCAAACAGGGTTTGGGGTGTGTATTGATGCAAGCCGATCGGGTCATCGCTTATGCCTCCCGTCAGTTAAAGGATTATGAACAGCGATACCCGACTCATGATCTAGAATTGGCCGCTGTGGTATTTGCACTGAAGATTTGGCGGCATTACCTTTATGGGGATAAGTGTGAGATCTATACCGACCATAAAAGTCTCAAGTATTTCTTTACTCAGAAAGATTTGAACATGAGACAAAGGCGTTGGTTGGAATTAGTGAAGGATTATGATTGTGAGATCCTCTATCATCCCGGAAAAGCCAATGTAGTGGCTGATGCCCTGAGCAGAAAGGGTCCCGGGCAAGTAGCTAGTATGATTCAGATCTCGCCTCAGCTAGCAGAGGATATGGTTAGATCCAGCATTGAGTTTGTGGTAGGTCAGCTTCACAACTTAACGCTGCAATCTGATCTGTTGGAAAGAATAAAAGTCGCTCAGATGACAGATCCGGAGTTAGTGAAAATCCGAGATGAGGTATTGGCTGGTGAAGCCAAGGACTTTTCAGTGTCAGACAGTGGGATGCTTTTGTATAAAGCCAGGGTTTGTGTTCCGAACAGTGTGGAACTTAGAAATGAGATCTTTGAGGAGGCTCATTCTACCCCGTATTCTCTGCATCCCGGCACCACCAAGATGTACCAAGATTTGAAACCGTACTTCTGGTGGAGCGGTATGAAGAAGAATTTGGTAGAATTCGTGTCGAGATGCCTCACTTGTCAGCAGATTAAGGCTGAACATCAGAGACCAGCAGGGTTGTTGCAGCCTCTAACCCTACCAGAATGGAAATGGGAGGATATTACGATGGATTTTGTGGTCGGGTTACCTAGGACCACGGGTTTATTTGATTCCATCTGGGTAGTGGTGGATCAATTTACGAAATCTGCTCATTTTCTGCCGGTTAGAACAACATTTACAGTGGATCAGTTGGCAGAGTTATATGTCAGAGAGATAGTGAGACTTCACGGGGTGCCGAAGTCTATAGTTTCGGACAGGGATCCGAAATTCACCTCCAAATTTTGGCAAAGTTTGCAACGGGCAATGGGAACAAAGCTAAAATTCAGTACAGCATTCCATCCTCAGACAGATGGTCAGTCCGAAAGGACAATTCAGATATTGGAGGACATGTTGAGAGCCTGTGTTATGGACTTTGAAGGCTCATGGAGTAAGTATCTACCGTTGATAGAATTCTCTTACAACAACAGTTATCAGAGTACGATAGGGATGGCTCCCTATGAACTGTTGTACGGTAGGAAATGTAGATCCCCTATGCACTGGGATGAGACAGGGGAGCGGAAATATCTAGGTCCAGAGTCAGTTCAGCGGACCAATGAGGCAATAGAGAAGATAAAAGCTAGAATGCTTGCCTCACGGAAGCGGACGAAGAGTTATGCGGTCCGAAACGCAGAGATGTTGAGTTCCAAGTAGGGGAACATGTGTTTTTACGAGTATCTCCGATGAAGGGGATTAAACGTTTCGGGAAAAGAGGCAAGTTATGCCCTAGATTTACAGGACCTTTCGAGATTCTCGAGAAGATAGGTCAAGTGGCATATCGGTTAGCATTGCCTCCAGCCTTATCAGCAGTTCACAACGTATTTCATGTCTCAATGTTGAGAAAATACGTTTCAGACACCTCTCATATACTCAGTTATGAGAGTCTTCAGCTTCAGCCAGACATGACCTATGAGGAACAACCAGTGCAGATCCTGGATAGAAAGGATAAAGTCCTTCGGAATAAGACCATAGCATTGGTCAAGGTTCTCTGGAGAAACAGTAAGGTGGAAGAAGCCACACAGGAGCTAGAGTCGAGATATGAGAGCTCAATATCCAGAGTTATTCAGGTTAGATTTCGGGGACGAAATCCTTTTAAGGGGGGGATAGTTGTAAAGCCCGCTTAGTTAATTTGGAAATTATCAGTTGATTGTGATTAATTATGAAATTATTTATAGCTATTTAAATAATTTATTACTGTTATTTATGGAATTCATAAATGCATGATTATGTTATCAGTAGTTTTTCATATTTTGCATTTCCGGTGTCCGGTATTTGGAACTCGGCGTTTGGCTCAGTAGAAATCACAACTTAGTATGTTAGTAGTTTGGGGACGAGTTTTAGACATTGGGAATGTCGGGAATGGCCGGGAATTTAGAATTTCCCAAAATACCCCTTTAGTATGATTTATGTGATTTTATGGTGGAGGGGCAAAATGGTCTTTTTGCCCCAATGACTTTTGTCTTTTAGTGACTTTTTATTTGGAAATTAAATGTTTATTTTAATTGTTATTTGGCTGAAATAAATGAGATAAATGGCTTTGATTTATTCCCCATTTTTTTTACAAAAATTAGACTAAGTGTTGGAAATAGAAACTTTGAAAAAAAAAACTCTCTCTTTCTTTCCCTTCCATTTTCGGCCAAGCATTGAGCAGCAAGGAGTGGGTTTTTCTCCTTTGATTTTACTTGTTGATTCATCTCATCCTAAGATCCTTTGCAAGCTAGGTTAGCTCATCCTCTCCTTTCCTTAATTTCTTGAGTTTTTGATGAAAAATATGAGTAAATGCATGTTAATTTAGTTGTTGTTGCTGCTGTGATTTTGTTGTTAATATATGTGGTTTAAAGCATGTTAATTGATGTTAATTGAGCTATGTTGAAAGCATGTTGGATAGATTGTTTAAAGCTTTGAGTTTTCTATGCAAAAATGTGATTTTTGGAGGAAAATATTGTGATTCTGTTTCTGTGTTGTTGCTGTAGTTTCTAATAGTTTTCAGAGGCTTATTCATGCATATTTGAGTAGAATTAACTAGGTTTGAATGCATGTTTGTGGGAATTGCTCAAGTTTGAGTTTAGAACTCAAAGCTTGAGCTTTAATGGCATTTTGTGTATCTGTGAATTCTGGGTTAGTTTGATGCCTTGGATTTGTTCTTTGGGGTATTTAGAGCGGTACGGGAAGGTTTGGAACCAATTGGGGTTGATTTGGTTGAGTTAGGAATTTTTGAAAAATTCTGCGAGGAACCGGAATTCGGTTGTGCAACCGGAATTCGGATGGGTGTCCGATAATTCCCGAACCGGAATTCGGTTGGGCAACCGGTCTAGGTTGGGGAATTTTCGAAACCACTAGTTTTCCTCGTTTTTATGTTTTAGGGGGTATTGCCATGCTTTTTATCGATAGGGAAACTTTTAGTTCCTAGTTTTAGTCCGGGAAGTGATTTAGCGTGTCACTTACGGCGTTGTGATTTTTATGGTTTAGGAGCCGATGTCCGTAAGCTCGGCTCCGATTCCGGACGGGTTGGCCAGACACACACGAAATCGAATCCGAGGTAAGATTAGTATAACGGTATGCATATGTAGATTACATGTTTAGCGTGCATATAGGAAGCACTGCTAGATTACATTAGTTATGTATATAGGCTTCGAACCATCCAACCACTGTCACGTCGGTACGAGTGGAGTATGACCGACGGCGGAGTATGGCCAGGTTCGGCCGATCAGTCGACATTTGGTTGGTGGTTCCGTGCTATTGACCTATCCGTCGGTACGAAATTTGGAGTATGACCGAGCGGCGGAGTATGGCCGGTTCGGCCAGATCAGGAGGATACTTGTCAATAGTACCGTCCCTATGAACGTTCAGAACTCAGTACCATGTTGGACATGGCAGTAGTGGCTCAGTACCATGTTGGACATGGCAGTAGCGGGACTCAGTATCGTGTTGGACACGGCAGTTAGAATTATGTATGATATTATTATGCTTTTCTTGCGGGTACGTCGACTCACGGTTATGTTCATGTGTAGGTAAAGGCAAGGCTATAGCTGATGGACCGTGAGCGAGCTTATGAGATTGTACATGTCGGGGCGGTTAGGCCTGGAGCGTACGATCCTCGGGACAGCAAGGCTGAATTTTTGTAACTGGTCGTTAGACGACTTTTATTTTTATGTAATGGTTAAACAGTTAAACCTTTTTTGTAAATGATTTTATAATCGGGATCCCGAGTCTTTTGTAATATGGTTTATAAGTTTAATTAAAAAGCAAAATTTTAATTAATCACGTTTTTCCATAAACCTCGTTGATTAGCAACGAGCTGCACAGTACGTTTAAAAATCACGTAATACGCCTAAGGTAGTTAGGGTGTTACATCGCTGATTATCACATTAGTGTAAATCCAATAACACTGATGAAACAGGGACCAAAACTTTTGATACATATGATCACAATCACATTCCACTGTGTTGACGATACTGTAATTGTGAATAAACATATGATCTGGATTTAACTGATTCTGTGTGTAAATGTAATAAACATATTTAAACAATTAGCATGTAAAATTCATGCAAACATCAATCACTTCAAATTTCTTATATTGATAACTAATCAGATTGTAAAAAGTTTTATTTAGGGCATAAAACCCAACAAACTCCCACTTGCACTAACATAAAACAAACTGTGCAAATAGGTCAATCTGATGTCTTGATTCTTCAGATCAAGTGTAGTATATTTGAATCCACCCAAACTTCTGGAAACTAGTTCATAAATACTCTTATGAAACATCCTTTACTATATGCTTTACTTATCAAGGGATACTGAAATCTTTACTGTTTTAAAAGTACATCTGAATTAACAGAAGACATATCTCTCATATTTTAAAATATTTAATTGAGATAATACAGTGTAGACTTTTCTTCAGTGATATAACTTTCTGGTATTTTCGAATAGACAAAGTTATAATTCTTCTCTGGTAGAGCTTGAATTATTATTCAATAATTCCTCCACCCCAAAGTAAGCACCATCTCATAGAAATCTCAAAATGAGTTGGTGAGATACCAGGACAACTGATACACAGTTCCTTAATATCTATCATATAGATCACTTTCATAAATCTTTCTTGAATATCTTCTAATGTTCCCTATTTGATTACATCTCAGATAGCTCCCACTCAATAGCAGATGTCTGGTTAAATAATACTTTTAACCTCTGATTGTTTAGAGAGTTACCTAGTTGTGACTTTTGTATTAGTCTGAAACTTTAAGTTAAGACTAAGTCATCAACATAGCAGACTAGTATTTGAAATAAAAAATACATGCCAGAGATAAGGTAATCCAAAATAAGATACCATAAAATTTTATGAGGATTAAGAATTCTTGGTTCAAGTCATTCGAATGGACTGAACTAGAGTTCTTTATCTTATTCTCATAATTCTGATAAGCTATTCTTATCCATGTGAATGGTTAGATTTGCTTTTCAGTAGTGTTCTTAAGTACCTATCACAATTATCAACCTAATGAAGATGGGTATAGAATTTTAAAAATTCTCCCACTCAATTAAGGTAGTGTGAAACTTTAACAAAGAACTTTTATAGGTATCAAACTTTTACTTACAACAGTAAAAACGAAATGGAACATACAATCAAGATCAAGAATTTATATTGACAATAGCTGACTCATTATATTACTTCCATGTTTAAAGAAGATATGTGTTTCATAGGGAATTGTGGAATAGACTCCACCCCTTAGAATATACATATAGGGTACTATGGATAATCTCCACCCCTAAGTATATAGAGATTATGATCCACCCCTAAAGGTTGTAAAGATCATTATTCTCTAAGTGTGATAGAGTTTATGTGGAGTTGAATACTATCCAGAGTTCATTAGATATAAAAGATCGTTGAACTGCATAGTTTTCTTAACTTTTCTCCACCCCTATCAGATCAAAAGATCCTTTTATTAAAGAAATTCTTAATAATTGTATTAGAATTAACAATTAGTAATAAACATAGAAATAATTTCTAGTGTTTATTTAATATAACTCTATGAAGAGTTGTAAATATTATAGAATTTGCATCAATAATAAAAACACTTACACATACAAACGTATAAATATAATGTGGTAATAGTTGATGAAGATAAAATAAATGAAGCTCAATCTCATAATTTGCAATATTGAATTTCGAAAATCAAAGAAACTTTATTAATAATAAAATAAAAAAAAATGTATTGCAACAATATGAGAAAAACAGGGATAAATATCCCTAACTAAAATTTGAAATCCAAATTGTCTTTAAACTAAAACAATTAATTCAAAAATAAATTGAAGAGCTTCATCTTCATCTGGACGATTTCACCCTTGGTCCAGCTTTCTGATCCAACTCAATTGAGTTCAAGTAGCTTGGCCTATAAGAAGAAGAAAACAAATAAACAAAGTTAGTCCAAAATCATAAATCCAATTGGATAACAATTCACTTAAACTCTTAAAGTTTATAAATGGAAATACCTTGTTTCTTTGCAAGAAGTTTAGGACACTGGGGTTTCCAATGACCTTTTTCATTGCAGTAGAAACACTTTCCTTTAAGTGTAGCATCACCAGAAGGAGCAGCCTTTTTATTCTTCATGGCTTTTGTTCGCTTCTTGGTGTTCTTCCACTTCTTCTTCGATTTGGGCTCTGAAGCAGAGGCAACATTTGCTTTAGGTTTCATCGTCCCATTACCATTTCCAGGATTATGAGGTTTACTCCCTTTCTTCTTGGGTCCTCCAATCAAATTTTCATAAGTTTGAAGGTCATTGACTAATTCATGAAAGTCAATTTCCTTCTTATTCATGACATAATTTGAAGTGTATGGTAGAAATGCTGGAGTTGGGCTATTCAAGATAAGACTTACTTGAGTAGCACTATCCATTTCAGCATCATGATCCTGGGCTTCTTGGAAATAACTTGACATAAGGAGAACATGGTCAGACATGTTTTGATGAGGTTCCATCCGTGCATTAATGTACTTCTTAGTCGCGTCAAAGCGTGACTGAAGTGATGCCTTACCGAATAGCTCATTTAACTTCGTCATAACTTCAGCAGCCTTCTCGGTTTTAGAAAACCGAGTTTTGAGGGTGTCAACCATGCTAGAAAGCATAAAGTATAGAGCTTTGTCATTTGCTTTCTGCCAACGCTCATACTTTTCTTTCATAGCTTTGAAAGCATTGTCCCCAGGCACTTCAGGTGACAGCTTAGTTAAAACAAACAAGGCACTTTCTCCTATGAGAGCAATATTAATGTTCTCATTCCACTTATTAAAGTTAGATCCATTCAGCTTGTTTTCAGTCAAAAGTGATAACATGGGATTCATTTTGATAATACAGGATACTACAAAATAGTAGAAATCAACAAATAGAAATTAATAATGGTTTAACACAAAATCAATTCAGAAATTATAAGCACATAGCAAGTAGGAATGATATGAGAAAATACTTAAAAAAAAAATTCAATCCTAAATAATTTCCAAGGTCTTTCAACAAACTGATATCAGTGTCCCGTTTAGGCGAGAGTCAAAGTTACCATCTATTGAATAGAGTTGTCAGCTCATCTAAAATATTAAACATTCTAGCAACCTTTTATTCGATCAAGATTGGAATCCAGCGTTGTCCCGTTTAGGCGAGAGTCAAGGCTATTCTATCTTATGAGCTTCTACCATTGTTTTGCAATTTGCAAGTCAAATATGGTCGCCACCATTAGGGTGATCTATACCATATAAAACACTTACAAACTACTTATCATTCGAGATTAAACGGTGCGAAATTGCTAATGAACGTTCCTCCATTAGGGAGGATTACTCACTAAAACAAACGCGATGTAAAACTCACAATGGAGATCGAATATCTTAATAATAATAAAGCTCATTCTTTAAAATGTATTTTCTTTATTATTCTAATAAATAAATTCTCATTAAATTCGAAATTAAGAATTGAAAATTCAAAAATAAGAATTTAATATAATATTTATAAAATTATACTTAGATGGTGATTGAAATAAAATTAATTATTTCCATCTTAGTAATAATCTTAAATATAAATATTAAGGAAATTAATTTAAGTTGAATTAAATTAAATAATTAGCAACTTAAAAATTTCCTTGAGAATATATATTTATTGAGTTCGAAAATTTAAAGTATAAAAAAATTTATACAAATTTCGAAACAAAATAAGAAAAGAAATACTTCAAGCAAAAATATCACCTATCTAAATTTTCTTTTGACTAATTAATTCAATTTCTAATATTATATATATATATTTTAAATTCATTTATTTTAAATTAATCAATTAAATGAAAAAATCATAGATTTAAGTTGGCCCAAGAATTAATTAAAATAAATAATTAATTTACAACTCAACCTATTTTTCAAGATAAATTCGAAAAATATTGCATAAATAAAATGCAATTTTCGAAATTGATTAAGAAAATAAAGGAAAAATATATATATTGAAAATTATTTAAATTTAGGTTGAAAGATTAAATTTCAACTTAAAAATAATTTTCTATTTAATTAAGTGTCGTGAAAAATAAATATTTAAGTATCATGATGAAAATCAACTTAGATATTTAAATTTTTCAAGTTAATTAAATGTATTAAATTCAAGAAATAAATAATTAAGTGTAGAGATGGCTTAATTATTAATTTCTAGTTTAATACTAGGAAAAATATACTTAATAAAATTGTACCAAAATTAATTATTTAAATAATTAATTTCACAAAGTATAATATTTTCCTATTTAAATATTAGAAATAATAAGTAGTCTAGAAATTACTATCTAGAAAATATCTTATTTGACTAAGTATCTATTCAAAAATTTGAAAAATATCTAATTTAAGTTATATAGAAAAAATCTAAAACTTAAATAATTTCAAATTTAAATTTAATTAAATATCAAAAATTAAGCTGTAACCACTTAATTTGAAGATAACTTTTTAAGTTAATATTCGAAAAGATATTAACCTAAAAAAGTATCTAAAATATTCCATTTTAAGTTAATATTCGGAAAGATATTAACTTAAAAAAATATCTTAAGAATCTTTAATAACTAATGCCTAGGATTCCTCAACTTAATTTGAAATTTAAATCAAATATTCAAATTTAAGTTAGATAAGAAAAATCAGTTGATACAACTAATTTATAACTTATATAGGAATATTTAATTAAATAAATTCAAGAAAGAATCTAGTTAGTTAAAATTCTATATTTAATTAAATACAAGAAAAATACAAATAGTTTGTCTAGAAATAATATCTAAAACTAAAAGTGTTTTTCTTAAAATTAACTTTAAAATATTAAAATGAAAATAAATTTCATATATTTTAAAAGTTAATTATGTTGCTAATTCAATTTTATTAGGTCAAACTAATATAATTAACCTAGTATAGTTATTCAAATCAGGCAAATGGGCCTTCACAATTGGGGTAATTCATGTGAGGGGGTGCTGGGTTCAGTATGTCGTACCCACTTCTATGGCTCCCAACTCTCACACAAGGCCCAAAAGAGAGGAATTTAACCTTAAAATAAATAACTGTTATTAATTGAATAGGTCCAATAACTAAATGGACCTAAATAAAATCTATCATGGTGTGACATTTTATTTAGCAACAACATATATGCATCTATATAATAAAATAAACACATAGGCTCAAACAGGTACACACTTGGATGGATCCTATCATGTTCCTAGGTCATACACAGATGAAAGAAGATTGTAAAATTTACTTGTTACAAATTATTAACTTGACCAAGGGAGTCATCAGATCATTAGATCTGGCAAAAAGTAACCATGGCTATTTGCAATCAAGTAATAATAGGTTTTGAAAACTTACACACAAGCTAAAACCATATACTCCTGCAACAAGGTTAGCTGGATAGTTGGAAGTAGGATTTATTTAATTTCAAGTTAAATAATTAATTTCGAAAATAATTAATTAAATAAAAAATAATTTTCGAAAATTTAAAAAAAAAAATCGAAATTAAAAAAAAATTAAATTTAAAATTAAACCTACAATTTTGAAAAATTAGGTTTCAACCAACCTAAATATCATTTCAAAATTTGCTAACTACTTTTAAAAATTAAATGTTATTTTATAAATAAAAATTAAATAAAAATTAGAAAAGATAAATTAAATATCTTTTTCAGATTTTAAATTTAATTTAAATAAATAAAATAACAAAATTTAAAAGTTAGCAAAATATCTTACATCTATTTAAAATTACATGATTATAGTTATCTTATTTTAAATTTAAATAAGGTCAAATTATTTAAAAAAAATTAATTTTAAATATTTTAAATCTGACCTTAAATTTAAAATAAGATAAGATATAATCAAATTTAAAAAATAAGATAGATTATTAAGCAAAAAATATAGATACTAACTATTTTCAAATTCAAATTACACTAATATCTTGAATTAATATTTAAAAAATATTAAATTAATTCAAAATGATAATTAGAATTGAATTAGGAATAGTAATAGTATAAATGCAGAACTACACAAAAAATCGAAAGTTAATTCCATGAAAAAGCATGAAAAAACGAAGAAAAACGAAAAAATTGTGAGCTGTACGGACAGTTTTCGCGATCGCAGGAAAATTTCAGCACAACTCCGATTTTTTTCGAATCTTCAAAAAATCATAACTAATTCAAATTAAATCGAAATTGAGTTCTGTAAAAAAGTAACTTGCTTAATTTTTTCCATACTATCCAATAAAAATAATTCTAGAAAAAGATATTCAATTATTTTACACGAAAATTTACAAACATCAATCAATCATCAAATAACACTCAATACAACATGATACCATCCAAAAACAAACAAACAATAGTTTTAAAGTCCAAATTTCTTATAAATAAATGAATTACCATGGCTCTGAGGCCAGTTGTTGGAATTTATTTTACCAGGATCTTAGATCTACTCACAAGTATGTTGTTTAAACACCCTAAATATGAACTTTCTAAAACGATAAATTAAACACATATAAAGTTAAGAAAACCTTACATTGATGCAACAGAATTAATGTCTCCTTCCACTCAGATCTCTAACCCTTGTATCCTTTCTGTAGCAGAGTATAATCAAGATCTGAGCCCGAATGTCCTTCTTCTTCAAGTTTGATCCTTCACAGTCTTCCAATCTATGATTGAGTTACTACTTGCTGTGTGTGGGCACTTACTCTTTCACTAGGGTTCGAAATTGATGAAGGAGAAAAGATAAGAGAGGGTTTCGGCCAGGTATAGAAAGTGGGGAAGGCTCAGTTTTTCTGAAGAGAGAAATTTCTGTCAGATTACTAATGAAAGCATGTTAATTGACTGAGCCATCACTTTCTATTTATAGGCAACTACTAGGTTTAGGTTAGGAATTATTTGGCATTAAAATAATGAAAATATTAATTTGAAAAACCTCATTTAAGTGGCCGACCAAGGTTTTATAGTGGGCCCCACTTGATTTTGCAGTTTTATCAAATTTTATTTATATTTTCTCAAAAACGCCAATTTTCCAATTGTAACCTTTTAAATGCCAAAAGTAATTATTTAATAACTAAAATAGATTATTAAATAATATTGTCATTTAATTTAATTATTAATTAGACATATAAAGTCCATTAATAAATAAATAAACCTAGAAACTCTTTTCTTTACAATTTCACCCCTGCTTAGTGAAAATTCATAAAATTAGACATAGTCTAACTTTAGAATTATAATTGATCAATCACGAATCAATTAATGAGTCTTACAAGCAGAATGTTCTCAACTAGAATGGGGACCATGGATCTATATGCTGAGCTTCCAATAAGTGAACCAAATTTACCAAGTAAATTCCTACTTATTAATTCTTCGTTGAATCCACTCTTAGAACTTAGAATTGCACTCTCAAACTTATATAGAGCATATTATATGTTTCACGATATTAATATGCTATCTCATTTAACCATTGTTATAATCTTATTGTGATTTAAAGATCCTCTATATAGATGATCTACATCGAGATGGGATTTCTTTACGGTTCTCACCCCTCAATGTATTTTGCCCCTTAAAACACTTAGCTACCTGTAAATGGTGTTTAGTGATCTAATAATTAGTCAGTTAAACAAGAGCTCATCCATTTACTTCTATTTGCTAAGCTCGAAGGGAATCATCACTTGACTTCTATACACCAGTAGAAGCTATAGATTCCTTATTTATGTTCAGCACTCCCACTCAATCATACTATCATGTTCCCAAAATATACGTATCACCCTGACCTAAAAGTAGGCTTAACTAATAAATCAAAGAACATGAATAGCACTCCTGAGTTGAGCCTAAGCATATCAGGATTTAGATTCTTTTAATCTTAAGATCAACTACTGATATTGACTTGGAAAGATATGTATAACGGTAAGTTTGTAATATCTTAACTTAGTTGCAATATCGGTCCAGTCCAATGTATACTCCATACATTTGAAACTAGTATACTTTACTAATGTCCTGGAAGGAACATAACACTTACTCCAAGTGTAAGTATACATCATCGCTGATTATCACATTAGTGTAAATCCAATAACACTGATGAAACAGGGACCAAAACTTTTGATACATATGATCACAATCACATTCCACTGTGTTGACGATGCTGTAATTGTGAATAAACATATGATCTGGATTTAACTGATTCTGTGTGTAAATGTAATAAACATATTTAAACCATTAGCATGTAAAATTCATGCAAACATCAATCACTTCAAATTTTTTATATTGATAACTAATCAGATTGTAAAGAGTTTTATTTAGGGCATAAAACCCAACAGCCCCTAGTATTTCTCGTCTCATGTTTGCTGATGATACGATATTATTTATGCGGGCTAATGTTGGGGAAGCTTGTGAGATCATGAAATGCCTCTCAACCTATGAAGCTTGGTCTGACAGACATGCAGTAAAACAAAGTCTACTGTGCTGTTTTCTCATAATACCTCAAGGAAAGCTAAAGTTCTTAAAGCTTTGGGAGTTGATCAAGTTTGTGGATAGGAGAAGCACCTAGGGAACCCGTTTGTTTTTAAAAGAAGAAAAGCATAGGAGTACCAATTTCTGAAGAATAACATGAGAAAGAGACTAAAGGGATGGAAGTTAAAGCTCCTTTATTATGCGGGCAGACTTACGTTAATCAAATCGGTCACAGCCTCTATCCCTATGTGCAATATGTCCACGATGAAGGTTCCTTTATCTATTTGATGTTCGATGGATGCAATGGCTAGGAAGTTTTGGTGGATTGGGACATCGGATAAGGATAGATATTTAGCATACAAGGCATGGGACAACATTTGTCAACCAAAGTCATCTGGTGGGCTAGGCATCAAAAGATTTGAAGACTTAAATAGAGCCTTACTGTCCAAACTTGCTTGGAGTGTGGCTCGAAGAGATAACAAACCTTGGGTTAACTTCCTGTTAAGGAAGTATTGTCGACATGAAAACTTTTGGGCAGTTACACCAAGGCAGAGTGATTCGTATTGCTGAAGAAATGTATTGGAAGTTCGAAGTATTATTCTTAAAGGTTCTCTAGCTATGGCTGCTGACGAAAAGTTGATAGATGCGTGGAGACAACCGTGGATCCCTTTGTTGAAGTATGATGAGTTTCGGCAGTTGATGGAACAATTGAGGAGTAGAAGGTATACGTTTAAAACTTTAGCTGATCTTTCTAATGGAATTTCCTGGAATGAAGAAATAGTGGTACAGATCTTTGGGGAATCTTTGGGGAAGAGGATCTTGGAAATTCCTCGATTATCCTTTCCCCATAAGGATCAGATTATCTGGAAGGAAAACAACAATGACGCTTTCTCTGTGAAGAGTGCCTATTGGGTGGATCAAGGGTACCGTATGAATCCAAAAAAGGACATTTGGAAAATGATTTGGAAAGGTGAGATTCACCCAAGGCTTTCTATGTCTCTATGGAGGTTTTTGAATGAAGCTATCCCAATTCGTAATAAGCTGCCTTTTGCTGGGGATAAACAATGCCTTCTCTGTGGTATTGAGCAAGAGAGTTGTCTCCATATTTTTAGAGTGTGGTGTTTACAGGGCCCTTTGGATCTCTAGAAGTTTTCCTCTGTTGATAGGAAATTTCCCTGGTTCGTCAATGATAGAATTTGTGGAGCGTGTGTTGATGGCTATCCCGAGTAGTACCTGTGCATCCTTCTTGGTGTACATGGCGTGTGTCTTTGAAGAAGTCTGGAGATTAAGAAATGGAACCCTGTTTAAGGGAGTTCAGACAAGCTTATTACCAGCGATCATGCGCATTAGGAAAAAATTTTGTGACTTTATGAGTCATCCTGAGATCGTGGAGACAAATCTCAGTGTCCCTAAACGACCTTTTTGCAAGACCAGTAAGGACTTTGACTTTGTGCTTACTAATGCAGCCTGGTCAGCGGATTTAGCTGGTCTGGCCGTGGTAATGATCAATGTGGAAGATGGACCCTGGATGTATAAGGTGGAATTGGCAACTGCTGGTTCTGCATTAGAAGCTGAAACTAAAGCAATTTAGCTGGCTATCTCTTGGGTCAAGCAAAGAACAGAATCAAGAATTCTGGTGTGTTCAGATTGTTTGACTGCAATTCAGGCATTGGAAAAAAAAGAAGTGTGTGCCTAATTGGAAGTTTCTTAATGTTTCTCTTTCGATTTTAGATTTACTAAAAGTTTTTCGATTTTAGATTTACTTAAAAGTTTTCGAGTTTGTAGTTTTTATTTTGTTAATCGTATGGAATTGGTTTTTGTTGATGGATTGGCTAAAGTGTTAGAGGTGCCACACTTTCTGCTGGTGTTTACCAAGGGGAGGGCATTTCCCTTGTAATGCCCATCATTTTCTCTCAGTAATTAACTCTTAGTTCCTTAAAAAAAAAAAAAAACTGCAATAAATAAAACTAGATTGGGAGTTTTACATTATCCCTATTTCTTTTTTTTTTTTTCCAATAATTGGCACACTTGGTACTTAATCAATGCTCTAAGAACTTCAAAATCTAGAGATCCAAGATTCGAACTTGGTCTCCCCCGATTCCCAACCCCCACCACTAAACCAACCTAGTGGTTCGAGCATAAAAAACAGAACTTTCACAAATGATTGAACCTAAGCATATGGATCTAGTAAAACATATTGCAGTTCTGCAAAACGTAATATATTATTTGTTTAAGACATAAAAAAGCATTCATACATCTTTTGAAAATGACTACCAGAACAGATAGGTGGGAATATGTGGCATTCATAGTTAGAATCTCATTTGAGAATGATTAGTTAATGAACACTAAATAATGAAATCGAGCTTTTTGCTAAATGTGTGAAAAAAATCACAAGAATTGTCAACGTGGCTCTAGTTTAAGCAAAAGATACAATTATAATGCATTAAAAAGAATGGAATACATTTTATAAATCTATTAAAATTAAATGGAATGCAACATATACATAATTTCTTAACCGGTGCTTGAGTAACTCAACCTAAAAATCTTGATCAACATACATTGCTGTCTCCAACTTTCCATGTTATTTGTATTGTGATAAAGTCTTCAGCTTTTTACCTCGCAATCCATTCCAAAAGGACGCAGCATTTACTACTTTCTTCCCAGGAAGCTGAACTTCCAATACCTATATGAGTAGTTGTAAAAGAAAATGAGCTGCAGGGCCGCACGAAAAAGAAAAGGGGAAACAAGCCAAATATGTAGTTTGTATAGAAACTCATCACTTTGATGTAAACGAAAGATATGAGAATTGTGATCTTTTTTATCTTAGTTGTGGGTGAGGGAGTAATAGATTCAGGTTTCAACATAATTGGTGAAATATGGTTTCTAAGTAGTAAACCTTGACCAATTTATAATATACGACACAAAATTATTGGAAAAAATATAGATGCAATAGCAAAATATTTATGAGATGTTGTCTCTAACAGGAAACAAAAAGTAGTAAAACATGAAAATATTGATAGAGTAATAGAAGAATTATGAAACGCACCTCAAGGGATGTGCATCCTCCGCAAGGAAATATTAATCCACCTTTGACAAAAGTAATGTCATCTGCTTCATTCCGCTCAAAATTGCTACGGCTGCAGACTCGTGTTGTGATAATTTTAAGCTCTAGTTCTTTGCACTGACCATCTCCTTCATCAACAAGAACAATTTTAGCTCGAGTTCCTGGCCATCCTGCAAATGCACGAACCTAATAGTGATTGTATGTCATGACTGTATAATTGAATTCAAGGAAGAAGAAAATATGTACCTTGTTATGCAGGACTACAGCATCTTGGTCAAAGGATAGCCAAGACTCTTCAGGCGCAATCTGCAAAATTACTACCAACAAAATTACAACAGGTAACAAATTTTGCATTTCATTCTAATTCCACATTGATTTAGTACAAAATTGAAAAGGAAAAAAAAATGTCAAACAGAAAAGGATGACTTTTCATGTGACCAACAATCCGACTTAGCATATAATTTTTTTTTTTTTTGCATGTGAATTTCAAAGCGAAATAAACACGTGGTTTTGCCACCCACAAGGTCAATTCTTCTGCAACTTGTAAGTGATATCTGTATAAAATGCATGCATGGAAACATGATTTCACAGTTCTGTATATATTTTTTTCTTGATGTGCAATATGCTTCAAACATATTTTGTTTGCAGCGGCATAAGTCCTTTTTTGTCGATGTTCTTATTTTTTCCAAAAAGTCATTATTAATGAAAATTTGAATAGATATAAAAAAAAAATATTAAAAAAAAAATAAAAACAGATGACCCCAGAAACCAAAACCCACAACAGGAAATATCAGTAAATATCCTGATAGCCGATAGTAGTGAACAAACAATTTGAACACTTTCCTTTCTGTAGATATTTTGTTTTGTAAAAACGAAATCTTAGAGGACCTTGGAGAATTATACAAAGATGTACAGCCATAATTTTGTCAGAGTAAATATTATAATGGTTTCTTTCGAGCCAAAAAGTTAAATTAGGTCAAAAAAAAGTAAATATTTTGAACAAGGTCTACCTTAGGAGCTAATGTAACTTTAGAATCATCTTGGGGCCATGCTTTTTCCTTGGCTGATCCATCAAGTAAAGAAGGAAGCTCCCGAATCAAAAGTTTAGCTCCTGAAGAATGCAGCTATGTATAAGATTCTTAATTGTAAATGTTCTCTCACCACTAGGAGTTGAAAGTTTGTTAGCAACTAAGAAAAAAAAGAGTATTACTTAAAACCATTTTTAAGCAATCATTAAGGCTCAATTATTACTTAAAACCACTTTTAAGCAATCATTAAGGCTCAATTATCAATACGAGGGCAATCAACTTCACATTGACAGAATTACAGTTTATCTTTGTGACATTCATTCCTTTTCCGATGAGTTTTAAAATTAAAAGCTGACTACGTCTTCTGAACAAATGTGATACAACATACAACACCTTCAGAAAATAGCAGTGCAAGTAAATCTGGTGCCTGCAAGCAAACCAGTGTGACCATGAGTCAGAAAATGCTTTCCAAGGACAAGAAGTGTTGTAACTTTTTATATTAATAAATACATTCTAAATCTTCGAAGTTAGTCATCAATGCAACGTGGTCTAAACATGAAAATTGTTGTAGGTAACAAATAAACCACAACCTTAGTTTCTTCAGACACGTGAAAATTTCCAAATTGGTAACCGAATCACAACCAGTAACCCAATTCCAAAATTGACCAAAAAATTCCAAAACTAAATACTATTCATTAAATAACTCAGATAGACATAACCAACCTTTATTTGATCATCAACTTCCAATCTTTCACACGCAATTACAGGCCCAGCATCAAGTGCACGTACTGTGAATGCTAGGGACACTCCTGTTTCTTTGACACCATCCTAATCATTGGACTATTGATAAGATTTACAAATGAATTTCTTGCGCAGAAACTAGAAGAATGTGAATATAAAATTATTCCTGATAAAAGTGATAACAAAAAACATATAATAGAACCTGCAATGCCCGTTGAACAGGAGCAGCACCGCGATACTGCGGCAACAAACTTGGGTGTATATTGACAGTTCCTGGGAAATAGCATTTTCAATCAACAACTTATGAAGTTGAAACAAGTCAATGCATTGTTTCCTTTTCGCTTCAAATCATAGACGAAAACCAAGTAAAAGAAAAAAAACAAATGTTTGCAGTCATTAATCTCTTATTTCAAGGACAGACTAATCCTTCCTTTCTCAATAACTGCAACCAAATATAGACCTAGACATGACAAAAGAAATTGAGGGCTTCTAGAACACGTGACTGGTATGAATCCTGTATGTAACAAGTCTGGGGTTCAAACAGCTGGTAACTATTTACAGTTTCTTATAAGAAGAAGAAAGAAAAAAAAAAGTTTAAATTAGGGTTGTGATTCCAACTTCTTTCCCATATCTAGCCTATTCAAATGTCAAGAATTGACCAATGCAACTGCAGGGTATGTTTGACAAAGACATAAGAAAGGAAACAACTTCCTTTCTTTTCAATATATGTTTTTCTTTTTTGAGCTAGACTAGAGTCTCAACAAGTAGTTCTCACTAACTACAGCTATAAAAAGAAATAGACATGCACAACTCTCATAGCCTATATCCTAAAAAATTATACACCAGAGCAAGGACATATAAAACTGAATTAAATTAGTTTTTCAACAATATTGTAAACTGTTCGCAGCTCCATCCATAACAAGATTAACAAAGCTTGAAATGTAGCCACATATATGAAAATAATTAGCTTTTCATGAAAGTTCATTTTAAAAATGAAACAAAATTTATCTTTTAAATAAAAAAAGTAAAAAAAAAAAAAGAATGAAAGGTGATATTTTTTTCTAAGATTCTCAACATATACTTCAAGAATCAGAAGAAAAAAAAAAAGAAATGTGAACAGCACTGCATTAGTAGATAATGCATTAAAGTATCAAAGAAAGTGTTCAACAAAATCTACATACTGAACTGATGCATTCATATTGTTACTATACACTAAATAAATTAACAGAGTAACTAACTAAGCGTGAAACATCATCGCTAAATTGTAATACGATAATTGTACTTCTAACTGTCAAGAGAATTATGGTAACTTCCATTGTTTATCTATGCTATGAGCACAATCAATTCTTTGATGAACAAGCCACATAAAATTTGTCATACCGATTACTGCACCTTCCAAAGGTCAGATGTAAACTTGCAGTGCACACGACATGTTTTCATCTTACAAGCAGTGACTACCAATAGAGGTCTCTAACTTTCATTAGAAAAACACGTAAGACTAAGTACTAACCTAGTGGAGGTATATTTAAAAACTTGCTCGGTAAAATATTCCCGTATGCTGCAGTGATGCAAAGCTCTGGCTGCAAAGCTCTTAAATCCGATAAGAATGCATCCTGCACAAAAGTAAGAAAGAAGAATGAACCCCTAACAAGAAATGGAAGATAAATAATAGTATTAAAAACAGAAGAAAGCATCACTACAATTTCTATGGGGTTCCACTACTTGTAATCTATCATTTGAAAGCATAGCATTATTAGCATGTGATATACACCAAACATTACTTGAATATAACAAGAAAAATATCTCACATTACCTCAGCAGCTCGTTCAGGTGTGAAAATAAGGTCCGAAGGGAAGTTTCTATCAAGAGCATATTGTGCTATTGGAGAAGGCATCAGTTTCCTTCCCCTATCCCTTCTTGAAGGTGGCTGAGTTACAATTGCTGAAACCTAGATTGTAGTAAAAATTTATTACATTAGTAACTACCATATCCTCAATCTATAGTTTAACAACTCTGTACTTAATCAATATGAGACAAAACAATCCGCATGTGGAAAGGAGTTCGTTAACAACAAATGCGTACTTCAAAGGAACAAAGCATCAACAGATCGTTGAGACACTAAACTTAAAAAAAATTACCAAGCTGAATGTGACCATCTTAAACATAAAAACAACTTAAAACTATAAGGGCATTATGTATCTGTGAAAAAAAAAATAGAAAAGAAATCCTAAACGGTATTTCTTGGCAATGGAAACAAATGTGGATAAACGAGAAGTAAGGCAGATAAGTGGCTTCTTAGTAGCTATGAAGAACGAAAGAGAGCAAATTTACAAGCTGAGGAGAAATAATTAGTAGAATTACCTCAAAGGAGGATTGTGGAGAAGCGGATGCATTGAGAAGAGCATCAAGGACGGCTGTTGAAACCTTAAAAGAGAGAAACCCATTTGGTCAGTAGAGAATCCATGAGGGAGGGAGAGAGAGAGAGAGAGAGAGAGAGAGAGTTGAAACCTGTGGAGAACCCAAAAAGACGAGCGGCTTCTTCTTGGTGTTGGAAGAAAAGCTTAATGGGTAAGAGGGAAATGATGAAGTTGAGGCACTGAAGCAGCAGAAGCGACGAAGCATCATCCTCAATTTCTCTCCCTCCCACTCTCTCTCTCTGCTTCTTATTTGCACTTGCAAATAAACCGGGTAGGATTTAAAGCGAGATTTATTTTATTATTATTATTATTATTTTTTTTAAAAAAAAGAGATTTATTTTTATTTATTTTTTCGCTAAAAAAAGAAATTTATTTAGGGGATTTTTTCTATAATAGGTATTTTAGGATACCGATTTCCATGTATAATGTAGTCTATAAAGTTATCTCTAAGATCATTGTTAACAGGATTAGACTAATTCTTCCACAGATTATCTATCTTACCCAGGCTGCTTTCGTTACAGGACAGAATATTCAGGATAATAATATTTTGGTCCAAGAAATCATCCATTCGTTTAAGCTCAAGAAAGGTAGATGGTTTTTTTGCTATCAAGATTGACCTAGTCAAAGCCTATGACAAGCTAAGTTGGTAATTCATCGATCATGTGCTCCTAAGTTTTGAGGCTCCACAGAAGTTCTGCAATTGAGTCCGCCAGTGTATTTTCACGTCATCATTTGCATCTATCTCAATGGTGATAAAGTTGGTAGGATTGACTTTGAGTGTGGGATCAGATAGGGAGACCCCCTTTCTCCATACCTCTTCATTTGGGCTGCTGATAATCTATAACGGATTCTCAAAACATGCACTGGGTATTGGGACGATTAGGGGTATCAAGTTAAGCAAAAATGGCACTGGTTTGACCCATCTTGTAACACCCTAACTACCATAGGCGTATTACGTGAGTTTTAAACATACTGTGCAGCTCGTTGCTAATCAACGAGGTTTATGGAAAAACGTGATTAATTAAAATTTTTGCTTTTTAATTAAACTTATAAACAATATTACAAAAGACTCGGGATCCCGATTATAAAAATCATTTACAAAAAGATTTAACTGATTAACTGTTACAAAAATAAAAGTCGTCTAACGACCAGTTACAAAAAAATCAGCCTCGCTGTCCCGATGATCGTACGCTCGGAGCCCTACTTGCCCGACATGTACAATCTCATAAGCTCGCTCACGGTCCATCGGCCTATAGCCTTGCTTTTACCTACACATGAACATAAAGCGCGGGTCGACGGACTCGGTAAGAAAAGCATAATAATACTCGTACATAAAACTAACTCTGCCGTGTCCAACACGATGCGAGTCCCGCCATCGCCATGTCCAACATGGTGCGGAGCCACTACCTTGCCATGTCCGACATGGTGCGGGTTACGAACGTTCATAGGGACGGTACTATTGACACGTAACAACCCGACGGTCGAACCGGTCATACTCATTTCTTGGTCATACTCCGGCTGTCTAGCGTGTTACTATATCCTCCTCGATCGGTCGAGCCGGTCATACTCATTCTTGGTCATACTCGGCTGCGACGGGATACGTCAATAGCACGGAACCACCAACCAAGTGTCGGCTGATCGGTCAAGCCGGTCATACTCGGCCACTGGTCATACTCAACTTCTCGGCAATGACGGGGTTGGATGGTTCGAAGCCTAAATACATAACTAATGTAATCTAGCGGGCTTCCACATGCACGCTAAACATGTAATCTACATATGCATACTTGTTATACTAATCTTACAGATTCCGATTTCGTGTGTCTTGGGACAACTTTGGCCCAGGCGAACGACAGCGGATTCTGGCTCCTAAACCATAAAAATCACAACGCTATGTTGACACGCTAAATCACTTCGGACTAAAACTTGAAACTAAAAGTTTCCCTATCGATAAAAAGCATGGCAATACCCCTAAAAACCCAAAAACGAGGAAAACTAGGGTTACGAAAAATCCCCCCCAAGCAGACGGTTGCCCAATGACCGGGAGTCGGTTACGAAAGTCGAACCCCCATCCGAGATCGGATGCTCAACGGCCGAATCCGGTTCCTCGAAGGCAGCCAACTAAAAATCACATATCTTGACCAATTTAAACCCATTGGTCCCAGGCTTTCCAGACACTCTCTATATGCCCCAAATAACAATTCCAAGGCATCAAACCTACCCAGAAACCACATACACAAATTTTGCCATTGGAGCTCAAGCTTTGAGTTCCAAACTCAAGCTTGAGCAAACCACCTAGACAAGCATGCAAACCAACTTAATTCAACTTAAACTAGCATAATATCACTTCTGCAAACTCATAGAAACAACAGCAACATCACAGCACATAATCACAACATTTCCTTCCAAAATTCATACTTTTTCACATAAAAACTACAAGCTTAACAATCTAACCTACATGCTTTCAACATAGCTTAATTCCTATCAATTTAACAAGCTTTGAACCACATAAAATAATCACTGGCTCACAATGACCAACAACATCCAAAATCACATGCATTTACTCATCTTTTATCAAAAATTCCAAGAAAACATAGAAGGATAAGTTCAAGGATCTTACCTACAATTGAATTACACTTAGATGAGAAGAAAATCACAAGAATTGAAGAGAAAAATCTCTGCCCTAGCAGCCAACACCAAGCCGAAATGGAGAGAAGGAAAAGAGAGCTTGAGTTTTTTCTATTTTTCTTAAATTTGACTAAGTGTAAAAATGTTTGAGAAAAAGGAATTTAAATCACATTATTCATTTATTTCAGCCAACAATTAACTCCAAATAAACATTTAATTTCCAAATAAAAACTCACATAAGACAAAACACTAATGGGGCAAAAAGACCATTTTGCCCCTCCACCATAAAATCACTAAAATCATACTAAAGGGGTATTTTTGGGACATTCTAAATTCCCGGCCATTCCCGACATTCCCAATGTCTAAAACCCGTCCCCAAAATACTAACATACTAAGTTGTGATTTCTACTGAGCCAAACGCCGCGTTCCAAAATACCGGACACCGGAAATACGAAACATAAAAGCTACTAATAACATACTCATGCATATCTGAATTCCATAAATATCAACAATAAATTACTTAAATGACTATAAATAATTTCATGATTAAACATAACCAACTGCTAATTTCCAAATTAACTAAGCGGGCTTTACAACTATCCCCCCCTTAAAAGGATTTCGTCCCCGAAATCTAACCTGAATAACTCGGAAATTGAGCTCGCATATACGATTCCTAGCTCCCGGGTGGCTTCTTCCACTTCTTGTTTCTCCGGAGAACCTTGACCAACGCTATAGTCTTATTCGAAGGACTTTATCCTTTCTATCCGGGATGCCGCACCGGTGTTCTTCATAAGACATATCTGACGAGCCGAAGGCCCTCATAACCGAGTATATGAGAGGGGTCTGAAACGTATTTTCTCAACATTGAGACATGAAATACGTTGTGCACCGCCGATAAAGCCGGAGGCAATGCTAACCGATATGCCACTTGTGCCGATTTTCTCGAGAATCTCGAAAGGTCCCGCAAACCTGTGGCATAACTTGCCTCTTTTCTAGAAACGTTTAATCCCCTTCACCGGAGATACTCGCAAAAACACATGGTCCCCTACTCGGAACTCAACATCCCTACGTTTCGGATCTGCGTAACTCTTCGTCTGCTCCGGGAGGCAAGCATTCTAAGCTTTAATCTTCTCTATTGCCTCATTGGTCCATTGAAGCCCGACTGCGGACCTAGGTATTTCCTCTCCCTGTCTCATCCCAGGTGGATAGGGGATGCATTTTCTACCGTACAACGAGTTCGTAGGGTGCCATCCCTATCGTACTGCGGTAGCTGTTGTTGTAAGAGAACTACATCAACGGTAGATATTTACTCCATGAACCCTCGAAGTCCATAACACGGGCTCTCAACATATCTTCCAATATCTGAATTGTCCTTTCGACCGATGTCGTCTATCGAGGATGAAATCTTTGTCTACTGAATTTTAGTTTCGTACCCATTGCCGTTGCAAACTACGCCAAAATTTGGAGGTGAATTTCGGATCCCCGTCCGAAACTATAGATTTCGGTACCCGTGAAGTCTCACTTATCTCACGACATATAACTCTGCCAAGCCCGATCCACCGAAAATGTCGTTCTAGCAGGAAAATGAGCGATTTCGTAATTCGGTCCACCACTACCCGGATGGAATCATACATACCCGTGGTCCTAGGTAACCCGACCACTGAAATCCATAGTAATATCCTCCCATTTCCATTCGGTAGGGTTAGAGGTACCAACAACCTGCTGGTCTACGATGTTCGGCCTTGATCTGTCGACACGTGAGGCATCTCGATACGAATTCTACCAAATTCTTCTTCATACCGTTCCACCGAAGTACGGTTTCAAGTCTTGGTACATCTTGGTGGTGCGGGATGTAGAGAATATGGAGTAGAATGAGCCTCCTCAAAGATCTCGTTCCTCGAGTCCATCTTGTTCGGGACACAAACCCCGGCTTTATACAAAAGCACCCCACTTGGGCCCGACAACGAAAAGTCTTTGGCTTGACCGACAATACCTCATCTCGGATCTTCACTAACTCCGGATCATCGTCCGAGCAACCTTTATTCTTTCACAACGTATCCAGTTGCGGCGTTAAGTTGTGTAGCCGACCTACCACAAACTCAATGCGGACCTAACCATATCCTCTCGCTTGGGCCGAGGTGGGGATACGAACCATGCTAGCCACTTGCCGGGACCACTTTCTCTCGCTCGGGGCATCGGCCACTACATTGGCTTTCCCGGGATGGTAAAGGATCTCACAATCATAATCCTTTACTAGTTCCAACCAACGCCTTTGTCTCATGTTCAAATCTTTCTGAGTAAAGAAATACTTGAGACTTTTATGGTCGGTATAGATCTCGCACTTCTCCCCATAAAGGTAATGCCGCCATATCTTCGATCTGGCTCTTTGCGGCCAATTCTAAATCATGAGTCGGGTATCGTTGTTCATAGTCCTTTAACTGGCGACGGGAGGCATAAGCGATAACCCGATCGGCTTGCATCAATACGCACCCGGACCACTGTTTGGATGCGTCACGATGAACTACGAACTTCTCCTCGTCCGAAGGCAAAGCTAGTACGGAGCAAGAATCAATCTCTGTTTCGGCTCACGAAAACTAGCTTCGCATTTATCGACCGGATAAATCGGCGATTCTTCTTTGTAAGCTCGGTTAGGGGCATTGAAATTTTGGAGAACCCCTCCACGAACCTACGGTAGTACCCGGCTAATCCTTAAGAAGCTTCGATCTCTGTCTTGTCTTCGGTCTCGGCCAATCCCTGACGGATTCGATCTTCCCGGGATCCACCCTGATCCCATCTTTACTCACAATGTGCCCTAGGAAGGACACCTGAGACAACCAGAACTCACATTTCTTGAACTTGGCGTAGAGCTTATGTTCCCGAAGTCGTTGCAGTACCATCTGAAGATGTAACTCATGCTCCTCTTCGGCCCGAGAGTACACGAGGATGTCGTCGATAAACACAATCACACGGATATCGAGGAAATCCTTGAATACTACTATTCATCAGGTCCATGAATGCTGCAGGAGCGTTGGTTAGTCCGAATGACATAACCAGAAACTCGTAGTGTCCATACCTAGTGCGGAAAGCCGTCTTTGGAATGTCCTCCTCTCGGATCCTCAACTAATGATAACCCGAACGGAGATCAATCTTAGAAAAGACCGTCTTCCCCTGAAGCTGATCGAACAAGTCATCGATCCTAGGTAACGGATATTTATTCTTCACCGTCAGCTTGTTCAACTCTCTGTAGTCGATGCACATCCTCATAGATCCATCCTTCTTCCTCACGAACAAAACCGGGGCTCCCCAAGGTGACACACTGGGCCGAATGAACCCTATGTCAAGCAACCCTTAGCCGAATCTTCAATTCCTTAAGTTCAGTGGAGCCATCCTATACGGGGCTTTAGAAACCGGATCCACCCCCGGTGCCAAGTCAATCACGAAGTCAATCTCCCGATGAGGTGGTAACCCCCGGAAGTTCTTCGGGAAAAACGTCCAAAAATTCCCCGAACCACTCGATGTCCTACGGCCGAATGGTGTACGGCCCGAGTGGTGTCCACCACCACGGCCGAAACCACAAGCACCCGCCGTGCAACAATTCTCTCGGCGGACATGGCCGAGATCACGGGATCCGAGATCCCCGAAGGCGGAACCCACAAATACAAACGGTTCTTCACTTTCCGGTTGGAAGACCACCATCTTCCTTTTACAGTCAATGCTCGCCGAATATTTAGATAGGAAATCCATTCCTAAAATAATATCGAATTCGACTACACTCATCTCTACCAGATCAGCACTTAACTCTCTATCAACTATCCTGATCGGCATAGACCTAATCCACTTATTGGAGATAACCAATTCTCCGCCAGGTAACGGGGTTCCAAACCCTGATTCACATCTATCAAAGGGTCTACCCAATTTACTAGAGATTCTAGCAGCCACACAAAAACAACCTTGACCCAAACACTCACCCGGAGGATGCCTCATACTAGTGAGACACTCCATTAGGAATAACGGGTCTCAACACTAGCTTGACGACTGTCTTGATTCTGGTTCCCTCGGAACCCCTTGTTCTGCCTCGAGCCACCGGATGCAGTGGATAATTTCCTCCTCCAGTCCATGGCCGAACCACTACCTCCCCTGCTGAAACCTGACGCAGAAGGGGTAGGAGCCCCGCCACATTCCGAAGTCCTAACTGATTCCACATACATCTAGTTGCGCCCTTAGCTCACCATGCTTTCTTCGCCATCTCAACTTAGATGGTATTATCGTCGGTAGTGATCATAAGGTCATACTTGATCTTCACCTTAAGTCCATCGAGATATTTTCTTTCTTACTGAAATCGGTTGGCGCAAATCCCAAGGCTAACCTCGCCAATGGGGGCGAGTAATATATTCCGTCATGCTCCTATTCTCTCGCTGGGTCAGGTGGGCGAACTCTTTCCTCTTGGCGCTTCTGACCGCCTCGTTATAACATTTAACGCTGAAGAGTTCCTAAAACCTTTCCCAGGTCATAGTGATAACGTCATGGATCTAAGACACCATGTCCCACCAGACCAGAGCGTCTTCTTAAAACTGAAAAGTGGCACTCACCACTGTCGTTCCGTGACATCCATAAAGTTCAAGATCTTGGTGATCACGCGTCGACCCCTTGCTCGGCTTTCATCACGTCCAGGACCTCCCGGGGAAAACCGGAGGTGCCCGCTCTCGGAACCGCTCGTACCAAGGTTCCCAATCTAATGGCCGCCACCAGCTATCTCGGCACAGGCGGCGAGGGGCAGTGCCACCTTTGGAACTACGGGCACCGGACCGCAAGAGCACCTGTCTCGTCTCAACCTCTCGAATCTCGAGATCTTGCTCTTCTATCCCGGGCTTGTATTTCCGCAAACCGTAACTTCCCGGTCGGGCTTCTCGATTGACTTGGGCGAGCCCGCGGCGAGTTAACATCACTCCAACCGCGAACCACCTGCCCGGGACCTCTACCTCGGCCCATAACACTTGAGGGGAACCGAGCTCCTCGACCTTGATCGACCGGCGAGATGCCACGACTCCTAACATTTCGTCTGGCGTCCATCTAGTCTGAACCGCCTCGAAATCCCGAGTTGGCACTCAGGTCACGATCATCGAGAGCTTACTAATGCCGCTTAATTTGGAAATTAAAAACGAAACATGCGCCTATTCTACTATCAGGCTACTAACATGCTTCCTAACTTTTCTTTTTCATAAGCTGAATAAAATAAACTACTAAAGCAATAAAGGCTTGCGAGCCGTGAGCGAGCTAACTGGCCGATGATGATTGTACATGTCGTGACGATCTTCGGAAGACAACTTTAGCGACTACGATACCAAATTGTAACACCCTAACTACCATAGGCGTATTACGTGAGTTTTAAACATACTGTGCAGCTCGTTGCTAATCAACGAGGTTTATGGAAAAACGTGATTAATTAAAATTTTTGCTTTTTAATTAAACTTATAAACAATATTACAAAAGACTCGGGATCCCGATTATAAAAATCATTTACAAAAAGATTTAAGCGATTAAGCGTTACAAAAATAAAAGTCGTCTAACGACCCGATTCTACAAAAATCGGCCTCGACATCCCGATGATCGTACGCTCAGTGCCTACCGCCCCGACATGTACAATCTCATAAGCTCGCTCACGGTCCATCGGCTATAGCCTTGCTTTTACCTACACATGAACATAAGCGCGGGTCGACGGACTCGATGAAAAGCATAATAATACTCATACATAAAAACCAAGCCGTGTCCAACACGATGCGGAGTCACTTCTTGCCATGTCCAACATGGTGCGAGCCCCTCTTGCCATGTCCAACATGGTACCGAGTTACGAACGTTCATAGGGACGGTACTATTGACACGTAACAACGATCGGTCGAGCCGGTCATACTCCTGTTGGTCATACTCGGCTGTCTGGCGTGTTACTATATCCTCTGATCGGTCGAGCCGGTCATACTGCGAGCCGCTGGTCATACTCCGGCTGTCGTGGCGGGATACGTCAATAGCACGGAACCACCAACCAAGTGTCGCTGATCGGTCAACTGGTCATACTCCATTTCTTGGTCATACTCCGGCTACCGACGTGACAGGGTTGGATGGTTCGAAGCCTAAATACATAACTAATGTAATCTAGCAGGCTTCCTACATGCACGCTAAACATGTAATCTACATATGCATACTGTTATACTAATCTTACCTGGATTCCGATTTCAGTGTGCTTGGACAACTTTGGCTTGAACCGAAAGGCCGAACGGCGGATTCGGGCTCCTAAACCATAAAAATCACAACGCTATAAGTGACACGCTAAATCACTTCCGGACTAAAACTTGAAACTAAAAAGTTTCCCTATCGATAAAAAGCATGGCAATACCCCTAAAAACCCAAAACGAGGAAAACTAGGGTTCGAAAAATCCCCAACCGTGAGAATAGGTTGCCTTCGACCCGGTCGGTTAAATTCTCGAACCCCATCCGAATTCCGGATGCTCAGATCGGTTCCTCGCGGCCGGCAAACTAAAAATCACATATCTTGACCAATTTAAACCCAATTGGTCCCAAACTTTCCAGACCTGTTCTATATGCCCCAAATAACAATTCCAAGGCATCAAACCTACCCAGAAACTACATACACAAATTTTGCCATTGGAGCTCAAGCTTTGAGTTCCAAACTCAAGCTTGAGCAAACCACCTAGACAAGCATGCAAACCAACTTAATTCAACTTAAACTAGCATAATATCACTTCTGCAAACTCATAGAAACAACAGCAACATCACAGCACATAATCACAACATTTCCTTCCAAAATTCATACTTTTTCACATAAAAACTACAAGCTTAACAATCTAACCTACATGCTTTCAACATAGCTTAATTCCTATCAATTTAACAAGCTTTGAACCACATAAAATAATCACAAAACACAGCAGCCAACAACATCCAAAATCACATGCATTTACTCATCTTTTATCAAAAATTCCAAGAAAACATAGAAGGATAAGTTCAAGGATCTTACCTACAATTGAATTACACTTAGATGAGAAGAAAATCACAAGAATTGAAGAGAAAAATCTACGCCTGCACAGCAGCCAACACCAAGCCGAAATGGAGAGAAGGAAAAGAGAGCTTGAGTTTTTTCTATTTTTCTTAAATTTGACTAAGTGTAAAAATGTTTGAGAAAAAGGAATTTAAATCACATTATTCATTTATTTCAGCCAACAATTAACTCCAAATAAACATTTAATTTCCAAATAAAAACTCACATAAGACAAAACACTAATGGGGCAAAAAGACCATTTTGCCCTTCCACCATAAAATCACTAAAATCATACTAAAGGGGTATTTTTGGGACATTCTAAATTCCCGGCCATTCCCGACATTCCCAATGTCTAAAACCCATCCCCAAAATACTAACATACTAAGTTGTGATTTCTACTGAGCCAAACGCCGCGTTCCAAAATACCGGACACCGGAAATACGAAACATAAAAGCTACTAATAACATACTCATGCATATCTGAATTCCATAAATATCAACAATAAATTACTTAAATGACTATAAATAATTTCATGATTAAACATAACCAACTGCTAATTTCCAAATTAACTAAGCGGGCTTTACACATCTGGTCTTTGTAGATGACCTTATCTTGGTGGATAGGGCAAATATATAGGAAGCTAAATGGCTGTGGCAATGCCTTGAGAAATTCTGTATCTAGTCCGGGCAAAAAGTCAATAAGCTTAAAACATTAATCTTCTTTAGTAATAACACGAGTGATGATATGAGAAGAGGCATAAAGCAGGTCCTTGGCCTCAACTATGCCACGGGCAACATTAATTACTTCGGACTTCCTTTGTTCAGGTCTCGTCTCAAGGATGATGATTTTAACTTCATCTTGGAACATCTTGTATCATATTTTATTTTATTCTAAATAATTAAATAATAAAATCATTAATTGGGATGAAATTAAATATTGTATCATATTTTATTTTATTTTAAATAATTAAATAATAAAATCATTAATTGGGGTGAAATTAAATATTGTATCATATTTTTTATTTTAAATAATTTAATAATAAAATTATTAATTGGGGTGAAATTAAATATTGTATCAAATTTTATTTTATTTTAAATAAATAAATAATAAAATTTTTAATTGGGGTGAAATTAAATATTTTATCATATTTTACTTTATTTTAAATAAATACATAATAAAATCATTAATTGAGATGAAATTAAATATTGTATCAATTTTTTTTTTAAAAAAATGTTATATCAGTTTTACTTTATTTTAAATAAATAAATAATAAAATCATTAGGGTACATATAGAAAAGGTTCTAACCCTAATTTGAAAAACCTAATTCAAAACACCATCTCTCACAGCCGCACATCTCAAATTTCTCTTGGTCGCACGCAGCAATGGAGAAGACAAAGATGGCTTTGCACAGGGCATGGTGGAGGAGACATCGACGGGCTTTGCGCACGGGGTGGTGGAGGAGATGGTTGTTGGGTTTTGTGCTCTAAATAAAACTCATTTCAATATAATCAGATTTACTAGTTAATAAAGATCAGAAATAACATTTTATGTTGCATGGTTCACATGATTTATTTCATGATTATATTTAATGTATAAATTCTATTAAGTCCAGAACATATGTATTTGTTAATGATTATAGTGTTGTCAGCACAGTGGAATATAATCATGTTTATATGTTCGAAAGTTTAATTCCCTGATTTCTCAGTTCACTGGATTTAGTTTGGCATGATAACCAGCGATAGGTATGCTTACACCTTGGATAAGTGTTATGTCATTTCCAGGGCATTGGCAAAGTTTACCAGTATCGAATGTATGGAGTATACATTGGAAGGGACTGATATTGAACTTTGATTAGATATGTTAAATTTACTGTAATATCTATTCGATTCAATATCACCTAGTTGATCCTAGATCAAATGATCTTAATCCTGATATGGCTAGGTTCGATCTCAAGAGTATTATACATGTTCTTTGATTTGTTAGTTAAGCCTACTTTTGGGTCAGGGTGATACGTACATTTTGGGAACATGGTAGTGCAATTGAGTGGGAGCGCTAAACATAGATATGGAATCTATAGCTTCTATAGGTATTTAGAAGTGAAGCGATGATTTCCTTCAAGCTTGCTAAATAGAGATAAATGATAGAACGTTCATTTTAGTGACTATATTAATTCACTAAAATATCATTTATAGGTGGCAAGTGTTTTAAGGATAAAATACATTGAAAGGGTGTAACGGTAATTTTATCCCTATGCAATGTAGATCATCTATAGAGGATCGTTGATTATTGGGATTATAACAATGGATATTTTATAGTGTATCTATATCGTGAAACATATAGAGCGTTCTAATGACTGAGAGTGCAATTCCAAGTTCTATCCGTGGATGCAACAAGGAATTAATAAGTCAGTGGATTTACTTGGTAAGTTCTGGGTCTGCTTATTGAAAGCTCGGTTATATAGGCCCATGGTCCCCATACTAGTTGAGACCATACTGCTTGTAAGACTCAGTTAATTGATTTTAATTAATCAATTATAATTCTAAAATTAGACTATGTCTAGTTTATGAATTTTCACTAAGCAAGGGTAAAATTGTGAAGAAAAGAGATTCTAGGTCTTATTTATTAATTAAGAGACTTTATATGTCTAATTAATAAATATATTAAATGACAATATTATTTAATAATTAATTTTTAGTTATTAAATAATTGGAATTGGCATTTAAGTGGTTAAATTAGAAATTTGGCGTTTTTGAGAAAATGAGATGGGAAAATGACAAAATGGCAAAATTGCAAAGTGGAGCCCAATAACATCCTATGGCCGGCCACACTAAGGAATTTACCATTTATTTTTCTATTATTTTAATGCTAAATAATTCTAACCTAAACCTAGGTGGTTACCTATAAATAGATAGTGATGGCTCACACTTAACAGTTTGATGAAATTTCACTTTCAGAAATTTTCCTGAGCCTTCTTTTTCTATAGGCCGAAACCACATTCCCTCTCTTTTCTTCTTCTAAATTTTTTCAGCCTTGAGTGATAGAGTGAGTGCCCACACACATCAAGTGGTATCTCAATCATAGTGTGGAAGATTGTGAAGAATCCAATCAACAAGAAGGAGAATCAGACTCAAGAACGAGAGAAAGAGATCCAAGTTCAGATCTTGATAATGCTCTGCTATAGAAAGGAATCAAGGGCTAGAGATCTGAACAGAAGGAGTCATTATATTCCGCTGCACCCAATGTAAGGTTTTCTTAAACCCTTATGTGTTTATTTCATTATTTTAGAATCATATTAGGATGTTAATGAAACATACTTGTTAGTAAATCTAGATCCTGGTAAAATATTTCCAACAATGGCGACGGGCTTTGCGCATCGGGTGGTGGAGGAGATGGCAACGGGCTTTGCACAGTGAGGGTTGGATCGGGGTGATCATCGGGGTTGCTCCCTCTCTCGTGTTCTCGGACAAGTCGTGTCCGGCAACAAAATCCATGGATTTTGACGGGTTCGGTTGAGTCGTCGTCTCCGTTTGTGGATTTTCAGTGTGTACTCTTTTCTCTTTTATTCTATTTCATATTAGGTTTTAATTTTAAAGGATTTTATATTTTTATTCATCCATGTGAATACATTTTTTGCATCGCTTGGTCTATTTTGTTGAGAAAAATGAGATGAAATCTGATATGAGCAAGTTGAAGACCAGCTGAGTTTTTTTATTGTGAAAAAGATCATTACTGTCAAGAAGAACATCACTGTGCTGAGGTTGGAGACATTTTTTGTTTAGAGATTATGTTGTAATATATTTTTTTTCTTGAAGAACAAGATCTATAATATTCTTATTACATATTTTTTGCTTAGAGATTATTATTATTACATATTTGTTTAAAGATTAAGTTGTAATATTCATGTTTATTGTTTATTTTTAATTGTATTTTTTGTTCAGAATAATATTATATATATTGTGAATTATTAAAATATGTTATTTTTTTTTATTTTAATTAAAATAAATATTATTATATATATTTAATATTTAAAAATATATATTAAAAAGTAATTTAATTTTCATAATATTTTTGCCAACAGTTATAAATTATCATTTAAAGTGGTTTTTTCAAACAGTTATAAACCGTCATTTAAAATGATTTTTTTCCAACAATTATAAACTATCATTTAAAATTCTGTATTTTTATGACACTCACATAGCCAACGGTTTTAGGAACTGTTGAGAAATAGTACAAAAGACAGTTATAAACCGTTGAAAAAAGGCAATTTTGTAGTAGTGATAATTTATGTTCACATATTTTAGTTATACTATATAGTATGGTTTTAAATACTTAATTAATTAAAGTAGTTGTTCTGTTTGGCCGTGTTCTTGTGAAGAGAGAAAGCTAGTTATTTATATTGTGTACTATTAGCTTTTGTTAGGTACACAATTAGTTAGAAAGTAGTTAGGTGTTAGAGGCTGTTTCGTAACTACAAACGTATATATATACCTCTCTAATCATTTTTTCATTGAATAATACAAAATACTCTTTATCTCTCAAAACACTCTTCTTTCACTAAAACCTCACATGGTATCAGAGCTTTAATCGTCCATCAATGGAGTATGTTGAATTGTTCAATGGAGTAGGAACAAGATTGAACACCGCTCAACTCCTAAACTAGTAGGTCCCCTTACCAAAGTCATCCAATTTCTTTTACACATTCTTTGTCGATCAAGCTTGATGAATACAATTTCCTCCTCTAGCGCCATCAAGTTTTAGTTTCAATCAAAGGTAGTCTCCTTCATAAATTTATTGATTCTACTCATATTCCTCCTAAATTTCTCACACCAGCAGGTGAACGAAATAATGATCGCAATCCCACCTTTGAGGATTAGAAACAACAAGACAATCTTTTAGTTTCTTGGCTTCTTTCTTCCATTTTCGAGAAAACTACCGATCGGATGATTGATTATGACACCACATATCAAATTTGGAAAGCTATTCATGAGTATTATACTACTTTTAATGCTGCTAATGTCAACCTATACAAGTCTCAACTGAGAAATACCAAGATGCTAGGATCTTTAAATGACAATTTGTTGAAGATCAAATGTATTGTGGACCTCCTTGCCACTATTGGTCACAAACAGACAGCTTAAGATCACATCAAATCCATTTTCAATGGCCTTCCTCCTAAATATGATGTGTTTGTCACATCTGCTGCCTCCAGAAAGATACATACTCTGTTGCCGAGATCAAGGCCTTACTCATGGCTTAATTTGCAAGAATCGACAAGAATGCTAGAATTCTTGATATCAAAAAAGGAGAGGCAAGAGCTTAACTAATCATAAGGTCATCAACAAAACACTTAAAATTTGATATGTTCCCTCCAGTGATCAAATAGTTTTATTGCCTAACCAAGGGCTTAGCTAATCACAAGTTTAATTTCTTAGCAGACAAACTTGGTGTAATTCAGACACCACAAAATTTAAGATGGGATATAAAGAAATGAAAATTACACTCATGCTTCTAGAAGTGATGTGCTGGCATAATAAACTTTGGTGATCCTATAAGTAACAAACGATGATTGTACCATTGAAATATCAATATGTATATAAAGGAAGGTTTAAAACATCATATGTGACATATGAATTTATTTGAAGGCTTGGGATCATCTTTTCACTCTTCTCTTCTCTCTCATCCTTCCCCTTTTCTCTTCTCTTCTCTTCTCTCTCTCTCTCTTTTCCATCTCTCATTATTTTGGGCAATATGTAGTTTTTCTATATTCAGGTTCTTTAATTCTTCATGTTAAACATGTTTCTGTTAGATTATTTAAGATTGAATATATATATTTCTGTTACTGGTTTATTTTGTTATTATTTTAAGGTTGTTTTACTGCTGTTTTATTTTATTTATTTATCACATTTTCCAAATTTATTGTACTGCTCTACTTTTAATAGTAATAGAAAAATAATTAATTTTTTATGTAAGTTATTTTCTTCAGTATTCTATGCTCCAATATATGTTCAGTTTTCCTCTGTTGTTCCACTGTTATTTTTTAGTTGTCCTACTTCTTTTCATTTTTGATGTCTTCTCCTGCATGTTTTCTTGTTTTGTCCTAGCTCTCCACATTTACTGAATTTGTTATGTTGCTAGTCAATTTTTCTTGGTGTAGTAATTGAACGAAGCTTGTTTAGTAACCTGTTGCACGTGCATGTTCCTTCTTTGAGGTCTAGTGTCCATGATTCTTTCATTTTGGTTACCTCAAATAAATATTTAGTGGTTAGTTTAACCTGTGTAATTTAAAAACAACATTTGTTAAACATACAAAATTTTTGGGATTTTATGGCCTAAATAAAACCCATTTAAATACAATCTTATTTGTTATCAATAGAAGATTAGAAATCATTTATGTTTGCATGTAGTTTTCATGTTTATAGTTTAATATACAATTTTTGTTAAATCCAAAACATATAGTTATTCACAATTACAGTGATGTCAACACTATCGAAGGTAACTGTGATTATTTGCTTCAAAAAATAATATCCAATGATTCATTAGTGCACTTGATTTACATTGATGTGATAGTCAGCGATAAAACTTACTTACACCTTGGATAAGTGTTATGTTCTTTCTAAGACATTGGCAAAGTATGCTAGTATCGAATGTATGGAGTATACATTGGACTGGGACCGATATTGAACTTGGTAAAGATATTATAATCTTATCGTTGTATCTTTCTAAGTTAATATCACTTGTTGATCTTAGATCAAAAGATCTTAATCCTGACATGGTTAGATTCGATCTGAAGAGTGTTATTTGTGTTCTTTGAGTTGTTAGTTAAAGCCTACCATTTGGTTCGGGTCACACATACATCTTGGGATCATAATAGTATGATGAGTGGGAGCGCTAATCATAGATATGGAATCTATAGCTTCTATCTAGACATAGAAGTAAAATGATGATTTCCTTCGAGCTTGGCTTAATAGAGATAAATGGAAGAGCTCTTATTTCAGTAATTATAATAGTTTATTGAAATATCATTTATAGGAAGCTAAGTGCTGTAAGGATAAAATACATTGAGGGGTGAAATGGTAAATTTGTCCCTACTCGATGTAAATCATCTATAGAGGATCTTTGATTATTGGGATTAGAATGATGGTTAAATTTCATAGCGTATCTATATCGTGGAGCATATAGAGTGTTCTATATAATTGAGAGTGCAAATCCAAATCTATAGTGGTGCAAGGAAGAATTAATAAGTTAGAGAATTTATTTGCTAAATTCTAGATCTGCTTATTGGAAGCTCGGTTATATAGGCCCATGATCCCCATACTAGTTGAGACAATACTACTTGTAAGACTCAGTTAATTGATTTTAATTAATCAATTATAGTTCTAAAATTAGACTACGTCTTATTAATGAATTTTCACTAAGTTAGGGCTTAATTGTGAAGAAAAAAAATTAGGGTCTATTTATTCATTAAGTGACGTTAATAAGTCTAATTAATAAATCTATTAAATGACAAATTTATTTAATAATTAATTTTAATTATTAAATAAATAGTTTTGACATTTAAGTGGTTGAATTGGTAAATATGGCATTTGTGAAAGAAAAGAGTAAATAGTTGAGAAAAATGGCAAAATTATAAATGGTGGGCCCACATCCTAATGGCTAGCCACTTAAGGTCTTTTTACCATTTATTTATCAATTTTTAATGCCAAATAATTCAAACCTAAACCTAGAAAGATTCCTATAAATAGATAGTGATGGACTCAAAACTGACAGTTGATGCAACTTAAGCATTCAGTGAAATTTGAGCCTTTCTCTCTCTCTCTCTCTCTCTCTCTCTCTCTCTATATATATATATATATATATATATATTTTCAACACCTAAAGGAGAATCAGGCTCAGATCTTGATAATACTCTACGACAGAAAGGAACTAGGGTTAGAGATCTGAGTGGAAGGAGTCATTTACTTCTGTTGCAACCAATGTAAGGTTTCTTGAACTTTATATGTGTTTAAATTCTATTGTTTTAGAAATTAATATTAAGGATGTTAAACAACATACATGGTAGTAAATGTAGATCCTGGTAAAATAATCCCCAACAACTGGCCTCAGAGCCATAGCAATAATTTACTTTCATGAAATATGAATTTAATACAATGATTGTGTTGATTTGGATGTGTTCATGTTGGTTTATGTACATATTTGATGATTGTATGAAAATTGTAATTTTACGATGATAAATATTTTTAGTTTCGTTTAGAAAGTATTTTTTTTTTCTAGAAAGTAGATAAAAAATTAATGAATTTAGACTTTTACAGAACTCAGTTTGGATTTTTTACGAATCAGTTATAATTTTTTAATTTTGATGAAAACATCCCAATTTGGTGCACACGTGCACGCACGCGGATGGCAGGGAGCTGCTCGGTCAAGACCGAGTTCAAACAGCCCCGTGTTCGAGGTTACTCGGACATCCCGTGTTCGAAGCCTCCAACTGACGGAGGTTCCTCGGTCAAGTAGGCTACTTACAGCCTCCTGTCTCGCACATCAGCCCTCATACGCGCGCGCAGGGTGATGCCCAATTAGTTACACTGCGACCGCGACAGTAAACATGCTTTGTCGTATCCACAGGGATGCCAATCGCAACTAAAGATTAGTTTATTAAATATAAAATAAATTTATTAAGAGAAATTAAGAAGCGAAATTAAAATGGAGATGAGAAAGTTGATCAGATAAAGAGCTCAGTAAGGTAGAAATGTAGTTATGCAAATCCTATTCTAATACTAATATTAATTCAAAACGCATTTATCATTCTACACCATTAATTACAGCTGGAAGATATGTATGTTAAAAGCACAAATTAATTAATCTTGAATAAATTGAATCTTACTTCTAATTTAATAGCATATCATATTATATATCCTAAATCGACTAAATACCACTGTTGGCAGAATGCAGTAAATGACATACAATATAAGAAATACATCAAAATAATTAATAGTCTAACTTACATAAGAAAAGCAGGACTGAACTTATAAAAAAGATACTATTAAATTTGGAAAAAAAATTAGAAGATGAAGAGCAATTTAATAAATGAGATATAAAGATAAATGTAAAGACCGCTTAGTTTAATTTGGAAATTAGCAGTTAATCACGTTTAATTATGAAATTATTTATAGCTATTTAAATAATTATTATACTGTTATTATTGAATTCAGAGATGCATTTTATGTCATTCAGTAGTTTTCATAATTTCGCATTTCCGGTGCCCGGTAACATGGAACTCGGTGTTTGGCTCAGTAAAATCACAACTTAGTATGTTAGTAGATTGGGACGGTTTGTTAGACATTGGGAATGTCGGGAATGGCCGGGAATTTAGAATTTCCCAAAAATACCCCTTTAGTGTTATTTATGTTAGTTTAGTGTGGAGGGGCAGAATGGTCATTTTGCCCATTGTTAGTTTGTCTTTTAGTGAATTTTAATTGGTGGAATTATGTGGTTTATTAGAGTATATGTTGGCTGAAGTAAAAGGAGTTAAGTTGCATTTATTTCATTTAGTCAAAAAATTTCAAAACTTAGAAAGTTAGAAAAATTCAAAGGCTCTCTTTTCTTCTCCCTAGTTCGGTTTTGAGCAGCTGGGTTTTGGGGGGGATTCTCTTGGATTTCAAGCTGGTTTTGGCTTAGATTCTGTCCTCAAGTTGTTGGTAAAATCCTTGTAGCTCTTCCTCTTAGTTTCTTGAAGATTTTTGTGTTGGAAATTATTTTACCAGGATCTTAGATCTACTCACAAGTATGTTTATTAACATCCTAAATATGAACTTTCTAAAACGATGAAATTAAACACATATAAAGTTTAAGAAACCTTACATTGGGTGCAGCGGAATATAATGACTCCTTCCGTTCAGATATCTAGCCCTTGATTCCTTTCTCGCGCGAGCATTATCAATATCCGAACCTCGGATCTCTTTCTCCGAATCTTTGATGCCGAAACTCCTTTTCTTTGATGATCTTTCTTCACGATCTTCCTCACTATGATTGAGGTATCACTTGATGTGTGTGGGCACTACTGTAATCACTAAGGATTTCGAAATTCTCAAGAGGGAAGAGAAGAAGTGACAGCTAAAGATAGGGAGAGAGAAGGCTCAGGTTTTTCTCTGAAGGAAAAATAGAAAATTTAAGTGTAATTTTCCTGAAGCCTTCACTATCTATTTATAGCATTCCACTAGGGTTAGGTTTGAATTATTTGGCATTAAAATAATGAAAATATCAGTTTAAATTTCCTACAAAAGTGGCAGGCCCTATACTAGTGGATTTGGGCCTCACTTTTTGCAATTTTGCAGTTTTACCTTTTCTGCATCTGATTTTCTCAAAAATGCCAATTTCCTAATTCAATCATTTAAATGCCAATTCTAACTATTTAATAACTATAAATAATTATTAAATAATATTGTCATTTATCATATTTATTAATTGAACCATACAAAGTATCATAATTAACAAATATGCCCCTATAAACTCTTTCTTTACAATTTCGCCCTTACTTAGTGAAAAATTCACAAATAGACATAGTCTAATTTGAGAATTATAATTGATTAATCAAAACCAATTACATGAGTCTTACAAGCAATATTATCTCAACTAGTGGGGGGACCATGGGTCTATATAACCGAGCTTCCAATAAGTAGATCAAGAATTTAGCACTAAAATTCACTAACTTATTAATTCTTCGTTGAATCCACGCATAGAACTTAGAATCGCACTCTCAGTATATAGAATGCTCTATATGTTCCACCATATAGACACATCATTAGTTATCCATTGTTATAATCCTAATGTGATCAATGATCCTCTATATGAATGATCTACACTGTAAAGGGATTAAATTACCGTTACGCCCTACAATGTATTTATTCCTTAAAACACTTGACCCCGTATAAATGATATTTCAGCTTATGTGAAATGAGTACTCCACCATTTATGTTCGTTTGGTCAAGCTCGAAGGAGATCATCCTTTGCTTACTATTCGCCAGATAGAAGCTAGAGATTCCATGTTTATGCTAGCGCTCCCACTCAATTGCACTACCGTGTTCCCCAAAATGTACGTATCACCCTGACCTAAAAGTAGGCTTAACTAACAAATCAAAGAACACGAATAGCCTTTCAAGATTGAGCCTAATCATATCAGGATTAAGATCATTTGATCTAGGATCAACTAGGCGATATTGACTTGAATAGATATTACGGTAAGTTTAATAAATCTAAGTCAAAGTTCAATATCGGTCCCTTCCGATGCATACTCCATGCATCCAACCTGAGCTTTACTTTAACCAATGTTCTGGAAAGAACATAGTATTTCTCCAAATACAAGTAAACTCTTGTTGTAGATTATCATATCGCAAAACCCCGTGTCCGATAAATCTAGGAAACTTTATTCACATAGTCATGTTTACTTTCCAATGTGTTGACGGCACAATAAACAGGATCAAGTATGTGAAAAGGGTTTCAGATGAATTTATACATTATGTACATATAATCATGAAATAAATCATGTGAACAATGCAACATTAAATGTTATTTCTGATCTATATTAATAAACAAATCTGATTATATTGAAATGAGTTTTATTTAGGGCATAAAACCCAACAAACTCCCACTTGCACTAATATAAAACAAAAAGTGCGTTTCAAATAATCTCAACACCTTGATATACAAATCAAGTGTAGTAGTAGTAAACTCCTCGTAATAGGATTTGAAAGGTTGAATTAACCACAACCTTTTCTCCACTATTACTCTTCCTTTAATCACAAAATCATTGATAATGTGAATTCCTCTCTATATGTCTACTCTCTTGGGATACTGGATTCTATATCTTTGGCAACTACTTTTGGTTAATCAGGAAATTAACACTAGTAGTTTAAGGCAATTTGGAATGGTGCCAAAGATGTATAGAACTTTTCCTTAGACTGAATAAGTAACTTTCCTGCAGCTTTAACATTCAGTCTCTCTCTGGTAGACTTAGAGATTTCGTATAGGTTTTTACACTTCTCCAAAATCACTATTCCACCCCGAGTAACCACCATCTTATCGAAAGATTTACTAGCACATAGGCAAATTTCGAAATCTGATATGGTGTAGTCTAAGAGTTTTAAACACAGCCTTATAGACTAACATATAGTTCCTCTTCTTAATCTTAGGATTTACTTGATTGTCTTCCAATGTTCTTCTCCTGGATTAATCTGATACCTACTCATTACTCCCACTCAACAACAGATGTCTGGTCTAAGGCATACAAAAGCATATCTAAGACCTCTCACTGTTGATGTAAGAAATTTTTCCATGGCTTTATCTTTTCTGGAATAGTTGAGACTTTTCCTTAGATAAATAAAATCTATGCCTAAGAAGTAGTGAAGCTTCTATAGATTGCCATTAGAAAGAAAATGCTTCAGCATCTTACTAAAGTAAGTTGCTTGCATTAGAGTAAGTAATTACCAGGTATACCACAAGCCATAGGTTTAGATAAACTCAAACCTGTAATACTAGGAACAGGAAGTTTTGTTAAGTCCATTGAATAGACTTATAAACGAAAATTTCCTTTTATGTCCTTGTAATAGAAAACTTTAGGTTATTCCATGTGAATGGATTAAACCATAGTTCTATAGGCTTTCTTCTTAGTTTCTTATCTTGACTATCCATTACTTGTTTAAACTCACAATGGATTTTAATCACTAGTGTCTCCCAAGTCATAAGAAGGTGAGTTCCTAGAAACTCTCCCACTACGACAAGGTACCGCGAATTATGTCGAAGAAAACTAAATGGTATTAACCTCTTTGGTTGTGACAAGACAACAGAGGCAGTGAGATCATCATATATTATATAAGATGATAGAACACTTTTGGAATCAAGAATTAAATATCTCCTTTATTTGCTACTTGTTTTCAGACTTAGTCATTATCTTAGGAAAGTAGTATTTGTTTGAACAAACACTTTCTTATCTATTGACTATGGGATGGTCCACCCCTAATCACTTAGAATAGCTAAGAAACCATGGTTAACAGTTCTAGCTTTTCTTAAGATTTTGATTAGGTCATCCATGAATCTAGTAATGATTTACATTAAGTATACAACCATTACATCATTCGAAATTGTATTACCATAGAAGGATTTAGGCAACGACTAGTAACTAATCATCGACATGCAACTCGAAATTTCAGGGGAGGTAAGTTTGGATATAATTCAAAAATCAATTTAATGATCTTTGAACTCGCATATCTACTAACTATTTCTCCACCCCTATCGGTTCGCAAGATCTTTAACCACTTACCTTAATGGTTTTAACCATTCTTAGAAATTTATGAAATTTTTCAAACATTTCAAATTTCTTTTGCATAAGGTATAATCTAGAGTTATCGTTTTAAGAATACAACGAAAAACTCATATCCACCCCCGAATGTACATTCATGCGAATGAGATGAACTACTTTCGGTGGATATAGGCATATTAACTCTTTGCAGATTGATCTTGTCAAATCCACTATGAACAAGATACAAATGCCATAGATTAAGAAAATGTGGTAGTGTCTATGATGACATAGGTTTAGTTACATCAAAGAGTTCTTAGAATACTTCAAGTGGATCCCTGGTCACGAATACCTAACTCATATTCCATACGGATTTTAATCCATTAATGGAAGATGGATATTAAACACTTGAAAAAGTGTAAATCGTATTGTATTCCGGAATTAGAAATATAAGAAAATTTCTATTTGGAATCTAAAATTAAAGTCAAAGACTTAAATTTATACCAAATATTATGAGTAATTCTATCTTGGACCAGACTACTAATACAAACTCTAAGTCGATTTGCCCATTACAAGTAGGAGATTTCTAAGATTGAGGATTTATATCAATTGGGAATAGAATTTCGGGGTTATAATCATATGCGTCATTTAATTTCTTAAGAGAAAATATAATGACATGAAATGATTCATAGACCATTCATCCAATGATATATTTGAAAGCTAATTCGAAATGAATAAGCTAAGAGGAATTAGGATAATTTCGTTTAAAATAAGAATCCAACGATGCTTCGATTAGCGAAAGTCAAAGTAATCTTATTTATATAATCTTCTTGTTTTATATCGTAAAAATACTAGTCTAAGGTGTCATCAATTGATGAACAAATTAGATGTCGCATATACAATATTTATCTTTCGAGATCTAACACTATTATGTATGTCTAATGGTGAAAATCCACTAGGGATTTATCTCATTAGATAAACAAGCCAAGTTAGACCAACAATGAAGATTCGAAATTAAACTACAACTTAATAACAGAAAATAACATGGTTCAATATAAATTCATACACAATTCAGAAATTATAAACATATAGTAAGTAGGAATGACAAGTGAAAATACTAAAACTTACAATCCTAAATAATTTCCAAGGTTTTCAACAACCGATATCGCTGTCCCGTTTAAAGGCGAGAGTCAAAGCTACCATTCATTGAATAGAGTTGTCGGCTCGTCTAAAATGTTAAACATTCTAGCAACCTTTTATTCGATCAAGATTGGAATTCGGCGTTGTCCCGTTTAAAGGCGAGTCAAGGCAATTCTATCTTATGAGCTTCCACCATTGTTTCATAATTTGCAAGTCAAGTATGGTCGCCACCATTAGGGTGATCCATACCATACAAAACACTTACAAACTACTTATCATGCGAGGTTAAACGGTGCGAAATTGCTAATGAACGTTCCTCCATTAGGGAGGATTACTCACTAAAACAAACGCGGTGTAAAACCCACAATGGAGATCGAATGTCTCTATAATAAAGCTCATTATTTGAAAAGAGTTGTATTTTCTATTATTCTCTTTATTTATTCTATTTATTTTAAATATATATTTATTTAATTAAAATTTCCAATTTAGAATGAAAAATTCTAAATATAATTTTTAATTTAATATTTATAAATTTTACTTAGATGGATATGAAATAATATGAATTATTTCCATCTTAGTAATAATTTCCAATAAATATTTAGAAAAATATTCAATTTAAGTTGTTACAAAATTAATTTAAATTAATTTACAACTCAAATTTAATTTTCTATAAATATATATTGCATTTCGAAAAATTAAAGTATATAAGAATACAATTTTCGAAAAATGCATATTAAAATAAAAAATAAATCCTGGAAAAATTATTCTAATTTAATGTTGGCCCAAAATTAATTAATAAAATTAATTTACAACAAAAAAATATAATTTTCCTATTTAATTAAATATATAAGAAAAATTTCAAATATTTAAGTAGATGATGAAAATCAACTTAAATATTAATTTTCTATTTAATTAAATACACTAGAAAAATACTTCAAGCAAAAATATCATCTATCTAGATTTTCCTTCGACTAATTAATTCAATTTCTAATAATATACTTTAATTCAATTTATTTTAAATTAATCAATAAATGAAAAAATCATTGATTTAAGTTGGTCCAAAATTAATTAAAATAAATAATTAATTTACAACTTAATCTATTTTTCAAGATAAAATTCGAAATTCTAGCATTTAAGAAATGCAATTTCGAAAAAAATTGATTAATAAAATAAAGAAAAAATATATTTTGAAAATTATTTAAATTTAGTTGAAAAATTAAATTTCAACTAAAAATAATTTTCTATTTAATTAAATGTCATGAAAAAGAAATATTTAAGTATGATGATAAAAATCAACTTAGATATTTAATTTTCAAATTAATTAAATGTATTAAATTCAAGAAATAAATAATTAAGTGTAGAGAAGGCTTAATTATTAATCTCTAGTTTAATACTAGGAAAAAATATATATAAAATAAATTGTACCAAAATTAATTAATAAATAATTAATTTCACAATTTATAATATTTTCCTATTTAATATTAGAAATAATAAGTAGTCTATAAATAACTATCTAGAAAATATCTTATTTGACTAAGTATCTTTTCCACAAAATTTGAAAAAATATCTAATTTAAGTTGTACTAGAAAAATCTAGAACTTAAATATTTTCAAATTTAAATTTAATTAAATATCAAAAATTAAGTTGTAACCACTTAATTTGAAAATATTCCATTTTAAGTTAATATTTGAAAAGATATTAACTTAAAAAAATATCTAAAGAATCTTAATAACCAATGCCTAAAATTCCTCAACTTAATTTTTGAAATTTTGAATTCAAAAGATATTCAGATTTAAGTTGGTTAGTTGAAGATAACTAAATATCAACTTAAATAGGAATATTTAATGAAAAATTTAAATTAAGTTCCTTTTGAGAAAGAATCTAGATGGTTATAATTCTATATTTAATTAAATACAAGAAAATACATATAGTTTAGCTTAGAATATAAAATTCCTTAAACTATATTTTTCTTAAATTAATTTCAAAATAAATGAAATTAATTATGTTGCTAATCAATTTTATTAGGTTAAACTAGTTTAATTAACCTAGTACGATCATTCAAATCGTGCAAATGGGCCTTCACAATTGGGGTGGTTTGTGTGAGGGGGTGCTGGGTTCAGTATGTCGTACCCACTTCTATGGCTCCCAACTCTCACACAAGGCCCAAAAGAGAGGAATTTAACCTTAATAAGAACAACTGTTATTAATTGAATAAGCCCAAAACTAAATGGGCCTAAATAAAATTTATCAATGACTATGACATTTTATTTAGCAACATTAACCTATATGCATCTATAATAAAATTAAACACATAAAGCTCACACAGCACACTTTGGATGGGTCCTATCATGTTGCTAAAGGTCATACACGAGATGAAAGAAGATTGTAAATATACCCGTTACAAATTATTATCTTGACCAAGGAGCCATCGATCATTAGATCTGCAAAAAGTAACATGGCTATTTGCAATCAAGTAATAATAGGTTATAAAAACTTACACATAAGCTAAAACACATACTCCTGCAACAAGGTTAGTTGGATAGTTGGATGTAGGATTTATTTAATTTTAAATTAAATATTTAATTTCGAAAATAATTAATTAAATAAAAAAATAATTTTTCGAAAAATTTAAAAAAAAATTTGAAAAATTCGAAATTTTTTAAAAAATTTAAATTTAAAATTAAACCTACAATTTTTGAAAAATTAGGTTTCAACCAACCTAAATATCATTTCAAAAAAAAATTGCTAACTACTTTTAAATTTTAAATGTTATTTTATAAATAAAAATTAAATAAAAAATTAGAAAAGATAAATAAATATCTTTTTCAAATTTTAAATGTAATTTAAATAAATAAAATAACAAAATTTAAAAAAAATTAGCAAAATATCTTATATCATTTAAAAATTACATGATTATTAATATCTTATTTTTAAATTTAAAATAAGATAAGATATAATCAAATTTTAAAATAAGATAGATTTTTAAGCAAAAAGATAAATACTAATTCTATTCAAATTACACTAATATCTTGAATTAAATTAAAAAAAATTTAAATTAATTCAAAATGATAATTAGAATTGAATTAGGAATAGTAATAGTATATATACAAAACCATACAAAAAATTGGAAGTTAATTCCATGAAAAAGTATGAAAAATTGAAGAAAATTGAAAAAATTCGAAACTGTACGGACAGTTCTGCATGATCGCGAAACTATCAAGACATTTCCGATTTTGTCAAATCTTCAAAAATCATAACTAATTCAAATAAAATCCAAATTGAGTTCTGAAAGAATAACTTGCTTAATTTTTTCCATACTATCCAATAAAAATAATGCCAGAACCGAAATAACAATTATTTTTCACGAAAATTTCACAATCATCAATCAATCATCAAATAACACTCAATACAACATGATACCATCCAAAGAACATACAAACAATCGTTTTAAAGTCCAAATTACATGTAAGTAAATCAATTACCATGGCTCTTTGCAAGCAATATTATCTCAACTAGTGGGGGGACCATGGGTCTATATAACCGAGCTTCCAATAAGTAGATCAAGAATTTAGCACTAAAATTCACTAACTTATTAATTCTTCGTTGAATCCACGCATAGAACTTAGAATTGCACTCTCAGTATATAGAATGCTCTATATGTTCCACCATATAGACACATCATTAGTTATCCATTGTTATAATCCTAATGTGATCAATGATCCTCTATATGAATGATCTACACTGTAAAGGGATTAAATTACCGTTACGCCCTACAATGTATTTATTCCTTAAAACACTTGACCCCGTATAAATGATATTTCAGCTTATGTGAAATGAGTACTCCACCATTTATGTTCGTTTGGTCAAGCTCGAAGGAGATCATCCTTTGCTTACTATTCGCCAGATTTATAGATTCCATGTTTATGCTAGCGCTCCCACTCAATTGCACTACCGTGTTCCCAAAATGTACGTATCACCCTGACCTAAAAGTAGGCTTAACTAACAAATCAAAGAACACGAATAGCCTTTCAAGATTGAGCCTAATCATATCAGGATTAAGATCATTTGATCTAGGATCAACTAGGCGATATTGACTTGAATAGATATTACGGTAAGTTTAATAAATCTAAGTCAAAGTTCAATATCGGTCCCTTCCGATGCATACTCCATGCATCCAACCTGAGCTTTACTTTAACCAATGTTCTGGAAAGAACATAGTATTTCTCCAAATACAAGTAAACTCTTGTTGTAGATTATCATATCAGTAAAACCCTGTGTCTGATAAATCTAGGAAACTTTATTCACATAGTCATGTTTACTTTCCAATGTGTTGACGGCACAATAAACAGGATCAAGTATGTGAAAAGGGTTTCAGATGAATTTATACATTATGTACATATAATCATGAAATAAATCATGTGAACCATGCAACATTAAATGTTATTTCTGATCTATATTAATAAACAAATCTGATTATATTGAAATGAGTTTTATTTAGGGCATAAAACCCAACATTTTGTTGAAATGATGGTGTTTGCATGCATAGTTTAAGTTGTTATTGTTGCTGTGATTTTATAGTTGTTTGCAGAGGTTTAAGCTTGATTATTTGATGTTATTAAGCTACTTTTAATGCTTGATGGTTAGGTTGTTAGAGTTGTGGAGTTTTTAGTGTAAAAGCTTTAGGTTTTCAAAGAGAAATTGGAATTTTAGTGGTTGTAGTTGTTGCATGAGTTAGGGTTTGATTTCTGCAGTTTTTAAATGCTTGAAATTGTGATTTTGATCAAGGTTTAATGCATGTTATGTTGTTTAGTCAAGTTTTGAGTTTTAGAACTCAATCTTTGACCTTTAATGGTGAATTGAGTTTCTGTATGTGAAGCTCGGTTTTGTTGCTTTAGAAATGTTCTAGGGGTTATTTAGAGCAGGTCTGGAAGGTCTTATGTGATTTGGTTTGGATTTGAAAGAGTTATGAATTTTTGGGTGTTTTCTGCGAGGAACCGGAATTCCGATTGTGCATCCGGAATTTCGGATGGGGTTCTAAAAATTCCCAGAACCGGAATTCCGGTTGGGCAACCGGTCTACCGGTTGGGTGATTTTCAGAAACCCTAGTCCTCCTCGTTTTTATGTTATTTGGGGTATTGCCATGCTTTTTATCGATAGGAAAACTTTTAGTTCCTAGTTTAAGTCCCCGGGAAGTGATTTAGCGTATCACTTATAGTGTTGTGATTTTTATGATTTAGGAGCCTGTAATCCGCCGCGCAGATAGTTCCAGTCAGGTTGACCGGCACACCTGAATTCGGAATCCAGGTAAGATTAGTATAACAGTATGCATATGTAGATTACATGTTTAGCGTGCATGTAGGAAGCATGTTAGATTACATTAGATATGTATGTTGGCTTCGAACCATCCAACTGTGTCACGTCGGTACAGGCTGGAGTATGACCAGCAGCCGGAGTATGACCGGTTCGACCGATTAGGCTGACACTGTATCACGTCGGTACAGGCTGGAGTATGACCAGCAGCCGGAGTATGACCGGTTCGACCGATTAGGCTGATACTTAGGTTGGTGGTTCCGTACTATTTGACGTATCACGTCGGTACAGGTTGGAGTATGACCAGCAGCCGGAGTATGACCGGTTCGACCGATCAGGCTGATACTGTAACACGTCGGTACAGGCTGGAGTATGACCAGCAGCCGGAGTATGACCGGTTCGACCGATTAGGCTGTTACTTGTCAATAGTACCGTCCCTATGAACGTTCAAAACTCAGTACCGTGTTGGACACGGCAGTTAGGGGGACTCAGTATCGTGTTAGACACGGCAGTTAGGGTTATGGTCAGGGGTATGGGCGTCTGATCATGACCGGGATTTATGTATGAGTATTATTATGCTTTTCTTACTGAGTCTGTCGACTCACAGTGCTATATTTATGTGTAGGTAAGGGCAAGGCTAGAGCTGATGGACCGTGAGGACGAGCCTATGAAGATTGTACATGTCGGGTCAGTTAGGCCTGGAGCGTACGATCATCGGGACAGCGAGGCTATTTTTGTAATTAGTCGCTAGGCGACAAGTATTTTGTATAGACAGTAAACTTTTGTAAATGGTTTTGTAATCGGGATCCCGAGTCTTTTGTATAAATATTTTACAAGTTTAATTAAAAAGCAAAAATTTTAATTAATCACGTTTTTCCATAAACCTCGTTGATTAGCAACGAGCTGCACAACATGTTTAAAAATCACGTAATACGCCTATGCTAGTTAGGGTGTTACAATAAAGCACAAAAAAATCAATATCAATAATGTTAGAGATTTTATTACAATGGAAGAAAATCAAGATATTACAACCCTATTGCAATATAATACAAGGATCAACAAAAGAGATTAAATAAATGTTACAACACATAATATACAATATATATACACTATATATATTATATATAAGAAAGGTGGAAGAAAATAGATTACAACACATGTAAAATAATATATATATATATAACAAGAGAATAATATATATATATATACTCACTCACAACCTTGAGTGTAGAATACTGGGAATCACCATGACTTGAACAAGGTATTACACCTTTGTCCAAAAGCTTATTTTCCCCTATCTCTAAGCACTAAGGGAACTCTCTAGGAAATAGCTTTGGGAATTATCAAGCCTTAAGGTTTTCTAGCAAAGTGCTTTCTTGATAAAAAACTTCTTATCTACCAAATGAGCACATTAGACTCCTTTATATAGTGTTTAGGTGATCACACTTAGAATTCAAACTCACCATCTCATTTCTCTCATATAATGAGCATTAATATAGTTTGTAACAACTATATTTCAAACCATTTGAATCCTATCATCAAATTGTGTAACAACTCTTTTATTACACAAAAATATGATCAACCAAAAGAAGTTACAAAAGCAATTAAATTTGTAACTCCTCTCCATGTTATAAAGTGTAAGTTACAATTTTAGGTTAAATAAATCATATTTTACACAATTTATTTACCAAACACTCAATATATATTATTCACATAGTAGCATATATTACCACATTTTAATTTACATATTATTATATTAAATAATATAACAATCCCCCACTAGATTAAAATGTATGACACACTTGTAACATTTATTTAATCAATCAAAATATTATATCAAAATATAACATTCCCCCACTTTGATTGAATAAATACACGCTTTCAAATAAGTCTTGCTTAGGTGCATTACGTAAAATATCTTTGGACTTGAATTTTGCCTTAGTGTAGTTACCAAAAAGTTTGATGAAATGTTGGTTGCCGTAGCATTGAACCACTATTCCTTTAGTACAAACCGGTGATGACACACACACACTTGCTAATGCTCACTTGAGACCGTATGTCTCGCTCTTGCACCGTTAATGGCCATGTGCAAAATTTCGATTCATAGACTCTCTAGAGAATACTCCCAATTCTCATAAGAGGCGGCACCACCTCTAGTCCATATAGGTGGAGTTTTAGTGTCTCACCACTCTTTAGACACTTCTTAAGCTTAAGTGAGTTTTCTTAAGCTTAAGCTCCATTAAAAAACCTTTCGGTTTTAACCCTCAATTTTCACCACATGTACTCATCCATAGATGGGACAATTGAGTACCAAATTCACTCTATTGACTTGTTATTACCTATTGAACTTAAGACTAGATTTTTACTTGTTATAAGATAGGTTACCATCAATGAGCAAAACACTAAGGGAGTTTAGGTCCCATCCCTCATAAATTCTTGCTTTAATCTTGTAAGGAAATTAAGCGATTTGTTATAACCTCTCACTATTGATTCTATATGAATCATGCATGCCAAAAATATAGTGTCCACTTTTTTCCTTAAGTACTTAAGCTTTGAAAATTCAATCATAAAAGATTAGTTTTCACACAACTCAAATTCTCAATAATTTTGATACCAAACATATAAAAAATACACCAATTTAGACACCAAAGATGTCTAAATTCTCATATTTTATTTTTAGACACCAAGTATGTCTAAACTTTCTCATATTGGAGTATACACCCCACACTTTCACATTTCATTGTCAAGACAATATCTTGATTTTAAAATATAGAAGACCACTTTGTCTCTATAATTTTTTTAAATTTAATTTCCTTCTTGAAATTATTTTTACCAAAATTTGACACCAAATATGTCAATATTTTCACTTATGCACATAGCCAAACTTGATTTAGAATTTGAATTCAAAGTCAAATAAATTAATCAACAATGTCTCAACACATTTTGATTAAATTTGTGGCTCACCCCCACATTTCTAGCATAAAGTGTCTATAAAATATCACTTTTGTGTATTTCCTCTTGAAATGACTTTTTAAGGTCACCTTAAAAAAATATCATTTGACATTTTTAGTTTTCTCAACAAAACTAAAATGTCAAACTCAACTCACATTACTACTCATAAAATAGTGATTATTTTTACCATGATTTTAAAGTTATCTCATCATTGAGATTAACCCAAAATTATACCAAAGTTAACAAAATTCTCATCAATTTTGTTTATAACTTTGATTATTTAAGATTCAAAATTGCTTCACTATTTTTTGAATCCACATTGATTCATCTACTTTTGAGTCCAAAATTGTTCTTCCAATTTATGGCTCATTTCACAAGTTTGGATCCACTTTTAATCCATTTGTTCTTGCTATGACAAGACAATTCTCATAAGTGTAACTCTCATATAGTTCACTTTTTTTTATCTCATAATATGAGATGATTATCTCTTATAATCCAATAAAAGATGTAACTTCTCAAAAGTCATCTTTTATTATCTCATAAAGTGAGATGTTCATCACCATATTGAATAAGAATTCAAAATATGCTTTATTCACAAAATAAATGATAATAATTCTCACAATAATAATAAACACTATTTTATTACTATCAACATTATTATCATACTATATATAACTCATATACTAATATAATATGTATTTTACTAATTAACATCTCATATGTAACACACATAATATCAATATTAAATTAATAAATACATATGTTACATATATCATATATATAACATATATACTATAATATACATGATATACATAACATATATTATATATGCATGTCTCATATAAATACATAGAAATAACTATTCCTACATATTTAATCTCACTAATATATATTATATCACATGCTCTACATATGTATAATATATATTACTCATATATACATGTTATATAATATAATCTCACATATACACATATAATAACATGATATAAAATTCAATATCATATTATCTACTACTATATATATTAATATGATATGTCACATGTATATAACTTATATATATATCTTATATATTACTATCATATAAAATAGTAAATCACATAATGTACACCACCACGCTCACCCATGAATGGTTAAAGAACTAATGGGTTACTTGGAGTTTTTGTATTCTGGCAAAGACAACATATCTCGCATATATGATGTTTGCAAAGCTTTTTATCGCGCGGAGAAACAAGATAAGTCTCTTATGAATTATTTTATGGCTTTCAAGAAAACGTATGAAGAACTTAATGTGCTATTACCCTTTAGTCCTGATGTAAAAGTTCAACAGCGCCAACGAGAACAGATGGCTATTATGAGTTTTCTTGCAGGACTCTCATCTGAATTTGACTCTGCAAAGTCACAAGTTCTCTCTGGTTCTGATGTCTCCTCTTTACAAGATGTGTTTACTCGTGTTCTTCGCACAGAGACTACCTCTTCAACTCCTCTTAATAGCGCCTTGGTGAGTCGTAATAATTCTGCACCGGAAAGAAACTCTACTCCAAGTGGATTTAAAGGAGGTAATTCACAAGGACCTGATAACCGCACACCAAGTTCTGGGAGCATCATGTGCAATTATTGTAAGAAACCAGGCCACACCAAGTTTGAGTGTAGGAAGTTACAGTTTAAGAATCGACAACAACACTCTGCCAATATTGCCAGCACTAGTGATGCATCTGACAAATCGGTCCTTATTTCTGCTGATGAATTTGCCAAGTTCTCAAGGTATCAGGAAACACTTAAGTCTTCATCTTCTTCTGTCAATGCGATTGCTGATTCAGGTAACTCTAATGCATGCCTTCTTTCCCAATCCTCAAAATGGGTCATTGATTCTGGTGCCACAGATCATATGACAGGTAATTCCCGTCTCTTTTCCACTTTTAAGTCTCACAGTCCCACTTCTGTTGTCACCTTAGCTGATGGGTCAACAGCTTCTGTTCTTGGATGTGGCACTATTGTTCCTACACCTATGCTATCTTTGTCATCAGTCTTACATTTACCCGATTTGTCCTTTAATTTGCTTTCTGTTAGTCAACTCACTCGTAATTTACATTGTTGCATCTCATTCTTTCCTGATCATTGTTTGTTTCAGGATCTTATGACGAAGAAGATTATTGGTAAAGGACATGAATCTAGTGGCTTGTATGTTCTTGACCCACTTCCGCCAACCTCTATTGCTTGTTCGAGTGTTGCTTCCGCTTTTGAGGCTCATTGTCGTCTAGGTCATCCATCCCTTCCTTTGCTCAAGAAACTATGTCCCCAATATAGTAGTTTATCTTCGTTAGATTGTGAGTCATGTCAGTTTGCCAAACATCATCGTGTTAGTTTGAGTCCTCGTGTCCATAAACGTGCTAGTGTTCCTTTTGAGTTAGTTCATTCTAATGTTTGGGGTCCTTCTCCTATTTTGTCTCAACCTGGATTCAGGTATTTTGTTACTTTTGTGGATGATTATTCTCGTGTAACTTGGTTATATTTAATGAAAAATCGTTCTGAGTTGTTTTCTATATTTTGTGCTTTTTGTGCTGAGATTAAAACTCAATTTAATGTATCTATTCGTACTTTGAGAAGTGATAATGCCAAAGAGTACACGTCTGCTCAATTTCAATCTTATATGACCTCTAATGGCATGCTTCACGAAACTTCTTGTGTTGATACGACACCTCAGAATGGTGTTGCAGAACGTAAAAACAGACATCTTCTTGAAACTGCACGTGCTCTCTTGTTTCAAATGAAAGTTCCTAAACCTTTTTGGGCCGATGCAGTTTCCACGGCATGCTTTCTTATTAATCGCATGCCATCCTCTGTTCTTAATGGTGCAATTCCATTTAAAATTCTTTTTCCTAATAAGTCATTGTTTCCACTTGCTCCGCGATTATTTGGCAGTGTTTGTTTTGCTCGCGATGTCCGTCCATCTGTCACCAAATTAGACCCTAAGGCACTAAAGTGTGTCTTTCTTGGTTATTCTCGTCTTCAGAAAGGGTATAGGTGTTATTGTCCTGATCTCAACAAATATCTTGTTTCTATTGATGTTACCTTTGTAGAAAATACACCTTATTTTTCATCTTCCACTACTTCTACTAGTCAGGGGGAGGATGATGATTTGTTGGTTTATTCTGTCACATCCTATGCGCCTGATACATGTTCTGGCAGGTCTCTTGTTCCTTCACCTGCCTCGGTCGTCACCCCCACAATGTCTACACCTCCACCACCTCCACCACCTCTACCACCTCCACCACTCCCTCGGCCTCCTATAGTGTACACCAGGCGCCCCCCTCCTCCACCTCCTGTTTCATGTCCTGCACCTGCATCTTCGTCATCAGATCCGGAAATCTCAGATGATCTTCTCATTGCACTACGTAAAGGTAAACGTCAATGTACTTTTCCTATTACTTCTTTTGTGTCTTATAATCATCTCTCCTCTTCTTCTTGTTCTTTTATTGCTTCTCTTGATTCTATCACTATTCCTAAAACTGTTCGAGAAGCAATGTAAAGCCCGCTTAGTTAATTTGGAAATTAGCAGTTATTTATGTTAATCAGGAAATTATTTATAGCTATTTAAATAATTTATCATGGATATTTATGGAATTCAGATATGCATATTATGTCATCAGCAGTTTTTATATTTCGCATTTCGATTAGGTATTTTGGAACGCGGTGTTTGGCTCAGTAGAAATCACAACTTAGTATGTTAGTATTTTGGGGACGGGTTTTAGACATTGGGAATGTCAGGAATGGCCGGGAATTTAGAATGTCCCAAAAATACCCCTTTAGTATGATTTTAGTGATTTTTTGGTGGAGGGGCAAAATGGTCTTTTTGCCCCATTAGTGTTTTGTTTTATGTGATTTATTAATTGGAAAATTAAGTATTTATTTTATTAAATATTGGCTGAAATGAGTTTAATTAAATGGTTTTATTAGGTTGGTATTAAATGACTTTTCTTTTATTTTACAACACTTAGAAAATTTCCAAAAAAGTTTCAAACTCTCTCTTTCTTTCTCTTCCATTTCGGCCGGCCTTGGCGACAGGAGAAGGTGTTTTTCCTTTGATTTTGGCTGGTTATTCTTCATCCTTTAAGGTCTTTTGCAACTAGGTTGGTTCATGTCTCTTTCCCTCTTTAAATTCTTGAAGAAAATGTGTGTAAATGTGAATTGCATGTTGGATTTTTATGTTGTTGTTGCTGCTGTAATCTAGTGATTATTTTGTGTTTAAGCATGATGAGTTTAGGGTTGTTTTGATGCTTGATTACTAGGTTGAGCAAGCTAGAAGTGAATATGTGAAAATATGTGATTTTGAGAAGAAAATGCCATGTTTAGTTTACGTGAATTCTTTGGAGGTTGTTGTTTGTTTTCGAGGTTATATTATGCTAGTTTAGGTTGATTTTAGTTGGTTTGCATGCTTGTTTTTTGGTTTTGCTCAAGCTTGAGTTTGGAACTCAAAGCTTGAGCTCCAATGGTGAAATTTGCTTGTGGGGTTTACGGGTAGGTTTGAGGCCTTGGTTTGGTCATTTGGGACCTATGTAGGAGGTACGGAAAGTTTGGGACCATTTGGATTCGAATTGGTCGAGATATGGGAATTTTTAGTTCTTTGCTTTGCGAGGAACGGAATTGTGCATCCGGAATTCGGATGGGGTTCGATTTTCCCCGGGCAAGATTCGGTTGGGCAAGCCGGACTTCGGATGGGGGATTTTCGGAACACAGTTTTCCTCGTTTTTGGGTTTTAGGGGTATTGCCATGCTTTTTATCGATAGGGAAACTTTTAGTTTCGAGTTTTAGTCCGGGAAGTGATTTAGCGTGTCACTTATAGCGTTGTGGTTTTTATGGTTTAGGAGCGGTAATCGCCGTTCGGCTTCGATTCAGTCGGGTAATCGGCACACGAAATCGGAATCCGGGTAAGATTAGTATAACGGTATGCATATGTAGTTTACATGTTTAGCGTGCATGTAGGAGGCTTTGTTAGTTTACATTAGATATGTATTTAGGCTTCGAACCACTGACCAACCTGTCACGTCGGTACGAATTTGGAGTATGACCGACGGCGGAGTATGGCCAGGTTCGACCGATCAGTGACACTTGGTTGGTGGTTCGATCTTGTATTGACCTATCCGTCGGTACGGTGGAGTATGACCGGCGGGAGTATGGCCAGGTTCGGCCGATCGGGAGGATACTTGTCGATAGTACGTCCACGAACGTTCAAAACTCGGTACCATGTTGGACATGGCGGTAGTGCTCGGTACCATGTTGGACATGGCGATGGCGGGACTCGGTATCGTGTTGGACACGGCGATCGGTTTATGTATGATATTATTATGCTTTTCTTGCGGGTACGTAGGCTCACGCGGTTTACGTTGCATGTGTAGGTAAAGGCAAGGCGATTCTTGATGGACGTGAGTGAGCTTATGGGATTGTACATGTCGGGGCGGTTAGGCACAGAGCGTACGATCCTCGGGACGACGGGGCGAGATTTTGTAACGGTCGTTGGATGACCTTATTTTGATGTAAAAGTTGAATAGTAAAAACGTTTGTAAATATTTTTATAAATCGGGATCCCGAGACTTTTTGGTAAAATGGTTTATAAGTTTAATGAAAAAGCAAAATTTTAATTAATCACGTTTTTCCATAAACCTCGTTGATTAGCAACGAGTACATGATGACGTTTAAAACTCACGTAATACGCCTAAGTTAGTTAGGGTGTTACAATTTGGTATCGAGCTAAGCGAGGTTGTCTTCCGAAGATCGTCACGACATGTACAATCATCATCGGCCGAGTTAGCTCGGTTCACGGTTCGGTAAGCCTTTATTGCTTTAGTAGTTTATTTTATTCGGTTATGAAAAAAGAAAAACTGTTAGGAAGCATGTTAGTAGCGATAGTAGAATAGGCGCATGTTTCATTTTAATTTCCAAATTAAGCGGCATTAGTAAGCTCGCCTTGAATACGACACGATATGCCAACTCTTGGTTTCGCGAGCGGTTCTAACTAGATGGACGCCGGGCGGACTACCGGGAGTCGAGGCAACTCGGTGGGGTCGAATCGGGGAGAGGGAGCTCGGTTTCCCCCACCTGCGGGGCCGGGGTAGAGGTCCCCGAGGCGGGGCTCATGGTCGGGGTGATGAGAACTCCGCCACGGGCTGCGGGCTCCCAGGCCGTCGGGGAGCCCCGGCGGGAGTTGCGGTTTGCGGAGATGCAAGCCGGGATCGAAGAGCAAGACCTCAAGATTCGAGGTTGAGACGAGCGGGGTGCTCCTGCGGTTCCGGTGCCGATGGTTCCGGCGGCACACCTGCCCTGCGCCCGGGCGAGATGGTAGTGGCGGCCCAGGTGGAACCTTTATATGAGCGGTTCGAGACGAAGCACCTCCGTGTATTCTGGGAGGTCCGGATGTGTCGAAAGCCGAGCGGTGGCTTACGGTGATCACCGAAATTCGAACTTTATGGGTGTCACCGTGACGACGAGTGGTGTGCGCCACATTTCGGTTCCGGGAGGATGCCACAGTATGGTGGGACATGGTGTCTCAGATTCATGATGTCACCACCATGACTTGGGAGAGGTTCCAGGAACTCTTCAACGCGAAGTACTACAACGAGGCGGTTAGAAGCGCCAAGAGAAAGGAATTCGTTCACCTAACCCAGCGGGAGAACATGAGTGTCACTGAGTATACAACTCGGTTTGGCGGATGGCGAGGGTTAGCCTCGGGAATTGTCTTAGACCGAGCTTCGGCGAAGGAGAAGTATCTGGACGGGTTGCATCCCAAGATCGAGGCATGACACGATGATTACCATCGACGACGGCACCACCTACGCTCGGATGGTGGAGAAGGCCTTGCGGGCGAGGGCGCGGTGGGGTGCATGTCGAGTCGGCTAGTACTCCGAGTTGGTGGCGGAGCTCTACCCCTCACCGCATCGGGCTTCGGCGGGGGAGTAGTGGTTCGGCCATTGATCGGAGGAAGAGGGCACCCCTGGCTTGGGCGGCTCGAGTCGAACAAAGGTTCGGGGAACCGAACGAGAGGAGTCGTCCCGGTGGTAATGAGACTCGCTTCTCCTATCCCGAGGGTGCCACACAGGCGCAAGAGGCACCATCGGGGAGAGTGCGAGGCGGGGATGCTTTCATTGTGGCATGCCGGAGCACTTCAGAGGGAATGTCCCGGCCCGAGCCGGAAGGCACCGAGAGCTCCGGCGATGCCCACTCCGGCGGGGTATTCGCGATCACGCGGGCGATGCGGATGCCGGCCCATCGGTTGTTACGGGTCGATTCTTCTTAACGACTCGTTTTATTCGATCTTTGTTTGATTACGGGGCTACACGTTCTTATGTGGCGGCCGAGTCTTTAGTAAGTTGGGTAGACCGCTTTGATAGATATGAGTCGGGGTTTGGAACCACATTACAGCGGAGAATTGGTTATCTCCGATAGGTGGATTAGATGCTATGCGTCGGGATAGATGGTAGAGAGTTGAGCGGCGATAGAGATGAGCTTAGTCGAATTTGATATTATTTTAGGAATGGATTTCCTATCTAAATATTCGGCGAGCATTGATTGCAAGAGGAAGATGGTGGTCTTCCAACAAGAAAGTGAAGAACGTTCGTATTTGTGGGTTCGGTTCGGGGATCTCGGATCCGGTGATCTCGGCTATGTCGGCGAGAGAATTATTGCATGGTGGGTGCTTAGGGTTTCGGCGTGGTGGTGGACACCACTCGGCCGGACACCATTCGACCGAAGGACATCGGCGTGGTTCGGGGAATTTTGGACGTTTTCCGAAGAACTTCCGGGGTTACCACCTCGTCGGGAGATCGACTTTGTGATTGACTTGGCACCGGGGGTGGATCCGGTTTCCCGAAGCCCGTATAGGATGGCTCCGGGCGAACTTAAGGAATTGAAGATTCGGCTCAGGGGTTGCTTGACATAGGGTTCATTCGGCCCAGTGTATCACCTTGGGGAGCCCGGTTTTGTTCGTGAAGAAGAAGGATGGATCGATGAGGATGTGCATCGACTTACGGAGAGTTGAACAAGCCGACGGTGAAGAATAAATATCCATTACCTAGGATCGATGACTTGTTCGATCGGCTTCGGGGAAGACGGTCTTCTCTACAGATTGATCTCCGTTCGGGTTATCATCGATTGAGGATCGAGAGGAGGACATTCAAAGACGGCTTTCCGTACTAGGTATGGACACTACGAGTTCTGGTTATGTCATTTGGACTAACCAATGCTCTGCGGCATTCATGGACACGATGAATAGAGTATTCAAGGATTTCCTCGATATCTGTGTAATTGTGTTTATCGACGACATCCTCGTGTACTCTCAGTCAGAAGAGGAGCATGAGTTACATCTTCAGATGGTACTGCAACGACTTCGAGAACATAGACTCTACGCCAAGTTCAAGAAATGTGAGTTACTGGTTGTCTCGGGTGTCCTTCTTAGGGCACATTGTGAGTAAAGATGGGATTAAGGTGGATCCCGGGAAGATTGAATCCGTCGGGGATTGGCGAGACCGAGAGACGGTGACGAGAGATCGAAGCTTCTTGGGGTTGGGCGGGTACTATCGTAGGTTCGTGGAGGGGTTCTCCAAAATTTCAATGCCCACTAGCAGGAGCTTACAAAAGAAGAATCGGCGATTTATGCGGACGGATAAATGCGAAGCTAGTTTTCGGGGCGAAACGATTGATTCTTGCTCGGTACTAGCTTTGCCTTCGGACGAAGAGAAGTTCGTGGTCTATTGTGACGCATCCAAACGGGGTTTGGGGTGCGTATTGATGCAAGCCGATCGGGTTATCGCTTATGCCTCCCGTCGGTTAAAGGACTATGAACGGCGATACCGAGCTCATGATTTAGAATTGGCCGCGATGGTTTTTGCAACGAAGATTTGGCGGCATTACTTGTATGGGGAGAAGTGCGAGATCTAGACCGACCATAAAAGTCTCAAGTATTTCTTTACTCAGAAAGATTTGAACATGAGACGGGCGTTGGTTGGAGTTAGTGAAGGATTATGATTGCGAGATCCTCTCATCATCCGGAAAAGCCAATGTAGTGGCCGATGCCACGAGTGAAAGGGGCCCGGGCGGGTAGCTAGCATGGTTCGGATCTCACCTCGGCTAGCGAGAGGATATGGTCGTGTCCGACGTGAGTTTGTGGTAGGTCGGCTACACGACTTAACGCACGCAATCGATACGGTAGAAAGAATAAAAGTTGCTCGGACGACGGATCCGGAGTTAGTGAAGATCCGAGATGAGGCATTGGTGGTCAAGCCAAGGACTTTTCAGTGTCAGATAGTGGGATGCTTTTGTATAAAGCCAGGGTTTGTGTCCGAGAACGGTGTGGACTTGAGGAACGAGATATTTGAGGAGGCTCATTCTACTCCATATTCTGCATCCCGGCACCACCAAGATGTACCAAGACTTGAAACCGTACTTCTGGTGGAACGGTATGAAGAAGAATTTGGTAGAATTCGTATCGAGATGCCTCACATGTCGACGGATCAAGGGCGAACATCGGGGACCCGACGGGGTTGTTGCGGCCTCTAACCTAGGAATGGAAATGGGAGGACATTACTATGGATTTTGTGGTCGGGTTACCTGGGACCACGGGTATGTATGATTCCATGCGGGTAGTGGTGGACCGATTTACGAAATGTGCTCATTTTCTGCCGGTCGAACAACGTTTACGGTGGATCGAGTTGGCGGGAATTATATGTCGAGGAGATAGTGAGACTTCACGGGGTACGAAGTCTATAGTTTCGGACGAGGATCGAAATTCACCTCCAAATTTTGGCAAAGTTTGCAACGGGCAATGGGTACAAAGCTAAAAATTCGGTACGGCATTCCATCCTCGGACGGATGGTCGGTCGAAAGGACAATTCGGATATTGGAGGACATGCGAGAGCTGTGTTATGGACTTTGAGGGTTCATGGAATAAATACCTACCGTTAGTAGAGGTCTCATATAACAACAGTTACCAGAGTACGATAGGGATGGCACCACATGAAGCTTGTTGTACGGTAGGAAATGTAGATCCCCTATCCTTTGGGATGAGACGGGGGAGAGGAAATACCTTGGTCGAGAATCGGTTCAACGGACCAATGAGGCAATAGAGAAGATTAAAGCTAGAATGCTTGCCTCCCGGAGCGACGAGAAGAGTTACGCGGTCCAGAAACGTCGAGATGTTGAGTTCGAGTAGGGGACCATGTGTTTTTGCGAGTATCTCAGGATGAAGGGGATTAAACGTTTCGGGAAAAGAGGCGAAGTTATGCCACAGATTTACGGGGACCTTTCGAGATTCTCGAGAAGATAGGTCAAGTGGCATATCGGTTAGCATTGCCTCCGGCTTTATCGATGCACAACGTATTTCATGTCTCAATGTTGAGAAAATACGTTTCAGACCCCTCTCATATAATCAGTTATGAGAGCCTTCAGCTTCAGTCAGATATGTCTTATGAAGAACAGCCAGTGCAGATCTTGGATAGAAAGGATAAAGTCCTTCGGAATAAGACCATAGCGTTGGTCAAGGTTCTCTGGAGAAACGATGGGTGGAAGAAGCCACTGGGAGCTAGAATCGGATATGCGAGCTCAATATCCGAGTTATTCGGAGTTAGATTTCGGGGACGAAATCCTTTTAAGGGGGGGATAGTTGTAAAGCCCGCTTAGTTAATTTGGAAATTAGCAGTTATTTATGTTAATCAGGAAATTATTTATAGCTATTTAAATAATTTATCATGGATATTTATGGAATTCAGATATGCATATTATGTCATCAGCAGTTTTTATATTTCGCATTTCCGGTGTCCGGTATTTTGGAACGCGGTGTTTGGCTCAGTAGAAATCACAACTTAGTATGTTAGTATTTTGGGGACGGGTTTTAGACATTGGGAATGTCAGGAATGGCCGGGAATTTAGAATGTCCCAAAAATACCCCTTTAGTATGATTTTAGTGATTTTTTGGTGGAGGGGCAAAATGGTCTTTTTGCCCCATTAGTGTTTTGTTTTATGTGATTTATTAATTGGAAAATTAAGTATTTATTTTATTAAATATTGGCTGAAATGAGTTTAATTAAATGGTTTTATTAGGTTGGTATTAAATGACTTTTCTTTTATTTTACAACACTTAGAAAATTTCCAAAAAAGTTTCAAACTCTCTCTTTCTTTCTCTTCCATTTTCGGCCAGCCTTGAGCATTAGGGAGAAGGTGTTTTTTCCTTTGATTTTGGCTGGTTATTCTTCATCCTTTAAGGTCTTTTGCAACTAGGTTGGTTCATGTCTCTTTCCCTCTTTAAATTCTTGAAGAAAATGTGTGTAAATGTGAATTGCATGTTGGATTTTTATGTTGTTGTTGCTGCTGTAATCTAGTGATTATTTTGTGTTTAAGCATGATGAGTTTAGGGTTGTTTTGATGCTTGATTACTAGGTTGAGCAAGCTAGAAGTGAATATGTGAAAATATGTGATTTTGAGAAGAAAATGCCATGTTTAGTTTCTGTGAATTCTTTGGAGGTTGTTGTTTGTTTTCAGAGGTTATATTATGCTAGTTTAGGTTGATTTTAGTTGGTTTGCATGCTTGTTTTGTGGTTTTGCTCAAGCTTGAGTTTGGAACTCAAAGCTTGAGCTCCAATGGTGAAATTTGCTTGTGGGGTTTCTGGGTAGGTTTGAGGCCTTGGTTTGGTCATTTGGGACCTATGTAGGAGGTCTGGAAAGTTTGGGACCATTTGGATTCGAATTGGTCGAGATATGGGAATTTTTGGTTCTTTTCACCGAGGAACCGGAATTCGGTTGTGCATCCGGAATTCGGATGGGGTTCGATTTTCCCGGGAAGGGTTAGGTTGAACGGACTTCGGATGGGGGATTTTTCGAACCACTAGTTTTCCTCGTTTTTGGGTTTTAGGGGTATTGCCATGCTTTTTATCGATAGGGAAACTTTTAGTTTCGAGTTTTAGTCCCCGGGAAGTGATTTAGCGTGTCACTTATAGCGTTGTGGTTTTTATGGTTTAGGAGCCGATGTCAAGCGGGTCGGCTTCGAGTTCCGGTCGGGTTGGCCGCACACAAATCGGAATCCGAGTAAGATTAGTATAACGGTATGCATATGTAGTTTACATGTTTAGCGTGCATGTAGGAAGCACATTGTTAGTTTACATTAGATATGTATTTAGGCTTCGAACCACCCAGCCACATCACGTCGGTACGGCGGAGTATGACCGGCCGGAGTATGGCCGGTTCGACCGCAAATCAGTGACAACCTTTGGTTGGTGGTTCGGTAAGCTATTGACCTATCCGTCGGTACGAGTGGAGTATGACCGACGGCGGAGTATGGACGGTTCGGCCGATCGGAGGATACTTGTCAATAGTACGAGTCACGAACGTTCAAAACTCAGTACCATGTTGGACATGGCAGTAGTGCTCAGTACCATGTTGGACATGGCAGTAGCGGGACTCAGTATCGTGTTGGACACGGCAGTCAGTTTTATGTATGATATTATTATGCTTTTCTTGCTGAGTCTGTCGACTCACAGTTTACGTTGCATGTGTAGGTAAAGGCAAGGCAGTTGCTGATGGACCGTGAGCGAGCTTATGGGATTGTACATGTCGGGGCGGTTAGGCCTGGAGCGTACGATCCTCGGGACGACGAAGTGAGATTTTTTGTAACGGTCGTTAGATGACCTTATTTTGATGTAAAAGTTGAATAGTAAAAACGTTTGTAAATATTTTTATAAATCGGGATCCCGAGACTTTTTGGTAAAATGGTTTATAAGTTTAATGAAAAAGCAAAATTTTAATTAATCACGTTTTTCCATAAACCTCGTTGATTAGCAACGAGCTGCACAGTACGTTTAAAACTCACGTAATACGCCTAAGTTAGTTAGGGTGTTACAAGCAATGTCTCATCCTGGTTGGCTTGCTGCAATGATAGAAGAGATGAATGCTTTGGTTGCGAATGGTACTTGGGTCTTGGTTGATTTACCTTCCGGAAAACAGGCCATCGGGTGTAAATGGGTGTTCACGGTTAAATTCAATCCAGACGGCACAGTTGCTCGCTTAAAGGCCCGTCTTGTTGCCAAGGGTTATGCTCAAACCTATGGAGTGGACTATTGTGAAACTTTTTCTCCTGTTGCTAAACTCACATCTGTTCGACTGTTCATTTCCATGGCAGCTACTCATCATTGGCCTTTGCATTAGCTTGATATTAAAAATGCTTTTCTTCATGGAGATCTTGAGGAAGAAGTATATATGGAGCAACCTCCTGGGTTTGTTGCTCAAGGGGAGTTAGGGCGAGTTTGTCATCTTCGCAAATCTTTGTATGGATTGAAACAAAGCCCTCGTGCTTGGTTTGGTAAATTTAGTCAGGCTGTTGAGAAGTTTGGTTTGTTGAAAAGTAAGTCAAATCATTCTGTGTTTTATAAAAGATCAACTGTTGGTATCATTTTGTTAGTGGTGTATGTTGATGACATCGTTATTACTGGAAATGATACTGAAGGCATCTCATCCCTTAAGTCTTTCATTCACACCCAGTTTAACACGAAAGATTTAGGGGAGCTCAAGTATTTCTTGTGGATTGAAGTTACTCGGAGTAAACAAGGTATTTTTCTGTCTCAAAGAAAGTATGTACTTGATTTGCTAACTGAGACAGGAAAATTGGGAGCAAAACCTTGTAATGCTCCAATGAATCCAGCTGTGCATCTTACACGTGATGGGAAACCATTTGAAGATCCTGAGAAATATCGCAGGTTAGTTGGAAAGTTGAATTATTTAACTGTGACTCGTCCAGATATTGCATTCCCGGTTAGTGTTATCAGTCAGTTCATGTCTTCTCCAACAATTCATCATTGGGCAGCATTAGAGCAAATTTTATGTTACTTGAAAGGAGCACCAGGACGAGGTATAGTTTACAAGGATCATGGACATACCCAGATTGAGTGTTTTTCTGATGCAGATTGGGCAGGCTCCAAGGTAGATAGACGATCCACTTCAGGATATTGTGTATTTGTTGGGGGCAATCTGGTCTCTTGGAAGAGTAAGAAACAAAATATTGTATCTAGATCCAATGCTGAATCAGAATATAGAGCTATGGCCCAGTCTGTGTGTGAGGTAATATGGATTTATCAGCTTTTGACTGAATTCGGGTTTGAGACTTCTATTCCAGCAAAATTATGGTGTGATAATCAAGCTGCTCTTCATATTGCCTCAAATCCCGTATTCCACGAGCGAACTAAGCACATTGAGATTGATTGTCATTTTGTTCGTGAGAAAATTCAACAAGGTCTGATTTCCACAGGATTTGTGAAGACCGGAGAACAACTAGGAGATATTTTTACAAAGGCTTTGAATGGAGTGCGGGTTGGTTATCTTTGTAACAAGCTGGGCATGATTAACATCTATGATCCAGCTTGAGGGAGAGTGTTAGATATTAGATATATATTAGCTGTAAAAGAATTAGATATTTAGTAGATATTTAGTCTCCTAGCTTTGTATATAAATATGTATTATTCTATGAAATCGAAACATATAATTCGAATCACTATTTTCTACAAATTTTATACACACAAATAAAAACTTAAAATATACAAATTTAAACCTTAATCACATGGATATGCATTCTGTACCTAATTTTTTGTTTTGTGATATTTTCTGATTTAAAAATTATTTTTCAGTGAAACAAAATTTGAATTTTGGTAGAACTTTGTGTAAAATCTAAATATTTCTAATGAAAATCTAATTATCAGAATAAAATTAATTTTTATTAATTGTTTAATTAATTAAAATTAGTTTTAGATATTAGTAGCTTTTAAATTTGAAAATTTGATTTTTCCACAAACTAGCCTTATGGTTATTTTTGAAATTTTTAATTATTCTTGTTTGTTTTATTTATCTTAATTATAATATTAGATATTACTTATTTTATTATTAAAATATGAAATGATTTTATTTTGATTACAAAATATTAATAAAACTTAGAAATAATCTAGTTAAAATTTTAAATTTGCTAACCATATCAGTTTTTTCAAAATTTTATTTTTTGAAATACATTTTATCAAATTAAATAATAAGATTAGAAAAATGTTAGTTTTGACATTTTATCTTATTAGATATTTATTTAATTAAAATTATTTTTTTTGTCAAAATAACATTAAATTTTGAAAAGTCATTAATTTTTAGTTTGAATAGAAATTTTAGGGTTTGACAACCATAAAATTTTTAAACTTAGGATATTTTATTTTATTTATCTTAAATAAAGTTGATAATATCCTAACAATTAAATATCGTATTTTAATTTTGTTTATTTTTTTTTTGTTAAATTTATTTTATTAAATTATAAGATTATAAATATAATATTAGAAATATTTAATTTTAAATTAAGATATTATATTATATTATTTTATTGGATATTTAATTAATTTAAATTATTTAAATAAACTAAAAATTTATATTAGTTGGATATTTGAATTTTAGTTAGAATTTTAGATATTTAGGAGATTTGTTAGATTTCAAATATTTTCACATATTCCCTAACAACCTTATGAATTTCAAAATTTGCTAACCATATCATATATATATATTTAAAATTTGTTATTTTTTTGAAATATATTTTATTAAATTAAATTATAAGATTTGAAAAATGCTAGTTTTGACATTTTATCTTATTAGATATTTTTCTAATTAAAATTAATTTTTGGCAAAATAACATGAAATTTTGAAAATTTGTTAATTTAGGTTTGAATAGAAATTTTAGGGTTTCTAACTATAAATTTTCAAACTTAAGATATTTTGTTTTATTTACATAAAATTGATAATATCCTAACCATAAAATATCTTATTTTTCAAATTGTTTATTTTTTTGTAATATTTAATTTATTAAATTATAAGATTAAGAATATAATATTAGGAATATCTAAATTTTAAAATTCAAGATATTATATTATATTATCTTATTAGATATTTAATTAATTTAAATTATTTAAATAAACTTGAAAATTTGAAAAATTGTTAGATATTTGAATTTAAGTTAGAATTTAGGATATTTAGGAGATTTTTTAGATTTTAAATATTTTTCAAATATTCTCTAACAACCTAAATTTTAAATTCTAGTTAAGATATATTTTAAATATTTTAATATTAAAATAAGAAATATCTTAACCTACTTTCCAGTTATCTGTTACATGTTTGTTTGTAATGTTTGTTTATTTTTTTATTTATTTATTCAATTTTTGTTTACAAACCTATTATATATTTTATCTAAATTGCTACGAATAACTTGTTGACAGATCCAATGATCTGATTTTAATCATAGTCCAATTGTCAATAGATCTTATAAATAATTTGTAACAGGTAAATTTTGCAATTTCTTTCATCTGTGTAAACCTAGTAACATGATAGGGCTCATCCAAATCATTTGACCTGTGTGAGCCTATGCGTTTGCTTTTGGGCTTAAATGCATATAGGATGCCCATTTAAGTTTTATTAATTAAATGGACTAGGTTGCTAAAATAAAATTTCACATAAGTAATTTTCTTTAGGCCCAATTAGTATTGGGCTTATTCAATGAACAACAATTATTTATTTAATGGTTAACTTCCTCTCCTTTGGGCCTTGTGTGAGAGTTAGGGGGCCAATAGTAGTGAATACGACATACTGAACCCATCTCCCTCACATGACCAACCCCAATTGTGAAGGCCTATTTGCCTTATTTAAATAATTGTATTAGGTTAATTATATTATACTAACCTAATTAAAATTGAATTAACAACATAATTAGCTTTAAAATATATGAAATTTATTTTTCATTGAATATTTTAAAGTTAATTTTAGAAAAACACTTAGTTAATTGAGATATATTCTATATAGTTATTTCTAGCATCTAATTATATTTTCTAATATTTAATCAATTAGGAAAATATTTTAAGTTGAAAATTAATTATTTATTAATTAATTTTGTACCAACTTAAATTAGAATATTTTTCCTAGTATTAAATTAGAATTAATAATTAAGTTTATTTTATACTTAATTATTTAATTCTTATATTTAGTACATTTAATTAAATAGAAAATTAAATATTTAAGTTGATTTTATTCTTGATACTCAAATATTAGTTATTTTTATAATATTTAATTAAATAGAAAATTATTTTTAAGTTGGAAATTTTAATTTCAGAACAACTTAAATTAGAATAATTTTCAAAATATATTTTATTTTGTTAATAATTTTTTTTTTTAAAATTTTGAAATTGCATTATTTAAATGCAGATAATTTTGATTTTTTTTTTTGAAAAATAGATTAAAGTTGAAAATTAATTATTTTAGTTAAGTTTAGATCTAACTTAAATTAAATAAATTTTTCATTAATGATTAATTAAAATAAATGGACTAAAATATATTATATTTTAATTAGAAAATAAAGAAATTAGTTAGTGAAAGTCTAGATAGTTATTTTCTGTTTGCTTGAAGTATTTTTCTAGTTATATTTAATTAAATAGAAAATTAATATTTAAGTTGATTTTATTCATGATACTTAAATATTTGATAATTTTCTTAATATTTAATTAAATAGGAAAATTATATTTGTGTTGAAAATTAATTTATTAATTAATTTTGGACTAACATAAATTAGAATAATTTATCAAGGATTTGTTTTATTTTATTTTCAGAAATTTTGAAAAATGTATTTATTTTTAAATACATTGGATTTTTGAATTTTGCTATATATATTTATAGAAAATTAAATTTGAGTTGAAAATTAATTTTTAATTAATTTTGGATCAATTTAAATTGAATAATTTTCGAAATATTTATTGAAAATTATTACTAAGATGGAAAATAATTTTAATTATTTTCAGATCCATCTAAGTATAATTTTATAAATATTAAATTAAAATTTATATTTAGAGTGTTCTAAATTAGAAAATTTTAATTAAATAAATATATATTTAAAATAAATAGATTAAAATAAATATTAGATGAAAATACACTTTAAATAATGAGCTTTATTATAAGGATATTCGATCTCCATTGTTGGTTCTACATAGTTCTTATTTTAGTGAGTAATCATCCCTAATAGATGAACGTTCATTAGCAATTTAACGCCGTAGAATCTCGAAAGATAAGTATTATATGTAAGTGTTTTATTGCTAGTACTGATCATCCTAATGGTGGCTGCTAGGAGTAAGACTTACAAAAGTATGAAACAATGATGGAAGCTCATAAGATAGAATGGCCTTGACTCTCGCCTAAACGGGACAACGCTGGATTCTCATCTTGATTGAATAAAAGGTTGCTAGAATGTTTATCATTTTAGATGAACTGACAACTCTATTCAATGAATTGTATCTTTGACTCTCGCCTAAACGGGACACTGATATCAGTTTGTTGAAAACCTTGGAAATTATTTAGGATTGTATGTTTTAGTATTTTCACTTGTCATTCCTACTTGCTAAGTGCTAATAATTTATGAATATGATTTTGTGTTAAACCTTACTTGATTTCTATTTATTGTTAATTGTAGTATCCAACATGACTATGAACAAATCCCATGGTGTCACTGTTGACTGATAACAAGCTCAATAGAGCTAACTTTATCAAATGGAGAGAGAACATTAACATTGCTCTCATTGGTGAAAATGCCCTGTTTGTGTTGATTGAAGAGGCTTCTGAAAAGCCAGGTGAGAATGCGACCAAGGTAGTTAAGGAAAAGTTCGAGCGTTGGCAGAATGCTAACAACAAAGCTCAATACTTTATGTTGTCTAGCATGGTCGACACCTTGAAAACAAGGTTTACAAATACTCTCACGGCTGTAGAAATCATGAACGAGTTAACTGAACTATTCGGGATGGCATCAATCAAGCTCACTTTGAGGCGACCAAGAATTTCATCAATGCACAGATGAAACCTCATCAGAGCGTGCGTTATCACCTACTCCAGATGACTAGTTACTTCCAAGAAGCTGAGAATCATGGAGCTGTTATAGATCAAACAACTCAAGTGAGTTTGATCTTGAACAGTTTGACTCCAGCTTTTCTGCCCTTCACTTCAAATTATGTCACGAACAAGTTGGAGCTTGACTTTCACGAGTTGATCAACAACCTTCAGACATTTGAAAATTCGATTGGAGGACCACAGAAAGGAGGAACTAAAGCTCCTAATTATGGGACTACTAGTGGTGCGGCTAAGGCTGAGGCAAACATTGCCTCTGCTTCAAAACCCAACAACAAGAAGAAGTGGAAGAATAGCAAGAAGCCTGTTCAAGCTGTGAAAATAGTTAAAAAGAAAAAGGCTGCTAATCCTGATGGAAAGCCTAAAGGAAAATGCTTCTATTGTAATGAAAAAGGGCCACTGGAAACCCCAATGGCCTAAGTTTCTAGCAAAGAAACAAGGTATTTCTTTCTATGCTATAAACTCACGTGTTTTAGAGAATTATTATCCCCTTGGGTTATTAATTCTAGATCTACTAACCATGTTTGTTTTTTGCTTATTTCAACTCCAGCTGCTTAAACTTGGATTGCTATCCTAGCGAGTTGAGTTGGATGGTTGGACAGAAGGGTGGAGATTGTCCAAGATTGAAGATGAAGCTCAGATTTTTTTTTTTAATTTTTGAATTAATTGTTTTAATTTATGAACAATTTGATTTCAATTATTGGTTTGGGATTTTATTTTCTATTTCATAATTATGTAGACAATTTATTTTTTTTGAGAATATTAATAAAGTTTTCTCTCTTCGTTACGAATTGCATTTATGAATTGAGCTTCATGTTTTTTTTTATCTTGTGTATGCCAATACTAATTATATTTATATGTTTATAATGTTTGTATATGTTTGTGTTTTATTATTGATACAAAATCTATGGTACATTATTCTCTGGAAAGAGATAATACCACATAAACACCTCGATTTCAATGTTTATGAATAATTGTTAATTCTTAAACAATTATTAAGATTTTGTTTAATAAAAAAATCTTTTGATCTGATAGGGGTGGAAGAAGTTAAAAAGTAATATATGCAGTTCAATGATCTTTTATATCTATGGAACTCCAGATTATATTCATAACTCCACATGATCTCTATACACTTAGGGGTGGATGAAGCAATTGACATATGTAGTTCATTTTGAACTCAAGACTATGCTCAATACACCACAGTATCTCTATAACACACATATTTTGATTAAACATGGATGTAATATAATGAACAAATTAGCAAATTATTAGAACTTATTCTTGATCCTATATTTCGTTCCAATGAATACCAATAAAGTTCTTGGACATAGTATCACGAACCTTATTTGAGTGGGAGAATTTTAAAATTCTAAGCCCACCTTTATTTGGATGACAACACTTGTGATAGATTACTATGTTATGCTCATGATATGAACTTTAGAATTCAACTGAGAAAGGAAATCTAACCATTCATATGGATAGAAATAACTTATCAAAATTATGAGGATAAGAAAGGAGAAGTTTGCAAAGTCTATTCGAATGACTTGGGCAAAATACCTAATCTTCATGAAATATTTTATGGTATCTCTAATGATTACTTAATCTTAAGCAAGTATTTTACAATAATGTTAATACTAGATTGCTATGTTGATGACTTAGTCTAGAAGGAACTTACAGTTTCAGACTAAGATAATATGTCACAACAAGATGTCCCTGAGAACCAATAGTAAGAGGCTAAGTTGGACACTATGTATGAACTTAACTAGACTCCTATTGTTGAGTGGGAGCCATGTAAGATATAATCAAACAAGGAACATTAGGAGACAGTTAAGGAAGATCTCTGAAAGTGACCTATATGTTAGATGATAGGGGTGTTTATTAGAATCCTTATATCTACACCAACTCATAACCTATTTGAGATGGTGGTTACTCTAGGGGTGGAGGAATTATTCTAGAAGGATTTAAAAACCCATTTGTGATAATTTAAGCTCCATCAGTAAAGATAAATAACTTAATTGTTTCGAAAGCACTGGAAAGTTATTTAACTGGAGAAAGTTCTTACTGTGTCATCTCTATTCCATTTTGGATAGAATTAGAGACAAGTCTTCTGTATATTCAGATGCACTTAATAAGCAGTAAGGAATTCAGTATCCTTAGATGAGCAATGCATATAGAAAATGATGTTGCATAATATTTTATGAACACAAAGGAAGTAATGGTGGAGAAAGCAGTAGCTTACCACAGACTTACAGTTTCAGTAATTTGGGTTTACTCAAATACACTACACTTGATCTGGATATCAAGACAATTGATTAATTGAAATGCACTACTTGTTTTATGTTAGTGCAAGTGGGAGTTTGTTGGGATTTTATGCCCTAAATAAAACCCATTTCAATTTAATCTGATTTGTTATCAATAGAAGATTAGAAATCATTTATGTTTACATGTAGTTTTCATGTTTATGGTTTAATGTGTACAAAATCTGTTAAGTCCAGAACATATAGTTATTCACAATTACAGTGATGTCAACACAGTGGAATGTAATTGTGATTATATGCTTCAAAAGATAATGTCCTTGATTCATCAGTGCACTGAATTTACACTGATGTGATAATCAGCGAAAAAGTATACTTACACCTTGGATAAGTGTTATGTTCTTTCCAGGACATTGGCAAAGTATGCTAGTTTCGGATGTATGGAGTATACATTGGACTAAGATCGATATTGATCTTGGTAAAGATATTATAATCCTACCGTTGTATCTTTCTAAGTCAATATCACTGGTTGATCTTAGATCAAAAGATCTTAATCCTGACATGCTTAGGTTCAATCTCAAGAGTGTTATTTATGTTCTTTGATTTGTTAGTTAAGCCTACTTTTTGGTCTGGGTGATACGTACATTTTGGGAACATGATAGTACAATTGAGTGGGAGCGCTAAACATAGAAGTGAAATGATGATTTCCTTCGAGCTTGGCTTAATAGAGATAAATGGAAGAGCTCTTGTTTCAGTGATTATATTAGTTTACTGAAATATCATTTATAGGAAGCTAAGTGTTTTAAGGATAAAATAAATTAAGGGGTGAAACGGTAAATTTGTCCCTACTCGGTGTAAATCATCTATAGAGGATCTTTGATAATTGGGATTAGAACGATGGTTAAATGTTTATAGCGTATTTATATCGTGAAACATATAGAGCGTTCTATATAACTGAGAGTGCAATTCCAAGTTCTATGGTGGTGCAATGAGGAATTAATAAGTTAGGGAATTTACTTGGTAAATTCTAGTTCTGCTTATTGGAAGCTCGGCTGTATAGGCCCATGGTCCCCATACTAGTTGAGACAATACTACTTGTAAGACTCAGTTAATTGGTTTTAATTAATCAATTATAATTCTAAAATTAGACTATGTCTAATTTATGATTTTTCACTAAGCTAGGGCTGAATTGTGAAGAAAAGAGATTCTAAGGTTTGTTTGTTAATTAAGAGACTTTAGTAAGTCTAATTAATAAATATGTTAAATGAAAATTTTTATTTGATAATTAATTTTAATTATTAAATAAATAGTTTTGGCATTTAAATGGTTGAATTGGAAAAATGGCATTTTTGAGAAAATAAGATAAATAGTTGAGAAAAATGGTAAAATTGCAAAGTGGGGGCCCACATCCTATGGCCGACCACTATTGCTCTATTTTACCATTTATTTTTTTTTTGAATCAATTTATTTTATTTTTTTTTAATGTCAAATAATTCAAACCTAAACCTAAGTGGTTCCCTATAAATAGATAGTGATGGCCTCAAATCAAGAGATGATGAACACACTTGCCTTCAGTCAGAAATTTGAGCCTTCTTCCCTATGCTATTCGAAACCTTCTTCTCTCTTCCTCTCTTCATAATTTCAAACCCTATAGTGATAGAGTAAGTGCCCATACACATCAAGTAGTACTCAATCATAGTGTGTAAGGCTGTGAAGAATCCAAATTCTAGAGAAGGAGATTCAGGCTCAAATCTTTGTGATACTCTGCTACAGACATGATACAAGGGTTAGAGATCTGAGCGGAAGGAGTCATTTTAATTACGCTGCACCTAATGTAAGGTCTCTCAAACTTTATATGTGTTTATTTACATTGTTTTAGAAATTCATATTTAGGATGTTAAACAATATACATGGTAGTAAGTCTACATCCTGGTAAAATATATTCCAACATTAATTTCCCCCAAAAGCGTGACTAAAAATTAGATAAGGTAAAAAGAATGAAAAGAAAATGAAGAATAAGAACTGAACAAGAAATAAAATAAAAAATTTATATGTTAATGGAGAGAGAGAGAAAGAGAACTTAAGGAAGAAGATAGTGAGAAAAAAAATAATAAGTGTATGGATTTTTTTTTTTAAAAAAGGAGAAAGAAACCCATGAAAAAAGAAGAAGAAGAAGATGATGATGATGATGATGAACATGGAGAGAGAAATAATAAGAAATATGATAAAAAATTGAAATGATAACACGTTTTGGGTCTCATCTTAATCATCATTATTTTGAACCAATCATCTTTATCATCATTAATTTTAAGTAAAAAAAATAAAAACTAAATAAATAAAAAAACTTGCCATAAAGTGACAACATCAATCAATCAAATCAAAACTTTATACATATTTTCAACTTTGTCATTAGTAATTTTAAGTAAAAAATGAAAAAGATATAAATAATATTAAAAAAAGTATTTAAAAAATAAAAATAAAACTGGCACTAAAAATAACAGTTCACGCCACCATCAAAAATTTATATATAAAAAGGTTTAAAAAAAAGTTGTATACTGTCGTATAAAGTATTAAAATTATACAGTATAAATGTAATTTATACCATATGGCCGTATAACAGTAAAAAATAGGCAAAAGACAGTATAGTGTGTAATTTTTCCAAATAAAATATCACATTGATAGTTTTATTTAGGATAAATTAGTATTGAGCTCATTCAATGAATAACGATTATTTAAGAGAAATTTACACCTACCGACAAAATTTTGAAGAAAATATCATAATTAACGTTGATGTTTTCATGTGTGAAATATAGCTATGGTTCTGTATTTTTTTTTGGACAGGTGTATACGTGGTGCACTGCTCTTTTTTTTTTTTTGCCTAAGTATCTATCTATCTACCTCCTCTATATTATTTGTTTTTTTTTGAGTCAATATTATTTTTCTTTTTATTTATTTATTTTATTACTTTTTTACATCAACATAAATCTTTTATTTTATTTTATTTATTTTTGAAAAACTTTATAATAATTTTCAACTTCATTTACGTCTCTCTCTCTCTCTCTCTCTCTCTCTCTCTCTCTCTCTCTCTCTCTCTCTCTCTCTCTCTCTCTCTCTCTCTCTCTCTCTCTCTCTCTCTCTCTCTCTCTCTCTCTCCCCTTTTCAAGTTTAAAATTGATTAATTTTTACTACATAAATAATTGTTTGGTTTTAAGAGTTACATCATTGTAATTTTTTTAAGATAATTATTATGTGAGAAGTATATATTTTTTTTCATCATCACTAAAGAAGATAATTAGGGTCAAATGTAACATTTTAGTTTCTTTTATATTTTCTTAACAAATAAGTGATTAATCTTTAAGCTTAAACAAAATAAAATTTAATGTATCAGCAACTTGATAAGTTACTAAAAAGTATTTTTCTTAATTTATCTTTAGATATTACAAGATTAAATTATAAATAAATTTATTTTAATAAAGTTATAAAATAACTTGTAAACACACTAAATAATATCTTAAACATCTTATAAGTTATATTTAAAAAAATAAAAAAAATCAAACATTAAATTTAAACAAAATTAAATATACTAACCAATTCCATAAGTTACTAAAAAAATATTTTTTACTTAATAATTAAAAGTAACTAAATTGTAGTTTTTATATACTTATTTTATTATTTTATAAAATACTTTTAAAAATTTTAAAACTATTTATAATAAAGCTAGATAGTATCTTTTATTCCGAAATTGACACTCTGACGTGGCATCATGAGAATGGTGACACGTGGACTTCACTTGGAGCATCTGTTCGGAACGATATGCCGAGTAGGATGCCTCGCTGGCACATCCAGAATGGAATACTCAACGAGCCGTGCCGAATGATCGACACTTAGCGAATTATGCTTAACGCATCATGAATCACCAGCTCAATCCCTACAACTCAGGGATCAACTTACGTGGATGTGGCACACACACGATCCCACTATCGGTGTATTCAGCCTCAATCCCATGATCCTTGCATTCAGCATTGATCCCACGATCTTTCTGTTTATGCGCATTGTAACGAGAGAGGAAACTCTTCCTCCTCAAGTTTCCAGCCCTATAAATAGTGAGGAATGTTCACTGGGCAAAGGGACTGAGAAATTATAAGCCGAAACGCAGTAAGCGAAGGCTATCTAAGAATTATATATTCAGAGATACTATTGTAAGAGCTATAAGAAAAGGAAACTTCTTCCTTATTCTTAAGTCAATACAAATAACGAGGATTAGGCTATTACCGAACTGCTCGGGGCTGAACCTCTATAAAATTTTTGTGTCTTGTTATTACTTTATTATATATTCTCATTACGACATATCGTTTATTGCTTATCAAAAAGACTCATTGTCGTTGGCTAAAAGCGAAGTCAATATTTTGGTGCTTTCATTGAGAGGAGAATCACAGATCGTTCTTTTCAATATTCGACACGATGGTACAAACTCGTAGAGGCCTGTCTGACCCAGCAAGCTCACAGACGCTGGATCCGACATTGCAGGACCCAGGGAGTTCAAGGGTTCCACCCGCTGTCAATCTTGGACAAACGAGAAGCGTGGTGAATGGTGGGACAACTCCTGTTACTGAAACTGCGCTTGGTGTGAAAGAGACTGGGAGTAACGGTTCCGCACACAGCCAGTGCGTTCATAACAAGACTATTCCACCAGGCATCAACGCTCAAACGACCATCAGAGACGCAACCGAATTGCAAAATCTTCGCGCTGCGCTCGGACTCATGCAGGGTCAGAGCAATACTCTGCATCATGATGAGGAGGAATTATGTGCCGCAGTAAACCTCGCGTTTGACGAACAGAGGCGTATGTTCGCTGAATGGAGGGACAAAGAGATGGAGGCATTAAGGGCTCACCATGCAGAAATCGAAGATCGTAGTCGGCAAGCTACTGTGCTGATACGAAGAGCCTATCAGACTGTAGGCCAACAAATGCCGAGCATCATTCCCCTGGGAGAAACAGAGGATGACCCGACGATGAATGCCTCCCAAACAACCAACGGTCAGCCGTCCAATCCCCGGTCACGAGTTCCACTCGTGGGCCAAGAGGTAGGCGGGCAGACCTTGTACGGGAATTCATCAGGAGGAGCCATGCCCAACGGATCCACACACAATAATGGAGCCATTCCGCTTGTCAACCAATCGAACCAATCGCTAAGGCAGCCAGGTTCTTCTGTGTTCGATAGGCTGGGAACAACCCATGACCTAAGGGACGATCTAAACAGAAGAAGGGGAACTGACGAGCAGAATACTACAACGATCGTGCAGCCCGGAGTCCATACTCAAATCCCCGCTCAGAAAGACGCTGACGTAATCCAACCCGACCAAAACACCAATCAAGTCAGCCCAGCTCGACGAACTGAAGAATATGTTTCATGGCACGGCCGGACAGTGTAACAATGATCTTGAGTTAGACCGTGCACGCGGAACTCCCTTCTCACCAGAGATCAATCTCCTGCCACTACCCCACAAATTCAAGATGCCAACGTGGAAGATGTACACTGGGAGAGAAGATCCTCTCTCCCATCTCAAGTATTTTGAGATGCAAATGGATTTACAAGGAGTGCGAGGGGACGTATGTTGCAGAATCTTCCCCGCCACTCTGTCGGAAGCCGCACAACAATGGTATTTCAAGTTGGCTCCTGGAAAGTTTAGTTCATGGAAAACCTTCTCTTCGGAATTCCATGCACAATTCTCTTCCTCACGCCAGCTCCCATTGCATCTGGTAGATTTGGTCGAAGGAAAACAGCGACCGAGCGAGCCACTCAGGGCATACATCAGCAGATTCATGACGGAAGCGACTAAGGTGTCGCGGGTAACCGAGGATGGAAAGTTATCCGCGATACTGGGGGGCATTGAAGTCCTTGGAGAACTGTGGAAGGATATATGGAAAAACGGACCGGTCGACTCAATGAGTGATTTCCTTGACCGGGCCGAAGGTTTCATCAAGCTCGAGGAAGCCATTCAGCGAGCAGAAGGTGAGCAAAAGCTGAGCAAAATGAAGGCTCCTTCCACTGGAACGTCTGCCCAACTTCCCCATTATTCCAGCAGTTCAAGTGGCAAGCGTTCAGGGAACAACCACAAGCAAGGAAACGGGAGGAAGGGAAAGTTCACCGAAAAGCCCGAATAGACTCCCCGTGATCACACCAAACACACTGCATTCATTATCTTAACTGAAGATGTAGAGAGTGTGTACATAGCAACTCGGTCGTTAATTCCGTACAAGAAGCCCAGGCCCATGAAGAAAGATGCCAGCAAAAGGGACATGACGAAATTTTGTCGGTTCCATGGAGACTACAGCCACGACACCAACGAATGTCACAACTTGAAGCGGGAAATAGAACTTCTGATCAAGTAAAACAACCCGCACTTACAGAAGTATGTCAAGGCCAACCAAGGTCAGAACAACCAGGATCTGATGCCTCCGCCAATAGATGGACACTTGCAAGTCATTATTAGAGGCCCGCACATCGCTGGAGACACGGGCAAAGCTCAGAGAGATATGCCTGAACAGCTCAGTACGAGCAAAAAGAAGTCATCCTGGCCGTGGAAGAGAGGAAGCCCAAAGTTCCACGCACAGGAGAGCCAACCATAACTTTCAACGACAAAGACGCTGTCCAGATAAGAATTCTGCACAACGACCCACTGGTCGTGGAAGTCCAGATAGCAAACAAAACGGTGGCCAGAACCATGATCGATAATGGGGCTTCTTCAACCATTTTGTTCAAGACTGCTTACGAGAAGACGGGGCTCTAGCTCAAGGATTTAACTCCATGCCTTCAGCCTGTCTATGGTTTCTCCGGTCAAGAAGTTGCACCTCTAGGACAAATCTGGCTACCCCTCACAGTTGGACAAGCTCTGACGAGCATAACTATCATGGCACAATTCCTAATATTGGATGTTCCTTCAGCCATTAACGTAATTCTAGGCCGACCAGCCTTGTTTGACTTAAAAGCTGTCACATCAATATTTCACTCATGCCTGAAGTTCCCAACCAAAAACGGGGTAGGGTGTCTTAGAGGGAATCAGCAATCTGCTCAGGAATGTTACAACCTTGCAGTGGCCAAGGCTAAGAAGGAAATATCCTCCAGCCACATCACAGACAAGGGAATAAACATTCCCAAGTAGGAAACTTCCCAAGGCGAGGATGAAGATGTGGATCCTCAACTTGGGGACCCAAGCAGCAATGTTGGACCTGTGGAAGAATTAGAAGAGATCGAGATCAATCCAGCTATCCCGGCCAGAAAGCTAAAAATTAGAAAGGGTTTGTTGCTTGAAGTAAAATCAGAATTGATAAAATTTCTGAGAGCAAACCGGGATGTTTTTGCCTGGTCACATGCGAATATGGTCGGAATCGATCCTTCTATTATTTCACACGTCTTGAATATCGATCCTAACATCTGGCCATTTCAGCAAAAACGAAGATTGTTGGATAAAGAACGAGCAGTAGCCCTGAAAGATGAAGTTGAAAAGCTGCGCAACAACAACTTCATCATTGAAGCCTTTTACTCGGCTTGAGTCTCGAACCCCGCACTTGTGCCTAAGCCGAACAAGAAATGGCGAGTTTTTATTGACTTCACAGACCTCAACAAAGTATGCCCTAAAGACTGTTTCCCACTTCCAAGAATCGATCAGCTCGTCGATGCAACAGCCGGGTACGAAATATTAAGCTTCATGGATGCTTATTCGGGCTACAATCAAAACAAAATGCATCCACCAGACCAAGAACATACAAGTTTCCGGACAGATATGGGTCTCTACTGCTACAAAGTCATGCCGTTTGGTCTTAAAAATGCCGGAGCTACATACCAAAGATTGGTCAACAAGATGTTTAAAGACCAGATCGGCAGAAATATGGAAGTGTATGTGGATGATATGCTCGTCAAATCCAAAAAGGCTGGGGGCCACATAGACGACCTGGATGAATGTTTCAAAGTCCTCGGGAAATACAACATGAAACTAAATCCCTTAAAATGCTCTTTTGGAGTCAGCTCGGGAAAGTTTCTAGGCTTCATCGTCAATGCTCGAGGAATTGAAGCCAATCTGGAAAAGATCCAAGCCCTCGTGGATATGAACTCACCAACAAAAACCAAAGAGGTGCAAAGCCTAACTGGTCGAATCGCCGCACTTAGCAGATTCGTGTCAAAATCAACGAATAAATGTGTCCCATTCTTCAACATCCTCCGAGGAAACAAAAAGTTCGAATGGACAGAAGAATGTGAAAGAGCTTTTCAAGATCTTAAAGCACAGCTCGCGAAACGTCTGTCCTTTCTAAACCTCTGGACGGTGAGGAACTGGGGATATACCTAGCAGTAACGGAGCATTCCGTGAGTGCCGTACTGATCAGAGAAGAAGACGGCATGTAGCATCCAGTCTATTACATCAGTAAAAGACTCGTCGAGGCCGAAGGCCGATATCCGTTGATAGAAAAGCTCGCCTACTGCCTCATTCTAGCAACAAGAAAGCTGAGACCTTACTTCCAAGCTCATCCTGTTCGGGTGTACACCGATCAACCACTATGACAAATACTGCAAAAGCCAGATGCCTTTGGATGGTTACTCAAGTGGGCGGTAGAATTGGGTCAGTACGAAATCAACTTCCAACCCCAAACAGCTATCAAAGGCCAAGCCTTGGCTGACTTTGTGGTGGAATGCACAGGCAAAACTGAAAGCATACCAGAAAGCGATCTCGAGTCAATACCACAGCCAAGTAATACTGAAAACAAACCGACCTGGAAGCTACATGTGGATGGGTCGGCAACAGATCAATTATCCGGTGCAGGAGTTTCCCTTGTCACACCTGGGGGGCAACACCTGCATGCAACGGTAAAATTCGGATTCAAAGCCTCTAACAACAAGGCTGAATATGAAGCCCTAATCGCTGGACTTAAACTAGCAAAAGAGATGAAGGCCAAGCGCATTGAGATCTGCAGTGATTCACAGCTAGTGGTAAATCATGTATCTGGCGAATACGAGGCTCGGGGAGAAAAAATTGTAGCATATCTGAGCAAAATACATGATCTGCTTGCAAAATTCAAAAGCTACAGCCTTAGAAAAATTCCAAGAGAAGAAAATATGACGGCAGATGCGTTAGCCCAATTGGCGAGCAGTAATATAAGTGACAAGGCAAACCTAGTCCCGATCCAGTTTCTTGAAGAGCCTAGCATCACTGGCACGAAAGAAATCAAAATGATCGACACATCTCCAAACTAGATGACACCAATAGTAGCCTATCTCAACTCTGAGGAACTCCCAGATAACCGAAATGAAGCTCGGAAAATGAGAAGAAAGGCAGCACGGTACATCATAGTAGAAGGGATCATGTACAGAAGAAGATTCTCAATGCCATTACTCAGATGCGTCACACCAAATGAAGCTGCACGGCTTCTATATGAAGTTCACGATGGATTTTGTGGAAATCATGCAGCCGGACAAAGTTTATCAAAGAAAATCCTAAGGCAAGGCTACTTTTGGCTGACGATGATTGAAGATTCGAAAGCTTATGTCAAGAAGTGCGACAAATGCCAGAGATTTTCAAAGATACCAAAAGCTCCGCCCAACGAGCTGACACAAATGCAAAGTCCGTGGCCCTTTGCCATTTGGCGAATTGACCTAGTCAGAGTTACCTAAAGGTAAAGGCGGAGTGCAGTACGCAGTGGTAGCGGTCGACTACTTTACTAAGTGGACTGAAGCCGAACCACTCACAACTATCACATCAAAGAAGGTTCAAGACTGTATACTGAAGAACATCATATGCCAGTTCGGACTACCGTACAAAATAGTTTCGGACAACGGCAAACAGTTCGACAGTCAATCTTTCACTGATTTCTGTGTGAACCATGGTATCATCAAAAGTTTCTCCGCAGTGGCACATCCTCAAGCAAACGGTCAAGTTGAAGCAGTCAACAAAACCTTGAAGGATACACTAAAGAAGAAACTTGAAGATGCCAAAGGAAATTGGCCAGAAGAACTCCTCGAAGTTCTATCGTCATACCGTACAACGGAAAAAACAGCAACCGGTTAGACACCATTTGCAATGGCATACGGTTATGAAGCTATGCTGCCCGTCGAACTCGAGCCACCGTCCCACAGAAGATTGACGTACGATCAAGGTACCAATCACATACTCCTTGCAGAATCACTTGATGAAATCGAAGAAAAACGAGCAACTGCAAACTTAAAGTTGGTAGCTCATCAACAAAAAGTAGCTCGGTATTTCAACAAACAAGTGAAAGCTCGTAAATTCTTCGTGGGAGATATGGTCCTAAGAAGGGTATTCCTAAACACCAAAGACAACATGTAAGTGTACTAGGACCTAACTGGGAAGGACCATACCAGGTGGTCGAAGTTCTCGATGTGGAGCATACAAACTGGGTAAGTATGACGAAAAAATGCAATTCATTCTAGTACCACGGTACTGGAATGGAGAACATTTAAGGAAATACTACCAATAAAGTACTCAGGTCGGGTATACCACTTCAAAGTACTCAGGTCGGATAGACCACTTCAAAGTACTCAGGTCGGGTAGACCACATTAAAGTACTATTGAACATTCGCTTCTAAGTGAATGGCCTCTTGGGCGGACTACGCGCAAAGGCTTCAGAAACAAAGTACTCAGGTCGGGTAGAACACTTTAAAGTACAGTTTCTTATTTATTTTATGTCATGTTAACCTAAAAGATCAGATTAGATCACTAGCTCTGATGTAAGTTACTACGGTAACAAATACATTTTTGATCAATAAATGAATAAAGATAGTATTTCCAATTCTATTGAGTCGAAAAAATCAGCATGATTATAATTTACCTAAAGTGCGTACAAAAGGTTTAGTCGAACCCAATGTTGGAAGTTATTTTACCAGGAACTTAGATCTACTCACAAGTATGTTGATTTAACAACCTAAATATGAACTTCTAAAACGATAGTAAATTAAACACATAAGAGTATCAGAAATCTTACATTGGGTGCAGCGGAATATATGTCTCCTCCCACTCAGATCTCTAACCCTTGATTCCTTTCTATAGCAGAGTATAATCAAGATTTGAGCCCGATAGTCCTTCTTTGTTGTTTCTGAATTCTACACAGCCTTCCTCACTATGATTGAGGTATTACTTGATGTGTGTGGGCACTACTCTAGCACTTATAGATTTCGAAACAGTGAAGGAAGAGAGAGAGAGAGAGGGTGGCGGCTCAGAGAGAATTTTCAGAGAGAAAATTCTGTCAGAATAATGTTGTGTATCAGTTGTACAGTTGTGTTCAACTCTGAAGCCTTTGCCTTCTATTTATAGAAGACCACCTAGGGCTATGATTGAATTAATTGACAATTAATATTGAAAAAATCAAAGGGAAAAGGGAAGCTAAGTGGCCGGCCTAGGCATTGTGGAAACAAGGCTTGCCACTTTTCCAACTTTCCTTTTCCTACACTGATAGTTTCCTGTTTTGTCAAAAACTGTCAATTCCTTTGTTCAACCACATAAATGTCAAATCTAATTATTTAATAATTAAAATTAATTATCAAATAATATATTGTCATTTATTTTATTAATAATGAAACTAATTAAAGTTTCCTAATTAATAAATATGCCCTTCAAAATCTCTATTTACTGTTTTGCCCTTAATAAGTGATAAATTCTCAAATAGACAAGTCTATCTTGAGAATTTTTAATTTATTAATTAAAATAAATTAAATGAGTCTTACAAGTAATATTATCTCAACTAGTGAGGGGACCATGGGTCTATATATCCGAGCTTCCAATAAGCAGATCTAGAATTTACCACTTAAATCACTGACTTATTAATTCTTCGTTGAATCCACATATAGAACTCAGAATTGCACTCTCAGTATATAGAATGCTCTATATGTTCCACCATATAGACACATCATTAGTTATCCATTGTTATAATCCTAATGTGATCAATGATCCTCTATATGAATGATTTACACTGTAAAGGGAGTAAATTACCGTAACACCCTACAATGTATTTTATCCTTAAAACACTTAACCCTGTATAAATGATATTTCAACTAAGTGAAATGAGTACTCAATCATTTATCTCGTTTGGTTAAGCTCGAAGGAAATCACCCTTTGCTTACTATTCGCCAGATAGAAGCTATAGATTCCATCTTTATGTTAGCGCTCCCACTCAATCGCACTACCGTGTTCCCAAAATGTATGTATTGCCTTGACTAAAGATTAGGCTTAACTAACAAATCAAAGAACACGAATAATACTCTTGAAATTGAGCCTAACCATATCAGGATTTCGATCATGTGATCTAGGATCAACTTATGATATTGAATTGAATAGATATTTACGGTAAGTTTCAAAAATCTAATTCAAAGTTCAATATCGGTCCATTCCAATGCATACTCCATGCATCCAACCTGAGCTTTACTTTAACCTATGTTCTGGAAAGAACATAACATTTCTCCAAATGCAAGTAAACTCTGTTGTAGATTGTCATATCAGTAAAACCCAGTGTTCTGATAAATCTAGGAATACTTTATTCACATAGTCATGTTTACTTTCCACTGTGTTGACAACACGATAAACATGATCAAGTATGTGAAAAGGGGTTTGGATGAATTTTTAAATCAAATAGACAAGCAATTGATTAAGTGAACCAAAACATACACCAATGAATGAAAAAAATACTTCTGTTACTTTATTGATATTGAATAATCTGGATTACATTGAAACAGAGTTTTATTTAGGACATAAAACCCAACACCCAAAACACCGAACAGAAAAGCAATATATTTGCAAAAGACAAGTGACCAAGAGTCATACGTCTGCTCGGTCACTTGGGGGGCACCTATACTTGTACAAAGCATTTGGTAAACATAAAACAATCACAATTGCACGACAATTATAAACAGAGAATGAAATTCATTAAGGGTGACAAAGGCACATAGTACCGGGATTAAAAGCTGCCCGGTCATCCCATTGTCCAAAAAATAAAAAATAATTCCAAGTTTAAAGACCGCTTGGTCGGTCACGATGTCTTAAAGGCCTTGAGGCCACATATAATATATATATATATAAACATGAGATAAAAAGAGAAGTGTTTAAAGAGCTGGAGTCCTAGGCTCTTGGTTCGGTTCTTCTGAGTCAATTGGAGCAGGAGGATCTGTTGTTCGAGCAGGAGAAGCATCAACAGCCTGGTCAGAAGCTTGGCCGGAAGTTGAAGCAGCCGCCTCTTTCCCACCATAAGCAACTTGGGCCGCGCAGTACTCAAGGTACATGTCCTTAGCATCGCCCAAGTAGTCAAAATTGGCCTGGGGATTAGCCTTCCAGAAATCGAAGAAGAGCTCGAGGCCGGTAGTCTCCAAAGCATTGACCTTCTCCTTCAATTGGTCCGCCTCGGTCACCTTGGCATCCCTCTCCTCCTTTAGCCGAAGAAGAACTTGCCGCAGAGAACTCGTCTCATCCTGAAGACTGTTAACTTCAGCAGATAAGATCTTGATGGCCTCCTCAAAGTGATCAGCAGCCTTGAGGTCCTTTGTTAGCGCGGAGATCTTCTTCTCGGCAGCAAACAACTTCTTGTTGGCTTCGCCCAGCTCATGGTGAACAGCTCCAGTTTCCGCCCTGGCCTCCTCAGCTTTCTTCTTGGCCAAGTCCGCCTCCGCCCTCAAGGTGTCGGACAGAGCCGCACTCTTGGAAGTAGCAGATTTAGCCCGGGAGTAAGTGTAAGCCAACTTCAAACCGGCCTGCACAAAGGAAAAGTGAGCATATGGAGCTAAGTGTGAAAAGTTAAAAGGGAAGTATCAAAAAAGACTAACCTTGGTGAGCTCCTTCAATACTCCGCCCACCAACACATCCAGAGATGAGTCGCTATCAGCACCAGCCAGTTGCTCACTGACCTCAGGAACCAGCCGGTTCATGTAGTGGGCCAGCATCTCCTTGCCCTTTTTGGCCTCTGGCAGCACAGGCAAAGGTGGAGTTGGTGCCTGTACCCGCTCAGGGACCGTCCTGACCAGTTCAGACCCAGTCGTTGGTGGTCCAGACTCCTTAGACTTGGCAGATTTGGGAGTAGAAGGATTTGCAGCAGTCAGCTCCTCAGAAAGGTCAATAACCTCTTCAGAAGGTCTCTTCTCCGAGGACCCCTCTCCGCCCTTAAGCTTCTTGGCCGGAGGGGAGGCGCTAGAGCTTCCGCCCATCCTCTTCCTTAGAGCATCAAGCATCTACCAAGACATGTCTGCACAGAACAAAAACACCGTGGTTAGAAAAAACCAGCAGGAAATACAAAGCATGAAAGTCAAGAAGCTAAAAAAGAAGTAAAATGCAGAGTGACTGCCCGCCCAGAAGATCAGAAGTCCATCATCACCTGACATCGCGTTATCTCAGACATGACAGCCTTCCCTTTTCCAACAAAGGGATAAGATGGCCGAACAGGTGAAATGGGCTCCCTTATGTAAATTGCATGTTCAATAGGCCTGGGCGTGGCCGAGAGTTTCTTCTTCCTCTTCAATGGGGTCACCTGCTCAGCCTCAGCCTCAGCCTCGGCTTCATCTTCAAGATTCAAGGGTTCCTAAGCGTACTGTTTGGCCCTGGCACCTCCTTTCAACTTAGCCTCCCGCTTAAGTTGAATGAGCTCATCCTCCTTATGAGCTTGTTCAGGCCGCCCAGCATCAGACTTCCCCTTCTTCCCCGCCACGGACTTAGGAGAAAAGTCCTTTGGGTAAAGCCCATACTTCACCAGATTATCATCGGAGGTCAACTGGATGATATTCTTGTCTTCCTCCGGCAACCGGGCAAGTTTCTAAGCTCTATCCCTAAGAGCAAGGGTGAGGGGAGGACGGTGATATGTCGGAATCTACTGAAACCGAGTCCGGGTGATGTTCAGATCTTTCACCATGAAGTACTCATCAACAAAACGCCCTATTTTCCTGATGGCGTTGTGGTCCGTGCCGCTCAACCACTTGAAGCCTGGCTAGGAGAAGTAGAAATACCATAACCTGCGTTGCTTGGGGGTAGACTTCAGGTCAAAAAAACCAGGCGACCTCGTGGGGGGAAGGAGCATCCCATCCTTGGGAAGCGTAGAGGACGAAGAGGGCGGACAGGTACTTAAAGCCCTTTGGAGTAATTTGGGCCGGGCAAAGGCCAAAGAAGTCCGCCACATCCTTAAAGTACTTATGCAAGGGCAACAACGCCCCTTGCTGACCATGAGCTCCAGACCAGGTGCACATTCCCTTATCAGGATTTGTGGCGCGGTTGTCGTGGGCGGGAATATAGCAGTCCAGCTCGCCCAGGTACCCGTCCTGGTCTAGAGTTGGGAGGCGTGCCTCCAAAATCTTGGACGCAGGACTTACCCACCTGGCGCCCAAGGCACCCTGCCTCCTATGAGGAACCGCCTCAGTTAGCTCCTCACTGACGTAGTCCACGCCCTCAACTAGGACGTCTCCGTCAGCATCGACTGGCTGCCCAGCCTCATTGTACTCCCCGAAGTCAGGGGGTCCAACCTCTTCCTCTCCCTCCGCAGCGGGAGGACTACCCAGACGCGCCTCGTCCAGCTCCTTAACATCCTGGACTTCAGTGTCCCCCTCACGGTCCTCCTCCATCGGGACCGCCAAATCCTGTTCGGCGTCGGGCAGAGTGGCGAGCCGAGCGACTTGAGGATCAAAAGCATCGACCAGACGCGTGGTTTTCTTCGTACGAGCCATCATCCTACAGCTGGGTACGGGGTCAGAAAAATTTCCTTCACTAGAAGGAGGACTAGCACGAAGACGAGGGTGAACCTCGTGCAAAAGTTGAAGCAAATCCTGGTCGATCTGATGCTCGAGCTCCCAAGACTCACCTAGGTTCCTCTACAAAAGATAACACACAAGATGAGTGTTGGACGGAGTATCAAACGAAAAACAAGCAAATATGCCGACCAGGAGTACTCAACAGATTAAAGAACGACCATGTTCGAAGAAAAGTCAAAACTCAAGAAGTCAGAAAGTTTTCTTGAGTTAGGGCAAAAAAGTTCATGAAACTTAGAATAAGCAAGATGGAAGACAGACGCAATGTAGTTCAAAAATAAGCTCTACGGCTGAAAGCCAGCATAAGGACTTGGAAAAGAAGAGTCGCAGAAGTTTCTAACCCTATTGTTTCCTAAGAATTCTTTCTACAACATAGCTACATTCGAAGCGTAAACATGCAAAGGAAAGCATAAATGAAATCAGAAACTTACTCAAAGATTTGAATGTTCGAGTTCAAGCAAGCCAGCAAACGTCTGTAGGCACTTCGGCAACTTTGAAGCCTAAAAACTCTCTCTTTTCGCTCTAGCGTTTACTTAACAACGAAGGGTGATAAAATGAGTAATGTGCCAGTACTCTGAGTATTTATAGGCAAAAAGGGTAACTGCATACAAAGGAACCTTAGACGCCTCGACTTCCCGCCTCAAAAGTGAATATGGGAAATCAAAAGTAATCGAGTGCAACCGTCAACCATGGAGAGAGAAATTTAGATTTTCAAAATATTAATTGACAAAGCATTAATTAGCCGAAAACTGAAGGGACGCCCAGTCAGCTTCACATCGAGTCTCAAACGGTCATACTCGACATGTGTCCCCATCCAATGGCAGAGCCAGCTCGGAATAAGTCTACACGCAACCTCAGCGGTCCCGTACAGACTTGGGAGGCAAATGTTATTCCAAAATTAACACTCTGACATGGCATCACGAGAATGTTGGAATTATTTTACCAGGATCTTAGATCTACTCACAAGTATGTTTATTAACATCCTAAATAAGAACTTTCTAAAACGATGAAATAAACACATATAAAGTTTAGGAAACCTTACATTGGGTGCAGCGGAATAATATGACTCCTTCCGTTCAGATATCTAGCCCTTGATTCCTTTCTGTAGCAGAGCATTATCAATATCTGAACCTGGATCTCTTTCTCTGGATCTTTGATGCTGAATCTCCTTTGCTGATGATCTTTCTTCACGATCTTCCTCACTATGATTGAGGTATCACTTGATGTGTGTGGGCACTACTCTAATCACTAAGAGAGGTTCGAAATATTGAGGAAGAAAAGAGAGAGAGAGTGGCGGCTAGAGAAGAAAGTGGAGGCTCAGGTTTTTCTGATTCAGAAAGTGTAATTTTCCTGAAGCCTTCACTATCTATTTATAGCATTCCTCTAGGGCTTGATTTGAATTATATGGCATTAAAATAATGAAAAAATCATTTAAAAAAGATAACACAAGTGGTCGGCCCTATGCTAGGTGGACTGGGCCTTGATTTTTGCAATTTTGCAATTTTACCACTTTTGTATCTGATTTTCTCAAAAATGCCAATTTCCTAATTCAATCATTTAAATGCCAATTCTAACTATTTAATAACTATAAATAATTATTAAATAATATTGTCATTTATCATTTTTATTAATTGAACCATACAAAGTATCATAATTAACAAATATGCCCCTATAAACTCTTTCTTTACAATTTCGCCCTTACTTAGTGAAAATTTCACAAATAGACATAGTCTAACTTGTGAATTATAATTGATTAATCAAAACCAATTACATGAGTCTTACAAGCAATATTATCTCAACTAGTGGGGGGACCATGGGTCTATATAACCGAGCTTCCAATAAGTAGATCAAGAATTTAGCACTAAAATTCACTAACTTATTAATTCTTCGTTGAATCCACGCATAGAACTCAGAATTGCACTCTCAGTTATATAGAATGCTCTATATGTTCCACCATATAGACACATCATTAGTTATCCATTGTTATAATCCTAATGTGATCAATGATCCTCTATATGAATGATCTACACTGTAAAGGGATTAAATTACCGTTACACCCTACAATGTATTTATTCCTTAAAACACTTGACCCCGTATAAATGATATTTCAGCTTATGTGAAATGAGTACTCCACCATTTATGTTCGTTTGGTCAAGCTCGAAGGAGATCATCCTTTGCTTACTATTCGCCGGATAGAAGCTATAGATTCCATGTTTATGCTAGCGCTCCCACTCAATTGCACTACCGTGTTCCCAAAATGTACGTATCACACTGACCTAAAAGTAGGCTTAACTAACAAATCAAAGAACACGAATAGCCTTTCAAGATTGAGCCTAATCATATCAGGATTAAGATCATTTGATCTAGGATCAACTTAGGCGATATTGACTTGAATAGATATTACGGTAAGTTTAATAAATCTAAGTCAAAGTTCAATATCGGTCCCTTCCGATGCATACTCCATGCATCCAACCCAAGCTTTACTTTAACCAATGCTCTGGAAAGAACATAGTATTTCTCCAAATACAAGTAAACTCTTGTTGTAGATTATCATATCAGTAAAACCCTATGTCTGATAAATCTAGGAAACTTTATTCACATAGTCATGTTTACTTTCCAATGTGTTGACGACACAATAAACAGGATCAAGTATGTGAAAAGGGTTTCAGATGAATTTATACATTATGTACATATAATCATGAAATAAATCATGTGAACCATGCAACATTAAATGTTATTTCTGATCTATATTAATAAGTAAATCTGATTATATTGAAATGAGTTTTATTTAGGGCATAAAACCCAACAAACTCCCACTTGCACTAATATAAAACAAAAAGTGCGTTTCAAATAATCTCAACACCTTGATATACAAATCAAGTGTAGTAGTAGTAAACTCCTCGTAATAGGATGCGAAAGGTTGAATTAACCACAACCTTTTCTCCACCATTACTCTTCCTTTAATCACAAAATCATTGATAATGTGAAATTCCTCTCTATATGTTTACTCTCTTGGGATACCTTGGATTCTATACCTTTGGCAACTACTTTTGGTTAATCAGGAAATTAACACTAGTAGTTTAAGGCAATTTGGAATGGTGCCAAAGATGTATAGAACTTTCCTTAGACCGAATAAGTAACTTTCCTGCAGCTTTAACATTCGGTCTCTCTCCGGTAGACTTAGAAAATTCGGATAGGTTTTTACACTTCTCCAAAATCACTATTCCACCCCCGTAGTAATCACCATATTATCATAAATATTTACTAGCACATAGGCAAATTTCGAAATCTGATATGGTGTAGTCTAAGAGTTTTAAACACACCCTTATAGACTAACATATAGTTCCTCTTCTTAATCTTAAAATTTACTTGATTGTCTTCCAATGTTCTTCTCCTGGATTAATCTCGATACCTACTCATTACTCCCACTCAACAACAGTGTCTGGTCTAAGGCATACAAAAGCATATCTAAGACCTCTCACTGTTGATGTAAGAAATTCTTTCATGGCTTTATCTTTTCTGGAATAGTTAAGACTTTTCCTTAGATAAATAAAATCTATACCTAAGAAGTTGTGAAGCTTCTATAGATTGCCATTAGAAAGAAAATGCTTGACATCTTACTAAAGTAAGTTGCTTGCATTAGAGTAAGTAATTACCAGGTATACCACAAGCCATAGGTTTAGATAAACTCAAACCTATAATACTAGGAACAAGAAGTTTTGTTAAGTCCATAGAATAGACTTATTAACGAAAATTTCCTTTTATGTCCTTGTAATAGAAAACTTTAGGTCATTCCATGTGAATGGATTAAACCATAGTTCTATTGGCTTTCTTCTTAGTTTCTTATCTTGACAATCCATTACTTGTTTAAACTCACAATGGATTTTAATCACCAGTGTCTCCCAAGTCATAAGAAGGTGAGTTCCTAGAAACTCTCCCACTACGACAAGGTACCGTAAATTATGTCGAAGAAAACTAAATGGTATTGATCTCTTCGGTTGTGACAAGACAACAGAGGCAGTGGGATCATCATATGTTATATAAGATGATAGAACACTTTTGGAATCAAGAATAAATATCTCCTTTATTTGCTACTTGTTTTTCAGACTTAGTCATTTTCTTAGAAAAGTAGTATTTGTTTGAACAAACACTTTCTTATCTATTGACAATGGGATGGTCCACCCCTAATCACTTAGAATAGCTAACAAACCATGGTTAACAGTTCTAGCTTTTCTTAAGATTTTGATTAGGTCATCCATGAATCTAGTAATGATTTACATTAAGTACCCAACCATTACATCATTCTGAAATTGTATTACCATAGAAGGATTTAGGCAACGACTAGTAACTAATCATCAACATGCAACTCGAAATTTCTGGGGAGGTAAGTTTGGATATAATTCAAAAATCAATTTAATGATCTTTGAACTGCATATCTACTAACTATTTCTCCACCCCTATCAGTTCGCAAGATCTTTAACCACTTACCTTAATGGTGTTTAACCATTGCTAGAAATTAATGAAATTTTTCAAACATTTCAAATTTCTTTGCATAAGGTATAATCTAGAGTTATCGTTTTAAGAATACAACGAAAAACTCATATCCACCCCTGAATGTACATTCATCTGCGAATGAGATGAACTACTTTCAGTGGATATAGGCATATTAACTCTTTGCAGAGATTGATCTTGTCAAATCCACTATGAACAAGATACAAATGCCATAGATTAAGAAAATGTGGTAGTGTCTATGATGACATAGGTTTAGTTACATCAAAGAGTTCTTAGAATACTTCAAGTGGATCCCTGGTCACGGAATACCTAACTCACATTCCATACGGTTTTTAATCCATTAATAAAAGATGGATATTAAACACTTGAGAAAGTGTAAGCGTATTGTATTCGGAATTAGAAATTTAAGAAAATTTCTATTTGGAATCTAAAATTAAAGTCAAAGACTTAAATTCAACCAAATTTAATGAGTAATTCTTTCTTGGACCACCACTACTAATACAAACTCTAAGTCAGATTTGCCCATACAAGTAGGAGATTTCTAAGATTGAGGATTTATATCAATTGGGAATAGAATTTCGGGGTTATAATCATATGCGTCATTTAATTTCTTAAGAGAAAATATAATGACATGAAATGATTCATAGACCATTCATCCAATGATATATTTGAAAGCTAATTCGAAATGAATAAGCTAAGAGGAATTAGGATAATTTCGTTTAAAATAAGAATCCAACGATGCTTCGATTAGCGAAAGTCAAAGTAATCTTATTTATATAATCTTCTTGTTTTATATTGTAAAAATACTAGTCTAAGGTGTCATCAATTGATGAACAGCTAGATGTCGCATATACAATATTTATCTTTCGAGATCTAACACTATTATGTATGTCTAATGGTGAAAATCCACTAGGGATTTATCTCATTAGATAAACAAGCCAAGTTAGACCAACAATGAAGATTCGAAATTAAACTACAACTTAATAACGAGAAAATAACATGGTTCAATATAAATTCATACACAATTCAGAAATTATAAACATATAGTAAGTAGGAATGACAAGTGAAAATACTAAAACTTACAATCCTAAATAATTTCCAAGGTTTTCAACAAACTGATATCAGTGTCCCGTTTAGGCGAGAGTCAAAGCTACCATTCATTGAATAGAGTTGTCAGCTCGTCTAAAATGTTAAACATTCTAGCAACCTTTTATTCGATCAAGATTGGAATTCAGCGTTGTCCCGTTTAGGCGAGAGTCAAGGCAATTCTATCTTATGAGCTTCCACCATTGTTTCATAATTTGCAAGTCAAGTATGGTCGCCACCATTAGGGTGATCCATACCATACAAAACACTTACAAACTACTTATCATGCGAGGTTAAACGGTGCGAAATTGCTAATGAACGTTCCTCCATTAGGGAGGATTACTCACTAAAACAAACGCGGTGTAAAACCCACAATGGAGATCGAATGTCTCTTGATAATAAAGCTCATTATTTAAAAAGAGTTGTATTTTCTTTTATTCTCTTTATTTATTCTATTTATTTTAAATATATATTTATTTATTTAAAATTTCCAATTTAGAATGAAAAATTCTAAATATAAATTTTAATTTAATATTTATAAATTTTACTTAGATGGATATGAAAATAACATGAATTATTTCCATCTTAGTAATAATTTCCAATAAATATTTAGAAAAAAATATTTAAGTTGTTACAAAATTAATTTAAATTAATTTACAACTCAAATTTAATTTTCTATAAATATATATTGCATTTCGAAAAATTAAAGTATATAAGAATACAATTTTCGAAAAATGCATATTAAAATAAAAAATAAATCCTGGAAAAATTATTCTAATTTAATGTTGGCCCAAAATTAATTAATAAAATTAATTTACAACAAAAAATATAATTTTCCTATTTAATTAAATATATAAGAAAAATTACAAATATTTAAGTATGATGATGAAAATCAACTTAAATATTAATTTTCTATTTAATTAAATACACTAGAAAAATACTTCAAGCAAAAATATCACCTATCTAGATTTTCCTTTGACTAATTAATTCTATTTCTAATAATATACTTTAATTCAATTTATTTTAAATTAATCAATAAATGAAAAAATCATTGATTTAAGTTGATCCAAGAATTAATTAAAATAATTAATTTACAACTTAATCTATTTTTCAAGATAAAATTCGAAATTCTAGCATTTAAGAAATACAATTTCGAAAATTGATTAATAAAATAAAGAAAAAATATATTTTGAAAATTATTTAAATTTAGTTGAAAAAAAAAATAAATTTCAACTAAAAATAATTTTCTATTTAATTAAATGTCATGAAAAAGAAATATTTAAGTATGATGATAAAAATCAACTTAGATATTTAATTTTCAAATTAATTAAATGTATTAAATTCAAGAAATAAATAATTAAGTGTAGAGAAGGCTTAATTATTAATCTCTAGTTTAATACTAGGAAAAAATATATTTAAAATAAATTGTACCAAAATTAATTAATAAATAATTAATTTCACAATTTATAATATTTTCCTATTTAATATTAGAAATAATAAGTAGTCTATAAATAACTATCTAGAAAATATCTTATTTGACTAAGTATCTTTTCCACAAAATTTGAAAAAATATCTAATTTAAGTTGTACTAGAAAAATCTAGAACTTAAATATTTTCAAATTTAAATTTAATTAAATATCAAAAATTAAGTTGTAACCACTTAATTTGAAAATATTCCATTTTAAGTTAATATTTGAAAAGATATTAACTTAAAAAAAATATCTAAAGAATCTTAATAACCAATGCCTAAAATTCCTCAACTTAATTTTGAAATTTTGAATTCAAAAGATATTCAGATTTAAGTTGGTTAGTTGAAGATAACTAAATATCAACTTAAATAGGAATATTTAATGAAAAATTTAAATTAAGTTCCGTAAAGAATCTAGATGGTTATAATTCTATATTTAATTAAATACAAGAAAATACATATAGTTTAGCTTAGAATATAAAATTCCTTAAACTATATTTTTCTTAAATTAATTTCAAAATAAATGAAATTAATTATGTTGCTAATCAATTTTATTAGGTTAAACTAGTTTAATTAACCTAGTACAGTCATTCAAATCAGGCAAATGGGCCTTCACAATTGGGGTGGTTTGTGTGAGGGGGTCTTTGGGTTCGGTATGTCGTACCCACTTCTATGGCTCCCAACTCTCACACAAGGCCCAAAAGAGAGGAATTTAACCTTAATAAGAACAATCATTATTAATTGAATAAGCCCAAAACTAAATGGGCCTAAATAAAATCTATCAATGACTATGACATTTTATTTAGCAACATTAACCTATATGCATCTATAATAAAATTAAACACATAGGCTCACACCGGCACACTTTGGATGGGTCCTATCATGTTGCTAGGTCATACACAGATGAAAGAAGATTGTAAAATTTACCGTTACAAATTATTAACTTGACCAAGGGAGCCATCGGATCATTAGATACGGCAAAAGTAACCATGGCTATTTGCAATCAAGTAATAATAGGTTTTAAAAACTTACACATAAGCTAAAACACATACTCATAACATGGTTAGTTGGATAGTTGGATGTAGGATTTATTTAATTTTAAATTAAATATTTAATTTCGAAAATAATTAATTAAATAAAAAAAATAATTTTTCGAAAAATTTAAAAAAAAATTTGAAAAATTCGAATTTTTTTTTTTTTTAAAAAAATTAAAATTTAAAATTAAACCTACAATTTTTGAAAAATTAGGTTTCAACCAACCTAAATATCATTTCAAAAAAAATTTGCTAACTACTTTTAAATTTTAAATGTTATTTTATAAATAAAAATTAAATAAAAAATTAGAAAAGATAAATAAATATCTTTTTCAAATTTTAAATTTAATTTAAATAAATAAAATAACAAAATTTAAAAAAATTAGCAAAATATCTTATATCATTTAAAAATTACATAATTATAAATATCTTATTTTTAAATTTAAAATAAGATAAGATATAATCAAATTTTAAAATAAGATAGATTTTTAAGCAAAAAGATAAATACTAATTCTATTCGAATTCAAATTACACTAATATCTTGAATTAATTTAAAAAAAAATTAAATTAATTCAAAATGATAATTAGAATTGAATTAGGAATAGTAATAGTATATATACAAAACCATACAAAAAATTGGAAGTTAATTCCATGGAAATGTATGAAAAATTGAAGAAAAAGGAAAAAAATCCGAAACTGTACGGACAGTTCTGCGATCGTGCGAAACTATCAAGACAAAATTTCCGATTTTGTCAAATCTTCAAAAAATCATAACTAATTCAAATAAAATCCAAATTGAGTTCTGTAAAAGGCTAACTTGCTTAATTTTTTCCATACTATCCAATAAAAATAATTCCAGAAACGAAATCACAATTATTTTTCACGAAAATTTCACAAACATCAATCAATCATCAAATAACACTCAATACAACATGATACCATCCAAAGAACATACAAACAATCGTTTTAAAGTCCAAATTTCTTGCAAGTAAATCAATTACCATGGCTCTGATACCAGTTGTTGGAATTATTTTACCAGGATCTTAGATCTACTCACAAGTATGTTTATTAACATCCTAAATAAGAACTTTCTAAAACGATGAAATAAACACATATAAAGTTTAGGAAACCTTACATTGGGTGCAGCGGAATAATATGACTCCTTCCGTTCAGATATCTAGCCCTTGATTCCTTTACGTAGCGAGCATTATCAATATCCGAACCTGGATCTCTTTCTCTCGGATCTTTGATGCCGAATCTCCTTTGCTGATGATCTTTCTTCACGATCTTCCTCACTATGATTGAGGTATCACTTGATGTGTGTGGGCACTACTCTAATCACTAAGAGAGGTTCGAAATATTGAGGAAGAAAAGAGAGAGAGAGTGGCGGCTAGAGAAGAAAGTGGAGGCTCAGGTTTTTCTGATTCAGAAAGTGTAATTTTCCTGAAGCCTTCACTATCTATTTATAGCATTCCTCTAGGGCTTGATTTGAATTATATGGCATTAAAATAATGAAAAAATCATTTAAAAAAGATAACACAAGTGGTCGGCCCTATGCTAGGTGGACTGGGCCTTGATTTTTGCAATTTTGCAATTTTACCACTTTTGTATCTGATTTTCTCAAAAATGCCAATTTCCTAATTCAATCATTTAAATGCCAATTCTAACTATTTAATAACTATAAATAATTATTAAATAATATTGTCATTTATCATATTTATTAATTGAACCATACAAAGTATCATAATTAACAAATATGCCCCTATAAACTCTTTCTTTACAATTTCGCCCTTACTTAGTGAAAATTTCACAAATAGACATAGTCTAACTTGTGAATTATAATTGATTAATCAAAACCAATTACATGAGTCTTACAAGCAATATTATCTCAACTAGTGGGGGGACCATGGGTCTATATAACCGAGCTTCCAATAAGTAGATCAAGAATTTAGCACTAAAATTCACTAACTTATTAATTCTTCGTTGAATCCACGCATAGAACTCGAATTGCACTCTCGGCTATATAGAATGCTCTATATGTTCCACCATATAGACACATCATTAGTTATCCATTGTTATAATCCTAATGTGATCAATGATCCTCTATATGAATGATCTACACTGTAAAGGGATTAAATTACCGTTACACCCTACAATGTATTTATTCCTTAAAACACTTGACCCCGTATAAATGATATTTCAGCTTATGTGAAATGAGTACTCCACCATTTATGTTCGTTTGGTCAAGCTCGAAGGAGATCATCCTTTGCTTACTATTCGCCAGATAGAAGCTATAGATTCCATGTTTATGCTAGCGCTCCCACTCAATTGCACTACCGTGTTCCCAAAATGTACGTATCACCCTGACCTAAAAGTAGGCTTAACTAACAAATCAAAGAACACGAATAGCCTTTCAAGATTGAGCCTAATCATATCAGGATTAAGATCATTTGATCTAGGATCAACTTAGGCGATATTGACTTGAATAGATATTACGGTAAGTTTAATAAATCTAAGTCAAAGTTCAATATCGGTCCCTTCCGATGCATACTCCATGCATCCAACCTGAGCTTTACTTTAACCAATGCTCTGGAAAGAACATAGTATTTCTCCAAATACAAGTAAACTCTTGTTGTAGATTATCATATCAGTAAAACCCTATGTCTGATAAATCTAGGAAACTTTATTCACATAGTCATGTTTACTTTCCAATGTGTTGACGACACAATAAACAGGATCAAGTATGTGAAAAGGGTTTCAGATGAATTTATACATTATGTACATATAATCATGAAATAAATCATGTGAACCATGCAACATTAAATGTTATTTCTGATCTATATTAATAAGTAAATCTGATTATATTGAAATGAGTTTTATTTAGGGCATAAAACCCAACAGAGAATGGTGACACGTGGACTCCACTTGGAGCATCTGTTCGGAACGATATGCCGAGCAGGATGCCTAGCTGGCACATCCAGAATGGAATACTCAACGAGCCGTGCCGAATGATCGACACTTAGCGAATTCAGCTTAACGCATCATGAATCACCAGCTTAATTCCTACAACTCAGGGATCAACTTACGTGGATGTGGCACACACACGATCCCACTATCGGTGTATTCAGCCTCAATCCCACGATCCTTGCATTCAACATTGATCACACGATCTTTCTGTTTATGCGCATTGTAACGAGAGAGGAAACTCTTCCTCCTCAAGTTTCCAACCCTATAAATAGTGAGGAATGTTCACTGGGCAAAGGGACTGAGAAATTATAAGCCGAAACGCAGTAAGCGAAGGCTATCTAAGAATTATATATTCAGAGATACTATTGTAAGAGCAATAAGAAAAGGAAACTTATTCCTTTTTCTCAAGTCAATACAAATAACGAGGATTAGGCTATTACCGAACTGCTCGGGGCTGAACCTCTATAAAATTTCTGTGTCTTGTTATTGCTTTATTATATATTCTCATTACGACATATCGTTTATCGCTTATCAAAAAGACTCATTGTCGTTGGCTAAAAGCGAACTCAATAGTATCTTAAATTTATATTTTAAAAAATATAAAATAAAAAAAAAGTTATATTAATTTTGCTAACAAGTCATATCATAATTTATTATACTTTAATGTAATTTATTAGTTTCAAATATTTTTGGAGGTAACATAAAGTAGCTATATAATATATATGTATAAATAATACAAACACATCTTGATCAATAATATAATATAACTTAAAAATAAAATTATAGTTTTGAAAGTAACTAATTAATAGGTAAACAACAATATGATTTTAAAAGTAATTAATTGGTATGTAACAAAAATATAAATGAGATAATATTATCTCAAAGTAAAGCTTATTAAAAAGAAATCAATTAGTATCATAGTACCTTACTTTTTAATAATATAAATTTTAAATATAAAATTAATCTTTTGGGTAGATTAGTCAAAATAAAAAATATTTTCAGTATAGTACATATTTGATTTTGTTCGAGTTTAAAAATTATATTATTTTTTTGAATAATTTATAAAACAAACTAAGGTGCTGTTTGGTAACACTTTTGTTTTTTAATTTTTTAATCACAAAATGAAAGTAAAATTTTTGTTTTTAAAAAATTTATTTTTGAAAAATAAAAATGCGTTCTGTAACCACTTTTGTTTTTCAATTTTAAAAACAGAAAACAAAAGTGTGTTCTGTAAAGTTCATTTTTATTTTTATTTTTTTGATTTTATTTAAGTCGGGCCTAGGTCCGGGGTCGGATTCGGGTTCAAGTCAAAAGCCGGGTTTAGCGCCAAGGCCGTAGGGAGGTGATTTGTGTCCGGGTCTTGTCGTAATCTAAAAGATTGATTCAGAAAAAAAACTGTTTAAAAAAATATTGAAAGTGATTTTTTTTTGTTTTTAAAATTTTGATTTCTAATTATAAAATTGAAAAGTAAAAACAGTTTTATAGAACATGTTTTTGAAAAATATTTTCACTTTTCTACTTTTAAAAACAGAAAACTGATTAAAAAAGTGTTACCAAATGCCACCTAAATAATTACTTTTGATTTCAAATATATTCTTTGGTGACGGTGAAAAAAATATACGTTTCTCACATATCAAAATGATACTTGAGGAGTAGATCGTAATAATATTATTTTTTAGTCAAAATAATTAACAATGTATTTGTTATTTATTTTTTAAATTATAAAAAACAAAAAAAACATATAGATGCAAAAGAAAATAATAATAAAGAAAAATTAGTCACAATACAGAAAAAGGAAAATGATGAAAAAAATAAATAAATGTGCCACTTGAATCTAATACTAACGTGAGAAAATAGATAGCATATATTTGTTTATATGTGCAGTACAATTACCGCATATTGTATCATTTAAATTATTGATGGTATATTTGTAAATTAGTTTATAATTAAGTACATAATTAAAAATTCCCCTTTATTTAATGGTTAAATTCCTCTCCTTTGGGCCTTGTGTGAGAGTTAGGTCATAGTAGTGGGTATGACATACTGAACCCAATCCTCCCTCACACAAATCACCCCAATTGTGAAGGTCTATTTAACTTATTTAAATAATTGTATTAGGCTAATTATATTAGTTTAACCTAATTAAAATTGAATTAGTAACATAATTATTTTTTAAATTATATGAAATTTATTTTCATTAGATTATTTTAAAATTAATTTTAAAAAAATACTTAGTTTAATGAGATATATTATAGATAGTTATTTCTAGTAACTAATTATATATTTTAATATTTAATTCATTAGAAAAATATATTAAATATTAGAAACAAATAATTAAGTATCTTGAATAAAATCAACATAATTATTAATTCTAATTTTAATATCTAAGAAAAATATTCTAATTTAAGTTGGTTTAAAATTAATTTCACAACAACTTAAATTAAAATAATTTTCAATGTATATTTTATTTTATTTTATTAATCATTTTTCCATAATTAATTTCGAAATGTATTTTTTTTAAATGCAGATATTTTGATTTTTTTTGAAAAATAGATTAAAGTTAAAAATTAATTAATTTTAGATCAACTTAAATCAAGTAAATTTTTCATAAATGATTTATTAAAATAAATAGAGTAAAATATATTATATTTTAATTAGAAAAAAGTAATTAGTTAATGAAATGTCTAGATAGTTATTTTTTGTATACTTGTGGTATTTTTCTAGTTATATTTAATTAAATAGAAAATTAATATTTAAGTTGATTATATTCAAGATACTTAAATATTTGACATTTTTCTTAGAAATTTAAATAAATAGGAAAATTAAATTTGTGTTGAAAATTAATTTATTAATTAATTTTAGACCAACATAAATTAGAATAATTTTTCAGAATTTATTTTATTTTATTTTATGTAAATTTTTAAAAAAATGTATTTATTTTTTAAAATACATTAGATTTAGAATTTTGCCACATATATTTATTAGAAAATTAAATTTGAGTTGAAAATTTAATTTAATTAATTTTGGACCAACTTAATCAAATAATTTTTGCAATATTTATTAAGAATTATTACAAAGATGGAAAATAATTTTATTTATTTTAAGATCTGTCTAAGTATAATTTTATAAATATTAAATTAAAATTTATATTTAAAATTATCTAGATTAGTAATTTTAATTAAATAAATATATAATTAAAATAAGTAGATTAAATAAATATTAGATGAAAATACACTTTAAATAATGAGCTTTATTATAAGTATATTCGATCTCTATTATTGGTTCTGAATAGTTTTTGTTTTAGTGAGATACATCCCCAATAGATGGACATTCATTAGCAATTTCACGCCATAGAATCTCAAAAGATAAGTATTATTGTAAGTGTTTTATTCTTAGTAATGTCCATCCGAATAATGGCTGCTAAGAGTAGGACTTACAAAGTATGAAACAATGGTAGAAGCTCATGACATAAGAATGGCCTTGACTCTCGACTAAAACGAAGCAACGTCAGATTCTTTTTTCGATCGAATAAAAGGTTACTAGAATGGTCTCCATTTTAGATGAGCTGACTGCTCTATTCAATGACTGATATCTTTGACTCTCGCCTAAGTACTGTATTAGTTTATTGAAAACCTTGGAACTTACTTAGGTCTGTTTGTTTTTAATTATCACTTGTCATTTCGACTTGCTAAATGCTTAATAATTTCTTAATGTGTATGATTTTGTATTGAACCTTATTTGATTTCTATTTATTGATATTTATAGTTTGCAATATGCATATGAATAACCCCATTGTGTCACTGTTGACTGACAACAAGCTCTTTGGAGCTAACTTTGTCAAATGGAAGAGAACATTAATATTGCTCTCATAGGTGAAAATGCCCAATTTGTGTTAACTGAAGATGCTCCTGAACAACCACATGAGAATGCAACCAAGGCAGTTAAGGAAAAGTTTGAGCGTTGGCAGAATGCTAACAACAAAGCCTGATACTTTATGATGTCTAGCATGGTTGACACCTTGAAGACAAGGTTTGCTAACGCTCTCACGAGTCCAGATATAATGAATCAGTTGACTGAACTATTTGGGATGGCGTCAGATCAAGCTTGTTTTGAGGCGACCAAGAATTTTATAAATGCATGGATGAAGTCTCATCAGAACGTGCATGATCACCTGCTCTAGATGGTAAGTTACTTCCAGGAAGCTGAGAATCATAGAGCTATTATAGATCAAGAAACTCAAGTGAGTTTGATCTTAAATAGTTTTACTCCAGCTTTTCTGCCCTTCACCTCAAATTATATCATGAATAAGTTGACCTTTGACTCCCACGAGTTAATCAACAACCTTCAGACATTTGAGAATTTGATTGGAGGTCCGTAGAAAGGAGGAAACAAAGCTCCTAGTTCTGGCACTGCTATTGGTACGGCCAAACCTGAGGCAAACATTGCCTCTACTTCGAAACCTGGCAAAAAGAAGAAATGGATGAATAGCAAGAAGCCTCTTAAAGCTGTTAACACAGCTAATAAGCATAAAAAGGCTGCTGATTCAAAGGCAAAGCAAAAAGGAAAATGCTTCTATTGCAACAAAAAGTGCCACTGAAAAACCCTAGTGTCCTAAGTTTTTTTTGCAAAGAAACAAGGTATTTCTATCTTTGCTATAAACTCATGTGTTTTAGAGAATTATCATCCTCTTTGGTTATTAATTTTGGATCTACTAACTGTTGGAATATGTTTTACCAGGATCTAGATTTACTAACAAGTATGTTTCATTAACATCCTAATATAAATTTCTAAAACAATGAAAGTAAAAACATGTACAGTTTCAGAAAACCTTACATTGGGTGCAGCGGAATATTAATGTCTCCTTCCGCTCAGATCTCTAACCCTTGTATCCTGTCTGTCGCAAGTATCACCAAGATCTGAGCCCGAATGTCCTTCTCTTGATTCTGGATTCTTCACAGTCTTCCACACTATGATTGAGATACCACTTGATGTGTGTGGACACTCACTCTATCACTCAAGGTTAGAAAATTTGAAGAGGAAAAGAGAAGAAGTGGTTCGGCTATGGGTATAGAATAGATGACTCAATTTTTCCTGAAGGCAAGAAATTTCATCCTCTTTTAAGTGTGAGCCATCACAATTTATTTATAGGCAACCACTAGGTTTAAGTTAGGATTTATTAGGCATTAAAATAATGAAAATATTAAGTGGAAAATTCCCTTTAAGTGGCCGACCATAGTTAGTGGGCCCCACTTGGGTATTTTTCTAATTTTGACAATTTCCCTTATTTTCTCAAAAATGCTACTTTTCCAATTCTAACCATTTAAATGTCAAAACTAATTATTTAATAATTAAAATTAATTATCAAATAAAATTGCCATTTAATATATTTATTAATTAGACATAATAAAGTCTTTCAATTAATAAATAAAACCTAGAATCTCTTTTCTTCACAATTTAGCCCTTGCTTAGTGAAAATTCATAAACTAGACATAGTCTAATTTTAGAATTATAATTGATTAATTAAAATCAATTATCTGAGTCTTACAAGCAGTATGGTCTCAACTTGTATGGGGACCATGGGTCATACAACCGAGCTTCCAATAAGCTGAACTAGAATTTACCAAGTAAATTCCCTAACTTATTAATTCCTTGTTGCATCCACTCATAGAACTTGGAATTGCACTCTCAATCATATAGAACGTTCTATATGTTCCACGATATAGATACGCTATCAACATTTAACCATCGTTCTAATCTCAATAATCAAAGATCCTCTATAGATGATTTACACCGAGTAAGAATAAATTTACCGTTTCACTACTCAATGTATTTTATCCTTAAAACACTTAGCTTCCTGTAAATGATATTTCAGTGAAAAAATAATTATTGAAATAAGCTCTTCCATTTACCTCTATTAAGCCAAGCTCAAAAGAAATCATCGTTTCACTTCTATGTCCTGATAGAAGCTATAGATTCCATATCTATGTTTAGCGCTCCCACTCAATCATACTACCATGTTCCCAAAATGTACGTATCACCCTGACCAGAAAGTAGGCTTAACTAACAAATCAAAGAACATGAATAACACTCCTGAGAATGAACCTAAGCATTTCAGGATTAAGATCTTTTGATCTAAGATCAACTAGTGATATTGACTTAGAAAGATACAACGGTAAGATTATAATATCTTAACCAAGATCAATATCAGTCCCAGTCCAATGTATACTCCATACATTCGAAACTTGTATACTTTGCCAATGTTCTGGAAAGAACATAACACTTATGCAAAGTGTAAGTACACTTCATCGCTGATTATCACATCAGTGTAAGTCCAATGCACTGATGAAACAGGGACTTTGTCTTTTAAAGCATATAATCACAATCACATTCAACTATGTTGACATCACTGTAATTGTAAATGACTATATGTTCTGGACTTAACAGATTTTGTATATATATCAAACCATAAACATGAAAACTACATGTAAACGTAAATGACTTCTAATCTTTCATTGATAACAAATCAGATTAGATTGAAATGGGTTTTATTTAGGGTATAAAATCCCAACACTAACCATGTTCATTTTCTTTTATTTCAGCTTCAGCTGCTTAAACTTGGATTGTTATCCTAGCGAGTTGAGTCAGATGGTTGGACAGAAGGGTGGAGATTGTCCAAGTTGAAGATGAAGCTCCTTATCTTCTTTAAATTTTTAATTAATTGTTTTAGTCAATGAACAATTTAGTTTCAATTATTATTTTGGGATTTTATTCCTTATTTCATATTTTGCAAATAATTCATTATGATATTTTTGAGAATGTTAATAAAATTTTCTCTTTAAGAGATTTTCATTATGAATTTCTTTTATGAAATTGAGCTTCATATCTACTTTAACTTGTATGCTAATACCAATTATATTTATATGTTTATCATGTTTTATGTATTTTGTGTTTTATTATTGATGTAAAATCTATGGTATATTATTCTTTGCAAAGAGATAATATCACATAAACACTTAGAATTTAAATTCAATGTTTATGAATAATTGTCATTTCTTAAGCAATCATTAAGATTTTGTTTAATAAAAATATCTTTTCATCTGATAGGGGTGGAAGAAGTTAAGAAACAATGTATGCAGTTCAAAGATGTTTTATATCTTTTAAACTCTAGACTATATTCATAACTCCACATGATATCTATAACACTTAGGGGTTGAAGAATTATTGATATATGTAGTTCAAACCTTTTTAACTCTAGACTAATACTCAATACACCGCAATACCTCTATGGCACACATATTTTGATTAGACATGGATATAATATAATAAAGGAACTAGCAAATTAATAGAACTTATTCTTGATCCTGTAAGTATTTCAATTAACATGTTACTGGAGTAATAGAGAATGATACCAATGAAATTCTTAGACATAGTATCAAAGTACCTTATCTTAGTAGGAAAATTTTAAACTTTTAGCCCATTATTATTTGGATGACACTAATGATAGCCTAATTTATTATGATCATAATAGGAACTCTAGAATAAAACTACGAAAGTAAATCTAACCATTCATATGGATAGAAATAACTTATCAAAATTATAAGGATAAGATAGAAAGTTTTTGCTAGGTCTATTCGAATGACTTAGGCAAAATACCTAATCCTTATAAAATATTTTATGGTATTTCTATTGATTACTTAATCTTAAGCAAGTATTTTACATTAATGTTAATACTAGAATGCTATGTTGATGACTTAGTCTAGAAAGAACTTATAGTTTCAAACTTAGATAAAACGTCACAACAAAAGGTCCCTAAGCACCTATAGTAAGAGTTTAAGTGTACACTTGTGTATGAATTTAACCAGACTCTTACTGTTGAGTGGGAGCCACCTAAGATGTAATCAAACAAGGAACATTAGGAGACAATTAAGAAAAAATCTCTAAAAGTGACCTATATGTTAGATGATAGCGGTGTATGTTAGAATCCTTATATCTACACCAGCTCAGAACTTAATATCTGAGATGGTGGTTACTTTGGGGGTTGAAGAATTATTCTAGAAGGATGTAAAAACCCATTTATAATAACTTAAGTTCCACCAGTGAAGCTAAAAAACTTTGTTGCTTTCGAAAAGCACAGGAAAGTTATTTAAAATGAAGAAAGTTCTTAACTGTTTTTATCTCTATTCTATTTTTGATAAGAATAGAGATGTGTCTTATATACATTTAGATGCACTTATTATGTAGTAAAGAATTCAATATTCCTAAAGGAGTAATACATATAGAAAAATGATGTTGCATAATATTTTATGAACACAGAAGGAAGTAATGGTGGGTAAAGCAGTTGCTTACCACAGACTTACAGTTCCTGTAATTTTGGGTTTAGTCAAATACACTATGCTTGATCTGGATATCAAGACAATAGATTGATTAAAGTGCACTTCTTGTTTATGTTAGTGCAAGTGGGAGTTTATTTGAATTTTATGCCCTAAATAAAATTAATTTTAATACAATCTTATTTGTTATCAACAGAAGATTAGAAATCATTTATGTTTACATGTAATTTTCATATTTATGGTTTAATATACAATTTCTATTTAATCCAAAACATATAATTATTCACAGTTATAGTGATGTCATCACAGTGGAAGGTAATTGTGATTATATGTTTCAAAATATAATGTCCCATGATTCATTAGTGCACTAGATTTACACTGATGTGATGGTCAACGATAAACATTACTTACACCTTGGATAAGTGTTATGTTATTTCCAAAATATTGGTAAAGTATGCTAGTATCGGATGTATGGAGTATACATTGGACTGTGACCGATATTGATCTTGGTAAAAATATTATCATCTTACCGTTGTATCTTTCTGTTAATATCACTTGTTGATCTTAGATCAAAAGATCTTAATCCTGACATGGTTAGGTTCAATCTTAAGAGTGTTATTTTTGTTCTTAGAGTTGTTAGTTAAAGCCTACCATTTGGTTCGGGTCACACGTACATCTTGGGAACATAATAGTACAATTGAGTGGGAGTGCTAATCATAGATATGAAATCTATAGCTTCTATTTGGACATAGAAGTAAAATGATGATTTTCTTCGAGCTTGGCTTAAAAGAGATAAATGAAAGAGCTCTTATTAAATTTCATTTATAGGAAGTTAAGTGTTTTAAGGATAAAATATATTGAGGGGTGAAACGATAAATTTATCCTTACTCGATGTAAATCATCTATAGAGGATCTTTGATTATTAGGATTAGAACGATGGTTAAATTTCATAGCGTATCTATATCGTGGAACATATAAAGCGTTATATATAATTGAGAGTGTAATTTCAAATCTATAGTGGTGCAAGGAAGAATTAATTAGAGATGGAAATTGGGCGGTTAATGTACGGGAATGCAATCCCCGCTACCTATTTATACCCCCATCCTCACCCCATCCCCGTCTAATAACCAACGGATTCAGGGTAGGAGAATACCCATCGGTTATGGGGAACCCATCGGGTATCCATTAAGGTAAAATAAAAAAAAATTAATTTAAAATAATTAAAAAAAATAAATTAAACCAATATTCTCACAAATATTTATTATGCATTCATAATTCATAGAAAATAAAAGATAAACCTACCTAAAAAAAGCATAACATAGTAGAAAGTAAAAACTAAATATGTCTCAAAGTTTGAAAGAAAAACAAAAAAAATCATAACCCAAGTATAGGATCATAGTCTCATACCTCTCAAGCCTCCCAACAAATTAAAAAGTAAACAAAGATGAAATTAAGAATCGAGAAGAAAACATCTTTACACATGTAATCCACAATGATCATCAGTTCACTATCGTCATTAGATCTTCATAATTTAAGCATATGATGTATAATTTTGATTATGGATGATATTCAAAATAATTTTGATTATCAATCATATATATACTATATATATGTTAAGAATAAAAAGAAAATTATATATATCTATATCGCGTCGGATATGGTGCGGATAGTATTATCCCCACCCCGCCCCATCCCCGCTTCGGGTATTGAAATTGTCCCCCACCACTGCCCCATTAACTACCAAGATGGGGAATCCCAACCCCATTAGGGGCGGGTCCCCGCGGTATAAATTTCTATCTCTAGAATTAATAAGTTAGGGAATTTACATGGTAAATTTTAGATCTTCTTATTGAAAGCTCGTTTATATAGGCCCATGGTCCCCATACTAGTTGAAACATTACTGCTTGTAAGATTCAGTTAATTGATTTTAGTTAATCAATTATAATTCTAAAATTAGACTGTCTTATTAATGAATTTTAACTAAGCTAGGGCTTAATTGTGAAGAAAAGAAGTTTTATGGTCTATTTATTAATTAAGAGACTTTAAGTCTAATTGATATATATTAAATGAAAAATTTATTTGACGATTAATTTTAACTATTAAGTAAATAGTTTTGATATTTAAGTTGTTGACTTGGAAAATATGACATTTGTAAAAGAAAATGATAAATAGTTGAGAAAAATAGCAAAATTATAAATGATGGGCCCACATCCTAATGGTCAGCCACTTAAGGTCTTTTTTCAATTTATATATTAATTCTTAATGCAAAATAATTCAAACCCAAACCTAGAAGGGTTCCTATAAATAGATAATGATGGACTCAAAACTGACAGTTGATGCAACTTAATCCTTCAGTGAAATTTGAGCCCCTCTCTCTCTCTCTCTCCCTCTCTCCCTTTCTCTATTTTCGAATCCTTTTCTCTCTCTCATTCTCTTCAACTTTTCGTCCCTTATAGTGATAGAGTACATGCCCACACATAGAAAGTAAGTACTCAATCATAATGTGTAAGACTGTGAAGAATCCAACACTAGAGGAGAATCAGGCTTAGATCTTGATAATACTCTGTGATAGAAAGGAACAAGGGTTAGAAATCTGAGTGGAAGGAGTCATTTAATTTCGCTGCAACCAATGTAAGGTTTCTTCAACTTTATATGTGTTTAAATTCCATTATTTAGAAATTCATATATAAGATGTTAAACAACATACATGGTAGTAAATTTAAATCATGGTAAAATAATCCCCAACAGAAACAACATTGTAACAACTCAAAAATATTAGAAAAACCATGACAGCCCAGTATTAAGAGTTTTAATGTTTCTACTTCATCTCGCCAGAATTAATGGTTGTTTTCCGACTGTTCTGGTGTTGCTGTGGTGGTTGTGTCCCTGGGTGTGAAAAATAAAAGCCTTGTATTTTATCTTCAGTGTTTACAGTATAAATGAAAAAAAAACCAAGACAACAAAAATGTAAATTTTATCATGTGGCACTATAAATATAAACCTTTACCTAAAATTCAATATTTCTTTCAAACCTCTTAATAATAATAACATTAAGAATCCACTAAACATATTCCAAAAAGTTAAACATTCTAAAATGAGAAAAGATCAAATTGAGAGTGTTTTGCTACATTCCAAAAATGAGAAACTATAAAAGGAAATACAAATGTTAATGGGAAAAAAACTTGAAACAAAAAATTAATAATTTTAAAGTAAATCTTAGAAAAGCAGAGTATGAAAGCAAAACCAAACAAACAAAACACCAAACACGCCGCGTTCAGCGCTCAATCTCTTCCCCATCAAATCTTTCACATGCACACACAAGGTTCATAACCCCGTTACATGCCTTAATCTACGCTTTTATTTTGTTAATAATTAATTAAATAAAAATCAATTTACTCTTTCAACCCAATACATCCCACCTTTTCCTTCCCCTCTATAAATTATAGGATCCAAATCCTAGAGTTGGCAATACTAAGAGATCGAGTTGTTGAGTGAAAAAGCATCAGAAAGTGTTGGTATATATCTTTGAAAAATAATGGCCTCTTCTCGTCCGTACAGCTCCGTCCTCTTTTTGGTGATTGCTATGCTTTTTATAGTCACATTTTCTCATGTGGCTGAGGTACGGTTACCCGTATATACTACTTTGTCTTGTACAATTTTTTTTATATCATCACTTGATTCAAGTCATCGTTTTTTAATTTGTATTGTCTTCTGATCAGGCTCATGGCCGTCAACAGAAGCTTCGTCCTCAAGGTATTATTTACAGACTGTTGTATCATGATCTATACAGAGAGAAATCCGGATATAAGTTGTAATATTACTATAAGTAGTGTACCTTAATATTAAATCTCAGTTGTTTTACTTTAATAAATATTATAGAAACTTAATCGTGTGGTACTATAACAATGCTCGTATAGGTAAGAATAGAAATTAATCTACCTATCTATATATATGTATTGTTAGTAGTACTTAAATAAATTATAATTCTATGGATATATATTAATTTTCTTTACATGATGGTGTATAAATTGGCAGACTGCAAGCCAAGATGTGCTTACCGATGCTCAGCGACATCACACAAGAAGCCATGCAAGTTCTTCTGCGAGAAGTGTTGCGCAACATGCCTTTGCGTTCCTCCAGGCGTCTACGGCCACAAGGAAACCTGCCCTTGCTACAACAATTGGAAAACCCAGGAGGGAAAACCCAAGTGCCCCTGATTAATTTGTTTAATTTCTTAATTATATGTTAAGACAATTAATATATAATAATTATAATAATATTGATTTGATAGGGTATCAGCATTTACCCTCAATATTAAATATATTTTATAAGTAATTCATCCTTTCTACCAAATCAGGGATTTTATTGAAAAATTTGGTTAGATTATTAGGTAATCATTATCTATTTTATATATGCTGTACTGTTACTAAATTTGAATTACATTGCTAGCTGTTGAAATTTATGCTTGACAGTAAGAATATGATCATCTGTCCATTTTGTTTTATTTTCTATTTAGTATTTACTGTCCGAGTCAGCACTTAACTAATTAGGTAATTTGCTTTAAGTATATATACACGTTATATGTACACAAATGTGACTTTGGTCTCTACTTTGAACCATCCCAAAGTACCAAGTAATTAGAGGTTCACCATATTTAAACTTTGTTGCAAAGAGTTAACTAAGCTAAGGTGGTGATTTTGTTAGTCTGCCACTGTCACACATGGCCTTCATCATACATTGAAATTCCACACTACATCTACATATGATTCAGACCAGGACAAAACTTAATTTGTATCTTTTTTGATCTCTAATACACTTATGATCAGGGGCTGAGTCTGGAATTAATCATAGGGGGACCAATTATTAAAAAAATTGCAAGGAGTAAACTTGATTAATATTAAGTACAAATATTTCAAAATACATTGTACATTCAAAATTCATAAGAGGAGCCTATCTTTATCATGTCTTCAAAATGAGAAGTGCTAAGGAGACTCTCTATCCCACCCTCTTTTGCACTCTCTCTTTGATGTAATGACAAATGTCAAATTTTGAGGAAGGTTTGTTTTTGTTTAATATTTAGTTATTGTATTCTAATGTTATTACAATTATGCCATTCTAACTAAATTATTTTATAATGACTAGTTATTTATTATAATTTAATTACTTTATTAATTTTTTATTTTTACTTAATTACAAGTAAAGAAAAAAATAACCACAATTAAAAAATTAAAAAAGTACAATACATATATTTAAATTATACATAGATTAATTGTAAGTTTTTTTTAAAGTAAAAACTATAATAAGTTTAATGTATACAAAAGTTAATACTATTAAAAAAAATTCAATGACTTAAAATTATTATTATTAATCTTTTTGTACTATTTTTTTTATTTTATTAGTTTTTTTTATTATACAATACTAGTTTTTTTCGGATTCAACACTCTATTTTTAAGTTGTTTTTTATTTTTCTTATACAAGTGAAAATTCACTCCACTTGTAATACAGTATTTTTTAAATAATTTTTTAATTATTTTCTTTATTTAATATAGCATGATGTTTAATAAATTAATATATTATTGTTCAAAAAAATTAATATACTAGGTCATAGATGTATTTTTTTTAGAAAAAAAAAGGTCAATGATAGAAAAAAAAATTATAGTAGCTCAATTTTTTTTTTAATTTGCTATACTTCTTACAGTAAAATATATTTATAGATAAATGTTTGAACTATTATTTAGCTTATATATATACTTATTTTTGTTATAAATATTAATAATTATGTGGATGCCCAAATCTTTTATTTATTACCATGAATTGTAATGAACATTCCTCTTTTTCTTAGTTTCCCTTTTTCTTAGTTTCTTAATATTTCAGTCTTGTATTTGTATAAATAGGGGTTCACCCCATTCGAATAAACAACTCAGAAATTCTCATTCACTTTCTCTTTCTCTCTTCATCTTCTTCTTCTTTCTTCTCATCTACTTTATATTATTTTATATTATTTTATAACACGTTATCAGCACGAGTCTCTGCCCAAGCTTCAAGCATGAGTCTCTGCCCAAGCTTCAAGCATGAGTCTCTGCCTAAGATCCAATGTAAGTATTTTGTTAAAGTTCTTGAATTGTTTCAAAGTCACGATACACTAAATATATATTTATATATATACTCATCTGACTGAAACAATTTCAATGATTTTTTTTTTTTTTTATCTATATATCTATATATTATATATGTATGTATATATTTATTATTGATTTCATATATATATAATGTTCTTATCATTCATAATATTTACAATATATGTGTGCCTATGATATGATAGAGAAAATCTATATAAATTATACATATATCCAAAAGATTATGTATTATCGATAAAATATTGCATATATCCTAAAGATTATGCATCATCGATAAAATATTGCATATATCCTGAAGATTATGCATCATCGATAAAAAATTGTATATATCCTGAAGATTATGCATCCTCGATAAAATATTGCATATATCCTGATGATTATGCGTCCTCAATAAAATCTTGCATATATCCTGAAGATTATGCAAACGTAATATTCATTATATAGTTGATGGATATATAATGAAAGAGATGAATACATATTTATATATATGTTCTTGTATTCTTTGAGGACAATGAAAAGTAATCTAATATCGATATAGATTTTGACAAACATTTCCTGAAGTAAATGTTTTATATTTGTAAAAAAAAAATGATTGTATTTATGTGAATACAACTAAAGAATCATTAAAAATGATTATTATTGATGCAATTTTATAGTGGGTTTTGAATATCCAAAAAGAATGTTAAGAAAATTGCATTGAAACATCAAAGTATAAGAATAACAATGAGCATGACTAATGTTATTTAAATACATGAGGCATGTATTTATTGTTCATCATTCCCTGCAGAGAATGATACGAATTGAAGTCAATTACTTTTAAAGATTCCTCGTATTAGTCATGTTATTATACATTGTTATTACTTGCAATGTTGGAAATTATTGAATCTGACATATGTTAAAGATTAAATTTTGCATACATCTTGGAGACTATGCAAAAATTGCATTCATATATTCTTTGAAATATCGTAAAAGAAATTGTTGAATAATTTCTTATATTTTTTATGGATGAACAAGTAATAAATTTTTAAGAAATTTATAATAATGTTCTACTTGTTCAACGTCATTCCCCGAAGTGAATGTAATGATTTTAAATAATCAATGACATTATTTACTAATCAAATATTTCCAGAAAAAGTGGAAACAACTAAAAGATGAGATACCACACATAATCAAAGTGCATGAAATTTATATATCATGTGTGGAATTGAATAATAGTGGTCGCGTACCTGTAGTACGGACATACTTATAATCAAGATAAAAGTATACTTGATTATTGAATAGAATGTGAATTGTACAAATTTATTGTACATTTAGAATATTTAAATATCATTCCCTAAAGAGAATGAATAGACATGAAATTCTATTTCAAAGAATATAGATTTCACATATATTGGTAATGCCAGAAGCAAATTAATATATACATATTTTATTATTTCTTGAAATCAATAGTTTCAAACTATTGTTGGTACATGATATGTAAATATATAGTTACCATATAATTCAGTTTGCATATTCCCAAAAGTAGATATATAATTTACTAATATTTGTTAGTGATCCAATATAATCAAAGTGATAAAGAATCACAAAATGATTAGTTGAAAAGCTTCCTGAAGAAGTCTTACATACAATTGCTACTTTGAGTAGTAAAATGTCTTTGTATGTACCTAGATGTGTAACTTTTATCTAGTTATGAAAGTGATAATAAATAACTTATTATATGTACTGGTTGTACATTTAAATATATTATATATCAAGTCATGATAATTAGACTGATGAATAGTCTATTAATAAATTAGACGACTTGTTAAAAAGATATCAGGAAAAATGAATGATATATTATGGTTATATCTATTTGACCATTACAATAACATGATGAAGTTGTCATGTATCTTTTAAATTATACACATCATTGAATTGATGATAGTGATTCCTGAAGAGTGTATATGTTTTGGAGAATAATATAATTATATTATTCGTGTATATAAAAATGAAACTTGTAATGATTATGTTGTAATGAATTTACATTACCTTTTGAAAGTTTCATTGAAATACAAATTATAGTGAACCTGAAGTTCATGAATTGAATTTTTTGACATGATCAATCATATGCAATAAATTGTCAAAGAATTTGACTAAATTTTGTTGAAGAACCAGAAGATTCTTCTCATTGTTAATTTATAAGGCTCAAAAGAAGAATGTGCATATATTTGCACATAGAAAATATTTCAATTATATTTCTTTAACAATCTTGAGCCATTGTTATATCTTTATTGCATAGTTTCTTATCGATGTGATAAGATTATATGATCATGCATTTACAAAATGTGTAAATTTATGTATTTCTAATTATACACATATGACTCATTCTTAGAAATGAATTAAGTTCATAAGGATTGAACTTGAAACTGAAGTTTCTTGAACCTGAAGTTCAATGTCATATAGTATATATATGAGTTTAAACAAATATTGATTCATTGTGATATACTGAAATCCCTACAGGTATATTAATATTATTAGATATCACAATTTCCTAAAATTCTCTCGATCAGGGGGAGAGAAGCAGTTGGGATCGATGATAATTTTTGAAAAATGATCCTTGCACAAAGTATAAGAACGATATAGTTCAAAATGATATATACCAACTGCAAATCAATATTACTCAAAGTTGAGATAGAATGAGTTGAAAACGCCTGAAACGTAAATGAACAATATAGAAATTATTAGTAAATGTTCATTTGATTTGCCCTGAAATTGTTAAATCTAGAGGTACTCATGGAGATACCTTAATGTTATAAAGTATTAAAATGATAACCGTGATGAAAACGGTACTCTAGAAGAGACTCCCAAAAGAAGTTAGACATAACACTTCTAATCATAATTGAATCCCTGAAGTGATTCTATATAGGTACCTATAAATGATAAACATATTTGAAAAATATGTAATTTAAAGAGATCTCTAAAAGTTATGTCAATATGGGAGGAAATTATCATTTATTGAAATTTTTGTCGACAATAAATATTGAATGTGTGCATATGCAATAAACTAACATGAGATAGCAAGGATCATTGTATTAGATTTGTCGAGAATCATCGACATACATTTTGTTTTTGGCCAAAATATTATGACGCAGTCCAGGCAAATTTACTCACATAAAGTGAAGTAAGACCTGTAGGGTGTGCAAATAAATATTTCTAATGAGAACTTTGCATATATGTATTTGTACATAATGAATTGTTGTACAAAGTTTGCATAGACATGAGATTGATTGAAGTAAGGCTTAAATATTGAGAAAATATAATCATGATTTGATTATAGCCTGGAATATATTTTATGAGGATTTATAAGCGTCACATAAATGTTGCAACAAAAGATTATTTATTTGGAGCTCCTATATATAGTGAGAATTTGAAATAAGCCTTATCTAAAAATTCTAGAAGAATTTAATACATGTCTTAAGTGATATAAATTCTAAGTCGCGCGCACTATATGACAAAGATCTTTGTATGAAATAAAGACATGTAAGTAAATTATTGTTTGAAAAATACGTATGGTTGTCTATGCAGTATAAATACGTAAATTATACGTTGTGATAGACTCTTGAAGAGTTTTTGATTAATTGAAGAACAAACTTTTATTTCTTTTGTATATCGAGAAATATTAATGTATAAAGTTTGTTCATTAGTATTGAAGTCCTGAAGTACTTCATATGTATCAAGAATTATAGATATATGATCATTTGATATGGAAATTAAGATCATAAAACAAGATGGTATAAATATATGGTCTTGGAGTACCATCATTGTCACAAATGAAAATTTATAGTACCATTAATGTGTTATGTTCATATCTACTTGAAATTTTAAATTTTAGTATGAACAAAGTTGTGTACACACATGAATGATACAATTAGTTGGATAAAGATTAATGTTCCACGAACCCCTCATCTATAAGAAGTCCATACATACTCTGGAAGAGTTATAGAAAATATATGATCAAGATTATATATGGTGATATTTTAAAAGTGATAACAATAATCTTATGAGATCTATTATCACCAAAAGAATTATGGATCATATGTGCATGAGGGGGAGACATATTCATGTTGCACTCTTTTTCCCTTAGCTCAGGTTTTGTCCCACTGGGTTTTCCTGGCAAGGTTTTTAACGAGGCAACTTGCAAATAGTTATGAATATGAAATATATATTGTACTCTTTTTTCCTTAGCTCAGATTTTGTCCCACTGGGTTTTTCTGGCAAGGTTTTTAACGAGGCAACTGTAAATCATGTTAACATACTTGCATTTTATGAAGCAAGTAGAAAATGTGTGTGAGTGAGATCATTGACATAGCATATTCGGGAAACATATAGATTGCACTCAATAAGGAAGTATCAACCCAAGCAATTCTCTATGGATAATATTGCTTGCATCGCTCAACTAAAAGGAGGTACATTGAAGGAGATAGAGTTAGAACACATTTCACGAAATTCTTCTTTATACGCTTCAAGAAAATGCATATTGGTGTTCAACATATTCAATCAAGTGTCAATCTTGCAAACTTATTCACAAAGTTATTACCAACATCAACATTTGAGAAGACGACAGACAAGATCGAAATTCGTCGATTAGAAGATCTCCACAAATGCCTAAATGAGGGGGAGTAAGTTTACACTATACTCTTTTTCTTTGATCAAGTTTTCAGCAAGATTTTTAATAAGGCAGTTATTATGGACATCCAAGGGGGAGTGTTATAAATATTAATAATTATGTGGATGCCCAAATCTTTTATTTATTACCATGAATTGTAATGAACATTCCTCTTTTTCTTAGTTTCCCTTTTTCTTAGTTTCTTAATATTTCAGTCTTGTATTTGTATAAATAGGGGTTCACCCCATTCGAATAAACAACTCAGAAATTCTCATTCACTTTCTCTTTCTCTCTTCATCTTCTTCTTCTTTCTTCTCATCTACTTTATATTATTTTATATTATTTTATAACAATTTTTACTATATATCAAATTATAATAAGAAAATATTAATATTAAGATGAGTACACAACATGGTATGCGTCTATTCTACTAGTATATATATGCAATACTATATGAAAAAAAAAATACATGTAAATACCACAAAAAAAAAGTATTTAATTACATATATAAATATATTTGATGGTTTATTGGTCTATTTATATTAATAAATAATATAATTATAATAATCATAAAAAAATTATTACCCTTTATATAAAAAAAAAGATTTAAGTTGTATTAATTTTTATATTGCATAATTTCTTAAAAAGAAAAAAAAAACTTACAATTTTTATATAAATATTAATTGTTATTTTTTTTATTTTAAAATATATGTAAATGTTTTTTTTTCATTTTTATTCTTAATGTAGTTAATTCTTTTATAAACAAAAAGTTAGTAGAATAATTATATTAAAAGTAGTAATGGCACAATTGTAATAACATTCTTTTAATTATTAAGTAAAAATAACTATTGCTGAATATATGACATTTGTCATCACATTAAAGGGAGAGTGCAAAAGAGAGTGGGATAGAGAGTTTCCTTAGCACTCCTCCTCCAAAATTATTTGTGGGTGGATTTATTCTTTACTATACACTCTTGCTAGATAAAATCGTAAAATAAAACTATTATAATGTATTTTTTGTTGTAAACAAAAATTGTTGAATCTATATTATTTTTCATCTTTCATCCAAAAGAAAACTATATGAATTAATCAAATTGTAAAATAACCTTTAATTAAATTACATGCTCAATTTTAGTCTATCTTAAATATAATTAGTAAAATGTAGTTATACATTTAGCCTAGTAGTTTCACACTTTTTCTCATAAAGAGGATATCCTAAGTTGGAATCTCCACTCCCCCAATATCAATAAAAAATATAATTATCAAAATCAAATAATAATACAATTTCTAAAAAAAAATAACAATATTTAATTTGAAGATAGAAAATATACATATAAAATAAAAAAAAAAATTTACACCAAAAATACAATTTACACAATTTACACGGTTACATCATTTTTTTTACCTTTCCTCTTTCTTTTATTACACATATACCACTTGCACATCAATTCCATGTACAGACACGTGTGGCTTCCCTATCAACCATCAATCAACTTCCAATCACTTCCCTCTCTTTTTTCCTTTTGTTTTCATTTGATTTTTTATTTCTTTTCAGTTTTTTTTTGAAAGATCAAGTAACCTCCATTGTTGAAGCATAACTTCCCACGATTCCTCACGGTTTTTTCCCTCTCATTTTTGTTCTTCCAAAATTTTTCAACTCCCACTAAAGCAATCCCATAATTGTTTCCCTCTTTCCTTTTGTTTCCAATCTCTATTTAAAATTTCTATCACCCGTTCATCCTCATCTCCTTCCCCTATTCAGAAAAAAAATTCCAAAATGGGATTGAAATCTCTAGCTAACAAAGCTAAGGGTAAACGTCCAATTATTGAAGAGGAGGATTCTGATTTTGCTCCTCCTTTAACCAAGCGTGGGAGGCCACATCCTAAGAAGAAATAAAAGCTCAGTGTGGAAGAGAAAATAGTTGATGAAGTTTCTTGGAAAAAAGCTAGTGTTGCTGCCAATGTTCGAACTGAGGTTAGTTTTCAGTTTCATTTTCGTTTCTGCCTTTTTTGAACATTTTATTGTATTTCCAGTTTCTACGTTTTTGTTTATTCTAGTTTGTGAAATTTTAGGGTTTCGATTTTAAAATTTCATTTGATATTGTTTGATTTTTTAGGTCTTTAATTTTGTTTGATCAATTTTATTTTTTTCTTTTGTGGGTTTGGCTTTTTAATTTGATTGTATTTACTTTCGTTACAGTGTTTGTTTGTGTTTTAGGTTTTGTATGTGTTTGTAATTTATTGTTAGATATTTTTGAAACTTCTGTTTTTGTTTTAGTGTGTGTAATCAGTGGGTTGTAGTTTCCTCTTAGTTTGTTTATAGTTTAATCTGTTTATGTTTGATGTGTTTTGAGATTTTTATTAGGTATAGTTGTTTGCTGTTATTTTTTAGGTATCAATACGATTTCAGATATTTGCAGTTTATATTCGTATGGTTGTTTCTGTTTGGGAGTTTGTTTTTAGTTTTGTTATAGTTTTATTATAGTTGCTATACTTGATTATTGATAATTTATATTTATTGTTGCCATTTTGGTTATCTTGCAGGTCTGGGACTACAAATTTAGTCCCTATGATTATTACAGATCTAAATGTGTTTGCACTAACCTTTTTTCTATTATTGATAATATTAAGAAAACTTTATCTGTCAATTTACTGTCCATATTTCGTGATACTCAATTTGGTCATTTCCTAGATATGCTTGAGTATGTTTTCCATCCCCAAGTTGTTCATAGTCTATTATTGAGGGAAGTTTACCAGCCCAATCCTAAAAAATTTTGGGCTAAGGTTGCTGGCTGTTGCATACGGTTTAGTGTTGAGAAGTTTTATTTGATTACTGGAATTGATTGTTTTGGTGATTGCAACACGTTGTTGTTTTCACAGGAATCAAATCAGTTGGTAGAAATTTGTTTCCGTGGTGTGAAAACCATTGACCACAAAGCTATTAAGGATGCTTTTTTGGGTAGTAGGTGGGGTTTGGATGAGTCCCTTGGATTGAAACTGGCTGTGTTGTATTTTATTCAGTGTTCTCTTCTTAGTAATACTCCTGATAAAGAAGTATCTAGGTTTGATCTAGATGTTGTTGATAGCGGTCGGTGGGACGAGTATTGTTGAGGTAGGGAATCCTTTGAATTGACTATTGATTCATTCAAAGGTAGAATTCAGCATGGGATTATAATGAAAAATAGGAAGGCAGAGAAGGGAGGCCAGTATGATGGTTGGTATAGGGCTTTGGGATGTCCGTGGTGTTGGAAATTATTTTACCAGGATCTTAGATCTACTCACAAGTATGTTTATTAACACCCTAAATAAGAACTTTCTAAAACGATGAAATAAACACATATAAAGTTTAGGAAACCTTACATTGGGTGCAGCGGAATAATATGACTCCTTCCGTTCAGATATCTAGCCCTTGATTCCTTTCTGTAGCAGAGCATTATCAATATCTGAACCTGGATCTCTTTCTCTGAATCTTTGATGCTGAAACTCCTTTTGCTGAATGTCTTTCTTCACGATCTTCCTCACTATGATTGAGGTATCACTTGTTGTGTGTGGGCACTACTCATACACTAAGAATTTCGAAATTGAAGGAAGAAAAGAAGAGAGGGAGTGGTCAGCCAGATAGGGAGAGAGAAGGCTCAGGTTTTTCTCTGAAGGAAAAATAGAAAATTTAAGTGTAATTTTCCTGAAGCCTTCACTATCTATTTATAGCATTCCACTAGGGTAAGGTTTGAATTATTTGGCATTAAAATAATGAAAATATCAGTTTAAATTTCCTACAAAAGTGGCCAGCCCTATACAAGTGGATTTGGGCCTTACTTTTTGCAATTTTGCAGTTTTATCTTTTCTGCATCTGATTTTCTCAAAAACGCCAATTTTCAAATTCAACCATTTAAATGCCAATTCTAACTATTTAATAACTATAAATAATTATTAAATAATATTGTCATTTATCATATTTATTAATTGAACCATACAAAGTATCATAATTAACAAATATGCCCCTATAAACTCTTTCTTTACAATTTCGCCCTTACTTAGTGAAAAATTCACAAATAGACATAGTCTAATTTGAGAATTATAATTGATTAATCAAAACCAATTATAAGAGTCTTACAAGCAATATTATCTCAACTAGTAGGGGGACCATGGGTCTATATAACCGAGCTTCCAATAAGTAGATCAAGAATTTAGCACTAAAATTCACTAGCTTATTAATTCTTCGTTGAATCCACGCATAGAACTTAGAATTGTACTCTCAGTATATAGAATGCTCTATATGTTCCACCATATAGACACATCATTAGTTATCCATTGTTATAATCCTAATTTGATCAATGATCCTCTATATGAATGATCTACACTGTAAAGGGATTAAATTACCGTTACACCCTACAATGTATTTATTCCTTAAAACACTTGACCCCGTATAAATGATATTTCAGCTTATGTGAAATGAGTACTCCACCATTTATGTTCGTTTGGTCAAGCTCGAAGGAGATCATCCTTTGCTTACTATTCGCCAGATAGAAGCTATAGATTCCATGTTTATGCTAGCGCTCCCACTCAATTGCACTACCGTGTTCCCAAAATGTACGTATCACCCTGACCTGAAAGTAGGCTTAACTAACAAATCAAAGAACACGAATAGCCTTTCAAGATTGAGCCTAATCATAACAGGATTAAGAACATTTGATCTAGGATCAACTTGGCGATATTGACTTGAATAGATTTTACGGTAAGTTTAATAAATCTAAGTCAAAGTTCAATATCGGTCCCTTCCGATGCATACTCCATGCATCCAACCTGAGCTTTACTTTAACCAATGCTCTGGAAAGAACATAGCACTTCTCCAAATGCAAGTAAACTGTGTTGTAGATTATCATATCAGTAAAACCCTATGTCTGATAAATCTAGGAAACTTTATTCACATAGTCATGTTTACTTTCCAATGTGTTGACGGCACAATAAACAGGATCAAGTATGTGAAAAGGGTTTCAGATGAATTTATACATTATGTACATATAATCATGAAATAAATCATGTGAACCATGCAACATTAAATCTTATTTCTGATCTATATTAATAAGTAAATCTGATTATATTGAAATGAATTTTATTTAGGGCATAAAACCCAACACGTGGGTGTTTACTGTTTGGTTTTATGAATGTTGTCCTGCCATGGTAAACACTTTCTGTAAAAGAGTTTCATCTACAATTCCAAGGATTCTGAATTGGAGCAACACCATTGTGACCAAAAATCCAACTCTTCGAGACTTGAAGGGCAAGATTTTTGATTTGCCGTTGAACAAGGTAAAATTCAGTTTCTTTACTTTTTTTTTTTTCCAGTTTTGTGCTTTTGTTAATATTTTGGTTATTTAATTGATTTTTTTTCATTTTTATATTCTGTTTGATTATGATGTTCTGTTAAAGATCAAAAACATAGGTCCTACTGATGAAGAGAGGCAGAAGCTTCAACCTGAAGGTTTATTTCTTGATGAATCTATTGATGACCGTGGTATATCGAAGAAAACATTTGAGAGTGGTTCATCTTCAAAGAAATCTGATTCAGAGGATATTGATTTGATGAAATCTAAGTTGGAGATGGTAATTTTGAATCAAGCATCATTGCCTGAAGACTTCATATCCTTGAGGTATATTGTTGATTTTAATTTCAAGTCTGTAATGACTGTAATTAAGGATATTCAGCAGAAGGTTAATGCCATCCATCGTCGTCCTTCTGATGAGGTATTTAATCATAGTTTATTGTTTCTATTTTTTCATGCTTTGTTATTAGTTTCTTTACTGTTTTATTTACGTTGAATTTGTGTTGTTCGAATCAGGGAAAGTCATCTGATGAGTTAGTAACTCAAGATTCTGATGATGATGATGATGCTGAGGATGATGAGAAGGAACTGCCTGATCCTGAAAATATTGATTTCGACTCCGGTGATGGTGATGAGTTGGTTAAAGATGGTGGTGATGCTGATGATGCTAATAAGGTTGTTAATGATGTTCCTCCTTCTGATGTGAATCCATCTGAGGCTATTGGAGGCAGTGATGAGAGGGCTAAGGATGTTGAGAAGCTTAAGGCCAATGAGTCTTGATTAAAGGGGGACAATTTTTTCGATGGGTTAAGCCAGCTTGAAATTGATGATGATCAAGTTGTGTTGGCTGGCTTAGAGGCTGTTCGTAAAATCCATGTAAGTGTATCTTAATTTGTTTGCAAGAAAATTATATTTTATTTTGGTTGCTTAATAATTTACTATTTGTTTTGCAACTGTTTAATTTCAAACTTTGTTTTTTTTAGGTCCCCCAACCCAATCCAGATGCTGTTGGTCAAAAGTTAGCTGCCATTCATACTGATGAAGAAACTAATGACACTGTTTGATACTCCTCTGTTGGATAAGAGAAAGCGTGCTTCGGCATTGAACTCACAATGGATTTTAATCACTAGTGTCTCCCAAGTCATAAGAAGGTGAGTTCCTAGAAACTCTCCCACTACGACAAGGTACCGTGAATTATGTCGAAGAAAACTAAATGGTATTAACCTCTTTGGTTGTGACAAGACAACAGAGGCAGTGGGATCATCATATGTCATATAAGATGATAGAACACTTTTGGAATCAAGAATTAAATATCTCCTTTATTTGCTACTTGTTTTTCAGACTTAGTCATTTTCTTAGAAAAGTAGTATTTGTTTGAACAAACACTTTCTTATCTATTGACAATGGGATGGTCCACCCCTAATAACTTAGAATAGCTAAGAAACCATGGTTAACAGTTCTAGCTTTTCTTAAGATTTTGATTAGGTCATCCATGAATCTAGTAATGATTTACATTAAGTATACAACCATTACATCATTCTGAAATTGTATTACCATAGAAGGAATTAGGCAACGACTAGTAACTAATCATGAACATGCAACTCAAAATTTCTGGGGAGGTAAGTTTGGATATAATTCAAAAATCAATTTAATGATCTTTGAACTGCATATCTACTAACTATTTCTCCACCCCTATCAGTTCGCAAGATCTTTAACCACTTACCTTAATGGTTTTAACCATTGCTAGAAATTAATGAAATTTTTTTAAACATTTCAAATTTCTTTGCATAAGGTATAATCTAGAGTGATCGTTTTAAGAATACAACGAAAAACTCATATCCACCCCTGAATGTACATCCATCTGCGAATGAGATGAACTACTTTCAGTAGATATAGGCATATTAACTCTTTGCAGAGATTGATCTTGTCAAATCCACTATGAACAAGATACAAATGCCATAGATTAAAAAAATGTGGTAGTGTCTTTTGATGACATAGGTTTAGTTTGTCAAAGAGTTCTTAGAATACTTCAAGTGGATCGTGGTCACAGAATACCTAACTCATATTCCATACAGTTTTAATCCATTAATAGAAGATGGATATAAACACTTGAGAAAGTGTAACTGTATTGTATTCTGGAATTAGAAATATAAGAAAATTTCTATTTGGATTCTAAAATTAAAGTCAAAGACTTAAATTCAACCAAATATAATGAGTAATTCTTCTTGGACCACCACTACTAATACAAACTCTAAGTCAGATTTGCCCATACAAGTAGGAGATTTCTAAGATTGAGGATTTATATCAATTGGGAATAGAATTTCGGGATTATAATCATATGCGTCATTTAATTTCTTAAGAGAAAATATAATGACATGAAATGATTATAGACCATTCATCCAATGATATATTATTGAGCTAATTCGAAATGAATAAGCTAAGAGAATTAGGATAATTTCGTTTATAAATAAGAATCCAACGATGCTTCGATTAGCGAAAGTCAAAGTAATCTTATTTATACAATCTTCTTGTTTCATATCGTAAAAATACCAGTCTAAGGTGTCATCAATTGATGAACAGCTAGATGTCGCATATACAATATTTATCTTTCGAGATCTTACACTATTATGTATGTCTAATGGTGAAAATCCATTAGGGATTTATCTCATTAGAAAAACAAACATGTTAGACCAACAATGAAGATTCGAAATTAAACTACAACTTAATAACAGAAAATAACATGGTTCAATATAAATTCATACACAATTCAGAAATTATAAACATATAGCAAGTAGGAATGACAAGTGAAAATACTAAAACTTACAATCCTAAATAATTTCCAAGGTTTTCAACAAACTGATATCAGTGTCCCGTTTAGGCGAGAGTCAAAGCTACCATTCATTGAATAGAGTTGTCAGCTCGTCTAAAATGTTAAACATTCTAGCAACCTTTTATTCGATCAAGATTGGAATTCAGCGTTGTCCCGTTTAGGCGAGGGTCAAGGCAATTCTATCTTATGAGCTTCCACCATTGTTTCATAATTTGCAAGTTAAGTATGGTCGCCACCATTAGGGTGATCTATACCATACAAAACACTTACAAATTACTTATCATGCGAGGTTAAACGGTGCGAAATTGCTAATGAACGTTCCTCCATTAGGGAAGATTACTCACTAAAACAAACGCGGTGTAAAACCCACAATGGAGATCGAATATCTTAATAATAAAGCTCATTATTTAAAGAGAGTTGTATTTTCTTTGATTCTCTTCATTTATTCTATTTATTTTAAATATATATTTATTTAATTAAAATTTCCAATTTAGAATAAAAAATTCCAAATATAAATTTTAATTTAATATTTATAAATTTTACTTAGATGGATATGAAAATAACATGAATTATTTCCATCTTAGTAATAATTTCCAATAAATATTTAGAAAAATATTCAATTTAAGTTGTTACAAAATTAATTTACAACTCAAATTTAATTTTCTATAAATATATATTGCATTTCGAAAAATTAAAGTATATAAGAATACAATTTTCGAAAAATGCATATTAAAATAAAAAATAAAAAATAAATCCTGGAAAAATTATTCTAATTTAATGTTGGCCCAAAATTAATTAATAAAATTAATTTACAACAAAAAATATAATTTTCCTATTTAATTAAATATATAAGAAAAATTTCAAATATTTAAGTATGATGATGAAAATCAACTTAAATATTAATTTTCTATTTAATTAAATACACTAGAAAAATACTTCAAGCAAAAATATCATCTATCTAGATTTTCCTTTGACTAATTAATTCAATTTCTAATAATATACTTTAATTCAATTTATTTTAAATTAATCAATAAATGAAAAAATCATTGATTTAAGTTGATCCAAGAATTAATTAAAATAAATAATTAATTTACAACTTAATCTATTTTTCAAGATAAAATTCGAAATTCTAGCATTTAAGAAATGTAATTTCGAAAATTGATTAATAAATAAAAAAAATATATATTTTGAAAATTATTTAAATTTAGTTGAAAAAATAAATTTCAACTAAAAATAATTTTCTATTTAATTAAATGTCATGAAAAAGAAATATTTAAGTATGATGATAAAAATCAACTTAGATATTTAATTTTCAAATTAATTAAATGTATTAAATTCAAGAAATAAATAATTAAGTATAGAGAAGGCTTAATTATTAATTTCTAGTTTAATACTAGGAAAAATATACTTAAAATAAATTGTACCAAAATTAATTAAATAATTAATTTCACAATTTATAATATTTTCCTATTTAATATTAGAAATAATAAGTAGTCTAGAAATAACTATCTAGAAAATATCATATTTGACTAAGTATCTTTTCCACAAAATTTGAAAAAATATCTAATTTAAGTTGTATTAGAAAAAATCTAGAACTTAAATATTTTTTTTTCAAATTTAAATTTAATTAAATATCAAAAATTAAGTTGTAACCACTTAATTTGAAAATATTCCATTTTAAGTTAATGTTTGAAAATATATTAACTTAAAAAAATATCTAAAGAATCTTAATAACCAATGCCTAAAATTCCTCAACTTAATTTTGAAATTTTAAATTCAAAAAATATTCAGATTTAAGTTGGTTAGTTGAAGATAACTAAATATCAACTTAAATAGGAATATTTAATGAAAAAATTAAATTAAGCTCTAGAAAGAATCTAGATGGTTATAATTCTATATTTAATTAAATACAAGAAAATACATATAGTTTAGCTTAGAATAAAAAATTCTTTAAACTATATTTTTCTTAAATTAATTTCAAAATAAATAAAATTAATTATGTTGCTAATCAATTTTATTAGGTTAAACTAGTTTAATTAACCTAGTACAGTCATTCAAATCAGGCAAATGGGCCTTCACAATTGGGGTGGTTTGTGTGAGGGGGTGCTGGGTTCAGTATGTCGTACCCACTTCTATGGATCCCAACTCTCACACAAGGCCCAAAAGAGAGGAATTTAACCTTAATAAGAACAACTGTTATTAATTGAATAGGCCCAAAAACTAAATGGGCCTAAATAAATTCTATCAATAACTATGATAATTTATTTTAGCAACATTAATCTATATGCATCTATAATAAAATTAAACACATAGGCTCACACAGGCACACTTTGGATGGGTCCTATCATGTTGCTAGGTCATACACAGATGAAAGAAGATTGTAAATATACCTGTTACAAATTATTATCTTGACCAAGGGAGCCATCAGATCATTAGATCTGGCAAAAAGTAACCATGGCTATTTCCAATCAAGTAATAATAGGTTTTGAAAACTTACAAACAAGCTAAAACACATACTCCTGCAACAGGGTTAGCTGGATAGTTGGATGTAGGATTTATTTAATTTTAAATTAAATAATTAATTTCGAAATATTATTAAAAAAGATTTTCGAAAAAAAATAAAAAAAAATTTAAAAAAAAAATTTCGAAAATTAATTAAAAATTTAAATTTAAAATTAAACCTACAATTTTGAAAAATTAGGTTTGAACCAACCTAAATACCATTTCAAAATCTGCTAACTACTTTTAAATTTTAAATGTTATTTTATAAATAAAAATTAAATAAAAAAAATAGAAAAGATAAATAAAATATCTTTTCAGATTTTAAATTTAATTTAAATAAATAAAATAACAAAATTTAAAAGTTAGCAAAATATCTTACATCTATTTAAAATTACATGATTATAAATATCTTATTTTAAATTTAAATAAGGTCAAAATATCTAAAAAGATTTAATTTAAAAAAAATCTTAAAAGATAAGATATAATTAAAAATATCTTAAAAGATAAGATATCTTAAAAATATCTTAAAAGATTTTATAAATATCTTATAAAATCTGACCTTAAAATTAAAAAAAATAAGATATAATCAAATTTAAAAATAAGATAGATTTTTAAGCAAAAAGATAAATACTAATTCTATTCAAATTCAAATTACACTAATATCTTGAATTAAATTAAAAAAAAATTAAATTAATTCAAAATGATAATTAGAATTGAATTAGGAATAGTAATAGTATATATACAAAACCATACAAAAAATTGGAAGTTAATTCCATGAAAAAGTATGAAAAATTGAAGAAAAAAGAAAAAATTCGAAACTGTACGGACAGTTCTGCGATCAGCACAGCCCCGATTTTGTCAAATCTTCAAAAAATCATAACTAATTCAAATAAAATCCAAATTGAGTTCTGTAAAAGGCTAAATTGCTTAATTGTTTCCATACTATCCAATAAAAATAATTCTAGAGATGAAATCGCAATTATTTTTCACGAAAATTTCACAAACATCAATCAATAATCAAATAACACTCAATACAACATGATACCATCCAAAGAACATACAAACAATCGTTTTAAAGTCCAAATTTCTTGCAAGTAAATCAATTACCATGGCTCTGATACCAGTTGTTGGAAATTATTTTACCAGGATCTTAGATCTACTCACAAGTATGTTTATTAACACCCTAAATAAGAACTTTCTAAAACGATGAAATAAACACATATAAAGTTTAGGAAACCTTACATTGGTTGCAGCGGAATAATATGACTCCTTCCGTTCAGATATCTAGCCCTTGATTCCTTTCTGTAGCAGAGCATTATCAATATCTGAACCTGGATCTCTTTCTCTGAATCTTTGATGCTGAAACTCCTTTTGCTGAATGTCTTTCTTCACGATCTTCCTCACTATGATTGAGGTATCACTTGCTGTGTGTGGGCACTACTCATACACTAAGAATTTCGAAATTGAAGGAAGAAAAGAAGAGAGGGAGTGGTCAGCCAGATAGGGAGAGAGAAGGCTCAGGTTTTTCTCTGAAGGAAAAATAGAAAATTTAAGTGTAATTTTCCTGAAGCCTTCACTATCTATTTATAGCATTCCACTAGGGTAAGGTTTGAATTATTTGGCATTAAAATAATGAAAATATCAGTTTAAATTTCCTACAAAAGTGGCCAGTCCTATACAAGTGGATTTGGGCCTTACTTTTTGCAATTTTGCAGTTTTATCTTTTCTGCATCTGATTTTCTCAAAAACGCCAATTTTCAAATTCAACCATTTAAATGCTAATTCTAACTATTTAATAACTATAAATAATTATTAAATAATATTTTCATTTATCATATTTATTAATTGAACCATACAAAGTATCATAATTAACAAATATGCCCCTATAAACTCTTTCTTTACAATTTCGCCCTTACTTAGTGAAAAATTCACAAATAGACATAGTCTAATTTGAGAATTATAATTGATTAATCAAAACCAATTATAAGAGTCTTACAAGCAATATTATCTCAACTAGTGCGGGGACCATGGGTCTATATAACCGAGCTTCCAATAAGTAGATCAAGAATTTAGCACTAAAATTCACTAACTTATTAATTCTTCGTTGAATCCACGCATAGAACTTAGAATTGTACTCTCAGTATATAGAATGCTCTATATGTTCCACCATATAGACACATCATTATTTATCCATTGTTATAATCCTAATTTGATCAATGATCCTCTATATGAATGATCTACACTGTAAAGGGATTAAATTACCGTTACACCCTACAATGTATTTATTCCTTAAAACACTTGACCCCGTATAAATGATATTTCAGCTTATGTGAAATGAGTACTCCACCATTTATGTTCGTTTGGTCAAGCTCGAAGGAGATCATCCTTTGCTTACTATTCGCCAGATAGAAGCTATAGATTCCATGTTTATGCTAGCGCTCCCACTCAATTGCACTACCGTGTTCCCAAAATGTACGTATCACCCTGACCTGAAAGTAGGCTTAACTAACAAATCAAAGAACACGAATAGCCTTTCAAGATTGAGCCTAATCATAACAGGATTAAGAACATTTGATCTAGGATCAACTTGGCGATATTGACTTGAATAGATTTTACGGTAAGTTTAATAAATCTAAGTCAAAGTTCAATATCGGTCCCTTCCGATGCATACTCCATGCATCCAACCTGAGCTTTACTTTAACCAATGCTCTGGAAAGAACATAGCACTTCTCCAAATGCAAGTAAACTGTGTTGTAGATTATCATATCAGTAAAACCCTATGTCTGATAAATCTAGGAAACTTTATTCACATAGTCATGTTTACTTTCCAATGTGTTGACGGCACAATAAACAGGATCAAGTATGTGAAAAGGGTTTCAGATGAATTTATACATTATGTACATATAATCATGAAATAAATCATGTGAACCATGCAACATTAAATCTTATTTCTGATCTATATTAATAAGTAAATCTGATTATATTGAAATGAATTTTATTTAGGGCATAAAACCCAACACGTGGGTGTTTACTGTTTGGTTTTATGAATGTTGTCCTGCCATGGTAAACACTTTCTGTAAAAGAGTTTCATCTACAATTCCAAGGATTCTGAATTGGAGCAACACCATTGTGCCCAAAAATCCAACTCTTCGAGACTTGAAGGGCAAGATTTTTGATTTGCCGTTGAACAAGGTAAAATTCAGTTTCTTTACTTTTTTTTTTTCCAGTTTTGTGCTTTTGTTAATATTTTGGTTATTTAATTGATTTTTTTTCATTTTTATATTCTGTTTGATTATGATGTTCTGTTAAAGATCAAAAACATAGGTCCTAACGATGAAGAGAGGCGAAGCTTCAACCACGAAGGTTTATTTCTTGATGAATCTATTGATGGCAGAGTGGTATATTGAAGAAAACATTTGAGAGTGGTTCATCTTCAAAGAAATCTGATTCAGAGGATATTGATTTGATGAAATCTAAGTTGGAGATGGTAATTTTGAATCAAGCATCATTGCCTGAAGACTTCATATCCTTGAGGTATATTGTTGATTTTAATTTCAAGTCTGTAATGACTGTAATTAAGGATATTCAGCAGAAGGTTAATGCCATCCATCGTCGTCCTTCTGATGAGGTATTTAATCATAGTTTATTGTTTCTATTTTTTCATGCTTTGTTATTAGTTTCTTTACTGTTTTATTTACGTTGAATTTGTGTTGTTCGAATCAGGGAAAGTCATCTGATGAGTTAGTAACTCAAGATTCTGATGATGATGATGATGCTGAGGATGATGAGAAGGAACTGCCTGATCCTGAAAATATTGATTTCGACTCCGGTGATGGTGATGAGTTGGTTAAAGATGGTGGTGATGCTGATGATGCTAATAAGGTTGTTAATGATGTTCCTCCTTCTGATGTGAATCCATCTGAGGCTATTGGAGGCAGTGATGAGAGGGCTAAGGATGTTGAGAAGCTTAAGGCCAATGAGTCTTGATTAAAGGGGGACGATTTTTTCGATGGGTTAAGCCAGCTTGAAATTGATGATGATCAAGTTGTGTTGGCTGGCTTAGAGGCTGTTCGTAAAATCCATGTAAGTGTATCTTAATTTGTTTGCAAGAAAATTATATTTTATTTTGGTTGCTTAATAATTTACTATTTGTTTTGCAACTGTTTAATTTCAAACTTTGTTTTTTTTGGGTCCCCCAACCCAATCCAGATGCTGTTGGTCAAAAGTTAGCTGCCATTCATACTGATGAAGAAACTAAGGACACTGTTTGATACTCCTCTGTTGGATAAGAGAAAGCGTGCTCCGGCATTGAAATCTCCTTTTGTTGATTTCGGGTCGGCTGATGTGGGGAGCACTCCAATGGAGGTAATGTCCTCAGGTTCTCAATCATCAGGGGATGAGAGGGATTTTAAAATGGTTACTTATGTGAATGGCCTTTATGCTATTAATGATTCATTTGCTGATCCCATCTTTCCTGAAATTGAGGCAAAGTTTGACGCGTTGATTGGTAAGGGCTTGCTTAAACATCCTAGGTGACTATTTTTATTATTTCTGTATTTGTATTCTATTTTATTTTTCAATTTTATTTTGGTTTTAATATTGTTTTTTTGTTGTTTGTTTGTTCTTTTAGGCATTACAATTGTTATGTTGATGGTGCGAAGAAATTTTCCCTGGGTTTTAGATTAGGTGTTGATTATGTTGAGGATAAAACATGGTTTTATCATTTGGCTACCTGCGACATGTTTATCAATGATTCGGTAAATTTTCCATTTTCCATTATAGTTTATGATAGTTGGTTTTTGGTTGCTTTTTAAATGTTTTAAAGTTTAGATACTGTATTAAAGTTTTTAAATAGTTGTTCAACCTTTTAATTTGTGTTTCTGTCATATTTTTGTTTCAGCATATGAACACTATATTCTATTACCTTAGGAAAAAAGGTAAATATTCTTCCGCTGTTACATTGAATTTTACGACAACTGATTGTCTCTTTGATGATTCCATCCAAGCATTGTACCACAAGTTCAACAAAGCCAAGGCAATGAAGATTAAGATGTCGCACATTCATGCTGCCCACCCAATACCGCATTACATCCGAGGTTCGCAAATTCCGTGTTCTAAGCCTTGGTATGAAGCCGATCATGTGTTATTCATCATAAATCTAAGGAGGGAAAGTCATTGGGTGTTTGGTCGTCTTGACTTGAATGAGGGGATTTTGTTTCCTTATAATTCTTTGAGGACTGCCAAAATGAATGATGCAGCTAGGAATGCAATGAAGGCTTACTCTGTGCTGCTCCCTTTGTTTTTTGATCTCCTTGGATTCTGGAAGAATAGGTCACATGCTCCTGATTTAGGTTCTGACCCTAAAGCTCCTCTAAGAATTGTGGAGATTAGTGGTCTTCCGTCTCAGCAGAAAAAGTGAGTTGTTTCTTTTAAGTTTCTTTTATGTTGTTTTTTAGTTGCTTAACTGTTTTTCCTTTTTTGTTTTTAGTGATTGCGGAGTATTTGTGGCTGCATTTTCCAAGTTCTTCATCCATGGAAAAGATGTTCCAGCGGATTTTGACATCAAAGTTTATCGTACTCGACTTGCTGCCCTTTTCTTCTCATATGGCCAAAGGAAAATAAATGAAAGCATTGATAGCGAGGATGAGAAGCAAAGCAAGTCTTCTAAGGCTTCTAAATTGAAAAAGTAGGGTCTTTTAATTTAGTGACAATTTGGTGTTATTGGTTGAATCTATTATCAGATAATTGTTAGTGATTTTATATTTCTAGGTATTATATTTGCTATTATACTCTGCATCTGGTTTTAAACTTTTAGGATATTTGACATTAATCCTTATAATATGTTTATTCTATATGTTTGTATCAGCAGAAGTTTTATGTTTTTCTAATTGTTCAAGTTTTAATATCCAGTCGCACAACTATATAGAAACTATTATACAACTATATACAAACAATGTCCACTGTTCAACGTACTTGTATTTTTTAATTGCCTATCAATGTATTTATTCACTGTTTTTCCCTTTTTTCATTATCCTTTATTAATTATGTTTTATAAATTCCTATCTGACTTTTTTTAAAACTTTAATAAAGAAGTTATTTTCGTAGTAAATATTTAACAACTGTCAAAACTGTCATAAAACGATTTTGCAACTATTACCAAACTGTTTAAAAATTTTCAAAAATAAAATCCCATGTGTATCGAATATAACATATCAACCTATGTGAATTCTCACACAGAATTAAACAATTCAAATAATTCATTTGTCTCTATTTTATTGCTTGATTGTTGCATGTCTTTCGGTTGTGCCCGTGTTGACCACATTTGCTGCACCTGTTATGTTTTTTTGTATCCCATTCAGATAAAAACTTCGTTTCCCTGGTCTTCTAGATTTTATTTTCTGGTTTGGTGGCAGAACAATGATATCTTTTATGTTTTGTGATACATCCCATGTTGTGTGATTGTGTACCGGATATGTTGAGCCCCTGTATGTTTCAAGCCATGTTTTTGTTGTGTAATAGCCTGAACAGTAGTTGTAAACATTCAAATTCATCTCTTTTATAATAGCAAGCGCATGAGCACACGGTAATTCGTCAAGTTGGAATCGGTTGCAACTGCATGTTTTCTCCTTGAGATTGATGACCCATGATCTTGTTAGTTCTACCACTTCGAACATGGTCACATTTATTGGCTTTACCTGCGAATTAAGTCAATTATAAAATCGTCATTATGTTCCAGAAACTGAAAATAAACTATTAAGAAACCGTAATGCAACTTAAAGTTTTAAGAGATTTTACATTTTCTGTCAATGAGTCCACAAAGTTGTTGACTAATTTCTTCTCTGCTGTAGGTGTTAAAAATGTTGTTATTTTCTGTGCCTTTTTCTTGTTTGTGTATGTCCATTGTTGTATCAAAGCTCTCAATGACTCCATCAGTGTTGTGATTGGTAGCTCTCTAGCTGCTAAGTTTGCTGCATTTAGAGATTCAACAGTGTTTGAAGTCATAGTTGAATACCTGTTATTTTTGCAGTGGTATCTTGACGATTTATGAGCAGCTGCCTTAATTATACTCTCATCTATATTTGAGATCAAGCAGTGTTAATCCCATATGTTTCTCTTACTTTTGTGAAAAACCATTGCCATGAGTTGTTGTTTTCTGATTCCACAACAGAAAAAGCTAGTGAAAATATGTGCCCATATCCATCTTGTGTACAAGCAAAGAGCAATGTACCTCCATATGTTGATTTAAGGAAAGTTCCGTCAACAACTATTATAGGTTTGCACTTCTTCCATCCTTTTATTGAAGCATCCAGTGCGACAAACAAGTACTTGAAGCTGTTGTCTTCCTTTGTTTGCATGTGCACTATTGTTCCGGGATTAGTTTTTTGCAGCATGTGCAAAAAACTTGGCAGCAGCTTGAATGATTCGTTGGCTTTTCCTCGTAATTCTTCTTGCGCGTGCTCTTTGCTTCTCCATGCTTTTATGTAGTACATTCTCACCCCATACTTGTGTTTCATTTCTCCTCTGATGTCTTGTGGCGTTTGAGTTGTTTTTATGTTGGTAAACCGTGGCTTGATGTAGTTTCCAATCAATTTCGTTGTAGCTTGTCTTTTGTCGGCAAATCTTATGTTTAGATCACAAGTGTGTATCAGCTTCCTGTCATACTTTCGAAAGATGAATTGACTTTGTTGGCTCGTTTCTGGATGCCGTTAGTGCCCACTTGCATTTTAAATCGAAGCAACAAATTTTGTATGTTCTTGCACATGATTTTTTCACTTTGAATTGGAAGTTGTTCCTAATTGCATAGAAACCAAGCACACTATGGAGTGTTTCTTTGTCATTGTATATTTGTGCTTCTTCTATTTTAGGATGTTGTGGATTTGTGATTAGTAGTTTGTCATAATCTGTGATTTCTGGTTCCCTGGTTTTGTTGTTTTCCAGTTGCTCAACCATCTCCTCTGCCACAAGTTTTGCATAGTCCATGAAGTCAAAATTTTCTCCCCCATCTTCCGGTTCCGTAGCTTCAATTGTATGTTGTTGATTTGTTGAGTCTTTTGTTCTTGCTGCATTGTATTCAATTGATTTGAAAGCGTTTGTATGTGTAATTAATGAATTAACATTTTCCAAGAATGATGGATTGATGGTTGTTGTTGGGTTGTTGATGACATTCACACACAATGGGTATGTTGTGAAGTTGGAGTCCTTCAGTTTGAGTTTTATGTAGAAATGCAGGCTTTGATCATCCTTTATCCTCAATGGTTGGTATCCTTCTTTGACTTAATATTTCAGTTGCAAAACAGTGTTTTCTTGGTTGCATTCCAGGACATCTTTCAGCTTCCGTTGTAATTCTTCATAGTTACAATTGGCTGAAATGTAATGTCCACTAGCTTCATAGTTTTCATAATTCATTCGATCATCAAATTGTCCATTACAGAAGACTAGGAATGGAATGTCTTTCTTTTCTTGTGATTTTGAAATTTATTTTAGTGCAAGGCAACGATTTTAAAACTGGTTTGATTCTGTTATGAAATAGAGTACAAACTTACTTCTATTTCCTTCCCTTTGTTCAAGTCTTGTATTTCCTGTCATGATTCCTGCTTTTGCCATTTTTATTTTATTTTTTTGCTGCTAATAAACTATTAGAAAACTAAAATAAAACTATTATGAAACGTTAAAAGTTATTTCAGAAACTAACCATTTCTCAAAGTGTTTTCTCCTTTTCTTTTTTCCAAAATAAATTCCTACAAAAAATGGAATTAAACTATTATAAAATGATTATGTAACTGTATATCAACTTGATAAACCATAACTCTTTACTCAATTTAACATAGTTGTTGTCATTGTGCCTTTTCATCATGTTTATTTGAATCAGATCAATTTTCAACTATTATAAAACTAATTTGCCACCATTTACATAAATCGTACCTTGTATATCTGCTAGTTTTTGGTACACGTCAAGTTGTTAGCCCAATATATGTTTCTAAGAGGGGGGGTGAATTGGAAATTTAAACTAATTTCGGTAAATTAAAACTTTTAACACAAAATTATGCAATTAGTCACTTAATCAAATAAAATCAAGTAGTATGGCAAGCAATATATTAAGACAAATAATTAAACTTGTAAAGTAAAGAGTTTAAGGATTAGAAAATGCAAACTCTCGATTTTTACAAGGTTTAGTAGAGCTATGCCACCTACGTCCTTGGTCTTCAAAGCTATGGACCTAGCTTTGAGTTCTAATATCGGGCCAAGTTAACGGGCTTGACTAACCCTTACAATTGGGAAATTTTCACCAAGGTGTTTCCAAACCTCTTACAATAGTTTCGCACCCCCGAGGACTATTAACCTCTTTCTCGGATTGTTGAAGTGCCAATCTCACTATTATCGGGTTGTTTACAATACCGGTGCCAACCTCACCTCAATCACAATATGGAAATGTGTTTGATATTACAAGCTAAAATCACTCTAGAGATATGATGATACAATGGAAACCTAGAGTGAAAAGCAAGCACACTCAAGATGAATAAAATCAAATTTTGGCTCAAAGTGTGTGAAAAGTGTTTGTTTGGATTTCAAACTTAGAAGCTCATTAATCTCACTTAGATAGGTTAGATATTTGAAATAAATGCTCAACCAATATTTATTTTTGAGTGAAAAACAAGTTTCACTACTACAAAAACACCCTTTAGAGGCGGTTTTTAAGCCCTTTAGGCGTCGGTTTTTGCGAAATTCGCTACCGACGCTGATCAGGGCGACGCTAAAGGGTTTATATGAACCGACGCCATATATGGCGTAGGAACCGACGCCATATGTACGCGAATTTCAGTTTTCCTCGTTTTTTTTTTAAATTTAATTATATTATTTTAATTTTATATTTATTAATTTATATATTATTTTATTTAATTTAAATTACATATTTATTTAAATTTTAAATTACATATTTATTTAATTTAATTATATATTAATTACATTTTAAATTAAATAGTAATTAAATTTGGGTAAAAACATAATTTGATTTCATAAAAGTAATTAAATATTACACAAACATGTAAAATTAGTTAAAAATATTAATAAGTTAATAAATCTAATTACAAGTTAATCTATAAAAATTACATAATGAAGAAAAATTCTTCGACCTTTGAACCTCAATCGTCACCGTGAATCACCGCCATCAATTGTTCGATCCACTTTCGCTGTAGTGGTAACGATTCTGTTTTTGGATCGTATTGCTTCTTACCCCCAAACTGTTAAAAAAATTAAAAATTTATATTAGTTTATGTATATGTATATTATATATTTGTTATTATAAAATTTATATACTATGATCAATAATTAAAACTTACAGCTTTTTGATCTTGTATGTAACGGTTGGGGTTGGCACGTGCGACGATGTCAGTGATATATTTCAAAACATAAAAACCGCATTCTTGGCTTTTAGGTTGTCTTGGACAGTTTGCTTGTGAAATTCCTTTCCACGGGCCAAGATACTGATGTGCGTCCCCTATATACATGAATGCCCTGTTTGGGAAAATTATATTAGCATTTAAATTCGTTAGTTAATTTAAATTCGTTACATAAGAAGTCATTAAATTATTACCTTCCGATCATTTGTTCTATTTCTTCGGGAATTGGGCGGCCTTTTACAGGGTTTAAATGGATAATTTTCCTTGGCGCAACCACCACTAGCGTCCAATGCATCCTAGAAAATTATATTGGAATATAAGTAAGATAGTATAAAAATAATTTGAAGACATAATATAGAAATGAACAATTAGCACTAAAGAATTTAATAAAGTTTACCCGATATTCCAAGGAATAAAGAACATTTGGTGGTTGTTGTTCATTAATGATAACCAATTAGCCAATCGTCTTGCCGCATCGTCAAAAGACTGACTCTGTTCTTCATCGTTGATCCCATGCACTGTTAGAAGCTCTGGGTCGTAAAACTTGAAAATTTTTCTCAGACCGTTGATGCTCTCCCATATGTGCCTGCCAAAAAAAGTGTTAGTGCCTTATAATAATTTAACTATAATTTGATATAAGGTTAATTAGATTAAAGAAGAGTATACATCATTCCGAAAAGCATTCCCTGGTTGCCGATGTAGTTACACGTAGCAACCTGCTGCAAATCCTCTCCAGATAACGTGATCTGGGTACGCGGTGCAATGAATCCTCGGGGGACAGAAATTGTGATTATATCACGTTTATCTTTGAGCCTTAGGAATTCATGAATCATCCATTTTAGCGAATTAGGGATCAACGCCATCTTCTCTTCCGTGAACAACTCATCTTCCCGTGCACCACGGCCTTGTGGAGAAAGCATCGGAGCTTTCCCCTTTGACGCATCACGTCTTGAGGGCGGTTGAGCGAGTGGACCCTAAACAAAACAGAACATAATATATATATATATCAAATTTTATCTAAATTCTACCGAAATTTCGGCAGCATAACGGTTGTAATTGAATGACCCCAAAAATTTTGAACATGGCTGTATAACGACAAATAACACATATATAACAGTAGTTTGTTCATCCATCCCACCGCAGCACATATATTCGCAGAACCTACTTCACTACAGATGAATATTGAAGATATTCAAACTCCACTAATCATTAATAATTAATTTCAGTTGAGAAGTTACCTCGGTTGTTAAAATTAAGTGTTTAGGCCAAGGAACGAACATCTGGTACACGTCCCTAACATATCTGCACTCTTCAATTGGGACTGGGATTTCAGCGTCCTCTTGCAGGATTTCTGTAACCATGATCCGAGCATGTGAATTATCGTAATCCTGGCAGTGAACTTTGATCGTACCCACATGCTCGTACAAATACCCTCGGGCCACAATATTGTCGATGTTGTCAGAGCAGAGATGTACTGTCTGATTAAGGGCCGCATGGTCATCAAAATTGTATAGGATACCTTGGTCGTTGAGGGAAATGAACTCCTCAGCATAAATTTGTGGTTGTACCTCATCCTGAGGAGCGTATGGTTGTGGAACATACGCCTCACCAGCCACCTCTCCTTCTTCCTCTTGTTCGGCAGCGTTCCTCTGCTGCTTAAGGGATTGGACTTCGGCTTTTAATTTTTCAATCTCCTTCGCTTGCCGAGCCACAACATCAGACACTTCCCTTTTCTTCCTGCCGAACAGTTGAGATGCCCTGGTCAGGAACCTACAAATCATAAAATGCAAATTAGCAACGATTTCATTTGTGTAACTAAATAAATAACATTTGAAGTAATAGCATACCCAGCAGCCCTGACACGTCCAGGATGCTCTGGTGTCCCGAGCGCCTGCGTGAGGATATCGTTTTGGCCCTGGACCTGAATTTGTCCCTGACTAAGCTTCTCCTCTAATTGAGCCTAATGCACGCATATATTCAAGCAATTAGTATATGAATTATATACACTAACTCATGAGTAGAACTCAATTAAGGATTAATATATACTTACTATCTTCTCGGCAATTTCCTTGTCGTAATCAGTGACAAGTTTTCTACTCTTGGTGCGAGATTTAATCCAAACACGGTGGCAGGGGGATCTGCAACTTCGAGGTCCTTTTTCTACATAACGTTATAACAATGAAATGAGTACCAATTAAATTGTATAGCACATTATAGCACATTAAATTTTAAGTATTACTTACCACAGCTTCCCGTACGTTCACCATTCCACTCCGACCACTTCGATGTCTGGATTGAATTTTTGAGGAACGTTCACGTTGCACCTTACTCAATTCCTACAATGCCAAAAAAATACATTAGATACATGTACTTGTATTTAAGAGTTTATCTTAGTGTTAATATAATTAGCGTACCAGAAATTCAGGAGTTAGTCGACTTTCAACAAATTTGCACCAATCAGCAGCGTCGATCTCCGGGTGCTTTTCAGGGACTTGTGCCAGTCGTCCCAGATCATTCTCTTTCAACGCGGGCATTATGATGTCTTTTGTCATCCTATTCTTGAAGTCTTTCATTAACTTCCCAGCTAGGATGAGACAATCATGTTTGAAGGTGTCCGGCACAATGAACCCCGTCTATTTTGAAGGAAAACAAACACGGTTAGAGTCAACATTTGGAGTAATAGAAAAACAAATCAAAATTCTAACAAATAATAGCTTACCTGAATGTCTTTCCAAACTTTATTTTTCAGAGTCTGGTTGACTTCTTTCCAGTTTTTATAAGCCAACCCTATTGTCTGCCGACATCTGACTCCTAGAGTGGATACGAGCTTCGCGTAGCTTTTTCCACAGTATTGACCTTTATCATTAACTTCGAGGGCCACTCTTTTGCCCTGATCCATTAGTTTGGATATTTCATTCATTTGCGTCGGCCCTCGTGTAGGTATTGTGGTTGGACACTCATTTTCTGCTCCCGAATCAGATCCTGATTCTGAGTTCGCCATGTCTACACCATTAACAAACAAACTTCAAAGTTAGCTACATATATAACAAGTAGTGTATATGAAATATTAAAAGCATAAACAAATTGTTAAGTATTCAGGACCATTCACAACCACAATATAAAGTAAGCTATATATCAAGTTACCAATTAGACACGTTTTCTTTTCTTTTTTTGTTTATGTTTGCCTGAATCACAATTGACCCATATTCCCTCATTGATATCGTTTCTAATGTATTCAGCGTCGTCTTCCTCAATGTTACGATCAATTCCCATGAGTTGCTCATGAATTGGTTGTCCAACAATGAAGTCATCGTAACATAAGTCAGCATTCTCCTCATCCTCTTCAGTCTCTAAGAACCTCCTCTCTGGTGTCGATAAAACAATAGACCATTTATCATTAGCCGGATCAGAAATGTAAAAAACTTGAGCTGCTTGGCTAGCCATGATGAATGGATCATTCTTGCTTCCTCTCTTACTTAAATCAACCAAAGTAAAACCAAGCTCGTCAGTTTTTACTCCAACGTTGTTGTCAACCCAAGAACACTTAAAAAGTGGAATTCGGAACGCAAAATAATTGAGCTCCCATATTTCTTCAATGACCCCGTAATACGTCATAGTACCTAAAACAGGGTTTCTATCTTTTGCACTTGCAAAGTGCATAGTTTCTGCGACGATACGTATACCACTATTTTGAACCTCTCGAGCATCATCTCTTGACTTTGTATGAAAACGTTTACCCCTTACAATGTACGCTTCATGCTTTGCAACCGCAAAAGTTGGTCCAAGGGCAATACGACTCAACACATCAGATACTCCATGATTCGGTTCGTTCAACTTTGCTATAATGGTATTCCTTAACCACCCAATGAAAGTTTGACGATGTTGGTCTGCAACCCATTTTTGTTTATTTTTTTGATTTCTTGGAACCATTGATTGTAATAGCTCCATATGGTCACTGTAAAACAAGTAAGATAAATCAAGTTATTGTTCATCGTGACTTAAGTAATGTTAATCAAACAAAAGGTACTTACGTTATATATGGTTGAACCTCTGCGTTATTGTTCATCACGACTAATTGAGCTTGATCTAGTTCAAGCTTGGACACTGTCACCATTGTCCCTTTGCCCCTTAATCCTCTATCAACATCATGCAGGTCAGTTCTTGGTTTGCTAATTCCTATTGCCTCAACTCCAGCCATGTACTCTGAACAAAATTCCACAGCCTCTTCAGATATGTAGCACTCAACCATACATGCTTCTGGCCGATAGTGGTTACGCACATAACTTTTAAGTACCTTCATATTTCTTTCAAATGGATACATCCATCTCGCCCACACCGGCCCACACAGCCTTGCTTCTCTCACTAGATGAACCATTAAATGGATCATGATGTCGAAAAAAGATGGCGGAAAAAACTTTTCCAGGTTGCACAATGTTTTGACTACATGTTCATGTAATGCATCTAACTTATCCAATTCTAATTCCTTCCCGCACAGCCTATTAAAGAAAATGCAAACATGTGTCAAACACTCTCGAACATTTTTTGGCAAGACTGATCTAATGGCAATTGGAAGTAGATGTTGCATTAACGCATGACAATCATGTGATTTCAGACCCATTAGTTTCAATTCAGTCTCATTCACCAAGTTTTTGATGTTAGACGAGTAACCATCGGGTACTTTCATATTTGCAAGTGATTTGCAAACTGTTTGTTTCTCTTTTTTGGACAAAGTGAAACAAGCAGGAGGCAAATATAAACGTTCACCTTTCTTCTCAGGTGCCAGAGATTGTCGTATACCCATTTCAACGAGATCTAAACGACTATTTAGACCGTCCTTAGTTTTGCCGGGAATATCAAGTAAGGTACCAATAATACTCTCACACACATTTTTTTCAATATGCATGACATCCAAACAATGTCGAACTAGTAGACTTTTCCAATATGGAAGACGAAAGAAGATTGACTTTCTTTGAAAACAACCATTAGTTTTTTTATTTTTTTGCGTCTTTCCATACTTAAAATCTACAAGTTGAACTTGTTGGAGAATTTGTTCCCCAGACAGTGGCAAAGGAGCCATATCACCCTCTTCAGTACCATCGAATGCTTTCTTCTTCCGTCTATCAGGATGATTTGCAGGCAAGTACCGTCTGTGACCCATATAACACATCTTGTGTCCATTTGCCAAGCGACGAGCCGATGTGTTAGTGCAACAAATCGGACAACCTTCGTAACCTTTTGTGCTTAAGCCTGATAAATTACTATAAGCAGGGAAATCACTGACAGTCCACAACAACACGGTCTTTCGCATTAAAAATTCTTTTTAAAACCATCATAGACCTGAACCCCGTTCTCATACAATTCTATTAAATCGTCAATCAATGGTTCCAAATATACATTGATATTATGTCCAGGTTGTTGCGGGCCTGATATCATTAAAGAAAGCATGTTAAATTTCCTCTTCATCACTAACCAGGGAGGAAGATTGTACATAACTAGGAAGACAGGCCATGAACTATGACGACTACTTAGAGATCTATGTGGATTTACTCCATCCGCAGACAGACCGAGACGAATGTGTCTTGGTTCAGATTTGAATTCAGGATTTATGTAGTTTACTTTTTTCCAAGCTTGGGAATCTGCAGGATGTCTAAGTTTTCCATCTTTCACTCTCTTGGTCTCATGCCAAATCAAATTTTCGAATGTTACCGCACTACGATATAATCGTTTCAGTCGCGGAATCAAGGCATGTACCACATCACTTTTTGGGGGATAAGTTTCCTATTCTCCTTACTCTTGTTTACTTTATGGCGGGATAAACCGCAAGTCGGGCAATAATTCATGTCTGCATATTCCTTACGATATAAAATGCAATCGTTCGGACATGCATGAATTTTTTCATACTTCAATCCTATAGAATTTAACGTTTTTTTCACTTCATAAGTAGATTCCGGAAAGCAGTTGGCAAATGGTAAGATATCTTTAAAAGCAGCTAAAAATTGAGTAAAACATTTATCGCTCACTCCATTTTCTGCTTTTATGTTGTAAAACTTTACCATTGTTGGTAATCTTAGTTTTTTACAACCATCGAACAGAGGTTTATCAGCATCACTAAGAAAATTATCGAATTTCTCAGGATCATTAAGAAATTCCTCCTGTGCTTCGTTAAGCAAGTCCAATGGATAATCATCGAAATCATTACCCTCGATATCATCTACCCCCCGCTTTCCTAATGGATATGGATCATTAGGTAAATGTTCGCCATGGTAATACCAATTAGTATAACTTCTATTGAAACCTCGTAAATACACATGGTCCTTAATCATTGTAATATTCCCTTTAGATACATTACAACAATCTACACACGGACAATGAATACGATCGTGATTTGTAGAATTCTTTAAGGCAAACTCTAAAAATGCATCGAACCCTACTTGAAATCGCAGTGTGTCTCTCTCCTCACGCATCCATGATTTATCCATAACAAAAATCCTATCCAAAAAAATTCAGTATTTAGTAACTACTTATAGCTAGTTACTAATTACACAATGTAACTAACTAAGTTTCTCACAATTTATTCATATTAATTTATAAATTACTCAAATTCTCGTTTTAGATTAGTTCATATTATTAGGTTGTTTTGTTGATTAGAATGTTATTAAAATGTTAAATATTTTTAATAAATAAAATTGAGGGGAAAAATTTTTGGTAAAGCAATAAAGGTATTAACTAATATTTTCCCCTTTTAATTAACTTTTGCTCTTTATTTTCTTTGAAAAATAAAAATCCACATTGAACCTCTCAAATGAAAGAAAAAAAAAATAAAAAAAGAAGGATTTTATATGTTTATTTTGTTAATTTATTTAGTAACTAATTATATCTAGTTACTAATTACACAATGTAACTAACTAAGTTTCTCACACAATTTATTCATATTAATCTAAAAATTACTCAAATTTTCGTTTTACATTAGTTCATGTTATTAGGTTGTTTAGTTGATTAGAATGTTGGTAAAATTAAAAAGTTTACATAAATGTGAATATTATTATTTTTTATGTGACCTAACTTCTTATTACTATGTTATAATTAACTATATTATGAATGGTTTTAGTAAGATTTATCCTAATTCTACCGAAATTTCGGCAGCATAACGGCTGTAATTGGACGTTCCCAAAAATTTTACAAGTGCCTAAAATAACAAACAAAACAGATAAACAATACAAAATTAATCCACCCATCCGACCGCAGTACATGTATTCGCAGAACCTACTTCACTACGGATGAATATTTAAGATATTCAAACTCAACTAACATGCATTGATAATTAATTATATATTAAGAAAAAGTTAGTAAAAGTATATACCTATAATTGCAAGCCCAAATACGCTACACACAAAATTATGCCGAACCCCTATAATATAAAGAAATACAACGAAATTACAAAATTAATTATTTCATAACTTATAACTAGTTATAAAAAATTGTAACAAGTTACTTAGTTACTAAATTATACATACATATATATAATCAATTATATCTCACACTATTATCTCAAAAAAATAAAATTATATCACACACTAATTTCATTTTAAAATTTTTATTTCTAAACTAATTTTTTTTTTCAAACTAATGAAATCCCTCCAATGTCATTTTATTCACAATAAATATATATTGCAAAAAATATATAAAATACAATTACAAAATTTATTTTCATAAAAAATATACACACACTATATACACACACAATATATACACACATTATATACAAATATTCAATAAAATATACAAATACATATATATACTATACATTGTGGTATAAATTATTACCTAATAACCGCAATCCGACGACCACCGTAAAAAATCCCGACACTATACACATAAAACACAATAATATTACTAATAAAATAAAAAAACTCAAATAATAATTTACAAAAACAAAAAATAAAACAATATACATAATACAATAAGAATAGAAGCAATATTTATACCTTAAACGAGGTTGAGATTGAACAATTTCTCAACAAAAATGGGTGGTTTGGATTTCACACCCAAAATTTACTATTTGGGTTCGGATGACACTTTTAGAGGCTAAAAAATCAAAACTTTTTAGGTGTATGTTATTAAGTATCGAAAATGGAGGATTTTAAAAAAAAAATGGGCTGAAATGGTTGAGAAATGGGGGAGATAGGGTGGGGAGAAGGTGGTGGAGGCGAGGGTTTTGGCTGAGAAAATGGGGTCTCTGGTTTTTTATTTTCTGGGTTGCTGAGTGAAGTGGGGAGGAAGAAGGAAGGTCGAGCAAAGATATACTCTGATCGACCCTATGGCGTCGGTTCCTTCATAGGAACCGACGGCATAGGGTACACGTGTCAGCAGACTGTGTACCCTATGCCGTCGGTTCCTATACAGGAACCGACGCCATAGGGTAGTTCAGAAAAAAAAAATAAATAATTTCCAACCGCCTCTAAATGGTATAATACAATTTTATACCTACGGTTTTTATCAAAAAACCGCCTCTAAATGTCAATTTCGAACATAGCGGGTATTTTCACACCCTTTAGCTTCCCTTTTTATAAATAGGGTTGAAAAAACTGCCTCTAAAGGCTAATATTGTAGTAGTGTTTATATAGTGTGGGAACAAAAACTAGCCGTTTATAGCCGTTAGAACATTTTTCAAAAAAGAATCCTGGGAAAAACGGACTACCCATTTTAAACGGACTACCTATTTTAAATAAGTAGGCCGAAAATCAGGCAGGTTCAAAACTTGCATTTTTCGGCACTAAAACGTGCATAACTCTTTACTCGATTATCCGATTTCAAAAATTCCAATTTTGTTCTCTTAGTTAAACAAAATGTGATTTAGAAATTCAATCAAAAAATTTTTGGACTATCGTGTGAGAAAACTTGTTGCACAAGTTAGTGAATGGGCCAAAATTTAAATTTATAAAACTTTGTGTGCTATGCAAATCACTTTAACAAGACTAAAGTAAATTTATACCATTTGATTTTGAGTAGTCTTGATGTAGATGAGCTTCCTAGCTTAATTTGCATGTTTTTGATCCCATGTTGACTTTTCCCGAGAGTTGACTTTTGACTTTGACTTTGACTTTGACTTTCGGGTTGACTTTTGACTTTGGGCTTTTGAAGACCTCTTTTGAATAGGGTATTGAGTTGTTGATCTCATGATGAATCTTTTGCTCTTGATATGCTTGTTGAATCCATTCAGGGTTGCTTTCAAAAGTTTGGTAAAAATACCAATTTATTTATTTTCTCTTTTAATTTTGCTACAAAATCAACAAATCATTAGTAACAAATAATAATCAAATATTTATTAATCATCAAAACAAGGAGATCTAAAAGTTTGAGTTAACACAAGTGACACTCCTTCATAATTTGTAAACCATTTTAAAACAATATTGCAATTGTAAGGCAACGCAAAAACTTAAAAATAGCCTTATTCGTAACATGTGGTTCCTTAATTAGAATCAGATCTTGTTTTTTGTTTTTAAGAATCTGAATTGCCTGTCGTAAACCAGGGAATCAACCAGAATGCAACTGTATATGACGTATATTCATTTTTGAATAAATTTTCATATCATACCCTGTTTTGGATTCGAGGGGGAGCTCCAGATCTGTTTAATACAGATTTACATTGCTTGAATTTGGATTTTCGATTCTGGATTGAGTGATTTTGAACGATTAAAACCGAAATCAAATGTTTAATTTCAGTTTCTTCACGGTTTTTTTGGTTTTTTTTTTTTTTTTTAAATTTTGTGTTTAGATCATTGGAGTTCTTCTTTTCCAATCAAATTTCGTCGGAATTTATAGTTGTTCTACTCTCGTTCTGGTTTCATTTTTGTTGCGTTGCAGATTGGATCGATGGAGGTTTCTTCATCGTCTCCGTTCGTGACGTGCGGCTTAAGGTATAGACCAGGTGGTATTTTTGTAATTTTTTCAATGTGGCTACGACCCATAGTAATATTGTAATATTTTACCCTTTTTGGAATTTTCCTATCTTTTTTTCCAAATAAAAAACCAATAATCATATAGCATAATCAAATATTTTTTTAATTTAAGAGAAAAAAAAGTCAAGGCTTTTTTTTATTAACAAAAAAAAAAAAAACAAGTAAGTTTTATTAATGGTATCTAAAGAATTAATTGTATATAAAATAACTCAATTTTATTATTTAATTATTATTGTTATTTCTAAAAACCTTTAAATGAAGAGAACTAAAAATTACATTGAATTATTTTATAAAACATTTTTATATATATACATTAAAAAAAATTATTAATATATGTAATATCTCATTAAGAAAGTAAAGTAGCACATAAATATAATATTTATTATTTTGATTTTAAATATATATTTTAATTTATAGGATCGACCATCAATACCACTCTAGTCTATATATATTATCTTGTATGTAATACGTTTTTGTATTATATTTTATTCATTTATCTTGGAGACCAATAAACTACAATTATACATACATAATCTATACAACTTGAATACTTACATATAAAGAGTGTATAATACTCATCTTTGATCTTACCATTATCTTCTTCTATCTCTCCATCGTCGACGGGGTTCTCCTCAATGTATTATTCCCAATGTTGGATTTTGTTGGCCAGTTAGCTGCCAGCTTCAGATGTTTTTCGATCCCTGACTGTGCTCGGTTGGGCGAGCCCTAAGGGGAGCAGGTTAACGTCATCCATGGTGGCGTCTTGGCCTGGAGGAGTGGGTTGTGTGACGGTGGTCTTCGTGGTAGCCACCATTGTTGTGAGTATAAAGTAGCTTCATGTTGGATTTTTAGACCTAAATAAAACTATATTTCAATGTAATCTTGAATATTCCTTTATCAATAAAGAAATAGATGTAATTTATTACTTGTTTAATGTGTTATTTGGTTCACATATTTATTTCATGATCATTTGTTTGATATATAAATTCATCCAAATCCTTATCACATTGGTAGTCTTGTTTATTGTGATGTCAACACAGTGGAAAGTAATCAAGATTTTATGATTAAATGTATTCATATGATTTTTCAATACACATGATTTAAGTGATAGGATAATCTAAAATGTAGTTTAGTTGCACCTTGGATAAGTGTTATGTCCTTTTCAGGACATTGATTAAAGTAAGCTTGGGTTGGATGTATGGAGTATGCATTGGAAGGGACCGATATTGAACTTGAATAAGATGTAATAAACATACCGTAATATCTATCTAATTCAATATCACCTAGTTGATCTTAGATCAAATGATCTCAGTCCAAAGATGGTTAGGTTCTACTTTAGTTGTATTATTTATGTTCTTCAATTTGTTCGTTAAAGTCGACCAGTAGATCTTCTCGCGATATACAAATTAAGGACATGATATTTCAATTGAGTGGGAGCGCTAATCATATATATGGAATATATAGCTTCTATCTAGACATAGAAGTATTGGAATATGTTTTACCAGGATCTAGATATACTAACAAGTATGTTTTTAACATCATAAATATGAATTTCTAAAATGATGAAAATAAACATATAAAAGGTATGAGAAACCTTACATTGGTTGCAGCAGAATTAAATGACTCATTCCGCTTAGATCTCTAACCCTTGTATTCTTTCTGTCGCGAAGTATCACCGAGATCTAAGCCCGAAACTCCTTCAGTTGTTTGGATTCTTCACAGTATCACACACTATGATTGAAGACTAACTTGCTATGGGTGGGCACACACTAAATCACTAAAGGCTTGAATTTAATTTGTGAAGAACACTAAGGATTTCAAAAATTAGAGAAGAAAAGAAGAAGAAGTCTTAAAAACCTAGAGAGAAAGAAAACTAGGTTTATTGCCTTTTGAAGCATTAGTTGGATAATGAGACTTTCTTTTCTTTTTACACTACTTCTCTTAGGGTTAGGGTTGATTTTATTTGGAATAAAAAAATGGAGCAAAAATACCACCTAGTGGTCGACCATTAGTGGGCCCAACACTAGTTAGATTTTTGCCATTTTTCTCAATCATTTATCTATTTTTCACAAATACCACTTTTTGCACTTTCAACCATTTAAATGCCAAAACTATTTATTTAATAATTAAAATAATTATCAAATAAAATTGTCATTTATAATATTTATTAATTATACTCCACAAAGTCTCTTAATTAATAAATTAACCCTAAAATCCTATTTCTTCACAATTAAGCCATAACATAGTGAAAATTCACAAACTAGACATATTCTAATATAAAAATTAAAATTGATTAACTAAAATCAATTTACTGAGTCTTACTAGCAGTTTATCTCAACTAGTATGGGGACCATGGGCCTATATAACCGAGCTTCCAATAAGCAGATCTAGAATTAACCAAGTAAATTCTCTAACTTATAAATTTCTCCTTGCACCACTATAGAATTTGGAATTGCACTCTCAGTTACATAGAACGCTCTATATGTTCCACGATATAGATACTGTAAAGCCCGCTTAGTTTAATTTGGAAATTAGCAGTTAATTATGATTAATTATGAAAATTATTTATAGCTATTTAAATAATTTAATATGTTGTTATTTATTGAATTCAGAAATGCATTTTTATGTCATTAAGTAGTTTTCATATTTTGCATTTCCGGTGCCTGGTATTTTGGAACTCGGTGTTTGGCTCAGTAGAAATCACAACTTAGTATGTTAGTAGTTGGGACGGGTTATTAGACATTGGGAATGTCGGGAATGGCCGGGAATTTAGAATTTCCCAAAAATACCCCTTTAGAGTTATTTATGTGGTTTTAGTGTGGAGGGGCAAATTGGTCTTTTTGCCCCAATGATGTTTTGTCTTTTAGTGAGTTTATTAAATGGAAAATAAATGTTTATTTTATTAATAATTGGCTGAAATGAAATGATATAGGTGTCTTTTATTCATTTTTCATTTTACAAAAAAAAAAAATTACAACTTAGAAAATTCAAAAACTCTCTCAACCTCTCTCTCTCCTTTCGGCCCTTCTTGAGCAGCAAGGAAGTGAAGTTTTCCTTGGTGATTCAAGCTCATTTTGAGCAGATTTAGTGATCCCTATTTGCTAGTAAGCTTTCTTCATCTTCCTATAATGTTTCTTGAAGTTTTTAAAGTGAAATGATAGGTTGCATGTTAGTTTTGGGTGGCTGATTGTTGCTGTGTTTATATGTTGTTTTCAGAAGCAAAATTAGGTTTAAAATGAATGGATTATCTAGGTTTTAATGCATGCTTGCTATCTTGTTTAAAGTTATGATTTTTCTAAGCTAAATATATGATTTTTGAAAGAAATTGTATAATCTGTTGCTGTGATGTTATTGATATTTTTAGTTGTTTTTAGAGGTTATAATATGCTTGTTTAAGAGGATTTGAGTTGGTTTGAATGCATGTTAGGTGATTTTACTCAAGTTTGAGTTTAGAACTCAAAGCTTGAGCTTTAATGGCACTTTTTGCTATGGTGCAATCTGGGTGGTTTTGGTGCCTTAGAAATGTTCTTTGGGTCATATGGAATAGGTCTGGAAGGTTTGAATTGATTTGGAGTCGAATTGTGCAAATTATGAATTTTTTATGTTTGCTGCCTGCGAGGAACCGGAATTCCGGTTGTGCATCCGAAATTCCGGATGGGGGTTCTGAATTTTCCAGAACCGGAATTCCGGTTGGGCAACCGGTCTACCGGTTGGGGAATTTTCAGAAACCCTAGTTTTCCTCGATTTTATGTTTTAGGGGGTATTTCCATGCTTTTTATCGATAGGGAAACTTTTAGTTCCTAGTTTAAGTCCCCGGGAAGTTATTTAGCGTGTCACTTATAGTGTTGTGATTTTTATGGTTTAGGAGCCTGTAATCCGCAGCGCAGTTAAAGTTCCAGTCAGGTTGACCGGCACACCTGAATTCGGAATCCAGGTAAGATTAGTATAACAGTATACATATGTAGATTACATGTTTAGCGAGCATCTAGGAAGCCTGTTAGATTACATTAGTTATGTATGTTGGCTTCGAACCATCCAACCCTGTCACGTCGGTACAGGCTGGAGTATGAGCGGTTCGACCGATCAGGCTGACACTTGGTTGGTGGTTCCGTACTATTGACGTATCCCGTCGGTACAGGCTGGAGTATGACCAGCAGCCGGAGTAGGACCGGTTCCACCGATCAGGTGGATATAGTAACACGTCGGTACAGGCTGGAGTATGACCAACTGCCGGAGTATGACCGGTTCGACCGATCAGGCTGTTACGTGTCAATAGTACCGTCCCTATGAACGTTCAGAACTCAGTACCGTGTTGGACACAGCAGTAGTGGCTCAGTACCGTGTTGGACACGGCAGTAGCGGGACTCAGTATCGTGTTGGACACGGCAGTTAGGGTTGTGATCAGGGGTATGGGCGTCTGATCATGACCGGGATTTATGTATGAGTATTATTATGCTTTTCTTACTGAGTCTGTCGACTCACAGTTCTACGTTTATGTGTAGGTAAAGGCAAGGCTAAAGCTGATGGACCGTGAGCGAGCTTATGAAGGTTGTACATGTCGGGGCGGTTAGGTCTGGAGAGTACGATCCTCGGGACAGTGAGGCTGATTTTGTAACTAGTCGCTAGGCGACATTTATTTTGTATAAACAGTTAAATTTTGTAAATGATTTTGTAATCGGGATCCCGAGTCTTTTTGTAATTATATTTTACAAGTTTAATTAAAAAGCAAAAATTTTAATTAATCACGTTTTCCATAAACCTCGTTGATTAGCAACGAGCTGCACAGCATGTTTAAAAATCACGTAATACGCCTATGTTAGTTAGGGTGTTACAATTTGGTATCAGAGCCGCCAGGTTGTCTTTCGAAGATTGTCACGACATGTACAATCATCATCAGCAGTTAGCTCGTTTCACGGTTCAGTAAGCCTTTATTGCTTTAGTAGTTTATTTTATTCAGTTATGAAAAAGAAAAGCCTGATAGGAAGCATGTTAGTAGCCTGATAGTAGAATAGGCGCATGTTTCGTTTTTAATTTCCAAATTAAGCGGCATTAGTAAGCTCTTGATGATCGTGACCTGAATTGCCAACTCGGGATTTCGAGGCGGTTCAGACTAGATGGACGCCAGACGAAATATTAGGAGTCAGGGCATCTCAGTCGGGTCAGATCAAGGTCAAGGAGCTCAGTTCTTCCCCCAAGTGTTATGGGCCGAGGTAGAGGTCCCAGGGGCAGGGCTCGTGGTCGGGGTGACGTCAACTCGCCACAGGCTGCCCAGGTCAATCAGGAAGCCAAGGACTTTTCAGTGTCAGATAACGGGATGCTTTTGTATAAAGCTAGGGTTTGTGTTCCAAATAGTGTGGAACTTAGGAATGAGATCTTTGAGGAGGCTCATTCTACCCCGTATTCTCTGCATCCCGGCACCACTAAAATGTACCAAGATCTTAAACCGTACTTCTGGTGGAGCGGTATGAAGAAGAATTTGGTAGAATTCGTATCGAGATGCCTCACTTGTCAGCAGATTAAGGCTGAACATCAGAGACCAGCAGGGTTGTTGCAGCCTCTAACCCTACCAGAATGGAAATGGGAAGATATCACGATGGATTTTGTGGTCGGGTTACCTAGGACCACGAGTTTATTTGATTCCATCTGGGTAGTGGTGGATCGATTTACGAAATCTGCTCATTTTCTGCCGGTTAGAACAACATTTACAGTGGATCAGTTGGCAGAGTTGTATGTAAGAGAGATAGTAAGACTTCACGGGGTACCGAAGTCTATAGTTTCGGATAGAGATCCAAAGTTCACCTCCAAATTTTGGCAAAGTTTGCAACGAGCAATGGGTACAAAGCTGAAATTTAGTACAGCATTCCATCCTCAGACAGATGGTCAGTCCGAAAGGACAATTCAGATATTGGAGGACATGTTGCGAGCCTGTGTTATGGATTTTGAAGGCTCATGGAATAAGTATCTACCGTTGATAGAATTTTCTTACAACAAAAGTTATCAGAGTACGATAGGGATGGCTCCCTATGAACTGTTATACGGTAGGAAGTGTAGATCTCCCATCCACTGGGATGAGACAGGGGAGAGGAAATACCTAGGTCCAGAGTCAGTGCAGCGGACCAATGAGGCAATAGAAAAGATAAAAGCTAAAATGCTTGCCTCAAATAGCAGACAGAAGAGTTACGCAAATCCGAAACGCAGAGATGTTGAGTTCCAAGTAGGGGACCATGTGTTTTTACGGGTATCTTCGATGAAGGGGATCAAACGTTTCGGGAAAAGAGGCAAGTTATGCCCTATATTTACAGGACCTTTCGAGATTCTCGAGAAGATAGGTCAAGTGGAATATTTGTTAGCATTGCCTCCAGCCTTATCAGCAGTTCACAACGTATTCCATGTCTCGATGTTGAGAAAATACGTTTCAGATCCCTCTCATATACTCAGTTATGAGAGCATAGAACTGCAGCCAGACATGACTTATGAAGAACAGCCCGTGCAGATCCGGGATAGAAAGGATAAAGTCCTTCGGAATAAGACCATAGAATTGGTCAAAGTTCTCTGGAGAAACAGCAAGGTGGAGGAAGCCACCTGCGAGCTAGAGTCAGATATGAGAGCTCAATATCCAGAGTTATTCAGGTTAGATTTCAGGGACGAAATCCTTTTAAGGGGGGGATAGTTGTAAAGCCCGCTTAGTTTAATTTAGAAATTAGCAGTAAATTATGATTAATTATGAAAATTATTTATAGCTATTTAAATAATTTATTGTGCTGTTATTTATTGAATTCAGAAATGCATTTTTATGTCATTCAGTAGTTTTCATATTTTGCATTTTCGGTGCCCGGTATTTTGGAACTCGGTGTTTGGCTCAGTAGAAATCACAACTTAGTATGTTAGTAGTTGGGACGGGCTATTAGACATTGGGAATGTCGGGAATGGCTGGGAATTTAGAATTTCCCAAAAATACCCCTTTAGAGTTATTTATGTGGTTTTAGTGTGGAGGGGCAAATTGGTCTTTTTGCCCCAATGATGTTTTGTCTTTTAGTGAGTTTATTAAATGGAAAATAAATGTTTATTTTATTAATAATTGGCTGAAATGAATTGATATAGGTGTCTTTTATTCATTTTTCATTTTACAAAAAAAAATTACAACTTAGAAAATTCAAAAACTCTCTCAACTTCTCTCTCTCCTTTCGGCCCTTCTTGAGCAGCAAGGAAGTGAAGTTTTCCTTGGTGATTCAAGCTCATTTTGAGCAGATTTAGTGATCCCTATTTTCTAGTAAGCTTTCTTCATCTTTCTATAATGTTTCTTGAAGTTTTTAAAGTGAAATGATAGGTTGCATGTTAGTTTTGGGTGGCTGATTGTTGCTGTGTTTATATGTTGTTTTTCAGAAGCTTAATTAGGTTTAAAATGAATGGATTATCTAGGTTTTAATGCATGCTTGCTATCTTGTTTAAAGTTATGATTTTTCTAAGCTAAATATATGATTTTTGAAAGAAATTGTATAATCTGTTGCTGTGATGTTATTGATGTTTTTAGTTGTTTTCAGAGGTTATAATATGCTTGTTTAAGAGGATTTGAGTTGGTTTGAATGCATGTTAGGTGATTTTACTCAAGTTTGAGTTTAGAACTCAAAGCTTGAGCTTTCATGGCACTTTTTGCTATGGTGCAATCTGGGTGGTTTTGGTGCCTTAGAAATGTTCTTTGGGTCATATGGAATAGGTCTGGAAGGTTTGAATTGATTTGGAGTCGAATTGTGCAAGTTATGAATTTTTTATGTTTGCTCCCTGCGAGGAACCGGAATTCCGGTTGTGCATCGGGAATTCTGGATGGGGGTTTTGAATTTTCCAGAACCGGAATTCCGGTTTGGCAACCGGTCTACCGGTCGGGGAATTTTCAAAAACCCTAGTTTTCCTCGATTTTATGTTTTAGGGAGTATTGCCATGCTTTTTATCGATAGGGAAACTTTTAGTTCCTAGTTTAAGTCCCCGGGAAGTGATTTAGCGTGTCACTTATAGTGTTGTGATTTTTATGGTTTAGGAGCCTGTAATCCGCCGCGCAGTTAAAGTTCCAGTCAGGTTGACCGGCACACCTGAATTCGGAATCTAGGTAAGATTAGTATAACAGTATGCATATGTAGATTACATGTTTAGCGAGCATGTAGGAAGCCTGTTAGATTACATTAGTTATGTATGTTGGCTTCGAACCATCCAACCCTGTCACGTCGGTACAAGCTGGAGTATGACCAGCAGCCGGAGTATGACCGGTTTGACCGATCAGGCTGATACTTGGTTGGTGGTTTCGTACTATTGACGTATCCCGTCGGTACAGGCTGGAGTATGACCAGCAGCCGGAGTATGACCGGTTCGACCGATCAGGTGGATATAGTAACACGTCGGTACAGGCTGAAGTATGACCGGTTCGACCGATCAGGCTGTTACGTGTCAATAGTACCGTCCCTATGAACGTTCAGAACTCAGTACCGTGTTGGACACGGCAGTAGTGGCTCAGTACCGTGTTGGACACGGCAGTAGCGGGACTCAGTATCGTGTTGGACACGGCAGTTAGGGTTGTGATCAGGGGTATGGGCGTCTGATCATGACCGGGATTTATGTATGAGTATTATTATGCTTTTCTTACTGAGTCTGTCGACTCACAGTTCTACGTTTATGTGTAGGTAAAGGCAAGGCTAAAGCTGATGGACCGTGAGCGAGCTTATGAAGGTTGTACATGTCGGGGCGGTTAGGTCTGGAGAGTACGATCCTCGGGACAGTGAGGCTGATTTTGTAACTAGTCGCTAGGCGACATTTATTTTGTATAAACAGTTAAATTTTGTAATCGCGATCCAGAGTCTTTTTGTAATTATATTTTACAAGTTTAATTAAAAAGCAAAAATTTTAATTAATCACGTTTTCCATAAACCTCGTTGATTAGCAACGAGCTGCACAGCATGTTTAAAAATCACGTAATACGCCTATGTTAGTTAGGGTGTTACAGATACACTATTAGTTATTCATTGTTATAATCCCAATAATCAATGATCCTCTATAGATGACTTACATTGTATTGGGATTAATTTACCGTTACACCCTTCAATGTATTTTATCCTTAAAATACTTAGCAACCTATAAATGATATTTCAGTGAACTAATATAATTACTAAAATGAGCGCTCTATCATTTATCTCTATTTAGCCAAGCTCGAAGGAAATTATTGTTTCACTTCTATGTCGAGATAGAAGCTATAGATTCCGTATCTATGATTAGCACTCCCACTCAATTGAACTACCATGTTCTTAACCTATACATCACGGGAAGAACCATTTGGTCGACTTTAACAAATAGATTAAGGAACACAAATAATGCAACTGAACTAGAACCTAATTATCTCAGGATTAAGATCGATCTAGGATCAACTAGGTGATATTGAGTTGAATAGATATTAAGGTAAGTTTATCATATCTAGTTCAAGTTCAATATCGGTCGCTTCCAATGCATACTCCATACATCCAACCCAAGCTTACTTTGACCAATGCTCTGGAAAGGACGTAGAACTTATCCAAGGTGCAAGTAAACTGCGTTGTAGAATATCATATTAGTTAACCCTGTGTACCGATAAATCATAGGAATAGATTTAATCACACAATCTTGATTACTTTCCACAGTGTTGGCAACACAATAAACAAGAATATCAGTGCGATAAGGATTTGGATGAAATTATAAATCAAATAAGTAAATAAATGATCACATGAACCAAATAACACATTAAACAAGTAATGAAATTAAATCTATTTCTTTATTGATAATTGAATGGAAAAGATTACATTGAAATAGAGTTTTACTTGGGGCACAAAGCCCAAAAAGAAGTTATTTACCGAGTTTTTCAGCAACCGAATAATTATAGAGCTTAGAAAAATAATGAAAACATAAGTAATGCAGTAATACACAAGAGATTTTTATGTGAATTAGGCCTTAATTATCCTTAGTCTACGTGTCCATTTTATTAGGCTCTTTGGCTGGTGATTGTTGATACAAATACAAAAAGGATGGACTTTTACTCCGATCCACCGTGCTCCTCTTGAAGAAAAGGAAGCTTAGTATGAATACTCTAGAGTTAATAATGGAGTCATAGTAATGTGTTTACAAAGGATTTGTGTTCGGTCTTGACGTGAAGAGCCAAGAGGATGGAAAGAGAAGAAGTCAAAGTTTGGATTAGATCGGACCCCCTGCCTTGTGTGTCTTCAAGGGTATTTATAGGCCAATGCCCTTACAAGGACCGCCGTTGATGGATCTTCATAAGGATGAACCCCCATCGTTGGATTGGTAGGTGGCATATTTTCAATGTGTACTGGCTGTACTGGCAGTGCTTTGGACACGTGTCATTCCAAGGCTGTTCTTATTTGAATTACCCCTGCTCCTAGTCGTTGGATTGTTTTTCACGGTACACAAGGACAAATAAGCTCTATGTGGCATGGGAGACAACCTCTGACATCTTACATAGGAAATGAGCAATCTATGGGCTCGTAGGCTGGCACGCACGGACCGAGCTTTTGCGTGTCGAAAGAGTACCCCGGACCAATGCATCTTGATGGAAGGTCCATAATCTTTGCGGGAGCAAAAGGTCCTGCCTTCTAGAAGGGAGAGAGTCGCTAGCTTACTGACATTTCCTTCGTGGCCTACACTCGAGAAGACTTCTGTCGCGGAGGTTTGTTCGGCATGTTTAGGGCCATTTTCCTCCAAGATCGCGGAGCGAGGCCTTTGGGAGGCTTAATCACTACTTGGACTTTTTTGATTAATTCCCAAGTGTCATGCTTGCAAAAATTGCGGATAAGAATTACCCCCAAGCTTCCGAGACATGCCATGGTCTGGGAGGTTGTAGTATCTTCCTTCGAGAAATTTTTTGCACATGTGGCATTTATGACGAGCCCTTTAATGTATTACATCATTAGCCGTCAAATTATAGTGTCATTATGTGGGAGGCATGATTTCTCTCGCTTTTTGTCAGAGCATTAAATGCTAACTTTTGGATTTTTGTGCGCGAGCTAGGCGCGTGTTTTTGGGAAGCTGAAAATGGCAGTGATTGGACTTAGGCAGTCTTCTCATTTGCTGAGCGTTTTTCACGATGCATGTAATGATTTTAGTCGCCCGTTGGGAAGTAAGGTACTCTTTCACCTTCTCACATCCAATCATCGGACATCTCTTGGGGTAAACCGAAGCGTCTGGTTCGTGTGAAATGTGCCCCTTCCAGTCGTCCCATAAATACTTACAATAGTCAATTCTATTAATTTCACTCTTCTTGCCTGTCATGTCATAGGTTTTCGAGTTCCCTTTCTCTTAGTTGCATTTTTCTGCCGTTAACGCAACACCAGAGTCTTTATTCTGTCACCCTCCCTCAATCGCTATTTTTTTTTCCATTTATGTGTTTAAGAGTTTTGGAGGGTGCCTTGAATGGTGCACTTGTTTCCATGATTAGAAATGTTGCTTCTGGGAATTTTGTGATTAAGCCATGACCTTTTCTCTTTTTGTTGTGCCATTTTGTGGATAGGTACACCATGTTTGCTCTAGATAAGGTCGGCCCCTCCGAGATTGCAGGGAGTAGCTAAGTTGCCGGGAAAAGGCAAAAGCTTGTGATATCGGACCTCGGCATGGGGGTATTGGGAGATCACGCCCGACCCCCTTATGCCCATCTACGGATGGGCAACCCAGGGCTCTCCCTCCAGTTCCGTGCAGGATGCCTATTTTAGGGTTCGCCTTCCCTATGAGGGCATTTCCTTTTGACCCTCTTCAAATGCAGAGGGAGAGGGAGGCAAACAAGGCCCTGAAAGGGCATCTGGAATAAGAGTGGCTGCAAGTCCATTGGCGTGCATCCTTGATATCGGCAGTCCACAAGGTGAAACTTGCGGAGGACATGCACACGGTGCCTCCGGCGGGGTAGATTGTTGAGGTCAAGGCCTTGATGAAGTGGTTGGGCTATAGGTTGGGGCGAGAGGCTGCTCCTTTTGCTACAGAGCTCTTGGACCAGGGTGTGCCTTAGAACTGCCTATGGAGACTTGGGCGTCCTGCAGCAGCGTAGATGCTTTGTGCTTGCCCACTCTGCAAAACAGCAAGCAGTTGGGGTAAGTCCTCATGGCATTGGCTTTTAAAATTCCACTGTCTTTTATTTTGGTGTTTCAACCTTTTGTCTTGGCTCAATTTCTTAATAGCGGCCTTGTTGGCGGAAAGGTCCACCGTGGAGGTTGGCGTGCTGGTGACGGAACTGGAGCGAGTGAAGGCGTCAAACCATGATCTAGGCACCGACAATGAGACCCTCCGGGCCGAGCTCATGCATGCCATGTTCTAGATTGAAGGCCTGTTGTAGGCCAATCAACAATTGGAGGAGGAAAGTTCCCGCCAGGCCTGCCTCATCCAGAACATCAAGGCCATTCACGACCTTTACACGGAGACTATGGAGAGGATGTCCGGCGTAGGTCCTTCCTCTCTGTCAGCCAGTGCGCAACCATGATTCTCCAGCCAGGCTATTATTGAATCTATTTATTTTGTTTTTCCTTTTTGTATATCCTGTTCATTAACTACACTTTTCCAGCCGTAGAGACAATTAACTTTGCCCTAGCTGTGGGAGGCTTTTTAGTAGGTAAATAGGATATTTCTTTTCATTGTTCCTTTCTTAGAGATTTACAATGATAGACTGTTTAGGGGGTGGTTTCATTTTCCGAAACATCTGGTTCCAACGACCATTGTTTTGACCTTGTTTGCCACTATTTATAGTTAATTAGTGGGCAGTTAATTACAAAGTTGACTGTAATCTATTTATAACAATCATCCCTAAAATCATGGGATTTGATTACATATCACACAGTGTAAATGCGGTTATTATTTGAAAATCATACAACTGTGATTTTTCCGCTTTTACTGGGTCAAAATGATCGTGTATGAAAACACGTCTTGAATTGTCGTATCTAAGGATGTCTCGTCAGAAGCTTTGTTCCAGTGATCACAATAGCGAGCTGTTGAGTCATTTTTTCCTTCCGAGGTTGACGGTTGACGATACACGTCTTGTGATGACTGCTATTCTTATTTACAAAGGATTCTTTGAGGCTCGTTTCGACTGTTAACTTCTGACTTATTTGGATGTGAGTCCCACTGAGAAAATGTGTAAAGTTAACTGGATGAAGCTACAGGAAGCCTTCCCATAGCGAGGTAAGCACCTCTCGAGCCAGCCAGACTGTAACACTTAGTTTGTACATTATGCATTTAGTGCTTCTGCAGTTGATATGGGTCGCTTTTGTCTTCTTAGAAGTAATGTGCTTGATGCCTCGCTATTCACATTTAGCGACATATGGTTTCTCGTTAATATACTAAGCAACCATTTGTATATTTTTTCCTCACATAAGAATTTATAGTCAGCAGGTTGCGAATATACTCTAATACTTATGTAATTAATGAGTTATTCCATAAAAAGTGATTGCATCGATCTACATTCCCTTTATCTTGACACGTGTCCTCCACTAAGATGGCAGCCGAATTTTGAGTATAGCAATTGCCCCTTAAAAAGTTCTTTTTTTTTTAGTAAAAAATAGCTTTTTAATAATTACAGAGGGCATTTTAGTCATAATCCCTTTTTGGAAAGACGTGTCCTTTGATTCTGGCGATTGTACGGTTTCAAGGGTAATTATGAATCGACTCTTCATAGTCTGCCTTGCTCCCAACTATTAGATTTCCCAATCTTTGGCTTTCTTGTAGTTGGACTTTATGTATAAAAGGGCGAGTCAAGCTTGCCATTTTTCACAAACTTCTGGCTTTTTGGTGATATCCATCTTGAGAATAAATTGTCTCTTTCTTGAGTTCAGAGGTTCATCTTCCCGAATTCATAACACCAAGATGCACCAACCATTTTTTTTCTCCATTCATTCCCAACGACTTCAATCCTCAATTGGAACCAAAATTGATGGATTCCAAGGCTGAGGAGCTTCCAACCAATCCAAACTAAGGGAACCTCATTGATCATGACAGGCGATCTTCACAAGTGATTCTTGAGGGTAAGCATTATCCCTTGTGAATGGTGGTTTGAGTCGAATTATTATTTTTTGTAGCTCCACTGATCTTTTTTTTTGTCTGCACAGGAATATACATAGATCTTATAAATGATCTTAGAGGTCCTTCCTAGGCTGATAGGGAATCTCGGAGGAAAGTTGGCGCAGTTTCGAATGAATCCAAGAGGGAAGTTGGCGTGGTTTCTATTAGAGAATCCAACCAACCCAAGACCCAAACCTGCACCAGAAGACCTTTGTGCCAACCTCTCTCTGGTGTCAAGGAGTTTCTCGTGGCTGGGAATAAGGTCCTGGCTTTAGGAAATCGGATCTTCTGATGATGAGAATGAGGTTTGTGTAGAGACCAAGGCTCTCTACATGCAGACGGTCTTTCTAGAGGCATATTCTAGATGAGGATTGGGAAGTGGGTTGTACATTTTGACACTACAAAAATCAATAAACAAAAATAAATTATTGGTTCAACAAATTCATACACAAGTTCAAAAAATAACAAGTAAAGCAAATATGTTTGCAAAAATACCAAAAACTAAACATATGCATTATTTTCTAAGGTTTCCAACATAATGAAATACAGTGTCCTGGTAGGCGTGAGTCAAAGATAACATTAGTTGAATAGAGTAGTTAGCTCATCTAAAATGGACACCATTTTAGCAACCTTTTATTCGATCAAAATGAGAATCCAACGTTGTCCCGGTAGGCAAGAGTCAAGGTTATTCTCATTTTATGAGCTTCCACCATTGTTTCATGTTCTGTAAATTTATCTCTAAGTAGTCACCGTAGGGGAGAGTCTAATAGAGATGAAAACTTACAAAACACTTATCATATGAGATCTTACGGTGTTAAATGCTTTCAACGAATAACCGTCCATAAGGGGGACGAAGTCTAGCATCTCGAGGTTATATTGAAAACATTTCACTTTTGTAAGACCAACAATGGAGATCGAATATCTCTTGATTAAAGCTTATTATTTAAAATAATGTATTTTTAATTAATCATTTATTTTAATCCATATATTTTAATAATGAAAATTACTTAATTTAAAGTTGGTCCAAAATTAATTAAAAAAAATTAATTTTTAACTTTAATTTAATTTTCGAAAACTATATATAAATATATAAAATTCAAAAAATAAATAAATTGAAATATAATAAAATAAATATTTGAAAATTATCTAATTTAAGTTGTTCTAAAATAACAAAATTTCCAACTTAAATTATTTTCAAAAAATTTAACTAAATAACAAATTAAGTTACTAACCACTTAATTTGAAAAATATTCCATTTTAAGTTGATCCAAAATTAACAAACTTTCTTGTTCAAAAAAAAAAAAATTAACAAACTTTCAACTTAAAACAATATTCCAAGAATCTTTCAATAACTAATTCCTAGAATTTCTCAACTTAATTATGAATTTAAAAAATATTCAAATTCAAGTTGATCCAAAATTAGTTATAAATAACTAATTTTCAACTTAAATATATTTTAATGAAATATTAAATAATTAAGTATCTAGAGGAATCTAATTAGTTGTTCATTCTTTATTTAATTAAATACAGAAAAATACATTTAGTTTATCTTGAATTTGAATTTCATCAAACTAAGTGTGTTTTTCTAAATGAATTTCAAAATAATCAAATGAAAAATTAATTTCATATATTTCGAAATTAATAATGTTGCTAATCAATTTTATTAGGTTAAACTAGGTTAATTAACGTAATACAGTTATTCAAATCAAGCAAATGGGCCTTCACAGTTGGGGTTGTTCATGTGAGGGAGGGCTGGGTTCAGTATGTCGTACCCACTGCTATGGCCCCCTAACTCTCACACAAGGCCCAAAAGAGAGGAATTTAACCTTAAAATGAACAACTGTTATTAATTGAATAGGCCCAAATATTAATTGGGCCTAAATAAAATCTATTAAATGTGACAATTTTATTTAGCATCCTAGTCCATTTTAACTACAAAAATTAAATGGGCTACCTATATGCATCTAGGCCCAAAGAAAACATATAGGCTCACACAGGCACACTGATTTGGATGGTAACTATCATGTTACTAGGTTTATACACTGATGAAAGAAGATTGCAAAATTTCATTGTTATAAATTATTTATTTGACCTATTGACTATTGAACCATTGGTTAAAATCAGATCATTGGATTTGTCAACAAGTTAACCATGACAATTTAGATCAAATAATAATAGGTTTTATAAAACTTGTTTTAATAATAAACAATATAAAACACACACATGTAAGACATTGGATAGTTGGATATAGGACTTATTTAATTTAAATTAATTAAATAATTAATTAATTTAAAAAAATATTCAAATAATAAAATAATATATTTCGTAAATTCAAATTTAAATAAATAAGTAATTTCAAAAATTAAACCTATAAATTTGAAAAATTAGGTTTCAACTAACCTAAATATCTATTTCAAAAAGATACTAACAACTTTTCAAATTTCATGTTATTAAAATAAAATTAAATATTCAATATAGTAAAATGATAAATAAATATTATTTTTCTAATTTTACAATTTAATTTAAATAAATAACAAAATTTAAAAGTTAGAAAAATATCTTATTTCAATTTAAAATTTCATGATTAAAATAATCTTACTTTAAATTTCAAATAAGGTCATTTTATTAAAAAAAAAAAACATAATTTACAATATTAAATATCTCACCTTAAATTTAAAAATAAGATAAAATAATCCAATTTTAAGAATAAGATAACAAACTAAGCAAAAAGATAGATTTTTACCTATTTTCAAGCTTCAAATTTCACTAATATGTTAAATTAATTTGAAAAATATTAATTAATTTAATTCTCATAATTAGATTTGAAATATGAAAAATAAAAATCTAAATACAAAATTACACAAAGACTTCGAAATTAATTCCATGAAAAAGAATGAAAAAAATGAAAAAATTGGAAAAAATTGTACTTGGTGCGGATGGTATGCATTGCATACCATTCGCGCGCGCGCAGGAGATGGTTTCTGGGCGAGGAATGCCGTACAAGGATGCTGTGTGCAGCATTTTTGCGCACGTATGAGGTGCTGTTCAGACAGCCTGGGTGAGAAACTTCGGACACGCCCTGTTTGAAACACAAGTGACACCCGTGTGTGACGTGCATCCGCGCGCGCATGGGTGTGGCACCACCCCTAAGATTTTTCTAAATTTAAAAAAATCATAACTAATTCAAATAAAATCGAAATTGAGTTCTATAAGAAATTAAATTGCTGAATTTTGTCCATACTATCCAATAAAAATAATTCAGAATGAAAATCCAATTATTTTTCATAAAAATTTCACAAACATCAATCAATCATCAAAAAATACATAGATCAACATGAATCACATCCAAATCACACATACATCGTTTTAAATCCATATTACTTGAAAGTAAATCAATTACCATGGCTATGAGGCCAGTTGTTGGAATATATTTTACCAGGATCTAGATTTACTAACAAGTATATTTTCAAACATCCTAATATGAATTTAAAAAACGATGAAAATAAACACATAAAAGGTATGAGAAACCTTACAGTGGTTGCAGCGTAATTAAATGACTCTTCCCACTGAGATCTCTAACCCATGTATCCTTTCTGTAGCAGAGTATCACCAAGATCAGAGCCTGATTCTCCTTCTTGTTGATTAGATTCTTCACAGTCTTACATACTATGATTGAGGACCAACTTGTTATGTGTGGGCATGCACTCAATCACTAATGGTTGAATATATTTTGTGAAGAAAGGCTTAGGTATTTTGAAAATTCAAAAGAAGAAGAATTTTAGTGTGGGCATGCACTCAATCACTAATGGCTGAATATATTTTATCCTTAAAACACTTAGCCACCTATAAATGATATTTTAGTGAACTAATACAGTCACTAAAATGAGCGCTCTATCATTTATCTCTATTTAGCCAAGATCGAAGGAAATCATTGTTTCACTTCTATGTTTGGATAGAAGCTATAGATTCCATATCTATGATTAGCGCTCCCATTCAATTGTACTACCGTGTTCCCAAAATGTACGTATCATTTGGACCAAAAAGTAGGCTTACCTAACAAATCCAAGAACATGAATAACACTCTTGAGATCGAACCTAACCATCTTTAGATTGAGATCATTTGATCTAGGATCAACTAGGTGATATTGAAATGAATAGATATTACGGTAAGATTATCATATCTAGTTCAAGTTCAATATCGGTCCCTTCCGATGCATATTCCATACATCCAACCCAAGCTTACTTTAACTAATGCCCTAGAAAGGATATAACACTTATCCAAGGTGCAACTAAACTCCGTCTTAGATTATCATATCAGTTAAGCCTCTGAACTGATAAATCTAGGAATACATTTAATCACACAATCTTGTTTACTTTCCACTGTGTTGACAACACAATAAACAAGAATATCACTGTGATAAAGATTTGAATGAATTTATTAATCAAATAAGTAAATAAATGATCTCATGAACCAAATAACACATTAAACAAGTAATGAAATTAAATCTGTTTCTTTATTGATATTTGAATAGAGAAGATTACATTAAAGTAGAGTTTTATTTAGGGAACAAAGCCCAACAAGCTCGACTATGCCAAGACTGGCAATGCTGTCTCCAATGAATTCGCAAAGATTTACCATACAAGGACTCAAGTTGTCTTTTTCGAGCCCCATCTTCCTTAGAGTTTCCTAATAAAGGATATTTACCGAGCTCCGATTGTTTATTAACACTCTCTTGATCCTTTAATTGGCTAGTGGAATGGTAATCACCAATGGATCGACGTGAGGATATCTCACATTTTTCTCATCTTCCTCCGTCAATATAATGGGAGGTTCCTCTGTTTTCACCTTCTTGGAAGGTTGTGAGGCAAATGCCGACTGCTCGTTCTTTATCTCTTTCACATATCATTTCTGGGCGTTATTGCTTTCCTCTATGATATATGGTCCTTCCCAAAATAACCAGGATGTCTTCTCCTTCAATAGGAAGAGATTGTAACCCCTGGTTGTTTGGGTTATTGGGCAGACTAGGCTGGTTATATCCATGGCCCTGTCTTTTCACGTACTATTTAAAATGGCCTCAAGCGATGAGACTCTCTATCTCATTTTTCAATTGGCAACATTCGTCGGTCGTATGTCCGATATCCTTATGGAATTTACAATACCTGTTAGGATCACTTTTACTCCTCAAATTCCTCATGGGCTCGGGCTTGCCAAAGGCATCCTTTTGCTCATGTGTGAGGTCAATATTCTCCCAAATTTCATTAAGCTTGGTATAAATAGTGTACACTGGCAAGTACTTATCGTGCTTCTTCTGTTTATTTTTATCCTTTAACGGTTCCTTAGAACTGTCCTTTCTCTTTGAACTACTAGCCCTCGAGTTATCAATCCTTGTAGAAACAGTACTTGTTGAAACATTGCTGGGTTTGCGTCCCGAGCTTGTTTTCAACAAATTCATTTCCTTTCGGACTTCGTCCTTCCAAACGAATACCTAAGCCCTTTCGTTGAACTCAGTGATGCTTCTTACTAGATGACGTTGTAAGTCATCCCACAACTCACCCCCTACAGTTAATGGATCAGTAGAGATCCTCGCCTGAAGGGCTGTAAGTTGTGTGCTGTCATCCAAATTCCTAACCCTCGCCTCAACCGTGCTGAAAAGACTTAAGTATGCCTTAAGTGTCTCGCTGGGCTGCTATTGGAAATTATTTTACCAGGATCTTAAATCTACTCACAAGTATGTTGATTAACACCCTAAATATGAACTTTCTAAAACGATGAAATAAACACATATAAAGTTTAGTAAACCTTACATTGGGTGCAGCGGAATAATATGACTCCTTCCTTTCAGATCTCTAACCCTTGTATCCTTTCTGTCGCAGAGTATTATCAAGATCTGAACCTGGATCTCTTTCTCTGATTCCTTAGTGCTGAAACTCCTTCTTGCTGAAAGTCTTTCTTCACGATCTTCCTCACTATGATTGAGGTATCACTTGCTCTGTGTGGGCACTACTCTAATCACTAAGTGTTTCAAAATCTTAAGGAAGAAGAGAGAGAGAGAGTGGTCGGCCAAGGTAGAGAGAGGCTCAGGTTTTTCTGAATGAAAAGTGTAATTTTCCTGAAGCCTGCACTATCTATTTATAGCATTCCACTAGGGTTAGGTTTGAATTATTTGGCATTAAAATAATGAAAATATCAGATGTAAAACCCTACAAAAGTGGCCGGCCTTAGGCAATGTGGATATGGGCCTGACTTTTTGCAATTTTGCAGTTTTATCACTTTTGCATCTGATTTTCTCAAAAACACCAATTTTCTAATTCAACCATTTAAATGCCAATTCTAACTATTTAATAACTATAAATAATTATTAAATAATATTGTCATTTATCATATTTATTAATTGAACCATACAAAGTATCATAATTAACAAATATGCCCCTAAAACTCTTTCTTTACAATTTCGCCCTTACTTAGTGAAAAATTCACAAATAGACATAGTCTAATTGAGAATTATAATTGATTAATCAAAACCAATTACATGAGTCGTACAAGCAATATTATCTCAACTAGTGGGGGGACCACGGGTCTATATAACTGAGCTTCCAATAAGCAGATCAAGAATTTATTACTTAAATTCACTGACTTATTAATTCTTCGTTGAATCCACGCATAGAACTTAGAATTGCACTCTCAGTATATAGAATGCTCTATATGTTCAACCATACAGACACATCATTAGTTATCCATTGTTATAATCCTAATTTGATTAATGATCCTCTATATGAATGATGTACACTGTAAAGGGATTAGATTACCGTAACACCCTACTATGTATTTTATCCTTAAAACACTTGACCCCGTATAAATGATATTTCAGCTTATGTGAAATGAGTACTCCACCATTTATGTTCATTTGGTCAAGCACGAAGGAGATCATCCTTTTCTTACTATTTGCCAGATAGAAGCTATAGATTTCATATTTATGCTAGCGCTCCCACTCAATTGCACTACCGTGTTCCCAAAATGTACGTATCACCCTGACCTAAAAGTAGGCTTAACTAACAAATCAAAGAACACGAATAGCCTTTCAAGATTGAGCCTAATCATAACAGGATTAAGAACATTTGATCTAGGATCAACTAGGCGATATTGACTTGAATAGATTTTACGATAAGTTTAATAAATCTAAGTCAAAGTTCAATATCGGTCCCTTTCGATGCATACTCCATGCATCCAACCTGAGCTTTACTTTAACCAATGTTCTGGAAAGAACATAGCATTTCTCCAAATGCAAGTAAACTCTTGTTGTAGATTATCATATCAGTAAAACCCTGTGTCTGATAAATCAAGGAAACTTTATTCACATGGTTCGCACAGAAATCAGTGAAAGATTGACTGTCGAACTGCTTGCCATTGTCCGAAACTATTTTGTATGGTAGTCCGAACCGGCATATGATGTTCTTCACTATAAAGTCTTGAACCTTCTTTGATGTGATAGTTGCGAGTGGTTCGGCTTCAGTCCACCTTGTAAGTAGTCAACTGCTACCACTGCGTACTGCACTCTGCCTTTACCTTTAGGTAACTGTCCGATTAGCTCAATTCCCAAGATGGCAAAGGGCCACGGACTTTGCATTTGTGTCAGCTCGTTGGGCAGAGCTCTTGGTATCTTTGAAAATCTCTGGCATTTGTCGCACTTCTTGACGTAAGCTTTCGAATCTTCAATCATCGTCATCCAGAAGTAGCCTTGCCTTAGAATTTTCTTTGATAAGCTCTATCCGGCTGCACAATTTCCACAGAATCCGTCGTGAACTTCATATAAAAGCCGTGCAGCTTCATTTTATGTGACGCATCTGTGATATGGCATTGAGAATCCTCTTCTGTACATGATCCCGTCTACGATGATGTACCGTGCTGCCTTTCTTCTCATTTTCCGAGCTTCATTTCAGTTATCTGGGAGTTCCCCAAAGTTGAGATAGGCTGCTATTGGCGTCATCTAGTTCGAAGATGTGTCGATCATTACAATTTCTTCCGTGCCGGTAATGCTAGGCTCTTCAAGAAACTGGATCGGGACCAGGTTCGCCGTGTCACTTATGTTGCTGCTCGCCTATCGGGCTAATGCATCTTCCGTTGTATTTTCTTCTCTTGGAATTCGCTTGAGGCTATAGCTTTTGAATTGTGCGAGCAGATCATGTATTTTGCTCAGATATGCTATCATTTTTTCTCCCCGAGCCTCGTATTCACTGGATACATGATTTACCACTAGCTGTGAGTCACTGCAGATCTCGATGTGTTCGGCCTTCATCTCTTTTGCTAGTTTGAGTCCAATGATTAGGGCTTCGTATTTGGCCTCGTTGTTGGAGGCTTTGAATCTGAATTTGACCGCTGAATGCAGGTGTTGCCCCCAAGGTGTGACAAGGGCAAATCCTGCGCTGGATAGCTGATTTGTGGCTGACCCATCCACATGCTGCTTCCAGGTTGGCTCATTTTCAGTGTTGCTCGGCTGTGGTGTTGACTCGAGATCGCCTTCTGAGATGCTTTCAATTTTTCCTGTGCATTCCACCACAAAGTCAGCTAAGGCTTGGCCTTTGATAGCTGTTCGGGGTTGGAAGTTGATTTCGTACTGCCCCAATTCCATCGCCCACTTGAGTAACCGTCCAGAGGCATCTGGCTTTTGTAGTATTTGTCGTAGTGGTTGGTCGGTGTACACCCGAACAGGATGAGCTTGAAAGTAAGGTCTTAACTTTCTTGTTGCTAAGATGAGGCAGTAGGCGAGCTTTTCTATCAACGGATATCGGCCTTCGGCCTCGATGAGTCTTTTACTGATGTAATAGACTGGATCCTGCACACCGTCTTCTTCTCTGATTAGTACGGCGCTTATGGCATGCTCCGTTACTGCTAGGCATATCCCCAGTTCCTCACCGTCCAAAGGTTTAGAAAGGACGTGGGTTTTGTGAGCTGTGCCTTTAGGTCTTGAAAAGCTCTTTCATATTCTTCTGTCATTCGAACTTTTTGTTCCCTCACAGGATGTTGAAGAATAAGACACATTTATCCGTTGATTTCGACACGAATCTGCTAAGTTCAGCGATTCGACCAGTTAGGCTTTGTACCTCTTTGGCGTTTAATGGCGAGTTCATATCCAGGAGTGTTTGGATTTTTTTCAAATTGGCTTCAATTCCTCGAGCATTGACGATGAAGCCTAGAAACGTTCCCGAGCTGACTCCAAAGGAGCATTTTAGGGGATTTAGTTTCAAGTTGTATTTCCTGAGGACATTGAAACATTCGTCCAGGTCGTCTATGTGCCCCCCAGCCTTTCTGGATTTGACGAGCATATCATCCACGCACACTTCCATATTTCTGCTGATCTGATCTTTTAACATCTTGTTGACCAATCTTTGGTATGAAGCTCCGCCGTTTTTGAGACCAAACGGCATGACTTTGTAGCAGTAGAGACCCATATCTGTCCGGAAACTTGTATGTTCTTGGTCTGGTGGATGCATCATGATTTGATTGTAGCCCGAATAAGCATCCATGAAGCTTAGTATTTCGTGCCCGGCTGTTGCATTGACGAGCTGATCGATTCTTGGAAGTGGGAAACAGTCTTTAGGGCACGCTTTGTTGAGGTCTATGAAGTCAATACAGACTCGCCATTTCTTGTTCGGCTTAGGCACGGGTACGTGATTCGCGACCCAAGCCGGGTAAAAGGCTTTAATGATGAAGTTGTTGTTGCGCAGCTTTTCAACTTCGTCTTTCAGGGCTATTTCTTGTTCTTTATCCAGCAATCTTCGTTTTTGCTGAACTGGCTAGATGTTAGGATCAATATTCAGGACGTGCGAAATAATAGAAGGATCGATTCCGACCATATCTGCATCTCACCAGGCGAAAACATCTAGGGTTGCTCTCAGAAATTTTATCAATTCCGATTTTACTTTGAGCAACAAACCCTTTCCAATTTCTAGCTTGCTGGCTGGGATAGCTGGATCGATCTCGATCTCTTCTAATTCTTCCATAGGTCCAACATTGGTGGTTGGGTCCCCAAGTCGAGGATCTACATCTTCATCCTCGTCTTGGGAAGTTTCCTACTTGGGAATATTTATTCCCTTGTTTGGGCTTTGGTCCATCCTTCGGTCTGGGTTGGACCTCTCCTCACGGATGGGCTTTTGCCCATACTAAAGTTTCATGATAAGGACATTGCAGTCGCAGGAGGTGGTCTTGCAACTTTTATAGTTTTTGGGTGTCAAGTGGTCCATGGGGAAAGAGTAGTGGCTCCAACGTACCTCTTGTCAGGACACCAGAGCTTGCAGGCGAGATGCCTCCACTACTCGTGCTAAACCCGTGCTCAGATGTTGCAGGTGATGTTGTTGTACCTTGATATGTACTCATCCGCGTGCTTGCCTTGCCCTTTTGATTCTTTGTCTAACAACTCACGAAGTGTTGCTCATTTGATTGTGGGACGTTATGAGTTATTGCAATAATCAAGTGTAGGGCATGCACGCCCACTTGCAAGCATGTTGAGTGGTCGTCGTAGCATCCATGTCGAGCTCCTACCTTGTGGTTGAGTTCCCTTGTGCGCGAGTGGTTGTGGCCAAGTTGTTATGGGCAAGTGGCCCTTGTTGCATCGATGCCAAGTCACCATTGGCGCAAGCATATTGAATGGATCTTGTCGCATGGATGTCAAGTGACTCTTGGTGAATGCATGTCGAGTGACTCTTGTTGCATGCATGTCGAGTGACTCTTGTTGCATGCATGTCGAGTGACCCTCATTGCATGCCTGCCGAGTTTCCCTTAGTGTAAGCATGTCCAGTGGCTCTAGTTGTATGCATGTCGAGTGACTCTTATTGCTTGCATGTCGAGTGACTCTCGTTGCATGGTTCTGGTATTTATGGTCCATATCAAAGTTATAAAAGTGGAAGCAGAATTTGATAAAAATAGTTTTCATCTAATATGAACCATAAGCCCAAGGATCTCAACATAATGTATATAAATTAATTATAAACTATAGAAAAGAAAATAATACCCCTTGAAGCCTATTAGGGTATCCTTGTTATCTTAGTATAATCAACAATCATCCAATCTGAGAATCATTCTTGTAGAATCCACACCTTGATCTTCCAAGCCAGCCTCAATACTCAGGAATAGAGTGAGTTATTAGATCTTATTTGGATGAACAAAATTAGGTATTACATTGTGTACTCAACTCATGAGACACTATAATGAGTTAGGGTAGTTTAATGTCACACACCCCTGTAATGGTGTTTTCGTGTGAGACAATAAGAGAGAGAGAGAGAGAGAGAGAGAGAGAGAGAGAGAGAGAGAGAGAGAGAGAGAGAGAGAGAGAGAGAGAGAGAGAGAGAGTAGGAGTGAGGAAATTAATCCCTATTTTCTCTAACTTTGTCACCTTATATCTCAGGTTAGTTTTGTTTTTAATTTAACTATATATCCGATATATAGTGACCCTTTTAATACTTTATCTAAAATAAAAAAAAATATCAATTTTAATTTGAATTAGAATCCAAATTCAAATATAAATATCTAATGACTGAATAACAAATATCAGTAAGATCTTTTATTTTATTTATTATCTTTCTAATTAAAAAATGAATCAATAATTTATTTAATTAATAATTAAAAGATAATTAACTTAATTTAATTTAAATTATTTTAACCAATAAAATAATTAAACCAAATCAATCATGGGCCTTTATATGTCACCCTACACGTGTGTGCCGTATTTTAAGGTCCAAAATTAATTTCTTGATTTTTCTATAAATAAAATTTATTATTTATTTTACCAATGAATAATAATTGATTAATTCTCATTAATATCTTATTTCACAAGGATTAAAATAAATATTATTTTCTCTAAAATTTTATATTTCTCTTTTTAATATTATTTAAGAATAATGTAATATTTAACTAGTTAATATAGTTTCATCTAATAAAACTAAATAGTTAAATACCATTAAATATACAATTCATAATTGTAATAATTAATAGAAACAATAATTTCACAAATTACTATTTTCCCCTAAGAATTTATTTCCCATAGAAATTAGTTCTCACTCAAAATTCATTCATCAAATAAAATCTTCCCATGTACAGTGTTGTACAGAGGTGACTCGAGGACCATGGATCTATATTTTAAAGCTTCAATAAATACTTGATTATTATCGATCTCATCAATAGAATAATCCTGTTTAATAATTCTATTATTACTCCTAAATAATTATGGAATCGCGCTCTTTGACTATATAGAATTATGTTTACAGAATTGTTACTTGTAGTCCATTGATATAATCAATATAAGCAGTTCGCCCTTCAATTATTAGTTCATAACTGGAGTTGGTCAAAATATTATTTTACCCTTCTAATTATCTCTTTATTCCTTATGTACCATTAATTCAATGTGAACAGTTAATCTATAACTTATTTTAGATTTCAATCAACTGTTAGCACTCAAAGAATTAATCACTATAAGGGTACTAATATTCGATCCGTTAGGAAAGCTTGGATTCCACTAGTGTATAACATGCTCCCAACCACTCATGTTATTAAGCTCCCAAAATAGAAGTTGTAAGAATCATCTTCTCTGAGAAACTTTAACAAATGAATCAAAGAGCTCAATGAACACAAACATGAGTTCATGTATACTCAGGATTCAGGCTGATCCACTAATGATCATCATTGTGATACGATAAACTCTTTCATGGTAAACGACACGTTAATGAAAGATGTTTATTACATATTGTTGACCTCAAAAATTGATCAACTGACAATAGGGTCGTATAAATTTGATATTTGCCACATGTTACACAATTGGAACAAGAAAGTAAAGCACACACAGAATTGTTATAAAGGTTCGGCCCCCTTAGATAGCTGGTAATGACCTACTCCCCCTTTAGTTGTATTCATATTGAGGGTTAATACTATCCAGATCACTATAAGTGGAAGATGATATAGCACCCTTAAGGATACAATGTAGAAATTGAGATTGACAAATCTCAAGTGTAGAGATAGCTTGTATGTGCATGTGAGAGAGTGTGAGGAACAGAGTTATCAGACTTAGGCTTAGAGCTCGGAGGCTAGTATCAGGCTTATTGACTTAGTGGCTTAGTTCTCACTTAGGTTTTCTAGGTTAGATTTAAGGCCTTTATATAGGAAGCCTAAACCCTAATTTACAACTTGAAACCCTAGATATTAGTATATTTAATTAGTTAATAACAAAAGACCAAAATGCCCTTGAACATAGATATTATTCAGCTATTCCATTGGGCTTTTAGGGCCCAATTTGTAGCCCAAATCACGCAGTCCACATTTAGAATCGCACTGAAAAACCGTACAGGCCTTTCCCTAGCCAGCCAAACACTAATAGGGAGCAAGTTGGCCGGCCATGGTGCTGTCCAAAGGCTAACCGGTGATAGGGCCGACCAGGGGTGGCTGGCCAGCTGCAGTGAGGAAGCAGGTCTATCATTTGATGCCCATTTGAGAGTCGGGGTCCCTGTTTGCTATGGTATTGACTTGGCCTTCTCGTTGGTGAGTTGTACTACCACCTGCCACTGATTTAATCCACCTAAACAATGCCAAGTCTAGAGGATAAAAATCCCCAAGTCCCTGTGTAGATGTCTGTACGGATACGGACTTACCAACTGTATTGGTACGGTTCGGGACTTTTGTAGCCTTTGCTGAATAAAAGTTGCTGTGTTTTTAGCCTTTTGAATTACTTTTCCTTCACTTTCTGATCTTATTCGATGTAGAAAACTAACTGTTTTGTTTGTCTGTTTGTTATGTAGGTGAAGTAAGTGAACAAAGGGTTCCACATGTACTACATAAGTGCTTTTTTGGGGGAAAAATCGTTTTTCACTTTTCACTTCTTACATTTCACTTCTCACTAGAGATTTTCATTTGAAGAAGCTCCTCCTTCCCAATAGAGGGTCGAACCAATCAAGCACTATTCTCTCGGGATTTTTGCACCGTTTCGACGATCCAAGCTTCCCACATTCCTCCTAAATGGTTTCTTGTAGTGGGTAAGCTTTCTATTTCTGCTATTTCACTTGTATTGGTTGATTTTTCTATGAATGCATGAACTTTATTCTTTGCTTTGAATATCCATCAATTTTTACGTTAGATTGTTGTCCTTTCAGTATTTTGATCTGCATGATGGCCATAGGATATGTAATGTGTGATTTCTTGACAAAAAAGATCTGAATCTGACCTTTGTTGTAATTCTTGGCTCTTTGAGTCATGAAGAACACAAAGAACACAAAGAATGTGTTTGAGTTCTTCAAAAAACACATGTTTGGATTCGTACAAGCCTTGACCGGCCAAGGTCTTATTTAAGACCTGGCCAACAAAGGGTGGCTGTAAAGGGGTCTAGCCGGCCAAAGGGATGTACCCCTTAGGCTGGCCGGCCTATGCCTGGAAAAGGGATTCCTGGCTGGCCACTAGATTGGGTCATGGGGTTTGGCTGGTCATTAAGGCCTGGAAACTTGGCGAGCCAAGGCCAAGGCTCCAAAGGGTAGCTAGTCTTCTTCCCTTTGTTGACCTCGGTTAGGGTCTCATGATAGCCTTAAAGGCATATAAAACAATAGTCTTATGTGTGGTTCCCCTTAGGAACTCTGTATAAGGCTCAGTATTGAGTCCATTATAGTCAATTGTGTAACTTAGGACTTACTATATGTCTTAGTAAGTGTACTTAAGACGCGACTTGGTCGATAATTGACCTTATACATTGTAATTAACCTGGAAGGTACCCTTGATTACTAATGATGATAATGTGTTTGTAGCTTTGTTAGGTTGCTCACCTCCCCTTATCTCTTCTATGCAGGTAGCTCCAGGTGTTGGATAAGTGTTACTAAAATTGTTAAAAACTACGCAAGTGCACGCAATCAAGTAGTATACTCACGCAAGTGAGGTCGAACCATAGGGAATTTGATTAATTACTACTAAACTATACTTATAATTGTATTTGGCAAACCAATAGTATTTATGATTGAAAAAGAATGAAAGTAATTCACAAAACTTAAATAACACAAGTCAAAGTTGAGCAAGATGAGATAATAAGGAGGAGAATCCTGTTGTATGTTTACCTAATTGTTAATGCCTAATTGCTATCCTGTTCTTGAGGTGAATGACAGATTATAAATTAACCTAACTCTTTTCAGATCTTTTAGGTTCCAAATCACATGTTCTCTAATTAATCTCTCAATTAAACTAACATGAAACCAACATTAAGCAATAATCTACATGTCACATAAGTCATGTGAAAACTCTCGTTACACATAGAACAACGATTATCCAATTTTAGCATTTTCAATTCTCACTTTTCAGATTTCGAATTGAGATCATAGAACATGCAGAAGGTGATCAAGCTTACACATGGAATTAAACACAAATAAGATAATTCCACAATCAAAAATGGAGGAATGGCAATTATGCATTAACTAGGTAAAAACTTTAAACAACAATCATCATCCTCCCTAAATGGGAAATTTAGTTCATAATTAAATCCATAACAATTCCTATAACAATATTCAGCATAAAGAAATTAAAAAGGAATAGAGAAAGAAACTGTTGGTGGAATGACTTTGGATCTTCACTTTGATTTCCTTTGCTCTTCTTGCCGCTTTCTGCTGTGTTTTAGGTCTCAAAATTGCTTCCCCTAATTTCCAATCACAGTTTTTTTATTTATATCTCATTTTTAGGGTTCCACAGACGAAAATACCCCTGATCGTACGGACACTCGCTGCGGCCACAAGTGGTCTCGCCGCAGCCAGATGAGCTTCTAAAAACCACGTTTCTGTTCTGACTTTATGGCCACGGCCATGGTGATCTCGCCGCGGCCACTGGACCCAATTTTTCTTCTTTGACCTCTTTCAGTAAAATGGGCATAACTTTCTCATACAAACTCCAAATGAGCTGATTCAAGATGCATTGGAAAGATAAAAAAAGATTTAAAACTTTTATGTTTTGACTTCTTCCAAAATATGATCAGAACATAGTCGAATTTAGGCTTTAAGTTTCAGCTTTATTTTCTTTCAACATTTACTCTATTTTATAGATCACTGTTTTCTGAATTTTGTCCAATTTATACATTCCAAGTGTCGAAACCTGAAAACAAAGAAAACAAGCATAATTCTATTCCAAAACTAATAATAAAGAAGAAAAACAACTATAAAATATGACCTGAAACTTAGGCTAAAAATAACCTAACAAATAACCCCAAACTAAATCTTTACTCGCCCTCGAGTAAAGCTAAAACTCAAACTGAAATTAAACAATGTAATAGATAACTAAACCTTCCAATGATTGAACTACCACTACCACCTACACAACTTCAAGCAAATTAGTAACAAGAATTTCAACTCAAAACTCTAAGAACTAACTTGGATGCACAATTTAGAAGTAAGCAATTCATACAGACACAAAACACATCTTTTGACATTCATATCACAACCATTCTACACTCTCCAGCATTCTGCTGACCCATGTTTAATAAGCTTGAACGACATACCTCTCTCCACTAATGTTGACAATTCTTGCTCGGAATCAAAAGGTGTTTTTCGGTTATAATAGCATGGCTTAGGTAAAACGGGTAGATGAGAAGTCATTTAGGCTACATTATACCATAAGCACAATTATACCAAACAAGCACCCACACTTATCCATTCTTTCATCCCAAAGATCTAGTAAGAGATTACACTTTTCTTTTTTTTTTCCTATGTGCCTACTTCATTGTTCATTTGTGTCTCAAGAAGAAATTATCACATTTATTTTTTTTCTTTTGTTTTTTTTCTTCTTCTTCTTTCTTTTTACAATAGAGGCACATCACATAACAAGTATTTTATTTTTCAATTGCTTACTTTCAAAATTGTTCCCCACTTACACAATTCATTCCCCCCAAACTTGATTAAAAGCTTATGGCATAATAATGTATGTTGAGAATGAAAATAGTTAAAGATAACAAATTAAGCTTAGTTAAGTGGGGCGAATTTTAAAACAAGTTAAGGCTCAACTTTGGGTAACTAAGGATAAAACTTTTCAGGTAGGTTCGAAAGGCTCAATCGATCAAAAGAAAATTTGCCTAAATCCTTTTCAAAACAAAAATCATCAAACAAATTCTATTCCATGTCAAGCCAACATTCCACAATCCAAATAGAACAAAAGTGATACACGTCAAAAATAAATGTTTTACATCTAGATGAACAACCTTCTAATACACATCCAATTTAATTCAAAGAGTTATGACTCAAGCACACGGTTAAGATTTTAATCCATTGCATAAGTGAATAACAGTGGTTCAATCAATCTTCCAACTTAGCTATGAACACACGACACTAACAATAACAAAAACTAACTAGAAAATCAAAAACGAAAATAAAAAACTTAAAACAAAAAAACTAAAAAAATTAAATCTCAACATAAAACGAAAAAAACTAAAAAAATTATATCTGTCCCCCCAAACTAAAGATACACATTGTCCCCAATGTGTTAAAAGAAAATTCTAGGTGATAGAGACTTATCTGAGCCCCATCAGACTGGGTTGGGTGGACCCTTTGCATCAAAAAGAGCCCTCGTACTAAATGAAGAAACTGGACCACTAATAGTGTTGATTTCAGAGTTTTGCTCCAGAGTAAGTTCACCTTCAGAACTACCACACATCAATCTTTTCCAACAACGCCAAAGCGTTCGAAGTTGCTCTTTAGGAAATGCTCTCTTCTTTTCAGCTTTAACAAAAGAACCCTTCACCATCTCAATCTTGCCACAGTTAGGAATGTCGGTTGGGGAAAAAACATTAAAATTGACCTCTTCATCTTGCACTCGCAACTTTAACTCCCCCGTTTGAACATCTATTAAAGCTCGCCCCATTGCTAAGAATGGTCTTCCCAAAATAATGGTAATAGTTGAATCTTCCTCCATATCAAGAATTAGGAAATCAGCAGGGAAGATAAACTTACCAACCTTCACCAGTACATCTTAAATTATCCCACGAGGATGAGTCAAAGAACGATCCGATAGTTGCAGAGTCACTGTTGTGGGCTTTGCTTTTCCCAATCCTAGCCTTTTGAAGACAGACAAAGGCATTAGATTAATGCTTGCTCCCAGATCACAAAGAGCTTTAGTTTCCACCGAACCCCATATAGAGCATGGAATATTGAAACTACCCAGATCTTTAAGCTTGGGCGGTAGTTTCTTTTGAAAAATTGCACTACACTCCTCTGTGAGTGTCACTGTCTCGAATTCTTCCAACTTCCTTTTCTTAGCCAAAATTTCTTTCTTGAACTTTAGGTAAGCTGGCATTTGCTCCAAGGCCTCTGCAAATGGAATGTTAATGTGTAGCTTCCTAAATATTTCAAGAAATTTTGAAAACTGCTTGTCGAGGTTGTTCTTGCAGAGTCTTTAAGGGTAAGGAATTTTAATATGGTGATTTATGCTGATCGGAGGTGAAGCTTTTTCAGTGCAAGACCCTCAGTAGTGTTCTTTTCCTTTGGTGCCTGTGTCTATACATGTTGATCTTGAACCCCATCTTCAACTGGTTTCTTGCCACTAGGTCCCTCATAATTCTTTCCACTCCTTAAGGAAATTGCTTTACATTGCTCTTTTCCTTTTGCCTCACTAGTGCTAGGTGAATTTTCTTGAGCTTGTTTTGCCACTTGAGTAGCTAATTGTTCCATCTGAGTTTCTAGAGTTTTAATAGAGGCTCTAGTCTCCATCATGAATTGGAGCAATAAATTAGCTTGGATATTGGAGCCTCCACTAGGACTCTGTTGTTGCGGCTGTTGTTGGTTTTGTTGGGGCTGATTTCTCTACTGGTAGAACCCCTGTTTGTTGTGCCCATAATTATTGTTTTGAGAGTAGTTCCCAATGGCTTTCGCTTGATCCATTGGCAAATTATTCACATCTTCCTGACACTCAGAAAAGTGATGAGGACCTCCACATAGCTCACAGACCACTTGAGCTTGTTTGGCTTGCACAACCATCAGTTTTATTAGGGCCTCTACCTGGGCTGTCAACTTGGTAATGGCATCCACCTCTAGCATACCAACCACCTTCTTTGTTTGGCTTCTTTCAGTTGGCCACTGTTGACTGTTCAGGGCCATCTCCTCTAACAAATCATAGGCTTCATTTGCACTCTTCCTCATGAATGCTCCACCAGCTGCAGCATCTATGAGTGTTCTGGTGTTACCAACCAACCCATTATAAAAATTATGAACCAGCATCCACTTCTTAATGCCATGATGAGGACATTTTCTGATGAGATCCTTGAACCTCTCTTAAGCCTCATGGAGAGATTCATTATCCAGCTGACAGAAATTATTAATTTCTCCTCGCAGCTTAGCAGACTTTGCTGGAGGGAAGAACTTAGACAAAAACTTCGTTGCCAGATCAGTCCATGTTGCTATAGAATTTTGAGGCAAGGAGATCAACCAACTCTTGGCTCGCTCTCTCAGCGAGAATGGAAAAAGTCTCAAGCAAATGGCATCATCACTAACTCTATTGACTTTAAAAGTCTAACATAACTCCATGAAGTTTGATAGATGCAGATTGGGGTCTTCAGAAGGGAGTCCCCCAAACTGGACTGAAGACTGCACCATTTGAAGTATGGCAGGCTTTATTTCGAAGTTGTTAGCATCCACTGCTGGTGGCCTGATGCATGACTGAACCCCCGTAAGAGTTGGAAGGATATAATCTCTCAAGCTACAGCCGTTAGCTTGATCTTCAACGGCACCTCCATTATTACCGTTGTTTCCTACATTATTTGCAACATTGGCATTGTAAGCCATGATTTCTGGTGTTTCAGCAGGTGCTGAAACTCTCTCTTGCCTTTTGTTCCTTCTGTTTCTCCTACATGTCTTCTCAATTTTACGGTCAACGGGCAATATGACTCCTTGCCCTTGACGGTGCATACACTCAAAATATCTGAAATAGATAAAAGCAGTATTGTAAGAAACAGGTTAAAAATTTAGCAAGAGAAATAAACAAAAGTAGAAGTTAGTATAATTTTGTGTAATATTAATCTTTATACATTTTCCCGGCAACGACGCAAAAAACTTGTTACTAAAATTGTTAAAAACTACACAAGTGCACGCAATCAAGTAGTATACTCATGCAAGTGAGATTGAACCACAGGAATTGGATTAATTACTACTAAACTATACTTATAATTCTATTTGGCAAACCAATAGTATTTATGATTGAAAAAGAATGAAAGTAATTTAGAAAACTTAAATAACACAAGTGAAAGTTGAGCAAGATGAGATAATCGGGAGGAGAATCCTGTTGTATGTTTACCTAATTGTTAATGCCTAATTGCTATCCTGTTCTTGAGGTGAATGCCAGATTATAAATTAACCTAACTCTTTTTAGATCTTTAAGGTTCTAAAACACATGTTCTCTAATTAATCTCTTAATTAAACTAACATGAACTCAACATTAAGCAATAATCTACTTGTCGCATAAGTCATATGAATACTCTCGTTACACATAAAACATCGATTATCCAATTTTAGTATTCCCAATTCTCACTTTTCAGATTTTGAATTGAGATCATAGAACATGCAGAAGGTGATCAAGCTTACACATGGAATTAAACACAAATAAAGATAATTTCAAAATCAAGAATGGAGGAATGGCAATTATGCATTAACTAGGTAAAAACTTTAAACAACAATCATCATCCTCCCTAAATGGCAAATTTAGTTCATAATTAAATCCATAACCATTTCTATAACAATATTCAGCATAAAGAAATTAATAAGGAATAGAGAAAGAAACTGTTGGTGGAATGACTCTGGATCTTCACTTTGATTTCCTCTGCTCTTATTGCCGCTTTCTGCTGTGTTTTAGGTCTCAAAATTGCTTCCCCTAAATTCCAATCGCAGTTTTCTATTTATAACTTATTTTTAGGGTTCCACAGACGAAAATACCCCTGATCGTACGGACGCTCGCCGCGGCCAGATGAGCTTCTAAAAACCAAGTTTCTGTTGTGACTTTATGGCTCCGGCCATGGTGATCTCGCCGCGGCCACTGGACCTAATTTTTCTACTTTCACCTCTTTCAGTAAAATGGGCATAACAGTCTCATACAAACTCCAAATGAGCTGATTCAAGATGCGTTGGAAAGATAAAGAAAGATCTAAAACTTTTATGTTTTGACTTCTTCCAAAATATGATCAGAACATAGTCGAATTTAGGCTTTAAGTTTCAGCTTTATTTTCTTTCAACATTTACTCTATTTTATAGATCACTCTTTTTTGAAATTTGTCCAATTTATACATTCCGAGTGTTGAAACCTGAAATCAAAGAAAACAAGCGTAATTCTATTCCAAAAATAATAATAAAGAAGAAAAACAACTATAAAATATGACCTGAAACTTAGGCTAAAAATTACCTTACAATAAGGGAGGTGACGACCGCATAGGTCTCTTATTTATTTTGTATTTATAGCCAGAATGAAGCAGACTTATCGTAGAGTACCTCCGAGTGACCCTCATGTAGCCAAGGTGGCTACAAGCGGTCGAGTTAGGGTTGTAGAAGAGGCTAATCAGCCTCATGTTAATGGTGATCCTGGGGTTGATCAGGGGGTTGAGAATCCCGATGCTGAGTCTGATCTTGAGGAGGTTGCATCAGTTAAGAGGAGGAGGTACAACACCTGTATTGTCCTCCCTTACTGTCCTTTGGGTCATTATGATGTTAATGGTAACCCACTGAACAAACTTGGTGAGCCTTCAATGCTTGGCTTGGATCATGTCGTGGATCAGTCTTCTGAGCTTGAGATACTAGATGCGAGATCACAGGGAGATAATTGGGTCTCTCTTGCTTCTACCCTTTTTGAGGATGCTTTTAGCAAGATACTTGCTAGTGGCTTAGTGAGGGATGTCCATTGTGAGATACCTCGCAGCGATTACTGGGCGCACTGGCTTCCCCTTGGTTGGCTTGCTTGGTCAGAGCGGCATGTTGAACAGGGGGCAGTGCTGCCACTTCATAACTTTCGAGACATCGCTGCTTACTTTGGTATGTGACTGACACAAATCACCCCAAAAAGTATCAAGTACCTTTCAACAATGTTTGTTTTATATATGCAGCTAGGCTGGCCTAAACCTACTCCTTATGATATTGGGTATTATTTTGGCTTGAATTCTGCTCCAAAGCAGAACATGACTGGGTACTTCTACTTCAGTCAGATCGGTCACCAGTGGTTGGATGACACCATGTCGAAAGTTGGCGGGTGTGCCAAAAGGTACTTTATTGCTTATGGCCTTCGAAGGATTGGACACTATGAATTCTTATGGGTGCCATTCCTCAAATGCTCTATCCCCACCTTGCAAATGAGGGATAGGGCAAGCCACATCCTATCTCTCTCGGTGGAGCAAAGAAACATACTTAGGTTGACCAGTGTGGCCAATTTCTAGAAGTATGGTTTGTATCCTTCTACTTCTGGAGTTGCACGAGTCCCAGTTGTAGAGGGAGCCTATCTTGGAGATGGACAGGTTCCTGATTTGGATGACGATGTGCCTTTGTCTTGTATAGCACAAAATTTGGAGAGGAAAGAGAGGGCCCACTGTCGACGCTTGCCTAGCGGGGGTCTAGTTAGTGATGCTTCTCTCTGGATCGGGCCTAGAGGCCAGACTTCTAAGGGACCTCCTCACCCCTTGCCTACATCTAGAGTCAAGGCAAGGCAATTGTAGAGGATTTTGACAGTTCCTCTTCTGAGGACGGTGGGTATTTGATAGTTGATCACATCATCTTTTAAAATCTTGTCTTACATTGAATGTTTATGACTTGCTTTCTGACTTTCGTACTCTTCTTTTGAAGATATGTCTTCTTGGCTGAGAAGTCTCACTGGGGGATCTTTAGATGAAACCACGAGACGAGTAAGGGCCAAGGTGGCTTAGACTTCTCATTGCAGAGATGCTGTTGGGTCATCTCTGCCTCCCTTGCCACCAGGCAGGGATCTCCACTGATCCATTAACCGCCGGGGCGAGTTGTGGGATGATATACAAGGACGTCTGGTAAGAAACATAATTGAGTTCAATGAGAGAGCTCAGGTGTATATGAAAGGAAGAAACCCGAAAGGAAATGAACTTGTTGAAAACAAGCTTGGGAGGTAAGCCCATCAATGTTTCAACAAGGACTACTTCCACGAGAATTGATAACTCGGGGGCTTCTAGTCTAAAAAGAAAGGACGAAATCAGGGAATCGTCGAAGGATAGAAAGAAATAGAAGAAGCATGACAAATATGTGCCAGTGTATACTATTTATACCAAGCTTAATGAAACTCGAGAAAATATTTACCTCGCACATAAGCAGAAGGTAGCCTTCAGCAAATGTGAGCCTATGAGGAATTTGAGGAGCAAAAGAGATCCTAACAAATATTGTAAATTTCATAAAAATGTCGGGCATACGATCGACGAATGTCGCCAATTGAAAGATGAGAGAGAGAGAGAGCCTTATCGTTCGAGGCCATTTTAAGCAGTATGTGAGAAGACACGGCCAGGGATACAACCAGCTTCGTTAGCCTGATAACCCAAATAACCAGGGGTTACAACCTATTCCTGTGGAAGGAGAGGACATCTTGGTTATTTGGGGAGGACCGCATATTGCAGGGGAAAGCAATAACGCTCAGAAGAGATATGTGAAGGAAATAAAGAACGAGTAGTCGGTCTTTGCCTCAGAACCTTCTAAGAAGGTGAAAACCGAGGAACCTCCATTACATTCATAGAGGAAGACGAGAAGAACGTGAGATATCCTCATGTCGATTTGCTGGTCATAACAATTTAACTCGCCAATAAGAGGATCAAGAGAGTGTTAATAAATTATGGGAGCTCGGTAAATATCATTTATAAGGAAACTCTTAAGAAAATGGGGCTCGAAAAGGCCAAGTTATGGCCTTGTATGGTGAATCTTTGCGGATTCACCAGGGATAGCATCGCTAGCCTTGGCGTAATCGAGCTCACATTAACTGTAGGCGAGGCACCTTTAACTGCTACTCTTATGCAAGACTTCTTAGTTGTTGACCTGTCTTCGGCTTACAACGTACTTTTGGGTCGTCCAACACTGATTCGACTAGGGGCAGTCAGTTCGATCAAGAACCTATCTTTAAAGTTCGAAACACCAGACATCGTGGGAGTGGTGCGTGGCGACCAAATGCTGGCTTGCGATTGCTATCACATAGAGTTGCAGCATAGAAAGGCCGGTCATCAACTGATGGTGATCTTGGCAGACGAAAATGAGAAGAAAGATGAAGATCTCGATCCCCGAGTTCAAGATGAAAGAAACCTGCTAAAACTAATTGAAGAATTGGAGGAGGTTATTCTCGACCCAGGAAATCCCACCAAATGTGTGTACATTAGGAATAACCTGGACGAGCAGCTTAAATAGCAATTAACAAGCTTTTTGAAGGCGAACCAGGATCAAGTCGCCTAGAGTCATGGGGATATAATAGGGATCGACCCTAACATTATCTTCCATCACTTAAATGTTGATCCAAACTACCCAGCGAAGAGACAAAAAAGCAGGCCCTTGGATTCCGAGAGGCACTAAAACAGGAAGTTAACAACTTATTGGTCAACGATTTTATACCGGAGGTATTTTATCCCTCGTGGATAGCTAATCCTGTTCTCGTCTCGAAACCTAACAGAACCTGGAGAACTTATATTGATTTCTCTGAACTGAATAAGGCCTGCCCAAAAGACTATTTTCCACTTCCCAGGATCGACCAGTTAGTGGATGGAACTGCTGGGCATGAGCTTATATCTTTTATGGACGCATATTATGGATATAACCAGATAAAAATGTATGTCCCAAATTAAGAACATACAAGCTTTGTAACCAACATGGGACTCTATTGCTATAAATTCATGTCGTTCGGACTGAAGAACGCTGGGGCAATGTATCAGCGACTAGTAAATAAAATGTTCGCAAATCAGATAGGGTGAAACATGGAGGTTTACGTCAAAAATATGTTGGTGAAGTCGATAAAGAGTAAGGATCATACCTCAGACCTCGCGGAATGCTTTAAAATAATGAAAAAGTGTAACATGAAACTAAACCCAAAGAAATGTTCCTTCGGAGTTGCCTCGGGAAAGTTTTCGGGATCCATAGTTAACGCGAGGGGTATTGACGCAAATCCTAAAAAAATTAAGGCATTAATAGACATGCCATCACCGAAAAAGCCTAAGGAAGTACAGGGCCTGACACGAAGAATAGCAGCACTTAATAGATTCATTTCGAAGTCAACTGATAAGTGTGTACCCTTCTTCAACATATTGTGACGCAACAAAAAGTTCGAGTGGACAAAAGAGTGTAAAGAAGCCTTTCAGAGCATAAAAATTCATCTCGCAATGCCTCCAGTTTTGGCAAATCCAATAACTAGAGAGACGTTATCTCTTTATTTAGCCATCTTGGAAGATGCAATTGGTGCGACTATAGTGCGAGAAGAGGGTAAGCACCAGCAACCTATTTACTATGTAAGTAAAAGGTTACTAGGGGCAGAATCCAGGTATCCCCCTCTAGAAAAACTCGCGTTATGCCTAGTCCATGCGTCTCGCAAATTACGGCCATACTTCCAGGCTTACCCCATAATAGTGTTAACCGATCAGCCCTTGAGACATGTTTTATCAAAACCATATGCATCTGGAAGATTGATAAAATGGTCGATTGAACTGCGACAGTTCGACATAACATACCATCCTCGAACTTCCATCAAGGGCCAAGCTTTAGCTAACTTTTGATAGAATGAATAACTCCAGAAGAAATCCCACCTGATCAGCGAGACGCGGAAACCTAGAAGTTATACGTGGATGGCGCATCCAACGAACAGGGTTCGGGTGCAGGGGTAATATTAATTCACCGAAAGGCTTTAAGTTTCACTATGCTCTGAGATTCCAATTTGACGCAGAAAATAACGAGGCTGAATATGAAGCCTTGATCGCAGGCTTAAAGATAGTCGAGGCCTTGAAAGTCAAAAATCTCATTTGTCATAGTGCTTCGTAGCTGATCGTGACCCAGGTCCTCAGGGAATACCTGGCCAAAGGCTTGAAAATGGCGAAGTATTTAGAGAAAGTTCAGAAGAATTTGGAAAGATCAATTACTTTCAAATCGAATAGATTCTGAGAGAACAAAACTCCAACGCTGATGCCTTAGCAAAGCTAGCCTCGCAGAATGACTTGGATGAATTAAATCTAGTTTTGATAGAGATGCTAAGCGAGACAAGTATATGTGATACCGAAGATGTTGAGATGATAGATAACTCTCCAACATGGATGACGCCTATTGTTAACTATTTACTCGATGGAAAACTTCCAAATGACAAAAACGAGGAACAAAAACTTTTGTATACAGTGCCTCGCTACACAATGATCAAAGGTAAACTATATTGAAGAGGATGTTCAATGCCCCTACTTTGGTGTGTTCCTCTTGGAGAAGCAAACAAAATCATTAGAGAAATTCATGAAGGCTTCTGTGGGGATCATGCAGGTTGGCAAAGTTTGTCTAAAAAGATCATTAGACAAGGATATTACTGGCCAACGATCAATAAGGACACACATCAGTTTGTCAAGATATGTGATAAATGTCAGAGATTTTCACATATAGCTCGCATACCGCCAACCGAACTTAGAATGATGACCTCGCCCTACCCATTTGCTATATGGGGGATCGACCTAATTGGGGCATTACCCACTGGGCGAGGAGGAGCTAAGTATGCGGTGGTGGCACTCGACTTCTTCACTAAATGGACGGAGGCCGAGCCCCTCATATCCATAACCTGCAAGAAAGTCATTGACTTCGGCGTTAAGAGCATAATCTATAGGTTTGGAATTCCCATAAAGATAGTATCCGATAATGGATCCCAATTTGATGGCAAATTGTTCACTGAATTCTGCGACAGGAATAAAATTATCAAAAGCTTCTCGTCAGTATCCAGGCCTCAGGCAAATGGACAAGTGGAAGCCATTAATAAAACCCTAAGGGATACTATCAAGAAGAAGTTAGACACTGCCAAAGGCAGATGGGTTGATGAGATACCTCAGGTGCTTTGGGCCCACAGAACTACCGAGAAAACAGCCACGGGACAACTCCTTTCTTGCTAGAATTTGCCTCGAAAGCAATGCTACCTGTTGAAGTGAACATATCGACTCACAGAAGAGAGTTTTATAATCAAGAAGAAAACCAAGAACTTTTAAAATTGTCGTTGGATCTACTTGACAAAAAACGAACTGAGTCACAAATCGCCAATGCTGCATATCAACACCGAGTCACAAGATACTTCAACAAAAGAGTCAAGAAAAGACTATTTAATGTTGGAGACTTGGTGTTAAGACGAGTCTTTGCAAACACGAGAGATGCATCAGCAACAGTGCTCAACCCAAACTGGAAGGGTCCATATGTCATTGAAGTAATAGATGGAGTCGGAGTCTATAAATTGGCTTAACCTGATGGCTCGCTAATAAAAAACTACTGGAACGTAGAACATTTGCGACCCTACCATCAATAAATAAATGATGTGACTCGCATTACTCATGTAAATTTAAAACTTTAGTTATGAATAAAGAGAATCATCTATATTAAGTAATTACAAAGTTTCATTCTTTAAAATTACTCAAGGGGCATTTATGTATGACTAACCCGAATTCTTCTGGAAATACATTGTATAATGCAAACCCGCCATTTCAAAAAACATTTTGAAATTCAAAGGTTCTGGACTAAACCTCTTTGACAAAAGTAGAGTCAAACCGTTATAACTACTTGACCAAACCTTTTTGACGAGAAAGGGGTCGAATTGTTATAACAGCTTGATCAAACCTTTCTGACGAAGAAGAGATCAAACAACTATAGTTTTTAATTTGTAATCTATTTGATGGGAGAGGAAAATCAAAAGTTATAACTTGTGTACAAAACTGAATACTAACAATTCTCGCGACCTAGGAAAGTACTAAACGAGGCATCACGATGCCTTGATAAAAGTACTTAAACCTAGAAAACGGATAGATAATATAACTATTCATGCGAGCAAACTAAAATATACAAAGTGATAGAATCCTTAAAGTATATTTAAGTTTGCTTAAGGCAGATTATAACTGCAATGGCGAGGCAGAATTGACAACTGCTCAAAAATCATAAAGTTTGGTAGATTATTAACTACCTAAACAAGAAGATTACGAGCAATGGAGAAACCCAAAAGTGTTGTATATTTGATCAAAATATAGTTGTCTACATAGTGAATAATATCGCAAGAAAACACAATTGTATTAAGTTAGAATAAAAACAGTACAAGGGATTTAAGATAAGAAAAACCTAAGACTAGGTTACAAACTTGTCTTAACAAAAATGCCACTAGGGGCAAACCATTAAGTCATTCTCCTAAGCAGAGGATGAGAGAAAAAGACCGTCTACACATAGCTTGGAGAAAGACCGGCTACACATAGACGAGAAAGACCGTCTGCACGTAGAGAGCCTTGATCTCTGCACATACTCTATTCTCCTCATCATCAGATCCCATTTCCTGAAGTAGAGATCTATTTCCCAGTCTTAGGAAATTTCTCAACACTGGAGAGAGGCTGACACGAAGATCTTCTGGCACAGGTTAGGGCCTTCGGCTGGCTGGATTCTCAGATAGAAACAACGCCAACTTCCTCCCCAGATTTACCTGAAACCATGCCAATCTTCCTTTGGAATTCTTCATCAGCCTGAGGAGGATCTTTGAGATGGCTCACAAGACTTATACCCTCTGGGAGCACTTGTGAGGATCGGCCATGGCCGGTCACGGGGTTCCCCTGGTTTGGATTGGTCGGAAGGTCCTCAGCCCTGGAACCCATCAATTCCAGCTCCAGTTGAGGCTTGAAGTCTGTAGGAACGAATGGAAATGGGTTGGTGCATCTAGGTATTATGAGTCTGGGAGGATAAACTTCTGAACTTAGAAGAGACATCCTGGCAGAAAGAAAGTAATCCATTCTAAAAATGGATTTCACTAAAGAACCAAAAGGTTTGTGAAAAATGACAAGTATGAGTCGCCCTTTTACACACGAAGTGCAGTGACAAGAAAGCCAAAGATTGAGAAATCTAACAGCTGTGAATCGTGCAGAATATGAATAGGCAATTCATAATGATCTTTGAAACCATACAGCCACCAGAATCAAAGGAGGCGTCCTTTCCAAGAAAAGATTTTAGCAAAAATGCCCTCCGTAATTATTGAAAAGCTCTTTTTATTAAAAAATAACTTTTTAAGGGGCAATTGTTATACCCAAAATTTGGCTGGAGGACACGTGTCAAGGTAAAGGGAATATGAATCGGTGTCATATCTTTTATAGAATAACTCATTAATTGTGTAAGTATGAGAGTCTATTTTGTAACCCGCTGACTGTAAGGTCTTAAGCGAGGAATCAATGTATGAACTGATACTTAGTGTACAACGAGAAACCATATATCGCTAAAGGAGAATAGCGAGGCACCAGAGAAAAGTAACACATACCCTAACTTGTAATAAGCAAACTAAGTATAAAAGTCAAATCAACTCGAAGAGCAAGGATGCGAGATGACTATCTCGCTACGAGGAAGCTCCCTATAGTCCATCCAACTAACAGGAGTGAGGCTCATAACACTGGCAAGTAAGAAGATTTCCATATACCCCCAATCGACGTAAAGCATATCAAGTCTACCTCGAAAAGAAGGATTGTTCTAGCTCGCCACTGGAATCACTTCAGTCTAGTTTTTGTCGAGAGATCTCCAGATTCAACTATTAAAGACGTGTTTAAAACACGATCTTTCTGACCTAGTAAAAGCGGGAAAATTACAGGTAAATGATTTTCAACATCATACACCGCATTTACATTTCATAATATGTAATCAGATCCCACGATTTAAGAGATAATGACTGTAATTATATTTTTGTCAGCTTTGTAATTAACTGCCACTATGCAATTATAAATAGTGGCAAACAATCTCAAAAAAGGGAGGAAAAAAACTCTTACACGAGAGTCCCTAAAAAAATACTCAGATATCTGAATAAGATTGACTCGTGGACTATGCAGAATTTTAACTGCAAAACCACGTAAAAAACCCTGGTGTTCATATTTTATTTTTCTATAGTTTTTATTTTTTCTGTGTTGAATTATCATCGTGAGACTCAAATTTGGTTGACGAAAATCTAGGTTAACAACTATTATTTTAATAAATTTTCGATAAAAATATGTACCTTAAATTAATTATTTTAAAAAAATGTATAGTAATAAATATAAATTAAATTAATAATATTAATTAAAAAATCTATATATATAAAGGAGAAGTATGAGGCGGTGACGTAACGGTCTAACATCTCTCTAAAGCTATTTTTCTTTTTTCTCCTTAATTCTCTCAATTTTTGAATATTTTATTAAAGCATAAATTTGCAAATTAATATTTTACTATTATTTTTGTAAATTTCCTATAAAAGTATATATACCTTAAATTAATTATTTTTAAAAAACACATAATAATAAATATAAATTAAATTAATAATATTAAATTAAAAAATTATTCAATTATTTATATATATATTCATAACTCTATATATGTGTGAAGTTTTTTTTTTACTTTCTAGAATATAGGAATAGTGTTTTTTGTATAGAAAAAATTTATTATGAATTGAACAAAAAAAAGCATGTGTGAGATTATGAATCTAATTTTTTCATAATGCATTATTTTTATATTCTAATCATATAAAGTTGATGTCATCATTGTAGTTTCTATTGATATCCTTAAATTTCTAAACTTAACACTCAATGTATCGTTCTGTTAGTTAATCAATAAAGTATCGCATGTAAATATAGTATTGGCCAAACTAATAATTCTTTTAGAAAAAATAATTTTAAAAAACAAAAAATAATTAAAATAAATTCATATTATTTGGAAAAAAATATTATATAAATATTAAATGAAATAAAAATTAATTTTTCCATCTTCTTCCAGACATATTATTTTTACATATTAACAATAAATTTTTTTTTTTTTTGTAAGGAGATTAACAATAAACTTTGATTCTCAATTTAAATGTTATTTTTTAATTTTATTTTCATATATTCAAAATTTTCATTCCATAAACTTTTTTTTTTGAACAAAAGGAAACTTTTTATTCAAAAGAACAAGCAAGATACAAAACAAAGGTCGGAGGCAACAACCAACCGCCACACAAGGAGAAGGGCAGCTACCAACTATTCACTACCCTCCATATATAACTATCTTTTCCTTTTGCATTGTTACAATGAAACCCAACTACTCTAGCCTTAACCATACATTTAATCTCTTTACTAAGAAAAGAAACTAAGTGACAAATAGCATTAAAGAGACAATCATTCCTGTTTCTCCACAACTGGTAAAGAGTAGCTGAATAGATAGCATTCATAATCAACTCAGCCAGGTCGGGTTTGGCTAGGCACTTTCTCTCCTGCAACTCCCTGAAGCTTTTCGGCCAACTCAAACAGCCAGCCCAAGTTTCCACACTATCAACAAGTTTCCTGGTATAAATGCAATCCACAAACAAATGGTTATGAGTTTCTACATCTCTCTCACAAACCACACAAAGATCCGAGGGAATGGTCATAAATCTGCTCAAATGATCACGGGTGAGCAGATGTTCATTGATGATTTGCCAGAAAATGAACCTCTGTTTAGGGATAATAAACTTGTGCCAAACAGTAGCAGCATAGTCAATCTTAGCTGCCCCAATCAGTTCAATATAAAATCTGTTAACTTTGAACTTACCCCCTTTTATCGCCTTGTTCATCATGCCCATGCTTGTCACGTTTCGGATCTTCAAAAGCTTCTTGAAATACCAGCTGAAGTTTGTTTTAATAGGACAAGACCAAATATCCTGGGTCTTTAAGTAAATGGAATTGATCCATTCCATAAACTTTCTACTAATATTTTTCAATCTATGAAAAGAAAAGACCAACTTTAATTCACGTATGAAAAATCAAACTTTTAATCCTAATAATCAATAGAAACAATATCAAATTTCAAGTTCTCAAAATCTATAAAAATAAATAAATAAATAAAAACAGATCTCATAAACACAAGCTCAAATATTAAAACCCCAGTAAAATACTAAAACTCAAACATTAAAAACATACACAATAAAATTCAAACTCAAAACTTAACACACACATCAGAATAAAAATTAAACCATAAATGAAGATATATGTCACTATTTTTTAAATTCCGGTATTTATTAGCAATAAATTTAATATTTTAAGTATTTATGTTACAAATTTTTAAATAGTAAAATTAAAATTACAATATAATTTTATTATATAATTATTATAAATTAAAATACAAAATTTATCTTTTATATATAATTTAAAATATTTGATATATCCGCCGCCGCCAAGGACACAATGTTTACTAATTTTATATAGAATAGATATACATTAGTTAGTCTGTTAGCTCACATGCTAAGACCTTTCGTATCGGATCCACACAGAAACTATACATTGATAATGACACTTTCTTATACCGTAACACTTCTCTTTATTACACATGAAAAGAAATGAATACACATGTGCACTTCAATTAATGTCTTTTGCGTTTGTGTTTGGATCCAAATACAACTTGATAATCATTTAGTTGCCATGGGTTTTAAAATTATTATAATGTTATGTTTGTGTACGTATGGAAGTACATGAATTTATATTAATATACGGCTTGATCATATATCACGTTAGATGAAGCAAACTCCGTAAGATTGAAATAAATCTATATAGAATATATGCGATACAATTAATTTGCGGACCTATAACAATTTAAATTATGCGTACATCTAGATTTTCTTTAGTGCATTAATTATTAACAGTATTCTAGTCAAGAAATTAATTGTATATGCATATAGGATGGATGCTTCCCAGAATTTGCAAACAAATTTTATTAATTATACATCACGTTGAGCGTGAATGTGAGATGTATTAGGACTCGTTTTGTACGACGTATTGTATTGTATTATATTGTACTGTGTTGGATTGTATTGTATTGTATTTGATGTGATCAATACATGATCACTCACCTCGCAAACAACACAATACAAAGAAGTTAATCAAGAACAGAACTGAACAATTCAATATTAAACAATGCAGCTATGAACAAAGTGCAATAAACCAGTAGCAAAACCAGTAATAAGAACCAGAATTGAACAAGTATAAGTAAAGCAATTAAGAGCAATAGGAGTAGGAGAAGAAATCAAACACAATCAATTTACGAGGTTCGAACAAGTGATTATGAATCACTTGCCTACTCCTCGGCCAGAACAGCCCCAATGGCTATTATCTTTATTGATGCTAGAAGAGAAGATTACAAGTTGTTTACAAGGTGTTCTTTGACACATTCACTCATGAAGCAAAGCTTCAATTACATAACAACTCATCTCACCAAGAATCTCTCTATGTTAAACACTAAACTAGCTCTTAAAACTCCCCAAGCATTGCTACTCGAATACTGCAGCAGTTGGCTATTTATAGCCTTTGTTTCAGGACCCGATCCTAACTGTCATAACTGATAGTTAGGTAAAACCGTTAGGGTAGTTAAATATCGTAGCCAAAGTTGAATATTCCTCTATTAGTGGCCAATCATATCAGTATTGTATCGTAGTAGTATTATTTAATACAATACAATATTTGGTATTGATTTGTATTAATTGATCGTGTAAAGTTATAATATATTTTCAATACATTCGACCCCAACACCAACTACGGGTCTGGGTTCAGGTCGGGATCCCGTATTTGGGTCTGGGTCCCTGGTCTTGGTCCTGGTGCGGGTTTGGGTCCCGAGTCCTGGTCTAGGTGTCGGGTCCGAGTCTAGGTCCGAGTTTGGGTCTAGGTCCGGGTTTGGATTCGGGTCCGAGTCCAGGGTCTAGGTGTGGGGTCCGAATTTGGGTCACGGGTTTGGGTCCGAGTCCGGGTTTGGGTCCTGGTTCGGGTCTGAGTCCGGGTTCGGGTTCGGGTGTGGGCCTGGGTCTGGGTCCGGGTCTGGGTCTAGGTTTGGGTCCGAGTCCCGGTGCATGTTCGAGTCGGAGATTGGTATTGACCCTAAATCCTTTGAAAATATTATAATACAAGCTAATACGGACCATTTGTTATATATTAAATAATACAACATACATTGTATTAAAAAATTTGGTCGTAATAATTAATACAATACATTATTTTATCCAAACATAGTGTTATTTATTATTTAATACAATACGACCCTAATACGACGTACCAAACGAGCTCTTATTTTATTAAATGTTACACATTGTTATTTTCATTAATTGTCAACTTGGAACTAGGGAACAACATTCAATCAAGCAAGATTTTCAGGATCTGTGCTCTAGAACGCTGTAGAGATTTCTTCCTTTTCTTTTGGTCCTTCTAGTTTCTATTTTTCTTTCTTCGCGATTCCATCTTTTGTTTCTTATGATTTTTCAGAAAACTCTTTGTTATACCCAAAATTCGGTTGGAACTTCAGAGGAGGACACATGTCAACCTTGGAAAATACGAATCAACAAATATAATGTCATTATATTAAAAAGGATATTAAAATAGAATAACTCATTAAATATGGAGTTGATAGAGTATATTTATAACTCGCTGACTGTAAATACTTAAGCGAGATAAGGATGTACAAACTATTGACTCATGCATTGACGAGAAACTTTTCCGCATTAGAAGACGCAATCATAAGGTAGGCATTAGTAATACAAAGCGAGGCACCAACCTCGCTACGTATAAAAAAGTGGTGATGAGATATGATTGACTGTTAGAACACTTAGCGTATAATTTACATTATACAAACTAAGCATAACAATTGGACAAATCTGAACAACAAATAGCGAGGCATCCATCTCACTATAGGAAGGCATACTCGTGGTACCTTCACTAATTAGGTCCAGACATCTTTCAATGAGATCCACTTCTCCGTTGAGTCAACTCTCTCAGATAGAAGTTGACATTCAAATGATGTTGACTGCTGAAGTTCACCTTGTCATCAAGAACTGCAATTGTTAGATGGAGCGTTATGTCTTCAATATCAGAAACGATGAGATTTACATTGTCCACCTCGGAAGACATGGGAAAAGCTCCAGCTCGCTATCAAGGTTATTGTTTCTATCCCAGTGAGATGCCCTAGTGAGATACACCTTGCAGCGTGATTAAACCCCTGTCAGCATTGACCCGTTAAAAGCGAATAAATCAAAGCTATGTGGGTTTCAAATATAGCTGCATTTATTCTAGGGGGACGTAATAAAATCCCTGTTATAGGATATGAATCTGATTGTAATTAAGTGCCACCCTATGTAACTATAAATAGGGCAGAATGTACTGAAAAAGGGACGAAAAATCTTTGAGAGAAAAGAACCCTTGTTTGTATTAGAGAAATCTAATAAGATAGACTCGTGGACTATGCAGAGTTTTAACTGCAAAACCACGTAAAAAAATTGGTGTGATCTTTACATTATTCTTCTTATTTTTATTTTCTATTATTTCTATGCTATTTCTATCACGAAAATAGGCTTATATCGATGACAAAAATCTACGTTAACAGTTTGGTACATTCATTGAGAGTCTACGTAAAAAAAGCTCAGAAAAAACCCTCCTAACCAAAAAAAAAAAAACCTTTCTCCATGGCTGGTAACAGAGAAAATGTTGATACTCATCCTAAAGAGACTACTCACCGTACTGGAAAAGAGCCAATGGGCTCACAGAATCCTCCCAATTCAAGATCCACATGGTCCACTCGTTCAAGAAGGAACCAACATGAAGGTGGCCAAAATAAACGGTCAACACGTTCAAGAAGGACTCAACTTGAAGGTAGCCAGAACCCAAAAATAGGCAATGAAGAACCCAACATAACTGTTGGTGGTGCTCATGTTGGAAATTATTTTACCAGGATCTTAGATCTACTCACAAGTATGTTGATTAACACCCTAAATATGAACTTTCTAAAACGATGAAATAAACACATATAATGTTTAGGAAACCTTACATTGGGTGCAGCGGAATATAATGACTCCTTCCGTTCAGATATCTAGCCCTTGATTCCTTTCTGTAGCAGAGCATTATCAATATCTGAACCGAGATCTCTTTCTCTGATTCTTTCGTGCTGAAACTCCTTCTTGTTGAAAGTCTTTCTTCACGATCTTCCTCACTATGATTGAGGTATCACTTGCTGTGTGTGGGCACTATTCTCACACTAAGAATTTCGAAATTGAAGAGAGAAGGAAGAGAGCAAAGTGGCGGCTAAAGATAGGGAGAGAGAGAGAGAGGCTCAGTTTTTTCTGAATCAGAAGTGTAATTTTCCTGAAGTCTTCACTATCTATTTATAGCATTCCACTAGGGTTAGGTTTGAATTATTTGGCATTAAAATAATGAAAATATCAGTTTAAATTCCCTACAAAAGTGGCCGGCCATGCTTAGTAGATTTGGGCCTCACTTTTGCAATTTTGCAATTTTATCTTTTCTGCATCTGATTTTCTCAAAAACGCCAATTTTCTAATTCAACCATTTAAATGCCAATTCTAACTATTTAATAACTATAAATAATTATTAAATAATATTGTCATTTATCATATTTATTAATTGAACCATACAAAGTATCATAATTAACAAATATGCCCCTAAAACTCTTTCTTTACAATTTCGCCCTTACTTAGTGAAAAATTCAGAAATAGACATAGTCTAAATTGAGAATTATAATTGATTAATCAAAATCAATTACATGAGTCTTACAAGCAATATTATCTCAACTAGTGCGGGGACCATGGGTCTATATAACCGAGCTTTCAATAAGTAGATCAAGAATTTATCACTAAAATTCACTAACATATTAATTCTTCGTTGAATCCACGCATAGAACTTAGAATTGCACTCTTAGTATATAGAATGCTCTATATGTTCCACCATATTGACACATCATTAGTTATCCATTGTTATAATCCTAATTTGATCAATGATCCTCTATATGAATGATCTACACTGTAAAAGGGATTAGATTACCGTTACACCCTACAATGTATTTAATCCTTAAAACACTTAACCCTGTATAAATGATATTTCAACTTATGTGAAATGAGATCTCCACCATTTATTTTCGTTTGGTCAAGCTTGAAGGAGATCATCCTTTAATTACTATTCGCCAGATAGAAGCTATAGATTCCATGTTTATGTTAGCGCTCCCACTCAATTGCACTACCGTGTTCCCAAAATGTACGTATCACCCTGACCTAAAAGTAGGCTTAACTAACACATCAAAGAACACGAATAGCCTCTCGAGATCGAGACTAATCATAACAGGATTAAGATCATTTGATCTAGGATCAACTTTGCAATATTGACTTGAATAGATATTACGGTAAGTTTAATAAATCTAAGTCAAAGTTCAATATCGGTCCCTTCCGATGCATACTCCATGCATCCAACCTGAGCTATACTTTAACCAATGCTCTGGAAAGAACATAGCACTTCTCCAAATGCAAGTAAACTCTGTTGTAGATTATCATATCAGTAAAACCCTGTGTCTGATAAATCTAAGAAACTTTATTCACATAGTCATGTTTATTTTCCAATGTGTTGACAACACAATAAACAGGATCAAGTATGTGAAAAGGGTTTAAGATGAATTTATACATTATGTACATATAATCATGAAATAAATCATGTGAACCATGCAACATTAAATGTTATTTCTGATCTATATTAATAAGTAAATCTGATTATATTGAAATGAGTTTTATTTAGGGCATAAAACCCAACAAACTCCCACTTGCACTAATATAAAACAAAAAAAAAAGTGCGTTTCAAATAATCTCAACACCTTGATATACAAATCAAGTGTAGTAGTCGTAAACTCCTCGTAATAGGATCTGAAAGGTTGAATTAACCACAACCTTTCCTCCACTATTACTCTTCCTTAATCACAAAATCATTAATAATGTGAAATTCCTCTCTATATGTCTACTCTCTTGGGATACTGGATTCTATATCTTCGGCAACTACTTTTGGTTAATCAGGAAGTTAACACTAGTAGTTTTGGCAATTTGGAATGGTGCCAAAAATGTAGAGAACTTTCCTTAGACTGAATAAGTACCTTTCTTGCAACTTTAACATTCAGTCCCTTTCTGGTAGACCTAGAGACTTCAAATAGGTTTTTACACTTCTCCAAAATCACTATTCCACCCCCAGAGTAACCACCATCTTATCAGAAAGATTTTCTAGCACAAAGGAAAATTTCGAAATCTGATGTGGTGTAGTCTAAGAGTTTTAAACACACCCTTATAGACTAACATATAGTTCCTCTTCTTAATCTTAAGATTTGCTTGATTGTCTTCCAATGTTCTTCTCCTGGATTAATCTGATACCTACTCATTACTCCCACTCAACAGCAGGTGTCTGGTCTAAGGCATACAAAAGCATATCTAAGACCTCTCACTGTTGATTTAAGAAATTCTTTCATGGCTTTAGTATTAGGTTTAGATAAACTCAAACCTATAATACTAGGAACAGAAAGTTTTGTTAAGTCCATTGAATAGACATACACAAAATTTCCTTTTTATGTCCTTGTAATAGAAAGTTTAGGTTACTCCATGTGAATGGATTAACCATAGTTCTATTGGCTTTCCTTCTTAGTTTCTTATCTTGACAATCCATTACTTTTTTAAACTCACAAAGGATTTTAATCACTAGTGTCTCCCAAGTCATAAGAAGGTGAGTTCCTAGAAACTCTCCCACTACAACAAGGTACCGTGAATTATGTCGAAGAAAACTAAATGGTATTGATCTCTTCGGTTGTGACAAGACAACAAAGGTAGTGGGATCTGTTGGGAATTATTTTACCAGGATCTTAGATCTACTCACAAGTATGTTTATTAACATCCTAAATATGAACTTTCTAAAACGATAAAATAAACACATATAAAGTTAAGAAAACCTTACATTGATGCAGCGGAATAAATGTCTCCTTCCACTCAGATCTCTAACCCTTGATTCCTTTCTGTAGCAGAGTATAATCAAGATCTGAGCCCGAATCTCCTTCTTCTTCAAGCTTTGATCCTTCACAGTCTTCCAATCTATGATTGAGTTACTGCTTACTGTGTGTGGGCACTTACTCTTTCACTAGGGTCACGAAAAAGATGAAGGAAAAGAGGGAGAGAGGTTTCGGCCAAGGTAGAGAGTGAGGGAAGGCTCAGTTTTTCTGAAGAGAGAAATTTCTGTCAGAAAGCTAATGAAAGCATGTATTGTGAATGAGCCATCACTTTCTATTTATAGGCAACTTACTAGGTTTAGGTTTAGAATTATTTGGCATTAAAATAATGAAAATATTAATTTGAAAAAGCCTTATAAGTGGCCGGCCATAGGTGTTGTAATGGGCCCCACTTAATTTTGCAATTTTATCAAATTTTATCTCTATTTTCTCAAAAATGCCAATTTTCCAATTCTAACCTTTTAAATGCCAAAACTAATTATTTAATAATTAAAATACATTATTAAATAATATTGTCATTTAATTTAATTATTAATTAGACATATAAAGTCTATTAATAAATAAATAAACCTAGAAAACTCTTTTCCTTACAATTTCACCCCTGAATAGTGAAAATTCATAAAATCAGACATAGTCTAACTCTAGAATTATAATTGATCAATCACGAATCAATTAATGAGTCTTATAAGCAGAATGTTCTCAACTAGAATGGGGACCATGGATCTATATGCTGAGCTTCCAATAAGTGAACCAAATTTACCAAGTAAATTCCTACTTATTAATTCTTCGTTGAATCCACTCTTAGAACTTAGAATTGCACTCTCAGACTTATATAGAGCATATTGTATGTTTCACGATACCAATATACTATCTCATTTAACCATTGTTATAATCTTATTGTGATTTAAAGATCCTCTATATAGATGATTTACATCGAGATGGGATTTCTTTACCGTTCTCACCCCTCAATGTATTTTGCCCCTTAAAACACTTAGCTACTCGTAAATGGTGTTTAATGATCTAATAATTAGTCGCTAAACAAGAGCTCATCCATTTACTTCTATTTGCTAAGCTCGAAGGGAATCATCACTTAACTTCTATACACCAAATAGAAGCTATAGATTCCATATTTATGTTCAAGACTCCCACTCAATCATACTATCATGTTCCCAAAATATACGTATCACCCTGACCCAAAAGTAGGCTTAACTAATAAATCAAAGAACATGAATAGCACTCCTGAGTTGAGCCCAAGCATATCAGGATTTAGATTCTTTTCAATCTTAAGATCAACTACTGATATTGACTTGGAAAGATATGTATAACGGTAAGTTTGTAATATCTTAACTTAGTTGCAATATCGGTCCGATTCAATGTATACTCCATACATTCGAAACTAGTATACTTTACTAATGTCCTGGAAAGAACATAACACTTACTCCAAGTGTAAGTACACATCATCGCTGATTATCACATTAGTGTAAATCCAATAACACTGATGAAACAGGGACCAAAACTTTTGATTCATATGATCACAATCACATTCCACTGTGTTGACGATACTGTAATTGTGAATAAACATATAATCTGGATTTAACTGATTTTGTGTGTATGAATGTAATAAACATATTAAACATATTAAACCATTAGCATGTAAAATTCATGCAAACATCAATCACTTCAAATTTCTTATATTGATAACTAATCAGATTGTAAAGAGTTTTATTTAGGGCATAAAACCTAACAAACTCCCACTTGCACTAATATAAAACAACCGTGCAAATAGGTCAATATGATGTCTTGATCTTTAGATCAAGTGTAGTATATTTGAATCCACCCAAACTTCTGGAAACAAGTTCATAAATACTCTTATGAAACATCCTTAACTATATGCTTTACTCATCTAGGGATACTTAAATCTTTACTGTTTTAAAAGTACATCTGAATTAACAGAGGACATATCTCTCATATTTTAAAATATGTAATTGAGATAATACAGTGTAGACTTTTCTTCAGTGATATAACTTTCTGGTATTTTCGAATAGACCAAGTTATAGTTCTTCTCTGGTAGAGCTTGAATTATTATACAATAATTCCTCCACCCCAAAGTAAGCACCATCTCATATAAATCGAAATTAGATGGTGAGATACAAGGACAACTGATACACAGTTCCTTAATATCTGACATATAGATCACTTTCATAAATCCTTCTTGAATATCTTCTAATGTTCCCTATTTGATTACATCTCAGATAGCTCCCACTCAATAATGTATGTCCGGTTAAATAATACTTTTAACCTCTCGATTGTTTAGAGAGTTACCTAGTTGTGACTTTTGTATTAGTCCGAAACTTTAAGTCAAGACTAAGTCATCAACATAGCATCTAGTATTTGAAGTGAAAAATACATGCCAGAGATTAAGTAATCAAAATTAAGATACCATCAAATTTTATGAGGATTAAGAATTCTATGTTCAAGTCATTTGAATGGACTGAACTAGAGTTCTTTATCTTATTCTCATAATTCTGATAAGCTATACCTATCCATGTGAATGGTTAGATTTGCTTTTCAAATAGTGTTCTTAAGTACCTATCACAATTATCAACCTAATGAAGATGGGTATAGAACTTTAAAATTCTCCCACTCAATTAAGGTAGTGTGAAACTTTAACAAAGAACTTTCAAAGGTATCAAACTCTTACTTACAACAGTAAAAACGAAATGGAACATACAATCAAGATCAAGAATTTATATTGACAATAGCTGACTCATTATATTACTTCTATGTTTAAACAAGATATGTGTTTCATAGGGAATTGTGGAATAGACTCCACCCCTAAGTATATAGAGATTATGATCCACCCCTAAAGGTTGTAAAGATCATGATTCTCTAAGTGTGATAGAGTTTATGTGGAGTTGAATACTATCCGCAGTTCATTAGATATAAAAGATCGTTGAACTCGCATAGTTTTCTTAACTTTTCTCCACCCCTATCAGATCATAAGATCCTTTTATTAAACAAATTCTTAATAATTGTATGAGAATGAACAATTATTGATAAACATAGAAATAATTTCTAGTGTTTATATAATATAACTCTATGAAGAGTTGTAAATATTATAGAATTTGTATCAATAATAAAAACACTTACACATACAAACATATAAATATAATGTGGTAATAATTGATGAAGATAGAATTAAATGAAGCTCAATCTCATAAATTGCAATAGGGAATTTCGAAAAAATAAACTTTATTAATAATAAAAAAAATATTGCAACAATATGAGAGAAACAGGGATAAATATCCCTAACTAAAATTTGAAATCCAAATTGTCTTTAAACTAAAACAATTAATTCAAAAAATAAATTGAAGAGCTTCATCTTCATCTGGACGATTTCACCCTTGGTCCAACCTTGCCGATCCAACTCAATTGAGTTCAAGTAGCTTGGCCTATAAGAAGAAGAAAACAAATAAACAAAGTTAGTCCGTAATTATAAATCCAATTGGATAATAATTCACTAAAACTCTTAAAGTTTATGAAAGGAAATACCTTGTTTCTTTGCAAGAAGTTTAGGACATTGGGGTTTCCAATGGCCTTTTTCATTGCAGTGGAAACACTTTCCTTTAAGTGTAGCATCACCAGAAGGAGCGCCTTTTTCATGACTTTTGTTCGCTTCTTGGTGTTCTTCCACTTCTTCTTCGATTTGGGCTTTGAAGCAGGCGACATTTGCTTCGTGTTTCATCGTCCCATTACCATTACCGTGATGAGGTTTACTCCCTTTCTTCTTGGGTCCTCCAATCAAATTTTCATAAGTTTGAAGGTCATTGACTAATTCATGAAAGTCAATTTCCTTCTTATTCATGACATAATTTGATGTGTATGGTAGAAATGCCGGAGTCGAGGCTCGTTTCAAGATAAGACTTACTTGAGTAGCACCGTCCATTTCGGCACCATGATCCCGGGCTTCTTGGAAATAATCGGACATGAGGAGAACATGATCACGCACGTTTTGATGAGGTTCCATCCGTGCGTTAATGTACTTCTTAGTCGCGTCAAAGCGTGACTGAAGTGATGCCTTACCGAATAGCTCATTTAACTTCGTCATAACTTCAGCAGCCTTCTCAGTTTTAGAAAACCGAGTTTTGAGGGTGTCAACCATGCTAGAAAGCATAAAGTATAGAGCTTTGTCATTTGCCTTCTGCCAACGCTCATACTTTTCTTTCACAGCTTTGGATGCATTATCCCTGTGCACTTCAGTGACGGCCGCTTAAAACAAACAAGGCACTTTCTCCTATGAGAGCAATATTAATGTTCTCATTCCATTTATTAAAGTTAGATCCATTCAGCTTATTTTCAGTTAACAGTGATAACATGGGATTCATTTTGACAAACAGGATACTACAAAATAATAGAAATCAACAAATAGAAATTAATAATGGTTTAACACACAAAATCAATTCAGAAATTATAAGCACATAGCAAGTAGGAATGATATGAGAAAATACTTAAAATTCAATCCTAAATAATTTCCAAGGTTTTCAACAAACTGATATCAGTGTCCCGTTTAGGCGAGAGTCAAAGCTACCATCCATTGAATAGAGTTGTCAGCTCATCTAAAATGTTAAACATTCTAGCAACCTTTTATTCGATCAAGATCAGAATCCAGCGTTGTCCCGTTTAGGCGAGAGTCAAGGCTATTCTATCTCATGAGCTTCTACCATTGTTTCGCAATTTGCAAGTCAAATATGGTCGCCACCATTAGGGTGATCTATACCATATAAAACACTTACAAACCACTTATCATGCGAGATTAAACGGTGCGAAATTGCTAATGAACGTTCCTCCATTAGGGAGGATTACTCACTAAAACAAACGCGGTGTAAAACCCACAATGGAGATCGAATATCTTAATAATAATAAAGCTCATTGTTTAAAATGTATTTTCTTATTATTCTAATAAATAAATCTCATTAAATTCTATTTAAGAATTAAAATTCAAAAATAAGAATTTAATATAATATTTATAAAATTATACTAGATGGTGATTGAAATAAAATTAATTATTTCCATCTTAGTAATAATCTTAAATATAAATATTAAGGAAATTAATTTAAGATGAATTAAATAAATAATTAACAACTTAAAAATTTCCTTTGAGAATATATTTATTGGGTTCGAAAATTAAGTATAAAAAAAATTATACAATTTTCGAAAATAATAAAAATAGAAAAGCAATACTTCAAGCAAAAATATCACCTATCTAGATATTCTTTTGACTAGTTAATTCAATTTCTAATATATATATTTTAAATTCACTTATTTTAAATTAATCTATTAAATGAAAAAATCATTGACTTGAGTTGGTCCAAGAATTAATTAAAATAAATAATTAATTTACAACTCAATCTATTTTTCAAAAAAAATTCGAAAATATTGCATAATTAAAATGCAATTTCGAAATTGATTAATAAAATAAAGAAAAATATATATTTTGAAAATTATTTAAATTTAAGTTGAAAAATTAAATTTCAACCTAAAAATAATTTTCGATTTAATTAAGTGTCATGAAAAATCAATAAATATTTAAGTATCATGATGAAAATCAACTTAGATATTTAGATTTTTCAAGTTAATTAAATTCAAGAAATAATAATTAAGTGTAGAGAAGCCTTAATTATTAATTTCTATTTAATACTAGGAAAAATATACTTAATAAAATTGTACCAAAATTAATTATTTAAATAATTAATTTCACAAAAGTATAATATTTTCCTATTTAAATATTAGAAATAATAAGTAGTCTAGAAATTACTATCTAGAAAATATCTTATTTGACTAAGTATCTTTTCAAAAATTTGAAAAATATCTAATTTAAGTTATATAGAAAAAATCTAAAACTTAAATAATTTCAAATCTAGATTTAATTAAATATCACAAATTAAGTTGTAACCACTTAATTTGAAGATATCTTTTGAAGTTAATATTTTAAAAAAAATATCAACCAAAAAAATATCTAAAATATTCCATTTTAAGTTAATATTTGAAAAGATATTAACTTAAAAAAATATCTTAAGAATCTTTAATAACTAATGCCTAAGATTCCTCAACTTGATTTAAAATTTAAATCAAATATTCAAATTTAAGTTTGTTAAGAAAAATCAGTTGATACAACTAATTTATAACTTAAATAGGAATATTTAATTAAATAAGTTCCAGAAAGAATCTTAGTTAGTTAAAATTCTATATTTAATTAAATACAAGAAAAATACAAATAGTTTATCTAGAAATAATATCTAAACTAAAAGTGTTTTTCTTAAAATTAACTTTAAAATATTAAAATGAAAATAAATTTTCATATATTTTAAAAGTTAATTATGTTGCTAATTCAATTTTATTAGGTCAAACTATTATAATTAACCTAGTACAGTTATTCAAATCAGGCAAATGGGCCTTCACAATTGGGGTAGTTCATGTGAGGGGGTGCTGGGTTCAGTATGTCGTACCCACTTCTATGGCACCCAACTCTCACACAAGGCCCAAAAGAGAGGAATTTAACCTTAAAATGAATAACTGTTATTAATTGAATAGGTCCAATAACTAAATGGACCTAAATAAAATCTATCATGGTGTGACATTTTATTTAGCAACAACCTATATGCATCTATATAATAAAATAAACATATAGGCTCACACAGGCACACTTTGGATGGATCCTATCATGTTGCTAGGTCATACACGATGAAAGAAGATTGTAAAATTTACCGTTACAAATTATTTACTTGACCAAGGGAGCCATCAGATCATTAGATCTGGCAAAAAGTAACCATGGCTATTTGCAATCAAGTAATAATAGGTTTTTAAAACTTACATACAAGCTAAAAACACATACTCCTGCAACAAGGTTAGCTGGATAGTTGGAAGTAGGATTTATTTAATTTTAAATAAATAATTTCGAAAAATAAATAATTAAATAAAATATTTTAATTAATTTCAAAAAAAATAAAAATAAATTAATTAATTTCGAAAAAAAATAAATAAAATTTAAAATTTCGAAATTATTTTAAAAAAAATTTAAAATTAAACCTACTATTTGAAAAATTAGGTTTCAACCAACCTAAATATCATTTCAAAATTTGCTAACTACTTTTTAAAAATTAAATGTTATTTTAAAAATAAAAAATTAAATAAAAATTAGAAAAGATAAATAAAATATCTTTTCAGATTTTTAAATTTAATTTAAATAAATAAAATAACAAAATTTAAAAGTTAGCAAAATATCTTATATCTATTTAAAATTACATGATTATAAATATCTTATTTTAAATTTTAAATAAGGTCAAAATATCTAAAAAGATTTAAAAAATCTTAATAGATAAGATATTTTTAAAATATCTTAAAAGATAGGATATTTTTAAATATCTTAAAAGATATTATAAATATCTTTAAAAGATATTATAAATATCTTAAAAGATAAGATATTTTTAAATATCTTAAAAGATATTATAAATATCTTAAAAGATATTTTAAATATCAAAAAATATCTGACCTTAAATTTAAAAAAAATAATCAAATTTAAAAATAAGATAGATTTTTAAGCAAAAAGATAAATACTAGTTCTATTCAAATTCAAATTACACTAATATCTTGAATTAAATAAAAAAATTAAATTAATTCAAAATGATAATTAGAATTGAATTAGGAATAGAAATAGTATATATATAAAACCATACAAAAAATTGGAAGTTAATTCCATGAAAAGGTATGAAAAATTGAAGAAAATTGAAAAAAAACGAAACTGTACGGACAGCTCTGCGATCGCAGGAAACTATCAAGACAAAATTTCCGATTTTGTCAAATCTTCAAAAAATCATAACTAATTCAAATAAAATCCAAATTGAGTTCTGTAAAAGGCTAACTTGCTTAATTTTTTCCATACTATCCAATAAAAATAATTCCAGAACCGAAATAACAATTATTTTTCACGAAAATTTCATAATCATCAATCAATCATCAAATAACACTCAATACAACATAATACCATCCAAAGAACATACAAACAATCGTTTTAAAGTCCAAATTACATGTAAGTAAATCAATTACCATGGCTCTGAGGCCAGTTGTTGGGAATTATTTTACCAGGATCTTAGATCTACTCACAAGTATGTTTATTAACATCCTAAATATGAACTTTCTAAAACGATAAAATAAACACATATAAAGTTAAGAAAACCTTACATTGATGCAGCGGAATAAATGTCTCCTTCCACTCAGATCTCTAACCCTTGATTCCTTTCTGTAGCAGAGTATAATCAAGATCTGAGCCCGAATCTCCTTCTTCTTCAAGCTTTGATCCTTCACGATCTTCCTCACTATGATTGAGGTATCACATCGTGTGTGGGCACTTACTCTTTCACTAGGGTCACGAAAAAGATGAAGGAAAAGAGGGAGAGAGGTTTCGGCCAAGGTAGAGAGTGAGGGAAGGCTCAGTTTTTCTGAAGAGAGAAATTTCTGTCAGAAAGCTAATGAAAGCATGTATTGTGAATGAGCCATCACTTTCTATTTATAGGCAACTTACTAGGTTTAGGTTTAGAATTATTTGGCATTAAAATAATGAAAATATTAATTTGAAAAAGCCTTATAAGTGGCCGGCCATAGGTGTTGTAATGGGCCCCACTTAATTTTGCAATTTTATCAAATTTTATCTCTATTTTCTCAAAAATGCCAATTTTCCAATTCTAACCTTTTTAAATGCCAAAACTAATTATTTAATAATTAAAATACATTATTAAATAATATTGTCATTTAATTTAATTATTAATTAGACATATAAAGTCTATTAATAAATAAATAAACCTAGAAAACTCTTTTCCTTACAATTTCACCCCTGAATAGTGAAAATTCATAAAATCAGACATAGTCTAACTCTAGAATTATAATTGATCAATCACGAATCAATTAATGAGTCTTATAAGCAGAATGTTCTCAACTAGAATGGGGACCATGGATCTATATGCCGAGCTTCCAATAAGTGAACCAAATTTACCAAGTAAATTCCTACTTATTAATTCTTCGTTGAATCCACTCTTAGAACTTAGAATTGCACTCTCAGACTTATATAGAGCATATTGTATGTTTCACGATACCAATATACTATCTCATTTAACCATTGTTATAATCTTATTGTGATTTAAAGATCCTCTATATAGATGATTTACATCGAGATGGGATTTCTTTACCGTTCTCACCCCTCAATGTATTTTGCCCCTTAAAACACTTAGCTACCTGTAAATGGTGTTTAATGATCTAATAATTAGTCAGTTAAACAAGAGCTCATCCATTTACTTCTATTTGCTAAGCTCGAAGGGAATCATCACTTAACTTCTATACACCAGTAGAAGCTATAGATTCCATATTTATGTTCAACACTCCCACTCAATCATACTATCATGTTCCCAAAATATACGTATCACCCTGACCCAAAAGTAGGCTTAACTAATAAATCAAAGAACATGAATAGCACTCCTGAGTTGAGCCCAAGCATATCAGGATTTAGATTCTTTTCAATCTTAAGATCAACTACTGATATTGACTTGGAAAGATATGTATAACGGTAAGTTTGTAATATCTTAACTTAGTTGCAATATCGGTCCAGTCCAATGTATACTCCATACATTCGAAACTAGTATACTTTACTAATGTCCTGGAAAGAACATAACACTTACTCCAAGTGTAAGTACACATCATCGCTGATTATCACATTAGTGTAAATCCAATAACACTGATGAAACAGGGACCAAAACTTTTGATTCATATGATCACAATCACATTCCACTGTGTTGACGATACTGTAATTGTGAATAAACATATAATCTGGATTTAACTGATTTTGTGTGTATGAATGTAATAAACATATTAAACATATTAAACCATTAGCATGTAAAATTCATGCAAACATCAATCACTTCAAATTTCTTATATTGATAACTAATCAGATTGTAAAGAGTTTTATTTAGGGCATAAAACCTAACAGGATCATCATATGTTAAATAAGATGATAGAACACTTTTGGAATCAAGAAATAAATATCTCCTTTATTTGCTACTTGATTTTTCAGACTTAGTCATTATCTCAGAAAAGTAGTATTTGTTTGAACAAACACTTTCTTATCTATTGACTATGGGATGGTCCACCCCTAATCACTTGGAATAGCTAACAAACCATGGTTATCCGTTTTAGCTTTTCTTGAGATTTTGATTAGGTCATCCATGAATCTAGTAATGATTTACATTAAGTATACAACCATTACATCATTCTGAAATTGTATTACCATAGAAGGATTTAGGCAACGACTAGTAACTAATCATCAATATGCAACTCGAAATTTCTGGGGAGGTAAGTTTGGATATAATTCAAAAATCAATTTAATGATCTTTGAACTGCATATCTACTAACTATTTCTCCACCCTATCAGTTCGCAAGATCTTTAACCACTTACCTTAATAGATTTAACCATTGCTAGAAATTTAAGAAACATTTCAAATTTCTTTGCATAAGGTATAATCTAGAGTGATCGTTTTAAGAATACAACGAAAAACTCATATCCACCCCTGAATGTACATCCATCTGCGAATGAGATGAACTACTTTCAGTGGATATAGGCATATTAACTCTTTGCAGAGATTGATCTTGTCAAATCCACTATGAACAAGATACAAATTCCATAGATTAAAAAAAAATGTGGTAGGGTCTTTTGATGACTTAGGTTTAGTTACATCAAAGAGTTCTTAGAATAGTGCAAGTGGATCCTGGTCACAGAATACTAAACTCATATTCCATACAGTTTGAATCCATTAATAGAAGATGGATATTAACACTTGGAAAGTGTAACTGTATTGCTTCCTGGAACTAGAAATATAAGAAAATTTCTGTTTGGATTCTAAAATTAAAGTCAAAGACTTAAATTCAACCAAATATAATGAGTAATTCTTTCTTGGACCACCACTACTAATTTAACTCTAAGTTTGATTTGCCCATACAAGTAGGAGATTTCTAAGAGTGAGGATTTATATCAATTGGGAATAGAATTTCGGGATTATAATCATATGCGTCATTGAATTTCTTAAGAGAAAATATAGAATGACATGAAATGATTTATAGACCATTCATCCAATGATATGTTATTGAGGAAATTTTAAATGAATAAGCTAAGAGGAATTAGGATAATTTCGTTGTTTAAATAAGAATCCAACGATGCTTCAATTAGCGAAAGTCAAAGTAATCTTATTTATATAATCTTCTTGTTTCATATCGTAAAAATACTAGTCTAAGGTGTCATCAATTGATGAACAGCTAGATGTTGCATATACAATGTTTATCTTTCGAGATTCAACACTATTATGTATGTCTAATGGTGAAAATCCACTAGGGATTTATCTCATTAGATAAACAAACCAAGTTAGACCAACAATGAAGATTCGAAATTGAACTACAACTTAATAACAGAAAATAACATTGTTCAATATAAATTCATACACAATTCAGAAATTATAAACATATAGCAAGTAGGAATGACAAGTGAAAATACTAAAACATACAGTCCTAAATAATTTCCAAGGTTTTCAACAAACTGAGGCGAGAGTCAAAGCTACCATCCATTGAATAGAGTTGTCAGCTCATCTAGAATGTTAAACATTCTAGCAACCTTTTATTCGATCAAGATTGGAATTCAGGGTTCAGCGTTTAAGCGAGAGTCAAGGCAATTCTATCTTATGAGCTTCCACCATTGTTTCATAATTTGCAAGTCAAATATGGTCGCCACCATTAGGGTGATCCATACCATATAAAACACTTATAGACTACTTATCTTTCGAGATTAAACGGTGCGAAATTGCTAATGAACGTTCCTCCATTAGGGAGGATTACTTACTAAAACAAACGCGATGTAAAACCAACAATGCAGATCGAATATCTTAATAATAAAGCTCATTATTTAAAGAGAGTTGTATTTTCTTTGATTCTCATTTTAATCTATTTATTTTAAATATATATTTATTAATTAAAATTTCTAATTTAGAATGAAAAATTATAAATATAAATTTTAATTTAATATTTATAAATTTTACTTAGATAGATATGAAAATAATATGAATTATTTCCATCTTAGTAATAATTTCCAATAAATATTTAGAAAATTATTCAATTTAAGTTGTTACAAAATTAATTTAAATTAATTTACAACTCAAATTTAATTTTCTATAAATATATATTGCATTTCGAAAAATTAAAGTATTCAAGGATACAATTTTCGAAAATGCATGTTAAAATAAGAAATAAATCCTGGAAAAATTATTCTAATTTAATGTTGGCCCAAAATCAATTAATAAAATTAATTTAAAACAAAAAAATATAATTTTCCTATTTAATTAAATATATAAGAAAAATTTCAACTATTTAAGTATGATGATAAAAATCAACTTAAATATTAATTTTCTATTTAATTAAATACACTAGAAAAATACTTCAAGCAAAAACAGATAATATCTATCTAGATTTTTATTTGACTAATTAATTCAATTTCTAATAATATACTTTAATTCATTTATTTTAAATTAATCAATAAATGAAAAAATAATTGATTTAAGTTGGTACAAGAATTAATTAAAATACATAATTAATTTACAACTTAATCTATTTTTCAAATAAAATTCAAGATTCCAGCATTTAAGAAATGCAATTTCGAAATTTGATTAATAAAATAAAAAAATATATGTTGAAAATTATTTGAATTTGGTTGAAAAAATAAATTTCAACTAAAAATAATTTTCTATTTAATTAAGTGTCATGAAAAGGAAATATTTAAGTGTCATGATGAAGATCAACTTAGATATTTAATTTTCAAATTAATTAAATGTATTAAATTCAAGAAATAAATAATTAAGTGTAGAGAAGGCTTAATTATTAATCTCTAGTTTAATATTAGGAAAAATATACTTAAAATAAATTGTACCAAAATTAATTATATAAATAATTAATTTCACAATGTATAATATTTTCCTATTTAATATTAGAAATAATAAGTAGTCTAGAAATAACTATCTAGAAAATATCTTATTTGACTAAGTATATTTTCCACAAAATTTGAAAAAATATCTAATTTAAGTTGTATTAGAAAAAATCTAGAACTTAAATATTTTCAAATTTAAATTTAATGAAATATCAAAAATTAAGTTGTAACCACTTAATTTGAAAATATTCCATTTTAAGTTAATATTCGAAAATATATTAACTTAAAAAATATCTAAAATATTCCATTTTAAGTTAATATTCGAAAAGATATTAACTTAAAAAATATCTAAAGAATATTAATAACCAATGCCCAAAATTCCTCAACTTAATTTTGAAATTTTTAATCCAAAAGATATTCAGATTTAAGTTGGTTAGTTGTAGATAGCTAAATATCAACTTAAATAGGAATATTTAATGAAAAATTTAAATTAAGCTTCAGAAAGAATCTAGATGGTTATAATTCTATATTTAATTAAATATAAGAAAATACATATAGTTTAGCTTAGAATATAAAATTCTTTAAACTATGGTTTTCTTAAATTAATTTCAAAATAAATGAAATTAATTATGTTGCTAATCAATTTTATTAGGTTAAACTAGTTTAATTAACCTAGTACAGTTATTCAAATCAGGCAAATGGGCCTTCACAATTGGGGTGGTTCATGTGAGGGGGTGCTGGGTTCAGTATGTCGTACCTACTACTATGGCTCCAAACTCTCACACAAGGCTCAAAAGAGAGGAATTTAACCTTAAAATGAACAACTGTTATTAATTGAATAGGCCCAAAAACTAAATGGGCCTAAATAAAATCTATTAAGAACTATGACATTTTATTTAGCAACAACAACCTATATGCATCTATAATTAAATTAAACACATAGGCTCACACAGGCACACTTTGGATGGGTCCTATCATGTTGCTAGGTCATACACAGATGAAAAAAGATTGTAAATATACCTGTTACAAATTATTGACTTGACCAAGGGAGCCATCACATCATTAGATCTGGCAAAAAATTAACCATGGCTATTTGCAATCAAGCAATTATAGGTTTTGAAAACTTACAAACAAGATAAAACATATACTCCTGCAACAAGGTTAGCTGGATAGTTGGATGTAGGATTTATTTAATTTTAAATAAATAATTTCGAAAAAATTAATTAAATAAATAAAAAATTTATTTTCGAAATTTTAAAAAAAATTCGAAATTTAAATAAAAAAAAAATTAAAATTAAACCTACAATTTTGAAAAATTAGGTTTCAACCAACCTAAATATCATTTCAAAATTTGCTAACTACTTTTAAAAATTTAATGTTATTTTATAAATAAAAATTAAAAAAGATAAATGAATATCTTTTTCAGATTTTAAATGTAATTTAAATAAATAAAATAAAAAAATTTAAAAGTTAGCAAAATATCTTACATCTATTTAAAATTACATGATTATAGTTATCTTATTTTAAATTTAAATAAGGTCAAATTATTAAAAAAATATTTAATTTAAAAAATTTAATATCTGACCTTAAATTCAAAAATAAGATAAAATATAATCAAATTTAAAAATAAGATAGATAATTAAGCAAAAAAGATAGATACTTACTATTTTTAAATTCAAATTACACTAATATCATGAATTAAATTTAAAAAATATTAATAAATTTAATTAGGATAATTAGAATTGAATTAGGAATAGTAAATGTATAAATACAAAACTACACAAAAAATCGGAAGTTAATTCCATGAAAAAGCATGAAAAAACGAAGAAAAACGAAAAAATTGCAAGCTGTACGGACGGGATGCTGTGCATACCCGCCCGCGCACGTGCTGGGGTGACTTGGGCGAGGTTTCTCGGCACAGGGAAGGAATGCATGATTTCCGCGCGCGTAGGAGGTCTTCAGCTCAACCCCAATTTTTTCGAAACTTCAAAAAATCATAACTAATTCAAATTAAATCGAAATTGAGTTCTGTAAAAAAGTAACTTGATTAATTTTTTCCATACTATCCAATAAAAATAATTCCAGAAACAGATATTCAATTATTTTTTGCGAAAATTCACAAACATCAATCAATCATCAAATAACACTCAATACAACATGATACCATCCAAAACATCAAAGAATCGTTTTAAAGTCCAAATTTCTTGCAAGCAAATCAATTACCATGGCTCTGATACCAGTTGTTGGAAATTATTTTACCAGGATCTTAGATCTACTCACAAGTATGTTGATTAACACCCTAAATATGAACTTTCTAAAACGATGAAATAAACACATATAAAGTTTAGGAAACCTTACATTGGGTGCAGCGGAATATAATGACTCCTTCCGTTCAGATATCTAGCCCTTGATTCCTTTCTGTAGCAGAGCATTATCAATATCTGAACCTGAATCTCTTTCTTTGATTCTTTAGTGCTGAAACTCCTTCTTGTGAAAGTCTTTCTTCACGACCTTCCTCACTATGATTGAGGTATCACTTGCTATGTGTGGGCACTATTCTCACACTAAGAATTTCGAAATTGAAGAGACAAGGAAGAGAGCAAAGTGGCGGCTAAAGATAGGGAGAGAGAGAGGCTCAGTTTTTTCTGAATCAGAAGTGTAATTTTCCTAAAGCCTTCACTATCTATTTATAGCATTCCACTAGGGTTAAGTTTGAATTATTTGGCATTAAAATAATAAAAATATCAGTTTAAATTCCCTACAAAAGTGGCCGGCCATGCTCACTGGATTTGGGCCTCACTTTTGCAATTTTGCAATTTTATCTTTTCTGCATCTGATTTTCTCAAAAACGCCAATTTTCTAATTCAACCATTTAAATGCCAATTCTTACTATTTAATAACTATAAATAATTATGAAATAATATTGTCATTTATCATATTTATTAATTGAACAATACAAAGTATCATAATTAACAAATATGCCCCTAAAACTCTTTCTTTACAATTTCGCCCTTACTTAGTGAAAAAAATTCACAAATAGACATAGTCTAATTTGAGAATTATAATTGATTAATCAAAACCAATTATATGAGTCTTACAAGCAATATTATCTCAACTAGTGCGGGGACCATGGGTTTATATAACCGAGCTTCCAATAAGTAGATCAAGAACTTAGCACTAAAATTCACTAACTTATTAATTCTTCGTTGAATCCACGCATAGAACTTAGAATTGCACTCTCAGTTATATAGAATGGCCTATATGTTCCACCATATAGACACATCATTAGTTATCCATTGTTATAATCCTAATTTGATCAATGATCCTCTATATGAATGATCTACACTGTAAAGGGATTAGATTACCGTTACATCCTACAATGTATTTAATCCTTAAAACACTTAACCCCGTATAAATGATATTTCAGCTTATGTGAAATGAGATCTCCACCATTTATTTTTGTTTGGTCAAGCTCGAAGGAGATCATCCTTTACTTACTATTCGTCAGATAGAAGCTATAGATTCCATGTTTATGTTAGCGCTCCCACTCAATTGCACTACCGTGTTCCCAAAATGTACGTATCACCCTGACCTAAAATTAAGCTTAACTAACAAATCAAAGAACATGAATAGCCTCTCGAGATCGAGCCTAATCATATCCGGATGAAGATAATTTGATCTAGAATCAACTAGGAAATATTGACTTGAATAGATATTACGGTAAGTTTAATAAATCTAAGTCAAAGTTCAATATCGGTCCCTTCCAATGCATACTCCATGCATCCAACCTGAGCTTTACTTTAACCAATGCTCTGGAAAGAACATAGCACTTCTCCAGATGCAAGTCAACTCTGTTGTAGATTATCATATCAGTAAAACCCTGTGTTTGATAAATCTAGGAAACTTTCTTCACATAGTCATGTTTATTTTCCAATGTGTTGACAACACAATAAACAGGATCAAGTATGTGAAAAGGGTTTCAGATGAATTTATACATTATGTACATATAATCATGAAATAAATCATGTGAACCATGCAACATTAAATGTTATTTCTGATCTATATTAATAAGTAAATCTGATTATATTAAAATGAGTTTTATTTAGGGCATAAAACCCAACAAACTCCCACTTGCACTAATATAAAACAAAAAAAAAAAGTGCGTTTCAAATAATCTCAACACCTTGATATACAAATCAAGTGTAGTAGTCGTAAACTCCTCGTAATAGTATCTGAAAGGTTGAATTAACCACAACCTTTCCTCCACTATTACTCTTCCTTAATCACAAAATCATTAATAATTTGAAATTCCTCTCTATATGTCTACTCTCTTGGGATACTGAATTCTATATCTTTGGCAACTACTTTAATCAGGAAATTAACACTAGTAGTTTTGGCAATTTGGAATGGTGCCAAAAATGTATAGAACTTTCCTTAGACTGAATAAGTACCTTTCCTGCAACTTTAACATTCAGTCCCTTTCTGGTAGACCTAGAGACTTCAAATAGGTTTTTACACTTCTCCAAAATCACTATTCCACCCCCAGAGTAACCACCATCTTATCAAAAAGATTTTCTAGCACAAAGGAAAATTTCGAAATTTGATGTGGTGTAGTCTAAGAGTTTTAAACACACCCTTATAGACTAACATATAGTTCCTCTTCTTAATCTTAAGATTTGCTTGATTGTCTTCCAATGTTCTTCTCCTGGATTAATCTGATACCTACTCATTACTCCCACTCAACAGCAGGTGACTGGTCTAAGGCATAGAAAAGCATATCTAAGACCTCTCACTGTTGATTTAAGAAATTCTTTCATGGCTTTATCTTTTCTGGAATAGTTGTGACTTTTCCTTTGATAAATAAAATATATGCCTAAGAAGTAGTGAAGCTTCTATAGATTGCCATTAGAAAGAAAATGCTTCAGCATCTTACTAAAGTAAGTTGCTTGCATTAGAGTAAGTAATTACTAGCTATACCACAAGCCATGGGTTTAGATAAACTCAAACCTATAATACTAGGAACAGGAAGTTTTGTTAAGTCCATTGAATAGACATACACGTAATTTCCTTTTTATGTCCTTGTAATAGAAAGTTTAGGTTACTCCATGTGAATGGATTAAACCATAGTTCTATTGGCTTTTCTTCTTAGTTTCTTATCTTGACAATCCATTACTTGTTTAAACTCACAATGGATTTTAATCACTATTGTCTCCCAAGTCATAAGAAGGTGAGTTCCTAGAAACTCTCCCACTACAACAAGGTACCGTGAATTATGTCGAAGAAAACTAATTGGTATTGATCTCTTCGGTTGTGACAAGACAACAAAGGCAGTGGGATCATCATATGTTAAATAAGATGATAGAACACTTTTGGAATCAAGAAATAAATATCTCCTTTATTTGCTACTTGATTTTCAGACTTAGTCATTATCTAAGAAAAGTAGTATTTGTGTGAACAAACACTTTCTTATCTATTGACTATGGGATGGTCCACCCCTAATCACTTAGAATAGCTAACAAACCATGGTTAACCATTTTAGCTTTTCTTGAGATTTTGATTAGGTCATCCATAAATCTAGTAATGAGATACATACCAATTGTCGAGTTGCAAAATTTCCATCTCAAGCACCGCCTGGAAGAGGCAAACTGACAAACGCTGAGTTGGAACAGGAGGCAGCCGCAGCCAGGGCGGCACAGGAGACCAAAAACCAACCTAATGCTAGAATAAGGAGACCATGAGGCAGACCTGGTGGCTAACAAACCAAGAGGCAGGACACGACTCAGGAAACCCTCAAAACGCTCAGGAAGGAGAACCTGGGGAAACTGAGGGTCCCCCTAAAAAAGAACAACCAAATTACCAACTGAAGCCTCTCACATCAATGAGAACAGAAGGCGAACCGAGACCAGGGAGCAGGAAATCCCTCGTGAGAACTAAGGAAATCCTAGGACTCAACCTAGGACAGGTGGGTTGCCGCCGAGGCATCGCCAACGTCCTTCTCGCACAAACAGGGAAGGGGTGCGTACAAACCTCAACAGGATGCATACATCGACCCATACCCAACGGAGAAGGCCGAGACGTGACGAGACGAGTGCCAGCTCGAGACGCACAAAAACCCATAGTCGATCAACGCGAGGAGGAGATGGAACTCATCCCAATACTGATCAAGAGAGTGCAGGCACAAGTAAAACTAAAAGTTACTCAAGGACGAGATCCATGAGTAGGACGAGGTCCATGAGTAGGACGAGGTTCGTTAGTAACTATAACCAGCAGCAACCGGATCTCCGTAATCACTTGAACCAGAAAAAACCTGACCTTCACCAACAGCTCGGTCAAAAGCAAGAGGATCCTATCCAATTGTGAATTGATGAGTTGGAGGACAAATTCAGGATGTATCAAGTCAGGGAATATGGAAAGCAGCCTGAATACGACTCAGACGAGGAACTCGAGCATTTCCATCCAGACATTATGAATACTAAATTCCCCCAGGGATTTAAGAACCCTCACGTCTTGTTATATGATGGGACCACAGATCTGGTCTCACATTTAAATAATTTTAATACTATCATGCGAGCCAGCAATGTTACGAATAATCTACGATTTATTTTATTCCCCACATCGCTAGTTGGAGCAGCGAGCAGCTTGTTCAACAAATTTACCCATCATTAAATCACCTCTTGGGAACAGTTGTCTAAGGACTTCAAAAAATAGTTCCAGGCAGAAAGGGATAGGCGACCCGAGGTGTCCTCACTCACTAACATAAAGCAGCAGTCGGGTGAGATGCTTAACCCCTACTTAAGTCGTTTTAGCACAGCTGCTGTGAGGGTGAGAAATCTGGACGATAGTACCCAGCTTACTTCTCTTCAGGCAGGGATCACGACTGATCTCCACTGCTGGAGGCGAGCTATGGGATGACCTGCAGGGTCGCCCAGTGAAAAATATCATTGAGTTCAATGAAAGAGCTCAAGTGTTTGCTTAAAAAGAAGAAGCAAGAAAATAGATGAAGTTGTTAAAGACTGGCTTGGGAGGTAAACCCAGTACTATCTCAACAAGCACCTTCTCGACCAAGGCTGACAATCCAGGAGCCTCTAGTTCAAAGAGGAAAGATAACTCCAAGGAGTCAGCCAAGGACAAGAAAAATCAAAAGAAGCACGACAAGTACGTGCCAATATACACCGTTTACGCTTGAGCTTAATGAAACTCGGGAAAACATCTATCTCGCACATGAGCACAGGGTCGCATTCCATAAACTTGAGCCCATGAGGCATGCGAGACACAATAGAGATGCAACCAAAATTTGTAAGTATCACAAGGATATAGGGCATACAACAGACGAGTGTTGTCACCTGAAAGACAAGATAGACAGTCTCATCGCGCGAGGTCATTTCTAGCAATATGTGAAAAGACAAGGTAATGGACAAAACTAGCCAAATTCGCCTAATAACCCATGTTACCAAGGATTACCACCTCCTCCTCTTGAAGGAGAAGATATCCTGGTTATCTCGAGAGGGCCACATATTGCAGGGGAAAGCAACAATGCCCAAAAGAGATATGTAAAGGAAGTGAAGAATGAGCAGTCTGCTTTTGCTCCAGAACCTTCTAAGAAAGCTAAGACTGAAGAACCTTCGATTCTATACTCAGAGGAAGATGAAAAACACGTGAGATATCCACACGTCAACCCACTTGTAATTACCATCCAACTTGCAAAAAAAAAAAAGGATTAAAAGAGTGCTGGTGGACAACGGGAGTTCACTGAACATCCTATATAAGGAAACACTGAGGAAAATGGGACTTTAAAAAGCCAAATTAAAACCTTGCATGGTAAATCTATGTGGATTTACGGGCGATAGTGTTGCCAGTCAGGGAATAATCGAGCTCCTATTAACATTGGGCGAAGCACCTTAATCCACCACTATAATGCAAGACTTTTTAGTTGTCAACCTGCCATCAGCCTACAACATACTGCTGGGTCAACCAACATTAATTGGACTGGGGCAGTTAGTTCAATTAAGCACTTATCCCTAAAGTTTCAAACACTGATAGGTGTGGGAGTAGTGTGAAGTGACCAAATGATGGCTCGCGAATGCTCCAGCATAGAACTGTAGAACACAAAGGTCGGTCACCAGCTAATCGTAGTCTTCGATGAGGAAGGTGAGAAGAAGGATGAGGATCTTGATCCTCCGATTCAAGATGAAAGGAATTTATTGAAACCGATTGAGGAACTGGAAGAAGTTGTTCTAGACCCAGGAAATCCCACAAACTGTGTGTTCATTGAGAAGAACTTGGATGAAAAATTGAAATAGCAACTAATATGCTTTTTGAGGGCAAACCAGGATCACTTCCTTTGGAGCCACTGATATATGATAGGGATCAACCCTAAGATTATCTGCCACCACTTAAATGTCAACTCGAATTACCAAGCCAAGAGATAGAAGAGGCGACCCTTTGATTCCGAGAGACAAGGGGCACTCAAGCAAGAAGTGGATAAGTTGTTGGTTAACGACTTTATATGCGAGGCATTTTATCCCTCATGGATATCCAATCCTATTATCGTCCCAAAACCAAATGGAACCTGGAGAACTTGTATTAACTTTTCAGATTTGAATAAGGTGTGTCTAAAGGATTACTTTCCACTGCCAAGGATTGACCAACTAGTGGATGCAGCTGCTGGACACGAGCTTATGTCGTTCATGGATGCATACTCTAGATATAACTAGATAAAAATATATGTCCCTGACCAAGAGCATACAATCTTCGTAACCAACATGGGACTTTATTGTTATAAAGTCATGCTGTTTGGTTTGAAAAATAATGGGAAACATATTAGCAACTTGTGAATGAAATGTTAACGAGACAAATTGGAAGAAACATGGAAGTCTACATCGATGATATGTTGGTGAAGTCGGTAAAGAGTGGAGATCATACAACAGACCTCGCAGAGTGCTTTGAGATATTAAAAAAAGTACAAATGAAGCTTAACTCGAAAAAGTGTTTCTTTGGAGTTTCCTTAGGAAAATTTCTGGGATTCATAGTCAATGCAAGGGTCATTGAAGCAAACCTTAAAAAGATCAAGGCTTCGATAGATATGCCATCACCAACAAAGCCAAAGGAATTTCAGGCCTTAAGAGGAAGAATTGCTACACTTAACAAATTCATTTCGAAGTCCACTGATAAGTGCCTACCATTTTTTAATGTATTGCGAGGCAACAAAAAATTTGAGTGGACAGAAGAGTGCGAAGAGGCCTTTAAGAGCATAAAAAGGCATTGTTTGACACCCCCAATTTTGGGGAAACCAGTAACTAGAGAGATATTACTCCTCTACTTGGCTGTCTCGTAAAATGTAATTAGTTCTGCAATAGTGTGAGAAGAGAGAAAGCACTAGCCACCTGTTTACTATGTTAGTAAGAGGTTACAGGGGCAGAATCGAGGTATCCCCCTCTTGAAAAACTTACCTAATGCCTAATCCACGCATCTCGCAAGTTACAACCTTACTTCCAGGCACTGATAGAAGGAATAATTCCAGAGGAAAATCTGCTTGTTCAGCAAGACGCGAGTACTTGGAAATTATATGTGGATGGTGCATCCAATGAGCATGGCTCAAGTGCAAGGGTGCTATTAATTTTGTCAGAAGGCTGTAAGTTTCACTATGCATTGAGATTCTAATTCGACACGTCAAACAACGAGGTTGAGTATGAATCTCGATCGCAGTTTTGAAGATAGCCGAATTGTTGAAGGTGAAAAATCTCATATGCCATAGTGATTCACAGCTGATTATAAATCAAGTTATCAGGGAATACCAGGCTAAGGGCTTAAGAATGGCAAAGTACCTAGAGAAAGTTTAGAAGAACTTGGAAAAGTTTGATTACTTCGAAATCAAGCAAATACCAGGAGTAAACTCTAATGTCAATGCCTTAGCAAAATTGGCCTCGCAGAATGAATTGGATGAATTGAACTTGGTTCGGTGGAGATGTTAAATGAATCAAGTATATGTGAAAAGGAAGATGTCATGATGATAGATAGCTCGCCCACGTGGAGGACACCCATAATCAACTATCTTCTCAACGGACAACTTCCAACTAACAAAAATGAGGCACGAAAAACTCCTATATTCAGTGCCTCGCTACACGATAGTAGAAGGCAAATTGTATAGAAGGGACTATTCTATGCCTCTCCTACAATGTGTTCTTCTTGAAGAAGCAAGCAAGATCATCAAAGAAATCCATGAAGGCTTTTGTGGGGATCATGTAGGTTGGTAAAGTCTACAAAAAAGATTATTCGACAAGGATATTACTGGCCAACTATAAACAAGTACACCCATGAATTTCTCAAGATGTGTGATAAATGTCAGAGATTCTCGCATATACCACGCATACCACCAGCGGAACTAAGAATGATGACCTCTCCTTATCCATAAGTAATACGGGGAATTGATTTAATTGGGGCACTACCCATAGGGTGCGGAGGAGCAAAGTATGCAGTCATGTCTGTCAATTTCTTTGCAAAATGGACGGAGGCTGAACCTCCAGTGTCCATAACCTGGAAAAAAGTTCTTGACTTTGTAGTCAGAAACATAATTTGTAGGTTTGGAATACCCATTAAGATAGTATCAGATAACGGGATTCAATTTGATGCTGAATTATTCACTGAGTTCTGTGAGAGGAATAAAATTAATAAAAGCTTCTCGTCAGTATCCAGGCCTCAAGCGAATGGCAAGTAAAAGCTGTTAATAAGACCTTGAAGGATACTATCAAGAGAAACTAGACGCTGCTAAAGGTAGATGGGTCGATGAACTACCTCAATTACTTTGGGCTCATAGGTCAACTGAGAAGACAACAACAAGACAAACTTCATTCTCGCTAGCATTTGGCTCGGAGACAATGCTGCCGGTAGAAGTAAATATCGTGACTCACAGACAAGATTTTATAATTAAGAAGAAAACCAAGAAGTCTTAAAATTTTCCTTGGATCTACTTGATGAAAAACGTATTGAGTCGCAAATTACTAATGCAGCATACCAACACAGACTGACAAGATACTTCAACAAGAAAGTAAAGAAAAGGCTCTTCAACATTGGAGACTTCGTGCTAAGGCGAATATTTGCCAAAATGAGAGATGCATCAGCAGGAATATTTAACCCAAACTAGGAAGGTCTTTATGTGATCGAATCGCTAGTAGGAACCGCGGTTTACTTATTGGCTTGGCTGAATGGCTCGCTGATAAAGAACTACTGGAATGCGGAATATTTGCGACCCTACTACTAGTAAATTGATGTTGTAACTCATATTTCTGATGTAATATTTCAAGTTATTACAAAGTGTCATTCTTTAAAATTACTTGAGGGGCATATGTGTATGATTAACTAAAATCTATCTGGAAATACATGATATATTGCAAATCCATTTACTTTATAATTTTTTAAAATTTTTAAAGTTTTTGATTAAAGAACCTTTCCCACGAGAAAGGAAAATCAAAAGTTGTAAAAGAGATATAACTTTAAGCTACATGCGAAGCTGAATACTAATGGCTCGCATTTTCTGGGAAAGTATTAAACGAGACACCAAGATGCCTTTAAGAAATACCTAAACCTAATATATGAATAGAGGGCTTAACAATTCATATAAGCAATCAAAAATATACAAAGTGATGAATCATTAAAAGTATATTCAAGTTTGCTTAAAACAGATTATAATTGTTTATGCAAAGCAGTTACTGATAACTGCTAGCAAATCAAAAGCATAGCAGATAATAACCGCTCGCGCACATAGTAGATTACTAACTACTTAAATAATATCAAAGGAAATTACGAGCAATGGAAAGGCCTAAAGTATTTTAAATCTGATCAAAATATAATTGTTTAAGTTAATGAAAACGCAAACAAACAGATATATTAAGTTCAAATATAAAAGTACGAAACATTGAATAAAAGATAAAATAATAGCAAGATTGGCCATCAAACCCTGCAAATTTGTCTTTACAAAAGTACCACAGGGGGCAAACCATTGGCTCGGCCTTAGGGCCAGTTTCCTAAATAAAAAAAAAACCCTAAAAATAGAGCCTGCATTATAGGGTCCTTGGTTGGATCTTCTTGTTCAGCTTCAACCGCTTCTTCCTCGCCTAGTTCTTCCCTCAGAGTCTTCTCGCAAAAAGCAAGCATGACATCATCCTTCTCGCCCTAGAAACTGAAGTCCAACTCGGGGTTGGCTCAACAAATTTGATAAATGGTCCTCCTACCGATACTATTGACCCTCTCTTTGGTTTCAGCCTCCAATTCCTTCACCTTTTGGTCATGATCAACATATTTTTTATCAAGATCAACATAGAGGGACTTGAGAGAGTCCTTCAGTTCCTTGATTCACTGTTGGTTGGCTTGATGTTGCTTTCCTACTTCCTCCTTTGTACGAGAGAGCTTGACCTCGGAATGGTTCCACTTTTTGGCCATGATTTCCCTATGTTCCCTGATCTGGCGAAGCTTAGTCTCAAGCATTTCGACTCGATGAAGTAACGCCCTAAATAATTAGGCACGCTACCCATAATAATTATAAAATCCTAATCCCTTAAATGGGATTCCTACTCAAATAGCACAGAATTTAAACTTTTGTAATAAACGGAATGAGAATAAAACTTGTGATAATTTATACTTTACAATAGGTGGGATCCCAAATATATTTACAAACTTTATTTCAAGTCTCTTTCAGTTAGCCGGCCTAAGCGGCAAAATAGAGTTTTAAAAATTCAACACTGGTACACCCTTAACCCGCTTGCTCTGATATGGCTCGAATATGTAGATTCTTCGCCCAGCTCCTGAACTCATGGCTGATTAGCTAATGCCTAACCCTTTCCTACACAGTAGAGCACCCATGAGCCAAGCCCAGGAAGACAGTATATAACATAACAATATTAATATGTTCATCAAACTATTTAAACAATAATGCCATTCATATATGTCTGTGTGTCACAGACCTGCATGTTGCACTCACATGCCTATTTATGTCTACGTGACGTAGACCTATGTGTTGCGCTCACACATCTATTTAAATCTACGTGGTGTAGACCTACGTGTTGCTCTCACACGTCTAATTACTTTAAGGCCTTAGAATGGTTCATCTCGGTTGTGGTTACCAAGTCCAACCTGATTACGCCTTCAGCGCATAATCCCTAAATCTCATTACATTTAACATGGCATTGCATTTACACATATATATCACTAGGGTAATAACCCTAGGCCTGTTGGGTTTTGTGCCCTAAATAAAACCCATTTCAATATAATCAGATTTACTTATTAATAAAGATCGGAAATAACATTTTATGTTGCATGGTTCACATGATTTATTTCATGATTATATACATATAATGTATAAATTCTATTTAAGTCCAGAACATATGAATTTGTTAATGATTATAGTGTTGTCAGCACAGTGGAATATAATCTTAATTATATGTTCGAAAGTTTATTCCCTGATTTGTCAGTTCACTGGATTTAGACTGGCATGATATAATCAGGGATAGGTATTCTTACACCTTGGATAAGTGTTATGTCCTTTCCAGGGCATTGGCAAAGTTTACCAGTATCAGATGTACGGAGTATACATCGAAAGGGACCGATATTAAACTTTCATTAGATTTGTTAAAATTTACCGTAATATCTATTCAATTCAATATCACTTGTTGATCCTAGATCAAATGATCTTAATCGTGATATGGTTAGGTTTGATCTCAAGAGTATTATACATGTTCTTTGATTTGTTAGTTAAGCCTGCTTTTGGGTTAGGGTGATACGTACATTTTGGGAACATGATAGTATAATTGAGTGGGAGCGCTAACATAAATATGGAGTCTATAACTTCTATAGGAATTTAGAAGTGAAACGATGATATCCTTCGAGCTTGGCTAAACAGAGATAAATGGTGGAGATCTCATTTCACTTCGCTGAAATATAATTTATACGGAGCTAAGTGTTTTAAGGATAAAATACATTGAAGGTGTAACGGTAATTTAGTTCCTATTCAATGTAGATCATCTCTTAAAGGGTCATTGATCAAATTAGGATTATAACAATGGATAATTAATAGCGTATCTATATTGTGGAACATATAGAGCGTTTTATATGACTGAGAGTGCAATTCCAAGTTCTAAGTGTGGATTCAATAAGGAATTAATAAGTTAGGGAATTTACTTGGTAAATTCGGTTCGACTTATTGAAAGCTCGGTTATATAGGTCCATGGTCCCCATACTAGTTGAGACCATACTACTTGTAAGACTCAGTTAATTGATTTTGATTAATCAATTATAATTCTAAAGTTAGACTATGTCTAGTTTATAAATTTTCACTAAGCAAGGGCGAAATTGTAAAGAAAAGAGATTCTAGGCTTATCTATTAATTAAGAGACTTTATATGTCTAAATTAATAAATATATTAAATGAAAATATTATTTAATAATTAATTTTTAGTTATTAAATAATTAGAATTGGCATTTAATTGGTTAAATTGGAAAATTGGCATTTTTGAGAAAATGGGATTGAAAAATAACAAAATGGCAAAATTGCAAAGAGAGGCGCATTATCCTTGTCATGGCCGGCCACTATGCAAGTAATTACCATTTATATTTTCATTATTTTAATGCCATACAATTCTAACCTAAAACTAGATGGCATTCTATAAATAGAAAGTGATAGCTTCAGGAAACTATGAACTTGCATCTTATTTTCTCTCAGAGAAAACCTGAGCTTCATAGCCGCCACCCTCTCTTCTCTTTTCTTCTCTTCAATTTCGAAATACCCTAGTAATAGAGTAGTGCCCACACACATCAAGTGGTATGTCAATCATAGTGTGGAAGATTATGTAGAATCCAATCAACAAGAAGGAGAATCAGCTTCAAGGAAGGAGAGAAAGAGATCCAGGTTCAGATCTTGATTATGTTCTGCTACAGAAAGGAATCAAGGGCTAGAGATCTAAACGGAAGGAGTCATTATATTCCGCTGCACCCAATGTAAGGTTTCCTAAACTTTATATGTGTTTATTTCATTGTTTTAGAATTCATATTAGGATGTTTGTGAAACGTACATGGTAGTAAATCTAGATCCTAGTAAAATATTTCCAACAACTGGCACTAGAGCCATTGTAATAATTTACTTTCATGAAATATGAATTAAAACGATGATATGTGTTGATTTGGATGGTTTCATGTTGATCTGTGTGTTATATGATGATTGATTGATGCTTGTGAAATTTTATAAAAAATAATTGAATTTTCATTTCTGGAATTATTTTGATTGGATTGTTTGGAAAAATTAAGCCATTTCCTTTTTTACAGAACTCAATTTCGATTTTATTTGATTTAGTTATGATATTTTGAAGTTTTGAAAAAATCGGGGGTGATGACACACCCTTGTGGACGCGGCTTGCTGCTGGCAGCACCCTTTGTGCGCCCAAGCAGCCCCTTGCGCCCAAGAATGTGCACCAATATGGTGTGCTTTGCAGACCATCCGTACAGCTCACAATTTTTTCGTTTTTCTTCGATTTTTCATGCTATTTCATGGAATTAACTTCTGTTTTTTTTTTTTGTAGCTTTGTATTTTGATTTTTACTTTTCATATTTCAAATATAATTATCAGAAATAAATTAATTTGAATTTTTAAAATTAATTTTAGATATTAGTGTAATTTGAATTTGAAAATAGGTAAAAATCCTTTTTTGCTTACTTTTTTTCTTATTTTTGAAAATTTGATTATTTTATCTTATTTTTAAATCTAAGGTCAGATATTAATTTTTTTATAAAATATTCTATTTTAAGTAATTTGACCTTATTTAGATTTAAAATAAGATTACTATAATCATGATATTTTAAATAGAAATAAGATATTTTTGCTAACTTTTACATTTTGTTATTTTTACTTAAATTAAATTATAAAATCAGAAAAGGGGGTGTATTTATCATTTTATTTTATTGAATATTTAATTTATAAAATAACATGAAATTTAAAAGGTGGTTAGCAAATTTGTTTTTTAAATGATATTTAGGTTAGTTGAAACCTATTTTTTCAAAATTGTAGGTTTATTTTTAAATTTTTTTTCAACCGATTTTTTTTTTATTTAAATATTAGTTTCGAAGTTTTTTTTCATTAATTAATTTAAAATTAAATAAATCCTACAATCCAACTATCCAAATTCAACTTGTTGAAGGAGTATGTGTTTTAGCTTGTTTGTAAGTTTTCTAAAACCTATTATTGCTTGATCTAAATTGCCATGGTTAACTTGTTGACAGATCGAATGATCTGATTTTAACCCATGGTTCAATTGTTAATAGGTCAAGTAAATAATTTGTAACAGGTAAATTTTACATTCTTCTTTCATCTGTGTATGACCTAGTAACATGATAGGATCCATCCAAATCTGTATGCCTGTGTGAGCCTATATGTTTACTTTATGTTTAGATGCATATAGGTTGTTGCTAAATAAAATGTCACACCAGGATAGATTTTATCTAGATTTTATTTGCCTGATTTAGATAACTGTGCTAGGTTAATTAAATTAGTTTGTCCTAATAAAATTGATTAGCAACATAATTAACTTTTAAAATATATGAAATTTATTTTCATTTTAATATTTTAAATTTAATTTAAAGAAAAACACTCTTAGTTTAAGATATTATTTCTAGATAAACTATTTGTATTTTTCTTGTATTTAATTAAATGAAGAATTTTAACTAACTAGATTCTTTCTGAAGCTTATTTTAATTATTTCATTAAATATTCCTATTTAAGTTATATATTAGTTATTACTAACTAATTTTTTTCTTATCAACTTAAATTTGAATATCTTTTGAATTTAAAATTAAGCTGAGGAATTCTAGGAGTTGGTTATTGAAGATTCTAGAGATATTTTTTAAATTGTTAAACTTAAAATGGAATATTCTTAAATTAGGTAGTTACCACTTAATTTTGATATTTAATTAAATTTTATTTGGAATTTTTTTTTAAGTTGTTTTTTTTTTTAGATTCTTTCTATAACAACTTAAATTAGATATTTTCCAAATTTTTAAAAGATACTTAATTAAATTGAGATATTTGCTAGATAGTTATTTCTATACTAGTTATTATTTCTAATATTAAAATAGGAAAATATCATTGATTGTGAAATTAATTGTTTAATAATTAATTTTGGTACAATTCAAATTAAGAATATTTTTCTTAGTATTAAACTAGAAATTAATAATTAAGCCTTCTCTATACTTAATTATTTATTTCTTGAATTTAATACATTTAATTAAATTGAAAATTAAATATCTAAGTTGATTTTCATCATGATACTTAAATATTGTTATTTTCATGACATTTTAATTAAATAGAAAATTATTTTAAGTTGGAAATTTTTTATAACAACTTAAATTTGAATAATTTTCAAAATATATTTTATTTTATTTTATTAATCTTTTTCACACAATTTCGAAATTGCATTTCTTAAATGCATTAATTTTGAATTTTATTTGAAAAATAGATTAAAGTTAAAAATTATTTATTTTAGACCAACTTAAATCAATAATTTTTTCATTTAATGATTAATTAAAATAGATGAAGTAAAATATATTATAATTAGAAATTGAATTAATTAGTCAATTAGAGTCTAGATAGTTATTATCTGTTTTGCTTGAAGTATTTTTCTAGTGTATTTAATTAAATAGAAAATTAATATTTAAGTTGATTTTCATCATAATAATTAAATATTTGAAATTTTTCTTTAATATTTAATTAAATAGGAAAATTATATTTTTGTTGAAAATTAATTTTTATTAATTAATTTTGGGCCAACATAAAATTAGAATAATTTTTTCCAAGATTTATTTTTATTTTATTTTAACAAGCATTTTCGAAAATTGTATTCTTATTTATATACTTCAATTTTTCGAAATGCAATATATATTTATAGAAAATTAAATTTGAGTTGTAAATTAATTTAAATTAATTTTGAAACAACTTATATTGAATAATTTTCTAAATATTTATTGGAAATTATCACTAAGATGGAAATAATTCATGTTATTTTCATATCCATCTAAGTAAAATTTATAAATATTAAATTAAAATTTATATTTAGAATTTTTCATTCTAGATTAGAAATTTTAATTAAATAAATATACATTTAAAATAAATTGATTAAAATAAATAATAGAAGGAAATACAACTCTCTAAAAAAATGAGCTTTTAGTTATAACGATAGTCGATCTCCATTGTTGGTCTTACAATTGTTAAATGTTTTCAATATAACCTCGAGACGCTAAACTTCGTCCCCCTTATGGATGGTTATTTGTTGAACACATTTAACACCGTAAGATCTCATTTGATAAGTGTATTGTAAGTTTTCGTCTCTATTAGACTCTCCCCTACGGTGACTACTTAGAGATAAACTTATGAAACATGAAACAATGGTGGAAGCTCATAAAATGAGAATAACCTTGACTCTCGCCTACCGGGACAACGTTGGATTCTTATTTTGATCGAATAAAAGGTGGCTAGAATGGTTTGCATTTTAGATGAGCTAACAACTCTATTCAATTAATGATACTTTGACTCTCGCCTACCGGGACACTGTAATAGTTTGTTGGAAAACTTAGAAATTATTTAAGATATGCTTGTTTTGTATTTTCACATGTCTTTGTTATTTGCTTTATGTTTCATAATTTCTGAATTGTGTGTGAATTTATATTGAACCATGTTATTTTCTGTTATTAAATTGTAGTTTAATTTCGAATCTTCATTGTTGGTCTAACTTGGTTTGTTGTTCTAATGAGATAAATCCTTAATGGATTGTCAACATTAGACAAACATAATAGTGTTAGATCTCCAAATATAAATATTGTAAATGCAACATCTAGCTATTCATCTATTGATGACACCTTAGACTAGTATTTACAATATGAAACAAGAAGATTGTATAAATAAGATTACTTTGACTCTCGCTAATCGGAGCATCGTTGGATTCTTATTTAAAAACGAAATTATCCTAATTCCTCTTAGCTTATTCATTTCGAATTAGCTCAATAACATATCATTGGATGAATGTTCTATAAATCATTTCAAGTCATTCTATATTTTCGCTTAAGAAATTAAATGACGCATATGATGATATTCTCGAAATTCTATCCCAAAATGATATAAATCCTCAATCTTAGAAATCTCCTACTTGTATGGGCAAATCAGACTTAGAGTTAGATTAGTAGTGGTGGTCCAAGAAAGAATTACTCATGATACAGTTACACTTTCACAAGTGTTTAATAACCATTTTCTATCAATGGATTCAAAGTGTATGTTAGTAAAGAATATGAGTTTAGAATTCTGTGACCAGAATCCACTTGCACTATTCTAAGAACTCTTTGATGTAACTTAACCTAAGTCATCAAAAGACACAACCACATATTTTATAAATCTATGGCATTTGTATCTTGTTCAAAGTGGTTTTGACAAGATCATTCTCTGCAAAGAGTTAATATGCCTATATCCACTGAAAGTAAGTTCATCTCATTCGCAGATGGATGTACATTCAGGGGTGGATATGAGTTTTTCGTTGTATTCTTAAAACGATTACTCTAGATATTACCTTATGCAAAAGAAATTTGAAATGTTTAAAAAATTTCATGAATTTCTAGCCATGGTGAAAAACCATTAAGGTAAGTGGTTAAAGATCTTGCGAACTGATAGGGGTGGAGAAATAGTTAGTAGATATGCAGTTCAAAGATCACTAAATTGATTTTTGAATTATATCCAAACTTACCTCCTCAGAAATTCGATTTGCATATTGATGATTAGTTACTCGTGAAAGGAAAATTTCTGAATGATGGAATGGTTGTGTACTTAGTGTAAACCATTACTAGATTCATGAAGAACCTAATCGAAATCTTAAGAAAAGCTAGAACTGTTAACCATGATTTGCATGTTTGTTAGCTATTCTAAGTGATTAGGGGTGGAGCATCCCATAGTCATTAGATAAGAAAGTATTTGTTTAAACAAATACTACTTTTTTAAGAAAATAACTAAGTCTGAAAATAAAGTAGCAAATAAAGGAGATATTTTTTTTCTTGATTCCGAAAGTGTTCTATCATCTTATTCTACATATGGTGATCCCACTGCCTCTGTTGTCTTGACATAACTGAAGAGGTTAACACCATTTAGTTTTCTTAAACATAATTCACGGTACCTTGTCGTAGTGGGAGGGTTCTAGGAACTCACCTTCTTATGACTTGGAAGACTTTAGTGATTAAAATCCATTGTGATTTTAAACAAGTAATGGATTGTCAAGATAAGAAACTAAGAAGAAAAGCCAAGAGAACTATGGTTTGATCCATTCACATGGAGTAGCCTAAAGTTTTCTATTACAAGGACATAAAAGGAAATTTCGTTAATAAGTCTATTCAATGGACTTAACAAAACTTCCTGTTCCTAGTATTATAGGTTTGAGTTTATCTAAACCTATGGCTTGTGGTACACCTGGTAATTACTTACTCTAATGCAAGCAACTTACTTTAGTAAGATGATGAATCATTTTTTTTAATGGCAATCTATAGAAGCTTCTCAACTTCTAGACACAGATTTTGTTTATCTAAGGAAAAGTCTCAACTATTCTAGAAAAGATAAAGCCATGAAAGAATTTCTTAAGTCAATAGTGAGAGGTCTCAGATATGCTTTAGTATGCCTTAGACCACACACCTGCTATTGAGTGGGAGTAATGAGTAAGTATCAGATTAATCCAGGAAAGGAACATTGGAAGACAATCAAGTAAATCCGAAGATTAAGAAGAGGAACTATATGTTAGTCGATAAGGTTGTGTTTAAAACTCTTAGACTACACCACATCAGATTTCGAGATTTGCCTTTGTGCTAGAAAGTCTGCTGATAAGATGGTGATTACTCTGGGAGTGGAGTAGTGATTTTGGAGAAGTGTAAAAACCTATCTAAAGTTTCTAAGTATACCCGGGAGAGACTGAATGTTAAAGTTGGAGGAAAGATACTTATTCAGTCTGAGGAAAGTTCTATACATTTTTGGCACCGTTCCAACATTTCTTAACTACTAGTGTTATTTCCTGATTAACCAAAAAGTAGTTGCCAAAAGTATAGACTCCAGTATCCCAAGAGAGTAGACATATAGAGAGGAATTTCACATTATCAAAGTTTTTGCGATTAAAGAAGAGTAATGGTGGAGAAAAGGTTGTGGTTGATACAACCTGTCAGATCCTATTACAAGGAGTATACTACTACACTTGATTTGTATATCAAGGTGTTGAGATTATTTGAAATGCACACTTTTGTTTTATATTAGTGCAAGTGGGAGTTTGTTGGGTTTTGTGCCCTAAATAGAACCCATTTCAATATAATCAGATTTACTTATTAATAAAGATCAGAAATAACATTTTATGTTGCATGGTTCACATGATTTATTTCATGATTATATACATATAATGTATAAATTCTATTTAAGTCCAGAACATATGAATTTGTTAATGATTATAGTGTTGTCAGCACAGTGGAATATAATCTTAATTATATGTTCGAAAGTTTATTCCCTGATTTGTCATTTGACTGGATTTAGACTGCATGATATAATCAGCGATAGGTATTATTACACCTTGGATAAGTGTTATGTCCTTTCCAAGGCATTGGAAAAGTTTACCAGTATCGGATGTATGGAGTATACATCGGAAGGGACCGATATTGAACTTTGATTAATATTGTTAAAATATACAGTAATATCTATTCAATTCAATATCACCTTTTGACCCTAGATCAAATGATCTTAATCCTAATATGGTTAGGTTCGATCTCAAGAGTATTATACATGTTCTTTGATTTGTTAGTTAAGCCTACTTTTGGGTCAGGGTGATACGTACATTTTGAGAACATGATAGTAAAATTGAGTTGGAGCGCTAACATAAATATGGAGTCTATAACTTCTATAGGAATTTAGAAGTGAAACGATGATATCCTTTAAGCTTTGCTAAACAGAGATAAATGGTGGAGATCTCATTTCACTTCCCTAAATATCATTTATACGGAGCTAAGTGTTTTAAGGATAAGATACATTGAAGGTGTAATGGTAATTTAGTTCCTATTCAATGTAGATCATCTATTAGAGGGTCATTGATCAAATTAGGATTATAACAATGGATATTTAATAGCGTATCTATATCGTGGAACATGTAGAGCGTTTTATATGACTGAGAGTGCAATTCCAAGTTCTAAGTGTGGATTCAATAAGGAATTATTGGAAGCTCAGTTATATAGGCCCATGGTCCCCATACTAGTTGAGACCATACTGCTTGTAAGACTCAGTTAATTGATTTTGATTAATCAATTATAATTCTAAAGTTAGACTATGTCTAGTTTATGAATTTTCACCAAGCAGGGGCGAAATTGTAAAGAAAAGAGATTCTAGGTTTATTTATTAATTCAGAGACTTTATATGTCTAAATTAATAAATATATTAAATAAAAATATTATTTAATAATTAATTTTTAGTTATTAAATAATTAGAATTGGCATTTAAATGGTTAAATTGGAAAATTTGCATTTTTGAGAAAATGGGATTGAAAATTTACAAAATGGCAAAATTGCAAAGTGAGGCCCATTATCCTTGTCATGGTTGACCACTATGCAAGTAATTACCATTTATATTTTCATTATTTTAATGCCATACAATTCTAACCTAAACCTAGATGGCATTCTATATATAGAAAGTGATGACTTGAGGAAACTATGAACTTGCATCTTATTTTCTCTCAGATAAAACCTGAGCTTCATAGCCGCCACCCTCTCTTCTCTTTTCTCTCTTCAATTTCGAAATACCCTAGTGATAGAGTAGTGCCCACACACATCAAGTGGTATCTCAATCATAGTGTGGAAGATTGTGTAGAATCCAATCAACAAGAAGGAGAATCAGCTTCAAGGAAGGAGAGAAAGAGATCCAAGTTCAGATCTTGATTATGTTCTGCTACAGAAAGGAATCAAGGGCTAGAGATCTAAACGGAAGGAGTCATTATATTCCGCTGCACCCAATGTAAGGTTTCGTAAACTTTATATGTGTTTATTTCATTGTTTTGGAATTCATATTAGGATGTTAATGAAACATACATGGTAGTAAATCTAGATCCTGGTAAAATATTTCGAACAAGGCCATCAACCGCTCATATTAGGGTAATAACCCTAATCCCGATTATTAAACAATCACGCATATAATTTTCAGTATAAGCACCACTATGCATACTCTATGTGCTAATCACTGTCTTACTTGTTGTCCCGTAATATCAGAGATTCCAAATCCCCGGGTGCTCCTGATCAGGTGTCGGTAATCCTAGTCACACAAATCTAGGATTTTCATAAATAGGGTTAACCCCTGATTTCACATTCATAAAAATATTTACATGGCATTTAAAATTCAAATATTCAGATAGAAATGGGCACGTCACGGCATGCTAAATACCATGTTGCGGCACCTGGGTTCAAAACCCAGAAAACCAGCAGCAGAATTCAAATTTTTAGCCTCCAATCAACACCAAATCATCCCAAATTACAACCAAACCTCCAAACCATCAAATAGGGTTGCTAGCAAAATATTAGGGAGCAAAAATTCACAACTCAAGCATTAAATTCACTAATTAAACACATCAAAAATTCAGATTAAGCAACATAAACACAAGCTCAACACTTTGAGCAAAATGCCTCCATGAACACATATACAAGAGCTAGAATTCAAGAATAATCTTTACACCAATTTCACAGCTGCAAAGATTAACTAAGGAATTATTCTAACTCATAATTTCCAATAATATCACAACCCAAAATCACCCACAATAACTTTCAAGCATGATCAAAAATATAATATCATAAAAACACTAAAATCCAAACACATGCATATCAAGAGAACATATATCAATCTCATGATTTTCTTTCAAAGAAATCCCAGCCAAAACCTCAATTAAACTAGTTAAAGAAACTACCTAAAGTATTGCAAGATCCTTCTTGAGTTTCCACACTCCAAAGGTAGCAAAAATCAAACTTTCAACCAAATCAAGACTTAGAAAAAATTAGAGTTTAAGAGAATAAAAGAGAGGGAGAGAGGGTCGGCAAGAGAGAGAGAAAGACCAGAAATTAATCCATTTTTTTTTCCAAAAAATTTATCTTTATCAATCACAGAAAATAAAGGTCAAATGACCAAAGTGCTCTTAGGGCCAAAACACACATGATCACCCTCATAAGGGTAAAATTGACATTTCAAACATAAATAAATCCCAATTAAATTTCAGATTATCACATATCAAATAAAATTCCAATTAAATCAATCCAATTTGCATTTCGGGCCTGAACCCGGTTCAACCCGAAATACCCGGTTGTGACTATACCGCACCAACCTGTCAGAACACACCTGAAAAGATAATACATGCATACTATATAATTATATAGTTCCATTAAGCACCTAATTAAATTAATTTCATCATTTTACCCTTCTCGGGTCATAATTACTAAATGCCCCTGGCTTACCAACGCGGTCTTACTATATTATCACTCATATTAATTCACATAAATTGAACTATATAGTAATATAATTCCTCAATTATTCATAATTATCTAATTAGGATTTTGCTAATCCATTTCTTAATTCTAGGGTATTACAGATGATGTGTGGTGTAGACGAGAAAAGAAGCCTACGAAGAGAAGACAAACTGAACTTAATAAAAAGAGAAAAATAATGAAAAGTGGGAACAAGATGCCAAGGTAATTGACCTGATGTAAAAGCTCATAACTTCTTTTGACTAGGTCGTCAGTGCTATCTCGAACAGCGAGATGCCAGTCGCTGGATCCAAGTGTCAAGAGGTTGCGCCAACTGTTGGTGGTATGCTTCGATCTAAGTCGCGACCCTTTAGTTCCTACCTCGAGGGGTAGTGGATAGGAAGGCTCGAGGAGAACCATCTCTGGACGAGAGCCAGAGAACTTCACTTGGTGCAGCGACCTAGTAGGTTGTCCCTCGACATTCCCTGCAGCAAAGACATCATTCCTTCTCTCGGCAGACTTAGCAGCCTCAATGGTAAGCTGGCTCAAGGATTTCTTCTGGTTGGCCATGGTCTTGGTCCTTTTCGGTTGTTTGGTAGAACCTGAGGCCTCACCGGCTTGGGCAACCCTCTTCTTAGATTTCTTGTCAGCTAGGGAAGGACTTTTGAACATATTCTGCAAGTCTACATCCATATCTACGAGACAAGAAAAATTCATTAACACTTAGACAAAATAAGTAAGTGAGAATGGGGAAGAACTCCCACTTAAGAAGGTTACCATATTCTTCAAAGGATGACGAGGGAGGACTATAATATTCATTAAACTCTCTAGATCCTGTGATCATAAATATGTCATAAGGGTTTAGTGGATCTAATTCCCAGCTTGAATCTATGTGACCTGCTCTATCTAACATGGTTCCATACTGCTTGGCAATCCCATAGAATGAGCTAGTACATCTAATTTGAACATGGAGCTTTTAAGTACCAACTATCAAACCTATGGGAAATGCGATCTATGAGGAAAGGGTTCTAAGTGAAAAAATTATACCGACTATCATGAAAATAGACTAAGGTATTATGTTTGACCCTAAGCACTGTGGGTGACCACCCACATTGATTACCTCGGGATCTTCCATCTACCAGAAGAGGGAATCTCTCGAGATATTGTGCGTGAGCCACGAAGTCTTCACTTTTCACTTCGTCTGGGACAGGGACCTTTTGCCATGAAGTATACTTGGGTATTTTGTAATCGCAAGTATATTCATCTGAAGCAAGGAGGCCAACGTTCTTTAGGTTCTGCTCGTTTAGCAAGAAATCTGCAGCTCGCAACCCATATGGCAGACTCAGCTCGGTTTTGCGATGCTCGGCTATCTCAGGGGTAGAAACAAGGTCTTTGAGGAACCGCTGTAAATAGATAAAAGTTCAGTAAGCAACTACTAAAAGTTAATGTTTTTATAGTTGGTTTAATGAGGAGGGGAACTTACGAATAATGCAAAAAATAGTTGTGTTTATTGGAGATAGGCCCGTCGTCTAGAAGAAGTCTTCTTTAAAATCTGTCTTGTTGGGCGATCTAACTATGATCTTACGATCACCAATATAAGTTCCAAGATAGTAGAAGCCTCTCGCAGCGTTCTTCCTTGCAGGAACTGCTTTGACAGAGTAAAAGCAGGCTATCTCCAACGGAGTAGGGCAATCCCAGCATAAGATATGGTATAGAACCTTGAGGCTCAGAAGGATCATGTATGAGATAGGGTTCAACTGGAATGGGATAGGCCCGAGCTAGTTGCAATACTCCTTAAAGTAATCCCTAAGGGGAAGGGCCGCCCCAGCCTGGATATGTTTGAGGCTCTAAGCTCTAACACCCGAGGGGTTACTCGTGCTAGGTCCACTACAATCCTCGCGTATCATTCTTTCTGAGGGAAAATAGTTGAACTCCTCAGGTGCCACAGACCTTATAATGCACGTTTTCTGATGCTTAATGCTGCAAGACTTCAGGATGCCACCAACGTAGGCCCTAATAGACCTAACCTTGGACTCGATAAGTTTTGCCTCAAAGGTAACATTGGGGTCCTGAGGGGTCTTTGATTTGTGAGGCTTAGGAGACATGATTTCAAACTCAAGGTCACCTGGTTCAAAAGCAACATTGACTTTGGGTAACAATATTAGTCTTACGAGTGGAATAGAAGTTAATATCGTGGGTTTAGGCCAGGCCGCATCTCGCAAGAAACGACGCTAGCCCTCAAAAATTTCTTGTAAGAATCGCCTATAACGATTGGCAGTCTCTTCTTGGTTCGACTTAATTAGATGGTCCCTAATTTTGGCATCATTTACTTCTAATTTGGATTGAGGTTTTAAATTTTGGGGTTTACATGGAGAGGCTAGATGTTTAGGATATTCTGGTTTTAAAAATTCTGGACAATAAACTTCTGAACCAAATTAGGACATTTCTACAAAAGAAAAATAATCCCAATTTCTGGATGAAATTTATCAAACCAGAGGCTTAAGGAATGTGATAAACCTAAATTATGTCTAAGCCCGAAAAGTCACCCAGAAAATATGAACCCTAATTGTTAAACCGAATGAAGTAACAAAATCCAAGACAATCATAACCCAAATAAAAAAAAAGAAGGGGAAAGGAAAATTGATGAGGTACTTACTGTGTGAAGTCAAAAAACCAGGTGTTGGAGAATTCTATGGATAAAGATGTGATGGCCGGCGGGATGAGTTTTTCGAACATTGGGAGTCGAAGAGCAAGTCTGCGTAAATTCACCAGAAGAATGTCAAGGATAAGGATGGCATGCACGAATATAGGAAGCTCGAGTTTCAAGAAGCTTATTTTTTTGAAAAGGACTAAAATAGTAGAAAATTGGATTCTTACTGTTTTATACTCTAAATTTAACAACCATCAGATCATAATATAGAAGATCTAATGGATGAAAATAGAAGATAAGGGAAAAAGACGGTTCATTAACGCTATAGATGTGCATTGGAACCATAAAACCGCCAAAATCAAAGGCATGTGTAATTTCAAAATGAATTATGACAAAAATACCCTTAGTAATTATTTTAAAAAGAACTTTTCACTAAAAAGAACTATTTAAGGGGCAATTGTTATGCCTAAAATTCAGTTGGCACTTCAGAGGAGGACACATGTCAACCTTGGAGAATACGAATCAATGAATATAATGGTAATTATATTAAAAATGATATTAAAATGGAATAACTCATTAAATGTGGAGCTGATAGAGTATATTTATAACTTTCTGACTGTAAAGTCTTAATCGAGATAAGGATGTACAAACTACTGACTCATGCATTGACGAGAAACCATCCTGCATCAGAAGACACAATCATAAGGATGGCATCAGTAATACAAAGCGAGGCACCAACCTCACTATGTATAAAAAGGTGGTGACGAGACATGATTGACTGTTAGAACACTTAGCTTATAATTTACATTATACAAAATAAGCAGAACAGTTGGACAAATCTGAACAACGAATAGCGAGGCATCCATCTCGCTATAGGAAGGCATACTTATGCTACCTTCACTAATCAGCTCCAAACATCTTTCAATGAGATCCACTACTCCGTTGAGTCAGCTCTCTCAGATAGAAGTTGACATTCAAATGATGTTGACTGCCAAAGTTCACCTTCTCACCAAGAATTACGATTGTCAGATGGAGCATTATGTCTTCAATAGCATAACCGAGGAGATTTACATTGTCAACCTCGAAAAGACATGGGAAAAGCTCCAGCTCACTGTCAGGGTTATTGTTCCTATCCCAGTGAGATACACCTTGCAGCGTGATTAAATCCACATCAGCATTGACCCGTTAAAAGCAGATAAATCACAGCTATGTGGTTTTCAAATAATAACCGCATTTATTCTACGTGGGACGTAATTAAATCCCATAATTTTAGGGAAATATTGTTATGAGATATGAATCTCATTGTAATTAACTGCCACCCTATGTAACTATAAATAGGGGCAGAATTACTGAAAAAGGGATAAAAAATCCTTGAGAGAAAGGAACCCTAGTTTGTATCAGAGAAATCTAATAAGATAGACTCGTGGACTATGCAGAGTTTTAACTGTAAAATCACGTAAAAACCTTGGTGTGATCTTTTCATTATTCTTCTTAGTTTTATTTTCTATTATTTTTGTGCTAATTCTATCATGAAAATAGGCTTATATCGTTAACAAAAATCTGCGTTAACACTCTTAGTTCTACTCCTCCCAGGACTCTAATCGTTCCTTTATTAACCACCATCTTCCTTTGGAGGATATGGTGCTATATTATTTGTTATAATATAATATAGATTAAAATATTTAAATGTGACATATTATATATTAATATGAGATTAATATATATTATGTGTTGGAGGTTATATTATATCATATATAGTATAATAATACACATAAAAGTTGTAACATATGAGGAGTTATACATCTAAAAATAGATTGTAACTTAAGGATCACAATTGATAATATGAAATGAATGAGATAAGTTTCTAGCTGTTAAAAACTGTTACAATACTCAATTATATCATTTAAATGGGTACTGGGACGTTGGAAAAAGATTTGACTCGGAGAGGAGTTACAAAAACTAAATATTGAGTTTTTTGGAAACAGTTGTTTTATGGTAGTTAATATATTATTTTATGGTTGTTTTTTGAACAACTAGAACCACTTTTGAAAACGTCATTAAACGTACATGAATTGATTGAGCATGTTTCCTTCTCCAACATTTTTATCCCATTAAACAGCAATTAAAGTGCTGGTAACGGCTATGTGGTCAAAAAACTTTGATTTTTATATGTGATCCTCAAAACACTACAAATAGAAGTCTTGGATTCATTTTGTAAGACAAGAAGTTTCTATCAAGAGAGCACATTGCTAGAAACACTTTAGGCTTGATAAATCTAGAAAGCTATTTCTATTATTTTATTTTCCCTAAGCGCTTGTGGTAGGGGAAAATAAAATTTTGGACAAAGGTGTAAGACCTTGTTCAAGTTTGATAATTCCCCTATTACACACTTGTGGTGTATGTGGTGTTGAGATGGCTGTCAAATCTCTTATATATATATGCTATTTATATATTGTGTTTTATATGTAGCTTAATGCTTTGAGTTGCGATTCTTCTCTTCATCTCTATATTCTCTATTTTATGTGTATATTTGGTTTAGTGTTGTAACATTATTTAATCCATGATTTTTTTCCTTGTATTTATTTGTCATAGAGTTATAATCTTATTAATTTGATATTTTTATTGGAGTACATCAATTTCCAACAGTCAAAAGCTTATCCTTTCCTACCTTACTTCAATGGAAGGTATGAACTCAGCATGTGATAATACAAGGGTAAGAAATATGATATTTCGTGATTTACTATTTTTTATATAGTGAAGTATATATTAACATATTTTCCTACGTTGAGATATAATTTTTTTATGTAATTATATGTGAGATATATGTATATATATGAGTTATATATATCCGTGTATATGTCATATTAATATAGTGATAATATGATATTTGAATATGTTACATGTTAATATGTATATGTGAGATATACATAATATATATAACATGTATATGAGTTATATATATTATATATATGTTGAACATATGATAATATATATTATGATGTGTATGCATGTTAAAATATATCTGTTATATATATATGAGATATGTAACATATATAGTTGTAATGTATATTAATATTATGTGTATGTTATGTATGAGATGATAGTAACATACATAATATATTAATTAGCAAAAAAAAATTGGAAATTATAATTTTATGCATAGGAGTTATTATATTGTTGGTATATAATACATGAGAGTTACTCTTTGTTGGGTTTAACTTGCCAAAGAGTTAATAGATCAAAGTGGATCTAAACTTGTAAAATGAGTCATAATTGGAAGAGCAATTTTAGACTCAAATCAAAGTGAATCATGGTAGAATCAAAAATTGTGAAAAGATAACAAAATTGGAGAATCAATTTTGAATCTTAAATAATCAAAGTAGTAAACAAAATTGATGAGAATTTTGTTAACTTTGGTGTAATATTTAAGTTCATCTCAATGAGGAGATAACCTTAAAATTATGGGTAAAAGTAATCACATTATTTTTTAAGTGGTGATGTGAGTTTGGTATTTTAGTTTTATTGAGAAAACTAAAAATGTAAAATAGTATTTTTTAAAGTGACCTTAAAGAGTCATTTCAAGAGAAAAATACACAAAAGTGATATTTTATATACACTTTATGGTAGAAATGTGGGAGTGAGCCACAAACTTAATTAAAATGTGATGAGACATTATTGATTAGTTATTTGATTTTGAACTCAAATTCAAAATCAATTTTTTCTATTTGCAAATGCAAAAATTTTGACATATTTTGGTGTCAAATTTTAGTGAAAATAATTTCAAGAATGAAATTAAATTTAAGAGAAATTATAAAGACAAAGTGGTCTTCTATATTTCAAAATCAAGATATTATCTTGATAGTGAAATGTGAAAGTGTTGGGGTGCATACTCGAATATGAAAATTTGAGACATGCTTGGTGTCTTAAAATAAAGTGTAATTTAGACACGTTTGATGTCCAAATTAGTGTTTAATTTTGATATGTTTGGTATAAAAATTATTGAGAATTTCAGTTGTGTGAAAATTTATCTTTTATGATTAAGTTTTCAAAGCTTAAGTATACTTAAGGAGAAAAGTGGTCATGTAATAATGGACACTAGTTTTGGCTAGCAAGATTCACTTGGAGTCGAAAAGTGTGTGGTTATAACAAATTGCTTAATCTCCGTACAAGATTAAAGCATGAAATTTTGAGGGATGGGACCTAAACTTCCTTAAAGTTTTACTCATTGACGGTAACCTATCTTAACAATAGTAAAAATCTAGTCTTAAGTTCAATAAATAATAACAAGTCAATATAGTGGAAAAATACTACTCAACTTGTCCGTCCTATGAAAGAGTACTAATGGTAAAATTTGGAGGGTTAAACCCGAAAGGTTTTATAATGGAATGATGTGTCTAAAGAGAAGTTGTGAGACATTAATTTCCACCTATATGGACTAGAGGTGGTACAGCCTCTTATGAGAATTGGGAGTTATTCTATAGAGAGTCCATGAAATGGATGTTGCACATGGCCATTAACGGTGCACAAGCGAGATATAATGAGGTCTCAAGTGAACTCTAGCAAGGATATGTGTGTTATCACCAATTTGTATTAAAAGAATAGTGGTTCAATGCTATGACAACCAAAATTTCAAAAAAATTTGTGGTAACTACACTAAGGTAAAATTCAAGTCGAAAGACATTTCACTTTATGTATCTAAGCAAGATCTCTATAAAAGTGTTTGATTTATTCAATCAAAGTGGGGGATATATGTAATATTTGATCGATTAAATAATGTTACAATAGTGTGTTACAAATTTTAATCGAGTAGGAGAACGTTATATTATTTGTTATAATATAATATAGATTAAAATATTTAAAGGTGATATATTATATATTAATATGAGATTAGTATATATTATACGTTGGAGGTTATATTATATCATATATATAGTATAATAATACACATAAAAGTTGTAACATATGAGAAGTTACTGTTGGAACATGTTTTACCAAGATCTAGATTTACTACCATGTATGTTGTTTAACATCCTAAATATGAATTTCTAAAACAATGTAAATAAACACATATAAAGTTTCAAAACCTTACAGTAGATGCAGCGGAATAATAATGGCTCCTTCCTCTCAGATCTCTAACCCTTGTATCCTGTCTGTAGCAGATCACTAATATCTGAGTACGAATCTCCTTCTCTTGAAATTGGATTCTTCATAGCCTTACACACTATAATTGAGTACCACTTGATGTGTGTGGGCACTTACTCTATCACTAGAGGGTATGAAAATATGAAGAGAGAAAGAGAAGAAAGTGGTTCGAAAATAGAAGGAGTGATGGCTCAAAAAATTTTGACTGAAGGCTCAATTTCATCATTTTTTAGTGTGAGCCATCACTATCTATTTATAGGCAACCACCTAGGTTTAGGTTAGAATTTATTAGGCATTAAAATATTGAAAAAGTTAGATGGAAATTCCCTCATAAGTGGCCCGCCATAGGATGTGGGCCCCACTTTAGAATTTTGCCATTTTTCAACAATTTTTCTTTATTTTCCAAAAATAGCATTTTTCCAATTTTAACCACTTAAATGCCAAAACTATTTATTTAATAATTAAAACTATTTATCAAATAAAATTGTCATTTAATATATTTATTAATTAGACTTAATAAAGTCTCTTAATTAATAAATAAGTCCTAGAATCTCTTTTCATCACAATTAAGCCCTTGCTTAGTGAAAATTCATAAACTACACATAGTCTAATTTAGAATAATAATTGATTAATTAAAATCAATTGACTGAGTCTTATAAGCAGTATGGTCTCAACTAGTATGGGGACAATGGACCTATATAACCGAGCTTCCAATAAGCAGAACTAGAATTTACCAACTAAATTCCCTGACTTATTAATTCCTTATTGCATCCACCATAGAACTTAGAATTGCACTCTCAGTCACATAGAACGTTCTATATGTTCCACGATATAGATACGCTATTAATTATCCATTGTTATAATCCCAATAATCAATGATCCTCTATAGATGATCTACATTGCAGAGGGAAAAAATTACCGTTACACTCATTCAATATATTTTATCCTTAAAATACTTGGCCACCTATAAATGATATTTTAGTGAACTAATATAAGCACTAAAAGGAGCGCTCTATCATTTATTTCTATTTAGCCTAGCTCGAAGGAAATCATCGTTTTGCTTCTATGTCTAGATAGAAGATATAGATTCCATATCTATGATTAGCGCTCCCACTCAATTGTATTATAGTGTTCCCAAAAGGTACGTATCACCCTGACCAAAATGTAGGCTTAACTAACAAATCAAAGAACACGAATAACACTCTTGAGATCGAACCTAATCATGTCAGGATTAAGATCATTTGATCTAGGATCAACTTGGTGATATTAAATTGAATAGATATTATGGTAAATTTATCATATCTAATCCAAGTTCAATATCGGTCCCTTCCAATGTATACTCCATACATGCTATACTAGTAAACTTTGCCAATGCCCTAGAAAGGACATAACAGTTATCCAAGGCTTAAGTATACGTGTTGCTGATTATCATGTTGGTCTAAATCCAGTGAACTGACAAATCAGGGAATTAAACTTTTGAGCATATAATCATGATTATATTCCACTATGCTGACAACACTATAATCATGAACCAATACATATGTTATGGACTTAATAAAATTTATACATTAAATATAATCATGAAATAAATCGTGTGATCGATGCAACATAAAATGATTTATGATCTTTTATTAATTAGTAAATCTGATTATATTGAAATGAATTTTATTTAGGGGATAAAATCCAACAAACTCCCACTTGCACTAATATAAAACAAAAAGTGCATTTCAAATATTCTCAACACCTTTATATCCAGACCAAGTGTAGTTTGTTGTATACTCTCCGTAATAGGATCTGACAAGTTGTATTCAATACAAACTTTCCTCCACCATTACATTTCCTTAATCACAAGATGCTTGATATTGTGAAATTCCTCTCTATATGTCTACTCCTTTAGGGATACTGAATTCTTTAATTTTTGGCAACTACTTCTGTGTTAGTCAGGAAGTAACACTAGTAGTTAATAAATGTTGGAACAATGCCAAAAATGTATAAAACTCTCCTTAGACTGAATAAGTGTCTTTCCTGCAACTTTAACATTCAGTCTCTCTGGTAGACTTAGAGACTTCAGATAGGTTTTTACACTTCTCCAAAATCACTACTCCACCCCCAGAGTAATCACCATCTCATCAGTAGACTTTCTAGCACTAAAGCAAGTCTAGAAATCTGATTTGGTGTAGTGTAAGAGTATTAATTACACCCTTATCGACTAACATATAGTTCCTCTTCTTGATCTTAAGATTCACTTGATTGTCTTCCAATGTTCCTTTCCTAGATTAATCTGATACCCACTCACTACTCCGACTCAACAGTAGGTGTCTGGTCTAATGCATACTAAAGCATATCTGAGACCTCTCACTGTTGACCTAAGGAAATCTTTCATTGGCTTTATCTTTCTAAAATAGTTAAAACTTTTCCTTAGATAAATGAAATCCATATCTAGATTTCAAAAGCTTCTATAGATTTAGCCACTAGAAAATGCTTCAGCATCTTACTAAAGTAAGTTACTTGCACAAGAGTAAGTAAGTCATCAGGCATACCACAAGCCACATGTTTAGATAAACTCAAACCTTTAATACTAGGAACAGGAAGTTTTGTTATCTCCATTGAATAGACTTACTAACGAAATTTCCTTTCTTGTTCTTGTAATAGAAAACTTTTGGTTGTTCCATAGGAATGGTTTTAACCATAGTTCTCTTGGCTTTGCTTCTTAGTTTCTTATTCTGCAATCCATTACTTGTTTAAACTAACAATGGATTTTCATCAAAAGTGTCTTCCAAGTCATAACTGGGTGAGTTCCTTGAAACCCTCCCACTACGACTAGGTATCGTGACTTTTTGTCTAAGAACATAAGTGGAATTATCTTCTTCTGTTGTGTCAAGACAACAGAGGTAGTGGGACCATCTTATACAGAATAAGATGATAGAACACAAAAAGTCACTTAGACTTAGTCATTTTTCTTAGAAAAGTAGTATTTGTTAAAACAAACACTACCTCTATTTTGCTAGTTTGTTTTCAAACTTAGTCATTTTTCTTAGAAAAGTAGTATTTGTTAAAACAAACACTTTCTTATCTAATGACTAAGCGATGGTCCACCTCTAATCACTTAGAATAGCTATCAAACATGCAAACCTTAGTTAACAGGTCTAGCTTTTCTTAAGATTACGATTAGGTCATCCATGAATCTAGTAATGGTTTACACTAAGTACATAACCATTCCATCATTCTGAAATTTTCCTATCACTAGGGTATTTCCTTAGAAGGACTTAGGCAACAGCTAGTAACTAATCATAGACCTTATACTATCATCAATATGCAAATCGAATTTCTAGGGAGGTATGTTTGGAACTAATTCAAAAAATCAACTTAATGATCTTTAAACTGCATATTGCATATCTACCAAATATTTCTCCACTCCTATCAGCTCGCAAGATCTTGAACCACTTACCTTAATGGTTTTCTACCATTGCTAGAAATTCAAAAAATTGTTCAAACATTTCAAATTTCTTTTGCATAAGGTAAAATCTAGAGTGATCGTCTTAAGAATATAACGAAAAACTCATATCTACCCCTGAATGTACATCCATGTTCGAATATAGATGATCTTACATAGAAGTGGATATAGGCATATTGACTCTTTGCAGAGAATGATCTTGTCAAAACCACTATGAACAAGATACAAATGCCATAGATTTATAAAATATGTGGTTGTCGTCTTTTGATGACTTAGGTCTAGTTACATTAAAGAGTTATTAGAATAGTACAAGTGGATCCTGGTCACAGAATACTAAACTCACATTTCATACATTAACAAACAGTTTGAATCCATTGAAAGAAAATGGATATTAAACACTTGTGAAAGTTGAACTGTACTGTATTTTGGAAACAGAAATATAATATTCTGTTTAGAGACTAAAATTTAAAGTCAAAGACTTAAATTTATAGCAAATATACAATGAGTTTTATTCTAGCTTGGACCACCACTACTAACCTAACTCTAAGTTTAAATTGCCTATAGTAAACATATACAAGTAGAAGATTTCTAAGATTGAGGATTTATATTATTTCGGGATAGAATGTCAGGAATATAATCATATGCGCCATTCAATTTCTTAAGAGAAAACAAAATGACATCATAAGCAAATGATTTATAAACCATTCATCCAATGATATATTTTTAAGCTAATTCAAAAAGAATAAGCTAAGAGGAAAAAATTAAGATAATTTCGAATTTAAAATAAGACTCCAACGATTTCCCGATTGGCGAGAGTCAAAGTTATTCTTATTTTTATAAACTTCTTCATTGTTTCATATTGTAAATACTTGTCTAAGGTGTCATCTATTGATGAACAGCTAGATGTTGCACTTACAAATATTTATCTACCGAGATCTAACACTATTATGTTTGTCTAATGGATGACAATTCATTAGGATTTGTCCCATTAAAAACAACAAGCCAAGTTAGACCAACAATGAAGATGCGAAATTAAACTACAATTAATAACAGAAAATAGCATGGTTCAATATAAATTCACAACAAATTCAGAAATTAATAAACATTTAGCAAATATGAATGACTAGCGAAAATACTAAAAAACACACAATCCTAAATAATTTCCAAGGTCTTCAACAAACTGATATCAGTGTCCCTTTTAGGAGAGTGTCAAAGATACCATCCATTGAATAGAGTTGTCAGCTCATCTAAAATGATAAACATTCTAGCAACCTCTTATTCGATTAAGATGAGAAACCAACGTTGTCCCGTTTAGGCGAGAGTCAAGGCCATTCTATCTTATGAGCTTCTACCATTGTTTCATACTTTTGTAAGTCTTACTAATATTCGCCACCATAAGGGTGATCCATACTAAAAATAAAACACTTACAAATAATACTTATCTTTCGAGATTCTACAGCATTAAATTGCTAATTAACGTCCCTCCATTAGGGAGGATTACTCACTAAAACAAGAACTATTTAGAACCAACAATGGAGATCCAAAGTCCTAGTAAGAAAGCTCATTATTTAAAGTTTATTTTCTTCTAATATTTATTTTAATCTATTTATTTAAATATATATTTATTTAATTGAAATTTCTAATTTAGAATAAAATTCTAAATATAAATTTTAATTTAATATTTATAAAATTATACTTAGATGGATCTGAAAATAAATAAAATTATTTTCCATCTTAGTAATAACTTTCAATAAATATTTCGAAAATTATTCAATTTAAGTTGTTTCAAAATTTATTAAAAAATTAATTTTCAACTCAAATTTAATTTTCTATAAATATATATATTTGCATAATTCGAAAAATAATGTATTTAAAATAAATATATTTTTCGAAAATGCTATCAAATAAAATAAAATAAATCCTAAAAAATTACTCTAATTTATGTTGATCCAAAGTTAATTAAAAAAAATTAATTTTAAACACAAATATAATTTTTCTATTTAAATAAACATTATGAAAATAATCAAATATTTAAGTATCTAAACTTTCACTAACTAATTACTTTACTTTCTAATTATAATATATTTTAGTCTATTTATTTTAATTAATCATTAAATGAAAAATTTATTGATTTAAGTTGGTCTAAAATTAATTAAAATAATTAATTTTTCAAATTTAATCTATTTTTCGAAAAAAATCAAAATTTTCTGCATTAAAAAAAATGCAATTTCGAATTTCTAAATAAAATGATTAATAAAATATACTTTGAACATTATTTAAATTTAAGTTGCTGTGAAATTAAAATTTCCAACTTAAAATAATTTTCTATTTAATTAAATATTCTGAAAATAATAATATTTATGAAATCAACTTATATATTTAAAATTAAATTTAATTAAATGTATTAAATACAAGAATTAAATAATCAAGTATAAAATAAACTGAATTATTAATTCTAATTTAATATTAGGAAAAATATTCTAATTTAAGTTGGTTTATTAATTAATTTTCAACTTAAAATATTTTCCTAATTAAATATTAGAAAATATAATTAGTTACTAGAAATAACGGTTGGAAATATTTTACCAGGATCTAAATTTACTAACAAGTATGTTTGATTAACATCCTAATATGAATTCTAAAACAGTAAAATAAACACATAAGGGTTTAAGAAAACCTTACATTGGGTGCAGCGGAATATAATGACTCCTTCCGTTCAAATCTCTAGCCCTTGATTCCTTTCTGTAGCAGAGCATCACCAAGATCTGAACCTGGATCTCTTTCTCTCCGTCCTTGATGCTGATTCTCCTTCTTGTTGATTGGATTCTTCACAATCTTCTACACTATGATTGAGATACCACTTGATGTGTGTGGGCACTCACTCTATCACTCAAGGCTGGACAATTGAAGAAGAAAAGAGAGGAAGAGGGTGGCGGCTAGGGTATAGGTAGAAGGCTTAAAATTTTTCTCTGAAGGAATGAGATGCATCATCTTTTTCCTGAAGCCATCACTACCTATTTATAGGTAACCACCTAGGTTTAGGTTAGAATTATTTGGCATTAAAATAATGAAAAAATAAATGATAAAAGCCTACACTATTGGCCGGCCTGGGCTTTGGATATTGGGCCTCACATATGCAATTTTGCTGTTTTATAATTTCTGCATCTCATTTTCTCAAAAACGCCAATTTTAAAATTCAACCATTTAAATGCTAATTCCAATTATTTAATAACTAAAAATTAATTATTAAATAATATTGTCATTTAATATATTTATTAATTAGACATATAAAGTCTCTTAATTAATAAATAAAACCTAGAATCTCTTTTCTTCACAATTTTGCCCTTGCTTAGTGAAAATTCATAAACTAGACATAGTCTAACTTTAGAATTATAATTGATTAATTAAAATCAATTAACTGAGTCTTACAAGCAGTATGGTCTCAACTAGTGTGGGGATCATGGGCCTATATAACTGAGCTTCCAATAAGCAGATCAAGAATTTACCAAGTAAATCCACTGACTTATTAATTCCTTGTTGCATCCACGCATAGAACTTGGAATTGCACTCTCAGTCATATAGAACGCTTTATATGTTCCACGATATAGATACGCTATAAATTATCCATTGTTATAATCCTAATTTGATCAATGATCATCTAATGATGATCTACATTGTATAGAGACTAAATTACAGTTACACCCTTCAATGTATTTTATCCTTAAAACACTTAGCCCCGTATAAATGATATTTTAGCAAAGTGAAATGAGTACTCAACCATTTATCTCTGTTTAGCCAAGCTCAAAGGAAATCATCGTTTCACTTGTAAATACCTATAGATGTTATAGATTCCATATCTATGTTTAGCGCTCCCACTCAATTATACTATCATGTTCCCAAAATGTACGTATCACCCTAACCAAAAAGTAGGCTTAACTAACAAATCAAAGAACATGTATAAAACTCTTGAGATCGAACCTAACCATATCAGGATTAAGATCATTTGATCTAGGGTCAAAATGTGATATTGAATTGAATAGATATTACGGTATATTTAACAATATTAATCAAAGTTCAATATCGGTCCCTTCCGATGTATACTCCATACATCTGATACTGGTAAACTTTGCCAATGCCCTGGAAAGGACATAACACTTATCCAAGGTGTAAGAATACCTATCGCTGATTATCTGTTGGAAATTATTTTACCAGGATCTTAGATCTACTCACAAGTATGTTGTTTAAACACCCTAAATATGAACTTTCTAAAACGATAAAATAAACACATATAAAGTTAAGAAAACCTTACATTGATGCAGCGGAATTAATGTCTCCTTCCACTCAGATCTCTAACCCTTGATTCCTTTCTGTAGCAGAGTATAATCAAGATCTGAGCCCGAATGTCCTTCTTCTTCAAGTTTGATCCTTCACAGTCTTCCAATCTATGATTGAGTTACTGCTTGCTGTGTGTGGGCACGAAAAAGATGAAGAAGAAAAGAGAGAGGGTTTCGGCCAAGGTGTAGAAAGTGGGGAAGGCTCAGTTTTCTGAAGAGAGAAATTTCTGTCAGAAAGATGATCTAAAAACTTGTGATTTGACTGAGCCATCACTTTCTATTTATAGGCAACTACTAGGTCTAGGTTTAGAATTATTCGGCATTAAAATAATGAAAATATTAATTTGAAAAATCAACTTAAGTGGCCGGCCATGGTGTTGTAATGGGCCTCACTTAATTTTGCAATTTTATCAAATTTTATCTCTATTTTCTCAAAAACGCCAATTTTCCAATTCTAACCTTTTAAATGCCAAAACTAATTATTTAATAACTAAAATAGATTATTAAAGAATATTTTCATTTAATTTAATTATTAATTAGACATACAAAGTCCATTAATAAATAAATAAACCTAGAAAACTCTTTTCTTTACAATTTCAACCCTTCTTAGTGAAAATTCATAAAATTAGACATAGTCTAACTTTAGAATTATAATTGATCAATCACGAATCAATTAATGAGTCTTACAAGCAGAATGTTGTCAACTAGAATGGGGGCCATGGATCTATATGCTGAGCTTCCAATAAGTGAACCAAATTTACCAAGTAAATTCCTACTTATTAATTCTTCGTTGAATCCACTCTTAGAACATAGAATTGCACTCTCAGACTTATATAGAGCATATTGTATGTTCCACGATATCAATATACTATCTCATTTAACCATTGTTATAATCTTATTGTGATTTAAAGATCCTCTATATAGATGATCTACATCGAGATGGGATTTCTTTACCGTTCTCACCCCTCAATGTATTTTGCCCCTTAAAACACTTAGCTACCTGTAAATGGTGTTTAGTGATCTAATAATTAGTAAGTTAAACAAGAGCTCATCCATTTACTTCTATTTGCTAAGCTCAAAGGGAATCATCACTTGACTTCTATACACCAGTAGAGGCTATAGATTCCATATTTATGTTCAGCACTCCCACTCAATCATACTATCATGTTCCCAAAATATACGTATCACCCTGACCCAAAAGTAGGCTTAACTAATAAATCAAAGAACATGAATAGCACTCCTGAGTTGAGCCCAAGCATATCAGGATTTAGATTCTCTTAATCTTAAGATCAACTACTGATATTGACTTGGAAAGATATGTATAACGGTAAGTTTGTAATATCTTAACTTAGTTGCAATATCGGTCCAGTCCAATGTATACTCCTTACATTCGAAACTAGTATACTTTACTAATGTCCTGTGTTAGGCTATTTTTAGCCTATGTTTTGGATCTAATTTATGTGCGTTTTTAGCTGTGTTAGGACGGAATTACGCTTGTTTTCTATGTTTTCAGGTTCTTTGGAATAAAAGATGTCTCGGGGGCAGAAATTAAACAAGAGACGGGCTGAGCCAAGAAAACGCAAATTACGGGTTAATTTGTACATCTGGCCGCGGCTAGATCCCAAAATAACGAAAATTTAGAGCTGCTCCAGTAGCCGCGGCGAGGTTCCATATGGCCGCGGCTAAAAGGTCTTTACAGAACGGCCTATTTTTCTTACTCATCTGGCCGCGGCGAGAGTGTATATGGCCGCGGCTAAAAGGTGCTTACAGAAAGACCCCTTATTTGCAATTATCTCGCCGCGGCGAGAAGAAGCTTAGCCGCGGCGAGATCCCGTACGGACCAGGGGCATTTTCGTCCATCGAACCCTAAATTTCCATTATAAATAGAAAACTGCGATTGGAAGTCAGGGAGAGCGATTTGGAACCCTAAAACACAGCTGAGAGCGGCAGGAAGAGCATAGAGATTCAAGTGAAGATCCAGAATTCATCCTCCAACAGTTCTTTTCTTTATTCCTCTTTAATTTATTTATGATGAATATTGCTATAGGAATGGTTATGGATTTATTTCTGAACTAAATTTCCCATTTAGGGAGGATGATGATTGTTGTTTAATGTTTTGCCTAGTTAATGTTTAATTACCATTCCTCAATTCTTGTGTGTGAATTTATCTTAGTTTGTTCTTAATTTCATGTTTAAGATTGATCACCTTGTGCATGCTCTATGATCTCAATTCAAAATCTGAAAAGTGAGAGTTGAGAATGCTAAAATTAAGATAATCAATGTTCTATGTGAAACGAAAGTATTTGCATGACTTATGTGACGAGTAGATTATTACTTAATGCTGATTTCATGTTAGTTTAATTAAGGGATTAATTAGATAACATGTGATTTAGAATCTAGAAGATCTGAAAGGAGCTAGGTTATTTCATAATCTGTCATTCACTGCAAGAATAGGATAGTAATTAATCATTAACGATTTGGGTAAACAACAACAGGATTCTCCTCCCTATTGTCTCATCTTTAAATTGTGTTATTAAGTTTTCTGAATTTCTTTCATATTTTACTGTTTTTAAATCATACTTGCTTTCGATTTACCGAATAGAATCATAAGTATAATTTAGTGGTACTTAATCCAATTCCTTGTGGGATCGACCTCACCTGTGTGAGATTTACTACTTGATTGCGTATACTTGCGTAGTGTTTAAAATTATAGCAACAAGTTTTTGGCGCCGTTGCCGGGGAATTGTTAAAGATTAATATTAAATAAAATTATACTAACTTCTACTTTGGTATATTTTCTCTTGCTGATTTTTTTTTTTTCTAACCTTTCTCTTGCAATAATTTCTTGATCTATTTCAGGAATCCTAAGTGCATGCGCCGTCAAGGACAAACAGTCATATTACCAGTTGATCCTGAAATCGAGAAAACTTGCAGGAGGAATCGAAAGAATAAGAGGCAAGAAAGAGTTTCAGCAACTGCTGAAACATCAGAAATCATGGCTGCCAATGTGAACAATAATGCTGGAAACAATGGGGGTAATAACGGTAATAATGGAGGTGCCGTGGAAGATCAAGCTAATGGCCGTAGCTTGAGAGATTACATTCTCCCTACTCTGACGGGAGTGCAACATGTATCAGCCACCGGGCAGTGGATGCAAACAATTTCGAGATTAAGCCTGCCATACTACAAATGGTGCAGCCTTCATCCCGCTTTGGTGGACTCCCTTCTGAAGACCCCAATCTGCATCTATCGAACTTCATGGAGTTATGTCAGACCTTCAAAGTCAATGGGGTTAGTGATGACGCCATCCTTTTGAGACTGTTTCCATTCTCACTGAGAGACCGAGCCAAGAGTTGGTTGATCTCCTTGCCACCAAATTCTATAGCAACATGGACAGACTTAGCAACAAAATTTCTGTCTAAATTCTTCCCTCCAGCAAAGTCTGCAAAGCTGCGAGGAGAAATAAACAACTTCTGTCAGCAAGATAATGAATCTCTCCATGAGGCTTGGGAGAGGTTTAAAGATCTAATCAGAAAATGCCCTCATCATGGCATAGAAAAGTGGATGCTGGTTCACAATTTCTACAACGGGTTGGTTGGTAACACTAGAACTCTGATAGATGCAGCAGCTGGTGGAGCTTTTATGAGAAAGAGTGCTAATGAGGCTTACGATCTATTGGAGGAGATGGCTCTAAATAATCAGCAGTGGCCAACTGAAAGGAGTCAAACTAAGAAAGTTGCTGGTGTGCTAGAGGTTGATGCCATCACAAAGTTGACACAAGTTGAGGCCTTGACAAAGCCGATTGCAGGCAAGCTAAACAAGCCCAAGTTATTTGTGAGATATGTGGAGGCAACCATCACTTTTCAGAGTGTCAGGCAGATGTGGATAATTTGCCAATGGATCAAGCAAAAGCCATTGGGAACTACTCCCAAAATAATAATTATGGGCACAACCAACAGGGGTTCTACCAGCAGAGAAATCAGCCCCAACAAAACCAACAACAAAGTCCTAGTGGAGGTTCCAATATCCAAGCTGATTTATTGCTCCAATTCATGATGGAGACTAGAGCCTCTATTAAAACTCTAGAAACTCAAATGGAACAATTTTCTACTCAAGTGGCAAACCAAGCTCAAGGAAATTCACCTAGCACTAGTGAGGCAAAAGGAAAAGAGCAATGTAAAGCAATTTCCTTGAGGAGTGGAAAGAGTTATGAAGGACCTAGTGGCAAGCAACCAGTTGAAGATGGGGTTCGTGATCAACAGCACGTACACCGCACCAAAGGAAAAGAAGGCTACTGATAGCCCTGCACCACCACAACAGTCTCCACCAATCAGTATTGATCATCATGTGAAGATACCTTATCCTCAGAGACTCCGAAAGACCAATCTAGACAAGCAGTTTACAAAATTTCTAGAGGTTTTCAAAAGACTACACATCAACATTCCTTTTGCTGAAGCCTTGGAACAAATGCCCCGTTATGTGAAGTTCATGAAGGAGATATTGTCTAAGAAGAGAAAAATGGAGGACTATGAAACAGTGGCATTAACTGAGGAGTGTAGCGCCATTTTGCAAAAGAAACTACCGCCCAAGCTTAAAGATCCGGGTAGTTTCAATATTCCATGCTCTATAGGGGGTTCAGTGGAACTAAAGCTCTATGTGATCTGGGAGCAAGCATTAATCTAATGCCGTTGTCTGTCTTCAAAAGGCTAGGATTGGGAAAAGCAAAGCCCACAACAGTGACTCTACAACTAGCGGATCGTTCTCTAACTCATCCTCGTGGCATAATTGAAGATGTACTGGTGAAGGTTGGTAAGTTTATCTTCCCTGCTGATTTCTTAATTCTTGATATGGAGGAAGATTCAACTATTCCCATTATTTTGGGAAGACCATTCTTAGCCACGGGTCGAGCATTAATAGATGTTCAAAAGGGGGAGTTAAAGTTGCGAGTGCAAGATGAAGAGGTCAATTTTAATGTTTTTGCCCCAACTGACATTCCTACCTGTTGCAAGATTGAGGTGGTGAAGGGTTCTTTTGTTAAAATTGATAAGAAGAAAGCAAAGCCTAAAGAGCGACTTCGAACGATTCAGCGTCGTTGGAAAAGATTGATGTGTGGTAGTTCTGAAGGTGAGCTTACTCTTGTGCAAAACTCTGAAATCAACACTATTGGTGGTAAATTTTCTTCATTTAGTGCGAGGGCTCTTTTGAATGCAAAGGGTGGACTTGATCCCTTCTGATGGGGCTCAGGTAAGTTTCTCTCACCCTGGTTTATTTTCATACATTTGGGACAATGTGCATTTTAGTTTGGGGGGGGAGACTTAAATTTTTCAGTTTATTTGTTTTAGTTTAGTTTGTTTTAGTTTTTTTTAGTCTTGTGTGATAGCTAAATTGAAAGATTGATTGAATTGTTGTTATTCACTTGTGCAATGGATTAAAACATAACTGTGTGCTTGACTTGCAACTGTTTGAATTAAGATGGATGTGTGCTAGGAAGTGATTCATGTGGATTTAAAGCATTTGTTATTCTCACATATCACCTCTGTTCTATTTGGTTTGTGGAATGATTGATTGTACATGAAATAGAATTTGTTTGACATACTCTCTTGAAGCGAAATCCTTGATGATTTCTGTTTGGAAAGTGATTTAGGCAAGTTTTCTTTGGAACGATTGAGCATTTCAAGCCTACCTAGAAATTTTTACCATAGTATACCCAAAGTTGAGCCTTAGCTTGTTTTAAAAAAAAAATTTTCACCACTTAACTGAGCTGAATTCGTTATCTTAAACTCTTTTCACCCTGAACATACCTTATTATGCCATGAGCCTTGAAGCAAGTTTGGGGGGGATAAGTGCTGTAAGTGAAAAAAAAAATAAATAAATAAAGTGTAGGAATGAGAGATTGTGAAAAGAAAAAAGGGAATAATATTGTGTGTTGGGCCTATATAAAAAAAAAAAAGTTAAGAAAATTATGAGGTACACACATAAGAAAAAAATTTCAATCTCTTATTTCTGTTTTTGGGATATATGGAAAGAAAGCAAAAGAAATGTCTAGGCTTGCTTGGTTAAAAGTGCTTATGGTATAGTATAGCTTAAATGACTTCTCACCTACCCATGTACCTAAGCCATGTTGATGTTAACCGAAAAAGACCTATTGATTCCGAATAGAAATTTGTCAACATTAGTGGAGAGAGGTATGTCGTTCAAACTTATTAATCATGTGTTAGTGGGATGTTGGGAAGTTTAGAACAGTTGTGATATCAATGGCAATTGAGATGTTTTATGTTTGTATGAATTACTTACTTGTAAATTGCACATTCAACTTAGTTCTTAGAGTTGGCAAGTTGAAATTCTGGTTATTGATGGATTGAAGTTGTGCAGGTGGTGGTAACAGTTAAATTGTCGGAAAGTTTAGCTATCATTGTCAATTTTTTAGTTTAGTCTTAGTACTCGGGGACGAGTAAAGAGTCAGTTTGGGGGAGTTTGTTAGGCTATTTTTAGCCTATGTTTTGGATCTAATTTATGTGCGTTTTTAGCTGTGTTAGGACGGAATTACGCTTGTTTTCTATGTTTTCAGGTTCTTTGGAATAAAAGATGTCTCGGGGGCAGAAATTAAACAAGAGACGGGCTGAGCCAAGAAAACGCAAATTACGGGTTAATTTGTACATCTGGCCGCGGCTAGATATAGCTTGGCTGCGGCTAGATTCCAAAATAACGAAAATTTAGAGCTGCTCCAGTAGCCGCGGCGAGGTTCCATATGGCCGCGGCTAAAAGGTCCTTACAGAACGGCCTATTTTTCTTACTCATCTGGCCGCGGCGAGAGTGTATATGGCCGCGGCTAAAAGGTGCTTACAGAAAGACCCCTTATTTGCAATTATCTCGCCGCGGCGAGAAGAAGCTTAGCCGCGGCGAGATCCCGTACGGACCAGGGGCATTTTCGTCCATCGAACCCTAAATTTCCATTATAAATAGAAAACTGCGATTGGAAGTCAGGGAGAGCGATTTGGAACCCTAAAACACAGCTGAGAGCGGCAGGAAGAGCATAGAGATTCAAGTGAAGATCCAGAATTCATCCTCCAACAGTTCTTTTCTTTATTCCTCTTTAATTTATTTATGATGAATATTGCTATAGGAATGGTTATGGATTTATTTCTGAACTAAATTTCCCATTTAGGGAGGATGATGATTGTTGTTTAATGTTTTGCCTAGTTAATGTTTAATTACCATTCCTCAATTCTTGTGTGTGAATTTATCTTAGTTTGTTCTTAATTTCATGTTTAAGATTGATCACCTTGTGCATGCTCTATGATCTCAATTCAAAATCTGAAAAGTGAGAGTTGAGAATGCTAAAATTAAGATAATCAATGTTCTATGTGAAACGAAAGTATTTGCATGACTTATGTGACGAGTAGATTATTACTTAATGCTGATTTCATGTTAGTTTAATTAAGGGATTAATTAGATAACATGTGATTTAGAATCTAGAAGATCTGAAAGGAGCTAGGTTATTTCATAATCTGTCATTCACTGCAAGAATAGGATAGTAATTAATCATTAACGATTTGGGTAAACAACAACAGGATTCTCCTCCCTATTGTCTCATCTTTAAATTGTGTTATTAAGTTTTCTGAATTTCTTTCATATTTTACTGTTTTTAAATCATACTTGCTTTCGATTTACCGAATAGAATCATAAGTATAATTTAGTGGTACTTAATCCAATTCCTTGTGGGATCGACCTCACCTGTGTGAGATTTACTACTTGATTGCGTATACTTGCGTAGTGTTTAAAATTATAGCAACATCCTGGAAAGAACATAACACTTACTCCAAGTGTAAGTACACATCATCGTTGATTATCACATTATTGTAAATCCAATAACACTGATGAAACAGGGACCAAAACTTTTGATTCATATGATCACAATCACATTCCACTGTGTTGACGATACTGTAATTGTGAATAAACATATGATCTGGATTTAACTGATTTTGTGTGTATGAATGTAATAAACATATTAAACATATTAAACCATTAGCATGTAAAATTCATGCAAACATCAATCACTTCAAATTTCTTATATTGATAATTAATCAGATTGTAAAGAGTTTTATTTAGGGCATAAAATCCAACAAACTCCCACTTGCACTAATATAAAACAAACTGTGCAAATAGGTCAATCTGATGTCTTGATCTTCAGATCAAGTGTAGTATATTTGAATCCACCCAAACTTCTGGAAACTAGTTGATAAATAATCTTATGAAACATCCTTTACTATATGCTTTACTCATCAAGGGATACTGAAATCTTTACTGTTTTAAAAGTACATCTGAATTAACAGAAGACATATCTCTCATATTTTAAAATATGTAATTGAGATAATACAGTGTAGACTTTTCTTCAGTGATATAACTTTCTGGTATTTTCGAATAGACCAAGTTACAATTCTTCTCTGGTAGAGCTTGAATTATTATTCAATAATTCCTCCACCCCCAAAGTAAGCACCATCTTATAGAATTTTGAAATTAGATGGTGTGATACAAAGATAACTGATACACAGTTACTTAATATCTGACATATAGATCACTTTCATAAATCCTTCTTGAATATCTTCTAATGTTCCCTATTTGATTACATCTCAGATAGCTCCCACTCAATAGCAGATGTCTGGTTAAATTATACTTTTAACCTCTGATTGTTTGGAGAGTTACCTAGTTGTGACTTTTGTATTAGTCTTAAAACTTTAAGTTAAGACTAAGTCATCAACATAGCAGACTAGTATTTGAAGTGAAAAATACATGCCAGAGATAAAGTAATCAAAATTAAGATACCATCAAATTTTATGAGGATTAAGAATTCTTGGTTAAGTCATTCGAATGGATTGAACTAGAGTTCTTTATCTTATTCTCATAATTCTGATAAGCTATTCCTATCCATGTGAATGGTTAGATTCGCTTTTCAGTAGTGTTCTTAAGTACCTATCACAATTATCAACCTGATGAAGATGGGTATAGAATTTTAAAATTCTCCCACTCAATTAAGGTAGTGTGAAACTTTAACAAAGAACTTTCAAAGGTATCATACTTTTACTTAGTAAAATCGAAATGGAACATACAATGAAGATCAAGAATTTATATTGACAATAGCTGACTCATTATATTACTTCCATGTTTAAACAAGATATGTGTTTCATAGGGAATTGTGGAATGGACTCCACCCCTAAGAATATACATATAGGGTACTTGTGGATAACCTCCACCCCTAAGTATATAGAGATTATGATCCACCCCTAAAGGTTGTAAAGATCATGATTCTCTTAGTGTGATAGAGTTTATGTGGAGTTGAATACTATCTAGAGTTCATTAGATATAAAAGATCGTTGAACGGCATAGTTTTCTTAACTTTTCTCCACCCCTATCAGATCAAAAGATCCTTTTATTAAAAAAATTCTTAATAATTGTATGAGAATTAACAATTATTGATAAACATAGAAATAATTTCTAGTGTTTATTTAATATAACTCTATGAAGAGTTGTAAATATTATAGAATTTACATCAATAATAAAAACACTTACACATACAAACATACAAATATAATGTGGTAATTGTTGATGAAGATAAAATAAATGAAGCTCAATCTCATAATTTGCAATAGGGAATTTCGAAAAAATAAAACTTTATTAATAAAAAAAATGTATTGCAACAATATGAGAGAAACAGGGATAAATATCCCTAACTGAATTTGAAATCCAAATTGTCTTTAAACTAAAACAATTAATTCAAAAAATTGAAGAGCTTCATCTTCATCTGGACGATTTCACCCTTGGTCCAGCTTTCTGATCCAACTCAATTGAGTTCAAGTAGCTTGGCCTATAAGAAGAAGAAAATAAATAAACAAAGTTTAGTCCATAATCATAAATCCAATTGGATAATAATTCACTAAACTCTTAAAGTTTATAATTTGAAATACCTTGTTTCTTTGCAAGAAGTTTAGGACACTGGGATTTCCAATGACCTTTCTCATTGCAGTAGAAACACTTTCCTTTAAGTGTAGCATCACCAGAAGGAACAACCTTTTTATTCTTCATGGCTTTTGTTCGCTTCTTGGTGTTCTTCCACTTCTTCTTCGATTTGGGCTTTGAAGCAGAGGCAACATTTGCTTCAGGTTTTATCGTCCCATTACCATTCCCAGGATTGTGAGGTTTACTCCCTTTCTTCTTGGGTCCTCCAATCAAATTTTCATAAGTTTGAAGGTCATTGACTAATTCATGAAAGTCAATTTCCTTCTTATTCATGACATAATTTGATGTGTATGGTAGAAATGCTGGAGTCAGGCTATTCAAGATAAGACTAACTTGAGTAGCACTGTCCATTTCAGCACCATAATCCTGGCCTTCTTGGAAATAACTGGACATGAGGAGAACATGGTCACGCACGTTTTGATGAGGTTCCATCCGTGCATTAATGTACTTCTTAGTCGCGTCAAGGCGTGACTGAAGTGATGCCTTACCGAATAGCTCATTTAACTTCGTCATAACTTCAGCAGCCTTCTCGGTTTTAGAAAACCGAGTTTTGAGGGTGTCAACCATGCTAGAAAGCATAAAGTATAGAGCCTTGTCATTTGCTTTCTGCCAACGCTCATACTTTTCTTTCACAGCTTTGGAAGCATTGTCCCCAGGCACTTCAGGTGACGGCTCAGTTAAAACAAACAAGGCACTTTCTCCTATGAGAGCAATATTAATGTTCTCATTCCATTTATTAAAGTTAGATCCATTCAGCTTGTTTTCAGTTAACAGTGATAACATGGGATTCATTTTGACAAAACAGAATACTACAAAATAATAGAAATCAACAAATAGAAATTAAATAATGGTTTAACACAAAATCTATTCAGAAATTATAAGCACATAGCAAGTAGGAATGATATGAGAAAATACTTAAAAATTCAATCCTAAATAATTTCCAAGGTTTTCAACAAACTGATATCAGTGTCCCGTTTAGGCGAGAGTCAAAGCTACCATCCATTGAATAGAGTTGTCAGCTCATCTAAAATGTTAAACATTCTAGCAACCTTTTATTCGATCAAGATCAGAATCCAGCGTTGTCCCGTTTAGGCGAGAGTCAAGGCTATCCTATCTCATGAGCTTCTACCATTGTTTCGCAATTTGCAAGTCAAATATGGTCGCCACCATTAGGGTGATCTATACCATATAAAACACTTACAAACCACTTATCATGCGAGATTAAACGGTGCGAAATTGCTAATGAACGTTCCTTCATTAGGGAGGATTACTCACTAAAACAAACGCGGTGTAAAACCCACAATGGAGATCGAATATCTTAATAATAATAAAGCTCATTATTTAAAATGTATTTTCTTTATTATTCTAATAAATAAATCTCATTAAATTCTAAATTAAGAATTAAAATTCAAAAATAAGAATTTAATATAATATTTATAAAATTATACTTAGATGGTGATTGAAATAAAATTAATTATTTCCATCTTAGTAATAATCTTAAATATAAATATTAAGGAAATTAATTTAAGTTGAATTAAATAAATAATTAGCAACTTAAAAAATTTCATTTGAGAATATATTTATTGTGTTCGAAAATTTAAAAAAATACAATTTTCGAAAATAATAAAAATAGAAAAGAAATACTTCAAGCAAAAATATCACCTATCTAGATATTCTTTTGACTAGTTAATTCAATTTCTAATAATATATATATATATTTTAAATTCATTTATTTTAAATTAATCAATTAAATGAAAAAATCATTGATTGTAGTTGGTCCAAGAATTAATTAAAATAAATAATTAATTTACAACTCAATCTATTTTTCAAAATAAAAAATTCGAAAATATTGCATAAATAAAATGCAAATTTCGAAATTGATTAATAAAATAAAGAAAAAATATATATTTTGAAAATTATTTAAATTTAAGTTGAAAAATTAAATTTCAACCTAAAAATAATTTTCTATTTAATTAAGTGTCATGAAAAATCAATAAATATTTAAGTATCATGATGAAAATCAACTTAGATATTTAGATTCTTCAAGTTAATGAAATGTATTAAATTCAAGAAATAATAATTAAGTATAGAGAAGGCTTAATTATTAATTTCTATTTAATACTAGGAAAAATATACTTAACAAAATTGTACCAAAATTAATTATTTAAATAATTAATTTCACAAAGTATAATTTTCCTATTTAAATATTAGAAATATTAAGTAGTCTAGAAATTACTATCTAGAAAATATCTCATTTGACTAAGTATCTTTTCAAAAATTTGAAAAATATCTAATTTAAGTTAGATAGAAAAAATCTAAAACTTAAATAATTTCAAATTTAGATTTAATTAAATATCAAAAATTAAGTTGTAACCACTTAATTTGAAGATATCTTTTTAAAGTTAATATTTGCAAAGATATTAACCAAAAAATATCTAAAATATTCCATTTTAAGTTAATATTTGAAAAGATATTAACTTAAAAAATATCTCAAGAATCTTTAATAACTAATGCCTAGGATTTCTCAACTTGATTTAAAATTTAAATCAAATATTCAAATTTAAGTTAGATAAGAAAAATCAGTTGTTACAACTAATTTATAACTTAAATAGGAATATTTAATTAAATAAGCTCCAGAAAGAATCTAGTTAGTTAAAATTCTATATTTAATTAAATACAAGAAAAATACAAATAGTTTGTCTAGAATTAATATCTAAACTAAAAGTGTTTTTCTTAAAAGTAACTTTAAAATATTAAAATGAAAATAAATTTCATATATTTTAAAAGTTAATTATGTTGCTAATTCAATTTTATTAGGTCAAACTAATATAATTAACCTAGTACAGTTATTCAAATCAGGCAAATGGGCCTTCACAATTGGGGTAGTTCATGTGAGGGGGTGCTGGGTTCAGTATGTCGTACCCACTTCTATGGCTCCCAACTCTCACACAAGGCCCAAAAGAGAGGAATTTAACCTTAAAATAAATTACTGTTATTAATTGAATAGGACCAATAATTAAATGGACCTAAATAAAATCTATCATGGTGTGACATTTTATTTAGCAACAACCTATATGTATCTATATTAAAATAAAATAAACATATAGGCTCACACAGGCACACTTTGGATGGATCCTATCATGTTGCTAGGTCATACACAGATGAAAGAAGATTGTAAAATTTACCTGTTACAAATTATTAACTTGACCAAGGGAGCCATCAGATCATTAGATCTGGCAAAAAGTAACCATGGCTATTTGCAATCAAGTAATAATAGGTTTTGAAAAAAAAACTTACACACAAGTTTAAACCATATACTCCTGCAACAAGGTTAGCTGGATAGTTGGAAGTAGGATTTATTTAATTTTAAATAAATAATTTCGAAAAATAAATAAATAAATAATTAAAAAAATTAATTTAATTTTTCGAAAAATAAATAAAATAAATAAATATTTATTTCGAAAATAAAAAAATTTAAATTTCGAGATTATTTAAAAAAATATTTAAAATTAAACCTACTATTTTGAAAAATTAGGTTTCAACCAACCTAAATATCATTTCAAAAATTTGCTAACTACTTTTAAAAATTAAATGTTATTTTAAAAATAAAAATTAGAAAAGATAAAAGAAATATCTTTTCAGATTTTAAACTTAATTTAAATAAATAAAATAACAAAATTTAAAAGTTAGAAAAATATCTTACATCTATTTAAAATTACATGATTATAAATATCTTATTTTAAATTTAAATAAGGTCAAAATATCTAAAAAGATTTAATTTTAAAAAAAATATCTTAAAAGATGAGATATAATTAAAAATATCTTAAAAGATAAGATATCTTAAAAATATCTTAAAAGATTTTATAAATATCTTATAAAATCTGACCTTAAATTTAAAAAAAAAAATAAGATATAATCAAATTTAAAAATAAGATAGATTTTTAAGCAAGAAGATAGATACTAATTCTATTCAAATTAAAATTACACTAATATCTTGAATTAAATTTAAAAAATATTAAATTAATTCAAAATGATAATTAGAATTGAATTAGGAATAGTAATAGTATAAATACAAAACTATACCAAAAATCGGAAGTTAATTCCATGAAAAAGCATGAAAAATCGAAGAAAAACGGAAAAATTGTGAACTGTACGGACAGATTTGCGATCGCAAGAAAATTTCAGCACAGCCCCGATTTTTTCAAATCTTCAAAAATTCATAACTAATTCAAATAAAATCCAAATTGAGTTCTGTAAAAGGCTAACTTGCTTATTTTTTTCCATACTATCCAATAAAAATAATTCCAGAAACAGAATCGCAATTATGTTTCACGAAAATTTACAAACATCAATCAATCATCAAATAACACTCAATACAACATGATACCATCCAAAAACATACAAACAATCGTTTTAAAGTCCAAATTACATGTAAGTAAATCAATTACCATGGCTCTGAGGCCAGTTGTTGGAAATTATTTTACCAGGATCTTAGATCTACTCACAAGTATGTTGTTTAAACACCCTAAATATGAACTTTCTAAAACGATAAAATAAACACATATAAAGTTAAGAAAACCTTACATTGATGCAGCGGAATTAATGTCTCCTTCCACTCAAATCTCTAACCCTTGATTCCTTTCTGTAGCAGAGTATAATCAAGATCTGAGCCCGAATGTCCTTCTTCTTCAAGTTTAATCCTTCACAGTCTTCCAATCTATGATTGAGTTACTGCTTGCTGTGTGTGGGCACTTACTCTTTCACTAGGGTCACGAAAAAGATGAAGAAGAAAAGAGAGAGGGTTTCGGCCAAGGTGTAGAAAGTGGAGAAGGCTCAATTTTCTGAAGAGAGAAATTTCTGTCAGAAAGATGATCTGAAAACTTGTGATTTGACTGAGCCATTACTTTCTATTTATAGGCAACTACTAGGTCTAGGTTTGGAATTATTTGGCATTAAAATAATGAAAATATTAATTTGAAAAATCAACTTAAGTGGCCGGCCATGGTGTTGTAATGGGCCTCACTTAATTTTGCAATTTTATCAAATTTTATCTCTATTTTCTCAAAAACGCCAATTTTCCAATTCTAACCTTTTAAATGCCAAAACTAATTATTTAATAACTAAAATAGATTGTTAAATAATATTGTCATTTAATTTAATTATTAATTAGACATATAAAGTCCATTAATAAATAAATAAACCTAGAAAACTCTTTTCTTTACAATTTCACCCCTGCTTAGTGAAAATTCATAAAATTAGACATAGTCTAACTTTAGAATTATAATTGATCAATCACGAATCAATTAATGAGTCTTACAAGCAGAATGTTCTCAACTAGAATGGGGACCATGGATCTATATGCTGAGCTTCCAATAAGTGAACCAAATTTACCAAGTAAATTCCTACTTATTAATTCTTCGTTGAATCCACTCTTAGAACTTAGAATTGCACTCTCAGACTTATATAGAGCACATTTTATGTTCCACGATATCAATATACTATCTCATTTAACCATTGTTATAATCTTATTGTGATTTAAAGATCCTCTATATAGATGATGTACATCGAGATGGGATTTCTTTACCGTTCTCACCCCTCAATGTATTTTGCCCCTTAAAACACTTAGCTACCTGCAAATGGTGTTTAGTGATCTAATAATTAGTCAGTTAAACAAGAGCTCATCCATTTACTTCTATTTGCTAAGCTCGAAGGGAATCATCACTTGACTTCTATACACCAGTAGAAGCTATAGATTCCATATTTATGTTCAGCACTCCCACTCAATCATACTATCATGTTCCCAAAATATACGTATCACCCTGACCCAAAAGTAGGCTTAACTAATAAATCAAAGAACATGAATAGCACTCCTGAGTTGAGCCTAAGCATATCAGGATTTAGATTCTTTTAATCTTAAGATCAACTTATGATATTGACTTTGAAAGATATGTATAACGGTAAGTTTGTAATATCTTAACGTAGTTGCAATATCGGTCCAGTCCAATTTATACTCCATACATTCAAAACTCGTATACTTTACTAATGTCCTAGAAAGAACATCACACTTACTCCAAGTGTAAGTACACATCATCGCTGATTATCACATTAGTGTAAATCCAATAACACTGATGAAACAGGGACCAAAACTTTTGATTCATATGATCATAATCACATTCCACTGTGTTGACGATACTGTAATTGTGAATAAACATATGATCTGGATTTAACTGATTTTGTGTGTATGAATGTAATAAACATATTAAACATATTAAACCATTAGCATGTAAAATTCATGCAAACATCAATCACTTCAAATTTCTTATATTGATAACTAATCAGATTGTAAAGAGTTTTATTAAGGGCATAAAACCCAACATTATCATGCCAGTCTAAATCCAATGAACTGGCAAATCAAGGAATGAAACTTTCGAACATTATATCAAGATTATATTCCACTGTGCTGACATCACTATAATCATTAACAAATACATATGTTCTGGACTTAATAGAATTTATACATTAAATACAATCATGAAATAAATCATGTGAACCATACAACATAAAACATTATTTCTGATCTTTATTAATAAGTAAATCTCATTATATTGAAATGGGTTTTATTTAGGGCACAAAACCCAATAATAACTATCTAGTATATATCTCAATTAACTAAGTGTTTTTCTAAAATTAACTTTAAAATATTCAATGAAAAATAAATTTCATATATTTTAAAGTTAATTATGTTGCCAATTCAATTTTAATTAGGTTAGACTAATATAATTAACCTAATACAATTATTTAAATAAAGTAAATTGCCTTCAGAATTGGGGTGGTTCATGTGAGGGAGGGTTGGGTTCAGTATGTCGTACCCAACAATGGCCCCCTAACTCTCACACAATGTTCAAAAGAGAGAAATTTAACCTTTAAATAAATAATTGTTATTAATTGAATAAGTCCACTTCTAATTGGGCCTAAATAAAATTACTTAAGTGAAATTTTATTTTAGCAACCTAGTCCATTTAATTAATAAAACTTAAATGGGCTTCCTATATGCATCTAAGCCCAAAAGCGAACATATAGGCTCACACAGGTCAAATGATTTGGATGGGCCCTATCATGTTACTAGGTTTACACAGATGAAATAAATTATAAAATTTACCTGTTACAAATTATGTATAAGATCTATTGACAATTGAACTATGATTAAAATTAGATTATTGGATCTGTGAACAAGTTAATCATAACAATTTAGATCAAATAAAAATTTGAATAAATAATAAAAAAATACACACCAAATAAGTAACAAATAACTGGAAAGTAGGTTAAGATATCTCTATTTTAAAATTGAAAAAAAATTAATTTTTAAAATATATCTTAACTAGAATTTAAAGTTTAGGTAGTTAGAGAATATTTGAAAAAATTCAAAAACCTAACAAATCACCTAAGTATCCTAAATTCTAACTTAAATTCAAATATCTAAGAATTTTTCAAATTTCAAGTTTATTTAAAATTTAAATTAATTAAATTTCTAATAAGATAATATAATATAATATCTTAAATTTTAAAATTTAGATATTTCTAATATTATATTCTTAATCTTATAATTTAATAAATTAAATATTACAAATTAAATAATTTGAAAAATAAGATATTTTATGGTTAGGATACTAACAATTTTATTAAAAAAAATAAAATAAAATAGGTTTGAAAAATTATATGGTTAGAAACCCTAAAATTTCTATTCAAACCTAAACTAACCAATTTTTCAAATTTTCATGTTATTTTTGCCAAAATTAATTTTAATTAAAAAAATATCTAATAAGATAAAATGTTAAAACTAACATTTATTATGATATTTAATTAAACTAATATAATCACTAAAATGAGCGCTCTATCATTTATTTCTATTTAGCCTAGCTCGAAAGAAATCATCGTTTCACTTCTATGTCCAGATAAAAGCTATAGATTCCATATCTATGATTAGCGCTCCCACTCAATTGTACAATCATGTTCCCAAAATGTACATATCACCCTGACCAAAAAGTAGGCTTAACTAATAAATCAAAGAACACGAATAATACTCTTGAGATCGAACCTAACCATGTTAGGATTAAGATCATTTGATCTAGGATCAACTAGGTGATATTAAATTGAATAGATATTACAGTAAATTTATCATATCTAATCCAAATAAAAAATTTTAAAAATAACAAATTTCAAATTTCAATTTAGACTTAATAAAATATATTTCAAATAAAACAAATTTGAAAAAAAAAAAAAGATATGGTTAGCAAATTTTGAAATTTAAACTAGATTATTTTTTTAAAAAAATTATTTTAATATCAAAATAAGATCATTAAAATTTAATAATAAAATAAGTAATATCTGATCTTATAATTAAAATAAATAAAATACTCAAAATTTCAAAATTAACCATAAGGCTATTTTTGTTAAAAATCAAATTTTTAAAATTCAAAGCCTACTAACATCTAAAACTAATTTTTATTAATTAAAAAATTAATTTTATTCTGATAATTAGATTTTTAATTGAAAATTCAAACTCTACACAGAATTCTACCAAAATTTGAATTTTGTTTCAATGAAAAACGATTTTTGACTCAAAAGATATCACAAAAACAAGATTGCACTTGTACATGAGGCTGTACATGGGTGAGGGAGAGGCTGCAAGCAACTTGTGTGGGGGGCAAACCTCGGTCAGGAGGAAAAAATTCGGACAGCGTCTTGTCTGAAGGCCTCTTGTCTGAGCGAGCATCCCCATCCGCGCGCGCACGTGTGTGCTCGGTTTCAGATATTTTCATCAAAATTCAAAAAATCACAACTAATTCATAAAAAATCCAAATTGAGTTGTGTAAAAGCCAAAATTCATTAATTTTTTGTCTACTTTCCAGTAAAAATATTTCCAGAATGAAATAAAAAAATATTTTTTCCAACATATATTGCGATTTCCAAACAATCATCAAATAAGCACATAAACCATCATGAAACCATCCAAATAAACACAAATATCGTTTTAAATCCATATTTCATGAAAGTAAATCATTACTATGGCTCTGAGGCCAGTTGTTGGAATATGTTTTACCAGGATCTAGATTTACTACCATGTACATTGTTTAACATCCTAAATATGAATTTCTAAAACAATGTAAATAAACACATATAAAGTTTCAGAAAGCTTACAGTGGGTGCAGCGGAATAATAATGGCTCCTTCCACTCAGATCTCTAACCCTTGTATCCTGTCTGTAGCAGAGTATCACCAAGATCTGAGTCCGAATCTCCTTCTCCTGAAACTGGATTCTTCACAGCCTTACACACTATGATTGAGTACCACTTGATGTGTGTGGGCACTTACTCTATCACTAAAGGGTATGAAAATATGAAGAGAGAAAGAGAAGAAAGTGGTTCGAAAATAGTAGGAGTGATGGCCCAGGAAATTTCGACTGAAGGCTTAAATTTCATCATCTTTTAGTGTGAGCCATCACTATCTATTTATAGGCAACCACCTAAGTTTAGGTTAGAATTTATTAGGCATTAAAATATTGAAAAAATTAAATGGAAATTTCCTCATAAGTGGCCGGCCATAGGATGTGGGCCCCACTTTGGAATTTTGCAATTTTTCAACAATTTTTCCTTATTTGCCAAAACTATTTATTTATTAATTAAAATTAATTATCAAATAAAAATGCCATTTAATATATTTATTAATTAGACTTAATAAAGTCTCTTAATTAATAACTAAGCCATAGAATCTCTTTTCTTCACAATTAAGCCCTTGGTTAGTGAAAATTCATAAAATAGACATAGTCTAATTTTAGAATTATCATTGATTAATTAAAATCAATTAACTGAGTCTTACAAGCACTATGATCTCAACTAGTATGGGGACCATGGGCCAATACAACTGAGTTTCCAATAAGCAGAACTACAATTTACCAAGTAAATTCCCTGACTTATTAATTGCTTATTGGATCCACCATAGAACTTGGAATTGCACTCTCAGTCACATAGAACGCTCTATATGTTTCACGATATAGATACGCTATTAATTATCCATTGTTATAATCCCAATAATCAATGATCCTCTATAGATGATCTACATTGCGTAGGGACAAAATTACCGTTACACCCTTTCAATGTATTTTATCCTTAAAACACTTGGCCACCTATAATTGATATTTAATTAAACTAATATAATCACTAAAATGAGCGCTCTATCATCTATTTCTATTTAGCGTAGCTCGAAGGAAATCATCGTTTCACTTCTATGTCCAGATAGAAGCTACGGATTCCATATCTATGATTAGTGCTCCCACTCAATTGTACTATCATGTTCCCAAAATGTACGTATCACCTTGACCAAAAAGTAGGCTTAACTAACAAATCAAAGAACACGAATAACACTCTTGAGATCGAACCTAACCATGTCAGGATTAAGATCATTTGATTTACGATCAACTAGGTGATATTAAATTGAATAGATATTACGGTAAATTTATCATATCTAATCCAAGTTCAATATCGGTCCTTTTCAATGTATACTCCATACATCTGATACTAGTAAACTTTGCCAATACCCTAGACAGGACATAACACTTATCCAAGGTGTAAGTATACCTATCGCTGATTATCATGCCAGCCTAAATTCAGTGAACTGACAAATCAGGGAATTAAACTTTTTAACATATAATCATGATTATATTCCACTGTGCTGATAACACTATTATCATGAACAAATACATATGTTCTGGATTTAATAGAATTTATACATTAAATATAATCATGAAATAAATTATGTGAACTATGCAACATAAAATTATTTCGGATCTTTATTAATTTGTAAATCTAAATATATTGAAATGGGTTTTATTTAGGGCACAAAACCCAACGGTTATACATCTGAAAATAGGTTGTAACTTAAGGATCACAATTTATAATATGTAAGTAAGTGAGTTATTACATATAGAAGTTATGAAATCAATGGGATAGGTTTCTAGCTGTTAGAATCTGTTACAATGCTCAATTATATCATTTAAATGGGTATTTGGACATTGGAAAAAGATTTGACTCGGAGAGGAGTTACAGAAACTAAATATTGAGTTTTCTGGAAACAGTTGTTTTATGGTTGTTAATATGTCGTTTTATAGTTGTTTTTCAAACACCTGGAACTAGTTTTGAAAACTTCCATAAACGTACACGAGAATTGATTGAGCATGTTTTAAACTCTCTTGTCCAACGTTTTTTATCCCATTAAGGACCAATTAAAGTGCTAGTAACAACTATGTGGTTAAGAGACTTCAATTTTCATATGTAATCCTCAAAACACTATAAATAGAGGTCTTGGGTTCATTTAGTAAGACAACAAGTTTCTATCAAGAGAGCACATTACTAGAAATACTTTAGGCTTGATAAATCCAAAAAGTTATTTCCATTCTTCCTTTTCCCTAAATGTTTGTGGTAGGGAGAAATAAGCTTTTGGACAAAGGTGTAAGACCTTATTCAAGTTTGGTGATTCCCCTATTATAAACTGGTGGTGTATGTGGTGTTGAGAATGCTCTCATATCTCTTATATATATGTTATTATATATTGTGCTTTATGTGTAGCTTATTGCATTGAGTTGAATTTCTTCTCTTCATCTCTATATTCTCTATTTTTTGTGTATATTTTGTGTAATGTTGTAACATTATTTAATCCATGATTTTATCCTTTGTATTATTTGTCATAGAGTTGTAATCTTATTTATTTGATATTTCTATTTGAGCACAACAATTTCCATCATATGGATCATTATGGTTTTAGGCTGCAGAAGATTTGGGCTATGGTATGCTAGGATTGATTTAGCATCTCTCCACCTTCCTGGGATGCGATCTTCCAGGTATTATTTCTGTCTATTTGGCTATTTAAGGGTACGTTTCAGGTGTAGATTTTATCCTACTTTACAATTATTCTGAATGTTGTATGGTATTATACCACCTTGCATGCTTTCTACCATGACAACCAACCCTGAAAACCCTAACCATGGTATTCAACTCACTAAAGATGAAGTACTAATCCATGATTTTGATCATGTTTCCCTTCATCTTGAGCCTCAATTTGAGTCCTATTGTCTGGTAGTTAAAATTCTTACTTCTAAGATCCTCGAAGCTGAATGGGTTGAAAGAAGCTTGGATAGCTTGTTTTCCTTTTACTTTCTTTGAGTATCACTCTGGTCTTTTTCTGGTGTGATTTGGATGTAAAGGTTATAGAAGGGTTGATGAAGGTCAACCTTGGGTTTTTGACCGTTCCCTCATGTTTTTTGGTATTCCTGATGGTTTTAACACAATCCTTCCAAACCATCTCAGGTATATTCCCCTTTGGATGCTGGTCCATTATATTCCTTTTGGAAATATGTCTTATAGTTTAGCTCAGATTGTAGCTGATACTATAGGGGACCTTATTAAGGTGCACCTTTCCTCCCTGTATGACTACATAATACCCTTTATTAGAGTTAGAGTTCTCTTTGACACCACCAAGCCTCTCCATAGTGGAATGAATGTCCACTTTAGGAAACTATCCATCACCAAATGGCTTAAATTTCTTTACGAGGGGATTCATAATTACTATTACCATTGTAGGAATTTAGATCATACTTTTAACAAGTGTGACAAATTTCTTCAACATTGTGATAGGCATGCTTATCCCCCTTCCCTAAGCTATAAGGATGTTCTTAAGGCTCCTTCTAAATCTTTTTATAAAAATAGTATCTTTGTGTTGTCCAACTCTATCCCTTTCGAGGAACACCCTTCCCTAAACAATGTTTCGAGCCAAAGTCTTTGAGAAGTGGTAGAGTAGTTCTTAGTGTTAGAATATATTTTACCAGGATCTAGATTTACTATCATGTATGTTGTTTAACATCCTAAATATGAATATCTAAAACAATGTAAATAAACACATATAAAGTTTGAGAAACCTTACAGTGGGTGCAGTAGAATTAAATGACTCCTTCCACTCAGATCTCTAACCCCTTTCTGTAGCAGAGTATCACCGAGATCTGAGTCTGATTCTCCTTCCTTGTGTTTGGATTCTTCACAGTCTTACATACTATGATTGAGGACCAACTTGATGTGTTTCGGCACTCACTCTATCACTCAAGGTATGAAAATATGAAGAGAGAAAGAGAAGGGATGGTTTGAAATTAATAGAAGTGAAGGCTCAGTAAAATTTGACTGAAGGTGAATTTTCATCATCTTTAAGTGTGAGCCATCACTATCTATTTATAGGCAACCACCTAGGTTTAGGTTAGAATTTATTAGGCATTAAAATAATGGAAAAATTAAATGGAAAATACCCTACAAGTGGCTGACCATGGATATGTGGGCCCCCACTTGGAATTTGGCCACTATTAACAATTTTTCCTTATTTTCTCGAAAATGCCATTTTTCCAATTCTTACCACTTAAATGTCAAAACTATTCATATAATAATTAAAATTAATTATCAAATAAAATTTCCATTTAACATATTTATTAATTAGACTTAATAAAATCTCTTAATTAATAAATAAACCCTAGAATCTCTTTTCTTCACATTTAAGTCCTTGCTTAGTGAAAATTCATAAACTGGACATAGTCTAAATTTAGAATTATAATTGATTAATTAAAATCAATTAACCGAGTCTTACAAGCAGTTTGTCTCAACTAGTATGGGGACCATGGGCCTATATAACTGAGCTTCCAATAAGCAAATCTAGTTAGTAAATTCACTAACTTATTAATTCCTCATTGCACCAACCATAGAACATGGAATTGTACTCTCAGTTACATAGAACACTCTATATGTTCCACGATATAAATACACTATTAATTATCCATTGTTATAATCCCAATAATCAATGATCCTCTATAGATGATCTACATTGCATAGGGATAAAATTATTGTTACACCCTTTCAATGTATTTTATCATTAAAACACTTGGCCACCTATAAATGATATTTTAGTGAACTAATATAATCACTAAAATGAGATGTCAATCATTTATCTCTATTCAACAAAGCTTGAAGGAAATCATTGTTTCACTTCTAAATACCTATAAAAGCTATAGATTCCATATCTATGTTTACCGCTCCCACTCAATTGTACTATCATGTTCCCAAAATGTACGTATCACCCTGACATAAAAGTAGGCTTAACTAACAAATCAAAGAACACGAATAACACTCTTGAGATCGAACCTAACCATGTCAGGATTAAGATCATTTGATCTAGGATCAACTAGGTGATATTGAGTTAAATAGATATTACAGTATATTTATCATATCTAATCCAAGTTCAATATCGGTCCCTTCCAATGTATACTCCATACATCTGATACTGGTAAACTTTGCCAATGCCCTGGAAAGGACATAACACTTATGCAAGGTGTAAGTATACCTATCGCTGATTATCATGCCAGTCTAAATCCAATGAACTGGCAAATCAGGGAATTAAACTTTTGAACATATAATCATGATTATATTCCACTGTGTTGAAAACACTATAATCATAAACAAATACATATGTTTTGGACTTAATAGAATTTATACATTAAAGATAATCATGAAATAAATCATGTTAACCATGCAACATAAAATGATTTCTAATTTTTATTAATTAGTAAATCTAATTATATTGAAACGAGTTTTATTTAGGTCACAAAACCCAACACTTAGTTCCTTGTATTGCCAACACTTCTTTGGTTAATGCCTCATCCACTGTGTACTCCACTAACCCAACTCCAAGAAATGTTTTTGTCTAGATAGACAACATTTCTTTATTCCCTTGTGTTCCTGTCATGAGTTCTATTACTTGTCCCATTGTTTATAGACCTGCCATGATTTAAACTGTGATAACCTCTACCTATAAAGGTAAAGGTCCTATGTATCCAGAAAAGACTAGGGGAATGCCCCTTGCGCCCATCAGGCCAAGACTCGAGCTTCTACAATGTACATATTTGGAACTAAAAGGTCTTTCACAAGGCAGAACTGTCAAGTGGGAACTTTTGTCAGGAGCATGCTGAAGAGAGCTCGATCTTCAAATTCTGACTTTGTTGTGGTTCCATCTTTATTAGATTCTGATGAACAGATGACTCAGCAACTTCGTCCTGAAAACTGAGTGTTATAAGTTGGAATGCTTGTGGATTCGAGAGTTCCTAAGCATTCCAAAATCTCTCCCTCCTGGATAAACAACATCGACCTCAAATTACGTTTTTGATGAAGATTAAACTAGTTGTAATAGTAGTATTTTAATTAAAGCTAAGTTGTCCTTTTATAATGATTTTGAGGTACCTAGGAAGGGCTTTGGAGGGGGCATATTATTTTTTTGGAATGATGTTGTTAATGTTAATATTTTATCCTACTCCTTGTATCAAATTGACTGCTATGTTACTATTGACTCTAATATAAATTATCACTTATCTTGTTTCTATGGTTACCCTTATGTTTGTAGTAAAAATAATTCTTGGACATTGTTGGACAAATTATTTGATGTAGCACCCCTTTCCCCGTGGCTCATTTCAGGGGATTTTAATGATTACTTGGGTTTCAATGATAAAAATAGTGCTAATTTCCCCTCCCCATGTTATTCATAACTTTCAAAATTTTATTGCTAAATATGATTTATGTCCCCTGCCTTTTGTTGGTAATCGCTTTACCTAGAAGCATGGTAGCACCCTTGAACGCCTCGATTGGGGTATAGTTAATAAGTCATTGGATGTTATTTTTCCTGATGCTAACCTTGTCCATCTTCCATTATATGGCTTTGACCATAGAGCCATTAAGCTTGAATATCACCATAGCCCTCATCTTTGCAAGCATAATAAAAGGTTCCTTTTTGGAAACCATTGGCTCATGGAGCAAAAATTTTTTCAACTCATCAAAGACAGTTGGGTAGCTAATACTAACACTAATGATTATATTTCTTCCCTTAAGTCATTCCTTAGTCATCAAGATACTTGTGTTAATAATATGAAAAATTAGAGAAAGCATAAAGATAATCTTAAAAATAAAATTAAGAATTTGCAGGATGATATTGATAATATTTATAATAACCCTTCCACTACTACAAACCAAGCTTTTAGAGGCACTTTTTTTCAGCAAATATTAAAGAACCGACGTCATAGGGTTGGAATTTTTTGGAAGGGATTTTGACACCACCTATGGCGTCAGTTTTTTGGAAATAACCGACGCCATAGGGTGTCCCCCGCATGGCGTCGGTTATTTCTTAAAAAACGACGCCTAAAGGGTTTATAACCCTAGCCCAGCCCATCATCTTCCTCATTCGACCAGCCAACCCGGAAACCCCCAAACCAGAGAACCCCAAACCCTCTCCACCAACCACCACGAAAAACCACCCCTATTTCACCATTTTTTCACCATTTTAGCTCATTTTTGTTTCTAAATCTTCTATTTTTCATACCTAAAACTATATACTTGAAAAGATCACATTTTTCCTCATTTTTTAGGGTAAACCGAAGGTAGAGGTAGTGGTGGTGGTGGTTATACCTCCGGCCACTGTTTTTAGTGGAGAAAACATTGTATTTAAACGTCTATTAAGGTATAAATCTAATTTCTACTAATTTTAGTACTGTACATTGCTTTATTTTTTATTTTATAAATTTTTTTAGGGTTTTTCTATATTATCAAATATGTATTGTGTGTATATATTGTGAATGAGAAATGTATTGTGTGTATATATTGTGAATGAAAAATGTGATATAGGAGAGCATATATGTATGTATTTTGTGTTGTATTGAATATGTATTGTGTGTGTATATATTGTGAATGAGAAATGAGATAAATACTAGAGTATTTTATATATTGTATATGTATATATTGAGTATTTTAAACTAATAGTTTTGTTAAATATTGTGAATGAGAATGAGATAAGAGAGTATTAAAATAAAAGTTTAGAAATTGTTTTCTAAAAAATTAGTTTAGAAACAAAAGTTTAAAAATTACAACTATTTTGTAATTTAATTTTGTATCAATTTTTTTTCTATTTTCAATTTTATTCATGTGTTTTTATTTTTTTTAGTAGCTAGTAGATAGTTAATTACAACTACTTAGCAAGTTACTAATTTTCATTCTATTCATGTATTTTTAACTAGTTAGTAATAAATTAAAGTTAGTAACTAAATACTCATAAATTATATAACTAGTAAGTAGCTAAATAAAAAAAATTGTAATTTTGTAGTATTTCTTTATGTTGTAGGTTGTGAGGTCAATTTGCAAGGATCTGACTTATTTGGTATTGATCGGTTTCTAGTTAGCTCGAGGTATACACTCACTAAATTTTATTATAAATTAATTATGAATGCTTAGTAGAGTTTGAATATCTTAAATATTCATCCGTAGTGAAGTAGGTTCTGTAATATATTATAATGCGCCTGATCGATGGGAGAAATAATATGCATGTTAGATGAGTTTGAATATCTTCAATATTCATCCTTAGTGACGTAGGTTCTGTGAATACATGTACTGCAATCGAATGGGTGGTAAATTTTTATATTGCTAAATATTGTTGTGATTATTTCATATTGTTTTGAATTGTGTTTTGTTGTTATTAATAGGTTTGAATTTTTCGGAACGTTCAATTATAGTTGTTATGCTGCCAAAATTTCAGTAAAATTAGGATAATATTTGATTTTAATTTCTCTTAAACTTGGTTGTTAGGATTTTATCGGAAGTGACTTTATCGGAAGACAAGTACATAATTTTTGGTATAAGGTATGCTTTCTTTAACCTACTTTTATAAGAATATTTTTCATATATATTTAGATAATCTTTAAATGCTTAGAGTAATGTTAGAATAATATTGATGTAATACATAGGATATATATTGTTGAGTGCTAAGGATAGATATAGTAAGCTATAAAAAAATACAAAAAAGGTCTATATTGGGATTTGAACTTGTGACCAAAAGGATAGATTGATAAGTTTTTACCAATATACCAAAAAACAATATAATTAACAAATACATTATAAACATTGATTCTAATACTTAAAATAAGAATTCTATTAGTTTATGTTAAGTAAAATAGCAAACTAAAACACAAAAAATACCCAAGTTCAAAAAAAAAAAAAAAAATCCCCTCAAGCGGACAACCGGATCAAAAGTTATTAATAATGTTCAAAGTTTTCAAAAAATTTTATGCAAAGTTTAACTCTTTATCTACAAAAATACAATACACTACAAAAATGATACTAATATATTAAAAAAAATTATAAAAATATACTAATATACTACAAACATACAAACACATAATATAAAATATTAATAAAAAGATAGCTAATATACAAACACTTAGAGTAATGTAGATGTGTATTTATTCAACTTTACAATTAAATTTGTATTTAGGGTTATTATATATAATTTATACTTAATTTAATTATATTAATAATAAAATAATATATATATAAATTATGCTAAAATACAAAATTGGAAGCTGAAAAAAAAACCACAGGAAGACCCTATGGCGTCAATTATTTCATAATAACCGATGCCATAGGGGTCCTATGGCGTCGGTTGTTTTTAACCCTTTAGCATCACCCGGAACAGGGTCGGTAGCGAATTTCGCCAATACCGACGCTGAAAGCCCTTAAAAACCGCCTCTAAAGCCCAATTTTGTAGTAGTGTTCTATTACCTATAATGATATTAGTTGAGCTAATCAACTCAAATCCTCCCTTGATGCTTTGTTGCTTAAGGAGGAAGTTGTTTAGAAGCAAATGTCTAGAGTTAATTGGCTTAGAGCAGGGGACAAGAATACTAAGTATTTTCATAAGAGAGCTTCCACTAGGAGAAGGAATAATACCATTAAGACTGTTACTTTAGATGATAATACTGTTGTTAACAACTTCTCTGATGTTTGCAATACTTTTTGTTAACTAAAACTTTTAGATCTCCTTGTTTTGATGATTAACAAATATTTGATTATTATTTGTTACTAATCATTTATTGATTTTGTAGCAAATTTAAAAGAGAAAATAAATATTTTGGTAATTTTACCAAACTTTTGAAAGCAACACTAAATGGATTCAACAAGCATATCAAAAGCAAAAGATTCATCAAGGGATCAACAACTCAAGACCCTATTCAAAAGAGGTCTTCAAAAGCTCAAAGTCAAAATTCAACCCGAAAGTCAAAGTCAAAGTCAAAGTCAAGGTCAACTCTCGAGAAAAATCAACTTAGGATCAAATGTTGGAAATTATTTTACCAGGATCTTAGATCTACTCACAAGTATGTTGATTAACACCCTAAATATGAACTTTTTAAAACGATGAAATAAACACATATAAAGTTTAGGAAACCTTACATTGGGTGCAGCGGAATTAAATGACTCCTTCCGTTCAGATATCTAGCCCTTGATTCCTTTCTGTAGCAGAGCATTATCAATATCTGAACCTGGATCTCTTTCTCTGAATCTTTGATGCTGAAACTCCTTTGCTGATGATCTTTCTTCACGATCTTCCTCACTATGATTGAGGTATCACTTGCTGTGTGTGGGCAATACTCATACACTAAGGATTTCGAAATTCAAGAGGGAAGAGAAAGAAGAAGTGGCAGCTAAAGATAGGGAGAGAGAAAGGCTCAGGTTTTTCTCTGAAGGAAAAATAGAAAATTTAAGTGTAATTTTCCTGAAGCCTTCACTATCTATTTATAGCATTCCACTAGGGTTAGGTTTGAATTATTTGGCATTAAAATAATGAAAAAATAAGTTTAAATTTCCTACAAAAGTGGCTGGCCCTATACTAGTGGATTTGGGCCTCACTTTTTGCAATTTTGCATTTTTATCTTTTCTGCATCTGATTTTCTCAAAAACGCCAATTTTCTAATTCAACCATTTAAATGTCAATTCTAACTATTTAATAACTGTAAATAATTATTAAATAATATTGTCATTTATCATATTTATTAATTGAACCATACAAAGTATCATAATTAACAAATATGCCCCTATAAACTCTTTCTTTACAATTTCGCTCTTACTTAGTGAAAAATTCACAAATAGACATAGTCTAATTTGAGAATTATAATTGATTAATCAAAACTAATTACATGAGTCTTAGAAGCAATATTATCTCAACTAGTGGGGGGACCATGGGTCTATATAACCGAGCTTCCAATAAGTAGATCAAGAATTTAGCACTAAAATTCACTGACTTATTAATTCTTCGTTGAATCCACGCATAGAACTTAGAATTGCACTCTCAGTATATAGAATGCTCTATATGTTCCACCATATAGATGCATCATTAGTTATCCATTGTTATAATCCTAATGTGATCAATTATCCTCTATATGAATGATCTACACAGTAAAGGGATTAATTTACCGTAACACCCTACTATGTATTTTATCCTTAAAACACTTGACCCCGTATAAATGATATTTCAGCTTATGTGAAATGAGATCTCCACCATTTATTTTCGTTTGGCCAAGCTCGAAGGAGATCATCCTTTGCTTACTATTCGCCAGATAGAAGCTATAGATTCCATGTTTATGCTAGCGCTCCCACTCAATTGCACTACCGTGTTCCCAAAAAGTACGTATCACCCTAACCTAAAAGTAGGCTTAACTAACAATTCAAGGAACACGAATAGCCTTTCAAGATTGAGCCTAATCATAACAGGATTAAGATCATTTGATCTATGATCAACTAGGCGATATTGACTTGAATAGATTTTACGGTAAGTTTAATTAAATCTAAGTCAAAGTTCAATATCAGTACCTTTCGATGCATACTCCATGCATCCAACCTGAGCTTTACTTTAACCAATGTTCTGGAAAGAACATAATATTTCTCCAAATACAAGTAAACTCTTGTTGTAGATTATCATATCAGTAAAACCCTGTGTCTGATAAATCTAGGAAACTTTATTCACATAGTCATGTTTACTTTCCAATGTGTTGACGGCACAATAAACAGGATCAAGTATGTGAAAAGGGTTTCAGATGAATTTATACATTATGTACATATAATCATGAAATAAATCATGTGAACCATGCAACATTAAATGTTATTTCTGATCTATATTAATAAGTAAATCTGATTATATTTAAATGAGTTTTATTTAGGGCATAAAACCCAACAAACTCCCACTTGCACTAATATAAAACAAAAAGTGCGTTTCAAATAATCTCAACACCTCGATATACAAATCAAGTGTAGTAGTAGTAAACTCCTCGTAATAGGATCTGAAAGGTTGAATTAACCACAACCTTTTCTCCACTATTACTCTTCCTTTAATCACAAAATCATTGATAATGTGAAATTCCTCTCTATATGTCTACTCTCTTGGGATACTGGATTCTATATCTTTGGCAACTACTTTTGGTTAATCAGGAAATTAACACTAGTAGTTTAAGACAATTTGGAATGATGCCAAAAATGTATAGAACTTTCCTTAGATAGAATAAGTACCTTTCCTGCAACCTTAACATTCAGTCCCTCTCTGGTAGACCTAGAGACTTCAGATATGTTTTTACACTTCTCCAAAATCACTATTCCACCCCCAGAGTAACCACCATCTTATCCGAAAGATTTACTAACACAAAGGCAAATTTTGAAATCTGATATGGTGTAGTCTAAGAGTTTAAAACACACCCTTATAGACTAACATATAGTTCCTCTGCTTAATCTTAAGATTTACTTGATTGTCTTCCAATGTTCTTCTCCTGGTTTAATCTGATACCTACTCATTACTCCCACTCAACAGTAGGTGTCTGGTCTAAGGCATGCAAAAGCATATCTAAGACCTCTCACCGTTGATATAAGAAATTCTTTCATGGATTTATCTTTTCTGGAATAGTTAAGACTTTTCCTTAGATAAATAAAATCTATACCTAAGAAGTTGTGAAGCTTCTATAGATTGCCATTAGAAAGAATATGCTTCAGCATCTTACTAAAGTAAGTTGCTTGCATTAGAGTAAGTAATTACCAGGTATACCACAAGCCATAGGTTTAGATAAACTCAAACCTATAATACTAGGAACAGGAAGTTTTGTTAAGTCCATTGAATGGACTTATAAACGAAAATTTCCTTTTATGTCCTTGTAATAGAAAACTTTAGGTTACTCCATGTGAATGGATTAAACCATAGTTCTATTGGCTTTCTTCTTAGTTTCTTATCTTGACAATCCATTACTTGTTTAAACTCACAATGGATTTTAATCACTAGTGTCTCCCAAGTCATAAGAAGGTGAGTTCCTAGAAACTCTCCCACTACAACAAGGTACCGTGAATTATGTCTAAGAAAACTAAATGGTATTGATCTCTTCGGTTGTGACAAGACAACAGAGGCAGTGGGATCATCATATGTTATATAAGATGATAGAACACTTCTGGAATCAAGAATTAAATATCTCCTTTATTTACTACTTGTTTTTCAGACTTAGTCATTTCCTTAGAAAAGTAGTATTTGTTTGAACAAACACTTTCTTATCTATTGACAATGGGATGGTCCACCCCTAATCACTTAGAATAGCTAACAAACCATGGTTAACAGTTCTAGCTTTTCTTTTGATTAGGTTATCCATGAATCTAGTAATGATTTACATTAAGTATACAACCATTACATCATTCTGAAATTGTATTACCATAGAAGGATTTAGGCAACGACTAGTAACTAATCATCAACATGCAACTCGAAATTTCTGGGGAGGTAAGTTTGGATATAATTCAAAAATCAATTTAATGATCTTTGAACTGCATATATACTAACTATTTCGCAAGATCTTTAACCACTTACCTTAATGGTTTTAACCATTGCTAAAAATTAATGAAATTTTTCAAACATTTCAAATTTCTTTGCTAAAAGGTATAATCTAGAGTTATCGTTTTAAGAATACAACGAAAAACTTATATCCACCCCTGAATGTACATCCATCTGCGAATGAGATGAACTACTTTCAGTGGATATAGGCATATTAACTCTTTGCAGAGATTGATCTTGTCAAATCCACTATGAAGAAGATACAAATGCCATAGATTAAAAAAATGTGGTAGTGTCTATGATGACATAGGTTTAGTTACATCAAAGAGTTCTTAGAATACTGCAAGTGGATCCTGGTCATAGAATACCTAACTCATATTCCATATAGTTTTAATCCATTAATAGAAGATGGATATTAAACACTTGAGAAAGTGTAACTGTATTGTATTTTGGAATTAGAAATATAAGAAAATTTCTGTTTGGAATCTAAAATTAAAGTCAAAGACTTAAATTTATACCAAATATAATGAGTAATTCTATCTTGGACCACCACTACTAATACAAACTCTAAGTCAGATTTGCCCATACAAGTAGGAGATTTCTAAGATTGAGGATTTATATCAATTGGGAATAGAATTTCGGGATTATAATCATATGCGTCATTTAATTTCTTAAGAGAAAATATAATGACATGAAATGATTTATAGACCATTCATCCAATGATATATTATGGAGCTAATTCGAAATGAATAAGCTAAGAGGAATTAGGATAATTTCGTTTATAAATAAGAATCCAACGATGCTTCGATTAGCGAAAGACAAAGTAATCTTATTTATGTAATCTTCTTGTTTCATATTGTAAAAATACTAGTCTAAGGTGTCATCAATTGATGAACAGCTAGATGTTGCATATACAATATTTATCTTTCGAGATCTAACACTATTATGTATGTCTAATGGTGAAAATCCAATAGGGATTTATCTCATTAGAAAAACAAACATGTTAGACCAACAATGAAGATTCGAAATTAAACTACAGCTTAATAACAGAAAATAACATGGTTCAATATAAATTCATACACAATTCAGAAATTATAAGCATATAGCAAGTAGGAATGAAAAGTGAAAATACTAAAACATACAATCCTAAATAATTTCCAAGGTTTTTCAGCAAACTGATACAGTGTCCCGTTTAGGCGAGAGTCAAAGCATCATCCATTGAATAGAGTTGTCAGCTCATCTAAAATGATAACCATTCTAGCAACCTTTTATTCGATCAAGATTGGAATTCAGCGTTGTCCCGTTTAGGCGAGAGTCAATGCAATTCTATCTTATGAGCTTCCACCATTGTTTCATAATTTGCAAGACAAGTATGGTCGCCACCATTAGGGTGATCCATACCATACAAAACACTTACAAACTACTTATCATGCGAGGTTAAACGGTGCGAAATTGCTAATGAACGTTCCTCCATTAGGGAGGATTACTCACTAAAACAAACGCGGTGTAAAACCCACAATGGAGATCGAATGTCTTAATAATAAAGCTCATTATTTAAAGAGAGTTGTATTTTCTTTGATTCTCTTTATTTATTCTATTTATTTTAAATATATATTTATTTAATTAAAATTTCCAATTTAGAATGAAAAATTCCAAATTAAATTTTAATTTAATATTTATAAATTTTACTTAGATGGATATGAACATAACATGAATTATTTCCATCTTAGTAATAATTTCCAATAAATATTTAGAAAAATATTCAATTTAAGTTGTTACAAAATTAATTTAAATTAATTTACAACTCAAATTTAATTTTTTAACAATATATATTGCATTTCGAAAAATTAAAGTATATAAGAATACAATTTTCGAAAAATGCATATTAAAATAAAAAATAAATCCTGGAAAAATTATTCTAATTTAATGTTGGCCCAAAATTAAATAATAAAATTAATTTACAACAAAAATATAATTTTCCTACTTAATTAAATATATAAGAAAAATTTAATATTTAAGTATGATGATGAAAATCAACTTAAATATTAATTTTCTATTTAATTAAATACACTAGAAAAATACTTCAAGCAAAAATATCATCTATCTAGATTTTCCTTTGACTAATTAATTCAATTTCTAATAATATACTTTAATTCAATTTATTTTAAATTAATCAATTAATGAAAAAATCATTGATTTAAGTTGGTCCAAAATTAAAATAAATAATTTACAACTTTAATCTATTTTTCAAATAAAATTCGAAATTCCAGCATTTAAGAAATGCAATTTCGAAATTTGATTAATAAAATAAAGAAAAAATATATTTTGAAAATTATTTAAATTTAGTTGAAAAAATAAATTTCAACTAAAAATAATTTTCTATTTAATTAAATGTCATGAAAAAGAAATATTTAAGTATGATGATAAAAATCAACTTAGATATTCAACTTTCAAATTAATTAAATGTATTAAATTCAAGAAATAAATAATTAAGTGTACAAAAGGCTTAATTATTAATCTCTAGTTTAATACTAGGAAAAATATACTTAAAATAAATTGTACCAAAATTAATTAATAAATAATTAATTTCACAATGTATAATATTTCCTATTTAATATTAGAAATAATAAGTAGTCTAGAAATAACTATCTAGAAAATATCTTATTTGACTAAGTATCTTTTCCACAAAATTTGAAAAAATATCTAATTTAAGTTGTATTAGAAAAAATCTAGAACTTAAATATTTTTCAAATTTAAATTTAATTAAATATCAAAAAATTAAGTTGTAACCACTTAATTTGAAAATATTCCATTTTAAGTTAATATTCGAAAAGATATTAACTTAAAAAATATCTAAAGAATCTTAATAACCAATGCCTAAAATTCCTCAACTTAATTTTGAAATTTGAAATTCAAAAGATATTCAGATTTAAGTTGGTTAGTTGTAGATAACTAAAGATCAACTTAAATAAGAATATTTAATGAAAAATTTAAATTAAGTTCCAGAAAGAATCTAGATGGTTATAATTCTATATTTAATTAAATACAAGAAAATACATATAGTTTAGCTTAGAATAAAAAATTCTTTAAACTATAATTTTCTTAAACTAATTTCAAAAATAAATGAAATTAATTATGTTGCTAATCAATTTTATTAGGTTAAACTAGTGTAATTAACCTAGTACAGTTGTTCAAATCAGGCAAATGGGCATTCACAATTGGGGTGGTTCATGTGAGGGGGTGCTGGGTTCAGTATGTCGTACCCACTTCTATGGCTCCCAACTCTCACACAAGGCCCAAAAGAGAAGAATTTAACCTTAATAAGAACAACTGTTATTAATTGAATAAGCCCAATAACTAAATGGGCCTAAATAAATTCTATCAAGAACTATGATAATTTATTTTAGCAACAACAACCTATATGTATCTATAATCAAATTAAACACATAGGCTCACACAGGCACACTTTGGATGGGTCCTATCATGTTGCTAGGTCATACACAGATGAAAGAAGATTGTAAATATACCTGTTACAAATTATTAACTTGACCAAGGGAGCCATCAGATCATTAGATCTGGCAAAAAGTAACCATGGCTATTTGCAATCAAGTAATAATAGGTTTTGAAAACTTACAAACAAGCTAAAACACATACTCCTGCAACAAGGTTAGTTGGATAGTTGGATGTAGGATTTATTTAATTTTAAATTAAATAATTAATTGCGAAAATAATTAATCAAAAATAAATAAATTTTCGAAAAATTTTAAAAAAAATTTGAAAAAATTCGAAATTTTTTTAAAAAATTTAAATTTAAAATTAAACCTACAATTTTTGAAAAATTAGGTTTCAACCAACCTAAATATCATTTCAAAAATTTGCTAACTACTTTTAAATTTTAAATGTTATTTTATAAATAAAAATTAAATAAAAAATTAGAAAAGATAAATAAATATCTTTTTCAAATTTTAAATGTAATTTAAATAAATAAAATAACAAAATTTAAAAAAAATTAGCAAAATATCTTATATCATTTAAAAATTACATGATTATAAATATCTTATTTTTAAATTTGAAATAAGATAAGATATAATCAAATTTTAAAATAAGATAGATTTTTAAGCAAGAAGATAGATACTAATTCTATTCAAATTCAAATTACACTAATATCTTGAATTAAATTTAAAAAATATTAAATTAATTCAAAATGATAATTAGAATTGAATTAGAAATAGTAATAGTATAAATACAAAACTATACCAAAAATCGGAAGTTAATTCCATGAAAAAGCATGAAAAATCGAATAAAAACAAAAAAAATTGTGAACTGTACGGACAGATTTGCGATCGCAGGAAAATTTCAGCACAGCCCCGATTTTTTAAAATCTTCAAAAATTCATAACTAATTCAAATAAAATCGAAATTGAGTTTTGTAAAAGGCTAACTTGCTTAACTTTTTCCATACTATCCAATAAAAATAATTCCAGAAACAAAATCGTAATTATTTTTCACGAAAATTTACAAACATCAATCAATCATCAAATAACACTCAATACAACATGATACCATCCAAAGAACATACAAACAATCGTTTTAAAGTCTAAATTTCTTGCAAGTAAATCAATTACCATGGCTCTGAGGCCAGTTGTTGGAAATTATTTTACCAGGATCTTAGATCTTCTCACAAGTATGTTGATTAACACCCTAAATATGAACTTTCTAAAACGATGAAATAAACACATATAAAGTTTAGGAAACCTTACATTGGGTGCAGCGGAATTAAATGACTCCTTCCGTTCAGATATCTAGCCCTTGATTCCTTTCTGTAGCAAAGCATTATCAATATCTGAACCTGGATCTCTTTCTCTGAATCTTTGATGCTGAAACTCCTTTGCTGATGATCTTTCTTCACGATCTTCCTCACTATGATTGAGGTATCACTTGGTGTGTGTGGGCACTACTCATACACTAAGGATTTCGAAATTCAAGAGGGAAGAGAAAGAAGAAGTGGCAGCTAAAGATAGGGAGAGAGAAAGGCTCAGGTTTTTCTCTGAAGGAAAAATAGAAAATTTAAGTGTAATTTTCCTGAAGCCTTCACTATCTATTTATAGCATTCCACTAGGGTTAGGTTTGAATTATTTGGCATTAAAATAATGAAAAAATCAGTTTAAATTTCCTACAAAAGTGGTTGGCCCTATACTAGTGGATTTGGGCCTCACTTTTTGCAATTTTGCAGTTTTATCTTTTTTGCATCTGATTTTCTCAAAAACGCCAATTTTCTAATTCAACCATTTAAATGTCAATTCTAACTATTTAATAACTGTAAATAATTATTAAATAATATTGTCATTTATCATATTTATTAATTGAACCATACAAAATACCATAATTAATAAATATGCCCCTATAAACTCTTTCTTTACAATTTTGCTCTTACTTAGTGAAAAATTCACAAATAGACATAGTCTAATTTGAGAATTATAATTGATTAATCAAAACCAATTACATGAGTCTTACAAGCAATATTATCTCAACTAGTGGGGGGACCATGGGTCTATCTAACCGAGCTTCCAATAAGTAGATCAAGAATTTAGCACTAAAATTCACTGACTTATTAATTCTTCGTTGAATCCACGCATAGAACTTAGAATTGCACTCTCAGTATATAGAATGCTCTATATGTTCCACAATATAGATGCATCATTAGTTATCCATTGTTATAATCCTAATGTGATCAATTATCCTCTATATGAATGATCTACACAGTAAAGGGATTAATTTACCGTAACACCCTACTATGTATTTTATCCTTAAAACACTTGACCCCGTATAAATGATATTTCAAACATGTGAAATGAGATCTCCACCATTTATTTTCGTTTGGTCAAGCTCGAAGGAGATCATCCTTTACTTACTATTCACCAGATAGAAGCTATAGATTCCATGTTTATGTTAGCGCTCCCACTCAATTGCACTACCGTGTTCCCAAAAAGTACGTATCACCCTAACCTAAAAGTAGGCTTAACTAACAATTCAAGGAACACGAATAGCCTTTCAAGATTGAGCCTAATCATAACAGGATTAAGATCATTTGATCTATGATCAACTAGGCGATATTGACTTGAATAGATTTTACGGTAAGTTTAATTAAATCTAAGTCAAAGTTCAATATCAGTACCTTTCGATGCATACTCCATGCATCCAACCTGAGCTTTACTTTAACCAATGTTCTGGAAAGAACATAATATTTCTCCAAATACAAGTAAACTCTTGTTGTAGATTATCATATCAGTAAAACCCTGTGTCTGATAAATCTAGGAAACTTTATTCACATAGTCATGTTTACTTTCCAATGTGTTGACGGCACAATAAACAGGATCAAGTATGTGAAAAGGGTTTCAGATGAATTTATACATTATGTACATATAATCATGAAATAAATCATGTGAACCATGCAACATTAAATGTTATTTCTGATCTATATTAATAAGTAAATCTGATTATATTTAAATGAGTTTTATTTAGGGCATAAAACCCAACATCAAAAACATGCAAATCAAGCTAGGAGGCTCATCTATATCAAGACTACTCAAAATCCAATGGTATAATTTTACTTTAGTCTTGTTCAAGTGATTTGCATAGCACACTAAGTTTTATAAATTTAAATTTTGGCCCATTCACTAACTTGTGCAACAAGTTTTCTCACACGATAGTTCAAAATTTTGTTTGATTGAATTTCTAAATCACATTTTGTTTAACTAAGAGAACAAAGTTGGAATTTCTGAAATCGGACAATCGAGTAAGAAGTTATGCGTGTTTAAGTCCCGAAAATGGCATTTTTGCCTCTGGTCAGTCATCCGGAATTCCGATTGGCATCTGGAATTTTGGTTGTCATCAATCCGGAATTCCGGTTGGCATCCAAAATTTCGGTTGTCATTAATCCAGAATTCCGGTTCACGGCTGACCTCACCTCGGGTTACGTGCTAACGGCTATAAACGGCTATTTTTCTCTTCAATACTATATAAACTCGATTTTTCTTTAAGAAAATAAGTTGGTTGAGAATTTATTTCAAATATCTAACCTATCTAAGTGAGATTAATGAGCTTCCAAGTTTGAAATCTAAACAAACACTTTTCACACACTTTGAGCCAAAATTTTATTTTATTCATCTTGAGTGTGCTTGCTTTTCACTCTAGGTTTCCATTGTATCATCATATTTCTGATTTTAGCTTGTAATATCAAACACATTTCCATATTGTGATTGAGGTGAGGTTGGCACCGGCATTGTAAACAACCCGGTAATAGTGAGATTGGCACTTCAACAATCCGAGAAAGAGGTTAATAGTCCTTGGGGGTGCGAAACTATTGTAAGAGGTTTGGAAATACCTTGGTGAAAATTTCCCGGTTGTAAGGGTTAGTCAAGCCCGTTAACTTGGCTCGATATTGGAACTCAAAGCTAAGTCCATAGCTTTGAAGACCAAGGACGTAGGTGGCATAGCTCTACCAAACCTTGTAAAAATCGAGAGTTTGCATTTTTCTAATCCTTAAACTCTTTACTTTACAAGTTTAATTATTTGTCTTAATATATTGCTTGCCATACTACTTGCTTTTATTTGATTAATTGACTAATTGCATAATTTTGTGTTAAAAGTTTTAATTTACCGAAATTAGTTTAGATTTCCAAGTCACCCCCCTCTTGGAAACATATCTTGGGCTAACAATTGGTATTAGAGCAAGGGCTCAAATTATTTGTTTAGATTTCACAATCTATAGCATGGCGTTTCCAAGTAATTCACAAAATAACATGTTAGAAGGTTTTAGCACAAATAGAGCACCATACTTCAATGGAGTAGATTTTCCTTATTGGAAAGTTAGAATGGAAACTTACCTTCAATCTATAGACTATGATTTGTGGCATATTGTGTCTAGTGGTCCTTATGTTGCTAAACATGTCATAAATGGTGTTGAAGTAATTAAGACTTATGAAGCATATGATGAAAATGATAAGAAAATGCTTTCTAAAAATGCTAAAGCTAAATATGCTCTTATATGTGGTTTGGATAGAGACATTTTTAAAAATATTGAACAAGCCTCTACCGCTTATGATATGTGAAAAATGCTTAAAGTTACTCATCAAGGAACTAGTGCTATGAAGAAAACTAAAATTCAAATTTATTTCACTCAATATGAGAACTTTAAGATGAAAGCGGATGAAACCATTGCTAATATGTATACTCGCTTCACTACAATTACTAATGGTTTGAACTCTCTTGGCAAGGTACTTACTCAAAAGGATATGGTGACCAAGATTTTGAGAAGTCTCACCAAGGCTTATCAAGGAAAGGTGGTTGCCATTCAAGAAGCCAAGGATCTCTCAACACTTCCCTTGGAAGAACTAATTGGCTCACTCATGAACCACGAAATTTTCATGAGTGCTCAAGAAGAAGAGGAAGTTGAGAAGAAAAAGAAGACTATTGCATTCAAGTCTTCCTCCTCCCATGCCATTAGTGAAGAAGATGAGGAAAGCTTATGTAGTGACATGGAGGACTTGGCACTCTTCTCTAAGAAATACAAAAAGTTCATGAAATTCAAAAAGAACTTTGGGAAGAAGCCACAAAGAGGGAGTGACTCAAAAGAAAGAAAAAGCAAAGATGATACACCAATTTGCTTTGAATGCAAGAAGCTCGGACATATGAAGATGGATTGTCCAATGAGGAAGAAGAACAAATACAAAGGAAGGGAAATGTTGGCGGATTGGCTCAATAGTGATGAGGAGGACTCCGAAGAAGAAGGAAAGAATGAAGTAGCAAACATTTGCATGATGGCACTTGATGATGGGGTAAGCATTTCTAACAAAAATGATTGTGATAGCGAAAATGATGATGATAACTTAGATATGTCATATGATGAGTTGTCTAATTCATTTAAGGAACTATTTGATGATTTTGGTAAATTGCTTGTTAAAAACCAAACCCTTAGAGAGAAGACGAACATGATTTTAAAAGAAATTGAGATTTTGAAAATAAATGAAAAAGAACTTATAGCTAAATCTCAATGTGCTACATGTGCTTCACATAAGAAAGAAATTGTTGAATTAAAAGCCCATGTGAGAAGCCAAAAAAATGACATATATACTTTCACTAGAGGTAAGGAAGGCGATGATCTCATGGTGGGAAACCAATCATGTTGTTTTTCAAAAAATGGTATTGGTTATGATCCTAGTAAGAAACAAAAGTTTTTGAGAAACTTTTTTTGTGAAATCATCTAGTCTACCTCACTTTACATGCACATATTGTAACCGAGATGGTCATACTATTTCCTATTGTCATGTGAAGACATTTGCATACCTAGCCAAGACTAAATGGGTACCAAAGGGTTCTAGAACTAACAAGAATGGACCCAAAGTTATATGGGTACCAAAAGCCAACAAATGAACTTGTTTTTGTAGGAATCAACAAGAAAGAGCCAAAGCTTATGGTTCTTGGATAGTGGATGTTCAAAGCATATGACCGGTGATCCATCAAGATTTTCAAGCTTTAAAAGCAAGGAAAGTGGCTTTGTCACCTTTGGAGACAATTCAAAAGGAAAAATCTTGGGCATTGGTGATATCGGTAACATATACTCTCCATGTATTAAAAATGTGCTTCTTGTTGATAATCTTAAACATAACTTGCTTAGTAATCAATTATGTGATATAGGTTTTCGTGTTGTGTTTGAATCCTCAAAATGCTCCATTGAAAATGTTTCAACCAATGAAGTTATTTTCCTTGGAGTAAGGAAGGATAATGTGTATGTTATTGATGTTGATTCTTTTGATAGTAAAAATAAATGTTTAACCGTTATGAATGATAATTCTTGGTTGTGGCATAGAAGATTAGGACATGCTAGTATGGATTCTATTTCAAAATTGGTTAGAAAAGATCTTGTTATTGGTGTTCCATCTATTCCGTTTGTTAAAGATAAACTTTGTGATGCATGCCAATTTGGAAAACAAATTAAAACATCTTTTCATTCCAAGAAAGAGATTTCAACTACTAGACCTTTGCAATGGCTTCATATTGATTTATTTGGTCCTTTTAGAATTGCTAGTCTTGGTGGTAAATACTATGCATTTGTAATTGTTGATGATTTTTCAAGATTTACTTGGGTTATTTTCTTGACTCTTAAAAGTGATGTTTTAGAAAACTTTGTCAAATTTTGTAAAAGTGTGCAAAATGAAAAAGGATATTCTATTACCTCCTTTAGGAGTAACCATGGTTGTGAGTTTGACAATGATGCCTTAGAATTGTTTTGTGATGAACATGGTTTTAACCATAACTTTTCGGCACCAAGAACTCCACAAAAAAATGGAGTTGTCGAAAGGAAGAATAGAACAATTCAAGAAATGGCTAGGTCAATGGTAAATGAAATTTCATTACCAAAATATTTTTGGGCCGAGGCCGTCAATACCTCTTGTTATATTTTGAATCGTGTTTTCATTAGGCCCAACATGAATAAAACCCCTTATGAGCTTTGGAAAGGAAGAAAACCCAACATTGGCTATTTTAAAGTTTTTGGATGCAAATGCTACATTTTAAACACCAAGGACAACCTTGGAAAATTTGATGCGAAATCCGATGTTGGAATTTTTATAGGGTATTCAAAACATAGTAAAGCTTATAGAATTTATAACAAAAGAACTAATGTTGTTGAAGAATCTATTCATGTTGCCTTTGATGAGACTAACCCGCCTACAAGCAAAATTTTAGATGATGATGTTGTAGGTTTGGGAGATGAGGTTCAAAATCTCGAAATTGGAGAGACTTCCAATGCTCCTTCACAAACTCCCAAAGAGGAATCACCCGTGGAAAAGGTAAATGAAAGCCAAGGTATGAACTCTAACCTTCCACATGAGTGGAAATTCAAAAGTGCTCATCCTATAGACCAAATTCTAGGTGATCCTTCTCAAGGTGTCACTACTAGAAACTCCCTTAGAAACTTGTGTAATTTCATTGCTTTTATTTCTCAAATTGAACCAAAGAATTTTAAAGAGGCCGAAGTTGATGAATTTTGGCTTCTAGCTATGCAAGAAGAAATAAATCAATTTATAAGAAATAATGTTTGGGAGTTAGTTCCAAGACCGTCACATCAATCGGTGATTGGAACAAAATGGGTCTATAGAAATAAGGTAGATGAGCATGGGGTCATTGTGTGTAACAAGGCTAGATTAGTGGCCCAAGGTTACAATCAAGAAGAAGGAATTGATTATGAGGAAACCTTTGCCCCGGTAGCAAGACTTGAGTCCATTAGAATGTTGTTAGCTTTTGCATGCCACAAGAATTTTATCTTGTACCAAATGGATGTAAAAAGCGCATTCTTAAATGGGTACATTATGGAAGAGGTTTATGTCTCTCAACCACCCGGTTTTCAAAATCATAATTACCCTAACCATGTTTACAAATTGAAAAAGGCTTTATATGGTCTAAAGCAAGTTCCTAGAGCTTGGTATGAAAGATTAAGCACTTTTCTTATCTCAAATGGTTTTTCAATGGGTAAAGCGGATAATACACTTTTTATAAAAAGAAAATCGAAAGACATTATTATAGTACAAATTTATGTTGATGATATTATCTTTGGTGCTACTAATGATGCTCTTTGTGAAGAATTTTCTAAGTGTATGCATAGTGAGTTTGAGATGAGCATGATGGGAGAACTCAACTTCTTCGTTGGACTTCAAATCAAGCAACAAAAGGATGGCATATTAATAGGTCAAACTAAGTACATCAAGGATCTTCTTGAAACGTTTGACTTGGCAAATGCAAAGTCCATGAATACACCCATGAGCACATCTATAAAGATCGACAAAGATGAAAGCGGTAAGAATGTGGACATCACCAAGTATCGAGGTATGATTGGCTCTTTATTATATTTAACCGCTAGTAGACCGGATATTTTGTTTAGTGTTGGTCTTTGTGCTAGGTACCAATCTTGTCCTAAAGAATCCCACTTGAGTGCCGTTAAGAGAATATTTAGATACTTGATAGGCACAATGAATCTAGGACTTTGGTACCCCAAGAACCCAAACTTTGAAATAGTTAGCTACTCGGATGCCGACTATTCCGGTTGTAAGACGGATAGAAAAAGTACTAGTGGAACTTGTCACTTTCTAGGAAATTCCTTAGTGTCATGGTTTAGCAAGAAACAAAACTCGGTAGCTCTATCCACAACCGAAGCCGAATATATAGCTGCGGGTAGTTGTTGTGCACAAATACTTTGGATGAAACAAACTCTTAAGGATTTTGATATTAATTTTGAATGTACACCCATAAAGTGTGATAATACTAGTGCCATTAACCTCTCTAAGAATCCAATATTGCATTCTAGAGCCAAGCATATTGACATAAGGCACCACTTCCTTAGAGACCATATCCAAAGAGGTGATATTATACTAGACTTTGTAAGCACCAAATTCCAATTAGCGGATATATTCACCAAGCCTTTTAGTGATGAGAGATTTAGTTTCATTAGAAGAGAGCTAGGCATGACCAACTTAAATGAAATATAAGGTTTTTTAGCTATGAAAATTTTCATATCTCTTTACTTACTTATTTATGCATAATTATTCCAAATATGATATTAATGAGATTTATATGAATAGATGAGAAAATTTATTGATACTTGACCTATATGAACCATACTTGTTGAAAACTCAAAATTATAGGTCATAATGTGGATTTTTGGTGAACTTTGGACTTGTTTTTAAACAAGTGAACATGTGAATTTTTGCATATTTGATTCTCTTGTGTATCTATATGTTTAAATATGTGAAATTGAATGTATTTAGTGTGCCTGTAGGTTTATCTTGATTGAAATTTGCATGGAACAAATTTTTGGTACCTCACTTGTTGAATTTATAGATTTTTAGGCCTAAAAGAGTGTTTTTCACCAAACTTTCTCATTTTTCAACATTTTTCGATTCCGTAAGTTTTTGCACCTCGCATTTTATTTTATCAAATTGCCGGAAAAAGAATTTTTCAGTTTCGTTGCATAAAACTCATTTTCGGTAAGGTTCTAGTTTTCTTGGAAATTTTCGAAAAACTTACCGTAAATCGTCATTTTTCATTATTTTTCAGTTTTTCTTGTTTGGGCAATTTTGTTTTATCATATTAAAGGTATTGGAATTGGTTTGGGGTCATTTGGGTTAAAATTGAAATTTTTAGGACGAATTTGGGGGACTTTTTTCTGGTCTGCTGCACCAACCGGAATTCCGGATGGCGCAGGACTAGAAAATAAGGCCCTTTTCGTCATTTCAATGCGATTTTTCCCTTTTAAAAACCCTACCACCGAAAATTTTCATTCCCCATTCAGATTTTCTAACCTAAAACAGCAGCCACTCCTCCCTTTTCTCTCAAATTCTCTCTTTCAAAACCTCACTTTCATCTTCCAATAATCAAACAAAAAAAAAGTGTGTTCTTCATGGCTTCCTCATCTAATCCCTCCTTAAGAGCTCACAAGAGAATGGCTAGTGCAATTCAACAAAGGGAAATAAGGGCAAAAGCAAGGCAAGAGCCCACTCTATTCTTCAATGATGAGGATCATAACAAATTTGTCAATGATTTCTCTTCTAGGAAGATTCTCAAAGGTAAAATTTGTGATCTCTCTAGCCTTGATTATGTTGATTTTAGTCATCACTTTGATACCCTAGGATGGACATCTTTCATTCAAATCAATACTCCATTATATCCTAGACTAGTACAAGGTTTTTATGCTTGCATTAAACCTTGCTTAGCCCCTTTAGGTGTTAAAGGAACCCTTAGAGGAGTAGCTTTTGAACTCAATGTAGCATCTCTCAATGACATGTTGGGAGCACCAAATAGTGGCATATTGCTTGAACCCAAACTTTCTCTTAAAAATGATGCCATCTTTAACTTTGATGAATGTTCTAGGAATATTTGTGGTGATGGCCCTTTTATTATGAGACAAAAAAGACACCAACTCACTTTAGAGGCCAAAATTCTCCACAAATTCATTGGAGCTAATCTTGCACCTAGAAGTGGACACCAAGATGAGATAAATTCCATTGACCAATTACTCTTGCATCTCATCATAGCCAAAACTACACCAATCAACCTAGGCTATCTTATTTTAAAATTCATCATTGATGTGGACAAGCCTAATATGATTAAGGCACTTCCCTTTGGTTTTCTTCTTAGCTACCTCTTTCGTCTCTTAGGAATCCCTACCCTACATGAAAATAAAAATGATTCTACCTCTAGTGACATTCTAGGATCCAAAACTTTCAAGGCTATGGGTTACAAATTCCTTAACAATGAATGGGTGTTCACACCAAAGAGAGGCCAAAGAATGTAAATTGATTTGGAGAGTTATGATGAAGATATTAATTTTCCCGCAAGTGAAAGTGAAGAAGAATAAGAAGAAGAAGAAGAGATGCCTCCTCAAGCTCCTCCCATGCCTAACTTTCCCCAATTCAACCTTGAGGAAGCTTTTACTCATCTTCACACTTCGGTTGACAATCAATTTCAAACCTTGAGGAATGATCTCAACTCCCAACTCACCAACCTCAACAATGATATCAACACCATGAGGAGTGACATGGTTCATGTAACACCCTAACTATCTTAGGCGTATTACGTGATTTTTAAACGTACTGTGCAGCTCGTTGCTAATCAACGAGGTTTATGGAAAACGTGATTAATTAAAATTTTGCTTTTTAATTAAACTTATAAACCATTTTACAAAAGACTCGGGATCCCGATTTATAAAATCATTTACAAAAGTTTTAACTGTTTAACTATTACATAAAATTAAAAGTCGTCTAACGACCAGTTACAAAATTCAGCCTTGCTGTCCCGAGGATCGTACGCTCCAGGCCTAACCGCCCCGACATGTACAATCTCATAAGCTCGCTCACGGTCCATCAGCTATAGCCTTGGCTTTACCTACACATAAACGTAAACTCTGAGTCGACAGACTCAGTAAGAAAAGCATAATAATACTCATACATGATACTAACTGCCGTGTCCAACACGATACTGAGTCCCGCTACTGCCATGTCCAACATGGTACTGAGCCACTACTGCCATGTCCAACATGGTACTGAGTTCTGAACGTTCATAGGGACGGTACTATTGACACGTAACAACCTGATCGGTCGAACCGGTCATACTCCGGCTGCTGGTCATACTCCAGCCTGTACCGACGTGTTACTATATCCTCCTGATCGGTCGAACCGGTCATACTCCGGCTGCTGGTCATACTCCAGCCTGTACCGACGGGATACGTCAATAGCACGGAACCACCAACCAGTGTCAGCCTGATCGGTCAAACCGGTCATACTCCGGCTGCTGGTCATACTCCAGCCTGTACCGACGTGACAGGGTTGGATGGTTCGAAGCCAACATACAACTAATGTAATCTAACAGGCTTCCTACATGCTCGCTAAACATGTAATCTACATATGCATACTGTTATACTAATCTTACTCCGGATTCCGAATTCGTGTGTGCCGCCAACCCGACCGGAATCGAAGCCGAGCGGCTGGACATCGGCTCCTAAACCATAAAAATCACAACGCTATAAGTGACACGCTAAATCACTTCCCGGGGACTAAAACTAGGAACTAAAAGTTTCCCTATCGATAAAAAGCATGGCAATACCCCTAAAAACCTAAAAACGAGGAAAACTAGGGTTCGGAAAAATTCCCCAACCGGCAGACCGGTTGCCCAACCGGAATTCCGGTTCTGGGAATTACTGAACCCCCATCCGGAATTCCGGATGCACAACCGGAATTCCGGTTCCTCGCAGGCAGCAACCATAAAATTTCATAACTCGACCAATTTAACCCCAATTGGTCCCAAACTTTCCAGACCTGTTCTATATGTCCCAAATAACATATCCAAGGCATCAAACCTACCCAGAAACCACAGATACAAAAATTGCCATTGGAGCTCAAGCTTTGAGTTCCAAACTCAAGCTTGAGCAAAACCACCTAAACATGCATTCCACTAGCTTAATTCTACTTAACTAAGCATAAAAACACCTCTGAAAACTAATAGAAACAACAGCAACATCTCAGAACATATTCACAACATTTTCCTTCAAAAAAATCATATTTTTGCAAAGAAAACTCAAGGCTTTAACAATCTAACCTACATGCTTCTAACATAGCTTAATTCATTTCAATTTAACATGCTTACACCACAGAAATTAACCACAGAATCACAGCAACAACAATATATCCAAATCATGCATGCATTTCATCAAATTTACTTAAAACTCAAGAAAACACAAAAGGAAGTTCTAAGAGATCACACCTTGATTAGATTACACAAAGATGAGATGAAAATCACAAGAATTGGAGGAGAAAAATCCCTGCCCTAGCAGCCAAGCCTTGGCCGAAAAGAGAGAGAGAGAGCTTGAGTGTGTGATTTTGGAAATGAACTTCTAATTTTGACTAAGTGTAAAAATTTAGTGAAAAAGGGATATAAATCAACTAGCATATATTAAATCCATTTCAGCCAAATAACCATTAAATAAATAATTATTTTTCAAATAATAAACTCACATAAGACAAAACACTAATGGGGCAAAAAGACCATTTTGCCCCTCCACCATAAAATCACATAAATCATACTAAAGGGGTATTTTTGGGAAATTCTAAATTCCCGGCCATTCCCGACATTCCCAATGTCTAAAACCCGTCCCCAAACTACTAACATACTAAGTTGTGATTTCTACTGAGCCAAACGCCGAGTTCCAAAATACCGGGCACCGGAAATGCAAAATATGCAACTACTGAATAACATAACCATGCATTTCTGAATTCCATAAATAACAGTAATAAATTATTTAAATAGCTATAAATAATTTCATAATTAAACATAAACAACTGCTAATTTCCAAATTAACTAAGCGAGCTTTACAGTTCATGGGTTTGCAAATGTTCAAGAGGAGATGGCACAATGGAGGGCATACATGGATCTCTTTGGCCCCCCACCAAACTAGTTCTTGCATATTTAGTTTTTTTTTTATCTATTTTGTTTTTGGTTGTGTGCAAAGGCTTCATGCCTCTTGACTTTGTGTTAGTTGGTATTTTTATTTGCTTTATTTTTTTGTGTTGAATGCTATTTAGGATGATATGGCTTTATTTTTAATGCATTGATAATGTTGCTTTGTTTTTATTTTTATTTTTTTTTTCTCTTTTCTTTTACATTTTGTGAATTCCTTGCCGCCCTTCTTGATGAATCAAAAGGGGGAGAACAATTATTGATTATTTTTTTTTGGCATCACCTCAATTTTTTTTTGGTATCTAATCTATTAATCATAAGTAAAAATTGAGGGGGATTTTACAAATTCATGTAAGGTAAAATTAAAAGGTAATTTTTTTTTTCTTGCACACATTAAGGGGGAACTAATCCAATTTACTTTGTTTAAATTTTTCTTTCCCTTTCAAAATAATCAAATATTTGATATCATCAAAAAGGGAGAGATTGTTAACTAAAACTTTTAGATCTCCTTGTTTTGATGATTAACAAATATTTGATTATTATTTGTTACTAATGATGTATTGATTTTGTAGCAAATTTAAAAGAGAAAATAAATATTTTGGTAATTTTACCAAACTTTTGAAAGCAACACTAAATGAATTCAACAAGCATATCAAGAGCAAAAGATTCATCAAGGGATCAACAACTCAAGACCCTATTCAAAAGAGGTCTTCAAAAGCTCAAAGTCAAAAGTCAACCCGAAAGTCAAAGTCAAAGTAAAAGTCAAGGTCAACTCTCGGGAAAAGTCAACATGGGATCAAAAACATGCAAATCAAGCTAGGAGGCTCATCTATATCAAGACTACTCAAAACCTAATGGTAGAATTTTACTTTAGTCTTGTTAAAGTGATTTGCATAACACACTAAGTTTTATAAATTTAAATTTTGGCTCATTCACTAACTTGTGCAACAAGTTTTCTCACACGATAGTTCAAATTTTTTTTTTTTGATTTAATTTCTAAATCATATTTTGTTTAACTAAGAGAACAAAGTTGGAATTTTTAAAATCGGACAATCGAGTAAGAGGTTATGCGCGTTTAAGTCCCGAAAAATGGCATTTTTGCCTCTGGTCAGTCATCCGGAATTCCGGTTGGCATCCGGAATTCCGGTTGTCATCAATCCGGAATTTTGGTTCCCATCCGAAATTCCGGTTCACGGCTGACCTCACCTCGGGAAACGTGCTAACGGCTATAAACGACTATTTTTCTCTTGAACAATATATAAATTCGATTTTTCTTTCAAAAAATAATTTGGTTGAGCATTTATTTCAAATATATAACCTATCTAAGTGAGATTAATGAGCTTCCAAGTTTGAAATCCAAACCAACACTTTTCACACACTTTGAGCCAAAATTTGATTTTATTCATCTTGAGTGTGCTTGCTTTTCACTCTAGGTTTCCATTGTATCATCATATTTCTAGAGTGATTTTAGCTTGTAATATCAAACACATTTCCATATTGTGATTGAGGTGAGAAATGAGAGTGTTTTCTTTTTCAAAGCTTTTTTCTAAATTTTGCTAAGTGTTGAAATGAGAAAAATAAAAGAATAATGCCACTTAAACCATTTTATTTCAGCCACTAAATATAATAAAATAACCATTTAAATTCAAATAATCAATTCACTAAAAGACAAAAAGTCATTGGGGCAAAAAGACCATTTTGCCCCTCCATACTAAAATCACATAAAAATCACTTAAGGGGTATTTTTGGGACATTCTAAATTCCCGGCCATTCCCGACATTCCCAATGTCTAAAACCCGTCCCCAAACTACTAACATATTAAGTTGTGATTTCTACTGAGCCAAACGCCGAGTTCCAAAATACCGGGCACCGGAAATGCAAAATATGAAAACTACTAAATAACATAAACATGCATTTCTGAATTCCATAAATAACAGCATAATAAATTATTTAAATAGCTATAAATAATTTCATAATTAATCATAATTAACTGATAATTTCCAAATTAACTACGCGGGCTTTACAATAAGATTACTTTGACTCTCGCTAATCGAAGCATCGTTGGATTCTTATTTATAAATGAAATTATCCTAATTCCTATTAGCTTATTCATTTCGAATTAGCTCAATAACATATCATTGGATGAATGATCTATATATCATTTATGATTATAATCCCGAAATTCTATTCCACAATGATATAAGTCCTCAATCTTAGAAATCTCCTACTTGTATGGGAAAATCTGACTTAGAATTTAAATTAATAGTGGTGGTCCAAGAAAGAATTACTCATTATATTTGGTATAAATTTAAGTCTTTGACTTTAATTTTAGATTTCAAACAGAAATTTTCTTATATTTCTAATTCCACGATACAATACAGTTACACTTTTAAAAGTGTTTAATAACCATTTTCTATCAATGGATTCAAACTGTATGGAATATGAGTTTAGTATTCTGTAGTGGTTTTGACAAGATCAATCTCTGCAAAGAGTTAATATGCCTATATCCACTGAAAGTAATTCATCTCATTCGCAGATGGATATACATTCAGTGGTGGATATGAGTTTTTTGTTGTATTCTTACCTCCCCAGAAATTTAGATTTGCATATTGATGATTAGTTACTAGTCGTTGCCTAAATCCTTCTATGGTAATACAATTTCAGAATGATGCAATGGTTGTATACTTAATGTAAATCATTACTAGATTCATGGTTGACCTAATCAAATTCTTAAGAAAAGCTAGAACTGTTAACCATGGTTTGCATGTTTGTTAGCTATTCTAAGTGATTAGGGGTGGACCATCCCATAGTCAATAGATAAGAAAGTGTTTGTTTAAACAAATACTACTTTTCTAAGAAAATGACTAAGTTTGAAAAGTAGCAAATAAAGGAGATATTTTTTCTTGATTCCATAAATGTTCTACATCTTATTTGACATATGATGATCCCACAGCCTCTGTTGTCTTGTCACAACCGAAGAGGTTAATACCATTTAGTTTTCTTAGACATAATTCACAGTACCTTGTCGTAGTGGGAGAGTTTCTAGGAACTCACCTTCTTGGAAGACACTAGTGATTAAAATCCATTGTGAGTTTAAACAAGTAATGGATTGTCAAGATAAGAAACTAAGAAGAAAAGCCAATAGAACTATGGTTTAATCCATTCACATGAAATAACTTAAAGTTTTCTATTACAAGGACATAAAAGGAAATTTTCGTTAATAAGTCTATTCAATGGACTTAACAAAACTTCCTGTTCCTAGTATTATAGGTTTGATTTGATCTAAACCTATGGCTTGTGGTATACCTGGTTAATTACTTACTCTAATGCAAGAAACTTACTTTAGTAAGATGCGAAAGCATTTTCTTTCTAATGACAATCTATAGAAGCTTCTCGACTTCTAGGCATAGATTTTATTTATCTAAGGAAAAGTCTCAACTATTCCAGAAAAGATAAAGCCATGAAAGAATTTCTGAAATCAACAGTAAGAGGTCTTAGATATGCTTTTGTATGCCTTAGACCAGACACCTGCTGTTGAGTGGGAGTAATGAGTAGGTATCAGATTAATCCAGGAGAAGAACATTGGAAGACAATCAAGTAAATCTTAAGATTAAGAAGAGGAACTATATGTTAGTCGATAAGGGTGTCTTTAAAACTCTTAGACTACACCACATCAGATTTCAAGACTTGCCTTTGTGTTAGAAATTCTGCTGATAAGATGGTGATTACTCTAGGGGTGGAATAGTGATTTTGGAGAAGTGTAAAAACCTATCTGAAGTCTCTAGGTCTACCAGAAAGGGACTGAATGTTAAAGTTGCAGGAAAGGTACTTATTCAGTCTAAGGAAAGTTCTATACAACTGTGGCACCGTTCCAACCTGCCTTAACTACTAGGGTTACTTCCTGAATAACCAAGAAGTAGTTGCCAAAGGTATAGAATCCAGTATCCCAAAAGAGTAGACATATAGAGAGGAATTTCACATTATCAATGATTTTGTGATTAAGGAAGAGTAATGGTGGAGAAAAGGTTGTGTTTAATTCAACCTTTCAGATCCTATTACGAGGAGTTTACTACTACTACACTTGATTTGTATATCAAGGTGTTGAGATTATTTGAAATGCACATTTTGTTTTATATTAGTGCAAGTGGGAGTTTGTTGGGTTTTATGCCCTAAATAAAACTCATTTCAATATAATCAGATTTACTTATTAATATAGATCAGAAATAACATTTAATGTTGCATGGTTCACATGATTTATTTCATGATTATATGTACATAATGTATGAATTCTATTTAAGTCCAGAACATATCAATTTGTTAATGATTATAGTGTTGTCAACACAGTGGAATATAATCTTAATTTTATGTTCGAAAGTTTATTCCCTGATTTGTCAGAACACTGGATTTAGACTGACATGGTATAATCAGCGATAGGTATTCTTACACCTTGGATAAGTGTTATGTCCTTTCCCGGACATTGGCAAAGTTTACCAACATCGGATGTATGGAGTATACATCGGAAGGGACCGATATTGAACTTTAATTAGATATATTAGAATTTACCGTAATATCTATTCAATTCAATATCACCTGTTGATCCTAGATCAAATGATCTTAATCCTGATATGATTAGGTTCAATCTCAAGAGTGTTATTCGTGTTCTTTGATTTGTTAGTTAAGCCTACTTTTGGGTCAGGGTGATACGTACATTTTGGGAACACGGTAGTGCAATTGAGTGGGAGCGCTAACATAAATATGGAATCTATAGCTTCTATCTGGCGAATAAAAAGTAATGGATGATTTCCTTCGAGCTTAACCAAACAAAAATAAATGGTGGAGATCTCGTTTCACTTAGATGAAATATCATTTATACAGGGTTAAGTGTTTTAAGGATAAAATACATTGTAGGGTGTTACGGTAATTTAATCCCTTTACAGTGTAAATCATCTATATAGAGGATCATTGATCACATTAGGATTATAACAATGGATAACTAATGACGTGTCTATATCGTGGAACATATAGAGCGTTCTATATACTGAGAGTGCAATTCTAAGTTCTATGCGTGGATTCAACGAAGAATTAATAAGTCAGTGAATTTAAGATATTAATTCTTGATCTACTTATTGGAAGCTCGGATATATAGACCCATGGTCCCCATACTAGTTGAGACCATACTGCTTGTAAGACTCAGTTAATTGATTTTGATTAACCAATTATAATTCTAAAGTTAGACTATGTCTACATTGTGAATTTTCACTAAGCAAGGGCGAAATTGTAAAGAAAAGAGATTCTAGGTTTATTTATTAATTAAGAGACTTTATATGTCTAATTAATAAATATATTAAATGACAATATTATTTAATAATTAATTTTTAGTTATTAAATAATTAGAATTGGCATTTAAATGGTTGAATTTAAAAATTGGCGTTTTTGAGAAAATGAGATGCAGAAATGATAAAACAGCAAAATTGCATAAGTGAGGCCCATTATCCAAGGCCCATGGCCGGCCACACTTATAGGCTTTTATCATTTATTTTTTTCATTATTTTAATGCCAAATAATTCTAACTTAAACTTAGGTGGTTACCTATAAATAGATAGTGATGGCTCTCATTCACACTTAACTTAATGAACTTCTGTCAGATGAAAACTGAGCCTCTATCTTTTCTCTATAGGCCGAACCTCTTCCTTTCTCTTTTCTTCTCTAAATTTTTCGAAATCCTTCAGTGAATGAGTGAGTGCCCACACACATCAAGTGGTATCTCAATCATAGTGTGTAAGACTATGGAAAACCATCTGTTGCTCCAAAATTTGCCCAAAATACGTGGACCAGTCAAGAGGGGACACGTGGATCAGATAACTTGGAAAGATTTGCTAAGTCTTTTTATGCCACCAGGAAGCGCTATTAGCATGGGTCCCGGAGGAGACACCCGGAGTACAAGTTACTCCTGGAAGCTAGTATAGCGTGAAGGCCCTCCGGGATGTGTCAGGTCTCTCCCGAGAAATCAAGTCGCATTTAATGCTGCATGGGAGGAAGCGTGTTGGGACTGTAACACGCAATAAAGTCTGATGGCACAACCCCCGAACAGCAACGCTACAGTAATGATCATTTAAGTCTAGCGACGGCTACTCTGCGAAGAGTCACGTCAATCATAAGACAAAAAGGACATTCTCCATAAAAACCCTACAGCACCTAGGGATTTGACCATGCATCACCCATGGTATATTCATCGGAAATGCCCAACTTTATGGATACTTACAGACACATGTGTAAGATCTATTCTAGGGATTACCCCACCAAAACACTATAAATACCCCATCAAAGCTCATTTAATGGGGTCGGAGAATCTTGGTTGCAAAATAGCAAGAAGAGAAAAAACTCACCAAGAACATTCTCTGTATTTAAGAGAAAAACATTCTCTCAAGTGTAGAATCTGTATTAAATACATCCATTAATAGCAGTGGCTCGTGGACTAAGGCTCATTAATGCCCCAACCACGTAAAAAGTCTTCATCTCACTTTCTTACAGCTCATTATTATAATTATATTTTAATAGTTGCCGAAAACCTCGGTCAACATTTTGGTGCTTTCATTGAGAGCTGAGGAAAGCTGCTTCACAACAAGCATTTAACTTCACGATAATGGTGGAGACAAGAGCTACACGTCATCCTCGCCCTCTAGAAGACGCTCAAGATCCCAATGAGGAAGATGTAGCCTCAAGGGCAGCAGAGGAGTCCGAGGAAGAAGAAGAAGGAATAGTTCCCGATGAAAACCACGAGGAACACCTCGACGAGTATGCTTATGATGATGGAAGCTACCAAGAGCTGGTGCTCCTCAGACAAAAAGCTATCGATCATGAAGCTGAGATCGAAGCTCAGAAAGGGCAAAATCAAAAAATGCATGAAGTGATGCTAGCCATGCAGAAAGCCATGGAGGCAGCTGGTATTCACGTGCATCCCAAGGCGATGGCCGCTGGACTCGACGGGGAGCCAGCAACGTCTTCGCCTAATTCCCAGCAGCAAAGGCCTAGGGAACCTAGCCCTATAAGGCACCCCGCCGAGGAAAACCAAACAAAAAACCCTACTTCGCCCCCGGTCGAAAGAAAAGGGCGCAGATCCGCGAAAGGTCCGCTCGGATTTCCCTAAAGGGAAAGGTCCGCAGAGGGGCAAGCCCCAAAGAGGAGTCTTGGCCCTCGGGATCGAGGGGACCGAAAAGCGTTTCCGTGCACCAGAACTGTGGGTAGAGGAAGAGGAGGACAGAGATGTCCACCCATTGATCTGAGAAATCAAATCAATGGGAATCAAGGTGACCTCCGGGATCACCTTGACCAAAAAAGATACAGACCCGTAGTCTCCTCGGGTACTGTAAACGAAGGGATTATGGCAGAGCTTGCCATACTTCGAAAAGATATTGCCCGAGTCTCCCGGAGGCAGAAGGGAGATGACTCCGACTCGGACAGTGAGGATCGGGAGCCTTGTGCCAAACATATCCTGGAGGCGGAGCTCCCTAAAAACTTCAAGATGCCCGAGATGGCGGCATATACTGGGAACTCCGACCCCAGTGATCACTTGTCACGGTTCAACCGAGTCATGACAGTCATGCGGGTCAGCAATGACGCCAAATGCCTATGCTTTCCCCTCACTCTGAGCGGATCGGCAGAGGAATGGTTCAAGAAATTGGAACCAGGATCGGTGGGATGCTGGAACAAACTCCAAACCAACTTCCGGAGACAATTTGTCGCCGCCAGGAAGGTCAACTTGGAGGTTAGTGCCTTGACCAACATCAAGCAACTGCCCACCGAGACCTTGAAGAATTACATCAAGAGGTTCCGAGAGGAAGCCTCGAAGACCAAGAAGGTCGACTACGGACAACAGCTTGTGCTTCTCCAAGCAGGAATCCGCACCGGGACTCCCTTCTGGAACGAATTACAGCAAGAAGGCGCTGCTAGCCTTCAGGACTTCCAGAAGCGAGTCCAAAAATATATTAACCTCGAAGAAGCCCAGATCGTGGCTTACGGAGGCTATTATCCCACCGGGATAGCAGGATACATGCCAGGAGTTTCGCCCTCGGGTCGTCCCGACCGCGACCCCTCCGATAAGCTGGCATACGCTTTTCGCCACTCCCGGATACATGCCGGGGCCAAGCTCGCCCCCGGCATCTTCCCATTACGGCAACCCGTCCGGGTGAATGGACGGGCTCCTTCACAGCTGCCCCGATCGCTAGCTTAACGAGGCCCTACCCAGGGGTCGAGAAGCAAAAGGTCTTCCAAGGGCAGCACCCGAACGGGAGAGAAGCGCCAAAAGAAGGGGTACACACCCCAATACACCCAGTACACAGAGCTCACGGACTCTCAGGAACGTGTATATTTTGCCACAAGGCAGAATACGCACTACCGGAGACCCCAGCCATTGTACAGAGACAGCTCCCGGAGAGATCCGAGTAAAAGGTGCGAGTACCACAACGACATTGGCCACAGCACCAATGAGTGTAAAAATCTCAAAGATGAGATTGAGAATCTGATCCGTTTGGGCCACCTCTATGAGTGGATCAAAAATAGGGTTGCCCAACTTAACCCGGGGCAGGTGGCAGGGGGTATGCCTTCGGGAACACCAGGGGGTACAGCAGGAGTATTGCCTCCAGCTGCTCCCGCAGGTGACACCCAGCATATGCTCGGACTACCGCCCCGACCTAATGGACGGGTAGCCATGATCTCCGGAGGTCCCCATATCGGAGGAAACACTCGAAAGGAGCGAAAGAGATATGCCGAGGCCGCAAGACACAGTGAGGTGTGGGAGGTCACTCAACTCCCAGCTCAAAGGCCTCGGCTAATGGACCAACCCATAACGTTCACGGAAGAAGACGCCAAGACGGTGCGTTTTCCTCATCACGACCCACTGGTCATAGAGACCCCCATCGCAAATAAAGTGGTGGCTAGGGTCCTGATTGACAATGGAAGTTCCGTGAACTTGCTCTTCAAAGAAGCCTTCACTGCGATAGGGTTGACCGACCGGGACCTCTCTCCTAGTGGATCGCAGCTCACAGGGTTTAACGGGACGACGCTAATCCCGATGGGAAAAGTCAGGCTCCCAGTTACCCTGTGCCCGGATACCCCCCAAAGCACATTCAAGTATTGCACCTTCGTGGTGGTAGACTGTCCAACAGCCTACAACGCAATCTTAGGCCGACCGGCCCTCGTCGACTTTGGTGCAATAACTTCAATCCGACACCTATGCCTAAAATTCCCTACCCAGGAAGCGTAGTCGGAACGGTGAGGGGAAATCAAGGAGAGGCTGTGCAATGTTACAATGTTGCCACCCACTTGCCAGTACTCATGGTCCGGGGGCCCCCTGAAATAGAGAAGGCTGAAGAAGACGAGCTGGATCCTCGCATAGGATCCGAAAGGGTCGTAGAACCAATGGAGGACGTCGAAGAAATACCAGTGTGCGACGACGACTCCACCAAAGTACTCCGGATAGGGAGAAGCCTAGATCCGGAGGAAAAAGATAAAATAATAAAAACACTGAAGGGCGCCATCGACATTTTTGCATGGCGCCAAGAAGACATGACCGGCATCAGCCCTCATGTCATCACCCATGTACTCAATGTCAACCCGGACATGCCTCCTGTACAGCAAAAGAGACGCCCGCTCGACTCGGTGAAAGCCGAGGCCTTAGAGAAAGAGGTGGATAAAGTTTTGTCCAATAGCATGATCCGCGACGTATACTATCCGGAATGGCTGGCCAATCCGGTCCTGGTGCCCAAGCCAAACGGGACTTGGCGGGTTTGTATAGATTTCACAGATCTAAACAAAGCCTGCCCAAAGGATCGCTTTCCGCCGCCCAGATCGACTGCATGGTGGACGCCACGTCCGGATTTAAGCTGCTGTCTTTCATGGATGCCTATGCTGGGTACAACCAAATAAAAATGCATACGGCAGACCAGGAGTGCACTAGCTTCAGGACCGATAAGTGGGGTATATCGTTACCTAGTCATGCCTTTCGGACTGAAAAATGCCGGAGCAACCTATCAAAGAATGGTTAACCGGATGTTTAAAAGCCTCCTGGGACGAAACATGGAAGTATATGTAGACGACATGCTCGTCAAATCCAAAGCATGCAACAGCCATGCAAACGACTTAGAGGAATGTTTCGAAGTCGTCCGGAGATACGGCATGAAACTCAACCCGAAAAAATGCACCTTCGGGGTCAAGTCGGGAAAATTCCTGGGCTTCATAGTCAGCCAAAGGGGGATCGAGGCGAACCCGGAGAAAATCCAAGCTCTCCTGGACATGCCATCCCCCAAGAAACATAAGGACGTGCAAAGCTTGACCGGAAAGGTAGCCGCACTGAGCCGCTTTATCTCACGGTCCACGGACAAGTGCATACCCTTCTTCAACATACTGAAGAAATGCCAAAAGTTCGAATGGACAGATGAATGCGAGGAGGCATTCAAAAGGTTAGAAGACCACATGGCCAAACCTCCTATCCTATCAAAACCCGTCCTTGGAGAAGACTTGTTCCTTTACTTGGCCGTCTCCGAGCATGCGGTCGATCGTCGCACTAGTCCGGGAGGAAGAAAAAATTCAGCACCCCGTGTACTATGTTAGTAAACGCATGGTAAGGGCCGAGACAAGGTACCCGGTTATTAAAAAGTTAGTATTCTGCCTCCTGATGGCATCACGGAAGTTGAGACCATACTTCCAAGCCCATCCGATCAGAATTTTGACCAATCATCCACTCCGGCAAGTTCTCCAGAAGCCTGAAGCATCCGGAAGACTCCTCAAGTGGGCAATGGAGCTGAGTCAGTTCGACTTACATTACGTGCCCCGGATTTCCATAAAAGGCCAAGCCTTGGCGGACTTCATCACCGAATGTAATGAAGCCGAGGCAACAGCCAATACACCGGAGCCACCCATCCCCACTTGGAGAGTATTTGTGGACGGAGCTTCTAACGAAAACGGTTCAGGAGCCGGAGTGGCTATGATATCACCTACTGGGTTGCGGCTCCAGGCAGCACTCCGATTCAACTTCACAGCTTCGAATAATGAAGCCGAATATGAGGCCCTGATAGCAGGGCTAAAATTGGCTAAAGCTGTAGGAGCCAAGAGGGTGGAAGTCTACAGCGATTCTCAGCTGGTCGTAAACCAAGTTTCCGGAGAATACCAAACTCGCGGCGAAAGGATGGCCGCGTATGTAACAATAGTCCGAGAACTGCTCCACGAGTTCACGGACTATAAAATAGAAAGAATCCCCCGAGAAAAGAACGCTCACGCGGACTGTCTGGCTAAGTTAGCCTCGGACAGCGAAATCGAAGAGCTGGGGGTAGTACCAGTGGAACGCTTGGCAGAGCCAAGCATCAAAATAAAAGAGACCACACAAACGGTTGGGCAAGAACCCAGCTAGATGGTCCCCATCATAAAAAACATAACCACAGGTGAGTTGCCCCAAGAGAGGGCACTGTCTCGAAAGATTCGCATCGTGCTCATCGTTATGTAATGATGGATCAAATTCTCTACCGAGAGGACTCGGCATGCCTTATTTAAGGTGTGTATCGGACCCCGAAGCTAGACAAATCATGCCGGAGGTCCATGAAGGGTTCTCGTGGAGATCATACGGGAGGACCCGGCCTCTCAAAGAAAATATTGAGGCAGGGATACTTCGGCCAACAATGAAAAAGATTGTATAGACTATGTCCAAAAGTGTGACTCGTGCCAAAGGTACGCGAACATACCGAGAGCTCCTCCAAATGAGATCACTTTGATGACCAGCCTCTGGCCCTTCGCGGTCTGGGGCATAGATCTCATCGGGTCTCTACCTACGGGAAAAGGAGGGGTAAAGTATGCAATAGTAGCAGTGGACTACTTCACCAAGTGGACAGAGGCTGAGCCTATGAAGACAATAACTGCTAAGAAGGCGTTGGACTTTGTTATCAAAAACATAGTGTGTCGATACGGCTTGCCTCACAAGATAGTCTCAGACAATGGAAAGCAATTTGATTGCGAGGAATTTACTGACTTTTGCAACCAACACGGAGTGGTAAAAAGCTTCTCCGCGGTAGCCGGCCTCGTACAAACGGCCGGGCGGAAGCAAATAATAAAATCCTAAAGGTCACCTTGAAAAAGAAGCCGCCGGCTCGTAAAAATAACTGGCCTGAAGAATTGCCAAGGGTATTGTGGGCCTACCGGACGACCCCCAGAACCACAACCGGTCACTCGCCGTTCTCAATGGCGTACGGTTGTGAAGCAATGGTCCCGGTGGAAACATTATTCCCATCCCACAAGAGGACGACTTACGATCCGGCCACCAATCAGGCCCTGCTCCAAGAAGCTCTGGATCAAGTCGAAGAACTCCGGGATGAGTCCCAAATACGGATGGCCGCTTATCAAAAGAAGGTGACCAAGTATTTTAACTCCAAGGTTAAAAACAGAAAATTCGCTATTGGGGACATGGTCCTAAGAAGGGTTTTCCCAGCCACCCAAGAACCCGGAGTGGGGGTACTTGGACCAAATTGGGAAGGACCATATGAAATCGAGGACGAAATCGGTTCTGGCACTTACAAACTGAAAAGAATGGACGGAACTACTGTCCCAAGAGCCTGGAATGTCGATCACCTCAGAAAATATTACCAGTAGCGAATTAAAACTTAGATTTTGTTCAAAGGGTTTGTACCGTCCAAATGTATGCCTCCTCTATATTAAATAAAACTGAGTGCCTTAAAAACAAAGTTTCTATGCCACTCAGGGGGGTACTAGGGTATACCGCACGGACAAACAAAAACAATCTAAGTAAAATATCCTGACCCAAAGGGCAGGTCAATCTAAGTAAAATATCCTGACCCAAAGGGCAGGTCAATCTAAGTAAAATATCCTGACCCAAAGGGCAGGTCAAAAAATATGCGCAAAAATAAAGAGCGTAAGTATAAAAACCCTGAGCCAAAGGACAGGTTGAAATATATAAGTGTGAAAAATAAAGATCGCATATATAAAAATATCCTAGCCCAAAGGGCAGGTCATACACATGTAAATGGCCCGGGGACAGGCCTTAAATTGTCTCCCCTTCAAATAAAAGCTGCCGCCTATATGTAAATTGTTCTAAGGCAGCAGCAAATATGTACAAACAGAAAAAAAAAAAAAAGAAGTAAGAAGAACGGGTAGAATCTGGATCAATAATACGGCAGCTCAGTCAGCCCGCGGTGGAAGACGAGGTCCAATCCGTGCCTCAAGCTCAGCATCAAGCCTCTTCTTCTTTTCCCGAAATTTGGCAATCATGTCCTCGGGTTTGGGATAAAAAGTGAGCTTGATACTCTGATCGTTGGTGGCCCAAGCCATGTAGACACCATCATCAAAGCGCTTCGGGCACCGGGCGCAGGAGATAGGAGAAAGGAGCTCGGCCCTCTTGGCCTTCCTGGTAGACTGATCTTTGTAGTCCCGAAGCTCCTTCAACTCCGCAGCTAGAGCGGCCTTGGATTCGATATCCGACTGGTGAGTCTCCTCCAGAGACCTCACCTTGGCGGCCATTTCATCCAAAGCCTCCCTGGCCTCCCGAAGATCTCGCCTGGCCTTCTCGGCAGCCTCGGTTTGAGCCCTTAGTTCCTCCTGATGATGGGCCTCCATCCTGCCTCTCCGCTGGGCCTCGGCCTGGATCATGGCCTCCGCCTGAGCCTCCCTCCGGGTGGCCTCCTCTTCCTTGGCCTTGGCCTTCTCTTCCTTGGCCTTGGCCGCTGCCTCCTGGCGCTCGGCAGCCTCCTGATAGATCTGCCTCTCCGCTGTGAGGTCTTGGAGGACCTTCCTGACGTCGTTCATGTCCCCAAAGTCGGACAGAGCGAAGCCATGGTTTATGATGTTCCTGGAGAGGCGACCAGCCTCAGCAGCAAGCTGAACCATAACGGGGTATAAGGAAAAATTTCTCAAAGGAAGAAAACAAAATACAAACAACAAAAAGGAAACGCAAAAAATTGCAAAGTACTTACCACTGTGAGGGAATGGCTGAGGTCCTGGACCTGGAAGATGGAGCTCAGGGAAGCGCAAGTGGCAAACCGCTTGGGCGCACAGCGTGTAAGCTGAGAAGCGAACTCACCGGTCATTTCCACGGCAAAGGGAGCCAAAGTGGGCCCTAGGAGGGGACGGAACCAGTCCGTTAAAGGGTCCAGGTTGAGGTTCCACGGGTCATGATAGTCCGGATGGTTGATGCTCGCCTCAACCTCAGCTCGCAGAATCCTCCTAAGGGCCTCCACCTCGGCATACCCCCGGGAGTACTCGTCCATAGCGTAGTTGTGTTTGGCTATGCGAAGCTCCTGCCTCACCTCATCCCCCGGAATCGGGGTAAGATCAATGTGAGGAGGAGCAGGATTTTCCTCCATCGGGGAAACCCCGCCGTCTAGGCCATGAGCAGGAGTGTCGGCCCTCCGAGGCCTCTTCGGCTCGTCCTGGGCAATCATCTTGCCCTTACGCTTGCGAATCAGAGCCACTTCAGGCTCCTCCTCGTCCTCCTCTGCTACCACTGGAAGGGCTTGAGGCTCCCCAAGACCTCGGCGGCTTCCTCCGAGAAGTCCCACCCTTTCCCTTGGCCTTCTCCCGGAAGCACCTCCTCGTCATCCACTAAGTCAATGGTTTCGGGAGGAGCGCCGGAAGGAACCTTCAAGGAAGGAGCCGGGGGAGAGGGGGTGAAAGCCGGAGGAGCCACGGGAGTATGAACCCCAGCAAGCTGTTCCAGGATGGCATCCATGGAGGTACCTGTTCCAATAAAATAAGCAAGTGTTAGAAGTTCGTGAGAAAATGCTTATAAAAGGTGCAGCAAATAAACTACTCCTACCCGAACTTCCTAATTCGGCCCTAGCAAAGTCCCGAACTTTAATGTCGCGGCGAGATCATCTCCAAGATAACCGTCCGAGGGCCGAAACCATTTGGACGCTATGTAAGCCGACGGACCTAAGGGAATAGGTTCCGGAGGGCCGGGGCCCATCCGGGACCGACCTAGGTAATCTCCTAAGTTCGTAAAATAAAATTCCTTCAAATGATCCCCCCACCGGGTCGACGGCATCTTAAACCTACGGAGACGCTCGTCAAACCCTATGGGCCTATGACTGGTATATTCATCAACGGAAGGAACATAGCGAATTATCAAGGGAGACTTACCACCGCACCGAAGTGCTAGCACCGGAGCACCCGAGTTTGGTTCGGGGGCTGAAGGCTGAGGCCGGGAAGTCTGGTTCTCAGAAGAACCTTCAAGACGAAGGGGCCCCCCGGCGGAAGGACCCCCAATCTCTTCTTGAAGAATCTTGTCAAAAAATTTTGCCTCGGACTTCCCGCCAATGGCTTGGCTCCTTCGCACCACCGACTCCCCACGCGAAGCCCTCTCCCGTAGGCGCCCGGGCCTTAGAGTACGCCTTCTCCTGGGCCTTCCGGTAGAGATAATCTTGGTATTTCTTCTCTGCCGTAGCAATGAGCTCATCCCGGAAGGCCTTCTCCGCAACCGGCGCCCTCACATTAGGGCAGATGACCTTGGAGAGGTTGGAGTCATCCACGGATTGATGAGAAAGGATAAGTTTAGCCTTTCTACAATTCTCCGTGGTGACCAGGCCCCCGACATCAAGATCGGCATGGTCGTAGGAGGCGAAGGCTTGGGCCCTTCGAAGGAAAGCCTGAGTGGGGAGCGTCCGCTGGTAAGGTGGGATCCGCACCCACTCCGTGAGAAGCTCCGGGTGGTCCACGGCCCTGAACCCGGACGAGAAGAAAAATCGGTGGCGGTACTCCTTAACATGAGTCTGCCTATTATATGGAATCATCCCCTCGTTAGCAGGGTGGATCCGGAACCCATAAAAACCATCCTTAAGTTTGTCCCCTTTCTTGGGGACGGATACAAGTTCATAAAAATATAAAATTTCCGCCGGCCGGAGACCTCAGCCGCGGGCGGTGTAAAAAATAAATAAGCCTGAGAGCAGGCGGTAAGCTTGAGGAATAAGTTGGTATGGCGCAAGGCCGACAAATACAAGAAAATTCACAAAGTAATCTTGGAGCGGGAGCATGGCACCGGCCATCAAATGGGTCTGACTCCAAGCCCCGAAGCCGTCATAGTTGTGATTAGGCGTCTCCGAGTCACGAGGAGGCCGGTGGAAGGTCCCTGAGGTAGAGGGTTTGATCCCAGCCACATTAATGATGTTCTCCAGCTGGTGAGGGCAAGTCAGGGTCGATCGAAGCTCGGCCGCTTCCCAACCAGTGGCGCGGGACTTGTACCCTTCCTGGGCAACGGGTCCCAGAGAAACCTCCTCCAGGGTGGCTATGTTTTTCCCTTTCTTCTTCGAAGATTTCGAGCCAGAAGCAGACATTTTATGTTCTGAGAAAAACAAAAAGAAAAAAAACCAGCAGTTAGGCCCCATACCAAACCCTAAATCAGGAAAAAGGGAGTGGGGGTCCCCTAACCGCTGGAAAGAGGCCCCCTCCGGGCACGTGTCACCTGGGAAACTCATGAGAGAATCCCTGAACAAGTGTCGGGTGCAGTAAAATCGCAGAAAAGTGGTTTTGCAAAAAGGAAAAGAAAAGAGAAAAGCCTTCCTATGCCCTAAGCAATTGCTAAACGAAGAACACATGGCCTTCTTCAAACAAAGCTGTATGCCTACAACAGAGGCATGACAATGGCGACTCTACAACTAACACAGTAAACATAAAGCAGAACTCGAAGAACTTAAACACTCACACACCCAGAAGCCTCTAAGTGCGAACCCAGAAAACAAACGAAGTAAATGTAAGCATGTTATTATCTAAAGATGCAAGAAACTTACAGTTGATTGTTGAACTGGGGGTACTGAGTGTGGTTGAGTGAGAGTTGAGAAGCACTGGCAAAATCGAACACTGGAAAATTAAAAGAAGTGTTTAAGTGTTAAAGCAGTTTGTGCTACTTTGAGGAATTTTCTCTCTGAGAAATTCGAGCAGAAATGGCAAGGAATGGAAAGTAACCGAAATGAAGGAAAGGTGGTGGCTTTTATAGGCAAAAGTGCATGAGGAACAGGCGTCTTCACCTACCAATCGCACGGTGGGGGAAACGCACGATTCGAATTCCCAAAAGATCAACGGACCAGATCAATCTACCATTAAGGCGGTGGAAACGTTTGAGTATCCGTCTGACACCATCAATGCGCCGCATCAATCATGGGGCGTGAAACAAATCGACCTCTGCAAAAGTGAATCGCCGCATTTAATGCCATTATTAGACACACCTTCACGCGCCCCCAAGTCGTATCAGAAGACCGAGGAGGCGGCTGGAAACATTCCTGCAAACAAGCATATTGCTGCATTAAATGACATCATTTAATGTGCCCCCACGCGCTCGAGGCTCGAGCTAGGGGAACGAGGGGTCAACCGGAGACACTTGAACAAGCCTTGGTTTATTTTACTAAGTAAACAAGGCTTGGGGGGTAAATGTTGCTCCAAAATTTGCCCAAAATACGTGGACCAGTCAAGAGGGGACACGTGGATCAGATAACTTGGAAAGATTTGCTAAGTCTTTTTATGCCACCAGGAAGCGCTATTAGCATGGGTCCCGGAGGAGACACCCGGAGTACAAGTTACTCCTGGAAGCTAGTATAGCGTGAAGGCCCTCCGGGATGTGTCAGGTCTCTCCCGAGAAATCAAGTCGCATTTAATGCTGCATGGGAGGAAGCGTGTTGGGACTGTAACACGCAATAAAGTCTGACGGCACAACCCCCGAACAGCAGCGCTACAGTAATGATCATTTAAGTCTAGCGACGGCTACTCTGTGAAGAGTCACGTCAATCATAAGACAAAAAGGACATTCTCCATAAAAACCCTACAGCACCTAGGGATTTGACCATGCATCACCCATGGTATATTCATCGGAAATGCCCAACTTTATGGATACTTACAGACACATGTGTAAGAACAATTCTAGGGATTACCCCACCAAAACACTATAAATACCCCCTCAAAGCTCATTTAATGGGGTCGGAGAATCTTGGTTGCAAAATAGCAAGAAGAGAAAAAACTCACCAAGAACATTCTCTGTATTTAAGAGAAAAACATTCTCTCAAGTGTAGAATCTGTATTAAATACATCCATTAATAGCAGTGGCTCGTGGACTAAGGCTCATTAACGCCCCAACCACGTAAAAAGTCTTCATCTCACTTTCTTACAGCTCATTATTATAATTATATTTTAATAGTTGCCGAAAACCTCGGTCAACACCATCCAACAAGAAGGAGAATCAGCATCAATGGAAGGAGACAAAAGAGATCCAGGTTCAGATATTGATAATGCTCTGCTACAGAAAGAAATCAAGGGCTAGATATCTGAACGGAAGGAGTCATTATATTCCGCTGCACCCAATGTAAGGTTTCCTAAACTTTATATGTGATTATTTCATTGTTTTAGAATTCATATTAGGATGTTAATGAAACATACTTGTTAGTAAATCTAGATCCTGGTAAAATATTTCCAACAATAAGTCCATCCATACCTGTAGATTAGGATGTATTAGAGAAATTTCTCTCCTCTTATGGACAACTTTAAGCAACCAATTATTTTAGCATTGCATTTGGGAGACAAACCTTTTAGGTAGCTGGGACAAGGAATATTGGAACTTTAACCTTTTTGCCCTGTACATAATGAAATACCACTCAGTCTTGAGCCCAAATCTTCAATCAAAATTACATTGAAAGGCACTCATCAATGGAAACTAGTTCTAGAAAGAAAGGCAGCAACAATAACATTTAAAATTGACTCCCATTCCTTTGGCACATTATCTTGCAATCATAAACTGTACCTGTAAAGATCGCTTAGTTTTAATTTGGAAAATTAGCATATAATTAGGGCTTTCTTATGGAAATTAATTATTGATATTGAATTAATTATTTTTGATGATTTATTTGAATTCAGAATGCATTTTTATGTCACTAATAGAAATTTTATAATTTTGCATATTTTGGTGCCCGACAACATTGGAACGCGGTGTATGGCTATTAGAATCACATCTTAGCATTTTTAGTATATCGGGACAATAGTTTAGACATTGGGAATGTCAGGAATAGTCGGGATTTTAGAATTTCCGAAAATACCCCTTAGTGCCATTTTGTGATTTTTATGTGGGAGGGGCAAAATGGTCATTTTCCCCCAATGGTCTTTTGTCTTTTTGTGTGTTTGATTGAGTAATTAAATCTGATTTTTATTGGAATGTTGGCTGATATAGTTTAATAAATCAAAGGTTTATTTACTCATTATTTTTCAAAATAAAAAAAAAACAAGAGAAAGCCATTTCTCTCTCTTTCAACCTCTCTCTTTCTCTCGAAATCCCTAACCAGCTAGGGTTCTGGAATTTTTTTCTTCAAATCTTGCCATTTTACATCAGCTCTTTGTGATTTCAAGCTAAGGTAAGCTTCTAGACAACTTTTCTTTAGTTTGCTTGAAATTCAAGTTATGAAATTATGCATGTTTTGAAGGATTGAGTTCTATACTTGCTGTTGGTGTTTGATTTAAGTTTCTGCAGTTAAAATATGTTAGAATATGTTGTTTTAGGCTTCAATTAGTGGTTGTTTGAAGTTTTAGGCAAGCTTTAAGTTTTAGAACTCAAGCTTGAAGCTTTAATGGTGAAATTTGATTCTGAGCTTTGATTATTGTTTTGTTGCTTGGAATATGTTTATTGGGATATAATATGCAGGTCTGGAAAGTTTGATTTAGTTTGGGAACGATTTGGTTAGGGGGTTTTTTGTTGTTGGTTTTCTGGGTAAAATTCGCTAACCGGTTTTATACTGCTTGTAAAACCGGTTACCCGAATTTTGCAGCAAGGGGTGAAAACTGGTTTTTTAGCTTGTTGTTTCGTGTCAGTTTTAGTTTTTTGGTTGGTTGATTCCCTGCTAGTTTGGGATATTACCATATTAAGTTTCATTAGATAGGGTTGTGGTTGTAAACCTTAGTCCCGGTTGAGTTTTAGCGAGTCGCTTATGTGTGTTAATATCGATGTGATTTAGGAGCCTATAATTCGCCGAGCAGTGGTTCCACTCAGGTTGACCGGCATACCTGAATTCGGAATTGAGGTAAGATTAGTATAATATCATGCATATATTATTACATGTTTAGCGTACATGTGTTATTGCTTGTTAGATTACATTGATAGCAGTAATAGTATACATAGAGTTATACTGATTACTGATAAATGTATGTTGGCTGAAATACTGATCATTGCTGTCACATATATATGGCAAGGGTATGACTAGCATATTGAGTATAGGCTGACATTATGGTCGATAGTATTGTTGTATGAACGTTCTAGACTCAGTACCGTGTAGGACATGGGGATTAGGGTTATGACCGGGTGTATGGGCGCCAGGTTATAACCCGGGATTAGTTGTATGTTTATGTTATGCTTTTCTTACTGAGTCTGTCGACTCACAATGCTATGTTTATGTGTAGGTAAGGGCAAGGCTAAAGCTGAGGAATCGTGAGGATGAGCAGATGAAGATTGTACATGTCGGGGCGGTTAGGCCTGGAGCGTACGATCCTCGAAACATCAGGGCTTTTGCTGTTTAGTCGTTGGGCGACAAATATTTTGTAAATAAATAGCAAACTTGTGTAAAGTATTTTGTAAACGGGATCCCGAAATATTATATATGTAATACCATAAGTTTTTAATTAAATAAAAATATTTTAATTGATCACGAATAACCTCGTTGATTAGCAACGAGCTGCACAGTATGTTTAAAATCACGTTAACAAGCATATGCTAGTAAGGTGCTACAGTACCCAAGCTGGATTGATAAAAAAAAACATACTTTCAAGCACACATAGGTGATGATGAAAAAAATCTAAACAAGAATAAGATAACAAATATAGTCAGAACCAAGATGAAGTACAATATTGACAATACTAGAGAGGATATTATTAAGATACATTGAAATACAAGAAGTATAATAAAGTGTAATCGTTTCAAATTAATATTATAAGTATAATAAAATTTTAATTATGAAATTATATGTGTATAATTTTAAATTATTAAGAGTTTTGTTATAATAATTAAAATAATTTAAGTGTTAAAAAATAAATTGCTAAAAGATCCTTATTTAATAATAAATTGCAAAAAAATAATTAATAACTATACTTAATTTAATTTTAAAATATAATTAATTTTAATTAAATTTTTAAAAGGAAATAAATTAACAGGTTAATATCAGGTTACAGGTCATTTTTTATTTTTTTTATTTAATTTCAAAATTAATCACAATCATTTAATAGTGATCTAATGTCTAAAAAAAAACTATGATGGTTACAATAAAAATATAACCATTGGAACATCCTCCATATATATATAAATATATATATATGGAGAAGGTTTCAATGGTTACATTAAATATGTAACCATTACATTAAATATGTAACCATGATGGTTACATTTACTTTTAGTCGTTGTATCATTATTAGACGGTTGTGATTAATTTAAAAATTTACTAAAGATGACTAATAAATTACCTGCAACTTGATACTAACTTGATTTGATTTATTTCTTTGAAATAAAAAAAATTATAAATATTAATTTTTAAAAAAGTTTTATTAAATACTTTAATTAAAAAATTGATTTATTTAAGTCTAAAAATAGAAATTTACCTATCAGTGACCTGTTATAGTAGGTTGTAAGAAAATGTAACCATCATGGTTACATTTTTATTGTAACCATTGAATATTCACCCGAATATATATATCATGCTACTAAAAGTATATGTATACCATACAAAAAATTTATATATAATCATTATATATAATAGAATATAAACTAAATATCATCTTAAATAAATGACATACTATACACAACAAAAACCATATAACATACAGCAAAGGCTATATACATACAATAAAAAATAAAATAAAATAATATTATTAAAAAAAAATTATATACCATATAATAAAATTATATACAACCATAAAATAATTATACAAAATTTACAAAATTATATATCACCTTTATATATAATAAACTAAAAACTAAACATGCATGATCTAAAATAAAATAATACACTACACAATAAAACTTATATACCATATTACAAAAGATATATACCTTATAATAGAAATATATATAATAACAAAAAATAAAAATAATAACAAAATAATAATAGAAATATATATAATAACAAAAAATATATATAATAACAAAAAATAAAAATAAAAATAAAAATAAAAATAAATATAGCATGATAATAAAATTATATGTCACGTCAACAAAAGGACAATAAAAAATAGAACATAAATATTATTTTAAAAAAAAAGATGTACTGTATAACAAAAAATATATATACTATTCACCAAAATATAACCACTAACAATAATAAAAAATATATTACTAATATATATATATATACTTACTAAATTATATATTACAATTAAAATATATATACAATGACAATAAATTTATATACAACCATTGTATATAATAAAATAGAAACTAATTAAATATTATTTAAAATAATTAATATATCATACAATTAAAATATATAAAAATGATAATTAAATATATGTAGCATGACAATAAAATTATATACATACAGTAGAATATTTATATTATACTAACAAAATCATGAACCACTATTATACATAGCAAAATAAAAAATAAATATCATCTAAGAATAATAATGTACCATACAACAAAACAGAAATATATTGTACAACAAAATTTAATACCAACAATCCACAACAATCCATAAAATATTAAAAAAAATCGACATCACTTAAAAAAAAAAATATCTTAACAAAATTTATATAAATATACCATAATTTTTAAGTAATTTGCTTCTAATTCTAAAAAAAATATGAAAGAAAAATTATTAATATATTTTATATGGCAAAAGACAATATAAATAATAAATAGCGTAAAAGGTTCATTTGTCAACAAGTTTTGAAATAAGGACATTTACTTACATAATGCTATAATTGGGAGTCATTTGCTCTAATTTCTCTATAAAGTATTTTAATAGACAACCCAATAATTACAATTTGAGAAAAGTATAAACAATTCACATTATTAGGGTTTTTAGACAAATTATCATATTTTTTTTTTCTTCAAATTTTACATTTAAATTGTAGTAAAAGATTTTTTACTATAGTATAATGTAAAATTTATACATTAAAACTATCTCTCTCTTTCATCTTTTTTTTCTTTCTTTTCTCTCTTTTTTTCATCCTTTTTTTTTTCTCACACTTCTATATAAAATAAAATATGATTATGTAACAGAATTATTAGTTTAACACTATTTTTTTTTATTGTATTAAATTTAACAATGTTAACTCTAATGTTTGTTTTTCAAAGAATATAAGTTAAACTCTTAAAATATAAATTAAACCTCTTAAAACCCAATCCTAACTCTTCTGCCATCACACAGTACAGACGATTGGAATGCGACACAACCCCCTAACTCCTCTACACCCAGGTATGGCTACTCTCTCAACCTGCTCAGTAGGATTATGTATACTCTGGGTGTGAAGAATTAAAGAGAGAAGAAAAAGGGAGAGAAAACAAAGTATGTTTAGCATGAAAGAATTTGGAGAAAACTTTATCAATTGTATTAGAGAAGCAATCGTTTATATATACAGATTTTACAGGCAAAACGAACTTCACAGAAAAGTAACAGAAACTGACAAAAAACAAACTGAAACTAACTAACTTTAACCAACATCAGTTAGTTGGTTATCATCCCCCCTCAAACGAAAAGGGGAAGAAGTCACTTTGAGTTTGTTTCTGAGGTAGTGAAACCGGTCTTTGGGCAAAGACTTGGTGAGTATATCAGCAATTTGATCAACAGAAGAAACATATCTAACAGAAACTTCATTGTTGAGAATCTGATCACGAACAAAGTGTTGATCTATTTCGATGTGTTTGCAGCGGGCATGAAAGATCGCATTAGCTGCTAAGGCTGCAGCACCTTGATTTTCTACCCTAATAATGGGAATATCAGCTAAGACCACCTGTAACTCAGTAAAGAGAGATTTCAGCCACTTTAACTCAGCAGCAGTATTAGCTAGAGCACGAAATTCTGATTCAGTGGAAGACCGAGCAACCACCTGTTGTTTCTTAGCAGACCGGGAGATAAGATTTGGTCCTAAAAAGATAGCATAACCACCTGTAGAGCGACGATCATCAGGGCAACTTGCCCAATCAGCATCAGAGTAAGCTTCAATGGATAATCTAGCTGCTTTAGATAGAAACAAGCCGTGTGTGAGAGTCCCTTTTAAGTATCTAAAAGCCGTTTACATGCTTCCCAGTGAGTGTTTGTTGGGGCATGTATGAATTGCGACAGCTTATTTATGATAAATGATACATCGGGTCTAGTGAGAGTTAGGTACTGCAATGCTCCAACAGTGCTCCTATAGAGAGTTCTATCTTCAAATGGAGTCCCTTCCTTAAGAGAGTTTATGGGAGGAGCTTGTGGGACTAGAACAAACCTTAGCACCTTCAAGATGAACTTTAACAAGTAGATCGGTTATATATTTGCTTTGAGATAAGGACATTCCACTTTCACTTTGATGAATCTCAACCCCAAGAAAGTAGTGGACTGCACCCATGTCTTTTAGAGAAAAAGCTGCATTAAGATCACTAATAAACCTTTGTATGAGACTTGGATTAGGCCCTGTGATTAATATGTCATCAACATAGACTAGGAGTATTATTTGTGTATGACCTGAACCATAGAGAAACAAGGATGTATCAGCACGAGAAGTTGTGAAACCCCAGCTGAATAGAGTGGTTTTAAGCTTGTCATTCCAAGCTCTAGGCGCTTGTTTCAAACGATAGATAGCCTTGTTTAATTTGCAAACATGATGGGGATATTGAGGATCAATAAAGCCTTTTGGTTGGGTCATATATACAATCTCATTGAGATCCCCATATAGAAAATCATTTGACACATCCAATTGCCTTACTTCCCAATTAAAAGTGAGAGCAAGAGTGAGGACTAACCTGACCGTGACAAGTTTAACTACAGGACTAAAGGTGTCCCCAAAATCAATGCCCGGTTGTTGAAGATATCCTCTTGCTACCAATCTTCATTTACATTTATCAAGGCTCCCATCTGCATTTAACTTTACTCGAAAAACCCATTTGTTGTCTATTAGGACCATATGAGGTTCATAAGGCACTAGAGTCCAAGTACCTCTTGCTTTGAGAGTATAGAACTCACTTGACATAGATCTATTCTAGATAGGATCTTTGAGAGCCGATTTCACTGTTTTAGGTTCTCGAGGTATTAGAGACTCAGGTAGTCTATGCTTAGTGGCCATGTAAGCTTTTGGTTTGTAGATACCGCGCATCGATCTAGTCACCATAGAATGTGTCCTTGGTATAGTTGAAACTGCTGTATTAGAAATAGGAACACCTGGGATAGAATGCTGCACAGTTGCTGTAGCATGAGTTGCATTAGTAAGGGCTGCTAGAATGTGTGTGGCTTCAAGATTTAAGTGGACACTGCCTTGATTGCCCTGTTGTAGATGAGAAGGATGCATTTGATGATCTAAACCAGTAGCAACATCAAATTGAGTAACAACATGTTCTGGTGAGGCAATTGGGATAGGGTTGCTGATATTACTAGAAGCAGTGGGAGCAGCATTTCCGAATACAGTTCTAGCAGTATCAGCACCAGAAGCATATGGAGAAGTTGCTGAAGTAATTGGTGCTGCAGACCTGAAAACTTGTTGAACACCAGTAGAAAATTGCATAGTAGGACAAGTAGTAGTTTCAGATATTTCTTTAGCAACAGTAGGAGTATTGTGAGTAGCAGGAAATAATAATTCATTAAAAGCAACATTCCTAGCTATAAAAATTCTCCCAGCAGCATTTTCACAAACATAACCTTTTATGTTTGGGTGAATAACCAAGAAACAAACATTCTTCAGATCTGTATTCAAGTTTATGATGATGATAAGGTCTTAAATGTGGATAACAAGCACAGCCAAAGGGCTTAAGAATGTGATAATCAGGGATTTCATGAAATAGACACTCAAAAGGACTGAGATGGTGAAGAACCGGAGTAGGCATTCTATTAATAGAGTGATTTGCACATTGAAATGCAAACCACCAATAGGAAAGATCAAGACCAGCTTGAGCAAGAAGAGTTAGGCCAGTTTCAGTGATATGCCTAGCCTATGCTTTCTTTCAACACTGCCATTTTGGTCATGGGTATGGGGACATGGTTGTTGAAACAGAATGCCTTGGTCAGCTAGAAATCTCTCAAAAGGTCTAAATTCTCAACCACCATCAGCTTGGATAGCTTTGATGGGAAGATTAAATTGTTTTTCAACAAGGCTCTTAAATTTGATAAAAGTTTCAAAAGCTTGAGATTTGAGTGAAAGAGGAAAAATCCAAGAAAACCTACTATAATCATCTATGAAAACAATATAATATCTATAGTTTTCTTTAGATGGCATGTGAGAGGGACCCCACAAATCAGTGTGCACAAGAGCAAGGGGTTGAGTTGCTTGAGACTGAGATAAAGGAAAAGGCAATCTATGATTTTTGCCTAATTGACATGCTTTGCAGAACTTAAGATCTTTAAGAGAACAAGCAATATTGGCTTTTGTGAGGATTTTTCTTAGAGTATTAGGTACAGGATGTCCAAGTTTGGTGTGCCAAACATAAACATCAGTAAGAGTTTGTGTAAGTAAAACTGTAGAATTGTACACATTGGGATAGACAGAAAATGACTCTTTATTATTTTGTTGATTACAAGTATAGGTTGAAGAGTCAACCAAGGTACAATCTTGAGTACAATTTTTATTTTGACACAAAGTGAAATCGGATTGACTAGCAGCAGTAGCCAAATGCACCTGGAGAGCCTTTTGATAGGGATTTGAGCTATCATCCCCTAAGAGATAGAGACCATCTTTAATTTTGCCCTTGAGTAAGACAGCCCCCGTTTCCTTGTCCTTTACAAAACAACAAGTTTTATGAAATTCCAAGAAAACATTATTATCATTAGTGAGCTTTGAAACACTAACTAAATTTTTAGTGATAGTAGGAATTTGTAAGACAGAATTAAGATTTAAAGGACAAGATTTGGATGGAAGAGTGGTTGTACCAATGTTAGAAATACTCAATTTCTTACCATTAGCCACAGCAACAGTTTCTTGGCAAGAATAAGGGATGACAGACTCAAGATTATCAGTAGATTGAGCAATATGATTTGTTGCACCAGTATCCACATACCAGCCTTCATCATCACCAAAATCAAGAACTGTTTGAGCAATGAAAGCTTGAGGATCATAGTCAATGGTTTGCTCAACAATATTTGCTTGGGGCTGAGGGTGGGGAGCTTTGGGAGTGACCCAATTTCTGTCAAACCGATAGTGAGAAGTAGCTGCTGTGTGTCCAAACCTCATACACACTTGACACAAAGGTCTATTTTTGTTGACAGATCTGAATCCATAGCCACGGTTACCAGTTTTTCCAGCATTTTCTGTTTGTTGACCCTTTCCAGCATTGTGAAAATATCTGTTACCCCGAGTTCTTGATCCTAAAGTAAGATTTGCAGCCATTTTCATTGAGATGTCCAAAACCGTGGAGTGTCTTTCAAGTCTTGATTCATGGGACATCAAGAGAGCTTGAACTTCTTCCAAAGACAGGTTTTCACTTCGAGAAGTAATGCTAGACACCACAGAATGAAACTCGGGACCAAGCCCATTAAGCAAGTGCAAGATTAAATCAAAATCATGAACAGGATATCCAGCAATGGCCAAAGAATCACACACAGACTTGATTTTGTCAACATAATCAGAAATGGACAGATTACCTTTCTGTAGATTGGTTAGTTGACATTTAAGTTGAAGTAATCTTGCCTTAGATTGGCTAGCAAACTTTTGTTCAAGCGCCTTCCAAACAGAGTACGAAGTGGAGTAGCATGCAACAGTGGCCAAGATTCCCTTTGTCATTGAAGATCGAAGCCAAGACAGCAACAATTGATCCTTGCGACGCCATTGTAGATACATAGGATTGTCGTTGCCATTTATGAGTTTAGCAGGGGGAGCTGAATCGCTGAAGAGCAATTCATCAAGATCATGACCGATCACCGTGGGTATGACCTACGACTTCCATGAAAGAAAGTTTGAGCGATCAAACTTCAGAGTTAGAGAATCAGTGAGAGAATTTGAGAAAGGATTCCAATTTTGTGCCATCGAGGAGGACTGAGCCGGCACACCAACAGGATCGAAAGCTCCAGCTTGGGACGAGTGGTCACCGGAGGAAGCCATTGACGTTAGTCAATGGCTCTGATACCATGAAAAATTAAAGTAGAGAAGAAAAAGGGAGAGAAAACAGAGTATGTTTATCATGAAAGAATTTGGAGAAAACTTAATCAATTGTATTACAGAAGCAATCGTTTATATATACAGAGATTACAGGCAAAACCAACTTAACAGAAAAGTAACAGAAACTGACAAAAAACAAACTGAAACTAACTAACTTTAATTAACATCAGTTAGTTGGTTATCAGGGTGTGCAGTCTACTCCCATTGCAAGCACCGCTATACCATCGGCCCAATAGTATCTCTTTTTGTCTTTCAAATTCCATTTAGGTGCGTTTGTATTTTTTCTAAATGCTTTTTCTTTCGTTAGGGTTTTATTTGAGATCATGTGCCTACAATTGTATTTTTCAAAAATTATCAAAAGTTTCAATATTTTTTCTTTGTTGATTTAAAATTTGAAAGGAGCATTGGGTGGCGATGTTTCACAATGTTTGGATCTCTTTCTAATAAAAATTTGAACTCAATGAAACATACTCTCATGGATAGCAAAATTATAAGATGTATTTTTCATTTTTTATTATTTCTCAAATTTCAAAAGTTGTTATTTGAGTTTCAATCATCGATTTTGAGACTTTCTTTTTTATTGAAATGAAAATGTTAAAGATTGTTCATATTGTGATGGTGCTCATGATTTATTATACGAAATGAGATTCTCAATTAGCAAAACACTAATCAAATACTTTTTATGTAAGCCATTGGTATTCCTTTCATAATTTAACTAGACATTATTAGTTACATAGGCTTAATTCTCTTTTCTTTATTTGTATCAGAAAATGGTTTGTCTATGTATATTATTTTCAAAAATTATTAATTTCTTCATTAACTTAGCCATGTTTGGTTGTTTCTTAATTTGCAATGGCATAATAGAAGAGGGAAAAAGGAAGTATTAGAAAGAAAAAAAAACTTGGATAATTTGTCATTTATTTGTAAATTGAAAAGGATAAACATACTTTTTTTATTCATTTTCTTTACCAATTTTTTTATGGTATATTCTAATTGGTATTCTCTATTCTGTATTTTTTTTCTTCAGTTAGAGTACAAAATTTTAGAAGTTGTAGACTTCTAATGCAGTGTCATAAGTTCCACACGACAAATTAGAGGAAATGAGTGTCTCTCCAAATAAAGCAATAAACTAAAGTAATTTATCTAATCCTATCCATTAGCAATTTTCTTCCCTATCTCTCCATTTTGGATTTGAAGTTCAAGTCTAGTTCCAATTTTAATAAAATTTTATTTCCTAAGTTATTTACAAGCATGACATTCATTCTAAAACTGAAGAAATCATTGCTAAATTTATGATAAGGAACATAATCTAATAAAGTTTTGACTTAAGATTACAATCCTGATTATTAAATATTTTCTAATTGGTGCAGTCATGTATACTACATATGGTACTAGAGAAATAGTACTTGAGAATGGAACAATTAGTGGAGTTCTTGTATTTTTCACGTTACATTCTTGAATGATCCATTATTATTTTTTCCAAGTAGTTATCTTCATTTAACATCTTCTTTTGCTTCTAAATTTGATTTTTTTTTCAAAAAAATAAAAAAGAAAGAAAAGAAAATCTTTTGTAGTTGAGAACCCAATACTAATACCGAGACATGGTGATATTTATCATGAAGAAGAAAGAATTGAAGAGGATGATCGAGATAAGTGAATGATATTAAGAGTTAGTCCCACATTGCTAATGTGTGGAAATAAATTGTGATATATAAGATAAAAGGGCTACTCCTCCCATTGCCAATTGGTTTAGGGATGGAACCTCATTCATCTTATTCCTCAAATTTTAACATGGTATCAGAGCCACTTGTGATCCGTTGTGAGCCCAAATTGCCACCGGTCCAAAAAGCTATTTGTGATCTGTTTTGAGCCAAAGTGCCCTTTAACCTCCATTTGGGACCTTTCAGCCAATGTGTGCCAATTTCTAGTGTTGGGGTCTTTGACCTGTTTCAAAATCCACAAATTTCCCGACGTGTACACCCACAAAATTTGTGGGATTCTTTCAAATGTCACGTTCGGTCTTGTGGTCTCTTAAAGGTCGTTCGTTATACCCACACTTTCCAGGCCCAAACGTGAGGAGGGTGTATTAAGAGTTAGTCCCACATTGCTAATGTGTGGAAATAAATTGTGATATATAAGATAAAAGGGCTACTCCTCCCATTGCCAATTGGTTTTGGGATGGAACCTCATTCATCTTATTCCTCAAATTCTAACAAATGACAAAATATATTAGACAAATGGGATGTTTGACATTATGTGCTTAATCGAGTGTTAATTTATTGTAGAAGATTCAAACTCAATTGCAACATATGTATTGACAGAAGTAATATTTATAGATCACTTATCTTTTCAAGAAAATCTTTTTACCCAAGAGAAAAATACTTCGAAGTCCATTATTATGTTGCCTTAGATTATGTGCTTTATTGCAGTTTTCATAGTTAGTCATTTTTATTTGTTGTTGTGTGTGGTATGTTATAAACAATAATTAAGTATTTGTTATAAAATAATATAAAATAATATAAAATAATATAAAGTAGATGAGAAGAAAGAAGAAGAAGATGAAGAGAGAAAGAGAAAGTGAATGAGAATTTCTGAGTTGTTTATTCCAATGGGGTGAACCCCTATTTATACAAATACAAGAGTGAGATATTAAGAAACTAAGAAAAAGGGAAACTAAGGAAAAGAGGAATGTTGATTACAATTCATAAATAAAAGATTTGGACATCCACATAATTATTAATATTTATAACACTCCCCCTTGGATGTCCATAATAGCTGCCTTATTAAAAATCTTGTTGAAAACTTGATCAAAGGAAAAAGAGTATAGTGTAAACTAACTCCCCCTCATTTAGGCATTTGTGGAGATCTTCTAATCGACGAATTTCGATCTTGTCTGCCGTCTTCTCAAATGTTGATGTTGGTAATAACTTTGTGAATAAGTTTGTAAGATTGACACTTGATTGAATATGTTGAACACCAATATGCATTTTCTTGAAGCGTATAAAGAAGAATTTCGTGAAATGTGTCCTAACTCTATCTCCTTCAATGTACCTCCTTTTAGTTGAACGATGCAAGCAGTATTATCCATAGAGAATTGCTTGGGTTGATACTTCTTTATTGAGTGCAATCCATATGTTTCCCGAATATGCTATGCCAATGATCTCACTCACACACATTTTCCACTTGCTTCATAAAATGCAAGTATGTTAACATGATTTATAGTTGCCTCGTTAAAAACCTTGCCAGAAAAACCCAGTGGGACAAAATCTGAGCTAGGGAAAAGAGTACAATATATATTTCATATTCATAATTATTTGCAAGTTGCCTCGTTAAAAACCTTGCCAGGAAAACCCATTGGGACAAAACCTGAACTAAGGGAAAAAGAGTGCAACATGAATATGTCTCCCCCTCATGCACATATGATCCATAATTCTTTTGGTGATAATATATCTCATAAGATTATTGTTATCACTTTTAAAATATCACCATATATAATCTTTGATCATATATTTTCTATAACTCTTCCAGAGTATGTATGGACTTCTAAATTATAGATGAGGGGTTCGTGGAACATTAGTCTTTATCCAACTTATTGTATCATTCATGTGTGTACACAACTTTGTTCATACGAAAATTTAAAATTTCAAGTAGATATGAACATAACACATTAATGGTACTATAAATTTTCATTTGTGACAATGATGGTACACCAAGACCATATATTTATTCCATCTTGTTTTATGATCTTAATTTCCATATCAAATGATCATATATCTATAATTCTTGATACATATGAAGTACTTCAGGACTTCAATACTAATGAACAAACTTTATACATTAATATTTCTCGAAATACAAAGAAATAAAAGTTTGTTCTTCAATTAATCAAAAACTCTTCAAGAGTCTATCACAACGTATAATTTACGTATATATATTGCATAGACAACCATAGGTATTTTTCAAATAATAATTTACTTACATGTCTTTATTTCATACAAAGATCTTTGTCATATAGTGCGCGCGACTTTGAATTTATATCACTTAAGACATGTATTAAATTCTTCTAGAATTTTTAGATAAGGCTTATTTCAAATTCTCACTATATTAGGAGCTCCAAATAAATAACCTTTTGTTGCAACATTTATGTGACGCTTATAAATCCTCATAAAATATATTCCAGGCTATAATCAAATCATGATTATATTTTCTCAATATTTAAGCCTTACTTCAATCAATCTCATGTCTATGCAAACTTTGTACAACAATTCATTATGTACAAATACATATATGCAAATTTCTCATTAGAAATATTTATTTGCACACCCTACAGGTCTTACTTCACTTTATGTGAGTAAATTTTCCTGGATTGCGTCATAATATTTTGGCCAAAAATCAAAATGTATGTCGATGATTCTCGACAAATCTAATACCATGATCCTTGCTATCTCATGTTAGTTTATTGCATATGCAAACATTCAATATTTATTGTCGACAAAAATTTCAATAAATGATAATTTCCTCCCATATTGACATAACTTATAGAGATCTCTTTAATTTAAATATTTTTCAAATATGTTTATCATTTATAGGTACCTATATAGAATCACTTCAGGGATTCAATTATGATCAAATGTTTTATGTCTAACTTCTCTTGGGAGTCTTTTCGAGTACCGTTTTCATCACGGTTATCATTTTAATACTTTATAACATTAAGGTATCTCCATGAGTACCTCTAGATTTAACAACTTCATGGCAAATCAAATGAATATTTATTAATAATTTCTACATTGTTCATTTAAGCTTCAGACGTTTTCAACTCATTCTATCTCAACTTTGAATAATATTGATTTGCAGTTGGTATATATCATTTTGAACTATATTGTTCTTATATACTTTGTGCAAGGATCATTTTTCAAAAATTATCATCGATCCCAACTGCTTCTCTCCCCGTGATCGAGAGAATTTTTAAAAATTGTGATATCTAATAATATTAATATACCTGTAGGGATTTCAGTATATCACAATGAATCAATATTTGTTTAAACTCATATATACTATATGACATTGAACTTCAGGTTCAATAAATTTCAGTTTCAAGTTCAATCCTTATGAACTTAATTCATTTCTAAGAATGAGTCATACGTGTATAATTAGAAATACATAAATTTACACATTTTGTAAATGCATGATTATATAATCTTATCACATCGATAAGAAACTATGCAATAAAAATCTAACAATGCTCAAGATTGTTAAGGAAATATAATTTAAATATTTTCTATGTGCAAATATATGCACATTCTTCTTTTGAGCCTTATAAATTAACAATGAGAAGAATCTTCTGGTTCTTCAACAAAATTTAGTCAAATTCTTTGACAATTTATTGCATATGATTGATCATGTCAAAATAATTCAATTCATGAACTTCAGGTTCACTATAATTTGTATTTCAATGAAACTTTCAAAATGTAATGTAAATTCATTACAACATAATCATTACAAGTTTCATTTTTATATACACGAATAATATAATTATATTATTCTCCAAAACATATACACTCTTCAGGAATCACTATCATCAATTCAATTATGTGTATAATTTAAAAGATACATGACAACTTCATCATGTTATTGTAATGGTCAAATAGATATAACCATAACATATCATTCATTTTTCCTGATATCTTTTTAACAAGTCGTCTAATTTATTAATAAACTATTCATCAGTCTAATTATCATGACTTGATATATTATATATTTAAATGTACAACAAGTACATATAATAAATTATTTATTATCACTTTCATAACTAGATAAAAGTTACACATCTAGGTACATACAAAGACATTTTACTACTCAAAGTAGCAATTGTATGTAAGATTTCTTCAGGAAGCTTTTCAACTGATCATTTTGTGATTCTTTATCACTTTGATTATATTGGATCACTAACAAATATTAGTAAATTATATATCCACTTTTGGGAATATGCAAACTGAATTATATAGTAACTATATATGTACATATCATGTACCAAAATTAGTTTGAAACTATTGATTTCAAGAAATAATAAAATATGTATATATTAATTTGCTTCTCGCATTACCAATATATGTGAAATTTATATTCTTTAAAATATAATTTCATGCCTATTTATTCTCTTTACGTAATGATATTTAAATATTCTAAATGTACAATAAGTTTGTACAATTCACATTCTATTAAATAATCAAGTATACTTTTATCTTGATTATAAGTGTGTCCGTACTACAGGTACGCGACCACTATTATTCAATTCCACACATGATATATAGATTTCATGCACTTTGATTGTGTGTGGTATCTCATCTTTTGGTTGTTTTCACTTTTTTCTGGAAATATTTGAGTAGTAAATAATGTCATTGATTATTTAAAATCATTACATTCACTTCGGGGAATGACATTGAACAAGTAGAACATTATTATAGATTTCTTAAAATTTATTACTTGTTCATCCATAAAAATATAAGAGATTATTCAACAATTTCTTTTACGATATTTCAAAGAATATATGAATGTAATTTTTGCATAGTCTCCAAGATGTATGCAAAATTTAATCTTTAATATATGTCAGATTCAATAATTTCCAACATTGCAAGTAATAACAATGTATAATAACATGACTAATACGAGGAATCTTTAAAAGTAATTGACTTCAATTCGTATCATTCTCTGTAGGGAATGATGACCAATAAATACATGCCTCATGTATTTAAATAACATTAGTCATGCTCATTGTTATTCTTATACTTTGATGTTTTAATGTAATTTTCTTAACATTCTTTTTGGATATTAAAAACCCACTATAAAATTGCATCAATAATAATTATTTTTAATGATTCTTTAGTTGTATTCACATAAATACAATCATTTTTTTTGACAAATATAATACATTTACTTCAGGAAATGTTTGTCAAAATCTATATCGATATTAGATTACTTTTCATTGTCCTCAAAGAATACAAGAACATATATATAAATATGTATTCATCTCTTTCATTATATATTCATCAACTATATAATGAATATTACGTTTGCATAATCTACATGATATATGCAAGATTTTATGGAGGACGCATAATCATCAGGTATATGCAATATTTTATCGAGGATGCATAATCTTCAGGATATATACAATTTTTATCGATGATGCATAATCTTCAGGATATATGCAATATTTTATCGATGATGCATAATCTTTAGGATATATGCAATATTTTATATATAATACATAATCTTTTGGATATATGTATAATTTATATAGATTTTCTCTATCATATCATAGGCACACATATATTGTAAATATTATGAATGATAAGAACATAATATATATATGAAGTTAATAATAAATATATAAAAATATATACATACATATATAATATATAGATATATAAATAAAAAGAAAAAGGAAACCAAATGATTCTTGAAATTGTTTCAGTCAGATGAGTATATATATAAATATATATTTAGTGTATCGTGACTTTGAAACAATTCAAGAACTTTAACAAAATACTTCCATTGGGTCTTAGGCAGAGACTCATGCTTGAAGCTTGGGCAGAGACTCGTGCTGATAACGTGTTATAAAATAATATAAAATAATATAAAATAATATAAAGTAGATGAGAAGAAAGAAGAAGAAGATGAAGAGAGAAAGAGAAAGTGAATGAAAATTTCTGAGTTGTTTATTCCAATGGGGTGAACCCCTATTTATACAAATACAAGAGTGAGATATTAAGAAACTAAGAAAAAGGGAAACTAAGGAAAAGAGGAATGTTGATTACAATTCATAAATAAAAGATTTGGACATCCACATAATTATTAATATTTATAACAGTATTTTGTTTTTAAAACATTTGACTATATTCTTCATTTTACTTTTATATTTTCATTTCATAATTATATTAAATATTTATTTTATAACAATTAAAAAATAACACATCATCTACTCAAAAAATAAAATAAAGATACAACTAAGTATACGTGCACGTAACATTAATCTATTATAATGTACTTTTTTACATCACTTTTTTTTAAAAAAAAAAATTACAAGCATTTATGCTATATATTTTTTTTTTCTCTATTACATTTTGTTACTACTCACACTCAATCTATATCATACTATTTTTCTTTAATTAATCACATTTCATAAAAGAATCATAATTAATTTCTTTTAACCTTTACTAAAATAAGATTATTTTATTTACACACTTTTTTCATCATTTTTTAACATTTTTTCTCTCTCTTTCAAAAAAATCAAGAGCACTCCTATATCTTTTTCTCTCTTACATGATTAATAAAATTAGTATTTTTTTTATGTTTTGTAGTTTATTCGGAGTTGGTTTATGAATGATTTGCGCATTGCAACGAGGTAGATGTCATGTTATATTTTTTATTTTTATTTATAACTATCTTTTTTTGTTTTTATATTTATTTTTATATTGTTGTTTTTATGTGTTTTTTATGGTATAGTTCTTTGTTGTTTTTTAGTTTATGCATATGTTATACTGTATATTTTTAGTTTATTCGAGATAAATTTTTTTATTGTATATATTTTTTGTTATTTTTATGTTGTGTTTTAGTAGTTCTAAGAATATTTTTTTGTTGCACAGTGTTATACCAATTTTTGCCCACCTGACGTGGCAGTGCTTATATGGACAAAATTAGTGCCATGTGGCAGTACAATTCACCAACAAGAAGGCCAAATCAGTACTCAGCAAATGGGGACCTCGACACTCAAAAGGGTATTAAATGACAGAGCAGCTTCCTCACAGAAGCTAGCCAGCCACCCCTGGCCGACCAGCCTCTGGACAACACCATGGCCGGCCAGCCTGCTCCCTAAAGGTGTCTGGCCGGCAAAGAGAAGGCATGCAGGATTTCTTTTGCAATTCTATACGTGGACTGCATAAATGGGATGCAAATTGGGCCCTAAAAGCCCAATAGAATAGCTGAATAATATATATGTTCAAGGGTATTCTGGTATTTTGTAATTAACTAATTCAATATACAAATATTTAGTGTTTTAAGTTGTAAATTAGGGTTTAGGCTTCCTATATAAAGGCGTGAACTCTAACCTAGAAAACCTAACTCTCTAAGCCTGTACTAGCCTTCAAGTGACAAATTCTAGGTCTGATAACTCTCTTCCTCGCTCTCTCTCACACACCCACATAAGCTTTCTCATCACTTTAGAATTGCCAACCTCAATTTCTACTTTGTATTCATAAGGTGTTATATCAGATCCCACCTATAGTGATCTGGATAGTATTAACCTTTGGCATCAATACAACTAAAAGGGGAGTAGGTCATTACCCGCTATCTAAAGGGGCCAAACCTCTATAACAATTCTCTGTGTGCTTTACTTTCTCATTCTAATTGTGTAGAATGTGGCAAACATCAGATTTATATAATCTTGTTGTTGGTTGATCAATTTTTGAGGTCAACAGTTTGGTGCTTTCATTGACAATTGTTGATATCATATCTGATCTAATGCCATGGTTAACACGAGAAGAAGCCAGGTCGCACCGTCTGCATCTTCAAGTCTTCTGCAAGACCCTTAGACTGTAGATCTGGATGCTCAGATTCCAACCACAACTAGAATTCCTATGAACAGTGCAGATGTCCTCAATCCTGTCCCCATAATAGACACAACAAGTCTGGCCACTACAGCTGGCCAAACTGATACAAGCATTCCGGTGGATCTAAATAGTAGGCCCTTTCCTCCAAGGGAGAACCCTCCATTGGCGCCTCCCATTGAAGGAAGGACTCATGGGCAACAACCCCCAGGAACAACAACCGTATCTCGTCTTTGGTACTATGTTGGAGAGACAAGACTAGGAGTTGGTGAGCCCCGTGTCGACTTAGAAAAGATCTCGAGTTAGCCAGACTTAGAGAAATTGTAGGCCAAGCCAGCCTAACTGAAGAACCACCCGCTGTTGATTGCGATGTATTTACTAAGAAAAGATGTGAAATCCTAAGATGGATGGATGACCAGGAGTACATCCTTCGATCTCACCAAGCATAGTTGGATTGTCGCAACAGAGAGGCCAACAATCTAATAAGGCAGTTGAACTAGAGAACCGATAGAGTCCAGGATCTCATCCGAGATCAACTTCAAGGAAGACTCATTGATAGATCAGGAAGGGTTTATCGACAAGCTGACCAACCTAGTTCCTCAGGAACTAGGACAGATCTTCCCTTGCTATAGGGAGGACAAGCCTTGCCTCAAAGGTCTAATAGTGAGAATAGGTAGATCCTGGCAACCAGCGGCATGGGGGTTGGCTAGGGATCTATAGCTTAACAGCATCCCCCATTATGCAGCCTTTAGTTGGCCAGCCTTCTGCTGGAGTATCCTTGGCCAGCCAAAGGGGAGCACTCCTACCTCGAGGGGAGCGAGGCACCCAGAGGTCAATCTTCAACCGAAAAGGATCGAGAGCAGGTGGAAACACCCAAAACGGCGATTCGAGAAGTGAAACTCATCAATTCACACACCTAGAACCACCAAACTCAAGCAATTGTTGTGATCTATTGCCTGTCAACACACAACCAACATCAGTCAACCTAGGAGTTGTGGATGGCCAGACCCTGCCTTTTGCATGTCTAGTCGGCAATGGAGGCATCACAGATGGCCAGACCTTGCCCTTTGTAGGTTTGCCTGGCCATGAAGGGGTGATGGGCAACTAAACCATGCCCAATGTAGGTCTGCCCAGCCATGGACATCAACCAAGTGTAGGCATGGCGGGCCAAAGCCAACACCCATACCTGGGAGTTGCCGGCCAGGGTCTGCAATTTAACACAGGTCTGGCTGACCTCCACCATACACACTCTCAAAGTATGGTCAACCAGACCCGGTCGCACAAAAATCCATAACCCCTCCAAGGAGGGCCGGTCAGTCAAGTCCCAACAACAACAGATCCTTTTGTGCAAGCATAGTTGGACCAACTTAGGGACATGGCTCAAGGCATAACTGGTCCAAAGCCTTCAGATGTTGAATTAGATCGGTCAAGGGGATCACCATTCTCGACATACATAAATGCCTTGCCCTTGCCAAAGTTCTAGATGCTAGTATGTGGCAAGAAGGAAAATTATGGAATTGAGTAGCCCCAGATCATAGCAGTTGACCTGGGAAGGGTCCCTAGCCATGTGCCCAGGTCGACATTGGGAACTCTGAAATGGGTGTTTGGATCCTACCACATTGTTTCGAACTCACCATCTTTCAGTCTTTTGAACCAAGAAGTCATTAAGAATCCAAGTTCGAAGCCTAGGAACTAAAAAGAGTCAAAATAGCCTCTTGAAATTCAACCTAGGTGCCCAGCTCTTAGGTTGACACCCTACTACGATTTTAGTTTTTGGGTCTGCCTTAGTGCAAACGACTCAAACATTGTGCCTAAACATGAATAAGACCTGTCACGGACATGTTAGAGGCACCAAAATCAGAGTTGGAGCACTTCCCGTTTGGAGCATCTAGAAACCCGATGCCAGGGTCACTCGATGATGCACCCAACACCAAAGTTGACATGTTATCAACTTGGGGCACTTCCACCCACAAAACTAAAGATGTATCTTGAGCATTTTCTTTGTCTTCATCCAAAATGAAGAAACAAGTGCTTTCAGGAAAGAAACAGATCGACTTGATGGCCAAAATTGGGACCCAGGCCCCAGGTTGACCTCGTGATAGGTCCTAGTGCCCAGGTTGACATATTGTCAACCTGAGCCATTTCCAACAACAGTTCTAACAAAGTCTTTTGGGAATATTCTCTATTTTCATCAACAACTAAGATATGGGTGCTTTTTGGAAACAAACGAAGCCATCTGGGAGCCAAAACTGGGACCCCGTGCCTAGGTTGACCTAGTGCTAGGTCCAGCGCTCAGGTTGACATATTGTCAACCTAGGCCATTTCCAGACGTTTTTCCTAAGAAGTCTTCTGGGCATATTATTTTTTTTCACCAACAATTAACGAGTGTTTACAAGAGTCAAATGAAAGCATCTGGTGGTCAAAGTTGGGACCAAGCGCCTAGGTTGAGTTGGTGCCTGCTCCCAGCGCCCAAGTTGACATTTTTTCAACCTAAGCTTGTTCCAAGTATTCGGGCATTTTTTCTATTTTCAGAAATAATGAAGATATAATTATTCCTAGGAAGTAAACAAGATCAATTGAGGGCTAAAACAGGGCCCTAGTGCCCATGTTGGCATGGGTGTTGGGCCCTGCACCCAGGTTTATGTACAGCCTGGTTCGCATGTTTTCGCTCTTCAAACAAAAATTATGTGTTAGGAATTATTTATATTTTGGTTAAAATTGGGTAGGAAACCTCGTTCGTAATCTCAAATTCCATAGAAGTATCAAAACGAATCTCAGGAAGCTCTTCGAAGAGCACCCTACGCCCAAGTTGACGTATAGTCTGGTGCATCAGGTTTTGCTTTTCCAATTCTAGTTTCGTCTCGAGCATCTAACTATTTTTTCGTAGAAAATGAGAGCTACCACTTGTTACAAGTCAAATCACACTTTGACATTTCACCTTTTCGACAAAGTGGGATATTGACAAATTAGTCGTAAATCAAGAAGTTTTGAGTCTACTGATGAGTCCATATTTGTCTTATAAATATGATTAATTTGCGTATTAATATTCTTAAATTGATTCTTTAAATTATTGATTAGTTTGATTTTAATTTGTTAGGTTATTTTAAAGACTATTCATGCATTTAGAGTCTTTTGGAGGGATTTTAGCATATTTTGGTGGAAAATAGTGAAAATCGGCGAGCTTGATTGTACAAGGCAGAATTTAATTGCAAATCTGGACGACCTTAGAGGCAAAATTGGACTTGGAGCTCAACATGAAAGTTTTATATCTCGTTCTTATCTTTTCAGAACATCTTGAATCGTCTAAATCCAAATAATATCGAGAGAGATATAGCCAAAATACTATCAGTCATCGCAGTAGGAAATTTCTAGAAAAAAGATAGCGAAAATAAAGATAGCTTTTCAAGTAGAGTTGCGATTTTTTTATCTTTTCTTTTCAAAAGATGAGTTATCTTTTCTTTTAGTGAGATATTTCCTAATACTATTATTAATAGAATCCTAATTCTAAGGATATTTATCTATCCACTATAAATAGAATCCTAATTCTAATAGGATTCATCTAACTTTCCTATTACTATAAATAAGACCTCTTAGACTACGAATTTGGGGAAGTCTAAAAAGCTACAAATTAGATAGAGAAACTCTTACTATTTATTATGATTATCATTATAATGTCTAGTTTTGAGTAGTTTTCTTTTAGTTAAGGGTTATTTCAAAACCCGAAACATGAATTCTTAATTTCATTATTGTATGTTAATGTTTAGTTTCCATTATATTAAATTGTTTCTATTCTTCTATGTTCAATGTTACGATTATTGTTTTAATCTTGTTTAGATGGCCGCTAAATTAGGTTTTACTTTAATCTACCGTCATCTTAGGATTACTATTCACCTAATAGTCTAGGATTCTAAGTGTTTGTGACAAATTACAATTTTTATTTGTGATGAAGAATAAAACCTAGGTTAAATGAATTATATGCTTCAGTGATTTGTTGCCTAGATTAGTCTATCTCCATAAATTTCAATGATTTATCTAAGTTAAATAAATTGCATGCTTCGTGGATTTACTACTTTAGGTAAAAGAGTTAATTATTGAGCGCTTCGCCTTGATTACATACAATAGGGAGATTGGGATAATTGACTGCTTCAGCGTTATCTGTGGGGTTAATAGTTTGATTGGAAACTGAAATTACATTCTTTAATAGGAATTTGAAATGATTGTTGAGGGTGGCGAATAACTTTTAACTAGTCTCTCATATCGTAGTCTCACTTTAAATTTGTTCTTTTCTTTAATTATCATTGCTATTTTTATTCTAATCTTCAAAATTCCCCCTTTTCTAATTCTTGTTACTAATTTTTGAATAATTAAATAAACATAGTCCTCGTGGGATCGACCCTTACTTACGATTATACTAAAATAATTGGAAGTATTGGAATTGAAAATTAGTAAATTTGTTGTGGCTTACGACACGCATCATCTACCTAAATTTCTAGAAAAATGACATCTCCTAGAACTGTTGAATGACTTCACCAGATTGAAAAAATGGACAAAGTAATCTCAAAATATTGCTAAGGCATAAAAAAAGTCTGACACGTTTTCCTACTCATACAGGGTCGAGGTTGACATCAGAATGTCAACCTGGGCGCTAGTTGTTAAACAACCTTCAGTAAAACAACTATAATTCACTCAATATTTATCCAATTGATGCGATTCAACTTGCATTGAAAGCTCTTTTCAAGATATTTCAAGTCATTTCTTACAATAATATCATAATTCTAAAGATTTCATTTCCAAATTTTTTCCCCAAGACAAGGGCAATTTTTTCCACAAATCACCCAAAAAATGATCCAATAACCGCAATCCAACCTCCGAAAATTGATAATCAACATCTGAAGTCCTATCTTAGCATCTCAACTATTGGTTCACAATCAATGGTCAAAATCACTCTAGATGGAATTTTCCAATAATATTCTCATTTTTTTGTACTATTTTATTATTATTTTAATGGACGTCCTTCTCTATAAAAGGACCAGCAGCTCATTTTTCACATTCAAAAAAGTCCCTACAAAGTCAGAGCATCTCTCACTAGAAATTGAAGCTCTTGCCTTAGTTAATTCTCTTGTAATTTTCGTGAGAAATTAAAACTCGAACTAGACATAGTTCCATTACTGTCGGGACATGGGGAGTGTGTTGGAAATTATTTTACCATGATCTTAGATCTACTCACAAGTATGTTGATTAACACCCTAAATATGAACTTCTAAAACGATTATGAAATAAACACATATAAAGTATTAGAAACCTTACATTGGGTGCAGCAGAATAATATGACTCCTTCCGTTCAGATCTCAAACCCTTGTATCCTTTCTGTCGCAGAGTATTATCAAGATCTGAACCTGAATCTCTTTCTTTCCTTCTTTAGTGCTGAAACTCCTTCTTGTTGAATGTCTTTCTTCACGATCTTCCTCACTATGATTGAGGTATCACTTGCTGTGTGTGGGCACTACTCTAATCACTAAGTGGTTTCGAAATTTCAAGGAAGAAGAAAGAGAAGAAGGTGGCGGCTAGGTATAGAGAGAGAGAGAAGGCTCACGTTTTTCTCTGAAGGAAAAAGTAGAAAGTTAAGTGTAAATTTCCTGAAGCCTTCACTATCTATTTATAGCATTCTACTAGGGTTAGGTTTGAATTATTTGGCATTAAAATAATGAAAATATCAGATGATAAATCCTATAAAAGTGGCCGCCCCTATACAATATGGATTTGGGCCTCACTTTTTGCAATTTTGCAGTTTTATCAATTCTGCATCTAATTTTCTCAAAACGCCAATTTTCAAATTCAACCATTTAAATGCCCATTCTAACTATTTAATAACTATAAAAAATTATTAAATAATATTGTCATTTATAATATTTATTAATTGAACCATACAAAGTATCATAATTAACAAATATGCCCCTAAAACTCTTTCTTTACAATTTCGCCCTTACTTAGTGAAAAATTCTCAAATAGACATAGTCTAATTTGAGAATTATAATTGATTAATCAAAACCAATTATATGAGTCTTACAAGCAATATTATCTCAACTAATGGGGGAACCATGGGTCTATATAACCGAGCTTCCAATAAGCAGATTAAGAATTTATAACCGAAATTCACTAACTTATTAATTCTTCGTTGAATCCACGCATTGAACTTAGAATTGCACTCTCGGTATATAGAATGCTCTATATGTTCCACCATATAGACACATCATTAGTTATCCATTGTTATAATCCAAATTTGAACAATGATCCTCTATATGAATGATCTACACTGTAAAGGGATTAAATTACCGTTACACCCTACAATGTATTTTATCCTTAAAACACTTAACCCCGTATAAATGATATTTCAGTTTATGTGAAATGAGTACTCCACAATTTATTTTCGTTTGGTCAAGCTCGAAGGAGATCATCCTTTACTTACTATTCGCCAGATAGAAGCTATAGATTCCATGTTTATGTTAGCACTCCCACTCAATTGCACTACCGTGTTCCCAAAATGTACGTATCACCCTGACCCAAAAGTAGGCTTAACTAACAAATCAAAGAACACGAATAGCCTCTTTAGATTAAGCCTAATCATAACAGGATTAAGATCATTTGATCTAGGATCAACTAGGCGATATTGACTTGAATAGATATTACGATAAGTTTATTAAATCTAAGTCAAAGTTCAATATCGGTCCCTTCCGATGCATACTCCATGCATCCAACCTGAGCTTTACTTTAACCAATGCTCTGGAAAGAACATAACATTTCTCCAAATTCAAGTAAACTCTGTTGTAGATTATCATATCAGTAAAACCCTGTGTCTGATAAATCTAGGAAACTTTATTCACATAGTCATGTTTACTTTCCAATGTGTTGACAACACAATAAACAGGATCAAGTATGTGAAAAGGGTTTCAGATGAATTCATACATTATGTACATATAATCATGAAATAAATCATGTGAACCATGCAACATTAAATGTTATTTCTGATCTATATTAATAAGTAAATCTGATTATATTGAAATGAGTTTTATTTAGGGCATAAAACCCAACAAACTCCCACTTGCACTAATAGAAAACAAAAAAGTGCATTTCAAATAGTCTCAACACCTTGATATACAAATCAAGTGTAGTAGTAGTACACTCCTCGTAATAGGATCTGAAAGGTTGAATTAAACACAACCTTTTCTCCACCATTACTCTTCCTTAATCACAAAATCATTGATAATGTGAAATTCCTCTCTATATGTCTACTCTTTTTGTGATACTGGATTCTATACCTTTGGCAACTACTTTTGGTTAATCAGGAAATTAACACTAGTAGTTAAGGCAATTTGGAATGGTGCCAAAATTGTATAGAACTTTCCTTAGACTGAATAAGTACCTTTCCTGCAACTTTAACATTCAGTCCCTTTCTGGTAGACCTAGAGACTTCAGATAGGTTTTTACACTTCTCCAAAATCACTATTCCACCCCCAGAGTAATCACCATCTTATCAAAAAGATTTTCTAGCAGAAAGGCAAATCTCGAAATCTAATGTGGTGTAGTCTAAGAGTTTTAAACACACCCTTATTGACTAACATATAGTTCGTCTTCTTAATCTTAAGATTTACTTGATTGTCTTCCAATGTTCTTCTCCTGGATTAATCTGATACCTACTCATTACTCCCCTTCAACAGCAGGTGTCTGGTCTAAGGCATAGTAAAGCATATCTGAGACCTCTCACTGTTGATTTAAGAAATTCTTTCATGACTTTATCTTTTCTGGAATAGTTGAGACTTTTCCTTAGATAAATAAAATTTATGTCTAAGAAGTTGTGAAGCTTCTATAGATTGCCATTAGAAAGAAAATGCTTTAGCATCTTACTAAAGTAAGTTGCTTGCATTAGAGTAAGTAATTACCAGGTATACCATAAGCCATAGGTTAAGATAAACTCAAACCTATAATACTATTAACAGGAAGTTTTGTTAAGTCCATTGAATAGACTTATAAACGAAAATTTCCTTTTATGTCCTTGTAATAGAAAGCTTTAGGTTACTCCATGTGAATGGATTAAACCATAGTTCTATTGGCTTTTCTTCTTAGTTTCTTATCTTGACAATCCATTACTTGTTTAAACTCACAATGGATTTTAATCACTAGTGTCTTCCAAGTCATAAGAAGTGAAGTTCCTAGAAACTCTCCCACTACGACAAGGTACCGTGAATTATGTCTAAGAAAACTAAATGGTATTAACCTCTTTTGGTTGTGACAAGACAATAGAGGCAGTGGGATCATCATATGTCAAATAAGATGATAGAACACTTTTGGAATCAAGAAATAAATATCTCCTTTATTTGCTACTTTATTTTCAGACTTGTCATTTTCTTAGAAAAGTAGTATTTGTTTAAACAAACACTTTCTTATCTATTGACTATGGGATGGTCCACCCCTAATCATTTAGAATAGCTAACAAACCATGGTTAACAGTTCTAGCTTTTCTTAAGATTTTGATTAGGTCATCCATGAATCTAGTAATGATTTACATTAAGTATACAACCATTACATCATTCTGAAATTGTATTACCATAGAAAGACTTAGGCAACAACTAGTAACTAATCATCAATATGCAAATCGAAATTTCTATGGAGGTAAGTTTGGATATAATTCAAAAATCAATTTAATGATCTTTGAACTGCATATCTATTAACTATTTCTCCACCCCTATCAGTTCACAAGATCTTTAACCACTTACCTTAATGGTTTTCCACCATTGCTAGAAATAAAGAAATTTTTTAAACATTTCAAATTTCTTTGCATAAGGTATAATCTAGAGTGATCGTTTTAAGAATACAACGAAAAACTCATATCCACCCCTGAATGTACATCCATCTTTGAATGAGATGAACAATTTTCAGTGGATATAGGCATATTAACTCTTTGCAAAGATTGATCTTGTCAAAACCACTATGAACAAGATACAAAAGACATAGATTAAAAAATATGTGGTTGTGTCTTTTTGATGACTTAGATTTAGTTACATCAAAGATTTCTTAGAATAGTGCAAGTGGATCCTGGTCACAGAATATTAAACTCATATACTATACAGTTTGAAACCAATGATAGAAAATGGTTATTAAACACTTGTGAAAGTGTAACTGTATTGTATTCTGGAATTAGAAATATAAGAAAATTTCTGTTTGGAATCTAAATTAAAGTCAAAGACTTAAATTTATACCAAATATAATGAGTAATTCTTTCTTGGACCACCACTACTAACTTAAACTCTAAGTCAGATTTGCTCATACAAGTAGGAGATTTCTAAGATTGAGGATTTATATCATTTTGGAATAGAATTTCGGGATTATAATCAAAAATGTCATTCAATTTCTTAAGAGAAAAAATAGAATGACATGAAATGATATATAGACCATTCATCCAATGATATGTTATTGAGCTAATTCGAAATGAATAAGCTAAGAGGAATTAGGATAATTTCGTTTATAAATAAGAATCCAACGATGCTTCGATTAACGAGAGTCAAAGTAATCTTATTTATACAATCTTCTTGTTTCATATTGTAAAAATACTAGTCTAAGGTGTCATCAATTGATGAACAGCTAGATGTTGCATATACAATATTTATCTTTTGAGATCTAACACTATTGTAAAGACCGCTTAGTTTAATTTGGAAATGAGCAGTTAATCATGTTTAATTATGAAAATTATTTATAGCTATTTAAATAATTAATTATACTGTTATTATTGAATTCTGAGATGCATTTTATGTCATTTAGTAGTTTTCATAATTTTGCATTTCCGGTGCCCGGTAACATGGAACTCGGTGTTTGGCTCAGTAAAATCACAACTTAGTATGTTAGTAGTTTGGGTCGGTTTTTTTAGACATTGGGAATGTCGGGAATGGCCGGGAATTTAGAATTTCCCAAAAATACCCCTTTAGTGTTATTTATGTGATTTTAGTGTGAAGGGGCAAAATGGTCATTTTGCCCCATTGTTATTTTGTCCTTTAGTGGACTTTATTTGGTTAGATTATTTGACTTTAATTGAAATATATTGGCTGAAATAGGTTATTACTTGTTTATTTGTTTTATTCCATTTTTACAAACTTAGAAAAAAGTTAGAAAAAATTCTCAAAAAGGCTCTCTCTTTTCCTCTCTCTCTCTCTCGGCTGTATGGTGTTCTAGGGCTGGGTTTCCTTTGATTTTCAAGCTATTTTCCTTCAATCTAAGTGTTCATCAAGCTTTGGTAAGGTTTCTAAACCTTTCCCTTTTGTAATTTATGGAAAATATTTAAAAAGATGATTGTTGCATGTTGATTTGTTGTGATGTTTGCTGCTGTGATTTGTTGTGATTTTCAGAGGATTAGTCTTGTTATTTTAAGTAGGTTAGAGCTAGTTAATGCATAGTTTGTGCTTTGATTCAAGAGTGGAAGTTTTTAGTTCAAAGTTTGGTTTTCAAAGAAAATTTTCGAAATTTGTGGCTGTGAGTGTTGCATGGATTTGTTTTGGTTTTCTGCAGCTTTAGTATGCATGTTTAGGTAGTTTTAATCATGGTTTGATGCTTGATATGTTACTTAGTCAAGTTTTGAGTTTTAGAACTCAATCTTTGACCTTTAATGGTGAATTGAGTTTCTGTAAGTGAAGCTCAGTTTTGTTGCTTTAGAAATGTTCTAGGGTATATATAGAACATGTCTGGAAGGTTTGAGGTTAATTGGATTTGATTTAGTTGAGTTATGAATTTTTGAGTTTCTGCCTGCGAGGAACCGGAATTCCGGTTGTGCATCCGAAATTCCGGATGGGTTTTGAAAATTCTCAGAACCGGAATTCCGGTCTGCCGGTTGGGTGATTTTCAGAAACCCTAGTTTTCCTCGTTTTTATGTTATTTGGGGTATTGCCATGCTTTTTATCGATAGGGAAACTTTTAGTTCCTAGTTTAAGTCGCCGGTAAGTGATTTAGCGTATCACTAATAGTGTTGTGATTTTTATGGTTTAGGAGCCTGTAATCCGCCGCGCCAATAGTTCCAGTCAGGTTGACTGGCACACCTGAATTCGAAATGGAGGTAAGATTAGTATAACAGTATGCATATATAGATTACATGTTTAGCGTGCATGTAGGAAGCCTGTTAGATTACATTAGATATGTATGTTGGCTTCGAACCATCCGACTGTGTCACATCATTATAGGCTAGAGTATAACCAGCAGCTGGAGTATGACCAGTATGACCGAGTGTAGGCTGACACTGTATCACATCGGTATAGGTTGGAGTATGACCGAGTATAGGCTGATACTTAGGTTGGTGGTTCCGTACTATTTGACGTATCACATCGGTACAGGCTAGAGTATGACTAGCATCTGGAGTATCACCAGTTCGACCGAGTATAGGCTGATACTGTAACACGTTGGTACAGGCTGGAGTATGACCAGCAGCTGGAGTATGACCAGTTCGACCGATTAGGCTGTTACTTATCAATAGTACCATCCCTATGAACGTTCAGGACTCAGTATCGTGTTGGACACGGCAGTTAGGGTTATGGTCAGGGGTATGGGCGTCTGATCATGACCGGGATTTATGTATAAGTATTATTATGCTTTTCTTACTGAGTCTGTCGACTCACAGTGCTATGTTTATGTGTAGGTAAGGGCAAGACTAAGTTGTGGAACCATGAGGACGAGCCTATGAAGATTGTACATGTCGGGGCGGTTAGGCCTGGAGCGTACGATCATCGGGACAGCAAGGCTATTTTTGTAATTAGTCACTAGGCGACAAGTATTTTGTATATACAGTAAACTTTTGTAAATGGTTTTGTAATCGGGATCCCGAGTATTTTGTATAAATATTTTACAAGTTTAATTAAAAAGCAAAAATTTTAATTAATTACGTTTTCCATAAACCTCGTTGATTAGCAACGAGCTGCAAAGTATGTACGGTTCAGTAAGCTCGAGCTGCAAACTTTTGTAAATGGTTTTGTAATCGGGATCCCGAGTATCGTCACGACATGTACAATCATCATCAGCAGTTAGCTCGTTGTACGGTTCAGTAAGCTTTTATTGCTTTAGTAGTTTATTTATTTATTTTAAATAAGAAAAGCCTGATAGGAAGCATGTTAGTAGCCTGATAGTAGAATAGGCGCATGTTTTGTTTTTAATTTCCAAATTAAGCGGCATTAGCAAGCTCTCGTTGATCGTGACCTGAAGTGCCAACTCGGGGTTTCGAGGTTGTTCAGACTAGATGGACGCCAGACGAAATATTAGGAGTCAGGGCATCTCAGTCGGGTCAGATCAAGGTCAAGGAGCTCAGTTTCCCCCAAGTGTTAGAGGTCCTAGGGGTAGGGCTTGTGGTCGGGGTGATGTTAACTCGCCACAGGCTACCCAAGTCAATCAGGAAACTCAGAATTGGGAAGTTAGGTTTGCTGAAATGCAAGCCAGAATAGAGGAGCAAGACTTAGAGATTCAGAGATTGAGGCAGCAGGGTGCTCCTGCAGTGCCTATGCCAGTGGTTCCAGTGGCACCCGCCCCTGCTGCTCAGGCCGAGATAGTAGTAGCGGCAATTAGAATGGAACCCCTGTATGAAAGGTTCCGCGAACAGTTACCTCCGGTTTTTCTGGGAGGTCCAGACGTCATGGAAGTCGAGCAGTGGCTATCAGTAATAACGAGAATATGGAATTTTATGAGCGTGACAGAGTATACTACTCAGTTCGACCGGTTGGCGAGGTTAGCCTCGGGTATAGTGCCAACCGACTTCAACAAGAAAGAGAAGTACCTGGACGGGTTAAATGCAAAGATTAAACATGACTTGATGATCACCACTGACGACAAGACCACCTATGCTGAGATGGTGGAGAAGGCACTGCGAGCTGAGGGCGCAGTTGGGTGTAAGTCGGAGTCAGCTAGTACTTCGGCGAGTGGCGGGGCTCCTACTGTTGGAATTTATTTTACCAGGATCTTAGATCTACTCACAAGTATGTTGATTAACACCCTAAATATGAACTTTCTAAAACGATGAAATAAACACATATAAAGTTTAGGAAACCTTACATTGGGTGCAGCGGAATTAAATGAATCCTTCCGTTCAGATATCTAGCCCTTGATTCCTTTCTGTAGCAGAGCATTATCAATATCTGAACCTGGATCTCTTTCTCTGAATCATTGATGCTGAAACTCCTTCTTGCTGAAAGTCTTTCTTCACGATCTTCCTCACTATGATTGAGGTATCACTTGTTGTGTGTGGGCACTACTCATACACTAAGTATTTCGAAATTTGAGGAAGAAGAAAGAGAGAGTGGGTTCGGCCAAAGATAGGGAGAGAGAGAGGCTCAGTCTTTTCTGAATCAGAAGTGTCAGAAGAAAAGTGTAAATTTTCTGAAGCCTTCACTATCTATTTATAGCATTCCACTAGGGTTAGGTTTGAATTATTTGGCATTAAAATAATGAAAAAATCAGTTTAAATTTCCTACAAAAGTGGCTGGCCCTATACAAGTGGATTTGGGCCTCACTTTTTGCAATTTTGCAGTTTTATCTTTTCTGCATCTGATTTTCTCAAAAACGCCAATTTTTTAATTCAACCATTTAAATGCCAATTCTAACTATTTAATAACTATAAATAATTATTAAATAATATTGTCATTTATCATATTTATTAATTGAACCATACAAAGTATCATAATTAACAAATATGCCCCTAAAACACTTTCTTTACAATTTCGCCCTTACATAGTGAAAATTTCACAAATAGACATAGTCTAATTTGAGAATTACAATCGATTAATCAAAACCAATTATATGAGTCTTACAAGAAATATTATCTCAACTAGTGCGGGGACCATGGGTCTATATAACCGAGCTTCCAATAAGTAGATCAACAATTTAGCACTAAAATTCACTAAGTTATTAATTCTTCGTTGAATCCACGCATAGAACATAGAATTGCACTCTCAGTATATAGAATGCTCTATATGTTCCACCATATAGACACATCATTAGTTATCCATTGTTATAATCCTAATGTGATCAATGATCCTCTATATGAATGATCTACACTGTAAAGGGATTAGATTACCGTTACACCCTACAATGTATTTATTCCTTAAAACACTTGACCCCGTATAAATGATATTTCAGCTTATGTGAAATGAGTACTCCACCATTTATGTTCGTTTGGTCAAGCTCGAAGGAGATCATCCTTTGCTTACTATTCGCCAGGTAGAAGCTATAGATTCCATGTTTATGTTAGCGCTCCAACTCAATTGCACTACCGTGTTCCCAAAATGTACGTATCACCCTGACCTAAAAGTAGGCTTAACTAACAAATCAAAGAACACGAATAGCCTTTCAAGATTGAGCCTAATCATAACAGGATTAAGAACATTTGATCTAGGATCAACTAGGCGATATTGACTTGAATAGATATTACGGTAAGTTTAATAAATCTAAGTCAAAGTTCAATATCGGTCCCTTCCGATGCATACTCCATGCATCCAACCTGAGCTTTACTTTAACCAATGCTCTGGAAAGAACATAGCACTTCTCCAAATGCAAGTAAACTCTATTGTAGATTATCATATCAGTAAAATCCTATGTCTGATAAATCTAGGAAACTTTATTCACATAGTCATGTTTACTTTCCAATGTGTTGACAGCACAATAAACAGGATCAAGTATGTGAAAAGGGTTTCAGATGAATTTATACATTATGTACATATAATCATGAAATAAATCATGTGAACCATGCAACATTAAATGTTATTTCTGATCTATATTAATAAGTGAACCTGATTATATTGAAATGAGTTTTATTTAGGGCATAAAACCCAACAAACTCCCACTTGCACTAATATAAAACAAAAAGTGTGTTTCAAATAATCTCAACACCTTGATATACAAATCAAGTGTAGTAGTAGTAAACTCCTCGTAATAGGATCTGAAAGGTTGAATTAAACACAACCTTTTCTCCACTATTACTCTTCCTTAATCACAAAATCATTGATAATGTGAAATTCCTCTCTATATGTCTACTCTCTTGGGATACTGGATTCTATACATACCTTTGGAAACTACTTTTGGTTAATCAGGAAATTAACACTAGTACTTTAGGCAATTTGGAATGGTGCCAAAGATGTATAGAACTTTCCTTAGACTGAATAAGTACCTTTCCTGCAACCTTAACATTCAGTCCCTCTCTGGTAGACCTAGAGACTTCAGATAGGTTTTTACACTTCTCCAAAATCACTATTCCACCCCTAGAGTAACCACCATCTTATCAGAAAGATTTACTAGCACAAAGGCAAATTTCGAAATCTAATGTGGTGTAGTCTAAGAGTTTTAAACACACCCTTATAGACTAACATATAGTTCCTCTTCTTTATCTTAAGATTTACTTGATTGTCTTCCAATGTTCTTCTCCTAGATTAGTCTGATACCTACTCATTACTCCCACTCAACAGCAGGTGTCTGGTCTAAGGCATACTAAAGCATGTCTAAGACCTCTCACTGTTGATTTAAGAATGGCTTTATCTTTTCTGGAATAGTTGAGACTTTTCCTTAGATAAATAAAATCTTTGCCTAAGAAGTTGTGAAGCTTCTATAGATTGCCATTTGAAAGAAAATGCTTCAGCATCTTACTAAAGTAAGTTGCTTGCATTAGAGTAAGTAATTACCAGGTATACCACAAGCCATAGGTTTAGATAAACTCAAACCTATAATACTAGGAACAGGAAGTTTTGTTAAGTCCATTGAATGGACTTATAAACGAAAATTTCCTTTTATGTCCTTGTAATAGAAAACTTTAGGTTACTCCATGTGAATGGATTAAACCATAGTTTTATTGGCTTTTCTTCTTAGTTTCTTATCTTGACAATCCATTACTTGTTTAAACTCACAATGGATTTTAATCACTAGTGTCTCCCAAGTCATAAGAAGGTGAGTTCCTAGAAACTCTCCCACTACGACAAGGTACCGTGAATTATGTCGAAGAAAACTAAATGGTATTAACCTCTTTGGTTGTGACAAGACAACAGAGGCAGCGGGATTATCATATGTAAGATGATAGAACACTTTTGGAATCAAGAATTAAATATCTCCTTTATTTGCTACTTGTTTTTCAGACTTAGTCATTTTTTTAGAAAAGTAGTATTTGTTTGATAAAACACTTTCTTATCTTTTGACAATGGGATAGTCCACCCCTAATCACTTAGAATAGCTAACAAACCATGGTTAACAGTTCTAGCTTTTCTTAAGATTTTAATTAGGTCATCCATGAATCTAGTAATGATTTACATTAAGTATACAACCATTACATCATTCTGAAATTGTAATACCATAGAAAGATTTAGGCAACGACTAGTAACTAATCATCAATATGCAACTCGAAATTTCTGGGGAGGTAAGTTTGGATATAATTCAAAAATCAATTTAATGATCTTTGAACTGCATATCTACTAACTATTTCTCCACCCCTATCAGTTCGCAAGATCTTTAACCACTTACCTTAATGGTTTTAACCATTGCTAGAAATTAATGAAATTTTTCAAACATTTCAAATTTCTTTGCTAAAAGGTATAATCTAGAGTTATCGTTTTAAGAATAGAACGAAAAACTCATATCCACCCCTGAATGTACATCCATCTACGAATGAGATGAACTACTTTTAGTGGATATAGGCATATTAATTCTTTGCAGAGATTGATCTTGTCAAATCCACTATGAACAAGATACAAATGCCATAGATTAAAAAGAATGTGGTAGTGTCTATTGATGACATAGGTTTAGTTACATCAAAGAGTTCTTAGAATACTGCAAGTGGATCGTGGTCACAGAATACCTAACTCATATTCCATACAGTTTTAATCCATTAATAGAAGATGGATATTAAACACTTGAGAAAGTGTAACTGTATGGTATTCTGAAATTAGAAATATAAGAAAATTTCTATTTGGAATCTAAAATTAAAGTCAAAGACTTAAATTTATACCAATATAATGAGTAATTCCATCTTGGACCAACACTACTAATACAAACTCTAAGTCAGATTTGCCCATACAAGTAGGAGATTTCTAAGATTGAGGATTTATATCAATTGGGAATAGAATTTCGGGATTATAATCATATGCGTCATTTAATTTCTTAAGAGAAAATTAAAATGACATGAAATGATTTATAGACCATTCATCCAATGATATATTATTGAGCTAATTCGAAATGAATAAGCTAAGAGGAATTAGGATAATTTCGTTTATAAATAAGAATCCAACGATGCTTCGATTAGCGAAAGTCAAAGTAATCTTATTTATACAATCTTCTTGTTTCATATCGTAAAAATACTAGTCTTAGGTGTCATCAATTGATGAACAGCTAGATGTCGCATATACAATATTTATCTTTCGAGATCTAACACTATTATGTATGTTTAATGGTGAAAATCCACTAGGGATTTATCTCATTAGATAAACAAACATGTTGGACCAACAATGAAGATTCGAAATTAAACTACAACTTAATAACAGAAAATAACATGGTTCAATATAAATTCATACACAATTCATAAATTATAAGCATATAGCAAGTAGGAATGACAAGTGAAAATACTAAAACATACAATCCTAAATAATTTCCAAGGTTTTTCAACAAATTGATACAGTGTCCCGTTTAGGCGAGAGTCAAAGCATCATCCATTGAATAGAGTTGTCAGCTCATCTAAAATGATAAACATTCTAGCAACCTTTTATTCGATCAAGATTGGAATTCAGCGTTGTCCCGTTTAGGCGAGAGTCAAGGCAATTCTATCTTATGAGCTTCCACCATTGTTTCATAATTTGCAAGTCAAGTATGGTCCCCACCATTAGGGTGATCTATACCATACAAAACACTTACAAACTACTTATCATGCGAGGTTAAACGGTGCGAAATTGCTAATGAACGTTCCTCAATTAGGGAGGATTACTCACTAAAACAAACGCGGTGTAAAACCCACAATGGAGATCGAATATCTTAATAATAAAGCTCATTATTTAAAAAGAGTTGTATTTTCTTTGATTCTCTTTATTTATTCTATTTATTTTAAATATATATTTATTTAATCAAAATTTCCAATTTAGAATGAAAAATTCTAAATATAAATTTTAATTTAATATTTATAAATTTTTACTTAGATGGTTATGAAAATAACATGAATTATTTCCATCTTAGTAATAATTTCCAATAAATATTTAGAAAAGTATTCAATTTAAGTTGTTACAAAATTAATTTAAATTAATTTACAACTCAAATTTTATTTTCTATAAATATATATTGCATTTCGAAAAATTAAAGTATTTAAGAATATAATTTTCGAAAAATGCATATTAAAATAAAAAATAAATCCTTGAAAAATTATTCTAATTTAATGTTGGTCCAAAATTAATTAATAAAATTAATTTACAACAAAAAATATAATTTTCTTATTTAATTAAATATATAAAAAAAATTTCAAATATTTAAGTATGATGATGAAAATCAACTTAAATATTAATTTTCTATTTAATTAAATACACTAGAAAAATACTTCAAGCAAAAATATCATCTATCTAGATTTTCCTTTGACTAATTAATTCAATTTCTAATAATATATTTTAATTCAATTTATTTTAAATTAATCAATAAATGAAAAAATCATTGATTTAAGTTGATCCAAGAATTAATTAAAATAAATAATTAATTTACAACTTAATCTATTTTTCAAGATAAAATTCGAAATTCTAGCATTTAAGAAATGCAATTTCAAAAATTGATTAATAAAATAAAGAAAAAATATATTTTGAAAATTATTTAAATTTAGTTGAAAAAATAAATTTCAACTAAAAGTAATTTTCTATTTAATTAAGTGTCATGAAATATTTAAGTATCATGATGAAACTCAACTTAGATATTTAATTTTCAAATTAATTAAATGTATTAAATTCAAGAAATAAATAATTAAGTGTAGAGAAGGCTTAATTATTAATCTCTAGTTTAATACTAGGAAAAATATTCTTAAAATAAATTGTACCAAAATTAATTATTTAAATAATTAATTTCACAATGTATAATATTTTCCTATTTAATATTAGAAATAATAAGTAGTCTAGAAATAACTATTTAGAAAATATCTTATTTGACTAAGTATCTTTTCCACAAAAAATTGTAAAATTATTTAATTTAAGTTGTATTAGAAAAAATCTAGCACTTAAATATTTTAAAATTTAAATTTAATTAAATATCAAAAATTAAGTTGTAACCACTTAATTTTTAAAATATTCCATTTTAAGTTAATATTCGAAAAGATATTAACTTAAAAAATATCTAAAGAATCTTAATAACCAATGCTTAAAATTCCTCAACTTAATTTTGAAATTTTAAATCCAAAAGATATTCAGATTTAAGTTGGTTAGTTGTAGATAACTAAATATCAACTTAAATAGGAATATTTAATGAAAATTTTAAATTAAGCTTCAGAAAGAATCTACATGGTTATAATTCTATATTTAATTAAATACAAGAAAATACATATAGTTTAGCTTAGAATAAAAATTCTTTAAACTATAATTTTTCTAAAATTAATTTCAAGATAAATGAAATTAATTATGTTGCTAATCAATTTTATTAGGTTAAACTAGTTTAATTAACCTAGTGCAGTCATTCAAATAAGGCAAATGGGCCTTCACAATTGGGGTGGTTCATGTGAGGGGGTGCTGGGTTCAGTATGTCGTACCCACTACTATGGCTCCCAACTCTCACACAAGGCCCAAAAGAGAGGAATTTAACCTTAATAAAAACAACTGTTATTAATTGAATAGGCCCAAAAACTAAATGGGCCTAAATAAATTCTATCAAGAACTATGATAATTTATTTTAGCAATAGCAACCTATATGCATCTATAATAAAATTAAACACATAGGCTCACACAGGCACACTTTGGATGGGTCCTATCATGTTGCTAGGTCATACACAGATGAAAGAAGATTGTAAATAAACCTGTTACAAATTATTAACTTAGATCTGGCAAAAAGTAACCATGGCTATTTGCAATCAAGTAATAATAGGTTTTGAAAACTTACAAACAAGCTAAAACACATACTCCTGCAACAAGGTTAGCTGGATAGTTGGATGTAGGATTTATTTAATTTTAAATTAAATAATTAATTTCGAAATAATTAATTAATTAAAAAATAATTTTTCGAAAATTTTAAAAAAAATTTTGAATCATTCGAAATTTTAAAAAAAATTTAAATTTAAAATTAAACCTAAAATTTTGAAAAATTAGGTTTCAACCAACCTAAATATCATTTCAAAATTTGCTAACTCCTTTTAAAATTTAAATGTTATTTTATAAATAAAAAATTAAATAAAAATTAGAAAAGATAAGTTAAATATCTTTTTCAGATTTTAAATTTAATTTAAATAAATAAAATAACAAAATTTAAAAGTTAGCAAAATATCTTACATCTATTTAAAATTACATGATTATAATTATCTTATTTTAAATTTAAATAAGGTCAAAATATCTAAAAAAGATTTAATTTAAAAAAATATATATATAAAATCTGACCTTAAATTTAAAAATAAGATAAGATATAATCAAATTTAAAAATAAGATAAGATATAATCAAATTTAAAAATAAGATAGATTTTTAAGCAAGAAGATAGATACTAATTCTATTCAAATTCAAATTAAACTAATATCTTGAATTAAATTTAAAAAATATTAAATTAATTCAAAATGATAATTAGAATTGAATTAGGAATAGTAATAGGAATAGTAATAGCATTCAAAATTAATTCAAAACTATACAAAAAATCGGAAGTTAATTCCATGAAAAAGCATGAAAAATCGAAGAAAAACGAAAAAATTGTGAGCTGTACGGACAGTTTTCGCGATCGCAGGAAAATTTCAGCACAGCTCCGATTTTTTTCGAATCTTCAAAAAATCATAACTTATTCAAATAAAATCGAAATTGAGTTCTGTAAAAGGCTAACTTGCTTAATTTTTTCCATACTATCCAACAAAAATAATTCCAGACACAGAATCGCAATTATTTTCCACGAAAATTTACAAACATCAATCAATCATCAAATAACACTCAATACAACATGATACCATCCAAAAACAAACAAACAATCGTTTTAAAGTCCAAATTTCTTCCAAGTAAATCAATTTTCATGGCTCTGAGGCCATTTGTTGGAAATTATTTTACCAGGATCTTAGATCTACTCACAAGTATGTTGATTAACACCCTAAATATGAACTTTCTAAAACGATGAAATAAACACATATAAAGTTTAGGAAACCTTACATTGGGTGCAGCGGAATTAAATGAATCCTTCCGTTCAGATATCTAGCCCTTGATTCCTTTCTGTAGCAGAGCATTATCAATATCTGAACCTGGATCTCTTTCTCTGAATCATTGATGCTGAAACTCCTTCTTGCTGAAAGTCTTTCTTCACGATCTTCCTCACTATGATTGAGGTATCACTTGCTGTGTGTGGGCACTACTCATACACTAAGTATTCGAAATTTGAGGAAGAAGAAAAAGAGAGTGGGTTCGGGCAAAGATAGGGAGAGAGAGAGAGGCTCAGTTTTTTCTGAATCAGAAGTGTCAGAAGAAAAGTGTAAATTTCCTGAAGCCTTCACTATCTATTTATAGCATTCTACTAGGGTTAGGTTTGAATTATTTGGCATTAAAATAATGAAAAAATCAGTTTAAATTTCCTACAAAAGTGGCTGGCCCTATACAAGTGGATTTGGGCCTCACTTTTTGCAATTTTGCAGTTTTATCTTTTCTGCATCTGATTTTCTCAAAAACGCCAATTTTTTAATTCAACCATTTAAATGCCAATTCTAACTATTTAATAACTATAAATAATTATTAAATAAAATTGTCATTTATCATATTTATTAATTGAACCATACAAAGTATCATAATTAACAAATATGCCCCTAAAACTCTTTCTTTACAATTTCGCCCTTACTTAGTGAAAATTTCACAAATAGACATAGTCTAATTTGAGAATTACAATCGATTAATCAAAACCAATTATATGAGTCTTACAAGCAATATTATCTCAACTAGTGCGGGGATCATGGGTCTATATAACCGAGCTTCCAATAAGTAGATCAAGAATTTAGCACTAAAATTCACTAACTTATTAATTCTTCGTTGAATCCACGCATAGAACTTAGAATTGCACTCTCAGTATATAGAATTCTCTATATGTTCCACCATATAGACACATCATTAGTTATCCATTGTTATAATCCTAATGTGATCAATGATCCTCTATATGAATGATCTACACTGTAAAGGGATTAGATTACCGTTACACCCTACAATGTATTTATTCCTTAAAACACTTGACCCCGTATAAATGATATTTCAGCTTATGTGAAATGAGTACTCCACCATTTATGTTCGTTTGGTCAAGCTCGAAGGAGATCATCCTTTGCTTACTATTCGCCAGATAGAAGCTATAGATTCCATGTTTATGTTAGCGCTCCCACTCAATTGCACTACCGTGTTCCCAAAATGTACGCATCACCCTGACCTAAAAGTAGGCTTAACTGACAAATCAAAGAACACGAATAGCCTTTCAAGATTGAGCCTAATCATAACAGGATTAAGAATATTTGATCTAGGATCAACTAGGCGATATTGACTTGAATAGATATTACGGTAAGTTTGATAAATCTAAGTCAAAGTTCAATATCGGTCCCTTCCGATGCATACTCCATGCATCCAACCTGAGCTTTACTTTAACCAATGCTCTGGAAAGAACATAGCACTTCTCCAAATGCAAGTAAACTCTGTTGTAGATTATCATATCAGTAAAACCCTATCTCTGATAAATCTAGGAAACTTTATTCACATAGTCATGTTTACTTTCCAATGTGTTGACAGCACAATAAACAGGATCAAGTATGTGAAAAGGGTTTCAGATGAATTTATACATTATGTACATATAATCATGAAATAAATCATGTGAACCATGCAACATTAAATGTTATTTCTGATCTATATTAATAAGTAAATCTGATTATATTGAAATGAGTTTTATTTAGGGCATAAAACCCAACACCTACCCCTCCTGCATCAGGCTTTAGCAGGGGGAGTAGTGGTTTGGCCATGGACCAGAAGAGGAGAGCATCCACTGCATCCGGTAGCTCGAGTCAGAACAAGAGGTTCCGGGGGAACCAGAGTAGAGGTAGTCGTCCTAGTGGTGCAGAGACCCGGTTCTCCTATCCGGAGTGCCCCAGCTGCAAAAGGCACCATCAGGGTGAATGCAAAGGTCAGGGATGCTTTCACTGTGGCATGCCTGGACACTTCAAGAGGGATTGTCCCCAGCTCCGATCAGAGGCATCGAGAGCTCCGGCGATACCCACTCCAGCTAGGGTGTTCGCCATCACTCAGGCTAATGCAGATGCCAGCCCCTCAGTTGTAACAGGTCAGCTTTCAGTTAATAACTCGTTTTACTCAGTGCTGTTTCATTCTGGGGCTACACATTCTTATGTGGCAGCCAGAGTTTTTAATAAATTGGATAGACCGTATGATAAATATGAATCAGGGTTTGGAACCCTTTTACCTGGCGGAGAGTTGGTTATCTCCAAAAGGTGGATTAGGTCTATGCTGATCAGAATAGATGGTAGAGAGTTAAGTGCTGACTTGATAGAGATGAGCCTAGTAGAGTTCGATATTATTTTAGGAATGGATTTCCTATCTAAATATTCGGCGAGTATTGATTGCAAAAGGAAGATGGTGATCTTTCAACCGGAAAATGAAGAACCTTTTGTGTTTGTTGGTTCGGTTCGGGGATCTCGGATCCCAGTGATTTCGGCCATGTCAGCTAGGGAATTATTGCATGGTGGATGCTTAGGGTTTCTGGCCGTGGTGGTGGACACCACTCGGCCAGATACCATTCGGCCAGAAGACATCAAGGTGGTTCGGGAATTTTTAGACATTTTTCCCGAAGAACTTCCAGGGTTACCACCTCAGCGGGAGATTGACTTCGTAATAGATTTGGCACCAGGGGTGGAACCAGTTTCCAAAGCCCCCTATAGAATGGCTCCAGCTGAACTTAAGGAATTGAAGATTCAGCTCCAGGGGTTGCTTGACATAAGGTTTATCCGGCCTAGTGTGTCACCCTAGGAAGCCCCGGTTTTATTCGTCAAGAAGAAAGATGGAACTATGAGGATGTGTATCGATTACAGAGAATTGAACAAGCTGACAGTGAAGAATAAATATCCATTACCTAGGATCGATGGTCTGTTCGATCAGCTTCAGGGGAAGACGGTCTTTTCTAAGATTGATCTTCGCTCGGGTTATCATCAGTTGAAAATCCGAGAGGAGGACATTCTGAAGACGGCTTTCCGTACTAGGTATGGACATTATGAATTCCTGGTTATGTCATTTGGGCTAACCAATGCTCCTGCGGCATTCATGGATTTGATGAATAGAGTATTCAAGGATTTCCTCGATATCTGTGTGATTGTGTTTATCGACGACATCCTTGTGTACTCTCAATCAGAAGAGGAGCATGAGTTACATCTTCAGATGGTTTTGCAACGGCTTCGAGAACACAAGCTTTATGCCAAGTTCAAGAAATGTGAATTCTGGCCATCTCAGGTGTCCTTTTTAGGGCACATCGTCAGCAAAGATGGGATCAAGGTGGATCCCCGGAAGATAGAATCCGTCAGAGATTGGCCGAGACCGAAGACAGTGACAGAGATTAGAAGCTTATTGGGTTTAGCTGGGTACTATCGTAGGTTCGTGGAAGGGTTTTCAAAAATTTTAACGCCCTTAACCGAACTTACAAAGAAGAATCAGCGATTTGTCTAGTCAGACAAGTGCGAAGCTAGTTTTCAGGAGCTGAAACAGAGGTTGATTACTGCTCCAGTGCTAGCTTTGCTTTCAGACAACGAGAAATTTGTTGTTTATTGCGATGCATCCAGACAGGGTCTGGGGTGTGTGCTGATGCAAGCCGATCGGGTTATCGCTTATGCCTCCCGTGAGTTAAAGGATTATGAACAGCGATACCCGACTCATGATCTAGAGTTGGCCGCGGTGGTTTTTGCATTGAAGATCTGGTGGCATTACCTTTACGGAGAAAGGTGTGAAATCTACACCGACCATAAAAGTCTCAAGTATTTTTTTACTCAGAAAGATTTGAACATGAGACAGACACGTTGGTTGGAATTAGTGAAGGATTACGACTGTGAGATTCTTCATCACCCTGGGAAGGCTAATATAGTGGCTGATGCCCTGAGCAGGAAGGGTCCCGGGCAGGTAGCTAGCATGGTTCAGATCTCACCTCAGCTAGCAGAGGATATGGTTAGATCCAGCATTGAGTTTGTGGTAGGTCAGCTTCACAACTTGACGCTCCAATCTGATCTATTGGAAAGAATTAAAGCCGCTCAGATGACTAATCCAGAGTTAGTGAAAATCAGAGAAGAGGTTTCGGCTGGTCAAGCCAGGGATTTCTCAGTGTCAGACAACGGGATGCTTCTGTATAAAGCTAGGATTTGTGTTCCGAATAGTGTGGAACTCAGGAATGAGATCTTTGAGGAGACTCATTCTACCCCTTATTCTTTGCATCCCGGCACCACTAAGATGTACCAGGATCTCAAACCGTACTTCTGGTGGAGCGGTATGAAGAAGAATTTGGTAGAATTCGTATCGAGATGCCTCACATGTCAGTAGATTAAGGCTGAACATCAGAGAACAGCAGGGTTGTTGCAGCCTTTAACCCTACCTGAATGGAAGTGGGAAGATATCACGATGGATTTCGTGGTAGGGTTACCTAGAGCCACGGGTTTGTTTGATTCCATCTGGGTAGTGGTGGATCGATTCACGAAATATGCTCATTTTCTGCCTGTTAGAACAACATTTACAGTGGATCAGTTGGCAGAATTGTATGTTAGAGAGATTGTAAGACTTCACGGGGTACCGAAGTCTATAGTTTCAGATAGGGATCCGAAGTTCACCTCCAAGTTTTGGCAGAGTTTGCAACGAGCAATGGGTACAAAGCTGAAATTCAGTACAGCATTCCATCCTCAGACGGATGGTCAGTCCGAAAGGACAATTCAGATATTGGAGTACATGTTACGAGCCTGTGTTATGGATTTCGAAGGCTCCTGGAATAAATATCTACCGTTGATAGAATTTTCTTACAACAACAGTTATCAGAGTACGATAGGGATAGCTCCCTATGAACTGTTATATGGTAGGAAGTGTAGATCTCCCATCCACTGGGATGAGACAGGGGAGAGAAAGTACTTAGGTCCGGAGTCAGTGCAGCGGACCAATGAGGCAATAGAAAAGATTAAAGCTAGAATGCTTGCCTCACAGAGTAGGCAGAAAAGTTACGCAGATCCGAAACGCAGAGATGTTGAGTTCCAAGTAGGGGACCATGTGTTTTTACGGGTATCTCCAATGAAGGGGATCAAACGTTTCGGGAAAAGAGGCAAGTTATGCCCTAGATTTACAGGACCTTTCGAGATTCTCGAGAAGATAGGTCAAGTGGCATACCGGTTAGCGCTGCCTCCAGCTTTATCAGCTGTAACACCCTAACTAGCATAGGCGTATTACGTGATTTTAAACATACTGTGCAGCTCGTTGCTAATCAACGAGGTTTATGGAAAAATGTGATTAATTAAAATTTTTGCTTTTTAATTAAACTTGTAAAATATTTATACAAAATACTCGGGATCCCGATTACAAAACCATTTACAAAAGTTTACTGACTTTACAAAATATATGTCGCCTAGCGACTAATTACAAAAATAGCCTCGCTGTCCCGATGATCGTACGCTCCAGGCCTAACCGCCCCGACATGTACAATCTTCACCGGCTCGCTCACGGTCCATCAGCTCTAGCCTTTCCCTTACCTACACATAAACATAGCATTGTGAGTCGACAGACTCAGTAAGAAAAGCATAATAATACTCAGACATAAATCCTGGTCATGATCAGACGCCCATACCCCTGACCATAACCCTAACTGCCGTGTCCAACACGATACTGAGTCCCCCTAACTGCCGTGTCCAACACGGTACTGAGTTCTGAACGTTCATAGGGACGGTACTATTGACAAGTAACAGCCTAATCGGTCGAACCGGCCATACTCCGCCTGCTAGTCATACTCCAGCCTGTACCGACGTGTTACAGTATCAGCCTAATCGGTCGAACTGGTCATACTCCAGTTGCTGGTCATACTCCAGCCTGTACCGACGTGATACGTCAAATAGTACGGAACCACCAACCTAAGTATCAGCCTAATCGGTCATACTGGTCATACTCCAGCTGCTAGTCATACTCTAGCCTATACTGATGTGATACAGTGTCAGCCTAATCGGTCGAACTGGTCATACTCCGGGGCTTGGTCATACTCCGGCTGTCTGGACGTGACACCGTCGGATGGTTCGAAGCCAACATACATATCTAATGCAATCTAACAGGCTTCCTACATGCACGCTAAACATGTATTCTACATATGCATACTGTTATACTAATCTTACCTGGATTCCGAATTCAAGTGTCTTGGCCAACTCCGACCGGAACTATCTGCGCGGCGGATTACAGGCTCCTAAACCATAAAAATCACAACACTATAAGTGATACGCTAAATCACTTCCGGGGACTTAAACTAGGAACTAAAAGTTTCCCTATCGATAAAAAGCATGGCAATACCCCAAATAACATAAAAACGAGGAAATCTAGGGTTCCTGAAAATTCCCCAACCGGTAGACCGATTCTGCAAGCGGACTTCCGGTTCTGAGAATTTCTGAATTCTCATCCGTTATTCCGGTTGCACAACCGGAATTCCGGTTCCTCGCAGGAACTTTTCAAAAATTCACAACTCAATCAAATCCAACCCAAATCATACAAGACCTTCCAGACCTGTTCTATAGGACCCAAATAACATTTCTAAAGCAATAAAACTACCCAGAATGCACAGCAACAAAAATCATCATTAAAGCTTCAAGCTTTGAGTTTTAAACTCAAACTTGATCAAACACTACTAACATGCATTCAAACCAGTCCAAACCTACTTAAACATGCATAAAATAATCTCTGAAAACTACTACAAACATCACAAAATCACAGCAACAGATTTTAACCATTTCTCTTTGAAAAACCATAGTTTTGAGCTAAAAACTTCCAAGCTTGAAATCAAAGCAATTACCATGCATTAACTAGCTCTAACCTACTTAAAATAACAAGATTAATTCTCTGTAAACTACAACAAATCACAGCAGCAAGAACACATCAAAAACAAGCATGCAACAATCATCTTTTTAAACATTTTCTATAATTTACAAAAGGGAAAGGTTTAGAAACTTTACCAAAGCTTGAAGAACACTTAGATTGAAGGAAAATAGCTTGAAAAATCAAAGGAAACCCAGCCCTAGAACCCCATGCAGCCGACAGAGAGAGAGGAAAAGAGAGAGCCTTTTTGAAAATTTTCTATTTTTTTTCTAAGTTTTGAAATGAAAATGGAATTTAAGTGCTACTTAACTCATTAACTTCAGCCAATATAATAACCAAATAAACAAATATTTTTCAATTATTAAGTCACAAAAAGACAAACTAACAATGGGGCAAAATGACCATTTTGCCCCCCTTCACACAAAAGTCACATAAATAACACTAAAGGGGTATTTTGGGAAATTCTAAATTCCCGGCCATTCCCGACATTCCCAATGTCTAATAAACCGTCCCAAACTACTAACATACTAAGTTGTGATTTTACTGAGCCAAACACCGAGTTCCATGTTACCGGGCACCGGAAATGCAAAATTATGAAAACTACTAAATGACATAAAATGCATCTCATAATTCAATAATAACAGTATAAATAATTATTTAAATAGCTATAAATAATTTCATAATTAAACATGATTAACTGCTAATTTCCAAATTAAACTAAGCGGTCTTTACATCAGCAGTTCACAATATATTCCATGTCTCGATGTTGAGAAAATACGTTTCAGATCCCTCTCATATACTCAGTTATGAGAGCCTTGAACTGCAGCCAGATATGTCATATGAAGAACAGCCAGTGCAGATCCTGGATAGAAATGATAAAGTCCTTCGGAATAAGACCATAGCATTGGTCAAAGTTCTCTGGAGAAACATCAAGGTGGAGGAAGCCACCTGGGAACTAGAGTCAGATATGAGAGTTCAATATCCAGAGTTATTCAGGTTAGATTTCGGGGACGAAATCCTTTTAAGGGGGGAATAGTTGTAAAGACCGCTTAGTTTAATTTGGAAATGAGCAGTTAATCATGTTTAATTATGAAAATTATTTATAGCTATTTAAATAAATAATTATACTGTTATTATTGAATTCTGAGATGCATTTTATGTCATTTAGTAGTTTTCATAATTTTTCATTTCCGGTGCCCGGTAACATGGAACTCGGTGTTTGGCTCAGTAAAATCACAACTTAGTATGTTAGTAGTTTGGGTCGGTTTTTTTAGACATTGGGAATGTCGGGAATTTAGAATTTCCCAAAAATACCCCTTTAGTGTTATTTATGTGATTTTAGTGTGAAGGGGCAAAATGGTCATTTTGTCCCATTGTTATTTTGTCATTTAGTGGACTTTATTTGGTTAGATTATTTGACTTTAATTGAAATATATTGGCTGAAATAGGTTATTACTTGTTTATTTGTTTTATTCCATTTTTACAAACTTAGAAAAAAGTTAGAAAAAATTCTCAAAAAGGCTCTCTCTTTTCCTCTCTCTCTCTCTCTCTCTCTCTCTCTCTCTCTCTCTCTCTCTCTCTCTCTCTCTCTCTCTCTCTCTCTCTCTCTCTCTCTCTCTCTCTCTCTCTCTCTCTCTCTCTCTCTCTCTCTCTCTCTCTCTCTCTCTCTCTCTCTCTCTCTCTCTCTCTCTCTCTCTCTCTCTCTCTCTCTCTCTCTCTCTCTCTCTCTCTCTCTCTCTCGGCTGTATGGTGTTCTAGGGCTGGGTTTCCTTTGATTTTCAAGCTATTTTCCTTCAATCTAAGTGTTCATCAAGCTTTGGTAAGGTTTCTAAACCTTTCCCTTTTGTAATTTATGGAAAATGTTTAAAAAGATGATTGTTGCATGTTGATTTGTTGTGATGTTTGCTGCTGTGATTTGTTGTGATTTTCAGAGGATTAGTCTTGTTATTTTAAGTAGGTTAGAGCTAGTTAATGCATGGTTTGTGCTTTGATTCAAGAGTGGAAGTTTTTAGTTCAAAGTTTGGTTTTCAAAGAGAATTTTCGAAATTTGTGGTTGTGAGTGTTGCATGGATTTGTTTTGGTTTTCTGCAGCTTTAGTATGCATGTTTAGGTAGTTTTAATCATGGTTTGATGCTTGATATGTTGCTTAGTCAAGTTTTGAGTTTTAGAACTCAATCTTTGACCTTTAATGGTGAATTGAGTTTCTGTGTGTGAAGCTCGATTTTGTTGCTTTAGAAATGTTCTAAGGGATATATAGAATAGGTCTGGAAGGTTTGAGTTATGAATTTTTGAGTTTCTGCCTGCGAGGAACCGGAATTCCGGTTGTGCATCCGGAATTCCGGATGGGTTTTGAAAATTCTCAGAACCGGAATTCCGGTTGGACAACCGGTCTGCCAGTTGGGTGATTTTCAGAAACCCTAGTTTTCCTCGTTTTTATGTTATTTGGGGTATTTCCATGCTTTTTATCGATAGGGAAACTTTTAGTTCCTAGTTTAAGTCCCCGGAAAGTGATTTAGCGTATCACTTATAGTGTTGTGATTTTTATGGTTTAGGAGCCTGTAATCCGCCGCGCAGATAGTTCCAGTCAGGTTGACCGGCACACCTGAATTCGGAATTGAGGTAAGATTAGTATAACAGTATGCATATATAGATTACATGTTTAGCGTGCATGTAGGAAGCCTGTTAGATTACATTAGATATGTATGTTGGCTTCGAACCATCCGACTGTGTCACATCGGTATAGGCTGGAGTATGACCAGCAGCTGGAGTATGACCAGTATGACCGAGTATAGGCTGACACTGTATCACATCGGTATAGGCTGGAGTATGACCAGCAGTTGGAGTATGACCAGTATGACCAAGTATAGGCTGATACTTAGGTTGGTGGTTCCGTACTATTTTACGTATCACATCGGTACAGGCTAAAGTATGACTAGCAGCTGGAGTATCACCAGTTCGACCGAGTATAGGCCGATACTGTAACACGTCGGTACAGGCTGGAGTATGACCAGCAGCTGGAGTATGACCAGTTCGACCGATTAGGCTGTTACTTGTCGATAGTACCGTCGCTATGAACGTTCAGGACTTAGTATCGTGTTGGACACGGTACTTAGGGTTATCGTGAGGGGTATGGGTGTCTGATCATGACCGAGATTTATGTATGAGTATTATTATGCTTTTCTTACTGAGTCAGTCGACTCACAATGCTATGTTTATGTGTAGGTAAGGGCAAGACTAAGCTGTGGAACCGTGAGGACGAGCCTATGAAGATTGTACATGTCGGGGCGGTTAGGCCTGGAGCGTACGATCGGGACAGCAAGGCTATTTTTGTAATTAGTCACTAGGCGACAAGTATTTTGTATATACAGTAAACTTTTGTAAATGGTTTTGCAATCGGGATCCCGAGTATTTTGTATAAATATTTTACAAGTTTAATTAAAAAGCAAAAATTTTAATTAATCACGTTTTCCATAAACCTGGTTGATTAGCAACGAGCTGGACAGTATGTTTAAAAATCACGTAATACGCCTATTCTAGTTAGGGTGCTACAACTATTATGTATGTCTAATGGTGAAAATCCATTAGGGATTTATCTCATTAGATAAACAAACCAAGTTAGACCAACAATGAAGATTCGAAATTAAACTACAACTTAATAACAGAAAATAACATGGTTCAATATAAATTCATACACAATTCAGAAATTATTAAACATATAGCAAGTAGGAATGACAAGTGAAAATACTAAAACATACAATCCTAAATAATTTCCAAGGTTTCCAACAAACTGATACAGTGTCCCGGTAGGCGAGAGTCAAAGTATCATTCATTGAATAAAGTTGTCAGGTCATCTAAAATGCAAACCATTCTGGCAACCTTTTATTCGATCAAAATAAGAATCCAACGTTGTCCCGGTAGGCGAGAGTCAAGGTTATTCTCATTTTATGAGCTTCCACCATTGTTTCATGTTTTATAAGTTTATCTCTAAGTAGTCACCGTAGGGGAGAGTATAATAGAGACGAAAACTTACAAAACACTTATCAAATGAGATCTTACGGTGTTAAATGCGTTCAACGAATAACCATCCACAAGGGGGACGAAGTCTAGCGTCTCGAGGTTATATTGAAAACATTTAACTATTGTAAGACCAACAATGGAGATTGAATATCCTATTAATAATAAAGCTCATTATTTTAAAATGTATTTTCATTATTATTTATAATAAAATATATTCATTAAATATCGAATTTACAATTAAAATTCTAAATTAGAATTTAATTTAATATTTATAAAATTATACTTAGATGGTGATTGCAATAAATTGAATTATTTCCATCTCAGTAGTAATTTTGATATAGAAATATTAAGAAAATTATTTAAGTTGTATTTATTTAAATTAATTTGCAACTCAAAATAAATTTTCATGAGAATATATTTATTGTATTTTGAAAAAAAAAATATAAAAACTTTATATTTTCGAAATACTTAAATAATAATTACTTAGAAAAAAATACTTCAAGCAAAAATATCACCTATCTAGATTTTCCTTTGACTAATTAATTCAATTTCTAATAATATACTTTAATTCATTTATTTTAAATTAATCAATAAATGAAAAAATTATTGATTTAAGTTGGTCCAAGAATTAATTAAAATAAATAATTAATTTACAACTTAATCTATTTTTCAAGATAATTAAATTCAAAATCATCTTGCATTATGAAATGCAATTTCGAAAATTGATTAATAAAATAAAGAAAAAAAATATATATATTTTGAAAATTATTTAAAGTTAAGTTGAAAAAATAAATTTCAACTAAAAATAATTTTCTATTTAATTAAGTGTCATGATAAAGAAATATTTAAGTATCATGATGAAAATCAACTTAGATATTTAATTTTCAATTTAATTAAATGTATTAAATTCAAGAAATAAATAATTAAGTGTAGAGAAGGCTTACTTATTAATCTCTAGTTTAATACTAGGAAAAATATACTTAAAATAAATTGTACCAAAATTAATTATTTAAATAATTAATTTCACAATGTATAATATTTTCCTGTTTAATATTAGAAATAATAAGTAGTCTAGAAATAACTATCTAGAAAATATCTTATTTCACTGAGTATCTTTTCCACAAAATTTGAAAAAAAAAAATATCTTGTTTAAGTTGTTTTAGAAGGATCTAAAAAATCAACTTAAATATCTTTCAAATTAGATTTAATTAAATTTAAAATTAAGTTATAACCACTTAATTTGAAAATATTCCATTTTAAGTTAATATTTGAAAAAATATCAACTTAAAAAATATCTAAAGAATCTTAATAACCAATTCCTAAAATTCCTCAACTTAATTTTGAAATTTTAAATCCAAAAGATATTCAGATTTAAGCTGATTAGTTATAGATAACTAAATATCAACTTAAATAGGAATATTTAATGAAAAATTTAAATTAAGCTTCAGAAAGAATCTAGATGGTTAAAATTCTATATTTAATTAAATACAAGAAAATACATATAGTTTAGCTTAGAATAAAAATTCTTTAAACTATGGTTTTCTTAAATTAATTTAAAATAAATCAAATTTATTATGTTGCTAATCAATTTTATTAGGTTAAACTAATTTAATTAACCTAGTACAGTTATTCAAATCAGGCAAATGGGCCTTCACAATTGGGGTGGTTCATGTGAGGGGGTGCTGGGTTCAGTATGTCGTACCCACTTCTATGGCTCCCAACTCTCACACAAGGCCCAAAAGAGAAGAATTTAACCTTAAAATGAACAACTGTTATTAATTGAATAGGCCGAAAAACTAAATGGGCCTAAATAAAATCTATCAAAAACTATGATATTTTATTTAGCAACAACAACCTATATGCATCTATAACAAAATTAAACATACAGGCTCACACAGGCACACAATTTGGATGGATCCTATCATGTTGCTAGGTCATACACAGATGAAAGAAGATTGTGAAAATTACCTGTTACAAATTATTTATTTGACCAAGGGAGCCATGAGTTAAAATCAAATCATTGGATCTGTCAACAAGTTAACCATGGCTATTTGCAATCAAGCAATAATAGGTTTTAAAAACTTACAAACAAGCTAAAACACATACTCCTGCAACAAGGTTAGCTGGATAGTTAGTTGTAGGATTTATTTAATTTTAAATAATTAAATTTCGAAAAATAATAAAATAATAAAAAAATAATATAATAAAATATATATATTTTCGAAATTAATAAAATAATATTTAAAATTAAACCTACAATTTTAAAAAATTAGGTTTCAACTAACCTAAATATCATTTTAAAATTTCCTAACTACTTTTAAAATATTTAATGTTATTTTATAAATTAAATATTCAATAAAAATAAAAAGATAAATAAATATCTTTTTCAGATTTTATGATTTAATTTAAATAAATAAAATAACAAAATTTAAAAGTTAGCAAAATATCTTACTTCTATTTAAAATTACATGATTATAGTTATCTTATTTTAAATTTAAATAAGGTAAAATTATTTTAAAAAAATATTTAATTTAAAAAATTTAATATCTAACCTTAAATTTAAAAATAAGATAAGATATTAATCAAATTTAAAAATAAGATAGATAATTAAGCAAAAAAGATAGATATTTACTATTTTCAAATTCAAATTACACTAATATCATGAATGAATTTCAGAAAAAAATAATTAATTTAATTATGATATTTAGAATTGAATTAGGAATAGTAAATGTCTAAATACAAAACTACACAAAAAATCGGAAGTTAAATCCATGAAATAGTATGAAAAATCGAAGAAAAACGAAAAAAAAAAAATGCGAGTTGTACGGACAGTATGCATTGCATAGCATACTGTCCATGGGCGCGAATGGGAGTGCTTGGGCGAGGAAACACGGCGCAGCAAGGGTCCTGCATGATTTCCGGGCGCGCGTGGTGCAGTGACACCATCCCGATATTTTTCGAAACTTCAAAAAATCATAACTAATTCAAATTAAATCGAAATTGAGTTCTGTAAAAAAAGTAAATTGCTTAATTTTTTCCATACTATCCAATAAAAATAATTCCAGAAACAGATATTCAATTATTTTTTACGAAAATTCACAAACAGCAATCAATCATCAAACAACACTCAAAACAACATGATACCATCCAAAATATCAAACAAATCGTTTTAAGTCCAAATTTCTTGCAAGCAAATCAATTACCATGGCTCTGAGGCCATTTGTTGGAAATTATTTTACCACGATCTTAGATCTACTCACAAATATGTTGATTAACACCCTAAATATGAACTTCTAAAACGATTATGAAATAAACACATATAAAGTATTAGAAACCTTACATTGGGTGAAGCGGAATAATATGACTCCTTCCGTTCAGATCTCTAACCCTTGTATCCTTTCTGTCGCAGAGTATTATCAAGATCTGAACCTGGATCTCTTTCTCTCCTTCTTTAGTGCTGAAACTCCTTCTTGTTGAATGTCTTTCTTCACGATCTTCCTCACTATGATTGAAGTATCACTTGCTGTGTGTGGGCACTACTCTAATCACTAAGTGGTTTCAAAATTTCAAGGAAGAAGAAAGAGAAGAAGGTGGCGGCTAGGTATAGAGAGAGAGAAGGCTCGGGTTTTTCTCTGAAGGAAAAAGTACAAAGTTAAGTGTAAATTTCCTGAAGCCTTCACTATCTATTTATAGCATTCCACTAGGGTTAGGTTTGAATTATTTGGCATTAAAATAATGAAAATATCAGATAATAAATCCTATAAAATTGGCCGGCCCTATATAATATGGATTTGGGCCTCACTTTTTGCAATTTTGCAGTTTTATCAATTCTGCATCTAATTTTCTCAAAACACCAATTGTCAAATTCAACCATTTAAATGCCAATTCTAACTATTTAATAACTATAAATAATTATTAAATAATATTGTCATTTATAATATTTATTAATTGAACCATACAAAGTATCATAATTAACAAATATGCCCCTAAAACTCTTTCTTTACAATTTTGCCCTTACTTAGTGAAAAATTCACAAATAGATATAGTCTAATTTGAGAATTATAATTGATTAATCAAAACCAATTATATGAGTCTTACAAGCAATATTATCTCAACTAGTGGGGGGACCATGGGTCTATATAACCGAGCTTCCAATAAGAAGATTAAGAATTTATAACCTAAATTCACTAACTTATTAATTCTTCGTTGAATCCATGCATAGAACTTAGAATTGCACTCTCAGCATATAGAATGCTCTATATGTTCCACCATATAGACACATCATTAGTTATCCATTGTTATAATCTAAATTTGATCAATGATCCTCTATATGAATGATCTACACTGTAAAGGGATTAAATTACCGTTACACCCTACAATGTATTTTATCCTTAAAACACTTAACCCCGTATAAATGATATTTCAGTTTATGTGAAATGAGTACTCCACCATTTATTTTCGTTTGGTCAAGCTCGAAGGAGATCATCCTCTACTTACTATTTGCCAGATAGAAGCTATAGATTCCATGTTTATGTTAGCGCTCCCACTCAATTGCACTACCGTGTTCTCAAAATGTACGTATCACCCTGACCTAAAAGTAGGCTTAACTAACAAATCAAAGAACACGAATAGCCTCTTGAGATTGAGCCTAATCATAACAGGATTAAGATCATTTGATCTAGGATCAACTAGGCGATATTGACTTGAATAGATATTACGGTAAGTTTATTAAATCTAAGTCAAAGTTCAATATCGGTCCCTTCCGATGCATACTCCATGCATCCAACCTGAGCTTCACTTTAACCAATGCTCTGGAAAGAACATAGCATTTCTCCAAATGCAAGTAAACTCTGTTGTAGATTATCATATCAGTAAAACCCTGTGTCTGATAAATCTAGGAAACTTTATTCACATAGTCATGTTTACTTTCCAATGTGTTGACAACACAATAAACAGGATCAAGTATGTGAAAAGGGTTTCAGATGAATTCATACATTATGTACATATAATCATGAAATAAATCATGTGAACCATGCAACATTAAATGTTATTTTTTATCTATATTAATAAGTAAATCTGATTATATTGAAATGAGTTTTATTTAGGGCATAAAACCCAACAGAGTGAACTACTATAAATCTTGTGTGTCTCTCTTATTTACTTACTAAACTCATATTTTTTGTCTTGCCAATCTAGCGAGCGAGTGTTGGACAGGTTTCTACATCAACAGTAATTGATGAAACTTTTTTGAAATCAGCATATGGAGGAATATTAATAGCTACATCAACTCAAGATGGAGACAGGGTTGTTGTTGTGTTGTAACTTTTTCAAGAGGTTCTTGTAAGAGCTGTTGTTAGGGTTACTGAAAGAGTTGCTCATTTCAATTCTTTGTTACGTTTACATGGTGTTGTTGTAAGGCTTATTATAAGGGTTGTTCCTTTGATTCCTTGTTATTTTACATATATAGGGTTGATGGGTTGTAGTAATGATTGTTCTATTTAGTTCTTTGTTATTTTTGTATAGAGTAGTCGTAAGGGTTTTGTAAACGTTGCTAAATTGGTTGGTAAAGTTGTGGAATGAGTTTGCTTATCATTCTTAAATTGGGTTGCTGTACATGATTTCGGAAGTTTGCTAAAAGGGTGCCCTAATTATGATTTCTCCTTTGGTTGCATAAAATGTATAGAAGTATAATTATACTCCACCATAGTAGAAAATTATATTAAAACGAAAACTACTTTAACTTTGAAGTTTTGAATAATGGTGATTGAAGTCAATATTGTATAGCCATTTAAGAGTTAGTTTAGCATATTGTATTTTAGGAGCCATTTATGATAATTGGAGACAAGATATTGATACATTGTTAAAAAAAAAAACAATTTTAATTACAATGCCACTTATTTGTTAACAAATTTTACTATTAAAGTATGTATTATTATTGTTTAAGTTACAAAAAGTAAGATTACATTAAGTTACAAGTATTCTATCTTTAACATGCATGGGGTCTTTGACAACAACTTAATATTGACATTGATACTTTGGCATATCCACAAATTTGTTTTGCCATTGCAAATGAATATAATTAATAAACAAGCCTAGATCCATGACTTTTGCCTTGAAATCTTTTTCTCATTGACGAAATACTCAACAAATAAGAAGTCCATATATATCACTCTCCTTGCTTCAACACAAGAACAAGTAGAAGCAGAAGGAGGAGGAGGAAATTATGAAGAAAATTTTGTGAAAACCATTTTCTTTCTTCAGTTAACAACTGCCTTTTTCCTTCCTAATTTTACTATTGGAATCTAAAAATATTCAGTATTAACATCTTTTTCACTTGTGATTAGCTCCTTACCAACACCAATATTTCATGACAAAGGAATCCCCTGCGAAGTTAGGACATGTTTAGAGCTAACCTAGGTGTAATTACCATCAGATTTTAACAAAACAAAATTAGAAATTCTTATACCATGAATTGTCTCTGCCAAAAATGATAAAAAAACTTTAAAACATTTCATTTGGAAACAAACAAGTCATGAACATTCACACCAGCACCACAATATAAAATTAACTATACTTAAACAAGCCATTTTCATGCTATGTATTATTTGACCATTATTCCAAACACAGACGATAATACTCAACTTGCTACTTGAGAGAGGTGAAGGTAACCCAATAAAGACGACAGACTAAAGAAAATTAAGAAAAAACTAGCCTCTGATGCTAGCAACACATAGATTCGACTAAATGGATGCTTTGAATGATTTTTTTTTTATTTTTTCCCAAACCCTGAAATTACAATGACAGGGCGAAGGTGGCACAACTTGTAACTTACGGCTTCCAAAGAAGGGTGGTTTCGGCGATCATGGAAGTGACTACATAAGGGTCCATGTTTGAAGCAGGTCTCCTGTCTTCAAAATAGCCTTTACCTGCCTTCTCGGTGTCACGGCCAACTCGAATAGATGCACCTCGGTTTGCAACACCCTGTCAACAGTAAGTTTAATGATTATTATTATTAACTCAAAGCAGCAGCAATAAAATTTCCAAGAATTAAGGAATAAATCTAAACAATGTGAAAAAGTAATAGAATCTTGTTCTAATTGTTACCCATAAGAAAGTGTTGATGTCGGCAGTTTCATGTCGACCAGTTAGACGACGCTCATTGCCTTCTCCATATGCAGAAATATGCTCTTTGTGCTTCAATCCAAGCTTTTCAATGGCCTTCTTGATGATCTCGTACCCTCCATCGTTCCTCATAGACTTGGTACTGAAACATAATAGTATAATTAATCTTTAACTAATAGATCTTACTAAATGTATCAACTATAAAAGAAATTGCAATATCCATTACAGTCGACAATGATGAAAAGAGAAATACAAACCTGTAATTTGTGTGAGCACCAGCACCATTCCAATCACCCTGGTAATAAAATGATCAAAACCAAATGAAAAAATAAGTATCATCACTAAACAAGGATAAAATATTCCATGAAAGGAGATACAGAAAAGTAAAAAAGAAAAATTGAACTCAAAATAGATAATATCAATACCGGAATTGGCTTTGGATCAAAGGAAACGACAACTCCAGCAATTTCTGTTATCCTCTGTTGGTACGAGAAAATAACTATATAATTTGGACCAAAAAGAAAAAAACGAATCAAAAGAATTCCAAATAGAGGACTTTATACTACCTCCAGAATGTAACGAGCAGCCCACAACTCGTCTCCAGCAGATATACCGACAGAAGGCCCTACTTGGAATTCCCACTATATTGTAGAAGCAACAACTTAATCACATTATAATTGAAAAAAAAAAAAAAAGAATATAGTAAGAATGTAATTAAGAACAGACAAAATGGAGTAATGATCTCTTACCTGCCCTGGCATAACCTCTCCGTTAATGCCACTAATGTTGATGCCTGCATACAAGCAGGCCTTGTAGTGAGCATCAACAATGTCTCGTCCGAAAGCTTTGTCAGCACCGATACCACAGTAGTATGGTCCCTGTTGATAAGTAATACAGACTCTTTAATTTTAGAACCAAATCAGTCAACCATTAGATATCAAAATAGAGCTGCACAAGCACATAAACACTTTCATAGCAATGTAAGTAGCAAAAACTTGAAAACAAGAACGGCGACCAGATTTTAAAGCAAAAGTTATTGACATCAAACTGAAAGAGATCAAACATATACTTAGCTAACATAATCAAATGTGCCTCTCAGGAATGACTTAAAATAAAGAAGTTTGTATTGACTGAGACGCTTATAAACTCTTTTAGTATCAAAACTCTGTTTAAACACACAGTAGCAGCAATAAAATTGTAACAGCAAAGAATGACTTCATAAAATATGACAGGGAGTTGAAAAGATAAAGTCTTAGAAGGTGGGCAGCTCCATTACCTGAGGGCCAGGGAAACCCCCGACAGGCCACCCAATGGGCCAGTGGACTTCTTTCTTCAGTAAGGTGTATTCTTGCTCGATACCATACCTGTTTTCAACATCATATGTCTCGAATAACAATAATAACATTGACTCGTAGAAATATAAATGAAGCATAATAACTAGACATGAATATGATTAAATATGTAAAGGAAAAGCAGGCTAAGAAGTACAAACCAAGGTTCCTCAGCAACTACATCAGGATGGCTGAAAATCTTTGCAGCAGCACTTCTCTTGTTTGTAGGAATGGCTTCTCCTGCCGGAGTATAGGCATCACAGATGACCTATGATCATTACATCAAAAACAAAGAGAATTAGAAAAACTGAAACCCAGGTATGTATGATTCATGAAGATGCAAAACTCTCCTTACTTACCAATATGTTGTTGCCTCTCCTAAATGGGTCCTTGAAAATTGCTTGAGGGCTACATCAAAAAATGACAATAACAAAAAAAAGGTTAATAGGATAATAGTGAGGGGGGAAATGAATAACAGCGGAGAAAATAAACTAAAATGATTCTTACTATAAAATCACTTCACTGTCTTCTCCGGGAGCTTGACCTGTGCTTGAACCATCGTAATTCCACTTGGGTAACTTTGAAGGATCATCAACTGGTCCTTCAAGAGTCTTTACAGACAGCGAAAAATTGACATGGTCATTTGAAGGAATTAAATAAGTAAGAATTTTTATATCAATCTGAATGTTTATAAAGAATTTCTTACTCTTGCTTTGCTTCTTAGGTCCATACCGGATCCACCAATCCTGTTCAAAGAAATGATTAAACACTAAAGATTAACCAAAGAAAATGAAAATAAATAAACAAATGTACCAAATTGTAGGGGAAAAAAATCCAATTTAATTACATTTCAAACGATCTAGTTTTGCAAACGGTAGAAATATAAAATAGAGCAGAACAATTATTATTATTATGATGATATTATTAAAATTATCATTATTTCTGATAAAAAAGCAGAACGATTATTAATCCTGAAAAAATCGGTCCACAACATTTTTAAACGGAGAAAAATACACAGATCACAGAACAACTCAGAGATCAGTAACAAATATTTATGGAGGGATATAAGTAACAGTAATTCTTTTGGTTGATAACGAGAGACCTGAAACATATGAGTAATTATATATATAAATACACAATCTAACGGTTTCTGTGGTAACTTTGCTGAAAAGTACAACGATCAAATAGCACTTATGGTATGAAGTAGAGATGATATCAAGAAGTAAAAGAAAAGAATCAAACTACATAACATAAAATAAAATAAATAGTCACTCAAAAACATACAGGAGGAAGCAAAATATTTTAGTCAACAGAATTCAAAATTATTTCTCAGCAACAAAACAAATAGATTCATATCTTACAACCATAGCAACAGATCACGACGACATAAAACACATTTCGGAACAGAAAGAGAGTCAGCGCAGAGAGGGACAGACGATCATTTCCATGAACACAAAACAAAAACAAAGGAGAAAAAGATATTAAAAGGAGATTGACTAACCATATGTACTCTGCGATGATCTTCTCAGTGGAGTCAGAGAGGTTTAGGTTAACGAGATCTGAAAGCAGCGCCATATTACACAGAGACTTAAAAATCTTACACGCAAAAAGTAAATGAAGAAAGAAATCTCTCTCTTTCTTTCTCTCTCTCTCTCTCTGGTATAGAATACAGAGTCGTGAAACAGGGAGTGCTATACACCTCCTTTTATAGTGCGGCTCTGCCTCTTTAGCAATGTTGGTTTGGAATTATAAAACAATTCCAAACCAAAATTGCATTATATAATGCTTTTTTAATAATTTTACTTATAAATATCAATTAGTCAGTTTCGTATCGTTGAAATATTTAAGAATTTTTTATAACTATAAAACACAAAAATCTATCTATTTGATAATTTTACATTTTTACTTCCATATTTATATTTTAGATTCCGTTCAAATAGAATTTTATTATATTTTAGATTCTTTAGGAAGTAATTCAAAATCTTACTGGCGAGTACTGTCTAGATTCTCATGTATTTTGTATGTTTCTTTTTATGTTATTTTCAAAATTAATTATAGATGCAATTTGGATTTTTTTTTATTTAAGAGAGCAATTTTTTGTTTTTAAACCAGAAAGAGCAAATTGGTTCAGTTTAACGAATCATATTATCATAAACGAAAAAAAAAAATGAAAGTTTTTTGTTTTAAGGAAAATAAAAATGAAAGTTGAATTTTCACCCAGAACGAAAAGTGCAGTTGTAGTTTGGGGAAATGAATAAAAAAATAGAAAATGACCTATAATCGCGCGTGGAGGGAATCTACACCACGCACGGTTCACTGTTGTGTATGACTTTGAAGTTTCCGTCTACTTGCTCTCTGCTTTAACCGGTAACTGAATCTGCCGGTAGCTTTTACTGCCTCTAACCTTTTTTTATTAAAGAAAATATGTAACTTCCATTTTTAATGGCTTTTTTAGTCTCTCTAAATATAATTAAAAACGCACTACTAAAATAATTTTACCAAAATTTAATAATATAACCTTGTGTCTTACTCCAATCGCTCAATTTATCTAAGTTATGTTAATAAAACAAGAAATGTTAAGGGGGCATTTAGGTGTAATACGGTTATTAATATAAATTAATGTATAATTTTATGTATTTCTTTTTTTTGACAATTATAATTTTATGTATTTTAAATAAATAAATAATATAAAAAATAGATAACTATTCGTAGCGTGTCACATCAGTATTGTGTTAGGCATTATAAAATATAGGGACACGATTTTGTTCCGTAATAGTACTTAAGAGTATACAATCTGTGATTGTACTGTAGTTGTTGGATTAGGAAGTTGCATGATCTGAGGGTGGGGTTAATATAGGAGTATTTAGGCTTAAAAAACTTGGTAACCGTTTGATTCTGTATTAAAATATTAATACTTTTGAAAAGTGAATAGTGATTGATGTACTGACAGTTTCTCTTTTCAATCATCATTTCTCTTTCCTTCTCCTTCGTCATTTTAGTTTCAGCGTCGTGGTGGTTTGTTTCATTTTAGGGCAAGTGACGATTTTTCTTCTTTAAGGCATAAAATTATTTTCAAATTTGAGGGAGAAAACTCAAGTAATTGAAGAATATCTGGTGTACTTCGTCTTTTGTGTCTTCGGCTCTGTCTCCGACCGTCGTCGTGGGTTTGTGCAAGTAAGTGTCTATGCTCATTCAAAAATTCTTCTTCTTTTGCATGTTATTCGTTCTTCACTCTGGGTATGAGAAAATTTGTCTACCATGGTTAAAAAAGAGTAAAAGTTTGGTAAATAAAAAGTGATGTTCTTTAATTTGGGTATGTGCATTACTACTATTTTTTTCTATTCCATTTTTTGTTTATTGAGTAGTTTTATTCCTTTTTACAGGCCTTAAATCTTCTTCGTCATCAAGTTTTTATTTACAGATTGCTATAAATCGAAGGTACATTTGCTGTTCTCCATTTCTATATATAGAGTACTAGGAAATACTGGTTTATAAATATCACTTTTGCTTAAAAATATGTGTCAAAAGCCTCATTCGATCCATGTGTTTAGCCATTTTGTGTCCAAGTGTTTTGCTTTTGAATTTAATACCCTTGCCTTGAAATATTTTTACCAAAAAAAAATGAAAGAAAAACAATGGAATGGTCATGGCTGTTATGACTTGAGTTTGCTAAAATTGCTATGGTTATAAATTTTTTGATTTGATTGTTACTTTAAATGTGATGTTTTTTTTTGTTTATTATTATTTTTTTTTTGGGTAGTAATTGTTGTACTTTATTGACAATATTTCGTTTGGATTTTTCTGTTTTTATATTTTGGTTTTGAAAAATTTCAAGGTTTAGGACTGGATATAAGATTACCAAATTTATAAGTTACAAAATTGATAAAAACTATGGTAATTTTAATGTTGTGCTACGAATAAATCATAGTAAAGTTAGTTGTAATGTATGTTGATTTGATTATTGTTCTTTGATTTACTTCAAAACAACTTTTGTAATTTTGGTAATTGATTTCATCACACAAAATTGTTATATCAGTTTTAATAGTTTTTTATCCTTATCTCGCTTAAGACTATATAGTCAGTGAGTTGTGAATATTTTCTATTAAACCTTTATAACGAGTTATTTTATCTTGCATTTAATGATATAACTTTATTATATCAGGTGGTTCATATTCCACTGTAGGGCATGTGTCAACTTCTAAAGTGCAGCTGAATTTTGGGTATAACAATTGTCCTTTAAAAAGTTCTTTTTTAATTAAAAAGAGCTTTTTAAATGATTATAAGGGTATTCTTGTCTTAACCCAAATTTAAAAAATTGCATGCTTTGAGTTTTGGCGGTTTAGGATTTCGAGGCACATCTTTGGCATTAAATGCCCATCTTTTCTACTTTTGTCGTGCTCCCATCCGTTAGATTTTTTTCTTTTAATTTAATGGTGATCGCTTCCAAGGTATAAAATTTGAGAATAGACAATCATTTTGCCATTACTGCCTTTCAAACCTTCAAGCCATTATGAAAAAAACCATCTCTGATTTCCTATCACTTTGCATGCCCTCACTATCTCTGACTTTTTCTTGCGTATTTCATCAGACTTCATCCTCAACCTCAAAGATTCTCAGAACTCATCATCTCAGTCATCAAACTTTCAATCAACAAGTTCTTCATTTCCTCGAAACCTTCGCCAAGACGATAAGTTGTTTACTTCTTTATCTCTGTTATTCTCTTTTCCTGATTTAGTAATCTTATTTTTGTAATCGATTGCATCATCACTTACTTCGTTTGGTTTAGGTAACTTTTATTTTGTTGTTTAATTCTAGGGTTAAGGAAAAAAATTTAGGTTTATTAAATTCATAGGTTTCTAGTTTAGATTGAATTAATTTCTTCCAAAAATTGGGATTATTCTTTGTTGCCAATATGTCCTAATCTGGTTTTGAAACTTCATCTCCAGATTTCCTAGAAACAGAATGTCCTAAAGAATTAGCCCTTCTATTCGAATGCGAAATCCAAAAACCTAAATCCAAACTTGAGATAAATGATGCCAAAATTAGGGATCATTTAATAGAAACCCACCCAGCTAAAATTGACAGTCGTCACAAGCGATTTAGCGAAGGTAAATGCCATTTTCTGCGAGATGCAGCTTGGCCAGAATCCCAAATTTTAGCTTCTATCCCTTTAGTGAGACCTCTGTTTTTACCTCGAGTCACTGTTGCTTTTTCACCAGGTGACCTAGGTTTTGAAATTATGTCTACCAAGGCTCGTAAATCAAAGACCCCTCAAGATCCAACAGTCACTTTCGAAGCAGAGCTTATTGAGTCCAAAATCAGATCAATAGCTCCTTTTGTTGGAAATGTACTAAAGGCTTGTGGTATCAAGCAAAAGCGAGGATGTCGCGCTAGGTCCATTGCTCTGAGAGAATATAGCTGCTTCCTTTTAGAAAGAGTAATTCGCGAGGAGTGTGGTGGTGCCAGTACCACTGGCTCGTCTGGGATAGGCGCTTGGAGCCTCGAGCACATCACGGCTAGACAGTTCTCCCCTAAGAGAGTACTATAAGGGATTTTGTAATTATCTCATAATTGCACCTTTTCAGTTAAGTCTGAGCTCTTACAGAATTATGGCCTCTCTAAAGTTTTATATCATATTATGGGATGGGAGTGTCCCACTCCCCTCAAAATTGTCTACTTATATTCTAGAATTGTTGTTCCTGCGAGAAAGCAATGTTCAGGAGGTTTTTACTATCTTGGTACCCACACGAATGATCGCAAGATCATTGTGAGGCTACCCAATAAAATAGAATTCAAGGATGAATTGTTTTGGACGACCGTTCTCTCCCCCATCAACACAACAACATTTCGTATAATACGTAAGTTTAACCTTTTTTCTCTAAAGCTTGGTTTCAAGTTTTTGGATTTATAAAATTGAAGACATTTTCTTATTTTTGCCTATTGTGTTGACAACAGTCACGAGAAGACCAATCCCAACCCCCGATATGGCAGAATGGCACAAAATTCTTTTAGGTCTTCCGTTGAGAGTACGATCGTCTAATTTTCTACTAAACGAGATCAACCTGAAGACCGTTCAGCTTCTCAGCACTGAACAGTCTACTTGTGATTTTAAAAATCCAAAATATTCCATATGGCGACAAGTCTCAATTCCACCCAGTGAGGAAGATAAAGATTGTAAAGCCCGCTTAGTTTAATTTGGAAATTAGCACTTAATTATGATTAATTATGAAAATTATTTAGAGCTATTTAAATAATTTATTATACTGTTATTTATGGAATTCAGAAATGCATTTTTATGTCATGTAGTAGTTTGCATAGTTTTGCATTCCGGTGCCCGGTATTTTGGAACCCGGTGTTTGGCTCAGTAGAAATCACAACTTAGTATGTTAGTAGTTTGGGACGGTTTATTAGACATTGGGAATGTCAGGAATGGCCGGGAATTTAGAATTTCCCAAAAATACCCCATTTGTGTTATTTATGTGGTTTTAGTGTGGAGGGGCAAATTGGTCTTTCTGCCCCATTAGTATTTTGTCTTCTAGTGTTTTTATTAGTGGAATTATATGTTATTTGATATTAAATGTTGGCTGAAACAAAGAGTAAAATGTTGCATGTTATTTACTTTCATTTTTACAAAACTCTACACTTAGAAAAAAAATAGAAATTTCAAAGCTCATTTCTCTCAAGCACTCTCTCTTTTCGGCCCTCCTTGAGCAGCAAGGAAGTGGAATTTTCCTTGGTGATTCAAGCTCATTTTGAGCAGATTTTGTGATCTCTATTTGCTAGTAAGCCTTCTTCATCCTTCCTTAATGTTTCTTGAAGTTTTTAAGATGAAAATGGTATGATGCATGCATGAATTTGTGGCTGTTGTTGCTATGTTTTTATGTTGTTTACAGAAGCTTAATTAGGTTTAAAATGAATGGATTATCTAGGTTTTAATGCATGCTTGCTATCTTGTTTAAAGCTATGGGTTTTCTATGCAAAATATATGATTTTTGAAAGAAATTGTATAATCTATTGCTGGGATGTTGCTTGATGTTTTTAGTTGTTTTCAGAGGTTATAATATACTTGTTTAAGAGGATTTAAGTTGGTTTGCATGCATGTTAGGTGATTTTGCTCAAGTTTGAGTTTAGAACTCAAAGCTTGAGCTCTAATGGTGATTTTTGATTGGGTGCAATCTGGGTGGTTTTGTTGCTTTAGAAATGTTCTAGGGGTTATATGGAATAGGTCTGGAAGGTTTGAATTGATTTGGAGTCGATTTGTGCAAGATATGAATTTTTATGTTTGCTGCCTGCGAGGAACCGGAATTCCGGTTGTGCATCCAGAATTTCGGATGGGGTTCTGAATTTTCCCAGAACCGGAATTCCGGTTGGGCAACCGGTCTACGGTTGGGGAAAATTCTGAAACCCTAGATTTTCTCGATTTTATGTTTTAGGGGGTATTGCCATGCTTCTTATCGATAGGGAAACTCTTAGTTCCTAGTTTAAGTCCCCGGGAAGTGATTTAGCGTGTCACTTATAGCGTTGTGATTTTTATGGTTTAGGAGCCTGTAATCCGCCCCGCAGTTAAAGTTCCAGTCAGGTTGACCGGTACACCTGAATTCGGAATCCAGGTAAGATTAGTATAACAGTATGCATATGTAGATTACATGTTTAGCGTGCATGTAGGAAGCCTGTTAGATTACATTGTTATGTATGTTGGCTTCGAACCATCCAACCCTGTCACGTTGGTACAGGCTGGAGTATGACCAGCAGCCGGAGTATGACCGGTTCGACCGATCAGGCTGACACTTGGTTGGTGGTTCCGTACTATTGACGTATCCCGTCGGTACAGGCTGGAGTATGACCAGCAGCCGGAGTATGACCGGTTCGACCGATCGTGGATATAGTAACACGTCGGTACGAAGGCCGGAGTATGACCAAAGCAAATGAGTATGACCGGCTCGACCGATCAGTCGTTACGTGTCAATAGTACCGTCCCTATGAACGTTCGGAACTCGCATGCGTGTTGGACACGGCAGTAGTGGCTCAGTACCGTGCTGGACACGGCAGTAGCGGGACTCAGTATCGTGTTGGACACGGCAGTTAGGGTTGTGATCATGGGTATGGGCGTCTGATCATGACCGGGATCTATGTATGAGTATTATTATGCTTTTCTTACTGAGTCTGTCGACTCACAGTTCTACGTTTATGTGTAGGTAAAGGCAAGGCTAAAGCTGATGGACCGTGAGCGAGCTTATGAAGGTTGTACATGTCGGGGCGGTTAGGCCTGGAGAGTACGATCATCGGGACAGCGAGGCTGATTTTATAACTAGTCGCTAGGCGACAATTATTTTGTATAAACAGTTAAATCTTTTTGTAAATGATTTTGTTATCGGGATCCCGAGTCTTTTGTAATATTATTTTATAAGTTTAATTAAAAATCAAAAAATTTAATTAATCACGTTTTCCATAAACCTCGTTGATTAGCAACGAGCTGCACATCATGTTTAGAAATCACGTAATACGCCTATGTTAGTTAGGGTGTTACAATTTGGTATCAGAGCCGCCAGGTTGTCTTCCGAAGATCGTCACGACATGTACAATCATCATCAGCAGTTAGCTCGTTTCACGGTTCAGTAAGCCTTTATTACTTTAGTAGTTTATTTTATTCAGTTATGAAAAAGAAAAGCCTGTTAGGAAGCATGTTAGTAGCCTGATAGTAGAGTAGGCGCATGTTTCGTTTTTAATTTCCAAATTAAGCGGCATTAGTAAGCTCTCCTTGAATACGACCTGATATGCCAACTCTTGGTTTCGTAGGCGGTTCTAATCAGATGGACGCCAGGCGGACTACCAGGAGTCAGGGCAACTCAGTGGGGTCGAACCAAGGACAAGGAGCTCAGTTTCCCCCACCTGTTAGGGGCCGAGGTAGAGGTCCCGGAGGCAGGGCTCGTGGCCGGGGTGATGAGAACCCGCACAGGCTGCCCAGGCTCCCCCAGCCGATCAGGGAGCCCAGAATTGGGAGGTTCGGTTTGCGGAGATGCAAGCCCGGATTGAAGAACAAGACCTCAAGATTCAGAGGTTGAGACAGCAGGGTGCTCCTGCAGTTCCAGTGCACGTAGTTCCAGTGGCACCTGCCCCTGCCGCCCAGGCCGAGATAGTGGTGGCGGCCAATAGATTGGAACCTCTGTACGAACGGTTCCGGAAGCAAGCACCTCCGGTTTTCGTGGGAGGTCCGGACGTGATGAAAGCCGAGCAGTGGCTGACGGTGATTACCAAGATCCTGAACTTCATGGGTGTCACCGGTAACGACAGAGTGGTGTGTGCCACTTTCCAGTTCCAGGAGGACGCTCTGGTCTGGTGGGACATGGTGTCTCAGATTCACGACGTCACCACCATGACCTGGGAAAGGTTCTAGGAACTCTTCAACGCAAAGTATTACAATGAGGCGGTCAGAAGCGCCAAGAGGAAAGAGTTCGCTCACCTGACCCAGCGTGAGAATATGAGCGTCACTGAGTATACTACTCAGTTTGATCGGTTGGCGAGGTTAGCCTCGGGAATTATGCCGACCGACTTCAGCAAGAAAGAGAAGTATCTTGATGGTTTGAATGCCAAGATCAAGCATGATTTGATGATCACCACGGACGACAACACCACCTATGCTCAGATGGTGGAGAAGGCACTGCGAGCTGAGGGCGTAGTTGGGTGTATGTCGGAGTCAGCTTGTACTCCGGCGAGTGGCGGGGCTCCTACCCCTCCTGCATCAGGCTTTAGCAGGGGGAGTAGTGGTTCGGCCACTGATCAGAGGAAGAGAGCATCCACTGCTTCCGGTGGCTCGAGTCAGAACAAGAGGTTCCGGGGGAACCAAAACAGAGGGAGTCGTCCTTTTGGTACAGAGACCCTATCCCGAGTGCCCTAGCTGCAAAAGGCACCATCGGGGTGAGTGCAAAGGTCAGAGATGCTTTCACTGTGGCATGCCCGGACACTTCAAGAGGGACTGTCCCCAGCTCTGATCAGAGGCACCGAGAGCTCCGGCGATACCCACTCCAGCCAGGGTGTTCGCCATCACTCAGGCTGATGCAGATGCCAGCCCATCAGTTGTCACAGGTCAGCTTTCTATTAATAACTCGCTATTTTCAGTACTGTTTGATTCTGGGGCTACACATTCTTATGTGGCGACCAGAGTCTTTAGTAAATTGGATAGACCGTACGATAGATATGAATCAGGGTTTGTAACCATATTACCTGGTGGAGAATTGGTTATCTCCAATAGGTGGATTAGGTCTATGCCGATCAGGATAGATGGTAGAGAGTTAAGTGCTGACTTGATAGAGATGAGTTTAGTAGAGTTCGACATTATTTTAGGCATGGATTTCCTATCTAAATATTCGGCGAGTATAGATTGTAAAAGGAAGATGGTGATCTTCCAACCGGAAGGTGAAGAACCATTTGTGTTTGTTGGTTCAGTTCAGGGATCCCGGATCCCGGTGATTTCGGCCATGTCAACTAGAGATTTATTGGATGGCGGTTGTTTAGGGTTTCTGGCCGTGGTAGTGGACACCACTCGGCCAGATACCATTCGGCCAGAGGACATCAAAGTGGTTCGGGAATTTTTGGATGTTTTTCCCGAAGAACTTCCAAGGTTACCACCTCAGCGAGAGATTGACTTCGTGATAGACTTGGCACCAGGAGTGGAACCGGTTTCCAAAGCCCCGTATAGAATGGCTCCAGCTGAACTTAAGGAACTAAAAATTCAGCTCCAAGGGTTGATTGACATAGGGTTTATTCGGCCCAGTGTGTCACCCTGGGGAGCCCCGGTTTTATTCGTCAAGAAGAAGGATGGATCTATGAGGATGTGCATCGACCACAGGGAATTGAACAAGCTGACGGTGAAGAATAAATATCCATTACCTAGGATCGATGATTTGTTCGATCAGCTTCAAGGGAAGACGGTCTTTTCGAAGATTGATCTCCGTTCGGGTTATCATCAGTTGAGAATCCGAGAGGAGGACATTCCGAAGACGGCTTTCCGCACTAGGTATGGACATTATGAATTTCTGGTTATGTCATTCGGACTAACCAATGCTCCTGCAACATTCATGGACTTGATGAATAGAGTATTCAAGGATTTCCTCGATATCTGTGTGATTGTGTTTATCGACGACATCCTCGTGTACTCTCAATCAGAAGAGGAGCATGAGTTACATCTTCAGATGGTACTGCAACGGCTTCAAGAACATAAGCTTTATGCCAAGTTCAAGAAATGTGAGTTCTGGCTATCTCAGGTGTCTTTTCTAGGGCACATTGTGAGCAAAGATGGGATCAAGGTGGATCCCGGGAAGATCGAATCCGTCAGGGATTGGCCGAGACCGAAGACAGTGACAGAGATCAGAAGCTTCTTGGGTTTAGCTGGGTACTACTGTTGGGTTTTATGCCCTAAATAAAACTCATTTCAATATAATCAGATTTACTTATTAATATAGATCAGAAACAACATTTAATGTTGCATGGTTCACATGATTTATTTCATGATTATATGTACATAATGTATAAATTCATCTGAAACCCTTTTCACATACTTGATCCTGTTTATTGTGTCGTCAACACATTGGAAAGTAAACATGACTATGTGAATAAAGTTTCCTAGATTTATCAGACATAGGGTTTTACTGATATGATAATCTACAACAAGAGTTTACTTGTATTTGGAGAAATACTATGTTCTTTCCAGAGCATTGGTTAAAGTAAAGCTCAGGTTGGATGCATGGAGTATGCATCGGAAGGGACCGATATTGAACTTTGACTTAGATTTATTAAACTTACCGTAATATCTATTCAAGTCAATATCGCCTAGTTGATCCTAGATCAAATGATCTTAATCCTGATATGATTAGGCTCAATCTTGAAAGGCTATTCGTGTTCTTTGATTTGTTAGTTAAGCCTACTTTTAGGTCAGGGTGATACGTACATTTTGGGAACACGGTAGTGCAATTGAGTGGGAGCGCTAGCATAAACATGGAATCTATAGCTTCTATCTGGCGAATAGTAAGCAAAGGATGATCTCCTTCGAGCTTGACCAAACGAACATAAATGGTGGAGTACTCATTTCACATTAGCTGAAATATCATTTATACGGGGTCAAGTGTTTTAAGGAATAAATACATTGTAGGGTGTAACGGTAATTTAATCCCTTTACAGTGTAGATCATTCATATAGAGGATCATTGATCACATTAGGATTATAACAATGGATAACTAATGATGTGTCTATATGGTGGAACATATAGAGCATTCTATATACTGAGAGTGCAATTCTAAGTTCTATGCGTGGATTCAACGAAGAATTAATAAGTTAGTGAATTTTAGTGCTAAATTCTTGATCTACTTATTGGAAGCTCGGTTATATAGACCCATGGTCCCCCCACTAGTTGAGATAATATTGCTTGTAAGACTCATGTTATTGGTTTTGATTAATCAATTATAATTCTCAAATTAGACTATGTCTATTTGTGAATTTTTCACTAAGTAAGGGCGAAATTGTAAAGAAAGAGTTTATAGGGGCATATTTGTTAATTATGATACTTTGTATGGTTCAATTAATAAATATGATAAATGACAATATTATTTAATAATTATTTATAGTTATTAAATAGTTAGAATTGACATTTAAATAATTGAATTAGGAAATTGGCATTTTTGAGGAAATCAGATACAAAAGGTGTTAAAATTGCAAAATTGCAAAAAGCAAGGCCCAATCCACTAAGTGTAGGGCCAGCCACTTTTGTAGGAAATTTAAACTGATTTTTTCATTATTTTAATGCCATATAATTCAAATCTAACCCTAGTGGAATGCTATAAATAGATAGTGAAGGCTTCAGGAAAAACACACTTTTCTTCTGACTTTTTCTATTCAGAAAAACTGAGCCTTCTCTCTCCCTATCTTTAGCTGACCACTCTCTCTCTTCTTCCTTGATAATTTCGAAATCCTTAGTGTATGAGTAGTGCCCACACACATCAAGTGATACCTCAATCATAGTGAGGAAGATCGTGAAGAAAGATCATCAGCAAAGGAGTTTCAGCATCAAAGATTCAGAGAAAGAGATCCGGGTTCGGATATTGATAATGCTCGCTACGTAAAGGAATCAAGGGCTAGATATCTGAACGGAAGGAGTCATTATATTCCGCTGCACCCAATGTAAGGTTTCCTAAACTTTATATGTGTTTAATTTATCGTTTTAGAAAGTTCATATTTAGGATGTTAATAAACATACTTGTGAGTAGATCTAAGATCCTGGTAAAATAAATTCCAACAACTGGCCTCAGAGCCATGGTAATTGATTTACTTGCAAGAAATTTGGACTTTAAAACGATTGTTTGTATGTTCTTTGGATGGTATCATGTTGTATTGAGTGTTATTTGATGATTGATTGATGTTTGTGAAATTTTCGTGAAAAATAATTGTGATTTCGTTTCTGGAATTATTTTTATTGGATAGTATGGAAAAAATTAAGCAAGTTAGCCTTTTACAGAACTCAATTTGGATTTTATTTGAATTAGTTATGATTTTTTGAAGATTTGACAAAATCGGGGCTGTGCTGATAGTTTTCTGCGATCGCAGAACTGTCCGTACAGTTTCGAATTTTTCCTATTTTCTTCAATTTTTCATACTTTTTCATGGAATTAGCTTCCAATTTTTTGTATGGTTTTGTATATATACTATTACTATTCCTAATTCAATTCTAATTATCATTTTGAATTAATTTAATTTTTTTTAATTTAATTCAAGATATTAGTGTAATTTGAATTTGAATAGAATTAGTATTTATCTTTTTGCTTAAAAATCTATCTTATTTTTAAATTTGATTATATTTTTTTTAAATTTAAGGTCAGATATTTTAAGATATTTATAATATCTTTTAAGATATTTATAATATCTTTTAAGATATTTAAAAATATCTTATCTTTTAAGATATTTATAATATCTTTTAAGATATTTTAAAAATATCTTATCTTTTAAGATTTTTTAATTAAATTTTTTTAGATATTTTGACCTTATTTAAATTTAAAATAAGATATTTATAATCATGTAATTTTAAATAGATGTAAGATATTTTGCTAATTTTTTTTTTAATTTTGTTATTTTATTTATTTAAATTACATTTAAAATTTGAAAAAGATATTTATTTATCTTTTCTAATTTTTTATTTATAAAATAATATTTAAAATTTAAAAGTAGTTAGCAAATTTTTGAAATGATATTTAGGTTGGTTGAAACCTAATTTTTCAAAATTGTAGGTTTAATTTTAAATTTAAATATTTAATTAATTTTCGAAATTTTTTTTTTAAAATTTTTTTAATTTTTTTTTCGAAATTTTTTTTTAATAATATTTCGAAATTAATTATTTAATTTAAAATTAAATAAA